>NC_080418.1:61678532-63036032 GCF_029873635.1 Malania oleifera
CAAGGAAACATATGGCCCTAGTAGAGGCTGACTGGTTCACCAGACTTGTAACATGAATTAGGAGGCTGCTTAAACCTCACAGAGAGAGAGAGAGAGAGAGAGAGAGAGAGAGAGAGGAGAAGAAGGAGAAGAAGGAGAAGAAGAAGAATGAAGAATGAAGAGGTATTATCAACCATTATGAAGCTTGTAACAAACATGCCTCTGAAACTGGTTTTAACATAAGAAACATATTTTTCATGACAATCAAGAGTGCCAACTTAAACCATGTTTATGCAAGAAAGAAGTAATTAAAGATATATTGACTAGCTGTCCAAGTAAGTAAGAAGGAAATTCACTAATAATGCTTACCACATATATGATCATTTACACGTGAAGAAAACAAAAACCGTGGCGTGCTTCCCACATTCCTACAATAGAATTTACCTGCGGGACAGGCTGAGGTTCCTACAAATTTAACCACAAGTGCAAGACTTCCTGAGCCATTTATAAATAATAACTAAATAAATACATGCACATACAGAGAGAGAGAGAGAGAGAGAGAGAAGGGGGGATGGAGGGAGAGTATATTTGGTAAAAAGACATAAAGAAATGGGATGTTGTTCATAAAAATAATAACCTTGATTCTTGATTTCTAATAAATTTTTAGGGCCTCAGCAAGATAATTTTCATCAGAAAAAATAGGAAGAAATGAAAAAGAACACCTATTCTTATTATTTCAACAGTAGGAAAGATAATAACACTGTCACTGTTCATAAAAATGTCAAGACATAATGAATTGCATCTGAGACTAAATATTATTGAAGATAGCCAAGAATGTACAACAGAAAGTTATTTGGTCCCCACAGGTAATTTCCAACCAAAAAAATTAAAATCTCCATCTAGGCACATCAACCTTTTACAATGTACTGATTCATTTCATTTATCATCAAAGGAAATTCATTTCATTAACTTAACATCTCTTTGTTTTCTGCATAACAACAGAGTATGGATCACATACACCAACAATTCATCCTTTGTAACCATTATAATGGCAAATAATGGGCTTCAGCACAAAGCCCAAGGTCCCAGTCCCTCTTTCACAATATTGCAACGCCAACTGAAACGATTCCCAGCCAAAGCCAACTTCTAGGTTTTTACACTCCCACTCCTAGTTTAGTGCTCCTTGAGTATTCTCGGCTAATGTTTAAAGTGATAAGTCTTTAATTGCAAACCCATATTTCATCACACCCTTACACTCCTTAATTTGACTCAACCCCACCCCCCCCCCCCCCCCACTAACACGTCGATCACTCTTTCTTCTGACAATTGCAGCTGACAGAAAAAGTAATTTTAAAACGTGCTGCCTATATTCCAATGCTAAGACGTTCAGATCACAATTTGAATAATATTCTGATCACTAGAACCATTGAGCTGCAGTTCTCCAGCTAACTTTATTGGCAATGATTCATGCATACGCAATTTAGAAAACCCTAGAATGAATGAAATGCTAAGTTCCCAGCAAAGCGACGGACATGGGATTTGAGAAATACCAGGCTCGTCGGTGCCATCAGGACAATCACAGAAATTGTCGTTAACACGGTCCCGGGTGAATGATTTCGACCCATCCTTGCATTTGATCACCGTGGAAGCAAAGTACTTCTCATCTGCAACAACAGAAAACAATCCCAGTTCAGAAAATTCTAACGAGAAGTAAAATGCAATCCCAGGAGAAAACCATGTGACCCGATGATTGCTTGAAAAGCACATATTTACAGCAATAGTATAACATTTTGAATGGGGCATTGAACCCTTCGAACGCCTATATTTCCAGAACTCAATCCTATTTCACAGTACCAGTCAGTCCCACCATGAGAGAGAGAGAGAGAGAGAGAGAACCTAATGGGTGGATTCCGATGAGAGATGAAGAAGGAAGAGCAGAAGCGGAGCAATAAGGGATGAGGAAACAGGATGTAAGGAGAGAGATGAGGCAGAGACCAGGACTCCTGGTCTCCATGACAGTCGAAAAGACCCGTTGAGAGCCTGTCCCTGGCCTTCATCCGAGCTCCCCCTAATCTTCCCCACCAACATGCTTCTATGTATCGCTCCCTGGGGCTAAGCCTGACCTCACCGTTGACTCGACTCTGCAGAAAGGCAGCTTGGCTTGGGGCCTTGGGCCTCCGGCAATTCGGGTTATTGAATATCATGTTGTTCATAAATTTGGGCCGGCAGATGCGGAAGATGAACTAGAAGTAGTTGGAAACCAAGGAAAGCACTTCTTTTGATTTTTATTTTTTTCCTAAATTTATTCTGCCTTAATACTGAAATCCAACGGGATATATACATGCATGTAGTAATTTCTAGGAACGATTACAAGATGACCCAAATATCACGAATTCATACAAATTTTAAAGTTTAGTAATGCGTTTAATGTAAGTAGGTGCCCAAAACATCTTTTGATGATCTTATGGAGGTTTGTAATTAGTTAAGAATGTGATGTTAATGAAATGAATTTGTTACGTCAATTCCTCCTGAAAGTACTAAGATGGATGTAGACAACCCATTTTGTTTAGGCTAATATAACAAAAAATATGTAAAATGTTTATTCCATAAAATTAGAAAATATAAGAAAAAAATTTCTGAGTACAGTATTTTCACATTGAAAATTTAAAAAAAAAAATAGAAAAGGAAAAATGAAATAAAGTGAACCAGCATCTTGAGCTTCAAAGTCAAACCTGCAAAAGAAAATTCAACATTTAGACATTTGAGAAATGTGAAAAAAAATTGAAATAAATTTGATTGATTAAATTTAGTGCTCATTGACTTAATATGTATTAAACTGAATGAATCCTCGAGCCTATAAATACAGGATTTCTAAGGGTGAGAAGGAAATACACAGACACCGAAATTCAGACACACAAATACACATAGAGAGGAATTGCTTAACAATTGTTAAGAGTATGAGAGCTTGAAGTTGAGAAGATGAAGAAAGATGAAAGATCAAGAAGTTTGAATTACAAAAGCAGTGGAGAAATTGCCAATGAACATTCAAAACAACAGGCTTAGAAATTGGAGCAGTTAGAAGACAAAGGTTGGTTTTCTTTAATTTTGTTTAAGTTCTGTTTTGCTTCTTGAATGATTAAAATTGAAAAAATTGCAAATTTAAAATTTTGAGATTTGAATGTAATTAGGAACTTGTAATCCAAATTTGATTATCTATACTCAGGTTCAATAATCCGAATCTAAGACCCGACCCTGGGTCAGGTCAACTTGACCCAAATCCTGATCATCTTACCTCGAAGACCCAAGATCCAAGTCCAACTTGGACCTGGGTCCATTGACCATTTACCATTGACCTTTAACCTTAAGCCCAAACCCAACTAAACTAAAACCTATAAACATGTTTTCTAGTTTGAGCCTATTGGGCTCGACCCCATTGGCTGACCTCATTTAATTAGATTCAAACCCAAAGCCCAATTGTCCTGCAACCCAACTTACTAAGCCCATCAACCCATACTCCTGACCAACCATAGCCCAAATCCAATCCGGCTAACCAAACCTTGGCTTAGCCTATCTTGATTAAGCCTAACCGAGCCCTAAATTTGACCTAACCCCATCTTGAACAGAATCTCATCCCATTTGGCTCACGCGAAAATTACCAGGAAAATTTAAGAAAACAACCAAATAAATAAATAGATAATACAAAAGAAAATGAACCAATAAGAGGACTTATCTTTGAAATCATTAATCCGAGCTTGGATTTAAAGGTTGAGAGCCCAAAGCTCTCTGCTCATATTTCCTTTTCGATCTAGACTTGCAAAAGGAAGAAAAAAAGTAGTGAGATCTAAAAAGAAAAGAAAGAGAAAAGAGAAAAAGAAATTTGAGAAAGAAAAGAAAGAAACATAAAGAGATGAGAGAGGGTGAAAGAAAGACACAAAGAGAGAGAGAGAGAGAGAGAGAGAGAGAGAGAGAGAGAGAGAGAGAGAGAGAGAGAAGAAGAGATAAAAGAAAGAAAGGAGGAGAGAAAGGAGAGTGCAGGAGAGAGAGAGAGAGAGAGAACGGATAAGGAATAGAGAAGATAGAGGGAAAAAAGGGTTTTATATATAAACCAGTGGGACATGTGTCACAGTGCGGATGGTGACATGTGGCATAACTAGGGCAGTGTATTCAGAAGGCAACATGGCGCAATCCTGGCCATCCAATGTATGTTTTCTCCGAATGGCCGGATTGTTGCCACATTAGTGATTCGTGTCAAATTCCCAGAGCTAACCGGAGCCTGCCACAAGTGGGTGATGTCATGATGACGTCCTCCTGCTTCAGAAAATTTTATAAAAAAAAAATAGAAATAAAAATATAGCCAAGTGGCTCTACTGCTGGCTGACATGTGGCCCACTCATCCAAACCGAGTCAAATTTGGTTCAGACCGATTGAACTTGTTTGACTTTTTTCGAACCACTAGTTCATTTATTTAAATTCAAAATTGATTTTTAATTGGTTTTAAATTTTTTAAAATTGCAAAAAAAAAAAAGTTAAAAATTAGAAAAAATAATTTTAAAAATCATAAAAAAAATAAATAAAAATTATTTGAATTATTTTGACTCAGATAAAAAAATGGGAAAATAAAACTACCAAAAATAAAGAAAAAAAGTCTTCAAAAATCTCAAAAAATTGTACAAAAATGTAGGAGAATTTTTCAGAAAAATCTAAAAAAAAATTGGAAAATTTTGGGAATGCTTTGAAGTCTCTTTTTTATCAAATTTGGTGAATTTATTATCTATATATATATATATATATATATATATATATATATATTATTTTTGTGTGTGTGCATCCCAATAATTAAACAAAGGGTAAAGAGGTATTTCAAACCTCACCTATATTAGTTATGAGGGAGGGTTTATCTAATAAGATCCGCTTCTTTGGAGGTCTTATTAAACATTCCTAAATCACACCTAATTTTTATATTTTAATATTTATTTATTTATTTATTTTTAATGATTTGATTAAATATCATTATATTCATGTTAGGGATAATTCATGGTTAATTAGGTAATGTTAGTAAAACTGGTGTGTAGGGGGTGCTAGTACCTTCCCCTCACATAACTAAACTCCTGATCTCAACTCTAGTAAGTGCAAACCAAGACTACTAGTTCCTTGACCTTAAGATTAGTCTAGAGACTAATTAACGATTAGTAATTAGGTGAACTAACCACGCATAGGAAAATAACAGGTTAGTGGCGAATCCATCGAATTTTAATATTATTATTCCTCGTCATTTTGGACCCTTCTCCGGGACGTTACGACAACTTGACAACTCTACTAGGGACTTAAAGAGTCGAGCCCTTAATTAGTTTTGAATTATCCTTGATTTAAATTTAATGGCCTTTTTTATTACTCCATGATATTTTACCTATAAATATAAATAATTGTTGTGTACTTGTGAATATTTTAACTGTGTATATAACTCTTATATGTATGTTGAATGGATAAGTATGTGCAGGGTGTGATGATATGTTGGGATTAGGGGATAGGCTTTTAAATCTATTTGAGTACACACACTTTCACGAGCCCTCTATTCGAGTTTGACCTTTTTAGGAATAGATAGGGGTGTAGTCACAACAAGAAAAAAGGTTATTAGTGACGATTTTAAACTGTCACTAATAATCAAAAAATTGTTACTAATTGTAGTGACACAAAGAATGATATTATTTAAATAATAAAGAGGGAGGAAAATGGAAATAGGAACAGAAGAAGGTAGTAGACTTCGTCGACGACATCGCATTTTGGAGATAATGATAATAATAATAATTTCAAGGAATTGCCAGAACTCGTCCACGAATACAGGGCTTCGTCGACGAGTGCATAAGGAAATTTATCGATGAAGCTACGTCTCGTCAATGAGAAAATACCGAGAGAGGTTTTGGGGTAGCCTAAATTTCATTGACGAGGGAGCAGGGTTCGTCGACGAAATTACTGAAAGATTCGTTGACTAGATGATGTGTCTCGTCAACGAAGGTCGTAGTATAAAAGTGGAAAACCAAGATTTTTATCCATTTTTAGCGCCGCTCTCTCTCTCTCTCTCTCTCTCTCTCTCTCTCTCTCTATGTCCCTCTCTTACTTCTCTCTTCGTTTCCAGGCCTATTTCTCGCTGGATCGAAGATCTAAGGCTACCACGACGCTCCTGGTAAAGTTCTTTGCAAATCTGCAGAAGCTGATCGTTGGAAAAGTTGGGTTGGATTTCGTCCCAATCTTAGGGTAAGGCATTTTATTCAGTATTTGCCTTTCCCTTAGTTATAATAAATGTTATAGATAAGAAAATACTAATATTTTGTTCTGAGGGATTGTGTTTTCAGGATGTTGAGTTAGGAACCCTGTGGGTATAGAGCCAGAATTTGATAGGGGCTTTTCAAAGTTAAGGTAAGGGAAATATGTTATGCTAGGGTTTTAAGAATATTAACAGAGTTTTCATAGATATATATATACCAATTAATATGCAGTTTCTATAGAATGAATGTTTTAATGTTGTATGGCCTAAGTAGATATTTATCTGACGTGGATTTATATAAATTTTTTTTCAGTTCAGTATATCATAGTTTCACAGAATGTTATGTTTTCCTTAATACCATAACACACAGTTTATAAAGACAGATTATATAGTTATAGCATCGAGATGCTACAGTTTTTCAGATTTTTCAGTATTTATAGTACAGAATTAGAGCGTTATGGTTATTTTGGAAACATAATGAAAACAGCAAAGGTGTATATATATAGATATACTTATATACTATCACATCCCTGTGGAGTTATTACAGATAGATACAGTTTACAGAGCACGGTACCATTGCTATATACAGATAGAGTGCAACCACATATCTCAGATAGTGTGTGGGTACCGTCTAACTGTGCTCGGAGAGGATGCAGCTCCCTAGTATACTGGGTAGAGGGGGCCGGTTAGACGAGGTAGCAGCCAGTCTTGCTCTTAAGAGGGGATGCAGTTTGGCTGGGCTGAGGTAGTGTAGGGTATGATGACTTACCTGGAGGGCAGACCAGGTTAAGTCCCGCCAACGGGCCACACAACCCTGTCATGAGGGGTCAAATCATGACATGCAGAGTCCCAAAGAAAGAACACAGTTATAATATATATATATATATATATATATATATATATATACGTATACAGATTTATAGTTTTCATTGTATATAATATGTTATAGCAGTATGAATAATAAAAAGCTCAGATGATACAGATGTTTTAAGTTTTTATACATGTGTTTTATAGATTTGGAAAATCATGCAGTTTTAAGTATTATTATTATAATTTTATGACTCGGTTGCCACACACTAGTAATAGCATCTTTCCACTTACTGAGCATCGACTCAACCTATAACTTTAACATTTTTTTCAGGTGAGCCAGTTAGGCGAGCAGATCAGGCTCGCGGATAGAGAGTCGTTTGATTACCCTGGTTATAGGGTGAGTTTTTGACAGAGTTGTGTATATCTGTTTTTGAGTAAATGATAATTGACGGGTAGTATTTTTTTGTATGGCTATGGTCTGTATATATTGGATTCTGGTATTGTATAGTGTATATGTGAATGGTTGGATGGTTTATGTTTCCGCTGCTTAGGTATGGATGTAGATATATATATATATATATATATATATATATTAAATGGTACAAATTTTTAGGATGTTATATTTTTTGTATCAGAGCCTAGGTTGCTAGGTTCTGCAAACTTTAAAGTGCAGTGGAAAATAATACCAGAATATAGGAGAAAGATTTAAGCTTTTTTTCTGTGATCTGGATACAGGATTTCGTGATTGTTTATGTGTTTTTCTTGGGGTGACGATTTCAGAAAAACCATAGTAAACTGTCAACGAGTCATGTATTTGGGTTGTAGGAGTAGATTTTGGGGCTAGGATCATGAGGGATAGTTAATAAAGGATTTGGAGGTTTAGTTGAATAAGTTGGGTCTATAGGAAGATAGAATTTTAAAATGATGTTCCATGTATTTGCAAGATGGACCCAGGAGGCAATAGCGCTCATGCTAGTGGGGATGATGGTGCTAGTCCTTTTAGCGCAGCAGGCGGGGATTCAGATGTTGTGCTATGCAGTGTGGCTCAGCAAGCCATGGCTGAGATAGCACAGAGCTTTAAAGAGCAAGGAGGTCCATCCTCAGCTCAGGGATATACCATAGAGAAATTTATGAAGATGAATCCGCCAGCTTTTTCTGGAGTAACTGATCCTGCAGTTGCTGAGAACTAGGTGTAGGAGGTAGAGAAGATTCTGTGAGTGCTTCACTGCACTGATGAGCAGAGGGTCTTATATGCTACATATAGACTGGTAGGGGAGGCTGAGAGATGGTGGATGGCCACTAGATTATTGGAGGAGCATAGAACAACTCCAGTTCCGATGACCCGGGCTCGTTTCAAGGATATATTCTTTGATAGGTATCATTCTGCTTCAGTCAGAGAGGCCCGAATTCAGGAGTTCCTGAGCCTGTCCCAGGGGTCGATGAAAGTCCAGTAGTACGCGGCGAGATTTATCGAGCTCTTGCGTTTCTGCCCATATATCGTCCCCGATGAAGTCAAGAAGGCCAGAATGTTCAAAAGGAATCTGAGGCAAGATATCTACAGGTAGGTGGCGGTACTGAGGATCCAGGATTTTACAGATTTGGTTGACAGGGCCATTATAGCAGAGGAAAGTTTACTGAAAGAGATTCAGACACAGAGTCAGAAGAAGAGGTCCGCACCCTCGAGCTTTCAGGCGGGTCCCAGCCGAGGCCTTTGGAGTGGAGGTAGATTTGGCGGAGGTTAGAGATAGATGCTAGAGCAGGGTGGATCTCAGGGTAGTCCACCTCCCGCCACTTGTACTAGATGTGGACAGAGACACCCGGGTGAATGTCGATTTGGGGAGAATGTTTGCTACTGCTGCAGGAGACCCAGTCATATGGCTCGATCCTGTCAGATGACACCAGGTTATGTACCGGCTCCTAGGCCATTTCAAGGAGGATACCAGGCACCCCGCGGAGGTCAGCAAAGAAACACTACTCCGGCGAGGGTGTCTGTGTTGACACCGGGAGACGTTGAAACGGCTAGAGACGTGGTCATAGGTACCCTTACTGCTTTATCATATACAACTGTTGTTTTGTTTGATACAGGTGCCACCCATTCCTTTATATCGGCAGGGTATGTCAAAATAATTGGGGTAGAGACTCAGCTACTAGATGTAAAACTATCTGTGGGTACGCCAATGGGATCTGTGGTTAGATGTAGGAAGGTACTTCGGAATTTTCCAGTAAGTATTCAAGAGAGAGTGCTATTAGTCGATCTTGTGGTCCTAGATATGCAGGGGTTCGATGTGATACTGGGCATGGATTCGTTAACAACTTATCACGCAAGTAATGATTATCATCTGAAAGAAGTAATTTTTAGACCCCCGAGCGAGTCAGAATTTAGATTCGCGGGTTCATGTGTACATGCCTCACCACAGCTAGTGTCAGCTATTCAAGTGAGGAGATTATTACAAGGTGGTTGCCAGGGGTATGTTGCATACATAAAAGAATTTCCAAAAGAAGAATTGGGACAAGCTGACATACCAGTAGTGCGGGAATTTCCAAATGTATTTTCAGAAGAATTGCCTGGTTTACCACCAGATCATGAGATTGAGTTCACTATATACTTGTTGTTGGGATCTGCACCAATATCGAAAGCACCATACTGTATGGCCCCGGTAGAGTTAAAAGAATTAAAAGAACAGTTACAGGAATTGCTGGATAAAGGTTTTATCAGGCCCAGTGTGTCGCCCTGGGGAGCGCCAGTTTTGTTCGTAAAAAAGAAAGATGGAACCATAAGATTATGCATTGATTATAAGGAGATAAAAAAATTGACAGTCAAGAATAAATATCCTTTTCTTAGAATCGATGATTTATTTGATCAGCTTCAGGGGACCTAGGTTTACTCTAAGATTGATCTGCGGTCAGGCTACCACCAGGTGAAAGTTAAAGTAGAGGACATTTCGAAGACCGCATTTCATACTATGTATGGTCATTACGAGTTTTTAGTGATGCTACTTGGGTTGACGAATGCACCAGCGGTTTTTATGTATTTGATGAATCGGGTGTTCCACCAGTATTTGGACCAGTTCGTAGTTGTATTTATTGATGATATACTGGTCTACTCGAGGAGTTTTTAGGAGCTCGAGCATCATTTAAGGCTAGTATTGCAGATATTGAGAGAAAGGAAATTATATGCAAAATTCAAGAAATGTGAGTTCTGGTTAAGGCAGGTTACTTTCCTCGGCCATGTGATTTCTGAAGTAGGTGTATCAATTGATCCAAGTAAAATAGAGGCAGTGGTGAATTGGGAGAAGCCGAGAAATGTTCAGGAAGTCAGGAGTTTTCTGGGGTTAGCAAGTTATTATCGGCGCTTTGTGGATGGTTTCTTCAGGCTATCAGGCCCATTAACACGATTTACGAGGAAAAATGTAAAATTTGAATGGACTGATGACTGTGAGCAGAGTTTCCAAGAATTAAAGCAGCGGTTAGTTTCAGCTCCAATACTGGCTAATCCATCAGGGGAGGACGATTTTGTAATTTTTAGTGATGCCTCTTTGAAGGGTCTTAGATGCATGTTGATGCAGCATGGCAGGGTTATTGCATATACGTCTAAACAACTTAAAGAATATGAAAAGAATTATCCTATTCATGATTTAGAGCTTGCTGCAGTGGTGTATGCTCTCAAGATTTGGAGGCATTATTTATATGGTGGTAAGTGCAAGATTTTTATGGATCATAAGAGTTTGAAATATTTCTTCACTCAGAGAGAATTGAATATGAGGCAAAGAAGGTGGCTAGAACTTATTAAAGACTATGATTGCACAATTAGTTATCACCCAGGAAAAGCGAACGTAGTGGCAGATGCTTTAAGCATGAAATCATGGGGATCCGTACTGGCAGCTATGGAGATTCAGCACTCGATTCTAGTGGATTTGGAGAGGCTCAGTATAGAATTGGTGGAGGAGAGTCCTTAGGCAGTTATTGCTAGCCTGGTGGTTCAGCCTACAGTTTACGAGAGGATTAAGGTAGCTCAGGGTGATGCCGCAGAGTTGGCAGCGATGATAGCTAGAGTACGTGATGGTCAGAGTGAGGAGTTCGGCATATCAGATGATGGAGCTTTGCGATTCCATATTAGGCTATGTGTTCCTGTAGATACTGAGATCAGGAGGACTATACTGGAGGAGGCTCACAAATCCCTATACACGGTCCATCCTGGCAGTACTAAAATGTATAGAGATTTAAAAGAGTATTTATGGTGGAGTGGAATGAATAGGGAGATAGCTAGGTTTGTTCAGCAATGCTTGACATGTCAGCGTGTTAAAACTGAACACCAGAGACCGGCAGGATAGTTGCAGCCACTGTCCATTCCAGAATAGAAATGGGACCACTTTTCGATGGACTTCGTTACAGGGTTACCACCAGCACGACAGGGACTGAATGCGATTTGGGTGGTTGTAGATCATCTGACAAAAACTGCTCATTTCATCCCTATTAAAATTGGTTATTCCATGGACAGACTGGTAGAGATATATGTTCAGGAGATAGTTCGTGTTAATGGAGTACTAGTATCCATAGTCTCGGACCGAGATCCTCGGTTTACTTCACGATTTTGAAAAAGTTTTTAGGAGGCTATGGGTACGCAGTTAGTTTTTAGCACTACTTTTCATCCCCAGACAGATGGTCAGACTGAAAGAACAGTTCATACATTAGAAGATATGCTTCGTGCTTGATTTTGGGAGCAGTTGGATCCAGTTTATGCCGTTAGTTGAGTTTGCTTACAATAATAGCTATCAGGCTAGTATTGGCATGGCTCTATACGAGGCATTATATGGCAAGAGATGTCGTTCTCCTCTTTTCCTGGATGAAGTAGGTGAAAGATGAGTTTTGGGTCCCGAGATAATACAACAGGCGTCCGACAAAGTCTGATTAATTAAAGAAAGAATCAGTGCAACACAGAATTGGCAGAAAAGCTATGTAGACACTCGCCGTCGGAAGTTAGAATTTGATGTGGGAGATCGAGTATTTTTGAAGATAGCTCCTTTGAAAGGAGTTATGAGGTTTGGAAAGAAGGGCAAGTTGAGCCCTAGGTATATTGGCCATTTTGAGATACTTAAGAGAATAGGGTCAAATGCCTATAGGCTAGCTTTGCCGCCAGCTTTGGCTCGTATTCATGACGTGTTTCATGTTGCCATGTTACGGAAATACATCCCAGACTCATCACACATCATTAGCTAGGCAAAGATAGAGCTTAAGGATTCATTGGCATATGAAGAAGTACCAGCACAAATTTTGGATAGAAAGATACAGGCCTTACGTACTAAAGAAATACAGTTAGTTAAAGTTTTGTGGAGGAATCACGCTATAGAGGAAGCTTCTTGGGAGCTTGAGGAGCAGATTAGATAGAGATACCCGCAGTTGTTCCAAGAGGTATAAAGGTACTCAGGTAAAGTATAATAGTTAGATAAGTTTTCTTGCAGGTACATGTACTGATTTTAGTTAGTAAATAGTTTTTAGTTTATATATGTAATCTCCCAGGATGTAATGCAACCATGGTATTCCTCCGCCACAAGTGAGGGCAAGTAATAAAATAAGTAGACTCTTTTTCTTTACTGAATAATTGAGAGTATAGACAAAGATACAGATAGTAAATTTCGAGGACGAAATTTTATAAGGAGGGGAGAATGCAATGACCCGAAGAATAATATTATTTAAATAATAAAGAGGGAGGAAAATGGAAATAGGAACAGAAGGAGGTAGTAGACTTCGTCGATGACATCGCATTTTGGAGATAATGATAATAAAAATAATTTCAAGGAATTGACAGAACTCGTTGATGAATATAGGGCTTCGTTGATGAGTGCGTAAGGAAATTCGTCGACAAAGCTACGTCTCGTTGATGATAAAATACCGAGAGAGGTTTTGGGGTAGCCTAAATTTCGTCGACAAGGGAGCAGGGTTCGTCGACGAAATTACTGAAAGATTCGTCGACGAGATGACGTGTTTTATCGACGAAGGCCGCAGTATAAAAGTGGAAAACACATATTTTTATCCATTTTTAATGCCGCTCTCTCACTCCTCTCTCTCTTTCTCTCTACATCCCTCTCTTACTTCTCTCTTCGTTTCCGAGCCTATTTCTCGCCGGACCGAAGACTTGAGGTTACCACGACGCTCCTGGTAAAGTTCTTTGCAAATCTGCCGGAGTTGATCGTTGGAAAAGTTGGGTTGGATTTCGTCCCAATCTCAGGGTAAGGCATTTTATTCAGTATTTTCCTTTCCCTTAGTTATAAGAAATGTTGTAGATAAGAAAATACTCATATTTTGTTCTAGGGGATTGTGTTTTCAGGATGTTGAGTTAGGAACCCTGTGGGTATAGAGCTAGAATTTGATAGGGGCTTTTCAAAGTTAAGGTAAGGGAAATATGCTATGCTAGGGTTTTAAGAATATTAACAGAGTTTTGATAGATATATATATATATATATATATACCAATTAATATGCAGTTTCTATAGAATGAATGTTTTAATGTTGTGTGGCCTGAGTAGATATTTTTCTGATGTGGATTTATATAAATTTTTATTCAGTTCAGTATATCATAGTTTCACAGAATGTTATGTTTTCCTTAATACCATAACACACAATTTATAAAGACAGATTATACAGTTATAGCATTGAGATGCTACAGTTATTCAGATTTTTCAGTATTTATAGTACAGAATTATAGCGTTATGGTTATTTTGGAAACATAATGAAAACAGCAAAGGTATATATAGCAAAGGTATATATATATATATAAATGTACTTATATAGTATCAGATCCCTGTGGAGTTATTACAGACAGATACAATTTACAGAACACGGTATCATTGCTATATATAGATAGAGTGCAACTACATATCTCAGATAGTGTGTGGGTACCATCTAACTGTGCTCGGAGAGGATGCAGCTCCCCAGTATACTGGGTAGAAGGGGCCGGTTAGACGAGGTAGCAGCCAGTCCCGCGCTTAGGAGAGGATGTAGTTTGGCCGAGCTGAGCTAGTGTAGAGTATGATGACTTACTTGGAGGGCTGACCAGGTTAAGTCCCGCCTATGGGCCGCACAACCCTGTCATGAGGGGTCAAATCATGACATACAGAGTCCTAGGGAAAGAACATAGCTATATATATATATATATATATATATATATATATATATATATACGTATACAGATTTATAGTTTTCATTGTATATAGTATTTTATAGCAATATGAATAATAGAAAGCTTAGATCATACAAATGTTTTAAGTTTTTATAAATATGTTTTATAGATTTGGAAAATCATGCAGTTTTAAGTATTATTATTATAATTTTATGACTTGGTCGCCACACACTAGTAATAACATATTTTCACTTACTGAGCGTCGACTCACCCTATTACTTTAACATTTTTTTAGGTGAGCCAACTAGGCGAGCAGATCAGGCTCGCGAATAGAGAGTCGTTTGATTACCCTAGTTATAGGGTGAGTTTTTGAAAGAGTTGTGTACATCTATTTTTGAGTAGATGATGATTGAGGGGGAGTATTTTTTTGTATGGCTATGGTCTTTATATACTGGATTCTGGTATTGTATAGTGTATATGTGAATGGTTGGATGGTTTGTGTTTCCGCTGCTTAGGTATGGATGTAGATATATATATATATATATATATATATATATATATATAATGGTAAGAATTTTGAGGATGTTACACTAATAGTATTAATCACGGGTTTTCCGGTATTAGTGATGGTTCCAGCTTTGTCACCATATATGTGGATACTAATACTTATTAGTGACGACATATTCAAACCGTCACTAATAGTGGAGTATTAGTGATGGAAAAAAATCATCACTATTAGACTATGGTCGTCACTATAAATCATACATATTGTCAGATCAAATTTGTCACTAAAGGGCAAGTATTAGTGACGGATTTAATAACCGCCACTAATGTGACACTACTAGTGACGCTCAATAAATTGTCACTAATGTTACACTTTTAGTGACGGTTACAAGAACCGTCACTAATAATATCCTATTAGTAACAATTATAAAACCGTTACTAATATTTTGCCTTGTAACGAAATTGAGCGCAGAAAATGATGATTCTATAGTGACGGTTTTAGACTTTTAGTGATGATTAATTATTAACTTTTTGAGTCTCATCCCTATTTTGATGCTGACAAAGCACCAGTATTTTATATGTGCATTTAGTGGGTGAACAAGTTTTCAATTCAGTACGAACATAGGATACCAAAAAATGGATGCCAACAAGGACATAAAGCTCACACACTTCCATCGAATTCCAAGGAAAATGAAGAGCAAAAAAAGAAGACATTTTGATGTTATTTGTATTGCATTTAATTTCTTTTTATTATTAATTCGTCTATAATAATGTATGCATCTGCATTATATGGATTGATTGCTTAGACGATCTTAGTTTGACCTTAGGAACCTAACTACTCACATAAAACCTTTTTCAAAAATTACCTAAATCACATAAATGTTTTCAAAATAAATTAAGGTAAAAAATTAGGGCTTACTCGGTTGACCGACGTTAGATTTTTTAGGAAAAATATTAATTATTAATGCCCTTGGTCGACCGACCAGTATGAGCTTTAATCAGCTTGATCGACCGAACCGGCTAGAAAGTCAAATGTTTGACTAAACCTCGGTTGACCGACCGATTTGCATTATAAATGCTTCGGTCGACCGAACAGGTCAAAAGTCAACATGTTGACTTCGCTTGGTCAACCGTTTTGTTTTGAACGCATTGTCCTCGGTTGACCGAACCATAAAGTGTCTGACACGCCAACTACTTGGTCGACCAAACCATGTAGTTTAAGTTTACATTGGTCGACTTAACCATATGAGCGGTCAACCGAACCTAAGTCATGGTCAACCGAACCTACAAAGGGTTCAAAATCGCCCTGAGACAATTGACCAAATCCTTAGTCCAAATTTTCCTTGGTCGACCAAACCTTAACCTGGGTCGACCAAACCTCTCGGGTTCTAAATTTTTTAATGGCGTAAACGTAATTAACTTTTAATTAAATAATTTAAAAAATACCCAGCGTGTCCCTAACGGTCATATTTTTCCGAAAAACTATAAATTCCCTTCATTTGCTTTGATTAATAACTTTGATAACTCTAAATTTCTCTCTAATCCTTTGTTAATCAAAGTTCCCCCAAATCAAGTTTTATTACTAAAATCATTCTTTCGGGGCAAAATCTTTAAAGCAAATCTCTCTCAATTCTCTTTTACCTGTTTATTTCAAAATCATTTTTGAAGAGAGAATTTTATTTTGAGCGTTTTATTTGCATATACTCTCACTTGTTATTTATTTCCCGAAAATCATTTTTGAGAGTATTGCTTAGGTTTTCTCCCAGTTATTTCTTTAATAAATATTTTTTGGAGAAAATTATTTATAACACAAATATTTTCTTGAGCTTAAATTCCTAGATTATCCAAATATTTTTATTTGCAAAAATCCTCGTTGGAGAACATACTTATAATATTCACATATATTTTATTTGTGCATTAACTATTTGAAAAAACACCCTTACTCTACTAAGCATATTTCATATCATATTAGAGAGTGCATTGTAGAGCTTTGACGTGTATATATTTGCTTATATTTTCAGAAGTATTATCTTGTACAAAAATATTTTTAATGTATCGGTTCAGTTCATCCCGTTAATTGAATTGGGGAGTCTCAGTCCCATAAGCGAGACTGGTTCGGTTTAACCCGAAAGTTGAACTAGGGAGTCTCCACCCCGTAAGGGAGACAAGTTGGGCTCAGCCATATAATTGAGCTAGGGTTTACCTTACCCCATAGGGAAAGGTTGTAACGGCTTCTGCTCCGTCCATTTAAGTGAGCAGGGATAGTGGAATCCTTAGGGGATATGCCCAAGGCGGGGATGTAGGCTGGTTTGGCTGAACCTCGATAACAAACATCATGTGTTTCTCTCTCCTTATCTCATTTAATTTCCGCACTTTAATTTTCATATGTGTAAATATATTCATTTACAGTTATAATCATTTGCATGTACACATTCAATTTAAATGAGATTTGCGGCACTCATGTATGTATGTATTCATTGTTCAATTGTTTTACATACATGTGTATATTTTGAATGGGATATGAACTGTGGTGAATCAGAAAAAATTTAAATTTAGCCAAAATATTTTAAATCCCAATTCACCCCCCTCTTGGGATCACACCAATTTCAACTATTGGTATTAGAGCCTGGTTGTAATAAGCTTAACCGCTATTTGCACAAAGCTTGCAATGACTTATATATGGTGTATCCCTGTTTTGAGGGTCAATACTTTACAAATCCTCTACTGCTTATATTATATAAATTTTACCGTTTGATTATTGAAAAATGCTTTTGTAAAATCAAATGATTGGAGGATTTGGAAAGCGTTTATCAAAGTCTTTCATATCTCATTGAATATGATTTTTAATACATAGTCTCCCAAACATGAAAATGATTTGAAAGTGCATGACTTGAACTCAATGCATATCATTTGAGTGTCATGCATATTGTATTGTGCATTGGCTGCTAATATTATTGTAAAGCTTATGTTTTATAGTAGTCCTAAGGAATTTTAGAAACAATAAAAATGTTGAAAAATGAGAGAGAGAGAGAGAGAGAGAGAGAGAGAGAGAGAGAGAGAGAGAGAGAGAGAGAGAGAGAGAGAGAGAGAGAGAGAGAGAGAGAGAGAGAGAGAGAGAGGAGAATGCCACCTTGAGCTTAAATGACTAAGTAGGAGTAAAACATACAGGTATATCTATCCTCCTTCTAATTTATTGAATGATTCATGTTATGATTCACATGATATATTTTGTGTTAGATTTTTGTTGTGAATCATATGATAATTCTATGATTATAGCATGCTATCTTATAAGGTGCTTAAAAAAGAATTTCATTTATACTCATAAGATTTTAGGATACAATATAAAAGGGGGTCTTAATGCTTCAAATGTCTAAATAGTGTTTTGTGCTTAAAATTTCAAATTTTAGTATACATTATTGTTTCATTAAGAACCATAGAATAGCATGCCAATATGAAAATTAAAGTGATATGTCCAATTTATGCTTAATATATATCATTATGACTGGTTATTGTATGAAAATATTGGTAATAGCATGCTTGAGTGAATTCCAACATATAAACCATCACTAAAAGTTCCTCCTGCTATTATTTGTAACGGTTTTGTAAACCGTCACTAATACTTTGAAATAATTTTTTTTTTTTGAAAATTCTTGTATAAACCTATAATTACATTTTAGCATACATAAAATTAAACTAGAATTACTAAATCATTCATAAATTATTCAAAATTAAAATACAAATTATTCAAAATTCAAATGCATATATATAAATACAAATTCAAATTAAAAAATAAAAAATAATTCTGATCAGAAAGTCCAGAATATAAGAAAAGTCAAAATAAAAGTTGTAGTGCATCAACCCGACTGTAGTACTTGTCATCATCATAGTGATATGATAGCCGCAAACCCTACAAAATCATAATTGTACAAGAAATTATTACACAATATTTGAACATATAAGTATATACTATAATTAAATATGATTTGATTGCAAAATGATCGAACAATCAGACATAGTGGAAAAAAAATGATATAATTGTAAAATAACTAAATTTGATTAGTCGAAAGTCGGCCCACTCGATTTGGACCTCGTATGACTGAATTGTAAGTTAAGTTTACTAAGTAGTTTGTTTGTATTATAACTTTACTTTTAAGTAGGGAAAAAGCTCTTGGGAAAAAGCTTTTAGGGACCGTCAGATCCAACACTTCTAGTTCGATGTGATGGATGTGTCGGGACTAACCACGCTCAGTGTGGACCTCGTATACCTGATCTGGACACTTGAGTGCTTAAAAATGAACTAAGTGTAGTTAGTTCACCTTTAAACGTATAATTTTCAATTGGCATGGAGTTTTTAGGGACCATCAGATCTAGTATGTCCAATTTGATGTGACGGACGTGTCTGGACTTACCACACTCAGTTTAGACCTCGTATGCCCGATTTGGACACCTAAGTGCTTAAAATGAACTAAGTTTACAAAGTAGTTTGTTTCTATTCTAACTTGGATTCTAAGTGGGAAAAAAGCTTTCGGGAAGGAGTTTTTGGGGACCATCAGATTCGCACGTCCAGTTCGATGTGACGATGTGTCGGGACTAACCACGCTCGGTTTGGACCTTGTATGCCCAATTTGGATAGCTGAGTGCTTAAAAATGAACTAAGTGTACTAAGTTCACCTTTAAGCATATACTTTTCAATTGGCATGGAGTTCATGGGGACCGTCAGATTCGACACGCCCAGTTTGATGTGATGGACGTGTCATGATTGACCAAACTTAGTTTGGACCTCGAATGCCCGATTTGGACACATGGGTGGTTAAATTCAACTAAGTGTACTAAGTTTGCCTCTAAGTGTATAATTTTCAATTGGTATGGAGTTTTTGGGGACTTTCAGATCCGACACATTGAGTTCAATGTGATGAACGTGTCGGGTGTGACCACACTTGGTTTGGACCTCATATGCCTGACTTGGACACCTTAGTGCTTAAAAATGAACTAAGTGTACTAAGTTCGCCTCTAAGCGTATAATTTTAAATTGGCATAGAGTTTATGGGGACCGTCAGATTCGACACATCTAGTTCAATGTGATAGACGTGTCAGGACTAACCAAACCCAGTTTGGATCTCGAATGCCCGAATTGGACACATGGGTCGTTAAATTCAACTAAGTGTACTAAGTTCGCCTCTAAGCCGCCTCTAAGCTTATAATTTTCAATTGGCATGGAGTTTTTTAGGACCATCAAATTCGACATGTCTAGTTCGATGTGATGGATGTGTCAGGACTGACCATGCTCAATTTGGACCTTGTATGCTCGATTTGGACACTTGAGTGCTTAAAATGAACTAAGTTTATTAAGTAGTGTGTTTCTATTCTAACTTTACTTCTAAGTAGGGAAAAAGCCTTCGGGGAGGATTTTTTGGGGACCATTAGATCCGGCACGTCTAGTTCAATTTGACAGACATTTCGGGACTAACCATGCTTAATTTGGACCTCGTATGCCTAATTTGGACACCTAAGTGCTTAAAATGAACCAAGTCTACGAAGTAGTTTGTTTATATTATAACTTGGATTCTAAGTGGGGAAAAAGCTTTTGGGGAGGAATTTTTGGGGACCATCAGATTCAGCACGTCCAATTTGATGTGATGGATGTGTTGGGACTAACCACGCTCTGTTTGGACCACGTATGCCCGATTTGAAACACTGAGTGCTTAAAAAAGAACTAAGTGTAGTAAGTTCACCTCCAAGCGTATAATTTTCAATTGGCATGGAGTTTATGGGTACCATCAGATCCGAAACGTCTAGTTTGATGTGATGGAAGTGTCGTAACTGACCACACTCAGTTTGGACCTCAAATGCTCAATTTAGACACATGGGTGGTTAAATTCAACTAAGTGTACTAAGTTCGCCTCTAAGTGTATAATTTTCAATTGGCACAGAGTTTTTGGAGACCATCAGATCCGGCACGTCGAGTTCAATATGACTAACGTGTCAAGATTGAGCATGCTCGGTTTGGACCTCGTATGCCCGATTTGGACACTTGAGTGCTTAAAAATGAACTAAGTGTACTAAGTTCATCTCTAAGCGTATAATTTTCAATTGGAAAGGAGTTTATGGGCACCATTAGATCTGGAACATCTAGTTTGATGTGATGGACATGTCGGAACTAACCGAACTCAGTTTGGACCTCGAATGCTCGAATTGGACACATGGGTGGTTAAATTCAAGTAAGTGTACTAAGTTCTCCTCTAAGCGTATAATTTTCAATTGGCATGGAGTTTTTGGGGATTTTCAAATTCGACATGTACAACTCTATGTAATGGACGTGTCAGCCTTGACCACACTCGGTTTAGACCACGTATGCCCGATTTGGACATCTGAGTGCTTAAAATGAACTAAGTTTATTAAGTAGTTTGTTTCTATTCTAATTTTACTTTTAAGTAGGGAAAGATCTTTCAGGGAGGGGTTTTTAAGGACCATCAGATCCAACATATCCAGTTCAATTTGACAGATGTGTCGGGACTGACCACACTCGGTTTGGATCTCGTATGCCCAATTTGGACACCTGAGTGCTTAAAAATGAACTAAGTGTAGTAAGTTCGCCTTTAAGCGTATAATTTTAAATTCTCATGGAGTTTTTGGGGACTGTCAGATCTGACATTTCCAATTCGATGTGACGGATGTGTCAGGACTGACCACGCTTGGTTTGGACCACGTATGCCCGATTTGGACACCTGAGTGTTTAAAATGAACAAGTTTACTAAGTAGTTTGTTTCTATTCTAACTTTGTTTCTAAGTAAGGAAAAATATTTTGGGAAAGAGTTTTTGGGAACCATCAGATTCGGCACATCTAGTTTGATGTGACGGATGTGTTGGGACTGACCACGCTCAGTTTGGACCTCGTATGCCCGATTTGGACACTTGAGTGCTTAAAAATGGACTAAGTGTATTAAGTTCGCCTTTAAGCGTATAATTTTCAATTGACATAGTGTTTTTGGGGACCGTAAGATTAGACAAGTCTAGTTCAATGTAATGGACGTGTCAGGACTAACCACACTCGGTTTGGATCTCGTATGCCTGATTTGGACATCTGAGTGCTTAAAATGAGTTAAGTTTACTAAGTAGTTTGTTTCTTTCTAAATTTGATTCTAAGTAGGGAAAAAGCTTTCAAGGATAATTTTCTGGGGATCGTCAGATTTGACACGTCAAGTTCAATGTGACGGATGTGTCGGGACTGACCACGCTCAGTTTGGACCTCATATGCCCGATTTGGACGGTTGAGTGCTTAAAAATGAACTAAGTGTACTAAGTTCGTCTCTAAGCGTCTAATTTTCAATTGGTATAAAGTTTATAAGGATCGTCAGATCCAGCACGTTTAGTTCGGTGTGACGGACGTGTTAGTACTGACCGAACTCAGTTTGGACCTTGAATGCCCGATTTGGACACATGGGCGGTTAAATTCAGCTAAGTGTACTAAGTTCACCTTTAAGCATATAATTTTCAATTGGCATAGAGTTTTTGGTGACCTTCAGATCCGGCACATCAAGTTTGATGCGAGGAATGTGTCGAGACTGACCACACTCCGTTTGGATCTCATATGCTTGGTTTGGACACATGAGTGCTTAAAAATGAACTAAATGTAGTAAGTTCGCCTTTAAGCGTATAATTTTCAATTGGCAAGGATTTTTTTGGGACCATTAGATCCGGTATGTCCAGTTCAATGTGATGGACGTGTTGAGATTGACCATGCTTGGTTTGGACCTCGTATACCCGATTTGGACACATGAGTGCTTAAAATGAACTAAATTTACTAAGTAGTTTGTTTATATTCTAACTTTGCTTCTAAGTAGGGAAGAAGCTTTTGGGAAGGATTTTTTGGGGACCCTCGGATTCGACACATCCAGTTCGATGTGATGGAAGTGTTGAGACTGACCACGCTCGGTTTGGACCTTATATGCTTGATTTGGACACTTAAGTGCGTAAAATGAACTAAGTTTACTAAGTAGTTTGTTTCTATTCTAACTTTGCTTCTAAGTAGGGAAAAAACTTTTGGGGCGGATTTTTTGTTGACCCTCAGATCCAGCACGTCTAGTTCGATGTAATGGACGTATCGGAACTAACCACGCTCAGTTTGAATCTAGTATGCCCGATTTGGACACTTGAGTGTTTAAAAATGAACTAAGTGTACTAAGTTCGCCTTTAAGTGTATAATTTTCAATTGAAATGGAGTTTATAGGGACCATCAGATCCAACACGTCCAGTTGGATGTGATGGACGTGCCAGGACTGACTGAACTCAGTTTGGACCTTGAATGCCCGAATTAGATACATGGGTGATTAAATTCAACTAAGTTTACTAAGCAGTTTGTTTCTATTCTAACTTTGCTTCTAAGTAGGGAAAAAGCTTTTGTAAATTCATTGCATACACAATACATATAATAAAATATGAAAATATAACTACATAATTACATGTGTAATTTAGAACAACTCAATTTCAAAACTCCCAACACAAATTTTTCTACCGCATACTAAGTATACCTGATCTAATGAGAGGAGGAGGCACCCGCAGCATCTAGACAAGATTGGCGCAACATTTGTTCCATCTGCGCTTGCGAGTTCTTTATTGCTTCTAATTGGTGCAAAACTGCAAGTGCACAGTATCATAATTTTATAATACAGTGATGTGAAGAGTATCGTCCTTAGGGATTGATGTCTTAATTTTACCAAGTATTGAAATTGTACTAATCTTAATTTTATTTAGAAAAAATAATAATTTTAGAATGCGAAATTGAAATAAGGCTACTTTAAAAAAAACTATTCAAGGAAAAATAAAACTGGCTGCCACGTATCAAATTAAAGAGGGTGAAAATTTCTAGGAAACCGATTTCACCTAGTTTCACACTATGCTCTACTCATCTAGCTAATTCGACTTTGTTTTCTCTACTTGTTAGCAGATCTTCAATTTTTCCAAAAGCCTATTTCGATAGTCAATCAGAACCTATTTTTGTTTATTTATTTACATAAGAATATGCAAATTAATAATGCAATAACGCAATTAGACCGTTGATTTTTTAATGCTACGTAAGTTCATACAAGTCTTTCGATCTCTATATTCACCTACGCTGAATTATCTAAGATCTATCCTATAATTCCCCCTTTTGGTAGTAAATCACAAGACCAATATCATCTAATTAATGGCCAGTTAATTAAATGTATTAAGCGCAGAATAACTCAGACAAATATTAAAGAAAACTACTTCAGATTAGCATCGAAGAGCAAGCATAATATAAAACTCGGTTACATCATTTTCCTAGAATACAAAAATTTCTTGAGGATGTGCAGTTGCCCCTGGCACGTTTCGATGCGCCACCCATTAGAGAGCAGTCCTCCAATGTTACCCCAAGGCTAACAGAGGATATACCCACTCATCCGATGTTGTTTCGTATGATTAGGCAGACCATGTCGTATGATTACGATAATCCACCTCCGGCAAACATTCCTGACCATTTGCTGCCTTGGGCCCTTAGGCCATGCCCATACAGGGAACCATCACCCTCCCCTCTTACACCTAAATTGTGTTGTCTTCTGGAGGAAATGGCACGGGACCGAGACGCCACTAGAGTAGTAGCCTCATCTTGTTGCTCGTGCAGTTCCGATTCTGATTCTTACTCTAATTAGGATAGACTAGATGCTTGGGATTTTTTTATGCGCTTTCTCTTTTGTTTATGTACTGTGCTCATGCACCCTTTGCTTTTATTTATTTCTTTTTCTTTTATTTATTTTGTATTGTATTCTGTTTTACCATGCTTTTGAATGGCTTTACGTGTGCTTCAATGTGTCTATCTACATTGTATTGCCTCTGAAATTAATAAAAATACATGAAGCTTTTGGTTTCTACCTGTATTTTTTATTTCACAATATCATTACGTTTTTCTAGCTATTTTTGAAATTTATGTGGATGTTACTTACACAGATAAGGTAGGCAGATAAGTGTTCATTTTTTTTATCCTTATTGTGCATTCATTTGAGATTGTGCACGGTTAGAAAATATTTGGAACAACAATGTATAAAATACAATGAAAGGCCAAGAACTAAATGTCATATGAAGTAAACTTCCAAATTAATTACTGTCATTTCTTGTGTTCATTGAAGCTTATACCCTTTCAAGAATGGTTACTATACATTCATGCCTCATCGTACATATGAGACAAAACAATTATTGAAATTCAATTGATTATTAGTCATACTATGTTGACTAATAATTAATTGAACATGTTAATTATTTATTTCACTTACAATTAGTAATGTTTGTATTTCAACCATTCTTAGATTGTCTATCGTGGACAATTCAGGAAGCTGTATTTACATTGTTATCATCGTTCACGCTTTATCAATTGTCATTATATATTTCGAGCGCATCTCTACTTGTGTTCTCTAGGTGCATAGTGGGGTGTCGTGACAATTTGTTAGTGATAAAAAACTAGCAACATGTTCACTTCCCCCATCTCGTGTACTTGGAGAGCCATGGGGAGATGCTGTCGAAATTTATAATGACTACGATGAAGGAATTTGAGCGATTGATTGCAACGTAAATGCAACATTCCTGAATGGGATAGGATTCGTACCCTTTAGACGGAAGGTTGTCAATTATAGGATTCATAATGCATGCGTTATAAACATTATAAGAATGTAATCAACACCATTTACTTGAATATGTTATAGGGTAATTAACGAACATGGATAACAGTTGGATGAATGCTTGGGTAGGTTTTTGCTAGAATACGTGAAAACAGTACATGATTTCATAGAGTTCGCTCATCGTTGTGCAAAAAAAGTCAGTAGAATAAGGTGTCCTTGCAAGAAATGCGAAAACATAACATTCGAACACTTTGATTTGGTCCATTCACATTTATTAGACTTTGGAATGGAGAAAAAGTACATAAGATGGGTGTTCCACAGTGAAGATTATGTAGTTCAGAGCAATGATGATGACGATGAAAATGAGGGAGAAAATACAGTAGGTGGTGATACATGTTCAGAAGGGTTAATCGAAATGTTAGGTGACTTGCAAAGGGGGATTGTAGTGGACACGGGCGATGTCAGTGTGTCACATATTGGTGATGAATTTACTTTAGCAGGTACCATACCTTGCGATCCTAGTATGTTGAATCAACACGGTAAACCATTTACTAATCTCGTGAAGGATGCACGGGTGCCCCTATATCCAAACTGTAAAAAGTTCTCAAAATTAGAGTTTCTGATAAAGTTGCTTCATGCAAGGACAATGCATGTGTTATCTCAGAGTGCATTCAACATACATTTAAGCCTCATTAAGGTGGCACTACTCGATGGTGAAACACTTCGGAAGTCTTTTTATGAGGCAAAGACATACATGCATGAATTGGGTCTCGGTTACACTTTAAGACATGCGTGTAGGTATGATTGTGCACTCTTTTATGGTGAACATGAAAATGCGAATGAGTGCCTAGAATGTGGTGAACCGAGGTATACAATTAATCAGAAAAAGGGTAAAAATATCCCCCAAAAAGTTTTGTGATATTGTCCATTAATCCCGCGACTGCAAAGATTGTACATGTACAGAAAGACGGCTACCGATATGAGATGGCATCAAGAGAAACGTCTTCAAGATGGAAACACCTTTAGCCATCTAACGGACTCCGAAGCTTGGGCCAATTTTGATTAAATGCATCTATGGTTTGCTAGTGATCCTCACAACATCAGACTTGGTCTTGCTTCAGATGGATTCAATCCTTTCAGTAACACGAACAACCCGTATAGAATATGGTCAGTTATGATGATGTCATACAATATGCCGCCATGGAAATGTATGAAAGAACCCTTCATTTATATGTCTCTACTTATTCCCATACCGAGGGCACCTGGTAATGATATTGATGTGTACCTACGTACATTAATTGATGAGTAGATAGAACTATGGGAAAAAGGAGTGGAGACATTCGATGTGGAAAGCGGTACAACCTTTTGGATGCATGCTGCAGTGTTGTGGACAATTAATGATTTCCCTGCTTATGGCAGCCTGTCGGGTTGGAGCACAAAAGGTTACTTAGCATGCCCAATCTGTAATAAGGATGCTAGGTCATTATCCTTGAAGCATGGACGCAAGTTATGGTTTATGTGTCATCGTCGTTTTCTACAACCTGGACATCCTTGGAGGACTCGTGGTGTCCAAGACCAACTATCAAAATGACCCTTTTGTGCTAATGACGCAGGCAGAACAAGTGTTTTACCTTAAAGACACCAAATTGAAGGGTGAATGGCAAGTGACCCAAAAGATTCCTCTGCGAAGTTTGTATGCTATTACAGAAGTTGCAGATGGGGAGAATAGTGCCAGTGAGGTTGCATTCCAAGAAGACGAGCCATCTATCAGTGCAGTAGCGCAATCTACTTTCAATGTTGTCAAAGAAGGAGCCAATCCTATCACATTGAATAAGGATGGTGTCACGGTAGAACACATAGGGACTGCTGACATTACAATTGAACCTTTTGTAAATGTTTACTTCATTGACAATGAGGAAACTAATGGGGAAGATGAAACATGGGTCGAGTACTGTAGTAAAGAGGAAGACACTTTAGAAAGTGAGGATGATATCGATATTGAGGACGCATAGGGGGGTAAGCATGTTATGTTTGTCAATATGTATCTAACATGTGTAAATAACTAAAAATATATGTATTATGCATCCATCTAATATTCATACTTCTTATATTTACATGTCTAATATTTTGTAGACATGGGACCAGGAGGTTGACATGGCCAACTTCCTTCTAGGCACTCGACTACATCGCATGAGGATGATCCGACATCCTCGAGACTGGCGGAACCCATCGGTCCCGATGCAGTGGTACCATTGTCTGAGCCACCGACACCTTGGCCAGATGTGGAGACCTTAGCTCAAGATGACACACAGGGTGAGTTGCCCACCATGATCAGCAGAGTTGGTAATGTCTTCTTTTATTTATTTCGATGTGAACTATTGATTTTTATCCTCGTGTATTATTAAAATATTGTTCTTAATTTAACTCTTTTTTCAGCATTGACATCCACAACCAGGTCAGGTTGTGGTGTCACGAAGAACATGGCATTGAAGAAGCACCTGCAGGGGATGGGGTAGCGAATTAGGATCGACATTCCTCCAGGCTTCACCACCTTGCGTGACGACTAGTGTCTAGTGTGGATGCGAGAGGTCGACATTAAATGCCGACAGTATGCTCCAATCATTACCTTTAGCTGGTTGTAGGTGATTGAGGCGCAGCACATGGTTCTTTACAAGCGCATCTTGGCAAGTAATCCCAAACCCTTTTTTTTTTTTTTATAACTTTTAATATACTAGTCAAACAACTATCTAACATTCCAAATGTATTACCTATGCAGGAGGAGTTTGATATGGACATTCTCCACGTGGACCATGTGAAGAGGGCGGTGGATGTCCAACTTTACAATAAATTTAAGTCCTATCGTGCAAAAATATGTGAACATTTTCGTGCAATGGGAGATGAAGCAGAAACCCACCCATATGATAAGATATCCCAAGAGGATTGGGAGGTGGTGTGTCGCCATTTCCGCAACCCACACTATTAGGTGATGTGTTTGTATTATAATATCTACTTTAAGCTTTTTCATGGCTAATAAGAAGTCTTGACATCTTTTTTGTAGGTTGTATGTGTAAAAAATGCTGCAAACCGTAGCAAACTCCCGACGACGCATTGCGGTGGGTCCAGATTATTTGTAAATCATCGACGGGTAATTGCTATATATAACACTATCTGATGAATACGTACACCATTAATATTAATGATGTTTTTTATGATAATGTAGCATGATCCTGTGACTGGCGTCGAGGAGCCACTACCAGATCTTTATCAGAGAACGCACTAATGGCGATCGGGGGAGTGGTGCGATGGTGTGCAGAGCAAACATGTAAGTCAAATTAAATATGTAGTTTATAATTTGATTCAAAACATCGAAGTTGTATTCTCATTTCTTCTTGATTATCATTTTCATGACTGGAAATAGGCGCGGATGGTCGAGTTGAGAGTTGCACCTATTGAAGAGTGGAGCCAGCAATTGACGGATTACTAGATAACCGATCAGGTGCTTGGGGGATGAGTGGGGGGCTGGGTGAAAGGGCTTGGAAGTGGATAAATCACCCCCATAGCATCCTCTTCGATGGGTGCGGCGGCTCGTGTTGAGCTAGAACAAGCGCGTCGACAGGCAGATGCTCGGGCGGACGAGGTGGATTAGCGGGTGCAAACGATGGAGCTAGAGAACCAGGAGTTGAGACACTTGGTGTCTAACGTCACATTGGAGAACTGGAGTTTGAAAGAAAAGGTGTCCACATTTGAAGCCACACTCGCAACTATAAAGAACAGCCATGTGCAGTTCGAAGAAATGATGCGCCAATCTTGATCAGATGATGCAGGGAGCTCCTCTCATTAGAAGGTATGTCATTGTTCTATTCTTGTGCATTGAAAATTTAGCACCTATACCTTATAGAGTAGGAATTTTTAGATAATACTCTAATACATGGATGTTTGAACTGATAGGTAAATCCGTCCAGAAGCATGTTTGAACTGATAGGTAAAAAAAGGTTTATTTCGTGATATTATAGCATATTCTTACTGCATATTAATTTCAAAGATGAACTTAATTTTGTATGCATGCTGCTGCATATTCTCCTGCACATTAATTAGGCATCTCACTATACAAAAATATATCATCATCACATAAAGATTTGGAATCACACTACACATAATTTATTTGTATAGTGTATGTGTGCACATATATGTATTTGTAGAAGTGGCCTTGAACTTTTAACTATTTTACGACAAGGAGCTTCAAACTTATACATGAAATACATGGGTATGCTAGTCTGCATGTCCTTGAAAATTAATATTAGAAAATTAAAAAAAAAAAAAAAAACTCGGTTAGACCAAGTGGATAAGGGTCTTTCATTCCAACTATATTTTGATGACAACAACCCATTAGCAGTTCTTTAAGGCTACTAACCTTTTTCTCTAGTCATGATCAGCTGCACATAATGGCATCAAAGCAATAAGTTTCAAATAAGCCAGAAGAAACTCATGACATGACCAAAAGTTTAGCCACTCAAAGCGTTTATGGACTCTACGTCATATGCAAGTGTTCTAAAGACTGAGTGTGAGTGTGAGAGTGAGAGAGATTAATTTGTAAAATCCTTTGTATATGGAGTAACTTATATAAAGAGCAAGAAATGGGCATATCACACACACACACACACACACACAAATAAAGCTACTTAAGATGTCTAAAAACCCTTAAAAAGATAAGGACCTTTCTTAGAACTTAAAAAGGATTTTTTCTAAAGAAGTAAGAAGGGACTCGTCGACGAACACAGGGTTTCGTCAATGAGTATAACACAGACCTCGTCAACGAACACAAGGTTCTCATCGACAAAAGAAACCAAGAGGCACCTGAATTCAGAACCAGCATCTCGTCGACAAACATAGGGCTTCATCGACGAATATATTGAATAGCTCATCGACGAACACAGGGTTCTCATCGACGAATAGAAATCAAGACCTGTCTAAATTCAGAACCAGTAACTCGTCAACGAACACAGGGCTTCATCAACGAATTTACTGAAGAGCTTGTCGATGAAGTACAGACCTCGTCGACGAATGTCAGGTTGCATGGCTCATTAAAAAGAGGACATAGTGTGAGGATATTGTTGTGATACTTAGCTCAAAGGAAGCACTTAATATTGTATTCACTTCTCATCAACTTCTTGTAAAGAAAGGCCCTTTGTGAGCCATTGTAGGGTATCTCTAAGTGAGTACCTTGTTGAAACTCTTTGTGAGTAGTTGTGTGTATTGGCTTCTCCACCTGAAGGAGGATCGAATAGTGGATTTTGGGAATCCTTGAGTTGGTCTCAAGGCGTGGACGAAGGTTGGGTGCCGAACCACGTTAATATCACCGTGTTAAGTTTCTCTTCTCCCATCTCTCTTTTATGCTGCTTATTCATTACTATTTGCTGCACTTTTATATTGTGATTTTATGCACTTGTTCTTGGCAAGATTTTTGTGTTTGTAGAAAATTTGCATATCTGTGAAAAATGTCTATTCACCCCCCCTCTAGACGTTCAACCGGGCCAACAAATGGTATCGGAGCGCCAGTCGCTGTACTTCGGAGTAACTCCCAGGTGAAAAGATCAATATCGTAGATATGTTTGCCCAAGGTCAATCCGTGGACCGTCCCCCCAAATTTTGTGGAATTAACTACTCGGCATGGAAAGATCGAAAGTCAATCTTCATCCAGGCCTACGACTACTAAATGTGGAGCATTGTCACTGAAAGAGACTACACCTTCAAGAACGAAGAAGGCGATGAAATACCTATTGGAAAACTTCCCGAGACAGACGCAAAGCTAGCATAATTAAACTTCAAGACCTAGAACTTCCTTTATTGCACTATAAATGATGAAGAGTACAACTGAATATGCGGATGCAACATGGCTAAAGAAATGTGGGAAAAGCTTCAGGTAACATACGAAGGTACAACCCAAGTAAAAAGGTCAAAAATTTATATGTTGGTAAAAGAATATGAGATGTTTAAAATGGAAGAAGGTGAGACAATTACTGCCATGTTTACTCGATTCACACACAGCACAAATGGACTAAAAGCTCTCGGTAGAGAGTTCTCTATAGAGAATAATGTGTAGAAAGTCCTTCGCTCATTACCGGCATCATGGCATGCCAAATCCACAGCAATTAAAGAATCAAAGGATTTTTCAAAGGTCACCCTTGACGAACTGATCGGGTCTCTTATGACCTAATGAGATCAAGAAGAATAATGCTGCCGCAAAAGCTGAAGTACCCAAGAAGGCTACCGGAATTGCTCTAAAATCTAGAAAGCAAAAAGAGGTCGTAGAAGAGGAAGAAAATGATGATGATGATGAAGTTGCCCTCCTTACAAGAATATTTAGGAATTTTCTGATGAACAAACGAAATGGCAAACAAAAAGAGAAAGGAGAATCGAGCATAAGATGCTACAATTGCAAAAAGATCGGGCACCACATGGCCGATTGTCCTCTCTTCAAAAATAAAGGCAACAATCAACAGGGAGACAAAAAGAAGTTCAAAGCAATGGATGCAACCGAATGGGATGAACTGGATGGGACTTCAAATGACAAAGAAATCGAGGAAGAAGTTGCTCATTTTTGCCCTATGGCGGACGAACAAAATGAGGTAAACTCTGATGACGAATATCTCCCTTCTTATGATGAACTAGAAGAAAATTGTAGAAAACTCTATATTGAATTAAAAGCATCTAAAAGGAAACTCAAACTCTTAAAAGAAAATCACTCAAGATGCAAGCAAAAACAAATTTGCTCATGTGACACTTTGAAAGAAGAAAATGCATCTCTTAGTCTTGAAAATGAAAAGCTCACTAAGGAATACATAAATTGCAAAGAGTCTTCTCAAAAAAAAGTTGGAAGTTTGAAAAGACAAATAGTCGAAATTCTTCAAGAGAACTCTACATTGAAAAAGAAGGTGGAAGATCAAAACAAAACTTTTTATAAATTTACAAATGGTAGAAAATTTTGATAAGTTACTTGGAGCTTAAAGGTTTGGAATTTTCAAAGAAGGATTAGGATACGGTCTATCATCTTCGGAGTCAATAGGATTTGCAAATCTTTATGCTAAAAGGAGCTTTACATCAAAGAAAAACCCTGCACCTAAACCAAACCCCTCATATGGTAATAAAGTTTGCCTATATTGTGAAAAGATAGGTCACGTACGATTTACTTGTGCCTTCAGGGGAAATAGAGGAAAAAACATAAATTACTAATGGGTGATTAAGAACACTAACCCCATAGGACCCAAGAAAATGTGGGTACCAAAACAAGTCACTTAATGTTGTGTGCAGGTATGCTTGAAGACCGACTCCATAAGAAACAAATGGTTCCTCGATAATGGATGTTCAAGACACATGACGGGAGATGCAAGCAAATTTCTCTCGCTCACCTACAAAAGGGAAGGACTAGTCACATTTGGAGACAATGCCAAAGGAAGAATCATCAGTAAAGGTAAAATAGGTAATTCATCCTTGGCTATTGAAAATGTTGCTCTTGTAGATACTCTCAAGCACAACTTGTTAAGTGTTAGTCAATTGTGTGACAAAGGATTAAACATTATTTTTCAATCCACTAAATGTTTAGTAAATGATTTAAATGGAAAAACCATCTGCATAGGAAAACGTGAATCAAACATATACACAATTGAGTTTGATGACATCAAAACTTGTGACGTTAAATGTTTAGCAGTTACTAATGAAAGTTGTTGGTTATGGCATAGGAGACTAGGTCATGCAAGCATGGATCTACTTCATAAACTTTTATCTAAAGAACTAGTAAATGGCCTACCAAAAGACAATTACGTAAAAGACAAAATTTGTGAAGCATGTCAATATGGAAAACAAGTTAAAACCTCTTTCAAAACCAAGAAAATGATATCTACCTCAAGACCCCTAGAGTTCATTCATCTTGATTTATTTGGCCCTAATGACATAGCTAGTATTAGTGGAAAATTGTATGCATTTGTTATAGTTGATGACTTCTCAAGATATTCATGGGTAATTTTTCTTGCAAACAAAAGTGACACTTGTAATGCATTCATTCATTTTTGTGGAAAAATTCAAAATGAAAAGTGAATGTCAATTGTACACATTAGGAGTGATAGAGGGAAAGAATTTAGGAACAAAGAACTAGAAGAATTTTGCAATGAAAATGACTATTCACACAACTTCTCCGCACCAAAAACTCCACAACAAAATGGAGTAGTTGAAAGAAAAAATAGAACACTCCAAGAAATGGCTAGGACAATGCTCAACAAACAAAACTTGCCAAAATACTTCTGGGCAGAAGCCGTTAGCACAGCTTGCTATGTTAGTAACCACATCATCATTAGATCCAAGTTAGGAAAAACCCCATATGAGATGTGGAAGGTTAGGAAACCTAACATTTCACACTTTAGGGTTTTTGGATGTAAATGTTTCATATTAAATGACAGGGATCATTTGGCCAAATTTGATTCAAAGTCCGATGAGGGAATCTTCATAGGATATGCTATGAATAGCAAAGCATATAGGGTATTCAACAAAAGAATTCAAACTGTTCAAGAATCAACCCATGTTGTGTTTGATGAAATAAACTCTCACGCATCCAAAACACCTGTTGAGATAGATGAAGATAATCAAGTCACCACCTTAAGAATTGAAAGAGAATTAGAACAACTTAAGTTAAATAATGATCAAGATACAAACAATGATCATCTAGAATCATCTCCTCAAAAGTCTAACCAACTAGAAGGAAAAGAGAATCATAAACTACCTAAAGCTTGGAAGTTTGTAAAAAATCACCCAACTGATCTTATCATAGGTAGTCCATCCCAAGGAGTTAGCACCAGATCTCACCTAAGAAGTGGATGTAATCATATCGCTTTCGTATCTCATCTAGAACAAAAAAACTTTGAGGAAGCTGAAAATGATGAAAATTGGATAAATGCCATGCAAGAAGAACTAGATCAATTTGAAAGAAACAAAGTATGACACTTAGTTCCTAAACCCAAAAATACTACAATAATTTGCACAAATTGGGTGTTTAGGAATAAGAAAGAAGAAGATGGGAACATTGTTAGAAACAAAGTTAGATTGGTAGCCCAAGGGTATAACCAATAAGAGAGTATTGACTATGATGAAACTTATGCCCCAGTGGCAAGACTAGAAGCTATTAGAATGCTACTTGCCTTTACTTGCTACAAAAACTTTAAGTTATTTCGAATGGATGTAAAAAGCACATTTTTAAATGGATACCTAAATGAAGAAATTTATATCAAGCAATGTCCAGGATTTGAGAGCCACACTCATCCCGATTACGTATACAAACTCTCAAAAGCCCTTTACGGACTCAAGCAAGCACCAAGAGCTTGGTATGAGCATTTAAGTAAATTTCTCCTAGACAATGGATTCACAAGAGGAAAATTCGACACCACTCTTTTCTTAAAACATAAGAATAATGATATGCTTATCATACAAATTTATGTAGATGATATCATTTTCGGTGCCACCAATGAAACTTCGTGTCAAGATTTTGCTCAAACTATGCAGGAAACATTTGAGATGAGTATGATGGGTGAGCTAACATTCTTCCTAGGAGTACAAATTAAACAAATGAAACATGGACTCTTTATAAATCAAGCTAAATACGTTAAGGACATGTTAAAGAAATTTAGTCTTGAAATGGGTAAGCCTAAAGTAACTCCCATGAGCATCACAATAAAGCTTGACGCTGATGAAAAAGGGAAGAATGTTGACCAAAAACTCTACCGTGGAATGAATGGTAGTTTGTTGTACCTTACCTCTAGCAGACCCAATATAATGTTCAGTGTTTGTTTATGCGCTAGATTCCAATCTTGTCCCAGAGAATCTCATCTTCATGCAGTTAAATGAATCTTTAGATACTTAGTAGGCACCCATGACTTAGGAATCTTCTATCCTAAGAATGCTCCCTTTGACCTCACATGCTACACTGATGCTGACTATGGTGGTTGTAAAACCGATAGAAAAATCACTAGTGGAACATGTCATTTCCTAGGACACTCTCTTGTGTCCTAGTTTTGCAAAAAACAAACCTCCGTAGCTCTCTCAACCACCGAGGCTGAGTATATTGCAGCCGGTAGCTGCTGTGCTCAGGCCTTATACATGAAGCAACTGCTTTAGGACTTCCGAATCTTAGTTAAAGGTACTCCAATCCATTGTGACAATACTAGTACCATTAACATTTCAAAAAATCCATGCCTCCATTCTAGAACTAAGCATATTGAAATTAGGCACCACTTCATTTGAGACCATGTTCAAAAAGGGGACGTTAAGTTGGTTTATGTTCCTACTAAAAATCAACTTGCCAACATTCTAACTAAGCCACTCAACGAAGAAAGATTCCACAAAATCCGACATGCCCTAGGCATGTGTACTCCTTCAGATATATCATAGGATCCTTTTGTTGGTTCTTACCCCATTATTTAGCTCATCCTACGATTAACTAAGTTTTTCTCCTTCTTCCTACTCTCGTTGACGAACACAGGGTATTCGTCGCCGAGAAGTTGAAGAATTCATCAATAAACACAGGGGTCTCGTCATCGAATTTGCCTTAATTTTGTCGATGAACAGAGGGCCTCATAGACAAAAACTGTCGGGAACCTTATATTCCCACTCGCACAACCCTCTCTTTTTGCAAACCTTAGCCCTCCTCTTTCAGTTCCTCTTCTTCCTCTCGCCGCTCTGTCTCTCTCTCTCCCTTCCTCCTCTTACTCCACATTGTCCCACCCACCCTCTCCACCCTCTTCACCTCTCCTCAGCTCTCCAAGCCTCCACCTCTCCTCGATTCTCCAAGCCTCCACTCTCCTCGGCTCTCCACTCATCACTGCGCACACCATCTCTTCCGGCTCTCTCTCTTTCCCCTTAATTCCTTCAATGGCTCCAAGACCCAAGCGTCGCAACCTCCAAACCAAGGTCGATGAAGGCTCCTCTGATCGCCCTCCCACCAGTCCTCCTCCGACTACCCCCACACACTCCAACCCCCGTTTTGTCTCTCCAGAGGCTGCTCATCGCTATCAGAATGACATTCTCAAGCGGCACATCGTTTACGGGAAAATTGTGCCCTTCGACTTTCTTCAGCCCCATTTTCCCACTCTTCTCTCCAAAATTAAAGCCCTCGAGTGGGATGCCCTCTTTGACCTTGATGAGCTCATCTATGAGGACTTAGTTCGTGAGTTTTATGCCAATTTTGTTCCCTCGCATCGCGGCATTGTCGCCTACTCCACCGTTCGCAGGACCGTCATTTGACTCTTCGAGGACACGTTCTCCGCCGTTCTTGGTTGCACCCATTATCCACTCCGAGGCCTTCCCAAGTCTTCTTGGCCCACATGGTTTGATTGGTTTGACTCACACACCACCCTTAAGCTCATTACTGGTAACCTGCACATTCCCCATGTTGCCCGCCCCAAATCTAAGGACCTCACCGTCGAATTTAGGGTCCTCCACCATATGATAACCTACAATCTTTGCCCTCACACTGGTGGTCGGGATTGGGTCACCTTAGGCGACATCTTCAGCATGTACTGCCTCTGGGTTAGACGTGGTATTTACCTTCCCTCCATCATTATTTAGAATATGGAGGAAAGCCTTAAAAGGCAGCAGGGTTGCCTTCCTTACAGTCGTCTCCTCACGACCTTCTTTGATCACTTTGAGCTCATTCGTGCCGACTTGCCTTGCATTCGTATGGCACCGGAGGATTTATACACTAAGGCAACCCTTCATCGCATGCACTTTGAAAAAGATGACGCAACCAACATGTGGGTCAAAGCCCACGAGTAGGGACACGTTCTAATCGATAAGGTTGAGGCTGCCATGGAGACCGAAGGAGAGGAAGGCGAGGATGAGGATACTGTATATGGCTATATCCTGGAACGCCTAGACGGGCTTTAGCATGCCATGACACAATCTAAAATTTGTCACCGTAATCGTTTTGATTCCTTAGATGCGTCTCTTACCTAACAAGAAAACGCTAACCACGCTCGCTTTGACACCCTTGACGCTTCCTTTGCTGCCCTCTTCGACCGTCTTGTCGCCCACGCGAGTAGCGCTCTGTTTCTTCTTTCCCCCAATTTTGATTATGGCAAAGGGGGAGAGATAGATATAGGCTTATATAAGCTTTCTTTTCGGATGTATCTCTAGTTTTTTGGATGTATCTCTAGTTGGTATAGTACCTTGTAGCCACTGCAAGCAATGTAGTAACTTTCTATTTCACTCAGATTATTGTACTTAGCAACTAGTGAAATTGTTGAACATAAATGCACTCTTTTGTACCAACATGCTTTTGATTGATATACTGGATTGTTATATCTTGATCTTATGCAGGAATACTTGGGAAATATCTTACTTACAGATGGCATGCTAACGAAAATTTTAAATAAATTTTTCATTCATATAATGCAAACATTAAGGAGGAGAGTTTATTTAAATACATTTAGTAAGAGGGAGTAGTTATCCCTCAAAAAGAACACTAAAGGATTGTCATCATTAAAAAGGGGGAGAATGTTTGACCAAGTGGATAAGGGTCTTTCATTCCAACTATATTTTGATGACAACAACTCATTAGCAGTTATTTAGGGCTACTAACCTTTTTCTTTAGTCATGATCAGCTGCACATAATGGCATCAAAGCAATAAGTTTCAAATAAGCCAGAAGCAACTCATGACATGACCAAAAGTTCAGCCACTCAAAGCGTTCATGGACTCTACATCATATGCAAGTGTTCTAAAGACTGAGTGTGAGAGTAAGAGGGATTATTTTGTAAAATCCCTTGTATATGGTGTAACTTATATAAAGAGTAAGAAATGGGCATATCACACACACACACAAGTAAAGCTACTTAAGATGTCTAAAAACCCTTAAAAATACAAGGACCTTTCTTAGAACTTAAAAAGGATTTTTTTCTAAAGAAGTAAGAAGGGACTCGTCGACGAACACAGGGCTTTGTCAATGAGTATAACACAGACCTCATCGTTGAACACAAGGTTCTTGTCGATGAAAAGAAACCGAGAGGCACCTGAATTCAGAACCGGCATCTCGTCAACGAACACAGGGCTTCGTCGACGAATATATTGAATAACTCGTCGATGATCACAGGGTTCTCGTCGATGAATATAAACCAAGACCTTCTGAATTCAGAACCAACAACTCATCGATGAACACAAGGCTTCGTCAATGAATTTACTAAAGAGCTCGTCGACGAAGTACAGACCTCGTCGATGAATGTCGAGCTGCAGGGCTCATTAAATGCAGTAAAACGGCTAGTTTGACCCTTGTCTTGCATCAATAAATGTCCAATGGTTCTCCAACGCCCAGTTGGCCCATTTGATGTTTAAATAAGGGTTATTGCACTTACTTCAAACTTAGAAAGCTCATTTACTCATTAAGATCATTCATTGTGCTTTCATTTCTAGGGTTTCCCTAAAACTCACTTGCCCTCTTCTTGCTGCTCTTACTCTTGTTTTTTACTCCGTTAAAAAGAGGACATAGTGTGAGGATATTGTTGTGATACTCAGCTCAAAGGGAGCACTTAATATTGTATTCACTTCTCATCAACTTCTTGTAGAGAAAGGCCCTTTGTGAGCCATTGTAGGGTATCTCTAAGTGACTACCTTGTTGAAGCTCTTTGTGAGCAGTTGTGTGTATTGGCTTCTCCGCTTAAAGGAGGATCGAATAGTGGATTTTTGGAATCCTTGAGTTGGTCTCAAGGTGTGGACGTAGGCTAGGTGCCGAACCACGTTAATATCGTCGTGTTAAGTTTCTCTTCTCCCAGCTCTCTTTTATACTGCTCATTCATTACTATTTGCTGCACTTTTATATTGTGATTTTATGCACTTGTTCTTGGCAAGATTTTTGTGTTTGTAGAAAATTTGCATATCTGTGAAAAACGTTTATTCACCCCCCCCCCTCTAGACGTTCAACCGAGCCAACAAACTCCATTTCAAATATGTTGTGTATGCTTAAAAAAATGAATAAATTCTGTTGGTTTTCAAAATAGAGATGAAAATTATTTTTTGTTTTTTGAGTAAATGAAGAAATGGATAATAGGTAAAAGTTATATCCTTTGTTAGATGGTAATATTTATATCCTTTCTTAGATTCTTAGTATTTCATCGGATGTAATAAATGAGTCCATAGTAAACTCACTATGCATCAACATCATTAGATGCATTTTCTCATTAGATGTGCAAGTCTTACGAGCAATAATAAATTATGTTTTAACGGTTTCCTGGTAATATTTTTCTTGATGGATGGTATTATGTTATATGAATTGTATATTGAACTACTGGAATACATGCTTGTGTTGAATGCCAACTGCATGGCTGATGCAGTACATTGTGAATTGCATGCTGGTAGTGGATTTAGGTTCTCGCATGCTCAAACTCACCGATATTTGCATGATGCATATTATTGTGATTTGTTTGCTTGAATCTATCAAGTTTTAGTGCAGAAATTTTTTGGAAAATGTCCAATTTACGAACGACATGTTGCCGAAATTTCGATAAAGTTTTCCCAGAATAAAACCATGTACAAAGAAACGTATGCATAATCAGTAAAAACTTAAATTCATTCTAACTCGTGCCTCTCACGTGTTGATATTCATAAGAAAAGAGGCGATCTTAGCCTTATCATTCAAAATCTAAAACACTTGACTAAGAACAACAATGTATAGAATACAGTGAAAGGTCAAGAACTAAATGTCATATAAGTAAGTGAAAGCCACTTATGAACATTGAAACCCATCAAAGAATCACAACTTGAAACCTCTTATATATTGAAAACTTTTATAGTCAAACTTAAGTTAGCAAATTAAATCCTAAGGATCAAAGACAAGCTCAAAAATCTCCAACAAAGTAAAGGCAATCTTAAAGCCTTCTAAACCAGGATTCCACCACTATCATTGAATAGAAGAAAAACAAACCATAATCCATTTCCTCAATCTATAACTAAAGCTTTTTATGTGCATAACTGAATTCAAGAAACCCCAACTCAATCTATCACAAGCCTTCTCACAATTTAAGTAACAACTTCATGCACAACCCAAGCTGCATCAAGAATGCTTGAGAAGCAGCCTTCTGGACAAAACTAGAAAACCTTAGCTAAATTGTGTTTTAACGGTTTCCTGTTAATATTTTCTTCATGGATGGTATTATGTTATATGAATTTTATATTGAACTACTGGAATACATGCTTGTGTTGAACGTTAACTGCATGGCTAATGCAGTACATTGTGAATTACATACTGATAGTGGATATAGGTTCTTGCATGCTCAAACTCACTGGTATTTGTATAATGCGTATTATTATGATTTTTTTGCTTAAATATATCAAGTTTTAGTGCAGTAATTTTTTGGGAGTTGTCCAATTTACAAAACGGCATGCTGCCGAAATTTCGGTAAAGTTTTTTTAAGAATAAAACCATGTACAAAGAAACGTATGCATGATCAGTAAAAACTTAAAGTCATTCTAACTCGCGCCTCTCATGTATTGATATTAGTAAGAAAAGAGGCAATCTTAGGCTTATCATTCAAAATCTAAAATACTTGGCTAAGAACAACAATGTATAGTATACAGTGAAAGGTCAAGAACTAAAAGTCATATAAGTAAGTAAAAGCCACTTATAAACATTGAAACCCATTAAAGAATCACAATTCGAAACCTCCTATATATTGAAAACTTTTATAGTCAAACTAAAGTTAGAAAATTAAATCCTAAGGACAAAAGACAAGCTCAAAAATCTCCAACAAAGCTAAGACAATCTTAAAACCTTCTAAATCAGGATTCCACCACTGTCACTGACTAGAAGAAAAACAAACCATAATCCATTTCCTCAATTTATAACCAAAGCTTTTTATGTCCATAAATGAATCCAAGAAACCCCAACTCAATCTATCACAAGTCTTCTCATAATCTAAGTATTGACCTTATAGGTCACACCCGGTTTTGATAATGATAAATACTTAGGTATTTGATGGTTTTCAAGTGTTTGTGTAGGCTTAAATAAGCATCTCAAGGAATGACAGTTGGAGCAAAATGAAGACCCTAAAGATTTTAATTTGTATTGTCAATTCAATTAATGTAATATGGGTCTGTAATAGTAACTTAGGAATATGGTCTGTATTACTTACCTACATATCATGTATATAGGATATATGGTAAGCTTAGTAAGACCATAGTATGACTCTAGGTCCCAACACTCACACACATATCATACAAAATACAAGAGTGTTAAAAAAGCACTAAATTCAATAATATTAGAGAATTTGAGAGAGCTCGGGTGACCGAACCCCAGGAGTTCAAAACTCCTCGGGCGCCCAAACTGTTGAGAAGTAACCAGTTGAATTAGACTCTCGAGGGATCGAACAATTTTGTGCATACCGTCTACGGGCGCCCGAACCCCTTGAAAGGGATATTCTACCAACTCGGGCTACCAAGCTGTTTAGTTCAAACTGAGCCATGGGCGACCGAACACACGAGTTCGGGCTACCGAATCTATGACCGGGCACCCGAAGTTACGAAACAATGTTTTTAACTTTGATTTAGGCCACTGAACTCAAACTCAGGCTGCCGAATTGAATTTAAAGACTTTTATTATTGTGTTTATTCGGGCGACTGAACCACGGTTCAGCCACCCAAACCTCATTGGGTTAAAATTATTTTAATTGTGGTAAAATCGGGTTAAGTTGGGTCAATTGTGTTTAAACTATTTGAAACTTTTCTAATAATTCCCAACAAGTCCCAAATGGTTATAATTTTACCCTTGCCTATAAATATAAGCTCATTTGCAAAGTTTAGTAATAATTAGCAATTTTCATTAGCCAAAATTCTCTCTTTTGAAAACACTCTCTTTGTCCAAATACTCTCAAATTTTCATTTCCTTGATACATTCTGAGATTGAGAGAGCATATTTAGAGTGCTTGTGATTGCTAGACTTGTTAGAAACTCACATTTGTGTGATTGATTGTGATATTATTTTTTGGGGAGTTTAGCTTAGGTTTATCCCATAGATTTTGATACTACAGATCTTGTGTTGGGATAAATTAAGTAAGCTTAGGATATTTGCATTGTTATTGCAAGTGTCCAATAGCTTTGATTTTTGTTGTGCAAAGATATTTTCAACAAGTAAAATATTTTCAAACTAGTAGTGTGCTTATTTCATTCAAGAAAATCTTCTTAAACTAGTTTGAATATCTGATTGATATCTTTGGAATATTGATTTGCTACTGAACTGTGCTTTACTTAAATTCCAAGATATTGCTTGTATTGAACACTCTTGAGCATTTCATTGATTATACCATATTGAGTGTTCATAGCACAACTATTTGTATCACTGAGCTTACACTATATCCATATCATTGATGTGTATGTGACTGCGCGTATTGGGTACATATCTGTTTTATATGAAAGCATAATCACTATACCATTTGATTGAGAAAATACTGTTGTATTTCTAGGCGTGGCCTAAAGGGGTGGTAATCCAACTAGGTAAGGATTGTGTGTAAAGGTTGTAAGAACCCGAACCATGATATATGGGTTAATTATGTAAAAGAAGGGTAAAATGGTAAATTGAGCAGAGTTCATCGACAAGGCCAAGCTACGTCGATGAAGTTTCTTATGTTCTCGTCGACGAAATTTAGAGGCTTGTCGACGAGGGGATGCCGAGAGATTCGAAAAAATCTGAAATATCCGGCTCATAGACGAGGTCACCTCTTCATCGACGAAAGTAATGGCGGACTCGTCGACGAGGACGTCAATTCATCGACGAATCCACCCAGGTCAAAGGCCTTTAAAAGAGATTTTGGGATTGCTTCTTGGCTAAGATTTGGAAATTCTCTCTCTCTCTCTCTAGAATTCGGAGCTCTCTCTCTCTCTCTCCTAGATTTCTTTGCCGTTCGTCGCCTGATTCGTAAATCGGACATTACCGCGAGGATCAGGAAAGGATTCTCTACATTTCTAACGGATCGAAATCTCATTTTGAGCGTTTCGGAGTTTCGGGCTAAAATCGAGGTAAGGCTCGATTGTCATTTCTGATTCAGAATACATGTAGTAGTATGGATTGTAAGCATGTATTGTACTGTGGTTTGTAGGTTTCAGAATCTCGGTTCATAGTTTTGGGAGACCATAGAGTTCGTAGTTGGAATTCGGGTCGAGGTAAGGGGATTCTATTTATATCAGTTTATTTTCGAAATCGGGATCGGTAAGCTTGTAGGCTATGATCGTATGTATGTTTTGGCTACTTATTTGGGGAAATCTATCGAGTAAAAATGCGAGATTTTTGGGTTATAGTTTTCGGAAAAATTGGGGATTTTGGGTATCATCTCTACTTTTTTTGGAAAACTGTTAGTTATGTTGAAACTGTATCATTAAGATGACTGTTATCCATATTTGCATAAACTGTATACTTGAATTGGAAAATGATATGATTTTTCGTAAACCAAATAAGTATGGCATGTATGGTTGTATGTAAATATTCCAAGTATTTGTAAAACAGCTAGTGGCGGCTAATTACTGTACGCTGATATGTATAAGAGTGTGAACTCCAAAATGATTCCAAGTTTTGTGAGATCGGCTAGTGGCGGCTAATTACCGTACGCCGAACAACTATGTGGCAGCTAATTACCGTATGTTGCGCCATGCACCGGTGTGAAAATCGTGGGCGAGAGTGTCCGACTCTATATCCAAGGGTGTGAAATATCACTATGTCATCCGGCTGGTCACTGAAGGGTGTGAGCCACCCTGTATGGCAATGTAATCCCTATGAAGCTTTTAGTTCATGGAGTAGTTGCGTGTATGACAATGTAATCGCTGTGAAACTTGAGTTCATGGAGTAGTTGCTTACTTGTGTGAGCTACATCGTATTGGCAATGTAATCACTGTTGGGCCTCGGTCGTCGTAGTGCAGTTGCGTATGTAGCAATGTAATCGCTGTGAGGCTTAGGTTAACTTTGTGTAGTTGCGTATTAGTGTGACAACACTGACTGTATATCGTATATACTGGAATGCATTTTTGAAAATATTGGAACTGTATGGAATTGTATGAAAATGTTTTGGAACTGTATCGTATTGTATAGTGTTATATTTTATGTAAAATAGCACTAGTATGCCACACACTGATATAACCTACTTTCTTCCTTACTGAGAGGTGTCTCACCCCGAATGTACGTACAATGTTTTTCAGGTCCTTCAAGTAGCCGTAATTAGCATCCTAGCAGTTGGAAACGAGGGTGTCGTTAGCTGCTATTAGTGCCTATTTATGTACAAGTTTTGTAACCAGGTTGTCATGATAGTTTCTGTAGACAACCGGAGTATGTTTTGTAATTATGGGAATGTATATCCTGGCTTTGTATAGACTTTGGTATGGTATTGTACATGTATAGAAAGACCGTATTTCGCTTTGTATTTGATAAGTATGGATGTTTATGTTATGATTGTAAGGGCATCCGTGTACCCCATGGGGTCGGACCCTCTTTTGGTATTGTATCATGTATGTTTGAATTGATACAGAGACAGGTTAGGTTACTATAATCACACCTGGGACCCACCTATGGGTTCGGGGCACGACAAAGGTTGAGGTCAGCCCTGTGCTAATTGACTTGGTTGTTTAGGTGCCGCTCCATCCGTTTAAGTGAGCATTATAGTGGTTATCCCTGTGCTTGTTAGCCAAAGCGAGGACGTAGGCAATTTGCCGAACCTCAATTACACTTCTGTGTATCACTTCTCTTTACTGCTTTCTGGTGCATGCTTAGTTAATTAAATTGCGTTATTTAATTTCTGCTGCATATTACAATTGATTTATTTTACTTGCACTAGATTGACTTTAGGGTTGTGAATATACTGTTGTTAGGATACTGACCTAGGGCATTAATTTTAAAAATACCAATTCACCCCCCCTTTTGGGATCACTGTAAAATTAACACTAAGTAACAACTTCATGCACAACCCAAGTTGCATCAAGAATGCTTGAGAAGCAACTTTCTGGACAAAACTAGAAAACCTTAGTTATATTGTGTTTTAACAGTTTCCTCGTAATATTTTTTTCATGGATGGTATTATGTTATATGAATTGTATATTGAACTACTGAAATACATGCATGTGTTGAACGCCAACTGCATGGCTGATGTAGTATTATGAATTGCATGCTGGTAGTGGATGTAGGTTCTCGCATGCTTGAAATGTTTTATTTTGTGAAAACAATCATGTTTCAGGTACAGGTTTTATAGGAAAATGTCCAATTTACAGACGACATACTGCCAAAATTCCATTAAAATTTTTCAAAAGAAAAAAAAAACCACGTACAAAGATAATCATGATAAAATGAACGTCAAAATATTTTTGAAATGATGAGTGAAAGTTAAATGAAAAATCATTTCATTAAGTCCTAAATTTGCATCTAGTAACATACATGGCATATCATTTGCTTTTAACTATGGATAAACATTATCATATGTCTGCCACCAGGGATACTCTGTTTTGAGAACGAGTTAAAGTGTATTCGTTTAGGGTTGAAAATTATTGTACGACGCACTCTATATTTTTCTTCCTGATTATACTGAGCGCCAACTCTCCATTCTGTTCTCCATTTGTATACTAATTTTTTTTTATGATTCTTAATTTGTAGGATTCGCGACTGTCATAACATTAGCACGATGTCATGCATGCACTATAGTCGTTGGATGCAACTTTTGATTATTTCTTTATATTTTTTATTGTTATTTTAACAAATGGAATTTCTGTATTTTAATTTGAATTTGTATAATGTATTTGTATTTGAATTTTGAATTTTTTGAATTTTTTTCCTTATCTTAACAAATGTTTTTTTTTTTATTTTAATTGAATTTGCATTGAATTCGAAATTTTTAATAATTAATGAATTTTTTAGTAATTATGGTTTCAAGTTATGTATGCGAAAATGTAATTATAAATTTTTATAGGAATTGATGATTCAAAAAAGTTAGTATTAATTTTTTAAATTTTTTAATTATTAGTGAAGAATTCAAATTCGTCACTAATAGTAGGGTATTAGTAACTAATTATAAATTCAACTCCATTATTAGTGACGAATTTAAAATTCGTCACTAATAGTTAGTAGTAACCGTAGATATAACAATTAATTTAAAACTGTCACTAATACTTACAAATTCGTCACTAATTGATCCTTCACTAATACCTTGATTTTTTGTAGTGCACCTTCAATGGATCTTTCTTTAAACCTTTCTTTGTTTTCTTTCCTTTACTTCCAACTACATGACTCATGACATTTACTGAATGTTGTCCTTGTTGTTTGATTCTTGCCTCTTCTTGAACTAACATGCTTGCCAATTCATTCACATTCCATTTTTCTTTAATTGTGTTATGGTGAATTTGAAAATGTTTGTACTGAGGAGGCAGAGAATTTGGAATAAACTGAACAAAGAAGCTTTCATCAACATTCATTCCTAGAGTATTAAGTCTAGTAGTTAGATTAGTCATTTCTAGGACATGTTCATTCATTCCTTTACTACCATCAAATTTCATTATGGTTAGTTTAGCCATCAACCTTCCTGCAAGAGACTTATCTACTGAACAAAATCTATCCTCCACAGCCTTAAGATATTCCTTTGCATTATCTAGTTGAGGGAGTGTTAATTTAATATTATTTATTATACACATCAACATAAACATCATACTTAATCTATTCGACATTTCCCATGACTTATACAAAGTTCGTTGCTTCGAACTGCTGGATTCAATAATAGCAGCCGGTTTATCCGTTCACAAACCTAAGTCCAGATCCAGAACACCAAGGTGAAACTAAATCTGCTCATTCCAGTCAGAATATTTTGTCCAATTGAAGATCGGAACAAAAGAAGCAAGCGAATGCAATGAAACAGGAACAGACACTGCAATAACACAAAATGCTCACTACATTAATGCTTTGAGTTTAAACTTTTAATTAGTAAATTGCGTTCAATCTTTGGATCAACTTATGCAATATACTAACCCTTACATTTACTAGTAATTTTCCTTCAACGAGGTATAATTGATAACCTTTATAAAATTTGACTAGGCAGACATCCCAATCTCATTACCATTCTTTCAATTATCCTGATTAACTCAATAATTATTTGAAAGTTGGTGCACCTTTGGGCCAACCATAATATTCAAATAACCATTCTATTATAATTTTTGCAAGATTATATTTCAATCAATGTTTACAACTTTTCTCAGTAAGATCACTTTGGTGACAACATGCTAACCATAATAGAAATATTGATTGATGCCTTACTCAGCAAAGATTTATCCATAATTTATGGCAAATAATCAATTCCCCAATATAAGAATTTTACTAACTTACTTTCATGTAAAATTCTCTAGCTTATGCATGCATAACATGTGAGTGTTCCATTATTAATCAAGTTATAATAAAATTATTTGCATGCATATCATTCAGCAGTCTTACTTTAATATCACTATACAAGGGAAAATTGTTGACAGTTTCAAGCTGCTTCAAACAAACCATCGACGGTTTTCTGAAGCTCAGAAAATTTGCTCTCAGTATCTCAATCCATTGACGGTTTTCTGAAAGTCCAACAAAACTGTTGACGGTTTTGTTCGAACAACAAGCTCAATATTTCAGAAATATAATTTTCAGTCCACTATTATCCCAAAAATCTAGCAAATAACACATATATTTTCAGTTTGATTCCAAAAAAACCAACATAACCATAAACTTTACCCATAAGATCGTAATCAAATCGAAAAAATATTACTATAAAAGATCTTTATTTTGAAGGAAGTTCATGATAATTTCAACTTGGCTCTGATACCACATGTAAGAATTTTATTTATTTATTTGTTTTTTATGAATAACAACCAACAGATCTTCAATTATCATGAACTTCACGTCGATAACCTTATGTGAAAAATAAATAAGTCATAAACTATAAACTTTACATACTGGCCATATCGAACCTATCAAGAAGAACACCCGAAAAAGTCGAAGAAATCGTTTCTCCCACTTCTCCTCCTTCTCTTTCCTTCACCATATCTATGGGATCTCCTGATGATTAGAGAAGTAAAGGCAGAGAGAGGACAATTCCTTTCTTCCTATCTTTATTTTTTGCAACTAATATCACATACAGTTAAAGCTTATGAGAAGTTACCATACATCTAACTCTTTTGAGTTTTTGCCCTTCTTTCTTTCTTAACTCTCTTTTCTTGGTTTGCCTAATGTTAGCATGCCCCTTACAGCTACTCCCCATAATAGTAGCTAATTATGTATAGGAATACCCTATAAAGATCTCATTAATTCATAAGCTAATTACTTTTAAGTATCCATATATATGTCCATTCATTTAACCTATTATATGTCATTGCCCTTATCATATGAGACATATACCTTTCATGTGGGACCCATGTCATTCATGTGGGACATATCCTTTGGGATATAAATCCTATATTTCATTCTCTCTAGTCATTAAGATCCCATTTGAAACTTAGAAAATATTAACGAAAGAAATAAAAATATCAAAAAATCTACATTTTCATATATGATTATCAAAAAAAGTAATAAAAAAATAAAAAATATATCAAATTCATGAGTAAAATTTTGATTTTACACAACATTAATATTTGAATTTTTAAAATTTTTAAACATATAAAAATAAACTTTTTATATTTTAATAAAAGTTAATATAAAAAAATATAACAAAAAATGAATTTCATCCTTATTATCCTTCCTTATCTCCAAATATTGACTCTTTTTTAAAACCCCCCTTTTATCCCTATTATTTTTGTAGAAGATGCTAAGAAAAGTTGACCCATGAAACCTATGGGCTATTAAAATTAGTAGGGAAAGTGGAGTATCAATCATCTTCTCTTTGCGGGACGACCTTTTGCAAATTTTGTTTTGACAGCATTCAAAATTTTTAGGAAATCCTCCAACTTTTCAAAAGCTCCACGGGACTTCTTGTAAATTTTCCTTCCACTCTTTTGAAAATATTTTTAAAACAAAATTAAAAATTTTTAATTTTTTGTGTTTGACAATAAAGAAAAGTGCAAAAAATTAAAAAAATACATTAAATGAATGAACAAAAATCTAATTTACATGTCATTAACATTTTTTTTTCTTAGTTTTAGTAATTAAAATATTTTTTTTTAAATAGTCGTTGATGTAAACAGTAAAAAATAATGAAAAATAAATTTCCCCTTTTTTTTTCGTTTCTTCAAGAAAAATTCTTGATTGAAACAAACTGCAAGAGAATTCTAGAGAGGAGAATTGATGTTCACAGACTATGGAGATATGGGAAAATACTTGGAAATTGGACAAATTTCTCAGGTCATAAAACTGGAATTTCGTCCAATAAAATTGACAGCGAGAAGGCCTACGTCCAAGCTTGGCCAAGGAGGTTTCTTTCATGGAGTGGGATGTGGGAGGACCCTAATTCTTCTTAACTCTGTTACTATATACCTTCATATCCACACCACGAGCTGTTTCAAAGTATCCATTTCGGGATGCTTCAACTCAATGGTAATCTTATGTTAGGGGGAAAGGAGATTAATCCAACAAACACAAAGACACCAACACAAAAAAGACATAGAACACAAAATAATTACATGATTTGGCCAATCTCGGCCTACATCCATGGGAGAAAGGGAGTCACACTATATGATCAATAAGGAAAAATACAGTGGAGAAGGAGAACACACTCTCACTCAACTCTAACTCAAACCATTCTGCCTCACACACACAGCACACAACAATCTCTATTCTTCTCTCTGTTAATTTTCTTTTCACACACACACTCAGCTTTACAAAGCAGGCCACATATAAATATATGAGAGAGGAGCATTGGGATGGAGCAGCATTGAAAACGGAAAGCATGCTCGAGACTGCGCATGCTCCACGAGCGTGCCTACCCAAGCAACAATAAATGCACGCACATGGGTGGGTCAACATCTTAAACCTCATCTCAAAGCCGCATGGGAAATTAATTAAGGTTGATTATGGTTTAGAGGAGTTTATTATATATGCTTGCACTTAGTTTGCATCTCTAATGGAAAAGCATTGAGAAATAGCTATGGGATTGGTTTGGGATTACGAATTTAATTTGAGAAAAGAAAAATAAAATAAAATAAATAAATTCATGTTGTGTATTTTTTTTATATCAAATACTATTAAAAATGAACTTTCATTTTAATATATATAATTAAATTTTTAATAATTAATATCGATGAACGCTACCTAAAACAAATTTCATATTATTTGTTGATTTGTATGTATTTTATTTTTGTTAATTTTGATAATAAAACATAAAATTAAACGTATATTCTGCATGTCATCCGTTTCAAACAGCACCTCCACAGAGCTTTACTGATACTCAGTGCTTGATGCTCGGTACTGAATAAGCTAGGTGTTAGGGAGTGACAATGTAATGGGGAAAATGGGGAGTGAGATACTGCTATAATTGTATTCTCCAGGGATTTGGAATGAATATATGATTATCTAGGTTATCGTTTGTATGATTATTCTCTTGTGGTTGAATAATACAAGTAGTCCTTTTCATTGTGGTGTTTTGTTGCCTTGGATTGTTATGTCTCTGATTGTTATAGACTTATTCGGTGTATAAGAATATATTGCTCGTGTGATATCCTATTGTTCCTTGGTTTTCTTGAGTATTGAGACTCACCAGGTGCTCGTGATTGCAGGCTTGAACTTGTGAGACTTGACTGACTTGTCGAGGGAGAGCTCTCAACGAGTGCCACATGGCCCTTACTTGAGTCCCATTTTGGGGTCCGTGACAGTTGGTATCACAGCACAGTGTGTGCGAGCAGCATGAGTGGTAATGTGAGAAACAAGTCAGGAAAAGTGGAACGTGTGGAGGCACTTGAGATGAAACTTGTAACCTAGGAGAGAACATGCGGTGAACTCCAAGGGTTGGTGGCAACATTGATAAAAGAAAAAAGTGTGCTAACAGAGTTTGAGGCCGCTGAAGAAAACCCTAGAGAAAATCTCTATGGGGTATCAAAAGTTGTAGAGAGACTTGAGGAACTTGAAAAATTCATTCCACATGTGAAATCCCTGGAGAAACGGCCAAGAGAGCTTGAGGCCTTCCAGAAGAGTATCGAGCAGTTGGAAGCCTTTGAGAGTAGGCTGGAACATATTGAGGGCATATTGCCATCTCTTTCGTCCCAACAGGGAGAGCTAATAGAGCTTGAGGCCTCCTTACGGGAGCTAACGGATAATTTTGATTTCCTTGCAGAAGATGTTAAGGAGTCCATTACTACTTTGAAAGAAGATTTGAAGGAAATGGGCAATGTCCAAAGTGCAGTGGTCCAAGTCCAGAGGGATTTACAAGAGATCACTGTGAAAGTGAATGCAGTGGCACAGATAGCCCAAAGGCCGGTTGCAGATCCCATTGAGAGTTTTCGATTGAAGGTACCGGAACCTAAAAGTTTTGGGGGTACGCGAAATGCCAAGGAGCTGGATAATTTTTTCTTTGATATGGAGCACTACTTCACGTACTCAGGAGTGGATCTAGAAGTGGACCGGGTAAATCTAGTAACGATGTACCTAGTAGGGGATGTAAAAGTGTGGTGGAGAACTAAATGGAATGATATTCAGCACAATAGATGTGTTATCAACACATGGGAGGGGTTGAAATAGGCGTTGAAGACTCAATTCTATCCCGAAAATGTGGAGTACATAGCAAAGTGCAAAGTAATGGAATTGCAAAAGACTAGCTCAATAAGGAGCTATGTACGAGAATACCAAGCCTTGATGTTAGACATTATAGACATAACCGAATCAGACAAACTAATTCATTTTCTTCGGGGTTTGAAGACATGGCCAACGAATGAATTGTGTCGGTAGGGTGCTGGTGATCTTTCTTCTGCCCTCGTTGCTGCTGAATGGTTGGATGATTTTTCAGATAATTCTGGGAAGCGAAATTTCCCTACGTCTGCCAATAATGATTCCAGGCCCAGTAAAGTGTATAAGCCAACAAATGGGGGAAGGGATAGGGAGACAAATAGTTCTTGGAAAGATAAAAGAGCGCCCATGGTTAAGGAGTGGAGGGGCGGACGAACGGGGGGTGGAGAGCGTCGACTGATCTCCTATTTTCTGTGCATGGGACCACATCGAGTGGCGGAGTGCCCTGATCGTAAGGCTTTGAATGCTAAAAGGCCCTTCGAGGGGGAACCGAAACCCCGACAGCAACCCTAGAAGAATAACTGAATATGGTGGGAGCATTAAGATTTTTGGGGGCATTAGAGCGTCAAGTAATTAACAACAAGTCTCAGGAGAAAGGACTAATGTATGTTGATCTAATTTTGAATGGAAAGAAAATCAAGGCCATGATTGATACCGGGGCCACCCATAATTTCATTGCTGATTCTGAAGCTCAACGGTTAGAATTGCAAGTAGATAAGGATGTGGGCAAGTTGAAAGTAGTGAATTCTCAAGCGTTAACCATGGTGGGGGTGGCACCTAAAGTGGCATGTCAAATGGGATCATGGTCTGGAACAATTGATTTCACTGTGGCACCCCTTGACGACTTTGATGTGGTATTGGGGATGGATTTTCTTAAAGTGACGCGCTCAATGCCGATCCCAGCTGCGGATTGTCTTGTGATAATGGGAAGTGCACCTTGTGCGGTCCCTGCAGCCTACAATAATTTTGATGAGAGGAAGTTGCTTTCAGCCCTCCAATTCAAAAAGAGAGTAAAAAGGGGAGAATCTTCTTTCGTGATTCTACCGATAGTCTCAGAAGATGCAAAGGTAGGGAAATATCCACTTGAGATTAAAGAAGTTTTAAAAGAGTTCAAGGAGGTGATCCCGGAACAGCTACCGAGGGTTTTACCACCGCGACGACCGATTGACCATGAAATTGAACTTTTTCCAAGAGTAAAGCCGCCAACACGTGCCCCTTATCGAATGGCACCGTCGGAGTTAGCTGAACTTAGAAGGCAACTGAATGATCTTATTGCAGTAGGGTTCATCCGTCGTTCAAAAGCACCTTTTGGGGCCCCAGTGTTATTTTAGAAGAAACAAGATGGTAGTTTGCGCTTGTGTGTAGATTATCGGGCTCTTAATAAGGTGACGGTGCGCAACAAGTATCACATTCCACTGATTGCTGATATTTTTGACCAGTTAAGTACAGCTAGATATTTCACAAAACTGGACTTGAGGTTGCGATATCATCAAGTGCACATTGTTGAGGAAGATGAACCGAAGACCACTTGTGTCACTCGGTATGGAGCATTTGAATTCCTTGTCATGCCTTTTGGACTAACAAATGCACCCGCTACCTTTTGTTCTCTAATGAATCAGGTTTTTTGGGACTACCTTGATCAGTTTGTGGTTGTTTACCTTGATGACATAATGGTTTTCAGCGCATCCTTAGAAGAACATAAAGATCATCTTCGGAAGGTTTTTCAAAAACTCAAAGAAAATCAGTTATATGTAAAAGGGGAGAAGTGTGCTTTCACTCAAAAGCGTATTAAATTCTTGGGGCATATTATTGAGGAGGGCCAGATACGGATGGATTCGGCTAAAGTAAAAACCATCAAGGAGTGGCGAGCACCTACATCCGTTAGAGAATTGCGATCTTTGGTGGGCCTAGCCAACTACTATCGAAAGTTTATAGAGGGGTACTCCAGAAGAGTTGTATTGTTAACAAATTTATTGAGGAAGGGGGAATCATGGGGGTGGTCAGAAGAGTGCCAATCAGCATTCGTTGAATTAAAGGAAAAGATTGTAGGAGATCATGCGCTAATCCTTCCTGATGTGACAAAGCCGTTTGAAGTGCAAGTAGATGCCTCAGACTTTGAATTAGAGGGAGTTCTTTTACAGGAAGGACATCCAATTGCTTTTGAAAGTAGAAAATTATCGGGTGCCGAACGGAACTATACAGCACAGGAAAAGGAGCTTCTCGCAGTGGTACACTATCTTTGGGTGTGGAGAGACTATCTCTTGGGGTCCAAATTTGTGGTAAAAACCGATAATGTGGCAGTTACTCACTTTTTGTCACAACCTGAACTAACGTCAAAGCAAGCCCATTGACAAGAGAAGCTAGCTGAATTTGATTTTGTTTTGAATATAAAGTCCGGAAGACGAATGAAGTGGCCGATGCTTTAAGTAGAAAAACTGAATTGGCAGCATTGAAACTCATCAGTCATCTATCAACTAGTAGGGTGGCGTTACCTTTGAAGAATCTTATCAGGGAACATTTAAGTACAGGCTAGCAAGCGCAGTCACTAAGCAAACTAATAGACGAAGGGAAGACACGACAATTCTAGGTAGAAGATGGACTGATAATGACTAAAGGCAGGAGAGTCTATGTGCCCAAAGCTGGAAACTTGAGGAAAACCTTACTAAAGGAGTGTCATGATACGTTGTGGGTTGGTCATCTGGGATGGCGAAGAACTTAGGCATTGATTACACAGGGGTATTGTTGGCCGAATATGCAAGATGATGTGATGAGTTATACCAAAACTTGCTTGATCTGTCAACAAGACAAGGTAGAAAGAAAGAAAACCTCAGGTTTATTTGAGCCATTGCTAGTGCCTTCCAGGCCATGGGAGAGTGTCTCTTTGGACTTCATTTCCTCGTTACCAAAAGTAGAGGAGTCTGACACAATTTTGGTGGTGATTGACCGGTTCTCTAAGTACGCAACTTTGTACCAGTCTCGAAGCCATGTTCAGCAGAGAAGACAGCTCAGCTATTCTTCAAGCATGTGGTGAAATATTGGGGTGTTCCAGAAAGCCTAATCAGTGATAGGGATGTTAGATTCACGAGGGAATTTTGGGGTGAACTCCTTCGCTTGATGGGTTCAAACCTTAATCTGTCCACCAGCTATCATCCATAGACAGATGGTCAGACCGAACGTTTTAATGGGATGCTGGAAGAATACTTGCGACATTTTGTTCACTCTAATCAAAAGAATTGGGTTACTTTACTGGACACAGCACAATTCTATTTCAACTCTATGAAATCTTCTGCCACTAATAAAAGCCCTTTTAAGATTGTGATAGGTCAACAACCGACTCTCCCGCACACTCTAGATGGTCCATACAAAGGAAATTGCCCGAAAGCATACCAATTCACGAAAAATTGGTTGCAAAATATTGAAGTCACCCGAGCTCAGTTAGAAAAAGCATCGAAGCGCATGAAGAAATGGGCTGACAAAAGGAGACGACCACAACAATTTGAAGCTGGAGATCTGGTTCTTGTAAAAGTGTCGCCGGAGACATTTCGATTTCTTCGCGGCAAGGATAAAAGGTTGTTACGTCGTTACAAAGGTCCAATCAGAGTGATCGAGAAGGTAGGACATGCATCTTATCGGCTTGAGCAACCCGAGTGGATGAAAAGGCACAGACGTCCAGTCCATCCTGTGTTACATGTAAGCAATTTAAAGCCATTCCACACAAATGAAGTAGATCCGCACTGACAAAAGTTAAGGAGATCAACAATTTCCAGAAAGCAGCCTGTCAACAAGGAAGTTCAAGAGATCATTGCAGACAGAGTCGTCAATGTAGAAGGTCGTCAACAATAATAATTTCTGGTTCAGTGGCTGGGGCTGAGGGAAGAAGAGAATAGTTGGGAAAAGGAAGAAAACTTTCAGCATGCCATACAGAAGATTGAAGATTTCAGAAATTCATAGTCAACGACATCTACTTCGACATCAACACAGTGAGAAGCCCATCTACAACACATCGACGAGGACGTTGATAAAATGAGTGGGGGAAGATGTTAGGGAGTGACAATGTAATGGGAAAAATGGGGAGTGAGATACTGCTATAATTGTATTCTCCAAGGATTTGGAATGAATATATGATTATCTAGGTTATCGTTTGTATGATTATTCTCTTGTGGTTGAATAATACAAGTAGTCCTTTTCATTGTGGTGTTTTGTTGTCTTGGATTGTTATGTCTCTGATTGTTATAGTTTTATTCGGTGTATAAGAATATATTGCTCGTGTGATATCCTATTGTTTCTTGGTTTTCTTGAGTATTGAGACTCACCAGGTACTCGTGATTGCAGGCTTGAACGTGTGAGACTTAGCTTACTTGTCGAGGGAGAGCTCTCAACGAGTGCCATACGGCCCTTATTTGAGTCCCATTTTGGTGGTCTCTGACACTAGGCATGAGTGTGAGAGAGTGAGAGAGTGAGAGAGAGAGAGAGAAGAATTGCCTTGATTAGTGGGGTTTACCAAAAAGTGGGGTTTACAAAATAGTGTCAAAGAGTCGGCTGGAAAACAAATGTAAAGGTAAAGGTATGTACAAGACAAAAATATGTGAGGGAGATGGCATGCCCATCCATAGCCAGACATGGGGAAGAGTGATGAGACTGTTTGGGTCTTGGGGGGCATATATATATATATATATATATATATATATATATATATATGGTCAAGATGAGTTAGGCTAGACCCATGCAGACTACTCCTCAATCCTGCCTTGTTAATCTCAAGGATGGAAATGTCTCCTCCAAACAATAGAGGAATTAATTAATGCGAAATTAAGCTGTCAGTTAGGCAGCTAGCAGCCTAACAGTGAGTGGCCGACCAACGTTTCCCACCAGCTTCCTCACTAATAAAAAAAATAGGAGGAGATGAATTTTCGATATTAAATTGTATTTTTAAAAATTTTTAATAAGCTTTAAGATAATTTTATATTATATTTTATCTGCCTCTAAAATCTAAATAAATTCAAATTCAGGTGAAAATTCTACTTTATGCAAAATAAAAATATAATTTTTTTTATAAAAAATTCAATTCGTATTAGAACATACAAATTTGCTGGCTGCGTGTGTGTTATCTTCCTTATTTTTGCTGATAAGAAACACATTTTTAAGAATCTTGGTCAAAGTACAAAGCTGCCTGATGTCCCAAGTTCTAGCTCTAGTCTCTGTACCGTCCATATCCGTGTGTGTGTGAAAGAGAGAGAGAGAGAGATGGGGGGGGGGGGGAAGACTGGAACCCCATTGGTCAAATTTGCTAGTTTATGTGACCCTGGGTAAATCTAGTCGATTCCCCTCCTAGATGCAGAACTTTTTGGCAACCGGGCATTAGTCCAATTCATCAAAATATGTAAATCCTGAATTGGGTTATTCATAAAATATTCAAAGGAAGAAGATATTCAATAAAAAAGCTCAATCCACTTGTCATTGAATTATAGTCTCTGCAATAAGACCTTAATCCACATTCGTTCCACTTTCCCAATAAAAAACGCATCTGCAATAAGACCTCAATCTACATGCATGGCTTCCTCACTGTCCCAAATTCCAGTCTCTGCTTGACCAGAGAGAGAGGAACTCCTACACAAACTCTTACCAAATATCAAATGTTCGGAAAATTCTGAATTGGGTAATTCTTAAAATGTTGAAAATGGAAAAAAAAATGACATTTAAAAACTCCATCCACTAGTCTTTGAATTCCAGTGTGCCTCCCCTGTTTCAACACCACCCCCCCACCATATATTTTATATATATATATATATATCATACACCCTCCGTCTTCATTCTTCATCATTCGGCCTATAATTAATTTGGGTGCACCGAGGCCGACTGAACAACAACGTCCACGGGAAAATTAAGCAACGCCTTGGCACCCCGCATTCTCAAAGCGGCTCTGTCGTAGGCCAGCGCCGCCTCCTCCGCCGTCTCGAACGTGCCCAGCCAAATCCGGGTGCCGTTTCGAGTCGAGTCGCGGATTTCCGCCGCGTACTTTCCCCACGGCCGCCGCCGCACTCCCCTGTAGTGCCGCTGCTCCTTGCCCACTTCTTCTTCCGGCGCTTCCTCATTGCTTACCCCGGAGCCACGGTAACAGGAGTCATCCCTGGACGCCGACCAAGCCCTGCTGTTGCTGCTGCTGCTGCCGCCGCCACCGCCGGTGATGACCATAGCCTCGTTTAGGACCTCGTACAGGACCATGTCCTGCGAGTCATTCTCGTTTAGGGGCAGGGACTGGTCAAAAGTTGGGGCTCTGGGTGGAACGGAACTGGATGTGCCCTGAAAAGATGGGACCATGTTGGGCGTGTATAAATGCTAATACGAGGGGCGGTTGTGTTTGTGAAAGGGGTGCTACTTTATAAGAAGGGAATTTGAGAGGTCACGTGTGATTATTATAAATTTTAGAAATGGAGAATAGGATAGGAAGGTGCGAGGAAGGTTTCTGCTTTTGTTTAATTATTATTTCATGCTCTTTTCTTCTAGAAGAAGGGTGAGGAATTAGGGGCATTGGTTTGCCGCTGGTTTTGCTCAATAATACATGAATCCCCCCCCCCCCCTCCCAATCTTCTTTTTCAATGTTTTCTTATCCTTCCGTTTTTTTCATCCCAAAAGCTTCCCAATTGACTGCTAAAGTGGATAAATAATTATTTATATTAGTGTCCTTTTCCTTACTTCTACTTAAGAAAAAAACACATTCCACAAAACTCCTAGTGTCTGAAAAAGAGGTGAATCACAATTGATTTATAGTAGGCACCTTAATCTTGCATTTTTACAAAATATTACAAATTTACTGTAAAACTATAATTATTATATCACCATATGCAATGCAAGACACTCACTTTAAAACTTTTCTTGATATCTCACGTATTAGCTTTCACATTCTCAATATCTTCTCTTTTTTTTTCCCCTCCCTCTTACTTTTTTATGATCTAATTTCAATTATTATTATTTTTGGATTGCATATTTTAAGTACAAAAAATAAAAAACGATTTTAATTTTTCTCAAAAACAATTTGTCCTTAACATTATCTAGAAATTCAAAAGTAGCAAAAGTGCTTCCAGTACTCTTTTTTTAAAATATAATGTTCATTTTTTTAATGCGAGAATAACCATTTAAAGCAAAAATATAGTGGGGTGTGAATGGGAAACGGGCAATGAAGTCCTCAAGGAAGTCGGTGGAAGGCCATGTGCAATGAACACATTGACTAAAGGGACCCGGTGACTGGAGAGAGCAAAAGCAGTGAAAGGAATCATGACAGCCAAATATATTCATTCATTCCTCAGTGGGCAATTGATGCGTGTGGGAGGGGAGATAAATGGGAAAATAGAAGTGTCTCCCCCAAGTCACCAGGCGCAAAGATTGTCTTCACCCTATTAAGTCTACTAATTCTTTTCTTTTGAATTTTTAAAGAGGCTACAGAATTAACTTTACTTATTGTGCTGCCTTTTTCATTGATACAAAACCCAGATATGATTTGAATTTGTATTTTTAATTTATCAAAAGTCGCTAGATTTGGACTCTAAAATAAAAAAAAAAAAATTAGTTCCCCACTCAGCACTCCTTTTCATTCCTGCACATCGGTGTCTCCAGGATAAAATAAAATAAAAAAATAATTTAATTTTAATATTTTCATCATACACGTTTGACGGGGAAGCTAGAGAGGGAGTGTGGGTGGAATGGGAGCGTTTCTGGGTGGCTTCCTGGGATCTGATGAGGTCATTGCTGATGACATCCATGTCCATGGGGTTGCGTTTGAGTACACCAAGGTGGAAAGGAGAAACTTTTGTGTGAATTAATTTAATCAGTAAGACAGACCGCCCATCATCCTCCATCTTGACTAAAACCCTATTTTCTAAAGTTGTTCACAAGAAACAACGGCTGCCGGTCTCCCGCCACGCCACCTTATAAATAAGGTCTCGGATATGATCAAATCAGCCTCTCACGGCCCGTTCAGGACCACTCCTTTTGACTACGCAAGAAATTTTAGGCCACCTTGGCTCGTTCCACATCCACATATTATATAGTCTAATATACATTGCATAAGTAGATTGCACCCGAAATTTAAGGATGAATTTGACGTCTCTTTTAATGGATTTTTTTTTTTTTTTTAAAGCAATAGTGTTTGATAAATAATTTTTTTATTATAAAAGATGCATGAAAATAAATAGTGATGAGACAGAAATTTACATTATTCGGCTATGTCTACTCCACGGGCGGATGAGATCAAAAACTTCACTATTACGAGCAGAATTATAAGATGATTTGGAATTGGTCTTGCACAAAATATCGGAACCGGCCTTATACAAGATATCTCTCTTCTTTTTATCTCTCTTCTTCTTTTTATATACACTACTTACTTCAAGCATGCAAGTGGGTATACAAGTATGTAATGTGTATATTGAATGAAAAAGCCCCTCTTATATCTTAGATGTAATATCTATATGAATAGGGGTAACTTCAAAAGAAGGTTAGAAATCAAATGCGCAAATTTCACGTGTTCGGTCGACCGAACCTAAACACACTGAGAACCTTCGGTCGACCGAACCACCTAGGGTAAAAAAGTTGACCACTTGGTCGACCGACCTCAAAATGAATGTTAACACTTTGGTCGACCGAATTTGCACGTGGAAATCTCCTAATGTTTTATTCGACCGAACTTATAGTAGAAAAGTGACCTGATCGACCAAACACCCAAGTTCGGTCAATCGAACTCAATCAAGTCAATCAAACATCGGAAGGTTCAGAATCGCCTTTAGACGAACCTGTAGTTCAAAAATACCTCGGTTGACCAAACTTAGTGAGATGGTCGACCGAACCTCTTGGGTTCCGAATTTTGTAAGGGCTTAAATGTAATTAGCTTTTAATTAAAAATTTTGAAAAATACCCAATGGGTCGCCAACGGTTATAATTTTCACAAACTCTATAAATACCCCCTCATAACTCTAGATTAGGAACTTTGATTAACTCCAAATTTTTCTCTAATCCTTTGTTAATCAAAGTTCCCCTAAATCAAGTTTTATTTGTAAAATCATTCTTTTCAATAAAATTTTTTAAGCAAATCTCTCTCAACTCTCTTTTACTTGTTTATTTCAAAATCATTTTTCAAGAGAGAATTTATTTTGGATATTTTATTTGCATATACTATCACGTGTTATTTATTTCCCGAAAATCATTTTTGAGAGTATTGCTTAGGTTTTCTCCTGATTATTTATTTGATAAATATTTTTGAGAGAAAATTATTTACAGCACAAATATTTTCTTGAACTTAAATTCCTAAATTCTCCAAATATTCTTTATTTGCAAAAATATTTATAGGAGAACAATAATACTCATTTTTCATATATATATATATTTTATTTGTGCAAATATTATTTAGATAAGCACCCTTACTCTACTGACCATAAATCATATCATATTAGAGTACATTTATTTGAGCTTAAATGTGTACATCTTAGTTTGTATTTTCAGAAGCATTATATGTACAAAAATCATTTTTATTGTATTGGTTGGGTTCAGCTTGGAATTGAACTGAGAAGTTTCAGCCCCGTAAGTGAGACTGGTTCAATTCAGTCCGAAAATTGAATTAGGGAGTCTCAACCCCGTAAGTGAGATCGGTTTGGTTCAGCTTAGAAATTGAACTGAGGTTTTCCTCGTCCTGTAAGAAGAGGATGTAAACAGCTTCTGCTCCGCCCATTTAAGTGAGCAGGGAAGTGTAATCCTTGGGGAGGTATGCCCAAGGCGGGGACATAGGCTAGTTTGGCCAAACCTCGATAACAAATATCGTGTGTTCCTCTCTCCCTATCTTATTTACTTTCCGCACTGTAATTTCCATATGTGTATGTTTGTCCATTTACAGTTATAATTATTTGCATGCACACATTCATTTAAATAAGATATGATGCACGTGTATGTTCACACTCACAATTTTATTATTTAGATACACGTTTGTATTATGAATAGGATATGATTTGTGGTGAATCGGCAAAATGTTTAAATTAGTAAAAAAGTTTTTAAAACTCAATTCACCCCCCTTTTGGGATCACACCAATTCCAACAATCACAATTTTCTTTGACATCAGAAATCATTGATCTGAGCCACACACATTCTCTACTAGTTTCATGGATAGCTAGTAATTCAAAATAATTGGAGAATGTTGCTGTAATCGTCTGCTTTACTAATTTCCAAGATGTAACAGTTTTTCTGTAAAAAAATACATATCCAATTTGAGATTTAGCATTGTGAGGTTCAAATAGATATCCAGAACCTGCATATCCTACTAGTTGAGATTTAGAATCAAATAAGTAGAATAAACCCAAATCAAATGTACCTCTTAAATATCATAGAATGTACTTATTTCCATTCCAGTATTGCCGAGTAGGAGTAGAGCTATATCTTGCTAATAGATTTATAGCAAATGCAGTGTCGGGTCTTGTACAATTGGTTAGATACATTAGAGAGATGATAGCACTTAAATATGGTACTTCAGGACCAAGTAATTCCTCCCCCTCATTATGAGATCGAAATGAATCCTTCTTAATATCAAGTGATCACACAATCACACCATCATTGGAGATCGCAAAGGATGAACTTTGTCTATATAGAATTGCTTTAATACCTTTTCGGTATATTTAGATTGATGAACAAGAATTTCGTCATTTACATGTTCAGTTTATATACCAAGACAATATTTTGTCTTTCATAAATCTTTCATCTTAAATTCTGCTATTAAATAATTAGCAGCTTTAGTGAACTCTTCAGGAGTCCCAACTAAATTCAAATCATCAACAAAAACAGCAATATAGCAAATCCAGATTTTGATCTTTTGATAAAAATGCATGGACAAATTGGATCATTTATGAATCCCTCTTTCATAAGGTACTCACTTAATTGATTGTACCACATGCATCCAGATTGCTTTAATCTATATAAAGGACGTTGGAGTTTAATTGAATATAAATTTATGGGTTTTGCTTCAAGCAATTTAAATCCTTCAAAAATTTTCATATAAATTTCATTATCCAACGATCTATATAGGTATATTGTTACTATGTCCATAAAATGAATGCTCAGTTGTTCAGCAATTGCTAACCCAATTAAGAATTTGAAAGTGATTCCATCCATTACAAGAGAATATCTCTCCTCATAATCAATTCCAGGTTTCTGCGAGAAACCTTGTGCCATAAGCCTTGCTTTATATTGAGTAATTTCATTATTTTTATTTCTCTTGCGCACAAATATCTGTTTGTATCCAATGGGTTGGACATCTCCTGGTGTCTGGACTATAAGTCCAAAAACTTCTCTTTTTGATAAAGAGTTTAATTCTCATGTGATAGCCTCTTTTCATTTTGGCCAATCACTTCAATATCGAGATTCATTAATAGATTTAGGTTCAGGATCCTCATTACTTATGGTAATGTTAGTAGCTGTTGCATATGCAAATGTGTTGTTGACAACAACTTTATTTCTATCACATATTTCTCTTGGGTAATGAATTGAGATTTTTTATTATTTCTAGGTACATGTCCCTTTTCAAGGGATGTCTCTTCAGGAGTTTTCTCTTCAAGAGATTCTTCTTCAGGAGGTTCCATAATAGGGATTTCATTTTTAGGAGAAATGGGTTTGTGAATGTTGAATGGATTATCCACATATGTAACCTCTTCTAGAGTGTTTACAAATTTCAATTTTCTCCTTTTAGGAGTTTTATCTTTTGCACCAACAGACCTTCCATGCTTGACTTGCAGTTTAGGTTCATTAGCCAGTTGTTGTCCTTCAGGGACATTAATACATGCTGGAATATTTGCAGTAGATATATGAGATTTTAATATAGCCTTGGTAGATACAAAAGAATCTGGTAATTGATTTGCAACCCCTTGCAAATGTATAATCTTTTAAACTTCAAGTTCACTTTGATTTGTGCGAGAATCTAAATGAGATAAACTCATGGCATTCCATGTGATTTCATGTTGTGCTTTAGGCACTGATTTTGCTCCCCCTAATGTAGGGAATACTGCTTCATCAAAATGACAATCTTGAAACCATGCTTTAAAAAAATCACCTGTTAAAAGTTCATGATATCTAATAATAGAAGGGGAATCAAAACCAACATAGATACCAAACTTACATTGAGGATCCATTTTAGTTCTTTGAGGAGGGGCAATAAGAACATATACTGCACAACCAAAAGTTCTTAAATAAGAAATATCAGGTTGTTGTCCAGAAACTAATTGAATGGGTGAAAGATTATTATAAGTAGTTGGCCTTATATGAACTAAACATGCAGCATGAAGAATAGCATGCCTCCAAACAGATAAAGGCAATTTAGTTCTTATAATTATAGGTCTAGCAATGAGTTGAAGTCTCTTAGTAAGAGATTAAGCTAAACCTTTTTGTGTATGGGTATAAGCAATGAGATGTTCAACATCTATTCCAAGTGACATGCAATAGTTATCAAAAGTTTGGGATGTAAATTCACCATCATTATCCAAACGAATTGATTTAATTGGATAATCGGGAAAATGAGCTCGTAATCTAATCAGTTGAGAAAGAAATCTAGAAAATGCAATATTACAAGTAGAAAGTATAGAAACATGTGACCATATAGTAGATGCATCAATTAAGACCATGAAATATCTAAATGGTTCAGATGGTGGATGTATTGGTCCACAGATATCATCATGAATTCTCTGTAAGAAACTGGGAGATTCAAGACTTGCTTTTGAAACAGATGGTTTGACAATTAATTTCCCTTGAGAGCAAGCAGTACACATGAAATCATTTGATAAAAGAATCTTCTGGTTCATTAGTGGATGACCATGTGAATTCTCAATAATTCTTTGCATCATTACATCTCCAACATGTCCAAGATGATCACGCCAAAGTATAAATAACTTTGAGTCATTGTACTTCTGGTGTAAGGTATTATATGATTCAACTACTTTAATCTTTGTATAATACAATCCAGAAGATAAAGTTGGCAGTATTTCTAAAATTTGTTTCTTCCCAAAAACAATTGAAGTAATATAAAGGAATTCTTTACTGCCTTCATTTGTAGTTTCAATGTGACATCCATTGAGTCTTAAATCTTTAAAATTTAACAAATTTCTTTTGGATCTACTAGAATATAAAACTTAATCAATTTATAATAAAGTATCATTTGGTAACTTTATATTAGCTCTTCTGCAGACTTCAATAAAATTTGTAGAACTAGATATTTTATTAATATTTGTTGAAGAATTGTGTATGTCGTAGCACTATCAGCTAAATAGACTTCTTCCAAAGACATCTTCCAATCGATCAAAGTTTTAAGACAATTCACACTACAACACATATTGTTGGAATTGGTGTATTCCCAAGGAGGGTGAATTGAAAATTTAAATTCTTTTGCCTAGGTTAAACCAAATAGCAGTAGTACTTCACAACCTAGAGTCTTTCCATGCAATTACAATCATACTGGTAATTAATTGAGCAAATATTTAAACAATTAAAGCAATCTCAATATTTCCAAGCATTTATAGAATTGAAATGTAACATACATGTGTAGGAATATAATGTAAGAACCCGAACCGTGATATATGGATTTAATTAATTAAGAGAAGGGTAAAATGGTGATTGAGCAGGCTACGTCGACAAAGCCAAAGTTTGTCGACGAAGGCCCCAGGTTTCTCGACGATGAATTTTCGATGCTCGTCGACGAGGAGAAGTCGAGGGATTTTGAGAAATCGGGAATCTCAAGCTCGTCAACAAGATCACTGTTTCATCGAGGAGCTATCAACATGGGCTCATTGACGAGGACGCCTTTCATCGATGAGGAGCGGCCGAGTCAAAGGGATATAAATAGATATTTTTATTGCTTCTCAGTTAAGAAAACTTAAAATCTCTCTTTATCTCTCTAGAAACTCAACCTACTCTCTTTCTCTCTTGATTTCTTCATCGTATGTTGCGGAAATCATTGATCCGATGTTACCACGAGGATCAGGGAAGGATTCTCTACAACTTCTATGGATCGGATCTTCATTTTGGTAACTTTCGAGTTTTGGCTCGAAATCGAGGTAAGGCTCGATTTTCAGTTCTGATTCGATAGTCTTGTAGGTAACGAGGTTGTGAGTAACTTTTGTATTGTTGTTTGTAGGATTTGGAATTCGATTAACTATTTAGGGGCCTTAGAGTTTGGGATTGACTATTTGGGGAAAGGCAAGGGGATTCCGTTTATGTCAGTTATTTTTGAAATCGAACTCAATAGAACTGTGGTTCACTGTCCTGCGTGCGTTTTGTTTACTCATTTGGGGGGATCTAATGGGTAAAACTATAGGTTTTTCATGATTACAGTTTTGGGAAAAAGGTGGCTATACTGCATCCCTGGTTTTGTTGGAAAACCATAAATATATTGTGATATATATTGTGTTATAGGGATGGTCATGCCTTGACTTGTTTAAACTGTATGTGTTTGAAAACCCATGATTTTTAGATTACCAAATGGGTGTGGTTTGTTTGGTTATATGAGCATGCATGGTTGTGTTTTGTTGAAATGCAATAGGAACTGGGTTCCAAATTTTTCCAGGTACTGAAAGAGTGTCCGGCTCTATATCCGAGAGCTTTTGTTGGAAAACCATAAATATATTGTGATATATATTGTGTTATAGGGATGGTCATGCATTGACTTGTTTAAACTGTATGGGTTTGAAAACCCATGATTTTTAGATTACCAAATGGATGTGGTTTGTTTGGTTATATGAGCATGCATGATTGTGTTTTGTTGAAATGCAATAGGAACTGGGTTCCAAATTTTTCAAGGTACTGAAAGAGTGTCCGGCTCTATATCTGAGAGCGTATGAAATCACTGACCATGTTTGGCAAGAGTGTTTGGCTCTATATCCGAGGGCGTATGAAATCGCTGGCCATATTTGGAAAGAGTGTTCGGCTCTATATCCGAGGGCGTAAGCCTTACCGGATGATCACCGAAGGGTGTGGATCCACCAATTTGTACCAGTACAATGCCATGGAAGCCTAGGGTTCGCCATGTGCCAGGCTGTGTAATGCGGGCCAGCTTTGGGCCAAAAGGTGTGACGACACCGGGTTACTTGATCATGTGTGTGTACGTGTATTCACTGTTTTAAAACCGTTTGTGAAAGTACGAGAACTGCATTTAACTGTGTATGTTTTGTTGTCATGGTAACACTCAAATGCCACACACCGATATGACCTATATATGCACTTACTAAGAGGTGTCTCACCCTTGTTGTATGTTCATATTTTTTTAGGTCCTTTGAGTAACCGGAACTAGCGTCCTTGTGTTGGGAGTGTAGTGGTCGGTGTCTTGCAAACAGTACTTAGGTAAGTACTAGGACTGTGCTGGCTTGTCTTTTATGGTTTTGGTTGACACCCAGGTAGTATTTTGTATTATGGACCTGGATTTCCTTTTTGTATAGACTTTGGTATGGTACTGGATGTGTATAAAAAGGTCATTTTTCACTGCGTATATTCTGTTGTATATGAATGTGTATAGGGTGCCTGGGAACCCCATGGGGTCAGACCCTCATTCACTGTCCTATGTATGGATGTTTTTGTATGATACAGGGATAGGTTAGGTTACTAATTCACCCCTGGGTCCCATCTCCGGGTTCGGGGTGTGACATATAAAGTGTAAGAAATTAAAAGTAGACACAATATGTCATCGGGGTTCGGCTAATACTACCTACGTACACGCCTCAGCTCGCAAGCCAAAGGATTCAACTAAGGCTCACTTTATAGGTGGAGCGGCATCGTATACAATACCTTACCAGGATGATGCACCTAACTTTCCTAACCATGTTAAAGCCAATCCAAGACTATTCACAAGGCTAGTCTCCCATTTCCAATCATATGTCGAGAATACAACAAATTTCAAATAAAATATTTTTTATATAATAATGAATGCTTCTCTACAAAGCAGATAATGTACAATATGTAGTTCAACTACACTCACAAATGAAATGAAATATAAGCTCAAGTCAGTATGTGTGATTTTCTCTCAAAAATATTTGTATGTAAAAATGTGATAGAAAATAATAATGATGATCTTTGATCTAAATACAAGATATTCAATAGGTTGTTTTCAAAGATCTAAAACCCAAATAATATCTCTGAAAATATTTTGCAAAGAGAAGTGTATGAGATATTTGGGAATGTGCTTACAAAAATATTTATGCAATAGACTCAGTGTAAGCCTTTGAATTTTGCAATGATACTGCAAAAGACTCACAAGCTAAAAGGAGTTTTCCAAACAAATATTTATCAAGGAAAATAATATAGGAAATGCTTTAAAGAGATACTCTCAAAATGATTTTCAAAAGATGAAGTGTGTATAAGAATGATTGCTTAAAAAATATGCCCAAAAGATATATGCTCTCCAAAAGAGATTTTTCAAATAAATATGTGTGGGAGAGTATAAAAAATTGAAAAAGAATCAAAAATATTTTGGGAGGATTTTCTCTCTAATCTTAATCATGAAGATGAGTAATGGAGGGGGTATATATACACTCAGGAAGATTTTTGACCCTTAGAGATATATTAGGGATTTTAGAAAATTTTTAATGAAAAATTAACCCTAATTACTATAGTAAAATTATGGCAACCCGAGAGTTTCGATTGACCGAGCTATTGGTTCGGTCGCTTGAACACTTACATACAGAAAAGCTACTTTTGAAGTTTGGGTGCCCGGTGAGAACTTTGGGTGGCTAAACCAAGGCAATTTCCAAACTGCTCGAGGCTCAGTTGCCCGGTCCTAAGTTCGGTCTACTGAACTTCAACATTCGGTCGCTCGAGGTGAAAATGAACTACAAGTTTGGGCGTCCGAGGAAGATGTGAAAAGTAGCTTTTGGAGTTCAGTTGACCGAGGATGTTTAGTTCATTTAGGTTCGGTCACTCGACCCAAGTTAACTTTTTGACTTGTCAACCATTCGGTCGGTCGAGGTGTTTTCAACGCACAAGTTCGGTTGCTTGAAGCCCTCAAAATTTTAACACACGAGTCATGTTTTTACCCCTAATTAGATGATAATGGGGACTTTCCTAAGTGGTTATGCAATGACCTAGGGTCTGTCTAAGGTCTTTGAGCTAACCCTAAAAATTCGGCGTTGATTGACCTTTGGTCGATCAAAGGGTGCCCTACGGTCATTTGGTTCCCTATGGTCAATCTACGGTAATGTTGAGCTCATTCATATCATACATGTAGATGCAAATATTACAGACCATAATATTACAGACCAAATAATGAAACAAAATGCATTATAAAAAATAAACAGTAAGTCTTCTTCTTCTTTGCTCTTTTGAAGCTTAATTCCATGAAATATATGCGCTTTATGTCCTTTATGGCTTCCATTTCCTTGCCTTATGTGTATGTTTGAATTAGAGCCCTATCAAGTACTGAGTGCATACATAAGTATCTTGCGGTTTGTCATTGTCAAAACTAGGGATCATACTCAAAAAGTCAACAATCTCCCCTTTTTTGATGATGACAAACGCACTAGAGCAAAAAAGGGTTTATCCTAAAAAAGCTCCCCCTAAGTATATGCATAATATAAAGATAAGCAGTAAAGCTCAAGCATATTAAAGACAGAAGACATTTCAAATAAATTATCCATTTAGTTTTTACGTGTAAAGCATACTTAAGCTTAGGTTATTCAAATTATGAGTATGAAAGATATGCAACATTTTGCTCAAACAATTCTCCCCCTTTTGGCATCAGCAAAAGGGCTAGGCTAAGTGAAGTAATTTGGAGAATTTTTTTTTTAAAAAAACGGACTTAGCTTAGGAGAACTCCCCTCTTTTAAAAAATGTTCCCCCTTTTTAACGTTTAAGTACAGAAATATTTTCCCCTTTATCATATAGTATTTGAGCATGAATAGTTTTATAACTAAAGAATATGACATTTAAGTACACAAGTAAGAAAACAAGATAAGTTGCATGTAAAATCAATTTCTTGGCAGAAAGAAAAAATATATGTAAATATATATATATATATATATATGTATGTATATATATAAATATATATCCTCCTTATGATGTTTTCAAGAAGTGCTGGGGGTTGTGCTTACTGAAAAAGAAACTTTAATTTAATGCAAGCAAGCAAAGTTTTTCTGATTTGGTATTTAAGTACAATTTCATAATATAACTAGAATCATAACCATATGGATCCAAAGAAATAGAAAATTTTAAGTGCAAGATCATATGGTGATTATGTATGGATGGAGTTTAATATTCAATTAGTTTTTACTCATCCTTTCAAAAATATTTTTATCTATTATTTCAACATAATCATCTTTGTACATGGTTTTAAGTTGGGAAAATTCATGTCGAAATTTCGGTAGCATACCGTTTGTAAATTAGACATTTTCCTATAAAACCTGTACCTTATAGATGGTTGTTCACAACAAAATATTCATTTAAGGCATGCAATAACCCATAATCCACTACTAGCATGCAATTCACATCCACTGTATCCGTCATGCAGGAGACATTTTAAACTAAGCATGCGATTAGGTAGCAATTATCAATTGACAAAAAATAATCTATCCATCAAGGAAAATAAAATAGTGGAGAACAATGGATAGATTTGCATTCAGTACATTGTTTTTATTCATTAAGGCATATAAAATATGATCATGAAAGCATTTTAATTTAATAGTCATGAAGGATAAAAGCTCCCCCTGAGTTATGCACTCACCTCATTTTAATGCCTTTTACATTTTCTAGTTCTTCAACCACGATATATAAAATTTTCAATGATTTAAGCTTGGCTTTGAATGCATAGGCCTTAACGGACCAAAAAGTCATAATTAATATTCTTTCAATGTACAAAGCCTATAACTACATCTTTTCTTATGATCTTTAAAATGTGAGAGGCACAAGTTCAAACGACATTAAACTTTAAGGTTCATGGTTTTTTGAAACTTTGCATTTTCATATATGTTGAAACCTACACCAATCATATTAGCCATTTAACTTAATTCATAAGGATGAAACTCTAAATGATTTTATATAAAGTTTGAAAGCAAGTGAAGGGAATTTGAATGAATACTCTTAAAGATTAAATTTCCTTTAAGTTCAGAAAAGCATTCATGAAGAAGCAGGACATCATTTAGAATTTGGAGTAAGGATACTAGCTAGTAAGTAGAAGGGACCTTACCCAATATGATCGTGGTTTGATAAGGATTTCCTATGGAGGAGATAAACCAAGATTAGGGATTTGTTACAATTTAAGCACAAGGGAAATATTTAGATTTAACTAGATGAGAAACCTGATTCCCTTAGTGGATACCCCCTAACTTGATTATGATGGATTTCTTTTAATAAGCACTTAGTGGAATAGGCATTTATTTTCATTAGTGCTTTAGGCCAGAATGATGACTCAATTTTGATTAAGGAGCATAGGGTAAAATGATATATGGCAAGATGAATTCCCTAAAGCTTAATTCTGTGTAATGGACAAAAGTATGCTTAACTTTAGATTTTTAAATTTAAGTATGGATTAAGTATAAAGAAATATGTACCTAGCAAAGATGCCTTGTCTAATTAGAATTGGATTTTCTAGATCATGTTTTAGCCAATTTTCACATTTTATCCAGCCATTATGATATATATACGTATTAAGTTCAGGTTGGATATATTACTTGAATACTCATATTGGATTAATCAATTAAGATTCTTAGTATTCAATATAGTGTATAGTGAATGCATATACTAAGATTTTCATTTTAAGCACCAACCACTTCCCAAGCCAACAGTCATCACTACCCCCTAAACCTAATCCTAGGATCGAAGAAGGAATAAAACAATTTTGTACTTTCTACTAGATCTCAATCTTCCTTTGGTCCTATGGGGTTTGCTTTCATGATCACCCACATCATCTCTTTTTCTAAGCCTCTGGCCCTTCTGAATGAACAAGTAAATTGACTGTGCCCTTTTCTTTTACAATGTAATCAAGTTTTGTAAATACATGGAAGATTATGTTTACAACTCTTACGATTACTTGTTGAGGCATGAGAGTGGGAATCATATGATAATCCTAAATCCTTTTTGAAAATATTTTTCTTTTTAATTTCTAAGGATTTATTATGATTATTCTTTACATTTAAAACTTTGAGTGTAGCTCTAGAATAATCATCCATTTCTTCTTCTAAGCAGATCATTTTCAATATCTTCTTAATCTTTCTCTTTTCTAATGTGGCATGATAATCTTTTAGATCGTCTAATTGTGTTGCTACCCTTTTATTTTCTTTCTTCATGACTGTTTTCTACTTAGACATCCGAACTAGAAGCTTATGCATTTTAAGTAAATCCTTTTCTAGTTCTTCGTAAAATGCCATGCTTTCATTTATCAAATTACTATATGATTCATCACACAATTTAACACAAGAATTATCATATGAATCAGTGCATGAATTGTCAGTCAAAACATCACATGAGCTATCAGGTGATTCATCACAAGATATTTCACAATATTTGTTACAAGAATCTTCGCACGCATCATCAATAGATTTAACATTAGATTCAGTACATGTTATATAGTAGCATTCACAATAGGAGTCATCAAAAGAGATAGAGTGAGAATCATATGCCTCACTAACTGCAAATGCTACATGCTCATGATATGCCACTGCCTGATCGTTTGAGCTTAGAGCTTCTGGAGTGGCAAATTCTTTTTCTTAAGTCTCTCCATATCTCTTTTCTAACACATCCCAGATTTTCCTTGCATTTGAACATGCCATAATCTCAAGAAAAATATTAGAATTCAAAGCGCAATACAGTAAATCCATGGCATAGGAATTTGCACGCATCAAATTAATATCATTTTCATTGGCTAGCATAAAAATTCCTTTGACAATCATCTACCAGGCCCTCTAATCCATTGATTTTATAAATATGCTTATTCTAATTTTCTAGGTGGTGTAATCAACACAACTAAATAAGGGAGGACTGGAAGGTGATCGTTCCCCTTCGAATGGGGATACACCAATGAGAGCCATTGCGATCTTTTCCAAAAATGTTTAAGTCTATTACAATAAGGCTCTGATACCAATTGTCGGAATTGGTGTATTCCCAAGAGGGAGGGGTGAATTGGAAATTTAAATTCTTTTGCCTAGGTTAAACCAGATAGTAGAAGTATTTCACAACCTAGGGTCTTTCTATGCAATCCCAATCACACTCGTAATTAACTGAGCAAATATTTAAACAATTAAAGCAATCTCAGTATTTCCAAGCATTCACAGAAATTGAAATGTAACATACATGCACAAGAATATAAAGTGTAGGAAATTAAAATCAAACACACGATATGTTATCGGGGTTCGGCCAATACTGCTTACCCCCTGCCTTAGCTCACAAGCCAAAGGATTCCATTAAGCCTCACTTCACAGATGGAGTGGCACCGTATACAATACCTTAGCAGGATGGTGCACCTAACTTTCATATCCGGGTCAAAGCCAATTCGGGACTATTCATAGGACTAGTCTCCCTCTTCCAATCATATGTCGGGAATACAACAAAATTCAAATAAAATATTATCTGTACAATAACGAATGCTTCTCTACTAAGTAGATGATGTACAATATGAAGTTCAAATACACTCACACATGATATGAAATATTAGCTCAAGTGAGTATGTGTGATTTTTTCTCAAAAATATTTTTATGTAAAAATGTGAGAGAAAACAATAATGGTGATCTTTGATCTAAATACAAGATATTCAATAGGTGTTTTTCAAAGATCTAAAACCCAAATAATATCTCCTAAAATATTTTGTAAAGAGAAGTGTATGAGATACTTGGGAATGTGCTTACAAAAATATTTATGCAATAAACTCAGTGTAAGCCTTTGAATTTTGCAATGATACTGCAAAAGACTCACAAGCTAAAAGGAATTTTTCCAAACAAATATTTATCAAGGAAAATAATATGGGAAATGCTTTAAAGAGATACTCTCAAAATGATTTTCGAAAGATGAAGTGTGTATGAGAATGATTGCTTAAAAAATATGCCCAAAAGATATATGCTCTCCAAAAGAGATTTTTCAAATAAAAATGTGTGGGAGAGTATAAAAAATGAATAAGAATCAAAAATATTTTGGGAGGATTTTCTCTTTAACCTTAATCATGAAGATGAGTAATGGAGGGGGTATATATAGACTCAGGAAGATTTTTGACCGTTAGGGACATATTAGGGATTTTAGAAATTATTTAATGAAAAAATAACCCTAATTACCGCAATAAAATTATGGCAACATGAGAGTTTTGATTGACCAAGCTATAGGTTCGGTCGCCCAAACACTTACATACAGAAAAGCTAGTTTTGAAGTTTGGATGCCTGGTGAGAGCTTCGAGTGGCTGAACTAAGGAGATTTCCAAACTTCTCGAGGTTCGGTCACCTGGTCCTAAGTTTGATCTGCCGAACTTCAACATTCGGTTGCTTGAGGTGAAAATGAACTACTAGTCTGGGTGCCCAAGGAAGATATGAAAAGTGACTTTAGGAATTCGATTTGCCGAGGACATTCAATTCATTTAGGTTCAGTTGCCCAACCCAAGTCAACTTTTTGACTTGTCAACCATTTAGTCGACCGAAGCATTTTCAACGCACAAGTTCGGTCACCTGAAGCCCTTCAAATTTTAACACTTAAGTCCTATTTTTAGCCCTAATTGCATAGATGATAATGAGGACTTCCCTAAGTGATTATGCAAGGACCTAGGGTCTCTCTAAGGTATTTGAGCTAACCCTAAAAATTCGGTGTCAGTTGACCTTTGGTCGATCAAAGGGTGTCTCTCTAAGGTCTTTGAGCTAACCCTAAAAATCCGGTGTCGGTCGACCTTTGGTCGATCAAAGGGTGCCCTACGGTAATTTGGTTCCTTATGGTCAATCTATGGTCATGTTGAGCTCATTCATATCATGCATGTGGATGCAAATATTACAGACCATAATGTTACATACCAAATAATGAAACAAAATGCATTACACAAAATAAACAATAAGTCTTCTTCTTCTTTGCTCTTCTAAAGCTTAATGCCACAAAATATATGCGTTTTATGTCCTTTCTAGCTTCCATTTCCTTGCCTTATGTGTGTGTTTGAATTAGAGCCTTGTTCAATTATTGAGTGGACACATAAGTATCTTGTAGTTTGTCATTATCAAAACTAGAGATCGGACTCAAAAAGTCAACACATATTTTAAATATCGATTATTATAATTGATCATAGCAACAATAAATACGATACTTTATTTATTAAAATCAAAATACAATATTGATTGCTTTATATCTTAAAATATTACATCATTATTTTCATCTTGATTTAAAGGAAATCAGCAATATCAAGATAAACAGAATTAGATGGTCCAGTATTAAGATCTATTGGAACAATTTTATTAACGAAATTTGTTTCAACTTCTTTACTATTTTCCTTTTCTTTTATGGAGGCTTGGTATAGATCTACCAAGTGATTGGGCATACGGCACGTACGCGACCAATGACCTTTTCCTCTGCATCTATAACATTCAGTTTCATATTGTCTAGGTCGCTAATTTTGATCATTAACCCGCTTCTGCGGGGTCATCCCTCTTCTAGGGGTTATCCCTCTTTTGGGGGATTGCAGCCTTACATTGATGCTAGTGATTATTTCAACCATGGCTATGACCATGCCCATGACCATGCATGCATCATTATCTTTGACTACGAGATGTATTCATATTCACTTCAGGGAATTGGGTTGAACCAGTTGGACAAGTTTGGCTATTTTTCATTAAAAACTCGTTATTTTTTTTAGCGGCAAGAAGACATGATATAAGTTCAGAAAATTTAGTAATTTTTCTCTCCCTATATTGCTATTGTAGGAGCACATTAGTAGGATGGAAAGTAGCAAAAGTTTTTTCTAGCATGTCTACATCAGCAATATTTTCACCACATAATTTTAGCTTCGAGCTAATATTATCAAAAGTTGAGTTATATTCACCAACTGTGTTAAAGCCTTGCAACCTCAGGTGCAACCATTCATATCGAGCTTTTGGTAAAATCACAGTTTTTTGGTGGTCAAATCTATCCTTCAAATTTTTCCATAGGATAAGTGGGTCTTTAACAGTGAGGTATTCAGTCTTTAATTATTCATCTAAATGATTGATGTGTTTCTAAAATGAACTATTTTAGGCCCCTATTTACCTATGTTTTGTTCTTATTTTCTTTGTATTTGTCCTTTCTTATCATAGATCGGAGTTATGCATGGTTTGTTTATGTTTCAGGAAAATGGAGCTAAAACTGAAGAGTTAAGCAATGCAAGAAGCTAAGGGAGCAATTGGGAAGCACAAGACTCAACCAAGTGCTCAACCAAGTCCCCAAAGTTTTAATTCATCAAAGCAAACAAGACCTTACTCGACCATGTGGTGCGACTAGCGGTCACAAAGGGCGACTAGGTCACAAAATGAAGACTCCAAGGTGCTGACTGAAGCAGAAAGCTTCGACCAATGGCACGACTAGGAGATTCTAAGGGGTGACCATGTCGGCTGAACATAAGATTGATTAAAGAATTTCCTGAGAATTTCGACCAAGGCACAAACAGGAGATCCTCAAAGTGCAATGAAGTCAAGGAACACTGTAGCTAAACCCTAGAATTCCTAGAGCATCTCGCCTAGGGCTCAACCAAGGAAGACTAGGGTGCGACCTGGTCAACTGTGTTTGAATCTAGAACCTGTTTCGTGAGATTTCTACCAAAAACTTTCCTAATTTGAATTCAAAAGCTTGTAAACCCTTTTGGGTATAAAATCAAACTTCAAATAGGTGATTAGGGTTCCCCTTTGGCCCTTCTTTGGTTAGTGACAGACCTAGAGTGTCTTTGGGTGCCATTTAGATTAGGTTTTACAGTTTTCTTTCAATTCTATGTCTGGTTCATATTTGGATTCTTCGAAGGCCTTAACAACCTTCGAGTTCTGAGTGCTATCATGTAGATTCAGATTCTTGGCTATTTACTCTGCTTTGATTTCAATTTTGCAATTTAAATATCATGTATTTACTTTCTTGCATATTTAATTCTCTGATTATGATGAAATTCTAAGGGATAGAATAGCATAGTTAGGGATTCAGTCACTTATACGTAAAAGGTTACAGTTCCTATAGAGGGTTTTGTGTTTGCTAAATAAGGTATACCTTGGTTTCTAATCGTGCTCCCGATGATTGGTACACCTTTGCTACTCTATGCCACTCAAGCGGTTCACATGACCATCGAACCTAGTACGGATAGCTAACCGAACATAGTTATCGTGAACGATAACCTAAGCTAGATTCATAATTTGAGACTTGCTTTCTAGGAGTAGCTTTAATTACAATTTACTTTCATTACTTGTATAGTTTAGAAAACAACTCAAAAATTGTAACTTTTTTCCTTTTATGCAAAGTGTAGTAAACTAGGCTAAAATTGGTAAACAATTGCATTGAGTCCCTAAAGATCGACACCCGACTCACTCCTTGTTTTACTGAACTTATGCTTAGTTAGGTTATAAATATTATTTTTGGTAGTTAAGAACTCAAGCCTTGGCGAGCCTACTAATGATGACGAAGGAAGATCATAACTTTTGCATGATCCTACAGGGATGCAGTATTTCCATCTCAAATAGTGTTTCCTAAGATCATTGCATTTAGATGGACATCAACATCAAGAATCCATGACAAATAATTGTTGCCTTTGATATCAAGGGGAAAAAATTCTACTTTGCTTAGGTTCGGCCTTTGAATAAAGTAACAATAATAAGACAATTTAGAAAATAAAATGTAAAAACTGAAATAAAACAGAGATAATAATATAATATTATTTAAACCCTTCTGGGGTACTTAAATATGTTTCTTCAAGAATATTATTTTATTTTTCTCAATTTGTACTCTTTAGGAGTATGATTCCAATTTACAATATTAAATTGGGTAATCATTTACCACCTCTTCTAGAGGTTAAATATACTACCTCATCTAGAGGATAAACGTTGCACCTCTTTAGGAGGTCGATTTGAACATTTCTTTGGGAGGTTAAAAATATACCCTCTTCTGGAGGTAATATTTATCATCTCTTCTGGAGATTAGATATATAGCCTTTTCAGGAGATCTATCTCTTTGGGAGATTAAATATGTAGATGAAAGATTTAAATATATTGTCACTTCAGGAGGTCAATTTCTTTAGGAGATTAAATATTTAGACTAGAAATTTAAATATATTTCCTCTTCAGGAGGACTATATCTTCGATAGATTTAAATATATAGCCTTTTCAGAAGGACTATCTTACCATCTCTTCTGGAGATTGGTACTCTTTAAACTTTAAAAGACATTCTCTTTTAGAGAATATTATATTCTTGTGGAGTAATGGTAGGCACACCAAGGCTTAGGTCCTCAACTACCAAAATTAAAATTTATAAACCTAACTACTCCCAAGTTCAATAAAACAATGAGTAAGTCGGGTGTCGATCCTCAAGGACTCTGGTGTAGTTATTCACCACTTCCAATCTAGTTTACTCTAACTTTGTGTAAAAAGGTAAATAGAAGAGATTTTGATGGGGTTTTTCTAACAACCTACTAAATGTAAATTTAAAATTATCACTACTCCTACAAAGCAGATCTAAGATCATAAATCATACCTAGACTGCTGTTTGGCACAAGTTATGTTCAGTAAACTATCCATCTTAGGCTAACGACTAAGTGAACCATTTGAGGGCATAGAGTAGCGAAGGTGCACCAATCATCTAGAGTACGATCAAGAACTATGATATACTTTATCTCAACAATCAAGAATCCACCCTCGTATATGAACCGTAGCCTAATCCATATAGATGACTGAATCCCTAACTAGGCTATCCTATTGTAATGACCTGGAGAAATTATGAAATTTAAATAATGAAAGAAAGGGGGGAAAAGGAATTTAATTTTAATATTTAAACAGGGATTCGTTGACGAACACACGTGATTCGTCGATGAGAACACATGAGGGGCTCGTCAACGGGGACGTGTCTTGTCAACAAGAAAATACCGAGAGGATTTTATCGCAATTCTGAATTTCGTCGACGAGGAGTAAGCATTCATCGACGAATATACTTCTTGACCTCGTCGACGAAGTGACATGGCTCGTCGACGAAGGTCAGTGTATAAATAGGCCTAAACTTCATTTTTGGCTGAAAATGCATGCACAAATCTCTCATTCCCTCTCCCCTTTTTTTTCCACTCCTTCTCTCTAAGTTTCTGGGCCAGATTTTCATCGGTTCGACGATCTGAGGCCACCACGTCATTCCTAGAAGAGTTCTCTTCAAATCCGCAAGAGTGGATCATTGGTGGGGCTAGTTTTAATTCCATCCCAAATTTAAGGTAAGACTTTTATTCAGTATTTGGCCTTCCCTACAGTTGTAGAAAACGTATTACACGTAGAAATACTAAATTTCTGTTCTAGGAAATGTTGTTTTTAGGGTGTTGAACGGGGAATCCTATGGGTGCAGGACTAGTTGTTGTAGGGGTTTTTCAAAAATTAGGTAAGGGGATAAATTAAGTTAGTTGTTTTCATGAAAATGTATGTATAATTTTACAGCATTTAATTTCAGAAATATATATATATATATACACATTAGAATTATGTTTGGTAAAATATTATTGTAAATGATGATATGTTTTAAATATGTGTGATACCCATTTTGTGTGGCATGAGTAAAATTTATTATGGAAATGTTATGATAATACAAGGGTTTTTCAAATTGAGTTTTTATATGATATGACGGCGTACGGGCCAAAAGTTTTATATGATATACCAGTGTATGGGTGGAGAGTTTTATATGATATATCGACGTATGGGCCGAGAGTTTTATATGATATATCGGTGTACGGGCCGAGGGTTCTTCTAAATGATATGCCGGCATACGGGCTGAGCCTTTTATATGTAATGACGGTGTATGGGCCGTGAATGATAAAATATGAAATGCCGGCGTAAGGGCCGAAGATTTTCATATTATGTTATGAAATGATATGAGGATATTGATTTGAAAATTATTATTATGAAATAGCTATGTATCACAATTTGAAAATATGTTATATGTTATCAGAACCTGGTTAGCTTGGTTTAGGCTTACACGAGCACGATACCGTAGTTATGTGATCATGATCAATATGATGTTGTGTCATCGCTATCGTACGGGGTAGCATAAGGATAGATAGTCGATGTGGTTTATTGTAGTGTTGGTGCCCCTAGTGTATAGACCAAGTCTGGTCATCCCATCTTACTTACAAACTTTACTTTGACTTGGTAGTGGTCAACCAGCCATTGTCAGGTCCCGCCTTTAGGCCACACAACCCAATTATGTGGGGGTAAGACATGACAACAACCAACTAACCTTCCAGGGTTATTTTGTATTATTATTATATGAGATGAATTATGTTTATGGAAATCCAGTATGTTCTACCATGAAATGATTATATACATGTTTTTCCCAGATATGATACAAACAATTTTACCAAATATGTTTATATACTGTTATATTTATAACACGAGAATACTCATGTTGCAACACACTGATTTTAGTTTATTTTCCCTTACTGAGAGGTGTATTACCCCAAATTATACAAACATTTCATGAGCCCTCGGTGGGAGAGGGGATAAAACTCCACAGCATTAGAGTTCAATCGTTTTACCCTGTTTGAAGGGCAAGTATGATGCTAGGGTCTGACAGATTTGTGGGTGGCAACCCTAGGCCACTTTTGGACATTTTTGGGTTATATGTATTTTTATGATGTATGTAGTAAACTCTGGTATTGTACTGTTTTGGTATTTTGGTATGTATATGATTTTACATTTCCTGCTGCTTAGGCTTCCGTATTGTATTTTGGGTATGTCCCTGGTACCCATGGGTATAAGTTGATTACGATTTTCCAAGTTTATTGGTTTTATTATCATGGGAAAAAAATGGTAAAAGAAATAGGTAGTTACAGTATGGTATCAAAGCCTAGGTTGTTAGGTTCTATAGACTTTAGAATGCGGCAGGAACAATACTAGAGTATAGGAAAATGATTTAAAGTTTTGTTCTATAGTCTAGAAGTAGGACTTCTATGGTGGTTTCTTTGTTTTTCCTGGGGTGAAGATTTCAGGAAAATCATAGTAAACTATTGTTGGGTTGTGTTCCTAGAATATAGGACTGGAGTTAGGAATGAGCTGAGGAAGTTAGGAAAAGGAACTATGTTAGGCATGTAAATTATAAGTATCGGGTTTCTAAGTTATGTTTATTATTTTCAGGATGGATCTAGGAGGAGGTAGTGCCCATGCGAGTGGCAGTGATAGAGTAGGGCCCTCGAGTGCAGGTGGGACCGATTCTGATGTGGTATTACGCAGCGTGGCTCAACAAGTTATGGTTGAGATCGCTTTGAGCTCTAGAGAGCAGGAAGGTCCGTCTGCAGGTCATGGGTACACAATGGAGAAGTTTGCTAAAATGAATCCTCCTGCAATCTCAGGAGGGATTGATCCTGCAGGTACTGAGAATTGGATGCAGGAGATCGAGAAAGTTCTGGCTGTATTACAATGAACATAGGAACAGAGGGTCCTCTTTGCCACCTATAAACTGATAGGGGAGGCCGAGAGGTGGTGGACTGCTGTGATACTTCTGGAGCAATAGAGGACGATACCGATAGCCATAACGTGGGACCGATTTAAAGAATTATTTTTTGACAGATATTTTCCAACTACTGTCAGGAAGGCTAAAGTGGAAGAGTTCCTGAGTCTGAAGCAGGGACAGTTGTCGGTCCAGCTGTATGCGACGCGATTTATAGAACTATCTCACTTCGCTCTGTATATTGTTCCTGATGAGATAAAGAAGGTGAGGCAGTTTGAAAGAGGATTGAGGAGAGGTGTATACAAGTAGGTGGTGGTACTAAAGATTCAAGATTTTATTGAGTTAGTCGATAGATCAGCCTTGACAGAGGTTAGTAAGGGGATGGATACAGAGGAATAGGGACAAAAGAAGAGATCTGTATTTTTAGGCTACCAGCAAGATCCTAGGCAGGGTCAGTGGAGGATAGGAAACTATGGCAGAGGGCAGAGACCGGAGACTAGGGATCGTGAGGTCTAGACAGTGCAGATCCTCATGTCTGTCAAACTTATTGGAGGAGGCACTGGGGACAGTGTCGAGTAGGGAGAGTTGTCTGCTACCGCTGTGGTAGACAGGGACATTTGGTGCGAGATTTCCCTACCCCACCACATGTTGCTCCTACTCCTAGATCATACCCTGGAGGCTATCAGGCGCCATATGGAGGTTAATAGAGGAATGTAGCGCCAACCAGAGTTTTGGCTCTGATGTCGAGTGATGCTGAGACAGCCGACGACGTGGTAACAAGTATAGTTAGTATGTTTTCTTTTAAAGTTATTATGTTGTTTAATTCAAGAGCCACACATTCGTTCGTGTCTATGGGATGTATTAAATTGTGTGGGGCAGAAACACTGCTGTTAGATACTGAATTATTAGTGACTACACTGATTGGATCAGCAGTAAGGTGTAGTAGGGTGCTCCGAGGTTGTCCACTTGATATCCAAGGGAAGTCTTGTCTTCTGATTTAATAGTGTTGGATATGCATGGGTTTGATGTAATATTCGGTATTGATTGGTTAGCAGCTAACTTTCCAATATAGATTGTCATTCATGAAAAGTGATATTTAGACTTCCGAGAAAATCAGAATTCAAATTTATAAGATCGCGAGTGCAATCTTCGCTTCAGTTAGTTTCAGTTATTCGGGTGAGGAGACTGCTCCTAAATGGGTGTCAGGGATTTGTGGCATTTGTGAAGGAAATGGTAGGGAATGAATTGAGGCTCACTAGTACGCTAGTAGTAAAGGAGTTTACAGATGTCTTTCTAGATGAGTTGCCTGGCTTGCCACCCGATTGGGAGGTAGATTTTCCTATAGATCTGCTTCTAGGTACAGAGTTGATTTTTAAAGTACCTTACTGAATGGCGCCAATAGAGTTGGCAGAAATAAAGAATCAGTTGCAAGATTTGCTTTATAACGGCTTTATACAACCTAGTGTATCTCCATAGGGAGCTCCAATTCTATTTGTGAAGAAGAAAGACGAGACTCTGAGGATGTGTATAGACTATAGGAAGATTAATAAGGTGAAAATCAAGAACAAGTATCCTCTACCTCGTATAGATGATTTATTTGACCAACTCCAGGGTATACGAGTGTATTCTAAGATTGACCTCAGATCAGGCTATCATTAGGTGTAAGTGAAAGCATAAGATGTATCGAAGATGACCTTCAGGACTAGGTATGGACATTATGAGTTCCTTGTTATGCCGTTTGGTTTAATAAATGCTCCTATAATATTCATAGATTTAATGAATATGATCTTCCATCCATATTTAGACCAGTTTGTTGTTGTGTTCATTAATGATGTATTGGTTTATTTAAGAAATTATGAGGAGCACGAGACGCATTTGAGGTTGGTTTTACAAATGCTCAAGGAAAAGAAGTTATACTCCAAGTTCAGTAAGTGTGAATTCTGGCTCGAGAAGGTTGTGTTTTTAGGGCACGTCATCTCAGGGGATGGAATTTCTGTGGATCCTAGTAAGATTGATGTTGTAGTGAATTAGGCTAGATTGAGGAACGTCCAGGAGATCAGGAGTTTTTTGGGGTTAGCTGGATATTACCGTCATTTCGTTGAGGGATTCTCAGCACTATTAGGACCACTGACATGACTGACCAGGAAGAACTCCAGATTTGAATGGAACGATAGCTATAAGCAGAGTTTTCAAGAATTGAAGTAAAGGCTTGTTACAGCACCAGTATTGATCATCCCGTAAGGGGGTGAGGGTTATGTTATTTACAGTGATGCGTCCTTGAAAGGACTTGGTTGTGTACTAATGCAGCATGGCAAAGTAGTAGTGTATGCTTCCAGGCAGTTGAAGGAATATAAAAAGAACTACCCTACCCACGATCTTGAATTGGCTGCAATGGTACATGCATTGAAGATTTGGAGGCATTATCTGTATGGCAAGCGATGTGAAATTTTCTTCGACTATAAGAGTCTAAAGTATTTTTTTCATCGAGAAGGAACTAAACATGAGGCAGAGAAGGTGGTTGAAGTTATTTTGATTATACCATTGGTTACCACCAAGGGAAAGAAAACGTGGTCGCTGATGCATTAAGCAGGAAGTTGGTGGGGGACAAACGTTTGTAGTTATGGAGATCCAGTATCCGATTATAATGGATCTGGAGAGACTCGGCATAGAGATGGTTGAGAGTGGCTCTTGGGCTTGTATTGCTAGTTTAGTGGTGCAGCCTATGCTATAGGATAGGATTAAAACTGCTCAGAAAGATGATCCAGAATTAGCAGAGGTAATGATCAAAGTACAAAGTGGGTAGGGAGAGGAATTTTGTATTGTAGATTATGGAGCTTTGCGGTTCTGTTCTAGATTATGTGTTCCGGCTGATGCTGATATCAGAAGGACCATCCTAGAGAAGGCTCACAGATCTTTATATACTATACATCCCGGCAGCACGAAAATGTATAGGGATTTGTGAGTTTTATTGGTGGAGTGGTATGAAGAAGGAGATTGCCAAGTATGTAGCTCAGTGTTTGACGTGCCAACAAGTTAAGGCTGAGCACCAGAGACCGGCGGGCCAGTTGCAGCCACTTTTTATTCCAAAGTGGAAATGAGATCACATATCAATGGATTTTGTATCAGGGCTGCCATTAGCGTTGCATGGCCAAAATGCTATTTGAGTGATTGTGGACTGTTTGACTAAGACCGCCCATTTTCTTCCTATCAAGATTAGCTACTCCCTTAACCGTTTAGTAGAGATTTATATTCAAGAGATAGTCCGTTCTCATGGGATGCCTATGTCTATAGTGTCAGATCGAGACTCGCATTTCATGTCACGATTTTGGAGAAGCTTGTAGGAAGCTCTAGGGTCTCAGCTATCTTTTAGCATGACATTCCATCCTAAGTTAGCCAGGCAGACTGAGAGGACGATTTAGATATTAGAGGATATGCTTCAAGCATTTGTGCTGGATTTTGGGAGTAGTTGGACCCAACTTATGCTGCTGGTGGAATTTGCATACAATAACAGTTATCAGGCCAGCATTGGCATGACACCGTTTGAGGCACTCTATGGTAGGAGATGTCGTTCTCCTTTATATTGGGATGAGATGGGTGAATGGTGAGTTGTAGGGCTAGAGTTGGTACAATAAGCATATGATAAGGTTCGACTCATCAGAAATAGAATCAGTGCAGCTTAGAGCCGACAAAAGAGTTACACTGATAACTGCCGTAGGAAGTTAAAGTTTGATATTGGCGACCATGTGTTTTTGAAGATAGTTCCGTTAAATTGGGTTATGAGATTTGGGAGAAAAGGTAAACCTAGCCCAAGGTTTATTGGCCCATTTGAGGTTCTAGAGAAAGTGGGGCCAGTTGCTTATAGGTTAGCTTTACCACCCGTATTGTCTAGGAAACATGACGTATTCCACATTTCTATACTGAGGAAATATATTATAGACCCTTTTCATGTAATCAGTTATGGTGAATTAGAGCTCAGTGATTCACTTGTTTATGAGAAGGTGACTGTACAGATTCTGTATAAAAAGGAACAAGAATTACGAAATAAGAAGATCCCTCTAGTGAAAGTCCTGTGGAGAAATCATGCAATAGAAGAAGCTTCTTGGGAACTCAAGGAACAGATAAGACAGAAATATCCACAATTGTTCCAAGAGGTTTAGTTATAACCGGGTAAAATGTAAGTAGATAGGTAATATTTCTTTTGTAGGTATATGTAGTAGTTTAGTTAGTAAGTAGCTTTTTAGTTTTGAGAGAATTTTATTTTATATATGTAATCTCCTAGGACTTGGAATGTAACCATGGTATTCCTCTGCCATAAGTGAGGGTAAGTAATAAAATAAGTAGATTGTTTTGCCTCTAAAGGAGAATGAATCATATGAATAGCAAATTTCAAGGACAAAATTTTATAAAAAGGGGAGAATGTAATGACCTGGAGAAATTATGATATTTAAATAATGAAAGAAGGGTGGAAAAAGGAATTTAATTTTAATATTTAAACAGGGATTCATTGACTAACACAGGGGATTCATCGACGAGAACACATGAGGGGCTCGTCGACGGGGATGTGTCTCGTCGACGAGAAAATATCGAAAGGATTTTATTGTAGTTTTGAATTTTTTCGACGAGGAGTAAGCATTCGTCGAAGAATATACTTCTTGACCTCGTCGACGAAGAGATGTGGCTCGTCGACGAAGGTCAGCATATAAATAGGCCTAAACTTCATTTTTGGTTGAAAATGCACTCACAAATCTCTCATTCTCTCTCCTCTTCGGTTTCCACTCCCTCTCTGAGTCGGATTTTTGCCGGTTCGACGATCTGAGGTCACCACGACACTCCTGGGAGAGTTTTTTTCAAATCTGCAGGAGTGGATCGTTGGTGGGGCTAGTTTGATTTCCATCCCAAATTTAGGGTAATGCTTTTATTTAGTATCTGGCCTTCCCTACAGTTGTAAAAAACGTAGTACGCGTAGAAATACTAAATTTCTGCTCTGGGAAATGTTGTTTTCAGGGTGTTGAACGGGAAACCCTATGGGTGCAGGACTAGTTATTGTAGGGGCTTATCAGAAATTAGGTAAGGGGATAAACTAAGTTAGTTGTTTTCATAAAAAATGTATGTATAATTTTACAGCATTTAATTTCAAGAAAATAAATATATATATTAGAATTATGTTTGGGAAAATATTGTTGTAAATGATGATATGTTTTAAATATGTGTGATACCTATTTTTTGTGGCATGAGTAAAATTTATTATGGAAATGTTATGATAATACAAGAGTTTTTCAAATTGAGTTTTTATATGATATGACGATGTATGGGCTGAAAGTTTTATATGATATACCGGCGTACGGGTCGAAAATTTTATATGATATATCTGCATACGGGCCGAGAGTTTTATATGATATACTAGCGTACGGGCCGAGGGTTCTTCTAAATGATATGCCGGCGTACGGGCCAAGCCTTTTATATGTTATGACGGCATACGATCTGTGAATGATAAAATATGAAATGCCAACGTAAGGGCCGAAGATTTTGATATTATGTTATGAAATGATATGATGATATTGATTTGACACTTATTATTGTGAAATAGCAATGTATCACAATTTGAAAAGATATTGTATGTTATCAAAACCTGATTGGCCTGTTTTAGGCTTACACGAGCACGGTACCGTGGCTATATGATCATGATCATTATGATGTTGTGTTATCGCTGTCGTACGGGGCAGCGTGAGGAAGGATAGTCGATGTGGTTTATTGTAGTGTTGGCGCCCCTAGTGTACGGACTAGATCTAGCAGACCTATCGTACTTAAAGACTTTACTTTGACTTGATAGTGGTCAACCAACCATTGTAAGGTCCCGCCTTCAGGTCATACAACCCAATCATGTGGGAGTAAGACATGACAACAACTAGCTAACCTTCCAGGGTTTTTTTGTATTATTGTTATATGAGATGATTTATGTTTATGGAAATCCAGTATGTTCTACCATGAAATGATTATATACATGTTTTTCCCCGATATGATACAGACAATTTTACCAAATATGTTTATATACCATTTTATTTATAACACGGGAATACTTATGTTGCCACACAATGATATTAGTTTATTTTTCCTTACTGAGAGGTGTCTCGCCCCAAATTATACAAATATTTCAGGAGCCCCAGGTAGGAGAGTAGATAAAGCTCCGCAACATTAGAGTTTAATCGTTTTACCCTGTTTGAAGGGTAAGTTTGATGCTAGGGTTTGATGGATTTGTGGGTGGTGACCCTAGGCCACTTTTGGACATTTTTGGGTTATTTGTACTTTTATGATGTATGTAGTAAACTCTGATATTGTACTGTTTTGGTGTTTTGGTATGTATATGATTTTACATTTCCTACTGCTTAGACTTCTGTATTGTATTTTGGGTATGTCTCTGGTACCCATGGGTTTAGGTTGATTACGATTTGCCAGGTTTATTGGTTTTATTATCATGGGAAAAAAATGGTAAAAGAAACAGGTCAATACAGTTTGGTATCAAAGCCTAGGTTGCTAGGTTTTATAGACTTTAGAATGCAGCAAGAATGACACCAGAGTATAGGAAAATGATTTAAGGTTTTGTTCTACAGTCTAGAAGCAGGACTTTAGTGGTGGTTTTTGTGTTTTTTCTCGGGTGACGATTTCAAGAAAACCATAGTAAACTATTGTCAGGTTGTGTTCCTAGAATGTAGGACTGGAGTTAGGAATGAGCTGAGGAAGTTAAGATAAGGAACTATGTTAGGCATGTAAATTATAAGTATAGGGTTTCTATGTTACATTTATTGTTTTTCAGGATGGATCCAGGAGAAGGTAGTGCCCATGCGAGTGGCGGTGATCAAGTAGTGCCTTCGAGTGCAGGTGGGACCGATTCTGATGCAATACTACGTAGCGTGGTTCAACATGTTATGACTGAGATTGCTAGGAACTCTAGAGAGCAGGGAGGTCCATCTGTAGGTCATGGGTGCACAATAGAGAAGTTTACTAAAATTAATCATCCGGCATTCTCAGGAGGGATTGATCACGCAGCTACCGACGCAGGAGATCAAGAAAGTTTTGGCTGTATTACAGTGCACGTAGGAACAGAGGGTCCTCTTCGCCACCTATAAACTGACAGGGGAGGCCGAGAGGTGGTGGACTACTGTGAGACTTCTGGAGCAATAAAGGACGATACCGATAGCCATAACGTGGGACCTATTTAAAGAATTATTTTTTGACAGATATTTTCCAACTACTGTTAGGGAGGCTAAAGTGGAAGAGTTCCTAGTAAAAGAAATGGGTCGTTACACCTATCTCCTAGGGTATCATCATTCTCAAAGATGTAAACTTGCATGGTATTTAAATGAAAGCATGTAAAGGAAAGTAATAAAGAAAAGCATGTAAAGATGACTTCAATTACAAACTTAATAGTCTGTCACTAACAATCAAGCATACGACTGAAAACCCTAATCTACTTGGCAACACAAGGAATGAGAAGGTTGTCACAGGCTTTCATGAAACCAAGCATGAATTAGAATAAGAATGTAAATCAAAAGCAGTAAATCTATTCTACTTTGGTTCTCAATGGCTTTCTAGGTATGTCACTAACCCAAAAGGGTCCAAAGAGGAACCCTAAGCACATAGTCAGAACTATTATTTATACCCAATAGGGTTTACAAGGTTTGAAATTCAAAATAGGAAAGTTCTACCAAAATCTCACATAGAAGATTGTCGCTATCGACCAAGTCGCACCCATGCTTTCCTTTAGTCGCGCCTTGGTCAAGACTCACGATAAATCAGGGATTCAAACTTTAGCATACTCGACCTAGTCATGCCAATGGGTCTTGATGGACGAGCTACTGGTCGAGACTTGCAAGATCTTGATCTTCAAGAAAGTTCAAGAACTCGATTTGGTCGCCCCTCAAGGTCTTCCTAGTAGAACACTTGGTTAAGACTCTCAGTATCTTTGGCTCAGTCAGCTTAGTATCTCGACTTGTCCCCCTTAAGGGTCACTTGGTCGAACCTTGCAGCAATTCTTCTTCAGTCTGAACCTTGGAGTCTGCAGCTTGAGACCTGTTTGCCCCTGTGTATTGCTGGTTGCACCACATGGTCGAATATGGTCTTTTCTCCTCTGATGAGTTGAGGTTCTAGGGATTTGGTTGAGCATTTGATTTAAGCTTTAAGTATCTCAAATACTCCCTTGGCTTCTTGTAATGCTTAACTCCTCAGTTTTAACTTATTTTTCCTGAAACATAAACAAACCTTGCATAATTCTGAACTATGATAACAAATGGTAATTAAAATATAAATGAAGACAAAACAAAGGTAAATGGAGACCTAAAAAAGTGCATTTTAGAGACTCATCAAGTAAAACTTTTGAGAAATAAATAAATAAAATAAGAATTAAAGAAACAACTCACTTGGTTAGAGTCTCGTGCTGATAGTGTGTTATAAAAGATGCATGAAAATAAATAAAGATGAAATAGAAATTTGCGTAGTTGACTATGCCTACTCCATGGGTAGATGGGATTAAAAAATTTACTATCATGGGTGGAATTGCAAGATGATTTGGAACTGGCCTTGTACAAAATATCGGAACTAGCCTTGTACAAAATATCTCTCTTCTCTTTATCTCTCCTCTTCTTTCTACATACCCTACTTACTTCGAGCATGTAAGTGAGTATACAAGCATGCAATGTGTACACAAGTATGCAAAGATGTGTGTTCCAAATATGAGGGGTAGGGTGCCCTTTTATAGGGAAATATGGATAACAAGGCATTTATTGGGGTGGAAAAACCGAAGTGGTGGAAGATGGGGTGACATACACATTTTTCAAAACATTTTTCACTTTTAAAAAAATATAACTTGTTTCTTTTTAATCAAATAATTCTATTTTAAGTGTGCTCTTACATTTTTCTTTAAAGAAGATTATAAAATTATCTATACATTAGTTTCTTAAAGTCATTCTAATTACTTTAAACATTTTAACTACCTTACAATTTCCACTTTGCTAAATTTTCATGACTAACGTTTCTCCTGATACTTATTTTGGTCCTACTATAACTAATGAAAAGAAATTTTTAAAAAAAAATGGTTAAAATAAAAAAAGCTAATTTAGATTGTAAAAATTATTTTTTCCTCCTAAAGCAAAAAATAAAAAAAAAAGTTTTGATAATGAACGTTAATAGTGTTGAATTGTTAAAATGGCCAAAAGAGATGTCACTTAAAAAAATATAATTAATACAAAGATAATTTTGTGATATTTGAACAAATTAAACCTAGCTTTAAATCTTTTAAAGTTATAAATTTTTAACATTCAAAAATTTCTCATAAAATTGAAAGTTAGCTTTTTATATGCTAAAATATTATTTTACCAAATGTGTTAGGTCCAACTTTTAGTTAAAGATGAAATTTGTCCAAAATGAGAGCCCAAGCTCATATTAAATATTCCTTTTTTCACAAAGAGGACAAACGATTCTTACAGTTTTGTTGAAGTTGTTTTTGTATCCTATGCATTAAGATACCAAATGATTATGTTGCGGCTTGCTTACAAAACATAGTTGGTTGACTAAAAATGGGATTTCAAGAAAACACATTTCAAATTTTAAGTCAATAAAAGTTGTTTGGAAAGAATTGATACAAGGCAAGGTTCAAATGAATCCTTTTTTCCACCTCAATTACGTGCCCTTTCTTATTTTTCGCTTTCTTGCTTTTCAATTATTGCTTGAAGGTTACAATGGTCTCCCTCCCACTCTTGCACGTGGTGGGCCTTATTTCGTAGCAGAAGACTCCTTGGAGGTTATCTTAGTCTATTCTTGTAATGCCTTCAAAGGATACATGTGTATCCAAGAATCACCCTTATTAGTTGCTTGCCTAGATCTCAATGATGGTGAACATTTCATGTTGATGAGATTGGGTTTGAGTGCCTTAGTTTCTTAGACTCCATACAAGAATAATTTTTCAAAACACAATTGTTGTGTAAACCCCACAAACAGTACAATGGAATATATTTGTGTAAAAGGATTAAACACACAATGCAACGCTTTAATGATGAAAAATACAGAACAATCCACAACCACGACAAATTAATGAAAACAATAACAATCACAAGGACACAAGGAATTACGTGATTTGGCAATGCCTACATCTATGGGAGCAAATGACTAGGATTCACTATCTTCCTGTGTAAATTACAAGAGCAATACAAGAACCCTCTCAATTCTTACAACCAACATCAACCAACTCTTAACCAACCTTACATATGCATCTAAGACAACATATATATATAAAGTTTCTGGAGGTTTTCCCTCCAAACCCCAACCATATTAACGTCCAACTTTTAAAATTTGAAATTTGCGCTGGGCATCCTGAGCCAAATCGTTAGCGGTTTCAGACAGAATATAAATTCATTTAGACATTGCCCCAAACCTTCGATGGTTACAGGGCTACTGTCGACAGTTTACATTGCTGCACCTTGATTTCTTTTATGATTTTCCTTTAGAATGTGAGCCACAATTCACAACAATCTCCACCTTGGCAAACATATACCTCTTAAAAGAAACTGAAAACATGAACCCGCTGCCCCACCTTGACCTTGGGACATTAGGTTGAGACCGCCTCCCACCTAGCAACTGGATACAAACACCAAGTCCAAGCAAGGCTTGAACTTGCCTATGGTAGCTTCGGATTCTGCCATGAACCCCGATTCAGGTGTAGATGTTACACCCGAAGACTCAACCTAGGCTTCCAAACAAGGTCTTCCCACAATAGTAAATACAAAAGCTGTTGTAAACCTTTTATCACCAAAGCCCCCTGTACAGTCTTCAACAAATATCACAATTGACGGCCCACTCTATTGCCTACTGAAACACCCCATTGCACTATCATGGGGGACCTTTGACATATCCCAAACATCATCGTCCAACCTTGGGTACCGAGCAGTAGACATTTTATATTGATTCTCTATAGAACCCCCCCCCCCCCCCCCCCTGAGATGGAAAACCAAGTCTCCTTGCAATTCTGTCCACAAAACCACCATAAGATAATACCAATCTCCTTGTAGCCTTGTCCACAAAGCCACCCTGAGATAACATTAATATCCCTATTGCTCTGTGTATGCGAATCTTCAAACCAAGACCCTTCTTGGTCGTACCCAAAACCTTCATGTCAAAACCTTTCAATGAAGTTCCCAACTAATTAGCCTCAGTCAAAGCCTTCTCAGCCAATAACATGTCATTAAAAAACAACATATACATCACTCCCTTGTATTCTATCACCCTCTTCCCCACTAGAAGCCTCACCAACTCCTACACCTAGCTCTTATGCAATACTTTCATTTCTTCCACCATAACATTTGTCCATCTATTTTTCCCTTTGTTGTGCACTGTAACTTGAAAAATAGTAGGAATCTTGCTACTGGTAGTAATAAATGTATAAAACACGAGAATGTCAAATTTATACCTGAGTGGTGGTTTGATAATGCACCTAGGCCCACCGTGATCCTACTGGTCTCCTGAGCTGAAACTCCCTGCAATAGAAACAATTTCATCTTTACCCTGAGTCTGTAGCTCCATCTACATCACATGCCCATTTCTATTGTGATACTATTGACCCGAGATAGAACTCCCTACATTTCTGCCTCGAGTATCTAACTCCACCTAAACAACATGTTTATTGCTACTGCTGCAGTTTCTTTTGGCATTTATTTATCTTCCTTTACTTAAGTACGTTGCCTCATGGCTTTCTCACAAAAAGTCATGTCCTCGATCACCTTTTTGTTTGCCACAGGATCACCCATCTTGCACCCACCTTCCTTATACCCTAGAAAGATGTACTGTCCAAACATAACACCAAAGCTAGATCTTCCATCACTAGAATAGTGCACCAGTGGACATCCACTCACATCCGAGTAGTCTACCGCAAAATCTACCCATAATTCACTTGCAACTCTCCCATCTAGTGATACCTTCAGCAATCGGTCACATAAGAAATGCACCATACTCACAGACTTCACCAAGAAGTTCCTTGCAAGCCCTATATATAACCTGCCCTGTTCACAAAACTCCTTAAAAAAAAACCCATATACTCAGTCCCAATGTCTAACCTTAGGATCTCTCTCTTGATCTGGTTCTCCACTTTAACCACAAGTTAAACTTGGTAAACACTTCAAGCTTGTACCACATGAGATAAACCAATACCTTTCGTGATACACCCATGAAAAATATATGTTTGCCCTGTGATGCTATCCTCACCGGTCCCTAAATATTTGAATACATGTAGTCACCCATATGCCTTAACCACATATGACAGAGAACATCTGACTCAAATTCAACAGTTGCAACTCACCTACAACCATATTACCTTGTAGTGCATAGATATTTCCCGCTACCTTTTCTCCTTTCATTACAATTGAGTCGCCTTCACACACTTCCATTCCCCCACCTTCAGACTTGTAACTATATTCGTTACAATCTAAGGTGCCTAATGAAATTACGTTCTTCCTTAGGTTTGGTACATGCCTTACATCATATACAGTTCTCATAACACCATCATACATTTTAATTTTGACATTTCCAATACCAATTATTTTGCATGAAATACCATTTCCCATTTAAACACAACTAGTATTAACTGACCTGTAGGTGTTGAACCATTTTCTATTTGTTGTCATGTGATAAGAGCATCAAATATCTAGGATCCAAGAATCATCTGTGAGGCACTCTGAACCTGATGAAACACATAACATATCACCATCACTTCAATTTGAGTCTCCTTCCACTACATTATAGATTTTGATGGACCCATAGACATATATCGGCTTTCCAATTTTCGCCAAACTGATGTCAGAGAATCCTCATCAATGACATGATACAACATGTCCTCAGCCAAACAACGTCGGACGGTTGATACTTTCGTTGCTCCCAATTCATTCCAACTTGCTTCATCCATGTCTTTTTGGTATTCCATATAAGGCCTTTACCATGCCTTGCTGCACCAAGAATCCTTCACCATTCTTTGCCATAAACCGAAGTTTTCGGTTTCATCAAATTTGACAACATCAAATTTTATAGATGAAGTTCTAGAGGCCATTACAGTGATGCTCTGATACCAATTTGTTGTGTAAAACCCCTAAACAACACAACAAAATATATTTGTGTAAAAGGATCAAACAAACAATGCAAAACTTTAATGATGAAAAATCTAGAACAATCCACAACCACATCAAATTAATGAAAGTAAAAACAATCACAAGGACACAAGGAATTACGTGGTTTGGCAATGCCTACATCCACGGAAGCAAACGACAAGGATTCATTATCTTCTTGTGCAAATTACAAGATCAATACAAGAACCCTCTCAATTTTCAATAATAAACTAGAACAATAAAACAATCATACAAATCAATTACAGGCATATGAACATGAAATAGGTAATGATTTCATAATACGTATGTTGCATTATGGATTTTATTATTGAGGTTCGAAGAGTATGTAGAGTTTAAGGAGAAGTTACTACCCTTTTCCTTTCCTATATATGCGACTTGATGGGGAACCACACTGAAAACTAGGGTAAAGGCAGGACCTCTCATTGTTGCTTATGTATACTAGCATACAAAAATCTTACCTATCATGGGCTCTTTTTTTCAAATAAGGTCCTTACATACTAAAATACCATGGATTCATACTTTAGTTTTATAACCATAATATGGTGATCACTTACCATAAGACCCATTAATAACATGTGTCGTGATATGTGGCTTATATTGTGAGTGGAAGGCATGAACAAAGAGAAGACATGGTGGAAATTAAGATGCTGGTATTTTTAGGGGAAATCGTCGACAGTAGTCCTGTAACCGTCGATGGTTTGACCCAATTTCAGAGAGAGTTTGCTCTCTATCTGAAACCATCGATGGTATGTCTTCAAACTGTCGATGGTTTGGCTCGAGAACCCAACGCAGATTTTTCAAATTTTGAATAAGGACGTTTTGTTGGTTGGGGTTTGGAGGGAAAGCCTCTAAGAACTTTATATATACGTTGATTATGATATATTTGTAACAGAGTTGGTGTCTTTGACGCAAGATAGTAAGAAAATACTGTCGATTGCTCTCGTGGATGTAGGCATTGCCGAACCATGTAATCCTTTGTGTCTTTTGTTGTTGCTTTTATATAATCTGCGTGATTGTGCTGTTCTGTATTTTTACCGTTGAATGTTGTGTTATATGTTTGTGTTATTCCATTGTGCATTCGATTTTACACAACAACATGCTATCAAAATGTCTGATATTCATTCGAATTTTGTAAAAATAAAAACCATGCAAGTCAACAAAATTCTAACAATTCTCCCACTTCTACTACATAACTAAAGTTTTATAAAGAAAACAAAAAATTCTCTAGACTAAAATACATAAGGTATAGCATAACAAAGAATATTGAATATGAGCAAGAACCCTCCAACATAATCATCCAGAATGAGATCATGCACACCCAACTAAAAGTCATATTTGATGGGGATAATAACATTGTATGATAAAAAAACATAACCTCGTGATCATACACATAAGTGAAACTAAAGATGTAATCCAAAGAGGGGGGTGAATTGGGTATTTAAAAATTACTTTACAGAAATTCAGTTTATGTTTTAATTTAAATCACCACAACCACATTCTAATATCAATCACAATAATCTAATCAGTGACCGTACTATACCAATCAACAATCCTAGATATAAATATGAATGCTGAAATTACAAACCAACTTTAAACTTCAATTAATTCAATATTTAGTTAGTTAAATATCAAATCTGATTTTCAGCAATAATCAATGATATTCTCAAAACACAAATTCAGTAATACAACTTAGGTTATCTTAATGGTTATGCTTCAATTAAATAATCAATCACACCAACTTAACCTCAACCAAACACAACTAAATTTAGATATCAAAACTTGTTTGATTTTTCATCCAATATCATAAACCAGCACTCAATAGAGTAACTTGATTAAACCACAATCAAATCTCAATATTAAGCAAGTTCCCTAATGAATTTAAAATCATACGCGTAGATTATAATTTGCGAGAATTAAAGAGATAGGGAAGAATAGTAGAACACAAGATTTTTTTACAAGGTTCGGCTAGCAGCCTACGTCCTTGCCTCAAGCAACTCGCTGTAAGGATTTCCTTTACCACTTCATTGAATAGGTGAAGCAACCCTCTCTCTGTTGGAAGGTGGAGACCCCTCTCTAACAATAACACCCTCTCGCTAGACAACGATTCAACAATCCTGAACCGTAAAAAATTGCAAAACAACAATATACATTTTGTACAAGATAATAACTCTTAGTTAGAGTAGAATTTGTACAAAATAAAGCACAATATACTCAGATAATCAATATAAAATTAAACCTCACAAGAAATCTAAAGTGTTCTGATTGTATAATGAATATTCAATAAAAACTAATCAGAATATAAGCTTAGGGATTTCAGCAAAGACTCTCAGCGGATTTTCAAAAGGTATGGCAAGAGTATAACACGAATTTGAATTGTATGTGAGACTTTAGTTGCCTTAATTTGAGAAAAAGATTAGCTTTATATAGAGTAGAATAATTTCTTACCATTTTTCCCAAGTTTGGAAACTCAAACATTCAAATTTAGAAAGAAAATCCACGTTGTTAGAATTTTAAAACATCGACTTTAGTCGCCTGATCCATGAGGTCAGTCACTTGAACTTATTCCAAATAGCGCACCAAAATAGGCAATAGCAAGTGAGTCGCCTAATCCCGAGGGTTTAGCCGCTTGATTCTATTCTATTCTTTCATTAATACTAGCAGTAGCATATCAGTCGTCTAATAGAAAACCATCAGTCGCTTGACCACTATACCACTCAGTGTTTCTCAAATTTTAATTCCAAAACTTGTTTTTGTTAACTTGGAAAACATATTTAGACCTTACAAAAATATTTTCCATGTACTAAATCAGGTCTCTAAGTCGAGAATGAATCCTAAGAGCTTCAAATGTAATATTGAAAACAGAAGTACTTACATGAGACTTAACAAGATAAAACCATCTAAGTTCCTAAGTCTTCATGTTTTATAACTTCAATAATTGTGTGAGCTTTTGATCAAGTCTTCAATATACTTCATGTTCCTCATGACTTGTAGCTTTAAGTTTAAGTTTCAACAAGCCTCTTCAAGTATAATCACTTGACTTCATAAAGCACTTGAGTCCTGAAACTTAACTTAAAAACACATTTAGTAACCTTGATTTGTTATCTTCAAAACGAGATTAAGCCTTATTAGGCCAACAATAGGTTCATAATGAAATTATGCATACCCAACTAGGTAAGTATACATACCCAAAAGGGTACTAACATTACACTATTAAAATATTTGCAATCCCTTGACTGTTTGTGTAACATGGGAGTGTGGTCAAAATAACATGGCAAAATGTGATCAATATGTCTGTTTTGCAAATGTCTAAGCATTTGATTAAGATGCTAAAGCTTCAAAGAAGCTCATCGAGACTAAACAAAAAATGTCTCGGTACACCACATAATTAGATTGGGCCAAAATGTATCCAATAGCCTCAACATCTGAAAACTAAGGTGTAGTCTCAAGAGGGGGTTGAATTGGATTTAAAATTTTCTTTTAATTCCTTTTAAGACTCCTTAACCTCTTTTACTTCTTTTAATGAATTCTTGACTTCTTGTTAATTTATTCAATACACAACAAAAACTTAAGCCTTGACACAATTCACAGTCACACAATTATTTAATCAATAAAGTAAACAACCAATCAACCATAATATGAGATTCAACTTTTGTTTGTTTGTAACCCTGTATATATGATTTTGCTTTCTCAAAATGAAGTGCAATATAAAATTCAATACTCTTTCCAAAAGTTTTAGACTTTAAATAAACTTTTAGTTAAAGAGTCTTTGGGTGTTTAACCAATCAACGTACTTCCTTACAGTTTCCGCAAAGTATGGATAAACCAACGTACTCTCTTTTGGTTTTCGCAATCCCAAAAATAATTTAAACTTAAATTTATTTAATTTCCAAAATCTGTAGTATTTATGATTAGAAATTTAAAACATCCACGCAGTTTATATGTATGTTGAAAGAAAAGAGAGTAAGGAAAGGAGAGAGACATCGGGTTTTTATGAGGTTCAACTTATCCCCAACCTATGTCCTCGCCTTTGGCAAACCACCAAAGGATTCCACTATATTAGTTTTTTTTTTTTCGGGCGGAATAACACCATTACACACTCCTTCAGTAGGCTAGAGCCCGCCTCTCCAAGTGATACCCCTCACTCAGTCACTCCTTCAATTAGGCTAGAGCGCGCTTCTTCAAACGATATCCCCTTATTCGGTCCAACAATTCAAGCACCTGAACCGTCAATTAATCTACAAGACAAGATTTAAGAGAAGGTGTACGAGATGCTCTCAAAAGAGCTGATTAGTTCAAATTCAATCTATATACTTCAAAGCAATTCAAATATGAAATTCAGATTGAAGCTCCAAGAGTATATCACCAAATGGTTCTTTCAATGGACAGAAGATTTAGAACTTGATGCACAATTTCAGTGATGAAAGACAGCAGTACTTCAGTAGGTTTTGTGCAAAAGATGAGTGTGAGAGAGCCTTTGAGTATTAAGAGCAATTGGGAGAGTTTAAATGTTGAATTTGATTCTTGGTATATGAATTAATTTATCTTGGGTGTATTTATAGAGTTAGAAAAGCATTTAACTTGATCCCCAAGTTTACTTGGAGTGTGTCCAAGTTTTGAACAAGTTTGAGCCCCAAACAATCTATTTTTCAAAAGTATGTCCGTTATAAAATTTAAAATCTGCCGCGTGGTAGTAGCCTAAGGGATTTTAGTTAGTCTCCTGTCAATGAATTACATATTTAATTTTCATATGCAGGAGGGTGGCAGTCGCCTGTCACCTTGTGGTCAGGCGCCTGTCACTGAAGTTATGTATTTTTAAAAAAATGGGCAGAAGGATGACAATAGCCTGATGAAACCTGATCAGGCTTCTCATTTTGCACCATTAGGCGCCTGTCAAGGTCCAAACAATAGCCTAACGACCTTCTGTCTGTGTATTTTAAAAACTCTTAAGTTGGCAGCCAATTGACAAGATTCAGTCAGGCTCCTGTTTGGTAAAAATATGGTTTTTAAAATATTTTTGTATTCACTCTCTTTGCTTCTCTTCCAAGTTTTAAAATAAGGTCTCTAAGTCTCTTTATACCTAATGAGCTTCAAAAAGAAATTTCATATATGAATCTACTTGAAGTACTTACAATATATGCCCTATTGACTTTCTTCATTTCTTGAACTCTTTGAAATCTTGAAAGTACTGTTTTGAGTTCTCTTTGTTTCTGAATTTCAAATCTTTATTGCTTTAAGGTATCTTTGATTCTGAGCTTCATTGATCCTTGAACTTTCAATATTGATCACTTGAATTTTATATGAGCTTTCAAAAGATGTTCCTTGATCATATGAAGTATGCTAGGCTTTAATATCTATTTTACTTGAAATATCACAACTTTGAAGAATATTAAATAACCTTACTTTATTATCATCAAAATTAAGAGTGTAAGCCTTGTTTAGGTCAATAACATCCATTATGATGCATATGCTTCTTACATATGACAATCGAGACCAATACCAAAATTTCTCTGAAACATACCATGATAAGACTAAATCATAATGTCTTTACGTTTCACAAATGAGACTACATCAAAATATCAATTGAGATTTATATCAGAATGTCTCTAAATGCAACAAAATGAGACAAAAATCTTAAAATTTTATAAACGAGACCAAACAAAATGCTTCAACATATACAATTCATAAAAAGTCATAATCAAAGTTTACATAAGTGTGCACACATTATAATAAGCAACAATTAAATTAATCAACTCACATAATTCTAAAGAATAATGTAATTAACAAAAAATATATAATTAGCATCTATAATTATAATGCACTCCTACTAGTTAAAATTAGCAAAGCGTTTTAACAATACCCATGCTAGTCACATGATCTTTAAAAATTTTAAGGTCAATGCCTTAATCAGTATTTCTGCAATCATTTGCTATCTTTAAAAAGTTTAAGGTCAATGCCTTAATCAGTAGATCTACAATCATTTGCTATCCCTAATATTGAATGAGTCTGTCTATCCCTAATTTCTTCTCTATTAAACAAGCACTTGAAATTTATATACTTCGACCGATAAGAATTCTTGTTGTTTCGAGAAAAGCTAACAATAACAGTATTATCATAATATATTAATAACAGTCTCATAACGAAATTAACTATGCATAGTCCTACGACAAAATTTTGTGATCACAAAGTTGAGAACACTATAAAAAAAGAGGATTTAGGGAGGAGCAAGGGGACAACTACTTGTATTGGTCATAGGAGACCATGTTGAGCAAGAGCAAAAATAGCGATGATTAAGCCCCAAGGCATGACGCGGTGGAAAGATATTGTCAACTAAGAAGAGTATCGGATGTTCAATTTCAGGTAGATAAGATAGTGAAAGTTTACTCTGTGAGCCAGTGGGGATCGTATGATGAGAGTTCTCTCCGTGAGTTAGTGGGGATCATGGATGGTAAAAGTTTTATGTGAGCCAACAGGAACCGTGGATGGTAATGAAGATGTGTCATGAGATTCGGGTTGGTCGAACGTCTAACTCATGCATAGAAGTCATGTCCGCATCTGGATTTTATCTTGATCAGCGAGATTTGGGGGTGGAGGATGCTAATTCGCAGGTTTGATGCTGTGTTATAGGGTCCAAAGGGTTCATTGGTGGTTGGAGTTTCTATTTAATAAAAAAAAAAATAATAGCGATGATTAAAATAGATCCCTAAACTTATAAGTCGTACAATTTATATGGAATTATATGGAATGACTCCCCCAAATTCATATTAAGACAATTTTAGGGGACGACATTTTCAATTCGCACTGGAAATTGATCGAGTGCCCCGTGTTGAAAATTTCCCTCCAACATTTTTAAAGTTCTTCCCTTACTCAGACGATATTCTTACTTCCAATCAGCAATCATATTGAGGTTTCTACCGTTTCAGATTGAAGTGTCCAGGGTTTCGACCGGGCTGGTTGTTGTTCATCGCTAGGTTGGAGGTTCAGGTTCGTCGCTAGGTTGGAGGTTTTCTGCAAAGCCATTTGAGCGGGGAAGTTTAGCTGCTAGTGGTGGGACTCCGGGGAGGTTCGACGGCTTAAGATAACTTTAAGTGAGCATAGGAGCTGGTTGTACGGGTGCCACGATGCTGCCGGTGAGTGGGAGCTATACACAGTGGTGGATTTTCGCAGCTGCGATTATTTGTACGTGTGCTTCGGTGCTTGCTCACGCAAATCTGTCCACTCCAGCGACCTAAAGCTCTCTCGAGCGCTGGTAATCTCTCTCTCTCTCTCTCTCTCTCTGTTTGGGCAGAATAAAAATTTTTTCTCTGTAAAATTTTAAAACTTTTTATTAAATTTTTTTCTCTATAAATCCTGTTAAATAAAATTCTATGTTGTATTTTTTATTTTAGTTAACGTTCTTGCATTTATATTGTGTTCAGTAGAAAGTTTCTGTCCTATTAAAAAGCTCCCCATTGAAGCCCTATGTTTTGTAATTTTTCCTTTTTTTTTTCATGTAAAGCCCCCTAGCCAACCCCTCTGACGCTGCAACCTACCAGCTGTGACACTCTGAAGGGGATACCTGCAGTGGTGCTGGCTCTGCCCCCACGGTGCGATGCCCTAAGTTCTACATATTAAAAGTCAGTTTAATTTAAATGTTAGTTGGTCATTGGGTTAGAGGTTCAAGAACACAAATAAATTTTGTGTGCTATTTGTTCAGGTTCGTTCTCACTTCAATAACACGGTTTAGTTTGTTCAGATTGAATTTTCAGGTTCATTTGGTGTTCGTTCTCACCTCCCATTCATGTTTTGTGGTTGGATTTTTGTTTGTTGTTCATTCTCATTCACTTCCCATTTATGTTTCCTTTTGTGACTGGCTGCAAATTCAAATCTACCCGTGGAAATTGATGAATGCTAGTGCTAGTGAGAATAACCAACTCAGCAGTGATATTTTGATTCTGTTCAAGAGAAATTGAATATATTTACAAGATTTGGCCATTAGTAAAATTCAATGACTCCATAAATGCCAGGTCTTAGGGGTAACACAAACTAAAGTAGAATCCAAGCTGTATTAATCCAAAACTAATATTTTCATACACTATTGAAACCTCAAAGAGCAACATTGGGTATGTAGAATGTGGAGTGTCTCATCCTTTTCTAGGGAGTTCACCATGTTTGGTCTGGGCGGAATGGAATAAAAAATTAAATATAGAATACCAAGAATATGAAAAATTTGATTACATTTCTATGTTCCAAGCAAATAGTTAAGTCTCTTGCATGGATAGCTATCAATTTTTAGATTTCGAATTTCTTTGTCGAGGTACTTCTTTGCCCTAATGATTTTCTTACGATGTTGTAATGCCGCATTTTTAATAACTTATATTTCACATTATTTCAGACTATAATGCCACTAATGGGTTGGAATGTATTTATTTTCTTTGAAATTAGAATTTCTGCAACCTTCTTTAAGCTTCCACCATTTAATTCTAATGCTTGGTCACTTGAGTGACAAGCTAAAAATGAAGTTATAACTTATTTTTCTCTCATGGCCATTATATTTTGATTGTACCATGGCATATCTTGATACCCTAATGCTTTGTGTATGCTGATAAAACAATGGTGCATCTTACTGCAAGGCATGCTTAATTTCAGCCAGCACCTTGCGCTACAAGATGCCTTGTAATTGCCTGATGCTTCCAGCTTATGCATCCTTTACATGGCAGCTATCTTATAGTTGTAGCTGTCATGCCCTTGTTGCCATGCTCCAGAAACTGCCACATTTTCTGCGTAAATTTTGTTCTTGCCTTAGATAATCTGAGCATGCTGCGATTATGTTATTTGTGTCAGACAATTGAATATGTTTTCTGACTTGTCTGGATACTGAAGTATCAAATCTTTATACCAATGATCATTAAGATTTATTATCAATTCTTTGTAATTGAGTGTTGGGTTTTTCAGAAGTTAGAACGAGTGGCAGACCATTTATGTGTTCTATGAAATTCTTGACAATGTTTCCTCATCCTATATCTAGCTTTCAAAGTATTAGCTTATAATTCCCACTCATGTGAATGACGTAATTAATTTAATTAGTTAGCAACTCAAATTTCATTTATTTTGTTTCTAAGTCTGGGATGCACAATGTATTTTCCTCAACTGGCTAGGTATTTTGTGCTAATTGAACCACCCCTAGTTTTGCTGAGATCTCTGCTTTTAAATCAAGACTTGTTTGTTGCCCAAAAAGAATAGAGAACTTAAATAAGAAATAGAATGATGATGTTCTGGTGCTGCAATCCTTTTTGCCAATCCTCGAACTACTTCTACCTCTATTTGTCCCTATAAGAAATTAATATTCAACAAAAACAAAATTTCATATTGCCCATATCAAAATTAATTATTAAACTTCAACTTGTCCTTATCTCTAGTTGTTTGCTAATTCATTTCCCACTCTCTATGTTTGCTATTTTACTTTTATTTTTCATTTGGATGTGGGTATGGCAGCACATTATATCCTTGTATGTATCGAAATTTTCAAAAACAAGACACAAGCATCTTGACTAAAGAATAAAAAATCTGGAATTTTACATACCTGGCGGTATGGTCCAATGCAACTGGGTGCTCTGGTCACTTGCCACTAAAACTTCAACATAAGCCCTCCTTAAAGCCTACTTGCAGCAGAGGCAATTCAATTGTACTGCAAGATGGAACACCAAAAAGGCATTTCTCCTGAATAAGAAATCTAAAAAATGTTTCATTTGCCATTGTTAACTCATTCATGTCAGCAATGTACAGGTGAATATAAAGGGCATTCATCTTTTTGCATTAATAGTACATATTTCATTTACTTATATCCTCTTTCATCTACAAATTTTCAAAATCAATGGGTAGTTTAGATGGTTAAAATTCCCTAAATGATTTTTGCTCTATGCATGTGAGTCAAATATGCGGGTGGGTATTGTAGATGCCACATTTCCTAGTTATGGCAAAAGATGATATTTACCGTAGTTTGAGCAAGTACGTTGAGCTCTGTTTCTGAGCACACTCCCATAACTACTCCTACTAGTTGGGTGCTTTCTAAATATTTCTATTTATCTAGGAATTCAACAAACTTAAGTCTTTATTTTTTGTTTTGCGATAATTACAGGAAATGACTCTAGATAAGTGTTGGATGGAGGTTGAGGATAGGCGGAGACTTGATTATATACAAGGGATTGATAGTTTTATTGAATATGCATTTAAGTATTCAGAAAAAGGAGACATGTTTCGGTGTCCATGTAGAAAATGTAGGAATGTTAATTATAAGAAGGCACCTGAGATTAAATGCCATTTATTGAAGAATGGAATTGTTAAAAGTTATACCATCTGGTATTTCCATAGGGAAACTTGGGATGAGTTGGTTGGAGAAGAAAACAACGTTGAAGATGGTGATGGTAATGATGATGGTGAAGAGCCTCCATATGATGATATGATTGGGTTGATTAATGATATTTGTGGTGTAAGTCAGGAAACAATTGAAGAGGAACCTAACGAAGAAGCTGCCATTTTTTATCATCGGTTACAGGCGGCAAAGGAAAATATGTATGAAGGCTGTGAGCACTCAAAGTTGGAAATTATTGTTAAATTGCTTCATTTGAAAATTTTTTACCATTGGACTAACAAGTCATTTGATGCATTGATGCCATTATTAAGAGAGCTTATTCCTAACAGGAAGCAATTTCCACTAGACTCATAATAATGCTTGCAAATACATTATTGAGTTAGGGCTTGATTATGTGAAGTATGATGTTTTCAAGAACAATTGTACACTGTATTGGGGATCAAATTTCGAGGCTACATCTAGCTGAATCTGTGGCTTATGTAGGTGGGATAATGTTGATGGGTTCGAGAGGGGCAAAAGTATTTTACACAATGTGCTTCCATATTTTCCCTTAAAACCTAGATTGCAAAGACTTTTTATGTCCACCAAGGTAGCCTTAGGCATGGGATGGCATATGGAGAAAAGAGTAGATGATGGGATAATGTGGCAGGACTTGCATAAAAGTCATTTGACAAGCAACATGTATCATTTTCTAGTGACTCTCAAAATGTTTGGCTTGGTTTGGAAATTGTTGGGTTCCAACCTTTTGGAAATCAAAGTTCACAACACAGTATTTGGCCAATCATCCTTATTCCTTATAACATGCCACCATGGATGTGTATGAAACAACCATATTTGATTATGTCAATGATTATACTAGATTAACATAGTCTAGGAATGGGTATCGACATATTACCTTTAATTGAAGAATTGGAGAAATTGTGGGAGGTGGGAACAGAGATATATGATGCCTATGCAAAAAGGAACTTCATATTACATGCAACTATTTTATGGACCCTTAATGATTTCTCAGCATATGCTAATTTATTAGGGTGATCAACAGAAGGCTATAAAGATTGTCCTTCTTGTCACAAGCATGCTAGCTCAAGACATTTACCAACTTTGAGGAAAATTTGTTACATGGGCCATGGTAGGTTTTTTTGTATGAAGCATAAATGGCATAGAAATACCAAGTCATTTTGATGGTACCAAAGAAATGAAGAAAAAGCCAATTACACTGTCGGGGGATGATGTTTTAAAGGAGCTTTCATAATTTACTCAAACGCCATTTGGTAGGGGTGTTAAAAGGAGATATGACTCATTAAATAATCTTGACAATCGGAGGAAGAAAAACATACTATTTGAGCTACATTATTGGAGAACACTTCTTGTTCGTCACAATTTGGATGTTATGCATATTGAGAAAATTGTTTGTGACAATGTTTTGGGAACCATAATGAATATCAAGGGCAAGACCAATGACACCTTAAATACCTGATATGGTTTGGTCAACAAGGAATATGACTTGAGCTTTACCCATTTCCAAATGGCAACAAAGTGTCAATTTTAGTTGCTCATTACACACTATCTAACAAGGAAAAGGAAGGCTTGTGTAAGATGTTGGTTGATTTAAAGATACTTGTCAAAAATATCAAGATTGTACATATCTAGGAGTGCAATATATCGAAGATTAAGAAATCATGATCGCCATGTATTCATACAATGACTTCTACCTCTTGCAATACACAGTTTCTTACCAAACGATATATGTGAGCCCTTGATTAAATTATCAGCCTTCCTAAGGGACTTGTGCTGTAAGACTCCAAATTCAACTGAAATGGACCACTTTGAAAGTCAAATTATATTAACACTGTGCAAGTTGGAGATGATATTCCCACCATCATTCTCTAACATAATGGTTCACTTGTTAGTTCATTTACCTCAAGAAGCCAGAATTGCTGACCAGTACAATATAGATGGATGTATCCAATTGAAAGGTTTTTGCAAAATCTTGAGTCATATGTTTTTATAACAAGGCACGATCAAAAGGGTCAATTGCAGAGGCTTACATTGATGATGAGTGTTTAACATTTTGTTCAAGATACTTGGAGGGGATTGATACAAAATTCAATCAAACCCCACGCAATTGATGACAACTGTGATGATTCTTCTACGGGTGATGATGGTTTAGAAGTACTTGAAAGAATTGGTCGTCCGTTAGGAAAGAGTGATTATAAATCATTGACCGAGGAATGGAGGCTGAAGACCTATATATATGTGCTTAATAATTGTGAGGAAGTATGACTATTTGTTGAGTAAGTGCTTCTTAATTATAACTACATTCATTGTATTTTCACTTAAGAAATTTGAGCCTTGTTAAAATTTTATTGATTGCATGATTATTTTTACTGGCAATATAGAAATTATTTTCCAAGAGTTAGTCAAATTGAGTTCATATAGTGATATAATTCAAACCTCCTTAGTTCTATGAGCGAGTATGCTTGTCATAAATTACTTTAAATATCTAAGCATTATTCAATTGTATTAAATGATGATAAATCAAATGAAAATAATATTTGGTTTTGAGCTTGTAGGTCACTAAGTTGCATGAATGCATCACATATACTATGTGGCTAATAGGAATAAAATGACACGGAAGTTGCATAATTTCATCTAATTTTATGTAATGATATCATGATGATTTTAACTAATGTTGCTTGTTAATTTCTTTCGCTAGATGGCAGGTTAAGGTACAGGTAAAGAGAAAGCCCGATGTAGACTTGTTCCTCCTATGTTAAGGAGGGATAATGGTAATTGCTGCAGTTCATTAGAGCAACCCTATGAGGACTTGATTCCATAGGGTCATTCCAACTCAAGTGGAACACATCAAGAAGAAAGAGTTGAAAATGGACCAATTTTACAAGGTAACTGCTATTTTTTACTTTTATTTTTTGTTGTTTAGCCTTCCATCTTAGTTATTTATTGCATATATTTTGTTGTAGGAGCTAATATAGGAGGGTCGAACCCTAGCATAACAAGGGGCCGAAATGAAAGTGAAGAAATGGTTCAGATTAATCGAGCAATTCCACAAGGTAATAATTAATAACATAGATGGTTAGTTGTGCATGCTGTAGTATGCTGTTAAATTTATACAAACATAGTAATGTATCCATTCATTTTGGTTTCCTCTATAAATTTGTATACACAGAACACATGTAGGAACCAATGAAAGCATTGGTAGCATATCTCAATTTGAAAAGCAGTCCCGTGAGCACTCAAGTTGATCAAATAGACGAGGTGCTTAAAATATACTAATTTAACAACTGGTTGTATATTTTAAACTGTATTATATTTTCATATTTCACCATGTTGTTTCTTTTAGCCATAAGAAAGCTTGATGCTTAAGGCAGAGGACTTTATAAGGGCATTGACTTAGAAAAGCTGACCAATGGAAAGAGGAATAAGTTGGTTATCAATTTTCCACCCAGAAACATTGACGTCCTGTTGGGGATAACCATAGGAAATTAGCATCTTGGGCTAGCTATTGCATTAGGCCCATTATGAAAGCACCTCTACATCCATGGGATTTTGTTCGAGAATGATTTTTTGTTACTTCATTGAATATGATAATGGTAATATACATTTTTGAAAGTTAAGGAGTTAGCCCAAGAGGGGGTGAATTGGGTTATTAAAATTTTCTTAGTATTCTTTTCAAGAATCTTTAGCCTCTTGTTAATTTATCAAACACACAACAAAGCTTTTTAATCAATCCACCAACCAATCACAACACAAATAAACAAAACTCAAACAATCATACAACCAAAGTAATCAATCAACAAAATACCAAACAAAGATATAGTATGCAACTCTTTGGAAATTTCAGCTTTTACAAGAACTCAAGATATTTGCTTGTTTGTGGCCCTGTGAATATATATAAGCCCTGTATTGAATGAAATTGTTTGCACTCTCTTAGCTAAGATTTCCGCAAACGATTAAACAATGTACTCCCTTTTGGGTTTCCGTAAAAGTTTAATCAAAACGTACTTTCTTATATTAAGAGTCTTCTTATTCTCGGTTTTGTTTTTCAGCAACCTGCACTTTGCATAAACTCCACACAATATATATATATGTATGTATGTATGCTGAAAGTAAATAGAAGGGAAAGAGAGACACTGAGATTTTTATGAGGTTCGGCTTATCCTCAGCTTATGAGAGCCTTAGGCCAATATTACTTAAGGATTCCACTAGAACACTCCTTTCTGAGCGGAGCAAACCTTTACAAGTGATACCTCACGCTTAGTCACTCCTCCAATAGGCTAGAGCAACGCCTCTCCAAGCGATACCCCACACTTGGTCCAACGATCCAATAACCTGGAATCATCAAAGAACTGCAAGAAGACAAGAAACAATATGGTGTACAAATACACTCTCACAACAGAGTTGATTAGTACAATTTAAAAGCACTAATATACTTCAATATTCAAATATCGAATTGAAATAGATTGAAGCTCAAGAATAATTTCACCAAGTTCCTTCTCCAGATGAGAATCAACAATTAGAACTCAGAGTAAGATGTTTCAGCACTTCAGTATTCTCAGCAAATCAGTTTTGCAATGAGTGAGCAAGAGAGTTTTTGAGAGAGCAAGATGACTTTCAACTTATGAACAGATTTTAAATTTATTGGTGAGTTTAATTTGCTAAAAACATGTATTTATAGGTTCTTAAAAGTATTTTCGTGTTGCCCAAGATTACTTGGAGTATTTCTCAAGTTTTCATAAAATTTGGGGCACAAGAAACCTTAATCTAAATTTTAAAACATTTAAAAAATTAGCCATTAACAGTGTTCAGTAGATTGAAGTGTCGGGTTCAGTCTTCTGAAGTACTTTAAAACACATAAAATTTGAACTAGAAACAGGTTCAGTTGACTGGGCCGACCACTTCAGTCTTCTGAGGGTGTACTGCCTCTTCTGTTTTTCAATAGGAAATTCTTCAGCAAACTGAACTTTTTCTCCAGTCTTCTGAAGTGAAACTTCAGTCGTCTGGGCAGTCCATTTTCTGATTTTTTAGTTTAGTTTTCAAAAATTCTTTTTACTTTTTTACTTTGATTACTTATAAACATTTTCCGGGGTTTAAAATAAAGTTTCTAAGTTTATAATTAACCTCTAAAGAGCTTCAAAATATTTCATAAGATATTTTGATATGAAGTACTTACATCATTGATCTTAAAGCCTAAAAACTCTAATCTTTAAGTCTTCCATGGTATTTTGCTTTATATCCCTTATGACTTGAGCTTGAGTTAGCTTTAAGTTTTCACATATGCTTTACTCATGTTGGTGTTGCTTGAGCTTCTTTTGGATCACTCTACATATAAATGAGGCTTTTGAGTCCTTAGTGATCTTGAGCTTCCCATTACTTTTCTTTTGAACTTTGTCTTTCCTAAAACATCATCATTCTAACGAACACATATTAAATCATCCTTTATTTGTTGTCATCAAAGCAAGATTTGAGAGCCATGTTAGGCCAACAATTTTAATCAGTTTAATGTTTTATTTCATATTGTAATTAGATATTTAAAATTAGATTTTCATGAAAATCTCTGTTTTTTTTTTTTTTCCTTCTGTATAGGATTACTTTGTGGTTAGTCATGAGATCCCTCTAAAATGGAAGTTAAGAGAAGAAGCTAGTCTCGTTGAACCAGATACATCGGAGATGAAATAGTACAAGTTCAATTATTACTATTTCTTTGAGATGAGAGTTTTGTATTAGAAGTGAAGGCACCACCTCCACAATGAGTACTCCAAGTGGGATATTGATGAAGAAGGCTTGCAACATGTTCCTGTGGGGCTATCATTAGATTACTAGAGGGCTATGTTAGATGTCTATAGGAATGAAGATTTTTTGGTAGTACCTATCATTATCGCAATGAATAATTTCTTATTTTTTCCTTAATTAAATAACTTATTTACTATGCCCATATATTATAGGCTATGAGCGTGAAAAAAATACAGAAAATTGAGGACATCAAAAGATTATAGCATCAATTGGTCCCATTCCATTTTCTCAAGTCGAATATAATATTGTAAATTTGAATGTATAAGTAATAAATAATTATAAATAAGTAATTTAATGTTATATTATTATGTAGTTGTGACAACATGTTCATTGTCATAGATCAATGAGGAGTTAGGTCAAATGCCGACTGTGCCTGAACTTTGGATGGTAGAACATGAATTTGTGACAGATGAAGGTTAGAAAAAATGGCATGATTTGGAATCTGAGAGGGTTTATGCATGTGAGACATGAAACTTAACTTCTATTTGTTCTTATTAGTATATAATACGTAATTATTATTTTTTCCATTATTTTTTTATAGAATGATTTAATTTGTATTGAGAATTGTCCAGTTGGGGAAAATAAATACCATCCATCTTTAGATGACATGCTACATGAGGCACTTTGAAAAAGATTAGGTTATTTTTGTTGTAAAGGTTTGTGCTATAAAGTGAGTAAGAGGTGTCCTATGTCCAGCTCTCAAAGACGAGGCTATTAAGTTGAAAGCTAAGCGTAACTGATCATTTGAAGGAGTATGAAGTGAGCATGACATTGATGATATGACAATTTGCACAAATATAACAACAAAACCAGCCACGTTCCACAGTAAATGTCCTTTATACTTAAAGTCTTAAACAATGTTTTGTAGCATGCATGACGTCCCATTTTCTGAATTCTAATGAGTCATCTCATCTCAACTGGTCTTCTCTCTTGAAAACAATATGGAACATCTTTGATCATTTAAAGTCTAAAGCAAATGTTTAAATAGGATGCTTGATGTCATTCTTATATTTTTTAGAATGCTTGATGCCCACTTATGTTAAGTTCAATGTGGAAATGCTATTACAAATCAAAGTTAGGGGCTGTCCCTTGTTGATAGGTGCTTCCCCTGTTTTCATAATGCTGAATCTACTGATCACATACTCCTGCACTGCTTTTAGACTAGGAATGTTTGAAACTTTGGTCTCTTTTATGACCAGGCAGTAGTGGGTCGTTTTAGTTCTTTTCATCCTCTGACTGATTGTATACACTTAAAATTCACTTAGATATAGAGAAGCTAAATTCATTCTCTAGAGGTGGTCTCTTTTTGGTTGGAATCCTAGCCGTTGGAGATGCTTAATTTTTGTATCCATTGTTGTTGTATGTGCATGCTCTATAGTTTTTTGTTTTTTTTCATTTAATGGAAAATTACGACCACGATGTAACATCAGACATTTATATAATGTTTTGGTCAATTTGATATGCATGAAGCTGCCAATAATGTCGTGATAGTCATCTTTATATGAATTAAAGTTTGTTTTAACATTTAATAAGATTGATTGAGTTGGATTTTCTGTAGATTGTGGGTACTACTCAGGGACTGCTTGACATTTTACTTATTAAGAAACATGCTACTACTATTAGCATGTAAATTGTATCTAAAAATAAACTGTTCCCCAGCCAAGCAAGAATTGAGCTTATGATTGTTGAAAGACATGAGCATGTATCCAAAAATTCCATCACTGCAGTCTTCAAAAGTGGTGAAATTTGATGCGACTTTGCCATTTATCTAGGTTCTTTTTAAAAGGTTGAGGTGTCTCTGTTTTTGTTCAGCATTGCTTGGGTGAAGTTTTCATTATAAAATGAATTTTTTTTACATCGTAACATGGGTTTTCTTTCATCCATTTTCCTTCATTTTTCTCTTCATGCTTTCTTTAATATTTTCTTATATGAAATACCTTAAACTATCCCCCTTTTAAATTAAAGTTCAGTAAAAAAATGGGAAAAGGGTGGCAAAATAGTAGAACCTCTAAGGCAGGACTAATCTTTTCCATTACTCTAAACAATAAATTGATCTTACTTCAAGGCATCACTCTTGAAAGGGTGGACTAGAAGAAGGATAGGACAACCATTGAGGTAGCATTGGATACAGGCATATAAGATGCCTGGTTTGTGTTTGTTAAAAGCTTTGGGGGCTAGATGTCATATCTGTTGAAGTCTGGAAATGCATAGGAGATGGTGAGGTAATGCAAAGGTTAAGAAAATGTCAAAGGTAATGCATTTTGGTTTGCATCTGTCAATGTTCTAAAGGTGAAAATGCAAGGCATGACGTTTTAACCTTGAGGCAAATCATCAGCCATAAGATGTTAGGCAGAAACCTTGAAGAGAGTTTTAATATTTAGATTAAAATATGCAAATAACTTAAATAAGTTTTTTAAAATAACGAAAAACTAGGAAATTTATAGTTAAAATTGAAATGATCATAATAGTTCCTTTTCTTATCAGGTTGAAATGATAATAATAGTTCTCGTTTGTTTACCATCCACATAAATTGGATCGTGTAAGATCATTAGGTATCCTTGCTTTCTTTTTCTTCTCTTGTTTTCTTTTCTTCTCCCTGATTTATCTCTCCATCAGTTCGTCATTAACCCATGGAAAAATGATTATAAGGCATTTTTCAGAGGCATATCACAGTTCTTTTTATTGTTATCAGCAGCTCTGCCAAATTTCTGTGAATTTTCACTTTAAATATCTGAACATAATTCATAAAAAATAGCAGTAAACTAATTTTCACATTAACATTTTCTAGAATGGTTGCTACTAATTTTCATACATTCTTAAAAGCTAAAACAGTCAGATTGTTGGGCTTTCTGACCGTTTGCTTGAGTGTTTGCTCGAGTATTTTACTGTCTACTTGGGGAATGACTTGTATTCTTCCATTGTAAATCTAAAACTAAAAAATAAAAGCCTTTATTTGGATAGTGATCCTTAAAAAAATCAACACCACTGATTTGTTTCAGCAGAGAAGGCCTAATGAGGCCCTGATGTTGTGTCCTTTGTTTGAGGAGTCATTTGCTTACATTTGTTTCTTCATTGCCCCTTAATTTCATTGGAATAACTCATTTGGTCTTTTTGGTGAAAACTGAATTTGCCCCTCCGCCTTGAAGGATTTTTATACTATTATATGCGATTTGGCAACGGAAAGGGTAGGAAAGCTCTGTGGTGCTGGTAGATGCCCCATTTTGTTTGAGACTTTATATAGCAAAACTTTAGGATTCTTTTTGTTCAGTTATTTTTGGTTTAATTTTGACGCCCTCTAAGGTCTTCTCCTAGGCGCGGTCTTTTGCTTCGCTCATCCTCACCACTTGGTTCAAGCATGCACACATTAGATCATTTTATAATAATTTTTCATTAACACAATAAAAAATAAATAATGAATACATGAAAAAAAAAAAGTAGCTTTAGGGGCCCTAGAGTTCTGGTGGGCTAGTCTCCCAAAGTCTCTACCTGCATGCACAAAAGAAAAGGGAAAAATTTTCAATTATTGGTGGGAAGGAATAATGAATGAAATAAAAAATAAAAAAAATACATTGGTTAAGAAATCAATCAATCAATCAATCAATCAATCAACTAACCAATCATTCTCAATTGGTTAAGAAATCAATCAATCAATTAAACCAATCATTCTCAATTGACTAATCAATTAAATTAATTGCCCCCCAATTGGCTCTACCCCCATGCCTATCAATAGGAGCTTCTAAAAGAGACATGGGGAAGGAAGAAAGATTGATTTCTCGTATTGAGAAAGAGAGACAGAAAAGTGGGGTAGAGAGATTGAAAGAAATAGGTAGAACTCTGTTAGGAAAAGAAGAAGCAAGTAGTAAAAGTTTCTCAGAGAAGAAAGAAGTAGCAAGGGGCTGCTGAGAGACAGAGAAGGAAGAAGAAGCAGAAAGAGCAGGAAGAAAAAAGAAGCATAAACAAAGATGAAAAGAGAAGGAGTTGAAGATTAAAGGGGGATCAAATGGAGGTTGCTTAATTTCAGAAGAGAGATCCAGTTACAATAGAAGAAGAAGGATGCAATAGCTTGGGTTCCCTCATCCAGAAGGTAGGTATCACCTCTACAATGATGTTCAGTTTGTTGTACTCTTAATTGAATGTTTCCAGTATAGCTTAAATCACTCCTCTATAGTTGAAAATGCTTTGTTAGATTGAAATTTTGAGTAACATATTGAGAAACTCTATTGCAAAATTAATTAGTTGATTAAGAGCATATTTGGACTTGGTCTGTGAAAAGAGTTCTAGTTGAAATTTGGGTGTTTAGATTTACAATATTAATCCATAAAAACCAATTTGGTTGGATCACATGAATTAAATCATTTGAGAACACAGCTTGGGCTGAATACTGAAAATGTTATTGTCACTTAAAAATCAAACCAAGTTGAAAATTAGTTCATGTTTAAATCATTTGAAATTGCATTGGGTTGGAAAATTATTTGTGTTGAAGATCAACATTAGTGTAGGTTCAAAATATCCTTTGGAACCCGATAGGTGCATTGATTGTGAGATTGGGAATTAGTTTGAAAAACAATTTTGGATCTAGCATCTAGTTTGCAATTGAAAATTGATTTCGGGTTAGAAAAATCGACTCACAATGGAAAATCATATTTGAGTCCAGAATTTTTTGGGATTTGAAAATCAATTCAAGGTTTAAAGCATAAATTAGAAGAATTAGAAGAGAAATTATAAGGAAAAAAGTAAAATCCTAAAAAAAAAAAAAGAAAAAAAATAAATCAATAGAAAGTAAGAAAAGTTCTTTAAAATGACTAACCCCCCCCCCCCCCCCCCGGGCCCCCAAAAAAAAGGAAAAATTCTAAAAAATTTTGAGACCTTTTTTACTTAATTTTGGGCTTTTTTTAGGAGTTGTGTGGCTTATCCATTGCATGATTTGCATGAATTGCATGAATATGTGCCAACTTTTTAATTTGTGTTTGTACTTTATATGTTGCATGTGTGTTATGTTGTTTGTGTGTGTGTGTGTGTGTGTGTGTGTGTATAGTTTGTGGCATATTTGGTATGTTAGTATATATATAGTAATGTGTATGTATACAAGTATGTGTATGTATAGTAATATATATTAGTGTATGTATGTGTTATGTGTTTTAGTATGTGTGTATTACTGTGTATTTTATCTCGCTTTTATTGAAAATTCAAAAAATAAAAAGTAAAATCGTAGAAAAATCTCAAAAATGTGTTTTTGTAGCATTTTTCTCGATTTTAAATAATGCATCTCACCACATTTTTCAAATAACACTTTTCAAAACTCAATTATTTCATTCACCCTTTCATTTATTGGTAATACAAGTTTAGTTTTCATTTTCTAAAGCTTTGGTTTTCCAGGTCAGCGATATAAGTCTGAGATTTTCAAAACCAATTGTTTTAATGTATTTATTAGTCATCATCATCACCACCATCTCGCTTTCACTAAAACTAGGGGTCTTGAGGCCAATCCCTTTTAGAGCAATACTTGGAGCTTCATGAAGCCATCTTGGAGTGCTTGGACAATGATTTTGTCATTGATGACCAAAAGGGATTTTTCTCCCTTGAATTTTCTTTTCTTTTTGAAAGTAGTATCTACGTAATTGCGGTAACCATTTTATAAACGGGTGTTGTAAGAGATGCTAATACCTTCCCCTTGTACGATGTGCTCTCGAACTCATTTTTTGACTTTCGTAGACCTTTTGTAGGATTTTTCTTTTTCTTCCCAGAGTTAAAAAAAAGGCGACGACTCTGTTTTTATTTTTTCATATATATGTATAAAACTATTTTACCCTTTTTCATTGAAACATCTTCTTGTTTGGGAATCGCCATTGCCTCTTCGTTGGTACCTTGGGTAGAACTCGGTGTCAACAACTTGGCAATTCCGCTGGGGATGTAAGAGAGTCAAGCTGCTTGTATGTGTTGCCTTCCTACTTTTTCGTTGAGAATAATTACATTTATTTCATTAGCTTTGTATGTCTTATGAATTTTGTAAAATATATGCGTTATTGTTATGCATTTATGTATGTTCCCCTTTTTAAGGTCGACCATTCCTTTATTTAGTAAAGTTATCGTATTTTCCTGCATTATTTATTTGCATTTATTTATTCATTTGCACTAAACACACACTTTCACAAGCCTTATACCCGAACTCTACCCTCCTAGGATTAGATACAGGTGTAGTAGCGTTAACTTCTATGAGATGAGTCTTTTGGGGCGCCCGAATCATTTTGCTCAGTTTGTGTCTTTTTCTAACCCATATAAGGGGAAGAATTGATGACATTCTAGGGACCTTTTGTTGATAGGAATGTAGCCTAGCCCACACATACTTAACTCTAGTTTCCTCTCCTAGGATAATCAATAAACGCACCTGGGACATGAGCTCCATCCTTCTTGCCAGATCCCTCTATATAGTATATCATGTAGTTCATTGTTGTATAGTTTTTGCCATTTGTTTTTTCAATTTGTGCATGTTATAATAAGGCAGGCATAGTCATTTTTCTTGCATTTTATCCCATCTCCCTGGATAAGGTCCAAAACTCAGTCTCCTTGATTGCTTATTAGTTTGTACAAGTGGTTTTATTCCTACTGTCTACTGATAGTTCTAGGTCGGGAATCATCGTCAATCTTGGGGGCCTATCAATAACTCCATCATCAAGGTATTCTTTCCTTCAATGTGAGTGAATTTCTCCCTTTGCTCTCATTTGATCCAATCACCATTGCTTTTTTGGTGTAAGGGCCTTTAAATACTTGTCCATTCTGTGGTATACATTCCAACTAACATTCATTTTGGAAACCTCTTGTCGTCACCTTACAAGTGGGCCTAAATTCCAAGAATCTCCTTAAATTGCCTCGAGGCTCTACTTAAAAGCTTTTGGCCACTCATTCATCGAGTAGATAAGCATTACCTAGTTGCATCATTTGGCATCATACATCCTTTTATTACTATTCATTTTCGAGAAAGCCTATTCAAAGTATGACCCTTTGCCCATTTGTCCATATATGGGTTTGAATAGACCTTGGCTTGACCTCCCATCCCTTTATAGGCTTCCTCAACATTCCTCTCCTCATGTTATGTGAAGATATTTCCTTTATTCATGCAAATATGTAAGCGTACTTATTTAATTTCTAATCATTCTGCATGAAAGCATTCGGGCATTCATTCACCCACTTGTGTGATCATTCATGTGCATAGTAGAATTATAGCCCTTACCAAGCTCTCTAGGAGGTTTCATTTGTGAGTGCATCTCATTTGCCTATAAGGATATTCACGCTCTATGAATTAGCTTACCTTTGTCTAAGAATCTTGGTCATTTTACATACATTTCATATACCTATCATTTGCATGCATGTTCATCTAATCCATTGGTTCTCTTGAAGTTGGTTCAGTTTGCCTCGGATATTGGCCAATTAAGTCATTCCTCGTCATTGGAGAATACTTAGTAAAGATCACGGGAGATCATATTAAAGATCTTTTGGCTAAGATAGAGTAAAGTAAAAAAGAGATTAGTCAAGATCTTAAGATCCTTAAGGAATAGATGAATGAATTGATGAAGGGGCAAGCTTTAATAAACTCGTTCTTCAGTTGAGCAAATATGAAACAAAAGCAGGAACTAATCGGGAAAAGGACTCATCCTACTGAGAAAGCAAGCTGATTTAGGCATTTTAATACATTTGATCTGTGCTTGGCTACTAATACGGCAATCCCCTATGCACTCCAAGACTATTAGTGACTATTAGAGATGATATTTCTAAACCGTTACAAATACAAGACTATTAGTCACGGTTCATGAGAACCGTCGCTAATATTCATGACATTTTTCCTTGTCAACAAATGCATTATTAGTGATGGTTCTACAAACCGTGATTAATACAAGATTATTAGTTATAGTTTTTCTAAACCGTTACTAATACAAGACTATTAGTCATGGTTTATGAGAACCGTCGCTATTATTTTTGATATTTTTCTCAGTTAACAAATACATTATTAGTGTCGGTTCTATAAATCGTTACTAATACAAGATTATTAGTGATGGTTTATCAGAACTATTTCTAATAATACACTATTAGTGACACTTTGAAATTGTTACTAATACCTCAAGAAACGTTGCTAATATTTTCCCGCGATAGTTTGGGTGCGAAAAGTGGTTTCCTGTGATAGTTTGAGCGAGAAAACTGGTTTTTAGTGATGAAAGTATTAGTGACGCTTTGATTTGCGTCGCTAAAAGTGCAGTATTAGTTAAAAATTGTCACTAATACTCTTTAGTCATTAAAAACCAGTTTTTTTTTGTAATGTAAGTTCAATATTAGGTCATTTTAATAACTTTTGGATCCTATAGCTTTTACATATATTCCTGAATTAAACCAAAATGATCCCGATCATACGTAAAATAAAATAAATTGATAGGATGATATATAGTAGGATTGTAATAGAATAAGTGAAATTAATATATAGTTTCATAATAGAATCATGCTAGAATCGTTAGATCGTAACCATTCTATTATGTGTGCGCGCGCGTGTTTTGGATGTATATACAAAATCTTTACCAAATTACTTAGACTTATTTTTTATTTTTAGCAATTAATACATGAAATGAAAAACTTAGGAGACAAGGTCACACTGATGTGGTATGCTAGTTTGGAGTAAAGCCTAAGGATAAAAGGAAGGTAGGTATGAGGAAGGAGGGAGATGAGATGGTTTGGAAAGAAGTGGATAGAAAAGGAAATGTGATAGTAGAAAAAGAAGGTTCTGTTTTGCGGATTCAAGATCAGAGGGTGGAGGAAAAAAATAATGAAGATGTAAGTGATCCTTTGAATGTGAATGAGAAAAATAAAGAATTGTGGATGAGGTTAGTAATGCAGGTACACAAAAAGAGGATGAAGTGAACTTGATAGAGAAGAATAGTGGAGAGAAAACCGAATTTTTTCAAAAGTTAGGGGTGTAGGTAGAAGTAGGTGGTTGTTCTAGGACTCCCAAGAAATCAGAGTTTTTGATGAAGGGGAGGGGGAGTTGAAAATGATAAGGATGAGGAGGAGTTTATTGTGGAGGAGGTGGATGAGAGAGAGGCGAAAGAGGAGGGTGTGGTGTGTAGGGATAATTATGATGTGTTATCTGAGGAAGATATGGAGGTTTGCATTGATACTCGAAAAGAATATTGTTCTGATCTAGGTAATGTGCTAGTGGATGTATTGAAAGGAAGAAATAAAGAAGATGTGCAAGTGAGAAAGTTTAAGGGGGCTAAGGTAGTGCCTCCAAAATTAAACTTATAATTGATAAAGTTATGTTTTGGAATATAAGAGGGTTGTGCACGTCGAAGAGAAGATTAAAACAAATTGTGAAAGATCAGAAAGTTTCGATTTGGACTATTTCTGAACCTTTTCAAGATGTGGAGAAGATATGAAGGTGGACGGTGTATTTGCAATTTACTAATTTTTGTTTTAATGTAGAGGAAGGTGGGAAGATTTAGCTGTTTTGGAAAGATGATGTTGAGGTTAATTGGGTGGGTGATTCAAATCAATGTTTGACAGTTTTATTAACAAAGGATAGAGGTTATTTGCTTTTTACCTTTGTGTATGCTAAATGTTATCATATTGAGAGAGGATAATTATGGAAACAACTTAAGGGGATTTCGAGTTTTGATGTGGCTTGGGTTGTTATGAGAGATTTTAATGTAATTCAGTCAGATGAGGAAAAAGGTGGGAGGTCGACCTAGCTTGGGTTCGTCTATGGCTGAATTCAATGGTTGTATTAATAGATGTGGTTTATTTGATCTCATATTTGAAGGAAGTCAATTTTTCTAGTGTAATGGCCATCTATGATTGACGAGAAGTTGGACGAAACTTGACATGGTGATGATCAATAATGTTTTTTCTGTAAAATACGGTGAAACTAAGACATCATTGTTGAAAAGAAATACTTCAGATCATTTTCCTATTATATTACAGTTGGGTGTGAGTATGAAGAGGTATGGGCTAGTGCCCTTTAGATTTATAGAACATATGGACGTCGCATGGAGATTTTTTGAAAATGGTTGAAACATCTTGGAGAGAACATATAGTAGCGTATTTATGGTTTTGTAAATTGACATGTAAATTGAAAAGGTTAAAACAAAGGCTTAGGGTGTGGAATAAACAGACTTATGGTCGTGTTGGTGGTATCATACAAGAGTAGGAGGAAAGGGTAAAAAATATGAGAATTTACGATAGGTAGAGTACTTAGAATCAGTTGAAGAAGAGTTCCTTGTTTCTAAGGTTGAATTGGAGATATGGTATAGAAGGGAAGAGACAAGGCGCAGCAAGCAAAGAAGAAATGACTAACTGATAGTGACCAAAATTCAAAGTTTTTCCATGCGGTGATTGCGCAAAGAAGACATAATTCTTGTGTGAATTCAATAGTGCTTCCTAATAGTTCGGTACTGGAAAATATGCAGATGGTTCATGATTAGGCTGTGAATTATTTTGAGCAATTCTTGGGGGCAAAATAGTTCAGTGCAAAGGCCAAATCTGGATAATATTATCCAATTGGTGGTTTCTGAGGATTCTATAAGACAACTGAAGGAAGAACCGACTGAGGATGAGGTATATACAGCTATTTCTTTTATTTTTGTGGACAGTAGCCTGAGACCGGATGGTTTTGGGTCTTATTTCTATCTTGTTTGCTGGAAGATTATTAAAAATAATGTGATGGAAGCGGTAAGGGCGTTCTTCAAAGGTGATATGTTGCCTCGCTATTTTTGTTCCTCTTATATAGTTCTTATTCCAAAAGTAAAGGATCATTAGTATTTTGATAAATTTTGCCCGATAATTAGCCTGTGTAACGTAATTTATAAAATGTTCTCCAAAATCCTTGTTGACAAGCTATTGTTGGTGATGAGTGATTTAATATCACTTGAGTAAGGTGCTTTTGTGAAAGGGAGAAGTATTTTTGAAAGGGAGAAGTATTTTTGAAAATATAACGCTTGCTTAAGAGATGATAAAATTATTACATAGGCGGGTGAGAGGAAGTAATATGATGTTAAAACTTGACATGAGCAAAGGGTATGATCGAGTGGAGTAGCAGGTGGTAGATTAGATTTTCCATGCTCTTGGTTTTCCAGATTGTTTTTGTAAGTTGATTCAGAATTGTATTTCTATTCCATGGTTTTCTATTATGATGCATGATACTTACAAAGGTTTTTTCAAGTCAGAAAGGGGTTTGAGACAGGGGGATCCGTTGTCCCCGTATATTTTCATCATCATAGAAGAAGTTCTTTCTAGATTAATTCAAAAAAAGATGACTGAGAAGCAGATTTTATTGTTTGCGCATCCGAGTGGTACTCCTATTATATCACATTTAATGTACGCGGATGATGTTGTTATATTTGCTAATGCTAGTAAAAAATCTGTTAGACAGTTAATGGAGGTGATCAAGGAGTATGAAAGCTGGACTGGCCAAAGAGTGAATAAAGATAAATCAGTTATTTTTTTTCTTAAAGAAGTTGGGTGCTCAGAGGAAGGGAGAAATTTTACAAGAGACTAGTTTTATTGAAGGTAAATTTCTTTTTATGTATTTGGGAGTGTCGATTGTGGATGGTAAATTGAAGGGTGTCATTTTGACCATTCAATTCAAAAAATCAGTAAGAAAATTGAGGGTTGGAAAAGTAGACTGTTGTCTCAAGGAGGTCATCTAGTTTTGTTGAGACATGTGTTTTCAAGCATGTCATTGTATCTGTTAGCTGTTCTAAATGCCTCGAAATTGGTAATAAAAAAAGATACAAGGTATGTTTGCCTCTTTTTTATGGGAATTTAAAGATGGGAAAGAAAAAATGAAATCGAGGGCTTGGAAAAAATTGTGTTCCTATGGAGCAGGGGGAGTATAGGAGTAAGGGACATTTCGGAAGTGCAACGGTCGTTATTTATAAAGTTTGGTTGACAGTTATTAACATAAAATTCTTTATGGGCTAAAATTTTTAAAACTAAATATGTTAAAGGAGGACGTATTGTTCTTTGCAAGCCACATGGATCGAATTCTTCTTTTTGGAGGAAAATTCTGCAGTATATGCCTGAGCTGTTAAGTCAATCTAAGTGGAAGGTTATAGAAGGAGATGTAAAATTGTGATATGATAAGTTTCTGAATTCAGGACCTTTGTTTTCAGAATTTTCAGATGGTGTACATTCACATATCAGATTAAAATATTTAGTTATTAATAATGTGTGGGATGTGAAAAATTTGCAAAGGATTTTGGGTTTTAATAAAGCGGAAGAAGTGATGGAAAGAGTTGGAAAACTTAGAAACTCTTCGAACATCCTGATATGGCTCCCAGAAATATAAAGTCGGCATGAGATGTTATCAAAGTTAGAGTTCCAAAGTTTGATTGGGTAAAGTGGGTTTGGAACAAATGATTACCAATGAAAATTGCTATATGTATGTGGAAGGCTGCTTTTGAGTGCTTAAGTGTTGATGAAAAGGTGAGAATGGTGGGGGTATCACTTGCTTCGGCATGTGATTATTGTGAGATGAGGCAATCAGAAGATGTGAATCATGTTTTGAATAAGGGAGATCTTGCTACTGATGTATCGAGTAAGGTTTCGGTGGAAGTAGGTGTACCTTTCCTTAGGCACCAAAGTTGGAAAGAAAGGGTCTAAATGTGGTTTAATAGGATTTCCCGATACTCTCAATTGAGAACATTGAGTGGTTTGATTCCTTGTTTAGTAGTTTGGAGGTTGTGAAGAAGGAGATGTGTGGTTAGAATGGAGGAAAAATTGGAAAGTAGTACAGATGTGTGGTTGTCCATTGAGAATTGGGTAGGGGTTTTGAGTAAGAACATGACAATTATGACTCATTTAAATGATGTTGATGTTCAGATATTACAGAATCTGGAAGTGCAGATTGTGAATAAAAAGAATAAAGTTATGTAAGGTGTGAGATGGCTAAAACTGAGGTAAGGGAGGTTAAAACTAAATTTCGATGGGAGCAATTTAGGGAACTCAGGGCCAGCGGGTGGTGGTGGCATCGTTAGAGACTGTACATGTTCTTTTATTGTTGGTTTTTCAAAATATTTTGGTTCTTGTTCTAATAATGAAGCTGAATTGAGAGCAGTGATAATGAAATAAAGCTTTGCAAACAATTGGGTTATACCAGTATTGACATTAAATATGATTCGAATATTGTAGTAAATTGGATAAGATCCAGTAAATGCTCTTTATGGTATTTGTGAGATTTTTGGGAGCAACTTATTGATTTATTGGAGGGAGTAGATTTTTCTATAAATTATTTGTATAGAGAAATGAATAAAGTGGCAGATACTTTGACTCGACAAGGTGCTATGGGGAGGAATAATTTGTTTACAAATAATAGTCAACTTCTTACAGTTATCAAATGTTTGTATAGTTTGGATAGGATGAGTACGACTTATATGAAGTATATTTAGTTGGTTTTCTATTAGTTTTGGTATAAGTTTGTTTTCTTCTTTTGTTTGGTTTGATGCATGAGGTGTTTTATTGGTTATTATGTAAACCCCAAGTGTCCTTTTGTTTCCATGGTATTCCTTCGCCATAAGTGAAGGTTATTAATAAACTTAGGACGGGGCCGCTATGTGAATGACTTCCGGCTCTTTCAAAAAAAAAAAAAAAAAGCCTTTCATTTGCTTAATAGCAACTTTTTGACCTATAATAACATTTATTTTTATTAGGTTTCATTTGTAACACCCCTCTATTTTATCAATGACATTTTTTTTTTCTTTTTCCAATAATGACATTCATTTTATGTTAGATTTCAACTATCTACCCTTTCATTTTCTCAATAGATTTTTTTCCTATAATAACATTCATTTAGTATTAATTTCAATAGTCTTACCCCTTCATTTTTCCAACATCTTTTATACATTTTTTTTAAAGGAGGGCGGCACCTCCATTTATTTATTGATATACTCTTACTTTTGGCGGAAGAATACCGTGGTTACAAGACAAGTATTGAGAGATTACAAATATAAAAAATTAAAGGCCTCCCAAAAAAACAACACCAAGATCCAACCAAAATAGGATTACCAATCCAAACAAAGCTAAACTAGAACATAACAACCAATAAACACACCCCACGCATCAAATCAAAGAAAAGGAAACCAACTAAACATACCTCATATAAGTCGTACCTATCTTATCCAGTTTATATAAACCTTTGATAATTCTAGGAAGTTGATTGTTATTTGTAAACAAACTATTCCTTCCCATAGCATCTTGTCGAGTCAAAACATCTGCCACTTTATTCCCTTCTCTATACAAGTGATTTATAGAAAAGTCTACTCCCTCTAATAAACCAATAAACTGCTCACAAAAATCCCACAAATATCACAAGGAGCATTTACTGGATCTTATCCAATTTACTACACTCTTCGAATCACATTCAATGTCAATACTGGTATGACCCAATTGTTTGTAAAAACTTTATTCCTTCCACCACTTCTCTCAATTCAGTTTCATTATTAGAACACGAATCAAAATATTTTGAAAAACCAAAAATAAAATAACTTGTATGGTCTCTAAGGATGCCACCACCACCTGCCGGCCATGGGTTCCCCAAGCTGCTCCCATCCAAATTCAGTTTCAACCTCCCTTGTCTTGGTTTTAGCCATTTCACATTGCTTATTTTTATTCCTTTTATTCACAATTTGCACTTTCATATTTTGCAATATCCGAACATCAGCATCCTTTAACTGAGCTATAACTGTCATGTTCATACTCAAAACCCCCACCCAATTCTTAATAGACAGTCACACATCTGTACTACTTTCCAATTTCTCCTCCATTCTAGCCACACATCTCCTTCTGCACAACCTCCAAACTACTAAAAAGGAATCAAATCCATTAATGTTCCCAATTGAGAGTATCCGGAAGCCCTATTAAACCACATTTGGACTCTTTCTTTTCAGCTTTGGTGCCTAAGGAAAGGTACACCTATCTCCACCGGAACCTTCCTCCATACATCAGCAGCAAGATCTCCTTTATTTAAAACATGCTCCACATCTTCTGATTGCCTCATCTCACAACAATCATATGTCAAAGCAAGTGATACCCCCACCCTTCTCACCTTTTCATCAACGCTTAAGCACTCAAAAGCAGTTTTCCACATACATATAATAATTTTTTTCGGTAACCATTTGTTCCAAACTCATTTTGCTCAATCAAACTTTGGAGCTCTAACTCTGATAGCATCTCATGCCAACTTTGTATTAAAGAAATCATTCTTTTTGGAGAGCCATAACAGTATGTCCGAAGAGTTTCTAAGTTTTCTAACTCTTTCCATCACTTTTTTCATTTTTTTAAATCCTAGATTCCTTTACAAATTTTCCACATCTCACACATTATTAATAACCAAATCTTTTAATCTATTATGTGAATGTGCACCATCTGGACATTCTAAAAATAGAGGTCCCGAATCTAGAAACTTATCATACTACAATTTTACATTTCCTTCTCTAACCTTCCACTTATATTTACTTAACAGTTCAGGCATATACTGCAGAAATTTTCTCCAAAAAGAAGAATTCGATTCATGTGGCCTGTCAAGAGCAATATGTTATCCTTTAACATATTTAGCTTTAAAAAATCTAGCCCATAAAGAATTTTGTGTTAATAACTGCCAACCAAACTTAATAAATAATGACCGTTGCACTTCCGAAATATCTCTTACTCCTATGCCCCCCTTCCTCCATAGGATCACACAATTTCTTCCAAGCCTTCCATTTCATTTTTTCTTTTCCATCCTTAAATCCTCAGAAAAAAGAGGCAAACATACCTTGTATCTTTTTTATCACCAGTTTCGGGGCATTTAGAACAACTAACAGATGCAATGACATGCTCGAAAGCACATGTCTCAACAAAACTAGACGACCTCCTTGAGATAACAGTCTACTTTTTCAGCTCTCAATTTTCTTACAAATTTTTTAAATTAAAGGGTCAAAATGATAGCCCTTCAATTTACCATCTACGGTCAGCACTCCCAAATACGTAGAAGGAAATTTTACCTTCAATAAAACTAGTCTCTTGTAGAATTTTTCCCATTCTCTGAGTACCCAATTTTTTTAAGAAAAAAAATAGCTGATTTATCTTTATTCACCCTTTGACTAGTTTAGCTTTCATACTCTTTGATCACCTCTATTAACTGTCTAACAGATTTTTTTACCAGCATTAACAAATATAACATTATCCGTGTACATTAATTGCGATATAATAGGTGCACCACTCGAATGCGCAAACGGTAAAATACGCTTCTGTCAACTTTTTTTGAATTAATTTAGAAAAAACTTCTTTCATGATGATGAAAATATACGGGGACAACGGATCCCCCTACCTCAAGCCCCTTTTTGACTTGAAAAAACTCCTCTAAGTGCCATGCATCATAACAGAATACCAAAGAGTAGAAATACAATTCTGAGTCAACTTATAAAACTAATCTAGAAAACCAAGAGCATGGAAAATCTGATCTACCACCTACCACTCCACTTGATTATAAGCTTTGCTCATGTCAAGTTTTAGCATCATATTACCTCCTTTTACCCGCCTATGTAATAATTTTGTCATTTCTTGAGAAATCATTATATTTTCAAAATACTCATCCCTTTTAAAAAAACACTTTGCTCAAAAGATATTAAATCACTAATCACCAACGATAGCTTGCCAATAAGGATTTTGGAGAAAAATTTATAGATTACGTTACAAAAGCTTATCGGGCAAAATTTATCAAAAGAATGAAGATCTTTTACTTTTGGAATAAGAACTATATAAGAGGAACAAAAGTACCGAGGCAACATATCACCTTTGAGGAACTCCCTTACTGCATTCATCATATCATTTTTAATAATCTTCCAACAGATAATATAGAAAGAAGACCCAAAACCATCCGGACCCAGGCTACTGTTCACAAAAATAGAAGAAATAGTTGCAAATACTTCCTCCTTGGTCAGTTCTTCCTTCAACTGTCTTATAGAATCCTCAAGAACCACCAATTGGATAATACTGTCCAGATTTGATCTTTGCACTGAACTATTGTACCTCAAGAATTGCTCAAAATAATTCACAACCTCATCATGAACCATCTGCATATTTTCCAGCACTGAACCATCAAGAAGCACCATTGAGTTCACACAAGAGTTACACCTTTGCACAATCACCGCATGGAAAAACTTTGAATTCTGATCACCCTTAGTCAACCATTTCATCTTTGCTTGCTGCGCCAGCCTTGTATTTTCCCTTCTATACCATACCTCCAATTTAGCCTTAGAAATAAGGATCTCTTCTTGAACTGATTTTAAGTACTTTGTCTGCAGTAAATCTCATATTTCTCCACCCTTTCCTTCAACTCTTGAATGATACCACCAACACGACCGAAAGTCTGTTTATTCCACACCCTAAGCTTTTTTTTTATCCTTTTCAATTTATCCGCCAATTTACAAAACCCTGAATCCGTCACAATATGTTCTCTCCAAAATGATTCAACCATTTTCAAAAAATCCTCATGCGACGTCCACATGTTCTAAAATCTAAAAGGCACTAGCCCATACCCCTCCATACTCGCACTTAGCTGTAATATGATAGGAGATTGATCTGAAGTATATTTTCTCAACAATGATGTCTTAGATTCATTGTATTTTACAGAAAAAAACAATATTAATCAGCATCCTATCAAGTTTCGCCCAACTTCTCGTTAATCCTCGATGGCCATTATACTAGGAAAATTGACTTCTTTTGAATCTGAGGTCCAATAATCCACATCTATTAATACAACCATTGAATTCGGCCATAGATGAACCCAAGCAAGGTTGACCTCCCACCCTTTCCTCATCTGACCGAATTACATTAAAATCTCACATAACAACCCAAGTCACTTCAAAACTCGACATCCCTTGAATATGATATCATTTAGTATATACAAAGGTAAAAAGTAGAAAGCCTCTATTCTCTGTTAACAAAACTGTTAAACATTGATTTAAAGCACCCACCCAATCAACCTGAACATCATCATTCCAGAACAGCCAAATCTTTCCACCTTCCTCTACATTAGAACAAAAATTAGTAAATTGCAAATACACCGCCCACCTTTGTATCTTTTCCACATCTTGAAAAGGTTTAAAAATAGCCAAAATCAAAACTTTCTGATCTTTCACAATTTGTTTCAATTTTCTCTTTGACGTGCCCAATCCTCTTATATTCCAAAAACATAACTTTACCAATCATAAGTTCAATTTTTAAGGCACTGTCTTAGCCCTTTTAGACTTTCTCACTTGCCCATCTTCTTTATTTATTATTCCTTCCGATCCACCCACTGTCACATTACTTGGATTAGAGCAATATTTTTTTTGAGTATCAATGCAAACCTCCATATCTCCCTCAGATAACACATCATAATTATCCCTATACACCTCACCCTCCTCGTCCCTCTCTCTCTCTCTCTCTCATCCACCTCCTCCACCAGAGACTCCTCCCCATCCTTATCCTTTTCAACTTCTCCCCCCCTTCATCAAAAACTCTAATTTCCTGGGTAGTCCTAGATCAACCACCCAGTTCTACCTGCACTCCTAACATCCATGACTTATGATCTTGAGAGCATTCGGCTTTTTCTTCACTATTCTTCTCTTCCAAGTTTACTTCATCCACTTTATGTGTACTCACATTGCTAACCTCATTCACAACTTCTTTATTTTTCTCATTTATATTCGAAGGACCACTTACGTCTCCATTCTTCTTCTCCTCCACCCTCTAATCCTGAATCTGCAAAATAGGACCTTCCTCTTCAACTATCACATTTTTTTTTTTTTTCACCCACTTCTTTCCAAACCATCCCATCTCCCTCTTTCCTCATACATACCTTCCTTTTATCCTGAGGCTTTACTCCAAACCAGCATACCACATCAGTGTGACCTTGCCTACAACATTTATTACAATGGAAACTCCTCTTCTCATATATTACCCTTTGCCAACTCTACTTTTGTCCTACCACCAATGGAAAACCCTCCACAGGATCCTTCTGCAAATCCACTTTAACACACAATCTTGTACTAGTGGCTTGTATTCTATATAATATGATATTATCCATACCCAAAAATCTACCAAATCTAGTGGTCAAACAATGTAAACAGTCCAGTTTATATAAATGTAAAGGCAAACCTGGTAAAAGAATCCACTGTAGTGTGATCGATGGCTCCTTGTTGACATGAAAATTCACGGACTAGTTAAATAGCCGAAATTGACACCCTGCCACTCATCTTTCTTCTCATGCCCATGCATGAATGTAGTCCTTTTCATTTACCAAATGCAACAAAATATGATAGTTGTTCATAAAACTTATCATTGGAACTTCAGAAAGATCCCAATATTGGATAATATGCCTCCGAAGGACATCAATAAACGACTTTGCAGAAAGAAATTTAAGTATCAACGCAAACTTCAGATCCTCAGCAGTCTTTTCCATCTCCACATCTGAGAAAATAAAACCTAATTTCTCATTAATCAGTTCCAGCTTCCTCAAAGGGATTTTGAATTTCGAAGAGGAATTAGCCTCTTCAATGCTTCTGCAAATGATTTTCCCCCAGCTAAACCTTCCCTCTTTCCGATTGTATCATCCCTCGAACTACTCCCTGCAACCTGTAAACCACTGTCGACACCTCCCCTTAATCCTTTGGTAACAGCTACCGGAGATGGCTCGGCCATGGCTAGCAGCTACCTATTTTCCATATTGAACACCAACAAATAAAAAACCAACCTTTTGTGGAGAGAAAATGGAACTTGAGTTTCGATGGCGCTTGCAAACTCCTTGGCGTGCAGTGTCCTTTCTCGGTGATTCACAGTAACGATAACGTCGTTGGACAGTACGTTGTCGCTGTCACCGTATGTCGTCGCAGACTCACCATCGTAGCTTTGTCATTGTCGTCTCAGGTTCTCTTTTGCAGCCCTAACTCTTGAAGAGAAACCGAGAGCTTCCTGTCGGTTCGCAGAACCGAAACCTCTATTGGAATATGTAGACGTGCTATGTCGTTGTCGCTGTCCCAGAAGCTTCCCGACGATTCATCGTAACGAGGACGCCGTTGGATACATCGTCGTCACCGTCACCTTTGTCGCCGTTGTAGGTTCAGTTGCCGTCGCCGACTGTAACTAGGGTTCGCTTCTCCTCACTGAAACTATCATTCAAAGGCCTACTCCAATAAGTTCAATCTAAAGAAACAAGTGGAACATCTTTTATACATATAATAACATTCAATTGTATTAGATTTTAACCACAATACCCTTTCATATTTCTAGGAGCATTTTATTTCTCCTTAATTCTTTGAGTCTCAAATCTAAAATCCGTGCATGCTATAATGTGTATCTATATAATGTATATGTATTAACGGCCAAAGCCTTAATTTGTGTGTTAATTCTTTATGTTGTTTTTTGGAGGTGTAGGAGGAGCTGCAGATGGAGGTGGAGAAAAGAATGAATGATTCGTGTATATAATTGAAACAAATATAATTGTTGAAGTTGTTTTTAATTATTGAGATTATTTTTATAAAGACTTTTGTTATATTTAAAAATGTGGATGTTAGGCCTGTATAAGGCAAGTTTGATATTTAAATTGACATTAACTTAAAATAATTTGCACGTGTCCCAACTATTTAAAATAAAAGTTTAATAATAGTTAAATAGTGAACTAAACCTATGTTTGGAGATGCTTTAGATTTGGAGTTGTATTGAATTTTGATAAGTATTATAAAATTGTATTGAAATTTATTCAAAATCTACCCAAATTCAAATTCAAATTCAAGATCTGCTTCCAAACATAGCACAAATATTTCTTAAAAACTACTCTTTTTTATAACCCCCAACTTCCTTAAATTGAAGTAAGAGAAGAGGTGACAAATTTTACCTTATTGCATTTTCCCACTCATTTATCTCTTACCCTCCCAAAAGTTTAATAATAGAAAAATTCACTCATTTATCTCTTACCCTCCCAAAAGTTTAATAATAGAAAAATTCATTCATTTTTAGAAACTACCCATCTCATAAATTCTTCATTTGCTAAATTTAAGGATGTGGAGCACAATTAAACAAACTTTAAAAAGTTCACTCATGGATCTTTCCAAAAAAAAAAACGAAAAAGAAAGAGCAAAATATTCAATATCTATCAAATTATATATATTTTTAAATAATAATGAAGACATCAAGATAAGAATAAATATGTAAGTTTATAAATTTTTATATAAATTGATGAAAAGATTTATGAAACCTACTTCATCTAGTAGGACTTAAGATTTGGTTTATTGTTGTTGCACATTGGCATATCTATAGATTTATTTCCTCTTTTAAAGAAACAATATTCCTTATTTTTAGGGAAAACAAAATTTAAAATTACTCTACCATTTTCCATCTCTTCTAATATATATATATATAATTGTTAAATTAATTTGACATTTAACTTCTTAAAATATTTCCATACACTGAAAATAACATAGGGCTAGATGTTAATTAAGTGAAGAGGGGAGCTTTCAATTATCAATTTTTATCATTCTTAAAATGCATTCACCTTTATAAGTTGTCATATAATTACAATATTGACAAGAAAAGGTAGTCTTTGCCTACTATGCTTTCCAATTAAAATAAAACTTTGATATTTAAGTGGTAAAAAAGGAATGGATCCATTATCTTGGTAAATGTTCAAACAAATTTGAGATATTATCATATAAAAATATATATATTATGATATTTACAAATTATAGACATATGAATAATTTAATAAATTTTAATAATTTAATAAAATTTAATTTTCAAATAAAAAGTTAAAATTGTTTAGCATAGACACAATGTGTATATACATACAGAGACAGAAGTAATAAGTTGACTTTGAAGATATATGTAATACTTCTTTTGCAACATCAAGTCTGTATCAAAACCAGCGTCTCATGGTGTATTTTCCATTATTGGCTTGGAGTCAAATGGACTAAATTGACTTGGAATACATAAACCATCAACATAATTTTTGGGGATGTGGCTCAAATTTAAAGCGGATCACATGTATTGGAGAGAGTTTCGTGAAGCGAGGGACAATTGCATAAGAAGAGGTTTCAGGCAGTATGTAGGAGGATCTTTGTTCAGCACCAAACCATCGATGGTTTCTGTCAGCGCATATCACGTATTTTCAAATCGAAGGCTTGTATATTGGGTTTATTTGGAGGATTTTTCTCCGGGCGATCACTACAGATGTAGTTTAGGTTTACTAGAACACTTATGTACACATTAGATGTTATATAAACATCATTATGTAACCCTATTGGGGTGAGAGACATTTATCATAGTGAAAACCCAAGTACTGCTCTTGTGGACATAGGCTATTGTCGAACCACATAAATCTTGTGTGTTCTAGTTGTGTTTTTGATTCTTTTAACTATTGGTTGATTGCTTCTTGAGTGTATTTCATCATCAAGTGATTGCATTAGTGATTGTTGGTGTTCGTGTGTGATTGTGTGCTTTAGTTACATGTGTTCAAGTTGAACGAACATCAACAGGTGGTATCAAAGCTATTGGATCTACAATGACTGGGGTCTCATTGATTAAATTCAATGTGAACAAGTTCAATGGATTTGATAATTTCAGGCTTTGGCAACGAAGGGTGAAGGACTTGCTAATGTAGCAAAGGATGGCGAAGGCGTTATATGAAAAGAAGTTAGACGACATGAACGGCGCAAGTTGGAAGGAGCTTGAACCAAAGGCAGTTTCTACGATCAAGTTATGTTTGGCCGATGATGTGTTGTATCATGTCATGGATGAGGACTTGCCGGTGGCCATTTGGCTGAAACTAGAGTGTTGATGCATGTCCAAGTAGATTTCGAACAAGCTGTATCTTAAGAAAAAACTTTATTGACTTAAGGAGGGTTCGGACTTGACTCAGCACATCAACATATTTAATAAGATCATTAGTGATATGGGTCGAGTTGATGTAAAGTTCGAGGAGGACAAGGCGTTGATGCTGCTAAATTCCCTACTTACATCACCTACTTACAAGAATATGGTTACGACGCTGACTTGAGAGAAAGAAACCCTAGAGTTGGAGGACATCACGAGTGCATTGTTGGGGTTCCATCAAAGGAAGAAGGCTAGCGATGACAGTTCACAGGGTGAAGGACTCATGGCGAAGGGTAATCAGGATCGTGGGAGAGGCAAATCTTGGAGTGGACCGAGTGGTAATAAAACTTAGTCCAGAAGGAATAATGATGTTCGTTGTTTTAAGTGCGGAAAACTAGGGCATATAAAATCAGAATGTCCAGAGTGGGAGAAGGGAAAGGCAAAAGCTCAAGAGGGTTCATCAAAATCCTTGAATGTAGTTGAAGAAAGAGACTCGGGGAGTAGTGATGGTGAGATGCTTACTGTTTCATTAGGCTCAAAACGCCTCACGGGTTCTTAGATCTTAGACTCAGAATGTTTTTTTCACATGACGCCCAACAAAGCCTAGTTCACTGCTTATAGATTGGTGAGTCTTGGTTCCAATCTGATGGGACATAGTGTGGTTTGTAATGTTATCGGAATGGGGGATATCAGGATCAAGATGTATGACGGTGTCGTAAGGTCGTTATGTGGGGTAAGGCATGTACCCGATCTAAGGAAGAACATGAAATCATTGGGTGCTTTGGATTGTGACGAGTATAGTTACAAGTACAAATATAGGACGATGATGGTGTGTGATGGTGTATTGATGGTGATGAAGGGACAGAGGATAACATAGAATCTCTATGCACTGCAAGGTAATAAAATTGTAGGTGGAGCTGCAGCTGAGAGTTATGAGTTAGGAAATATTGTTTTGTGTAATGTATAACACACAAAATGGTGGGTATTCTTAACTACATTAGTGTGGATATTTGGGGACTGATGAAGGTAGTATCATAGGTTGGACATGGGTATTTCGTGAGGTTATCACTAAAGGATTGGGGGTATATCATGCGGCACGAGTTGGAGATGTTTGAGGTGTAACTTGTGGTTGAGGTAGAGTACTAGATCAGAAAAGAGTTCCCTAGGTCAAATGTTGGTTCTGAGTGCGTTGACATTCAAGGAGTTTTGTGAATAGGGCATAGTATTTGCAAGGCTTGCAAGGGACTTCTTGGTGAAGTTTGCCAAAGGTATCATTAGATGGAAGAGTTACAGTAGAGGTTTGGACTGGTTATATGGTAGACTTTGGAGGTCCATTTCTACACGTTTCTAGTGAGGTGGGATCTAGGCTTAGAGTTATATTCGGACAATGCATCTTTCTGGTATATAAGAAAGATGGGTTCCAACAGGGTGATCCAATGGCAAATAGGGTGGCGATTGGTGGAGACATGGTTTTAGGTGTTAAAGCTATGAGACAACGTATTCAGATAGATGAAGAGAAATGAGTGCTAGAAAGTTGCAGTAGCAATAATGAACATGTTGTGCAGGTGGAGTTGGAGACTCATGGTAGAAGTGCGGGGAGTTCTAACTCAGTAGACTTATAGTATCACAGGATAAACTGGAGCAGAAAGTAGATTGTGATGTAGGTGAAGTTTCAGACTCAAGGTAGAGATGACGTTGGTTATGATGGAGGGAGTTCAAGTTTGGGAGACCAGCAGGATCACAGTGGGTTCAGAGGCACTATTAGGCCAGCACCTAGGTGTGATATAATTTCTTATGCAACCATTACTACTAGGAAGGATCCTACTACCTTTCAGGAGGTAGTGCACAACCAAAAGAAGGGTAAGTGGATAGGCGCCATGGTGGAGGAGATGGAGGTACTATATAAGAATCAAAAAGGGAGGGTTGGTGGTGCTCCTAGAGGGGGAAAGGGAGATATGATGTGAATGGGCAAGTATTCTATGGTTTTATGTGATTGACAAGCCGATTGTTGGAAATGTTCTGACTAAGGTAAATCAGTCAGGGACTTTGCTGAGAAAGGAAGTTGACATGAAGATATTGGGTGCTGCAAAGATTATTCTTGGGTTGGGGATTCGTAAGAGTAAAGTTACAGGGAGATTTGGATTATCTTAGGATGACTTTGTAGCTGCAGGGAGATTGGTGTTATCTTAGGGCGGCTGTATGGACAGAACTACATGGAGATTGTGGTTATCTCAGGCTGGTTTTGGGGATCGGGTGTTGGTGAGGTTTAGTATGGTTAGTGTTAAATTGTCACCAATACACCTTTGGCGAATCTAAGTGAATAGTCTTACCGCTCAGTACTTGAGGACAAACTGTGATGTTCAGGTCATGTCAAAGGGTTCCTACGCTAGTGTTGTTGGGTACTTCAGCGGGCAACAAAGGGTTCCGTTAGTTGTGAAGTTCGCATATGGAGACTACACAGGGGGCTTGGATGACAGGATGCTTGCAACGGGGTATGTTGTGGGAAGGCCTAATTGTTAGAAGTTCGGGGTACAATCTCAGGGTGCGCTGGTTACAACTGGATCGAAGTTCTTGGCAGAGGCTAAGGCTACCAAGGTAGCAATGTGGTTCAAAAGATCGTTCAAGGAGTTGGGTGTTCAGTTAGGTGAAGTTCTCGCAATCAAGTTCAAGCGTGGCTTGGACTTGGTTTACGTCTCCAAGTGTTATAGGAGATATGGGTCCTAATTACGCATCACAGTTGCGTAATTAGATATTTAAAATCATGAATTAAAGATTGCAATTTCACTTAGATGCCTAATTATGTCCAATATTTCAATATTGAGTTCAATTTATAATATTTAAATTTTTTATCCTATATTTGCCTTAAATTTATGAGTTTTTGTATTTAATTATTGTAAGGTATTTTTAGAATTAAAGAAGTGAAGCGGGCCATGCAAAATGATGCAAATGGAGGCATTAAATGCAAAGCGAAGCTAATTGGGCAATTATGGACAGTTTCAACATTTTTTTGTAATTTGGGAATAACTTTCTCATCCAAACTTTGATTGAGATGATTCAAGATGATATAGAACGCCAATAAAATGTTCTACAACTTTCCTGTTTTGAGTTTTGAGAAATACTGACTGCATCAAGGTCGAAATCGAGCTTAAAATTGCTACGCCTGTTTCATCAATTGTGCATGGGTGAAGTTTGAAAGCCCAAAATTTGATTTGCATGGGCCGTAGGGCTGAAATTAAATAAAGGAGGTGGGCAGTGAAGCAATGAGAATTCGGCCAATGAGTGGATTAAAGAGATGGGCGCTGAAATTAAAAGAATGAGGACATGGATTTCATGGGAGCCCATGAGCTGGAAATAAAATTGGAGAAGGCCTATGCATTATTTGCTTCAAAAGGAAGTCATAGGCCACGTAAGGCCCATGCATGAAATACAAGGAGGCTGGGCTGTGTTGAAGTAGGCCAAGCCGAATAGAGTCCCATATGTTGACCTAGATTAAAAAGAGAGAATAGGGTTTACTTTTTGGTGTGTGCTTTTGGAGGCAGCCGAATACAACAGCTGAGGGTTTTTTTTGGTGGGAGTTGCACTGTGGCAGAGGAGGAAGGCAGCAGTTATTGTTGCTGTGTGGAAGACTTACGACCATCTCTTCATATCTCTCTCTCTCTCTTTCTCTCTCTCTCTCTCTCTCTTGTTTCTTTATTTAATTATTTTGTTTAAACTTCAATGTCATTTTAATATTTAGTGGAGCTTATTTGTTGACTCTTTGACTCTTTGAGTCTGATTTTTGTTTTGATGCTGACAAAGTACAAGTGTTTTATTTGTGCGTTGAGTGCTTGAATAGGTTTTTAATTTGGCATGCACATAAGACAAATAGAAATGAAAGCCATGAAGCACAGAAAGCTTATATCACACACTTGGCGTATTCCATGGATCCAAATAGTAAGAAAGAAGACATATATTTTATCTTGTAAAAACATTTTGTTTTATAATTTGGTCTGTAATAATGCATGTCATGCATTATGCGGTTGAAAGCTCAAATTGACCATAGATTGACCATAGGGGACTAACAAATTTTCAGGAAAATCATTTAGGGTAAAAAAATAGGGTCAAAATTAAATTTACAAAGGTCGATCGACATTGCATTTTTTAGGCTTAATTAAAAAGTCTTGGCCAACCGAACCCTTCCTGTTTAAATCACCTCGGTCAACTAAACACACTTAAGGCCAAAAGTCAAATAGTTGATCGTGCCTCGGCCGATCGACCAAAAAATGAACATAGCTTCCACGGTCGATCGACATTCAAACTTGGCTTCTCTACTGTCCTCGGGCGACCGAAATTTTAGTTCAAATTTGTCTCGGCCGATCAGTCTTTGAAGATTGGCAAGCCAAACCTTAGGCCAGGCGACTGAAATCACGAAGGAAAGGAAAATCGCCCTAGGTCAGCCAATCGACCCCTTGCTCGGTAGATTGAACCCTTTTGAAATTCAAAAATGTGCTTTGAGAGGACAGTCAACCGACACTGAGGGTCAGCCGACCAAACCTCTCGGGTTGACTTGTTTTTTAAGTGCTAATTGTCATTAATTTTTCACTTAATCTTTTTTAAAATGACGAGCGTGTCCCCAACGGTCATATTTTTTCCAGAATCTATGAATAGCCCCTTCATTAGTGCAATTAGTAAGATGATTAGCCCAAAAATTCTCTGAAAATATATTTAATATTTTTCATCTTCAAAGCCTTTAAATTTATACTCTTTTACTCCTTTTCATTTCAAAATCACTTTTAAGAGAGCATTTCATTTGGGTAGTTATTCTTCTCTTTATAATACATTTTACTCTCACTTAAGCTTTTGTTTTTGAAAATCCTTTTGAGAGTAATCTTTGAGTTATTCCCATATTATTTTCCTTGATAAATGTTTGTCGGGAAAACTCTTCTTAGCTTGTGAATCTTGCACATTCATTGCAAGATTCAAAGGCTTGCATTGTGGTATTTGAAAAATATTTTTGGCAAGCATTATCCCACATATCTCATATACTTCAAATTTGAAAAAATAATTTTTGTTGAGATATTATTTGGGTTATCAAGATCTTTGAAAATACACTTAGTGATTATTATACATTTTGGTTCAAAGATCATTCTCATAATACTCTCTCTCTCTCTCTCTCTCTCTCTCTCACACACACACACACACACACACACACACACACACACACACACATCTTTGAGAGTTGTCACATATACTTTGAGCTTTTATTTCATATCTTGTGTGAGTGCATTGAACTCTATATTGTACATCCTTGCTTAGTTTGAGAAGCACTTATTTGTACAAATATTTATTATTGTTATCATTATTATTATTATTATTATTATTATTATTATTATTATTATTATTGTTGTTGTTGTTGTTGTTGTGTGGTCGGAAGAGGATTGCACTAGCTTGTAACGTGCATTGGATTGCTTAGACTCGGTTAAGAAAACACCGGATTGGTTTAGACCCGGTTAGGAAAACTAGGTACTCCATGCTTTGAAGGAGATGTTGTAAAGGTTGGGGTTAGCCCTGTAATGTGACCTGAGGTATTCCCTTGCCCAGTAAGGAAAGGAAAAGGTGTTGTAAACGGTGACGCTCCACCCATAAGTGAGCAAAGGTAGTAAATCCTATTTTTTGTGAGCCTGAGGCAAGGACGTAGGTAGTATTGGCTGAACCCCGATAACATATCTTGTGTCTGCTCTTAAATTCCTGCACTTCAATTTCCTACACATGCATGTAAGCATATATTTAATCAATTATGAATGTGTGCATGGTTTAAGTATTGTGAATGATTAGGAAATACTAAGTCTGCTATACTTGCTTTGATTATTTGCTCAGTTAAATTCTTGTTGGGTAATTGGTATTCGCTTAGATAGACCTAGGTTGCGATATACTATTGTTATCTTATTTAAAGAAAATTTTAAAATATCCAGTTCATCATCCTTTTGGGAATACACCAATTTCAACAATTGGTATCAGAGCATTGTTGTAAAAAGTTTAATGGCTTGTGTTAAAGATCATAATGACTCTTGTTGGTGTATCCCTATTTAGTGAGAGACAGTCATTTACCAGTCCTCATTATTTTGTGGTGTCGATTACATCACCTGGAAAATCAAAATGAAAATACTTTTAAAATCTATGGATTGGAGGGTCTGACAGATGATTGTTAAAGGAAGTTGTGCACTGATCAATGAAAGTGATTTTAATGTGAAAAATTCTTATACCATGGATATGTTTTACTATGCTTTAGATTCTAATATCTTTCATGAGATTATGACATGTAAATATGCGAGAGATGTTTGGAAGAGCTGAATAGGAAATATGGAGGATCCAAAGAAAATGAGAACAATTCTCTACTTGGTTTGGCTGCAAATGATCAAGAGAAAGTAGCTTGTTGCTTAACTACAGTAGTCGATAAGGAGGTACATGTATCTTAATCTCCTTCATTGTACGCTGCATGTGATGATTATTGTGCTGAATTTGTTAATATTCCATATGATGAATCATCTATTGTTTTTGGTGATAATACTGTTAATAATTCATACACTGATTCATATGATAATTCTTGTGTTAAATCTTGTGATGAATCATGTATTGAATCTTACAATGAAAGCATGCCTTCACATAGAGTACTAGAAAGTGAATCATTTAAAATGCATAAGATTCTAGTTGTGATGTTTAAGAAGAAAACATTTCTGAAAAATGAAACTAATAGGATGGCAAAGTAATTAAAAGAATTAAAAAAATATCATGCTATCCTAAAGAGGTATAAGATTAAAAAAAATATTGAAAATTATTTGCAAGGAGGAAGAAATAAGTGATGATAAATCCTTAGGAATTAAAAATAAAAATCTTTTCAAAAAGGATTCAGGGTCATCATATGAATCCCGTTGTTATGCCTCATCCATTAGAAATTGGACGTATAAGCAAAATTATTCACTCACATACAATACTTGCTTACATTGTAGAAAAAATTGGCACATTCAATTCATTTGTCCAATTAAAGGTGCCAAAGGCAATGATAAGGAAATGAAATGGGTTATCATGAAGGCAATCCCCTTAGGACTACAAGAAGGATGGGTTCCAATAGAAACTAACTAATTATTATATTCTTCCTTAAAACATAGGATTAGCTATAGAGGGGTAGTGGTGACTAAAAGACTTTGGAAGTGGTTCGGGCTTAAAATGTAAAAACTTAGTATACACATCCACTTCCAAATGGACGTGACATTTTTGCTAGGTGAATAATCCTTTATGCTTAACCCATGCCTAAAAATGGATATCTTAAGTTAAACACATTTTGTCCATAACACAAGTTCGTGGTTTAGGGGATCCATCTTATACTATATATCACTTAATCCTAAACTCACTTGTTTGTCTTAAATGCCTTAATCAAAATTCAGTCATCACCCTAGGTATAAGCACTAAACTCCTAATATGTTAAGTGTTTATTTAAAAAGACATTCTTTTCATAATCAACATTAGAGTTATCTACTAAGGGATTCATGCTTTATTGATTAAATCAAATTATTCTCTTTGAGTCTATAATATAAATCCTCTAATCTTGATTTACCTATCACCTTCATAGGAAATCTTTACTACACCATGATCACATTCGGTAAAGATTCACTTTTTCATTGGTTTGCATCCTTACTTTAAATTGTGATCATACCTAAGGATACCTTCCAATCCCCAAAGAGCATTGTTCACAACATTGATATACTCATAAATGTTCTTTACCCAATCTGTTTGGACATGTTCTCTTCCACGAATACATCTTGGACATTGTCCATTCATAAATCCTCATGAATACTCTTCTGAACTTGAAGTCAATCAAATTGTTAAGAGTATTTATTTATTCTCTCTCGCTCCATAAGCTCTCAAACTTTAAATTAAATCATTTAGAGCTTCATATCCTTAGAAACAAGTTAAATGACTAATATAATTGCTATAGGTTTTGATCTAGATGATGGAATAAAATTCATAGAAACTTACGTACAAATAGTAAAAATCCAAAGTCATTCTTAACTTATGCCTCTCACACATTAATGTTCATAAGAAAAGAGGCAAACATAGGCTTATGACCCGAAAGAATTATTTATTGAGACTTTTTGCTCCTTTAAGCCAATGCTTTCAAAGCTAAGCTTGAATCATTGAAAATCTTATAACTATTGGCTAAAAACCTTGAAGATGGAAGAAAGGCATAAGGTGGTGATAGTGCATAACTCAGGGAGAACATTTAACTTTCATGACTATACAAATTAAATGCTCTCATAATTATATTTTATGATTATGTGCATTATGAGATCAGAAATGCAGCAAACTATCCATAATGTACTGGTAGGCTTGCCAAGGTTTGGGTCCTTAACTACCAAAGATAAAATTTATAAAACCTAACTTAATCCCAAGTTCAGTAGAAAGTGGGGAAGTCAAGTGTCGATCCTCAGGGACTTAAAGCGCAGTTATCAAACCACTTTCAAATCAGTTTATTGTAGCCTTGTGTGAAAAAGAGTAAAAAAGTGATATTTTGCAATGGGTGAAATCTAACCAATTACAAGAAAACAATTAAAGTCTACGTTACCCTACTCCTACAAAGCGATGTTGAGGTCTGAATCAGATGTTGGACATCATGCCTCTGACTACACTCCTTCAAACTTCGATAGAAGTATTAACCCAAGAATCTCAGGCCAAAGCGGGAGAGGGTCATTCGAGGGCACAGAGTAACAAGGGTGCACCAATCGTCCGGAGCACAGTCGGGAACTAGAGTATACCCTATCTCAAAGATCACGAACACCTCCGTGGATCCGTAGCCAACTGTTTCCCTTTAATGGAGACGTAGTAGTGCTTATCCTTATATGCAACCTTTCATCACACACACAACAATAAATCAAAGCAAGTAAATGGAAATCACTAAATTGAAAGCAGTAAAGGAGAAAACAAGTAAAAAGATCATCCCTTTAGTATTCAAAACGTCTGTCACTAACGCCAGAAGGTACACGAGAGTGATCGTGTAATATACACGGAGAGCATATGAACGCTGCTGGTTGTCATGGGCCGTCGGACACTTCACATAGAAACTGAAACAGGAATTGAAATCAACTCTAACTAATCTACAATGGCTCTCAATGACATCTTAAGTCTATCACTAACTTAAGAGAGGCCAAAGAGGAACCCTAAGAACATATTCGTAGCTAATATTTATACCCATTAGGGTTTACAAGGTTTGAATTTCAAAATAGGAAAGTTCTGGAAAAAATATCGCGTAGAAGATCGTCAGTTTCAACCTGGTCGCACCCTATTTTTCCTTGGTCGCGACCTGGTCAAGGTTGCTAGTCGAGATCTAGACCTGGTCACCCCTATAGGTCTTGCTGGTCTAGCTGATGATCGAGACCTAGATTTAGTCGCCCCTCAAGGTATTGCTGGTTGAGCTGCTGGTCGAGACTTACAGTATCTCAACTTCAGTTCAGCTTCAGGAACTTGACCTGGTCACCCCTTAAGGTCTCCCTAGTTGAATTCTTGGTCGAGATTCTTAGTATTTTTGGGCTCAGTAGGCTTTGGTATCTCGACTTGGTCGCCCTTGAGGGCCACTTGGTTGATCACTTAGTCGAACCTTGCAGCATTTCTTCTTCAGTTTAAACCCGAGAGTCTGTAACTTGAGACTTGGTCCCCCCTGTGGTAGCTGGTCGTACCACATGGTTAAACAAAGTCTTTTCTCCTCTTTCGATACATTGAGGCTCTAGAGCTTGGCTGAGCAGTTGAATTGAGCTTTAAGTATCCCAAATACTCCTTTGGCTTCTCGTAATTCTTAACTCCTTGGTTTTAACCTGTTTTTTCCTAAAATATGAGCAAATCTTGCATAACTCCAAACTATGTTAACAAAGGGCATATAAATAATAAAAAGAGACAAAACAAAGGTAATTGAGTGCCTAAAATCATGCATTTTAGGGGCTTATCATGTACCAAATGATTAAATTTCTCTTATGGATAATTTATATTTCATATGAACTATTATTTGAGTTATCTAATTTCATGTCTGTGTTGAATGCCTCCGGCATGGCAGATTTAGTGATGTGAATTGCATGTTAGTAGTGGATTTTAATTTGTTGCATGCTTAATATGTTTTATTTATTGAAAACAACTAGATTTCATGTATAGGTTTTATGGAAAAATATCCAATTTACAGATGACATGCTGCTAAAAGTTCGTTAAACTTTTCTCAGCGTAAAACCATGTACTTGATGAGTATGATAAAATTAATGATAAAATATTTTTGAAAGGATGAGTGAAAATCATATTAATATTAAGCTTCATCCTTACATAATCATCGAACATCTAGAGGAGCTAAGCTCCATCCCAAGAGAAAGAGCATAAAAGTCTCACATCCATCACATTTAACTTTTTGAATATTTAGGCTCTTCTGAAAAACCTTGAACATCATATCCAACTTTTAAAAGTCTATAAATAGATATGAATTGCTCTAGGTTATGAACATTATTTCATGCCTTAATATATATCTTCTAATGCATTTGAAGGCTCTAGGGAGACTATATTGGTTGCAATGATTGAAATGAATTAATTAATATCCAGTATAGTTATGTTAAAAGATTTTAAATAACCGCTTATACTACTTGGCCTATTAAATGAAAGTAATTTTTGATATGTATAAGCACTTGGAAGCATCTAGGCTATCATTCAGGGGGAGCATCTAAACATAAATTCCTATCATATAATGCTTACCTACAATTCTTTAGCTTAGATTTTGCTAAGAATTAATCCACTATGATTTGTGCTAAAATGTATTGATTTTATATGTTGTTTTAGCCACAATCATCTGTTTCGCCATATGATCCCCATTTAAAAAATGTTGATATCCCTAGGGTCCATATGGTTGGTATTTTTGGTTATATTATGAAGAGTGCTTAAATGCCTAACCAGAATATCATTGCTTGCCTGATCTTCAAATTAATGTTTCTTTTTCAGCAAACATTAGTATCATCCCCAGTAGTTATTGTGAATCATAAGGGGGATATATATATATATAGCAAGAAATGGTTTTAAAATGAGACATATCTTGTTTCTTACATGTGTGCTTCAATGATTCATGACATGTGCTATTCTGTTTAAATTTTTGTGTAATGACAATATAATATCTTTTTTCAAGCTAAGAGTTTTTTTTAAATGCCCAAATCTTATATTAAAACGGAGAATTATTTTAATGCTTATATGATTTTATAACTTAGCCCTTTTGCTGATGACAAAAGGGAGAGATTTTTTATGAGCAAAATGAGAAAATTTTTAATTACAAAAAAGGGAAATTTTTTTAATGGGAAAATATCTGAGTTGCATGCATGATGTATTTGCGCCTTATTGCTAAAACAAAATGCATTTTTTTGTCTTCTTGATATGCTTAATCTTGAATGCTTATGTTTTAATTCATACATATCCTTAGGGGGAACCTTTTCAAGCTAAACCCCATTTTGCTCTTATGTGTTTGTCATCATTAAAAAGGGGAAGATTGTTGACTTTTTGAGTCTGATCCCTATTTTGATGCTATCAAAGTACAAGTGTCTCATCTGTGCGTTGAGTGCTTGAACATGTTTTTAATTTGGCACGCACATAAGACAAAGGGAAATGGAAGCCATGAAGCGTAGAAAACTCGTATCAAACACTTGGCATATTCCATGGATCAAAGGAGCAAGAAAGAAGACATATATTTTATCTTGTAAAAGCATTTTATTTTATAATTTGGTTTGTAATAATGCATGACATGCATGATGTGATTGAAAGCTCAAAATGACCATAAACTAACCATAGGTGACCAATAAATTTTTAGGAAAATTATTTAGGGTAAAAAAAATAGGGCCAAAATTAAATTTACAAAGTTCAACCGATGTTGCATTTTTTAGGCTTAATTAAAAAGCCTTGGCCAATAGACCAGAAAATGAACGTAGCTTCCACGGTCGACCGACCTTCGAACTTGGCTTCTCTACCATCCCTGGGCGATCGAACTTTTAGTTCTAATTTGCCTCAGCCAATTGGTGTGTGAAGATCGGCAGATTGAACCTTAGGCCAGGCGATCGAAATCATGAAGGAAAGGAAAATCACCCTAGGTCAGCCAACCGACCCCTTGCTCGGCAGATCGAACCCTTTTGAGTTTCAAAAATGTGTTGTGAGAGGACAGTTGACTGAACCTCTTGGGTTGGCTTAGTTTTTAAGCGCTAATTATCATTAATTTTTCACATAATCTTTTCTAAAATGACGAGCGCGTCCCTAATGGTCATATTTTTCTCAAAATCTATAAATAGCCCCTTCATTAGTGCAATTAGCAAGATTATTAGCCCAAAAATTCTCTGAAAATATTTTTACTATTTTTCATCTTCAAAGCTTTAAATTTATACTCTCTTACTCCTTTTCATTTCAAAATCACTTTTAAGAGAGCATTTCATTTGGGCAATCATTCTTCCCTTTAAAATGCATTTTACTCTCACTTAAGCTTTTGTTTTTGAAAATCATTTTGAGAGTAATCTTTGAGTTATTCCCATATCATTTTCCTTGATAAATGTTTGTGGGAAAACTCTTCTTAGCTTGTGAATCTTGCACATTCATTGCAAGATTCAAAGGCTTGCATTGTGGTATTTGAAAAATATTTTTTGCAAGCATTATCCCAAATATCTCATATACTTAAAATTTGAAAAAAAAAAAAATTTGTTGAGATATTATTTGGGTTATCAAGATCTTTGAAAATACACTTAGTGATTATTATACATTTTGGTTCAAAGATTATTCTCATAATACTCTCTCTCTCTCTCTCTCTCTCTCTCTCTCTCTCTCACACACACACACACACACACACACACATATCTTTGAGAGTTGTCGCATATACTCACTTTGAGCTTTTATTTCATATCTTGTGTGAGTGCATTGAGCTTCATGTTGTACATTCCTGCTTAGTTTGAGAAGCACTTCTTTGTACAAATGTTTATTATTATTATTATTATTTTTGTATTCCCGACGTGTGGTCGGAAGAAGATTGCATTGGCCTATAATGTGCACCAGATTGCTTAGACCCAGTTAAGAAAGTATTGGACTGGTTCAGAGCGAGTTAGGAGAACTAGGTACTCCATCATGTGAAGGAGAGGTCTTAAAGGTTGGGGTCAGCCCTATAATGTGACCTGGGGTATTTCCTTGCCTAGTAAGGAAAGGGTGTTGTAAACAGTGTCGCTCCACCCGTAAGTGAGCAAAGGTAGTGAATCCTCTTGCTTGTGAGCTTAAGGTGGGGATGTAGGCAGCATTAGCTGAACCCCAATAACATATCTTATGTCTGCTTTTAAATTCTCGCACTTTAATTTCCTGCACATGTATGCTTATATTTAATCAATTATGAATGTGTGCATGGTTTAAGTATTGTGAATGATTGGAAACTACTGAGCCTGCTATACTTGCTTTGATTATTTGCTCAGTTAAATTCTTGTTGGGTAATTGGTATTCACTTAGACAAACCCTAGGTTGTAAAATACTGTTGTTATCTGATTTAACCTAGGAAGAAATTTTTAAAATACCCAATTCACCCCCCTCTTGGGAATAAGTATTGTGAATGATTGGGAAATACTGAGCTTGTTATACTTACTTTGATTATTTGCTCAGTTAAATTCTTGTTGGATAATTTGTATTCACTTAGACAGATCCTAGGTTGTGATATACTGTTGTTATCTTATTTAATATAGGAAGAAATTTTTAAAATACCCAATTTACCCCCCTTTTGGGAATACACCAATTCCAACATTATTTTTGTTGGATTGATTTTCATTTATGCTCATTTTAATGTGGATTTATTTTAAGCATTTGGTTGAGTTTATTTTTGTTTAAGACTTCGTTTAAGTTTGTTTAGTTTTGTTTAAACCTTTGTTTAAGTGTAGTTTATTTTTATTTAGCCTTATTTTTGTTTAGGCTTCGATGGGTTTTAATTTAGTTACAAACTTTTAAAAACCCAAGAAATTGAATCTGAACTGTGTTTAGTTAATTTTTTTTTTATTTTATCTTGTTTGTTTTAACGCGGGTTTGAAATTAATTTGCATTCCCTGAGGAGAAGATTAGACCTTTTGGACTAATTATTATGCGACAGAACTCCTATATTTGGGATAGCCTTCGCACTGCTCATTTTAGAGTGAGTCAGGTCCCGATCTATAGGCTTGAGTGGAGTAGCGGTTATGCTTTCGGATTTCTAAAGTGGTGAATATTCGCCAACATGGGGATGTGACTCATATTCAGAGAGGATCACATGTACTAGAGAGAGCTATGTGAAGCGAGGGACAATTGCATAAGAAAAGGTTTCAGGCAGTATGCATGACGACCTTTGCTCACCACCAAACCGTCGATGATTTCCGTCAGTAGAGATTACGTATTTTCCAATCGAGGGCTTGTAGATTGGGCTTATCTAGAGGATTTTCCTCTAGGAGATCACTACAAATGTAGTTTAGGTTTACTAGAACACTTATGTATGCATTAGATGTCATATAAATATCATTATGTAATTCTATTGGGGCAAGAAACATTGATCATAGTGAAAACCCAAGTGCTGCTCCCATGGACATAGGCTATTGCTAAACCACGTAAATCTTGTGTGTTATAGTTGTATTTTTGATTCTTCTTATTATTGTTTGATTGCTTCTTAACTGTATTTCATCATTAAGTGATTGCACTAGTGATTTTTGGTGTTCGTGATTGATTGTGTGCTTTCGCTGCTCGTGTTCAAGTTGAACAAACATCAACAATAATTTTTTTAAAAAGTAAAACTTTGGTTTCTAGACCTGAAAAATAAAGCTATAACTAAAAAAGTTATAGTTTGACATTTGGTACAAAAAAATTAATTGAAATGCATATTCGTATGTACTTATTTTTTTAAATGCCCGTCATATAATTTTTTATTTCATTCCATTCTCAACTCATTGTATTTTGATATAGTTTTATACAAATTTATGAACATTTATAATGTCTTTACTTGGTTGACAAGGTGGACATATCTCGTATTTGAATGTATAGTATTTTTTAATGATAAAAACATGTGATGCACATGACTAAGCTGTTAGGCATTTATACTGAAAGACATGCTTCATGTAATCGGTGTTAGTATTTATTATTAACTTCAGTTATTCCATTTTAATGAAAATCTTTATGAGCAATGCTTGCCTAACATTATTTATTTAATGATTATGCATGTGTGTTTTTTATTCTATTTAGTAGGTGATCTAGTGTGTAGAGTACGACTTATACACAGAAGATTAGATCATCAGTTCTTATAAAATATAAGTTTATTGTTCACAGTATTAAATGAAATTGGACACACCATTGGTAGGACTGTAGCACAAGGTTTTAATAGGTCTGTCTTGACTATTAGGAATGTATTGTTCCAACTCCTTGTACTAGTATACTTTGTGTGTATTGAACATGATCGTGTTGGGGTAATTATTTTTATACTGACTATATAAAATAATTAATACCTCATGGTTATTATGAGTGTTTATGCTCTTAATCCTGATATGATTATTGGACATGAGCATATAGTGTTTATTACATTGATTCATAGAAGGGTGAGATTCTTTTTGTGTCAAAAAAGTCAGTGAGTTGGGTGATGACAGTATATGTATGATGAACATTAATTATTGATGGAATCCACATCCCAGTATCGGGATTGATGTTACCCCTTTGAGGAAGCTTATAAGTTTTGATTGTGTCAAACCCTGTAGGTGGATTTTGAATCCAACACATCAAATAAGTTAACTAGAAGGTCTCAGGGAATTAATATGTCAATTAATTAAATTGTCAGTAATTTAATTTAATAGACGAGTATCTGTAATCTTTACGTGGAGAGATAAATAAGCATTTCATAACAGCAGCTCGAAATTTAATTTCGAATATGACAGGGAGTGCAATTATAATTCCTCAGTGGTATGAATTATAAATAACGTATTAATAATGAATTCGAGTCAGATTAGGAATTCTTAATTACGTGGGAAGCCCTAGTCATATTTGCCATGAGGTCCCTAATGTAGCCTATATACACGCGCTCCGTTTAACAGCTAGGGTGAGATGGGCGAACTCTCACAGAGGTAGACATTTTTTGTCAGAGAAGAAAACCTTAGCAGTCGCTTACGAGCCCACTCTCTCAAGAGCAAGGCATGAAAATACAGTAGAAGATTCCTGGTCGTCTTCAAGAGCTCATTTTTGTACTTGCAGATTCGGGATTAAATTAAAAAGATCTCACAGGTATAATCCTAATCACGTATTTAGGGTTTGCATGATTAAATTATTATTTTTTGTTATTCGTATGTACTACAGCCAGATCTTAGGGCTATTCTGCATGTCCCTTCATGAGCATCAACTTCACCCAAAAGTTTAAGTCTATTGAGTTTTGAGCCAAATCATGTAATATAAGCATCCATCTTCTACTCTATTTTTCTAACATGGGAAAAATTAACAAGTGGAATTCTCAACAATCTCCTCCTCAATTTGTGTGCTCCAATTGCTCCCTCTGGAATGAAAACCATCTCCTTTGTACGCAGGAGTAAGCTCAATTCTCCAATAGTTGCTTACGTGGACCCTCAAATTGTTTTTCATCTGCCTCTGAACCAATCCGAACTCCTATGTTTTGATCCTATTTGGATCCATCTATCATGCCTAAATGATCCTTATTGGCTTAAGTCACACTTGGTCCTGCAATTGTTAGTACGTCAGGAAAACTAATTTCATACCTTGATTTTATGATGTCACTTGCCTAAAGTGACGAATAGTTAGTTGTCATACCACTTGTTAGAATTGGAGGAGTCCAAAGGTTGCTTTGATACACATGGGTGAGCACCAACTTAACCTAAAAGTTTAAACTTATTGGGTCTTGGATCCAATCAGGTATATAAGCACCCATTTTTCACTCTATAGGATATACAAGTAAAATTCTCAATAGGTTTGCTTATACACCAATTATAGCATATTTCACATCTTATCCCCTTTCCTATATGTTCTTATGATTAAGCTTTTTAATGTGAATATTTCATATTCTAACTATCATTATGTCATATTTGGTCCATGGAATGGAATGGTTTAATAATGGAATAAAGTAAAAAATTAATTTGAACATGCTACATTCAAAGTAATAAGTTCCATAGATGTACCAAGCGTGGTGCGAGGGTATCCCCCACATGGTACGTTGTGTAAAGTTCTATCATTTTTGTTCATCTATGGTATGTTGATTTATTTCATATGTTAAGGATTTTTTAGGATTTTAATGGCATAATAGTATTCCATTGGATTAAATGGGATAATTACCCTATTTCATGTTTATAAGTTTGGTCTACTAGGTATGGAATAGGCTTGGCAGCCCTAGCTCTCGCGATTCAGATTTGTAGCGGCAGCGATGACCCATGTGCCTTCGCGCGCACAGCACCTAGAGCCTCCCGCCCCTAGCCCTCCCTCCTCACGATTCACGACCAACTTTGTAGCGCTGCACCACCACCAACCTCACGCTTTCTCTCTTACGCGTATTTGTGTTCACTGCCCCACTGCACTCCTGTGCAAGACGTCGTGCGCACGACCACCACCGGCCACACTGCTACCACTTGCCACACAAGCCGCGCCGCTGCCCTCACTTGTGCCACTGGGATTTGCAGAGGAGGTTTGCGATGACAGTGATGGGATGACAGCGAGTTCGGGAAATCTCGCGACGACGACGACGGGACCCTCAGCCCTTGCGATGACGGCGACTAGGTGCTATTCGGGGTTTTGTAGAAGAAAGTCAGACGGTGTCATTTTCGGGATTTGTAGAGGAGAAATCCCTAGCCTCCTCTTGCTGTGAGAATTTCTCCAGATAGAAGAATCATCAGATGCAACTATGGTGGCTCACTTCGCTGCCTGTTGGTTTTCCAGGACTTTGAATTTGGGCAAGCTTTCTTCTGTCGATACTCTGAATCATTCTAAATCAGCCATGAGATATCCAGTCAATGTTGATGGAGATATTGGTTTTATATTCTTAGAGGCTGAGATGAACAAAGTGGCGGATGATTTTTGGTTTGCGTTGGTTTTGAAATTTTTGCGATCTAGACCATCCATTGACATTATCCGTTTGAATATCATAAATTCGTGGGGCCTTTCGAACATCCCTTCTGTTAGTTTCATGGATGATTTTCACGTATTGGTTCAGATGAAGAATGAATGAAATTTTTTTCATGGATGGTCTCGGGAAGGAAGGATTTTGGCTGGATTTCCGTTTTGTCTTTTTTAATGGACAAAGGATTTCAACTTGAAGCAGGAACCATCCTTGGCCCCTTAATGGTTATTTCTCCTTGGTTTTCCGATGCACATGTACATGCTTGATTGCTTACAAATTCTAGCCACAAGGTTTGATCGATACTTGGGAACTGACAATGCTACGCTTAATCGAACTAGGGCTATGGGTGCTAGAATGTGCGTGGAGGTGGATTTATTGGTAGATCAGGTGGATGCTTTCTCGATTGTTGTTTCTGTAAATCAAAAAATTTGGCAGGAAGTGAGGTACAAAAAGTAAGGATTTTATTGTGAGAAAGGTAATAGATAGGGGCATTCAAAGGTGGTATGCCGAGGGGGTGAAAGGAAACAGAAAATTGGGGATAGAAGTAAGGATACAGAATATGGTAGACAAGAAAATCGACAAGAAGTTTGGCGTGTGAAGAAATTGGATAAAGGGAAGGAAGTTCAGAGAGAATTGATAGAGTCACGTATTGTTGAAGAACTTGTAGAGGGGGCTCAGGCTCAAGAGGGTGCAATGACATCACAAATTTTGCCAGTGGTTGAGACAGTTCCGCAATGTGAGATGGAAGAGGGGGAGTTTGTTCCTGAAGATCAGAGGCCTGAAGTGGAGACTTTGCAACGAAACACAAATCAGTATGAGATTGTGTAGAGGAAGGAGAGTGTTGAACCAGTCTTGGGTGCTCCTGACGCTAATATTCTGATAATGGAAGATGGCATAGTAATGCGTGATTTGTTGATGACATCTAGTAATATGGTTATAGAAATTTTGGAACAAGGGTGTACCTTCATGGCCAGGTGTGTCCTATATAATAGTGAATCAAATAGGGAGGTGGAGACAAATACTTTAAAGAAACTCCCATTGAAAAAAGGATTTTGTTCGAATGATGATTTACATGTTCTGGTTGTTAAGTTGAAGGATATTAATGGGCAAAGTGAGAAGAAGTCTCAATGGGTTATTACCCGTCCAAAGAAACTTAATTTATGATTAATACAATTCTAGTGTGGAACGTGCGGGGTTTAGGCACGTTGAAAAATCGTTTACATAAGTTAATGAGGAAATTTTTGATTTCTATTTTGGTTCTTTCAGAGTTATTTTCTGATGAAAGTCTGATGTCGCAATGGCTGAATTTTTGTGCGAATGCTTCAGTTGGGGGGGGGGTAAAATTTGGATATTTTGGGAAGAGGAAGTGCACTTTGAGTTACAACATATGTCTGATCAAATTATTTCAGGTATTTTTAGTTCTGTGGACCAGATTTTCTTAGCTTTTTTTTTTTTTTTTTTTTTTATGTTAAATGTTGTCAAACAGATTGCCGGGAACTTTGGAATGATTTGGAGTTTGTAAAGAGGGATGATTTCTTTTGGTTAGTGGCAGGAGATTTTAATATCATCTATTCAGATTTGGAACATATTGGTGGTCATATGAGGCCGTTAGCGGCTATGGAGGAATTTAACAATTGCTTGGACAACTGTGGTCTTATGAATTTGGATGGTATTAACAACAACATGTCTTGGTGTAATGGTCAAAGTGGTAATTCTCGGAGTTGGGCAAAATTGGATTGGGTGCTCAATAATTCCAATCTTCTCCAAGTTTTGCCAAATATTTATTTTGAGTGTAGAAAGAGGAGGACTTCAGATCATAACCCATTGATTATTCAATTTCATAGAAAATCTGCATCGGTATGGTCCTTCTCCCGTCAGGTATGAGAATATGTGGAGCACGCACCAGTCTTTTAAGTCTTGCGTGGAGGAAGCCTGGAGGGAGGAGCTCATGGTTTGGGTTTTAGTTAGACTTGCTGGTAAATTGAAACATACGAAAGTTGCAATTCGAAACTAGAACAAACAGGTTTTTGGACATGTATAACGGAACATTAAAAAATTGGAGGAAAGTATGGAGACTCTAGAGGCTCAACTTCTGGAAGGGTATTCGCCAGAAATGGAGGAAGTTTTTTTCCTTACTAAACTCGAGTTGGAAGCATGGGAAAAGAGGGAGGATATTTGTATTTCTCAGCTAGACAAAAAGAAATGGTTGGAGGCAGGGGATAAAAATACAAAGTTCTTTCATGCATTTGTGAACCAAAGGAGGAAGAAGACTATGATTCATTCATTGAAACTTCCAAATGGAGAAGTGTTGAATTTTATGGAGGCTGTTCATGAGGGTGCAGTAAGATATTTTCGAACTTTCGTAATAGGTGTAGGACCCAATCGAATAGCTAACCTTGTTGATATAATATCTCCTATGGTTTCTGAAGAGGAGAATATTGATCTTTGTCGTGAACTGTCTGAGGTGGAGGTAAGGGATGCTATTCTTTCTATCTCGAGAAATAGTAGCCCAGGTCTGGATGGTTTTGGTTCGACTTTTTTCTAAGATTGCTGGGATATTGTAAAAGAAGACGTGATCGATGCTTCTAGAGATTTTTTTGCTGGGTCTCCTCTTCCTAGATTTTATTCTGCATCTTACATTGTTCTAATTCCAAAAGTTTAGAATCCTCAGAGTTTTGACAAGTTTAGGCTTATTAGTCTTTGTAGTGTTATCTACAAAATTTTTTCAAAAATTATTGTTGCAAAGATGACAGGTTTATTGTCTGCATTGATTTCTCTGGAACAGGGAGCTTTCATTCCTGGTAGAAGTATATTTGAAACTATTTCTTTGGAACAAGAAATGGTTCATTCTCTGCATAAGAAGTCTAATGGTGGAAATGTAATGATCAAAGTGGATATGGCTAAGGCATATGATAGGGTCAATTGAGATTTTTTAAACTTAGTTCTAGAAAGCTTTGGTTTCTTACGACGATTCTATGGTTTAGTGGAGGAATGTATTTCCTCTCCTTGGTTCTCCATTATGATGAATGACACTTATAAAGGTTTCTTTAAACCTTCTCGAGGGATTCGCCAAGGAGATCCTCTATCTCCTTATCTATTTATTATTTTACAAGAAGTTCTCTATCGGCTTCTAAAGAAAAATTTTATGTAGGTATCTCATCTTCTCTATGTGGATGACATTCTTATTTTTTCCAATGGCAAGAGAAGTTCCATTCGAATGCTTATTAAGACTCTGAAGAAGTATGAGGATTGGTCTGTTCAATTGATAAATAAAGAAAAGTCAAGTAACTTTTTGTCAAAGAGAATTGCTTTTGCTCGAAAGAGATCTTTGTTAAGGACGACTGACTTTGTGGAAGGAGGTTTCCCTACCATATACTTGGGTGTTCCTTTGGTATCGGGACGTCTTACGGCCCGTATTTTAGAACCCTTAGTTGATAAATTTAGGAAAAAGATAGCAGGTTGGAAATTTGAGCTTTTATCTCAAGGGGGCCGCCTAATTTTAATTAAGCATGTATTATCATCAATGGCGGTTCATCAATTGGCGGTATTGGACATTCCTAATACTCTCTTCAAAAAGATAAATTCTATGTTATCAAATTTTTTTTTGGAGTGGAGTAAATGACAAAAGGAAAAGAAATTGGTGTTCCTGGTCTAATATATGTAAGCCTGTTTGTGAGGATAGTTTGGGTGTTAGGGATTTGGAGGAGGTAAAAAAATCATTGCATATGAAGTTTATGTGGAGATTGTTAACTATGGATAATCTGTGAACTCAATTCTTTAAAGTCAAGTATTTGTATAAGAAACACCACTTGAGAGAAATGAAACTAGATAAAGGAACCAGATTTTGGAGATCTATTGTTCGTGTGATCCCTGAAGTTTTAGAGCCTGTCCTTGTTCGAATTAAAGAAGGGTCGGCTTCTTTCTAGTTTGATCGTTGGTTAGCCTCCAATCCCCTTTGTGCTAAGGTTCAGGAAATCAGTAACCATAAGCTACGAACTCGAGATTGTTGGGATAGAGATGAGTGAAATGTTGATTTATTAGTGGATCTCTTGAGTGAAGATCAAGCTGAGGAAGTAATGAACTCTGCTATTTCTTGCAAGGAGAGTCCAGATACAATAATTTGGGAACCTTCAACAGATGGAAAATTCACCACGGCAAGTGCTTGGGAAATTATAAAGGAGCAAAAAGAGGAATTCTCAGTTGTAAAATGGATCTGGCATCCTATGTTGCCAAAAAGGGTGTCAATTTGTATGTGGAAGTCTTGGTTCACTTGTCTTTCAGTTGATACTCATATTAAAGAAGTAGGTGTTCAAATGGCCTCTCGATATGATTGTTGTTCAAATGCCAAGATTGAATCTCTAGACCATATGTTTTGCACTGGATCTTTTGCTCAGAAGGTATGGAAAAAAGCAGCAGTGGCGTTGGGTGTTAGTTGTATAGCAACGAGTACTTGGAAAGGCAAAGTTAATGTCTGATTTAGTTGTGCAAGACGGGCCTCACAGTTAGGCATTTTGGTAGGTCTTATACCTAGTATGATTAGTTGGAGACTCTAGACTTGTCGATGTAGAGCCAGGATGGAATCAATTCATGATTCAGTGAGAACTGTGTGACTTCATATTAAATATTGGCTGAGATCCATTTCAGACAAGTTAAATAAATGTGCACCTACTTCTTGCACGGATATTGCAGTCCTTCGTGCTTTGGATATTCAAGTAAAAAATGTGAGCGTTCGTCTTCCTCGTGTAGTCAGATGGTGTAAACTTGGGATAGGTTGGGTTAAGTTGAATGTGGATGGGAGCTGTAGAGGTAACCCATGTAATTGTGGTGGTGGAGGCGTGATAAGAGATGAAAAAAGTTTATTTAAAGCAGCTTTTTCCTTATTATTAGGTTATGGAACAAATAACATGGCTTAATTGAAGGTGATTATTTTAGGGATTAATCTATGCAAAGATCTCGGATTTGATCAAGTGGAGATTGCTTGTAACTCTGCTTTGTTGGTTCAGTGGATAAATTCTGGGAAGTGCTCGATTTGGAATTTATAGGAATTGTGGGAAGAGCTTATGCTAGCATTAAGAGACATACAGTTCAAAGTGGAACATGTTTACAGGGAGGTGAATAAAAGTGCAGATTTCTTTGCCAAATAGGGTAAATCTGGTATTTTTCGATCATATAGTTGCCAGGATGATCTTCCTCAGCAAGTCAGGGGAATGATTCGATTGGATTTGTTGGGTTTTCCTTCTTTGCGCTCATGATGTTTTGTGTTATCTTCTGGAGTTTTGTTTTTTTTTCCACTTTTAGTGGTTTAGTTCTTAATTTTTTTGTTTGGTTGTTGGTCTTTGGTTTTTTGGTTTGGTTTATGTTGGTTAAGTTAGTTTTAGGGTCTTGGAGTTTGCTTTTGTTGCCCCAAAGTCTCAAACTTAGAACCACGGTATTCCTCCGCCATAAGTGAGTGGTTTTCTAATAAAGTTAGGAGGTGCCGCCCTCTTTTACCAAAAAAAAAAAAAGTTATGGAATAGGAAATATACATAGATTTTTTCTTTTTTTCTCTTAGCTTGAGCTGGTTCATTTCATATGGGGGAGGGAGGGATGGGGGAGGATGAGCCAACTCTAGCCCATGTTACAAAAGTTAAATAAGAAGCCTCATCCTAATTATTCCTATCGTATAATTATGTTAAACCAAACGTAAGCTTAGAATGTATAACAAAGTCCCACATATAAGACAATTTCTAAGTCTTAAAACATTTAAAATAGCTTGTTCGTGGCTTAGAATTTATTCTCTTTTTTCCTAGGAAATTAAGGCATAAATGCATCAAATATTGAGTTTCCTCGCCTTAATTATTATTAATGCCAAAAGTTTTTTCCTCACTCATTTTATTTAGTTATATGTACATATTATTATTATTTTTTTGTTTTTCTTGCCTCATGGGACACACGATTTGACTTTAAGGCACCTATAATGGGTAGGGTAAAAATTGAAGGTTTTCTCAACTCGTTTGTTTAATTTTCTAATTTTGATAAATTTGGCATGGATTTTTAAAATTTCTAGTTTTCAATTTTGTAAAAGCCCTTGATACTCGTTCAACAAAAATTAGCAAAACCTATATGTTTATTTATTTATTTATTTATATGTATGCGCATATGTGCATGCATGCATATTGTGCATGTGTGTTGATATGGATATATATGAATTAATATATTTTAATATATTTATTAATTAATTTATATATATACATATCAAGACACACACAATATTATAGTTTTGTTAACCCGTTAGGAAGTATAAATAATAAATACTTAATAATCATTAGTCCACTACTCATAATTCAATTTGGAGTGAATTATATTGGCCTAAAGTTGATTAACCTATTTAACTAAATTATACTTGAGTTGATTAGCAATTTGGTATTTGAAAAAGTTTGATTCAATTTGATTAAGGATTTTCCTTAACCAAGTTAATCATACCAACCAAATGCTCACTCCTACCCTTTGTACTACAAGAGATTTTTTGAAGAGTTCATAGAGACACATCTCCATCTTACGAGTACTATTACACGTTTTTTTTATTGAAAAAAAAAGGATTGATTAAAAAAATGGAACTAAATACTGAGTTAGGAAGAAAATATACTTCCTATGCAAAGATAAAAACATAGACACACCGATGATTATTTTTAGAGCAACGTAGTAAAAAATTAATGTATACTACGGAGATGATATTAAATTCCTAACTAGTGTGTGTTTGTTTCATGTCTTAGGCTTGATTATGTATAATCTTATACTATATATGGTGCTATATAATTGAAGAATAGGATATAGACTGGGGAAATTTTTTTAACATTCTCATATGACTAAAGTTGGTAAGTTCCCTCCCACTAGCCAATTGAAATTAACTAAGATAGTATTTGCGGGTGTGGATTTAAAACTTTAGATTTGGATTTAAGTGAATTTAAACAAATTTTGATATAATTTTACATTACACATCCAAATATGATATAAATCTAAATTTTAGGTTTTAAGAGAATTATATGACATAAAATCAATTTTTTTTCAAAATTCAAAAATTTACTTTTCTTCTTATCCTTTTTCCCCCTGATGCTCCCATAAAATAATTGCATTGTCTAAGTCTAATTTAATTCAATAAAATCTTACAAAATGCTAACCATAAAAACAAACACAACCAAGAGTATAGGCTCCAGAGAGGACTCCTCTTGAATAGTAAATGAGGAGTCAAGTTTTGAACGCTGAATTCAAATATGATTTTGTCAATCAATTCTGAATTGAACTCGAACTAGTAACTGAATCCAAAATATAAATTATTTTAACTGTTTAGTATCTAATATCCGAGTATGCATTATTCTTCAATTTTAACCTTTTTCAAGGCTTAAGAATATACATTTTCGATAAAATTAATGAGCAATTACATAAGTTAAGGTTTTTAATTTAACATAACTAATATTTTCTTGTCATATATATAAAACTAATAATTATAAATGAAAATAATGTAATTCATTATTGTACAAAAATAAAATTTATTATTTTAGTTTTAATCACTTAGGTATTGATTTTTTATCATTTTTATTTTATTTTTAAAGGGATACAATTGGAAAGCAAACATTTGGAATCTTAATCAGACATATTTCCATGCTTGATTCTATCAAAGGAATTTTTAAAAAATTTAGCGCTGTCACCAAATACTCTGATGTCTAACCGATTCACTTATTTAGCGAATCACTTCAGATGTAATCTCCATTTAAATGTAATTTAGATCAAACAAATGCCCTCTCCCTAAGCTCTTATGTTGATAAGAGCCTTAATCAATATCATTGTTGGCCATAGCTCACAATTATTGAAAAAAAAAAAAAAAACCCCTTAGGCCCACGGGTACTATATATGCATATACCCCTCCATTAGAACATTTTTAAGTGTGTATACTTAAACCAGAGGTTTGATTTTTTTCTAGTCAAACCTTTCCAACAAATAAATATTTTTAAATAGTGGGTTCCACTGGTTTACATATGGATCCTCAGACCCACTATATTATTTTATTTTATTTTTTTTCCAATGGAGAGGATATAGTAAACTTTCAAAAATTTTATCCCAAACTAGAAAATGAAATCATTCCTTGCTAGGCAAAGATTGCAAATCTTTTATCTTTCCAAATAAATAAATAAATAAATTGGCACCAAATTTTCCCCCAAGAATCAAGGAGAGAAAAAGAAGCAGAAAATTTTCTGCACATAAGAAATTAAGAATCAAACAAGCCTTAATTTTTATAGTATATAGTTCACATAGGTTACAATTAATCAGAAATTAATTACCATAGTCCAATCATTAATTAATTACCTGAAAGGTAGAGGTGTGAGTTGAACCCATTGATTGAATGCTGCTGCGGAACTGGAATAACAAGAGACCCATGCACATCCCTTTCCTCCCTCATCTCTTTCTCTTGCATTTCTTGAGAAGCCAAATCATAAAGAGCAGTCGAATCCACCAAAGCATTATTAGTACCAGTATTCTGAATATAACTCAGCCCATTGGCAATACTACTGTTCAGTACTCCCCCACAAACGCCCCCCGTAAGTCCCTTGTTGATCATCCCACTTTTACCGTTCCATCCCACGAAACCCGTCGGAGGAGCTTTATAGACCAAGCCGCCTTGAGCTGCCGCCGCCACCGCAGGAATATTCTGCAGGCTCTGGCAGTACTGGCTTTTGTAGAGCTTGAGCTCGTCGTAAACCCTTCTGTACTCGCCGTAGGACCCGAGCACCGGATCCCTCTGCCGGCAAAAGGCCTCCCACACGAGGGAATCGGCGGCCCTTCTCCGGTCCTCGTCCCGGGGGAGACTCTTCACAATCTTCTGCACGTTGCTCACCCCAAACACCTTGTGCACCGCTTGGAACTCCTGCGTTTTATCCGCCGGAAAGAATGGCGCCAGTATGCACTTGTCGTCGCACTTCTTCCTCTGGTGCTTGCATGCAGCACATGCAGGGTGCGCCCCCGCCGTCCCATTACTGTTCCTCTGCATCCTAATTCAACCTACTCAATCAGATAAAGACTAGAGGGAGAAAAATAAAAAACCCTTTTCTGAAATCGCAGAAACCTTAAGGAAGAAAAGAAAAAAAAACTTTTTTTTGTTAAATCTATTGAAGAAACCCTAGTTTTTTTTTTTTTTTCCTAGATAGAACGGTGCGCGGTTGATACGTACCCAAATTTGGAGTAATGGAAATATATATGTGCAAACCTTATTATATATATAGCGTTGTTTAGGGAAGGAGAAGGTAATAAGTGTATAAATATCGGAAACTTCAGCGAGGTTTTGTTGTCGATGGATGTTGTAGTAGGAGAAAGAAAGAGAGGAAGATTGAAATTAAGGCGTGGGTGGTGAGGAGTGAACATGGAAAGATGGCGAGTGTGGAGAGATTAAACAATGGATCTTTGTAAATGAGAGGGGTTGATTAGGGTATAGGTAGCTCACAAGAAGAATAAGAGATCCCCGCCGGTAATAAATATATTTATGGAAGAAAGAGATCTGGCCTGCGGTGCGAACAGAATTAGGAATAGGGAGGATCAACGTGGTTCACACGCGCTTCTATCGGGGGGGTGGAATGCTGCCCAAAAATGGGTTAATGGGAGGGCCGGATGCCACTGTGGGATTCCGCGCGCGCTTTGTGGCCGGGGTTGTTTGACACGTCCCACGCGCTCCGAGAACTGGGGGTGATGGCGGGGCTTGGTCCGAAATAAGGGAACATGGTGTGAGGAAACCATGTAATGTTTTATATATGTATATAGTAAATTCAATCCTTGAAATTTAGGTAATTTCTAATAATAGAATATCTATTTAAGTCTAATTATTACATAGTCATTTAAAAATCAAAGATTTAAATTGACTGTGGCAAGCCACTAAAATGAATGAGTTGAAAATTACTATCTAGAATTTAAAATTTATGCAGTTAGATATAATAACTTAATAATTTCTCTCAAAGAGAAATATATTATTTTGTGTTTAATAAACTGGGTTTCTTGCAAAGTTTTAAAATTTTTAAAAAAATGTTATTAGGTGAGTGAGATTGTAGATCAAAAATTGGTGCTCAAACTATGTGTGTGTGTGTGTGTGTCTATATATATATATATATATATATAGCACGTGATTATATTAAAATTAATATTATATAAAATAATTTTATGATTTTTAATAAAACCAAATCAATAAACAATATACTATGATAATTTAATTATAAATATTAAAGAATGAAATATTCAAAGTTATCTATAAAAAAAATAATTTGCCTAAAACTATATATGCAAACATAGACATTAGATACAAATGTATATTAACATAATATATTATTATACTTTTAATAATTACTTGCAAGCTTATAATTTTATCCATGATATTTATATACAATATATACAATGCTAATTTGTTTTACTTTTTAACCAAGTTTAATTTTTTTTTAGGTTGAAACATTTTCATTTATCTAAGTAAATTACATTTTACTATTGGTTTTCGTGCAAGTTTGGATCAATTTTAATTCATAAAAATACTATTAGCAACTTTGATTAGCAAATATTTTCTCTCAAATATTTTTAACCTCTTGTTAATAAAAATCTCCCAACTTATTTTTTATTACAAAAACTATTTCTTGGTGCAAATCTTTTACTCTCCCAAAACTCTCTTTCATTTATTATTGTAAATCATTTTTACGAGAAAGTATTTTATTTGAGTTATTACTTGCCTTGATTTGCGCATAGATATTCAAATGCATATATTTTGTTTTGTGCAAAGTTTTTGAAACTATAACCCTAGGTTCTCCTACGTCTTATTGAAAATATTTTTTTAAGAAATATTTTGTTTAGGGTTTAAATCTTTGAAGTCTTCATCATACATATTATGTTCAAAGATTGCAAAAATATTTTGAGAAACATTCTATTACTCTACTGAATACATTTCATATCATAAGAGAGAATATGTTTTAGAGTTTTAATGTTGTATATTTCTGCTTGTATTCAGAAGCATATTTTTGTATGAAAAATATTTTTAATAGATCGGTTGGGTTCAGCCCATAAGTTGAACTGGAGAGTTTCAGCCTCGTAAATGAGACTGGTTTGGTTTAACCTAGGAAATTGAACTAGGAAGTCTCAGCCCCGTAAGTGAGACAAGTTGGGCTCAACCTTGTAATTGAATTGGGGTTTACGTCGCCCCGTAAGGAGAGGTTGTAATGACTTTTGTTCTACCTATTTAAGTGAGTAAGGATAGTGTAATTTTTACGGGGTATGCCCAAGGCGGGGACGTAGGTTGGTTTGGTTGAACCTCGATAATAAATATCGTGTGTCGCTCTCTCTTTACCTTATTTAATTTATGCACTTTCAATTCAATATGTGTATGCTTGTTCATTTACGGTTATAATAAATTGCATGCACACATTTATTTTAAGTGAGACACACATGTGTGTTTGCACATATTGCTTATTCAGTTTTTACATACACAACTATAATTAAAATGACATATGATATGCGAAGAATCGGCGTAAGTGTTTAAATTAGCCAAAATATTTTTAAAACCCAATTCGCCTCCCTCTTGAGATCACACCAATTCCAATAGATTTAGAACTTTTAACTTTCGAGAGAACTTATTATTCTTTTTGAAAAACTTTCCATGTCTTTTAGTGATGAAAGTGTTAGAATTGGTGTATTCCCAGGAGGGGGTGAATTGAAAATTTAAATCTTCTTCCTAAGTTAAACTATATATCAGTAGTATTTCTCAGCCTTAGATCTTTCTAAGCAAATACCAATTGTACAAATAAAAATAAAATGCGAAAGTTAAATCATGCGCAGTATTCACAATATATCAAATATAATATACATGTGCAAGAATATAAAGTGCAAGAAATTAAAAGCAGACACACAATATGTTATCGGGGTTCGGCCAATACTGCCTACATCCCTGCCTTAAGCTCACAAGCAAGAGGATTCCATTAAGTTGCTTACTTGCGGGTGGAGCGATACTGTTTACAACACCTTACCAAGATGATACACCTAGTTCTTCTAACTAGGTCTAAACTAGTCTGGTGCTCTCCTAATCGAGTTTGAGCAAGTCCAGGACTATTCACAAGATTAGTATCCCTCTTCCGACAAATTATCGGGAATATAACAGATAATCAATAATTTTGTGTACAAACAAATGTGTTTCCAACACTAAGCTGATGATGTACAACAATATGCTCAATACACTCACATATGATATGAATTAAAGTTCAATGTGAGAATGTGTATTTTTCACTTAAAAATACTTCTCAATAACGACCGAGTGTGAAAAATAATTTTCTTACTAACAAATAGTAAGAGACCTTCCAAGAAAAGATATTAAAATAAGAATATGCTCAAGGTATTCTTTTCAATATATTAAGAGTTTTCCCAAAAACTAGTTTTTCAAATAAATCTTAGAGGAACTAGGATTCTTGCTCAAAAATAATTTTGCAATGAATAATATATGAGCCTTCGAAGTCTTGCAATATGTGTGCAAGATTCACAAGCAATAAACAAGTTTTCTCCCAAGATATATATCAATGAATATATATGAAGAAAACTTTGATTTACTCTAAAAAATGAGATATGAAGAGTAAAAAGGATTTTTATTTGTATAACAAATACCCAAAGGAGGTTTAAAACAAAGCTCTCTTGAAATATTTTTCAAAGCAATAGTAAAGAGAGGATTACAAATTAGCTTAGGAAGATAAAAATATGATATACAAATTTGAGAGGATTTTCTAACTAATCATCTTACTAATTTTGAGTTATAAGGGGGTATATATAGACTTAGGTGAAAATATGACCATTGGGGATACAAGGGATATTTTTGAAAATATTTAATTATGTTTAATGAAAAATAATCCTATTTAACCATAGTAAAAAAATTGCCAACCCGAGATGTTCGATCGACCATATTCAAGGTTTGGTCAACCATATTACTAAGTTCGATCGACTGTGTCAATTTTGAACTACGAATTTGGTCAACTGTCTCAGGGCAATTTTGAACCCTTCATAGGTTTGGTCGTCCATGGTTAAGGTTTGGTTGACCACTCATATGGTTCGATCGACCGTGGTCAGTTTGAACTACACAAACGGTTGGCCAAACAGTTGGGGGGTCAAACATGTTTCGGTTCGGTCAACAAAGGACGATACGTTCATTTTAGACCGATCGACCATGAGAAGTCAACTTATTGACTTCTGATTGGTTCGGTCGACTAAGGCTTATACAATGCTAGGGATTTGGTCGACCGAGGCTTAGTCAACTTTTGACTTTTTAGCCATTAAGGTGTTCGGTTGACCAAGCTAGTTATTATTAGAATGGTTCAGTTTATCGGGGCTACTTAAAAATGAGAATTTATGTCATATTTTGCCCCTGAGCTTTTAAACCTTGGTGAACAAGCTTATGAAATTTTAGTTTAAGGGTTTGGTTGATCGAGGCTTTTAATTAAGCCTAAAAAATCCAACGTCGGTTTTGTAAACTTTGTTTTATCCCTAATCTTTGACCCTAACCAATTAGTTATTTAATAAAAGAGTAGTGCTGGTCCCTAGGGTCTGTCTGTGGCCATTGATCGGTTCCCTACAATCAATCTATGGTTGTCTAAGCTTATTATCCACATTATGCATGCCATGCATTATTACATACATTATTAAATGATTCTTTTGTTTCAATGCTCTCATCTTTGATTTCATGAATTGCTTGTTCTTCTAAACTCTTTTTTATATCTAGATTATCATTATCGTTAGTTTTAGAAGAAAATGGATTAGCTTCATCAAATACGACGAGAATGGATTCTATAACAAATGCTTTACTATTTAAAGTATATCCTAGAAAAATTTCTTCATTTAATTTTACATCGAATTTTCCAAAGTCACCTTTGTCATTCAGAACAAAACATTTACATCCAAATACATGGAAGTATGAAATGTTTGGTCTTTTTCATTTCCAAAACTCATTGGGGGGTTTTATTCAGGTTAGACCTAATGGAGACTTTATTCATTACATAAAAGGCGGTGTTTACCGCTTCAGCACAAAAGTATTTAGGCAAGTTATGCTCATTTAGCATAGTCCTAGCCCTTAATTTCTTGTAGGGATCTATTCTTTCTTTCAACAATTCCATTTTGTTGAGGTGTTCATGGTGCTGAGAAGTTATATGATATGTCATTTTCATCACATAAGTTTTCAACGTCTTTATTTTTGAACTCTCCACCTCTATTCTTCTTATGTGTAAAACACCATACCCTTTTTCATTTTGAATTTTATAGCATAGGTTGGTAAGCATTTTACACACTTCATCCTTGGAGGATAAGAATAACACCCAGGTGAACCTGGAGTAGTTATCTACTATGACGAATGCATATTCCTTTCCTACTAGTCTTTGTGTTTTAGTGGGGCCAAACAAATCGAGATGAATTAACTCTAATGGCCTTCTAGTGGATACCAGTCGCTTCTTTTTAAAGCTTGTCTTGATTGGTTTCCTAAGTTGGCAAGCAACACTGACTTTGTCTTATGTGAACTTTGTGCTAGGTAAGCCTGTTGACTCTATAAGTCATATCCCGTTTTCATAATGACAAATCACTTTGAATCTTACCTGTGCACCGAGCATTTGAACTTGATTATTCTTAGCATGCATGGATAGTAAGATTATGATGGAAGCCATGATGGAAGAGAAAAATGGAATGAAGACCAATATTTTCAATTGTAAATTGCATTATATTATTTGGGTTTATAATAATCATGAGGTCTGTAATAATTGCATCTCATGCATGGTAAGGATTGAATGCTCAAACACAAAAGACCATAGTCTGACCATTAGGTTCCAAAACCCTTAAGTCAAAATGCTACATCTTATACACAAAGGGTTGAAAAGTTTTTGGAACAAAAACAAGGCCAAAAACATGTTTTTATCTCACCTCGGTCAATCGAACCTTTAGTGTTCAAATACCCTCAGTCGACTAAACTTGTAAATATTTAATTTCTTATAAGTCAACCGACCGGTCTTCCTGTACACATAAATGCTCGGTAGCATGACCTCATTTTTTGCTCGGGTCTTAAAGTCTCGACCGATCGGCCTCTGAGCTTTAAATTTGGCTATGTAAACCGGCCTTGCATCTTGGCTAACCGTCCATTTCCCTCAGGCAACCGAACCAACAAAGGTTCGGTAAATTGCCCTGGCCAGTTGACCGATACTATCCTCGATCAACCGAATCCTACTTTAAAAACAAATTTCATGTGAGAGGATAGCCGACCAGCCCTAGCACCGGGCGATTGAACCTCTTGGGTTCTCAATTTTTTACCGCGATAATTAGGGTTAAATTTTAATTAAACTTTTTATAAGATTCCCTCTGTGTCCCCAATAGTCAAAAAACTTGGGAATTCTATATATACCCTTTCATTTGTCCTAATTAGCAACTTGATTAGCAATTTGATTAGCGAATTCTCTCTGAAAATTATCATACTCATATTGCTATATACTCTCAAATTTCAAGCATACTATTCATTTCTCCTTTATTCCTTCTTCATAAAATCATTCATAAAGGAGAACATTAATCTCATCCTCTTCATTTGCAAACTCATTGCAAAGTAAAGAGTGATTAGTATTCATTCTTGTGGGCTTGGTTATTAAGTTTGTCTATAGCATACACTTTCTCATTCATTGATTTTAAATAATTTTTTTGAGAGTGTGGTTTGAGTATTTCCCATTTTAATTCATTGGTAAATATCATTGGGAAATCACTTCATAGCTTGGGAGTCTTTTTGCATTCTCATTGCATGACTCAAAAGCCTACTTTGTGCTTATTGCTAAATATCTTTTGTCAAGCAAAAATTTAATATTTCTTACACTTTCTTTATAAATATTTTTGAGATATAATTTGGGCATTTGATCTTTGAAGAGCTCTTAATATAAAATAATTTTTTAACTCAAAGATCATTATCTATCACATATCTCTTTGGAAGAGATATATTCACATAGACTTTATTGAACATAAATTTTTATCATACGAGAGTGCATTGGTTATATTATGGTACATATTTGCTTAGTATAGAAGCACTTGTATTATACACGAAATTTATTTTTGCTGTTGTATTCCAGATGTGGCTTGAGGGGGTGTTGATCTAGCCCATAAAGATTGGTTATAAAGATTGGGATCAGCCCTGTCATCTGACTTGGGGTTTTCCACACTTAGTAAGGAGAGGAGGTTATAACCAGTGTTGCTCCACCCATAAGTGAGCATTAGTGAAACCCTTGGGTTTGTTAGCTAGAGGCGAGGAGATAGACACAGTTGCCGAACCTCGATAACATATCATGTGTCATTGTTTTTTTTTTTTTTTTTATTTCCCTTTACTTTCCTATGTTTACTTGCTTATTTGTATTTTCTAGAATTCATTGCATAGATATTTAAATACATATTATTAGCTTTGGTGCAATCTTAAGGGGGGGGGGGGTGAATTGGTATTTAAAAAATTTTATTCCCTAGGTTAATCCACTAACAATAGTATTATACAAGCCTAAGGTCAATCTAGTGCATGTAAAATGAATCAATGTAAATACACAACGGAATTTAAACTGCAATAAAAATTTAACCAAGCATGCACAATAAAATAGTAAAGGAGACGACACCCAGAATTGTTATCGAGGTTCGGCAAACAGCCTATGTCCCCGCCTTGGCTAACAAGTATAAGGATTACCACTATAGGCTCACTAACGAGTGGAGCGGCACCTAAACAACCAGGTCAATTAGCACAGGGCTGATCTCAACCTTTACAACCATGTCAATTAACATAGGGCTGACCTCAACTTACACAATCCTTCTAGGCTGGATTATCGCCCCCTCAGGCCACGCTTGAAATACAAAAAATTTCTCAATTAAAATTTGTGTACAACAAATGTGCTTCTCAACTAAGTAGTTATGTACTACAATACACACAATATAATCAATGCACTATGAAAAGATAGGATTTGATAAGCTTAGTGTAGTCTAAGTGTCTACTCTCAAATATTTATGCAAATATTACAATTAATGCGTGAGAGTATTAATGATATGATCTTTGTGTCAAGTAATGATTTCAATCACAATGCACAAACAAAGATCAGAAGCACACTTCAAATATCTCAACAGCTAATTTTTCTCAATTTAGATCACAAGAGATATTCAAAAATCGTTTGTAAAAATTTATTTGATCTTTGTACTAAAATGATAATATCAATCAAAAGGAACACTAACAAAGATCTTCACAAGAAAATATTCCAAAAGTATTTTTCTAAAAAATAAGCACACTAAATATTTGAAAACGGTTTGTAAAAATTTATTTCACAAAAAAAAAAAAAAAAAGCAATACGAACTCTTGAGTAGTGCAATGATGTTGCAAAACTCACAAGCTCTACGAAGTTTTCCTATGGAAGACTTATTAATGAAGTCTCCTAGAAAAACTCAAGCTCACTCTCGGATAAAATATATATCAATCAATTGGACCTAATGAGAGCGTAAGCTTAACTAGAAACTCACAATAGCACTCTTACTTAGCAAGGTTTGCAATGAGAATGAGTAAGAATAAAGAAATGAAGCTTGAATGTGAGAAATAGAGTTTTTGAAAATTAGAGAAAATTTTCTAATTGTTTGGCTGATCTCTTGCTAATTTTTTCAAATGAAGGGGTGTTGGAGTGTTGAGCTGAAGAAAAATCCAGGCCATCCATTTGATGGAAAGATCAAATGACTGCTATTGCTTTTTTTTTTGTTAGTGGAAGGGTATTGATGTAATTTACATGAAATGAATTGTAAATAGAAAAGAAAGACATAGTAGGGGCCGGGGGATTTTGATTATTTTCTGTTTGCAGCTTGAGCAGCGCAGAAGGAGGGTCTCCCCTTTCCAGCCGTGAGAGACGTCTTCCCTTTACAGCCGCGAGAGTCTTTAGCGCCCGAGAGTGACCTGCAACCCGTGAAAACCATCACCAGCCGAGAGAGAGCCTTTCAGCCACAATGCATGAGAGAGGGAGATGGCAAGAGGGTGGTTTGGCATTGGGGATCTCTAGCCTCTAGCGGAGGTTCACACACGGGTAAGGGGAAGGTAAGCACAGATCTAGTTTCTTGGGAGGGTTTCTTTTAGGAAAATCAGGGAGGAAGATAGGAAGAAGCCTAGGGTTCTTCGGAGGTGTGAAGAGGGGGTTTTCTTGGGTCATTCTTGGGCTAATTTTCAAGTGAGATCGATAAGCCCCAAAGGGAAATCTGTGTATATGTATTTATTTCCACCAATTAAATATGGCGTCTCTGAAGGTGAGTTCCTACCGTGGATGTAGGCCAATTTTTGCGTCGAACCACATAAATGTGTTCATGTGATTGTGTGATTGGCATTTTTATGTTCTTATGAATTTTATAATTGCTTTGCTGAATATTATTTGGTGAATAAAATGTTTTTCTTGATAAAGCTTGGCACACACACATGTTGAAATAAACATGTTTTTGTTTAGGTGTGATTATGGTTGATGCTTAGATAAAATCAGACTATTATTGTGGTTTGTTTATAATTGGTTAAAATCTAAAAATTAGAATTAGCAATCAGCTTATACACACAACAAGTTGTATCAGAGCCTGGCTATGTGATGGGGACTGCTAATTTTGAAATAGAAAAATTCACCGAAAAAAATGACTTTGGTTTATGGAAGATTAAGATGCGTGCCATCTTGGTATAACAAGGGCTTGAGGAGGCTCTTCTTGGAGAAAAGAAAGGGGCTTCTACTTCACAAGAGGGGAAACTAAGTTTTCCCTCCACCAACAAAGTGAAGCTCAAAATCCTCCAAAAGGCACATAGTGCTATTATCTTGTCCTTAGGATACAAAGTGCTTAGGGAAGTTGTCAATGAGGATACGACAGCTGGAGTTTGGTCAAAGCTAGAAAGTTTGTACACGACAAAATCCCTAGCAAATAGAATCCATAAGAAGACTAGACTCTATACCTTTAGAATGACCCCTGTAACATCTATTGATGAACATTTAGATGAATTTAATAAAATTCTTTTGGATCTTGCTAATATTGACATTAGTATAAATGAAGAAGACAAGACAATTATTTTATTGAGTTCTCTTGATTCCACATATGAAAATCTTAAAGAAACTATGATGTATGGGAGAGAGAGGCTGACTTTAGAAGATGTGCAAGCCGTCTTGCACTCTAGGGAATTGCACACTAAGTTTGAGTCTAAATCAGGGTCAGGGGAAGGGTTAAATGTGAGAGGTAGGTCTGAAAAGAGGGACAAGAAAGGAAAAGGAAAGAGGTCTAGATCAAAGTCTAAAAGTAAAGCACTAAAGTGTTTTGCCTGTCACAAGGAAGGGCATTTTAAGAGGGACTGCCCTAAGAGGGAAAAGGTTGCCAATGCCACCACCTCTGAATCAAAGGGTAAGATAGCTGTAGTTTTAGATGGGTATAATAGTGCAGAAGTGTTGAACATATCTGAGAAAGATTTGGGAAAAGAATGGATATTAGATTCAGGATGTTCCTACCACATGTGTCCATTCAAAAACTAGTTTGAGTCCTTTACATGCTTAGAAGAAGGTCATGTTATCCTAGGAAACAATAAGTCATGTAAAATACAGGGTATTAGGACAATGAGGCTTCTAATGCATGATGGGATTGAAAGAGTGCTAAGAGATGTGAGGTACATACTTGAGCTTAAGAGAAACTTGATTTCTCTTGGTAGCTTAGATAAGATAGGGTACACATTTAAGTTTGAAGGAGGTAGCCTAAGAGCATGTAGAGGTTCACTGGTAGTGATGAAAGGAATGCTAAAGCATGTGTTGGCCTTACAAGGTTTAAAATCTTGTTATCTTGTTTTGATACTAACAAACAAGTGAAATTTAATGTATTTGTGTGAGTAATGATATTTCAGGGCTCATATATGAGAAAGTAAGGTCAAAGTGCTTACAAGGATCAAATAAAGTTTAAATGAATCAAAACATGAATTTAAAGATGATATATTAAACCTTGAAGAATATGAGGTCATGTATGATTTTTTGAAAGCCAATGAATGTTTAAAGTCAAAAGAGCTAAAGAAAAGCAAAGTGAGAGAGCTCAAAGAATATTAAAGCTTGAAGACCAAGAAAGGGCCAAAGCAAGCATGAAGACTTGAGCATTTAAAATGTTAATTTCTTAGAAGTCTCATATAAGTGCTTTAATGTTTAAAATATCGTTTGAAATATTTTGAAACTCTTAGGTTAACTTCTTGGACCTAAAGACCTATTTAGGATTATTGAAACAAGTTTTGTAAAAATCAGAATAAGAGAGCAAATCATTTTTAATGGAAAATATTTCTAAAACAACTTTTTGTCTGTTCAGATGACTGAACTCACTGTTCAGATGTCTGAAGAATTACTTTAGACGTCTGAAGAATAAGCTCAGACGTCTGAAGATTTTCTAGGATAAAACTGAAACCGACAGTAGCTATTCAGGCATTTGAACTCAACACTTAAGACATCTGAACTCGACACTTCTGTCGTCTGAACCCACTCTTCAGTCATCTGACCCTATGTCTAGTTCATTTTTTAAAGAGTTTCAGGAACTTCAGATGACTGAACTCAACTCTTCAGTCATCTGAACATTGTTCAACGGGCAAATTTTTTAAAATCTAATATTTTAAATAATAGCTGTTTGAGTTCCAAATTCTCTAACAACTTGAGAAATTCTCTACGAAAACTTTAGCAACAAGGAAACTTTTGAAAGCCTATAAATACATGGTTTTGCAACCAAGAATTGAAAAATCTGTTTGTGAAGTTGAAAGCACTCTTGCTCTTATAAGTTCTCTTGCTCACTCATTACAAAACTCTTTGAATAAGATATTCTGAAGTGCTAATCCTTCCTCCTTTGAATTCCTACTGCTAATCCTCATCTAAGAAGGATATTGGTGAATTCTACACTTGAGCTTCATTCTATTTCATATTGATATTTTACATTGAAGTATATAGTGCTGAAATTGTATTAACTTGCTCTTTGTGAGAGTATATTTGTATGCATATTATATCTTGTTTCTTGTAGTTTTTTGACATTCCAAGGATTGTTTGGATCGTTGGCTAAGCAAGGGGATATTACTTAGAGAGGCGGGCTCTAGCCTAAAGGAGTGACCAAATGAGGGGACATCGTTTGGAGAGGTGGGCTCTAGCCTAGTGAAGGAGTGTTTAAGCGTGGGGTATCACTTGTAAAGGTTTTGTTCCATCCGTCAACGGAACAGGTTTAGTGAATCCTTTGGTGGTTTTTCCAAAGGCGAGGAGGTAGGCTGGGTATAAGCCGAACCTCGAAAAATCTCCGTCTCACTCTCTCTTTCCCTATTCCTTATTTTCAGTACGTATTTCAATTGCGTGGATGCTTTAAATTTGAAAATCATATAAATTACGTAGATTTGGAAATCAAGTAAACTTTAAGTTTTATTTTTAATTTGGGTTGCGGAAACCAAAAGGGAGTACATTGGTTGAACCATTCTTTGTGGAAACCATACAGGAGTACGTTACTTGGTTAAACACCTAAAGATAAATTAACTGAGAGTTTATTTGGATTCTGAATATTTGGAAAGAGTGATTGGATGATGCATTGAATATTATATTGAAGGAACAAATTCATATATACAGGGCTTGATTCAAATTCATATTAACAACAGGGCTACGCACAAGCTGAGAATTCTTATGATTGTTTGGTTTGATCATCATGGTAAATTGATTGGTTTGGTTGAAAAGTTTATTACTTGTTTGGTTAAGCAATAAGTGTTGTAGTTGAAGATTGAATGTTTACTTAGTTCTTGTTTGATTGACAAAATAGATAAACAAGTAAAAGAATTGTTTAAATATTAAAAGAAGTTAAGGACTTTTAAAAGAACTAAAACGAAAGTTTTAAAAGCTAATTCACCCCCCCTCTTGGGAAGTTATTCCTAATTTCAATTGATATCAGAGAGAGCTTATAACAAATCCTAACAAGTAGTTGTAAAAAGATCATAATGGCTAACATAGGCATAGCTCCCTTTGGAGAGGGACAATCTTCAACTAGGCTTCCTATCTTTTGTGGTTTGAACTACATGTTTTGGAAAAAGAGAATGCAAATCTATCTCCAAACGATGAATTGGAAAGTATGGGAAGTTGTTATAGATGGAGATCAAATTCCCACTAAGATAGTAGATGGAAAACAAATCCTAAAAGGGAAGAAAGATATGATCGATCAAGATTATAAAATGCTCCAAACAAATTCAAGTGCTATAAATGCTTTATATTGTGCTTTAGATGCCAATGAATTCAATAGAATAATGGCCTGCAAATCAGCTAAAGAGATATGAGACAAGCTAGAAGTAACATATGAAGGCACTATAGATGTTAGGGATAATAGGATCGATATGCTCACAAGTGAATATGAAGCTTTTAAGATGAACCCAGATGAATCCATAACTAATATGTTTATTAGGTTCACTCACATAATAAATTCCCTAAATGCACTAGGAAAAATCTTTACTACTTATGAAATGATAAGGAAAATTCTTAGAGGGCTATCAACCGTATGGGAACCAAAAGCCACTGCCATAACTGAAGGAAGAAATTTGAAAAACATTTCCTTAGATGAACTTATAGGTTCTCTCCTTACATATGAAATGACAATGAATGAAAAAAAAAATGGAAAAATCAAAGCCTAAGAATCAATAGCCTTTAAAGCTTTAAAAAGAAAACTCAAGTAGTAAAATGGATGAAGATGAAGAAGCCTTCATAACTAAAAAGCTAGTAAGGGTACTAAGAAGGAGAAACAAATTCAAAAGAAGAAATCAAAAATATGAATCAGATGAATCAGAAGAAGAAATCAGCAAAAAGAAATCTAAAAATAAAACTCCTACATGCTATAACTGCAATAAAGTTGGACATATAATATCAGAATGTCCACTACTAAATAAAGAGTCTAAGAAGAAAAACAAAAAGGTCATGAAATCCACTACTTGGGATTGTACAAGTAGTTCGAAATATGAATCAAGCGACTAAGAGGTTGCTTACACATGCTTTATGGCATGGGACAACGAAGAAAGCTCCTCGACTAAATCTTCAAATAATTCTTGTAGTGATGAATCAAGTGATGAGAGTATGCCATCTTATGATGAACTTCAAAATGATCTATTCAAAGTACATAAGATGTTGATGAAAGCAAATAAACAAAACATCTCATTGAAGAATAAGAATGAAAGTTTAATGAAAGAGTTAGAATTCTTAAAGAATGCTGAAAGAGATAAAGACTCAAAACTCAAGCAATTAGAACATAAGTATGAATCAGCAATGAAAGAAATATAATCCAAAAATCTTGCTAAAAAAGAAAACAACTTGAAAATTGAGAAACTAGAAAGCAAGAATGACCAAATGATAGAAGACCTTCGATCCTTATCCTCTGCCGTCTATAAGAAAGATATATATATATATATATATATATATATATATATATATATTTCTGAATTAGTGGATAAAATCAGAAAATTATCTCTAGAATTAGAGAAATCATTAAAGAATGTTGATAACAAGAAAGACATAGAGTTAAATAATCTCAAGAATCAAATCAAAATGAGGATAAAATTATTTACAACTTCATAAAAGGAAAGGAAAACCTTGATAAGATGATTGACTTACAAAGAATGTCTCTAAATAAAGAAGGCATTGGTTTCAATGGAATTGAAAATAAAAAGAAAAAGAATTCTTACATGGGATGTTTCTTGAAAGAATCCAAAGACTATACTTGCACATCTTCTAATGCCTACACAAACACCATATGCTATCAATGCAAGAAAAATGGGCATATAAAGTTTGAATGTTCGTTTAAGAGGAAAGGTGTTAAAACCAAACAAGTATGGAAAAAAAAAAAAAAGAAACCTCCCTTGAAAAATCCTCTGGACCCAAGAAAATATGGGTACCAAAAATGAAATAATGACTTCACACATATATAAAATAGAAAATGACATTGTTGGCCAAAATCATAGGATGACTTTTTACAAGGCTCAACTTAAAAAAATATAAAGAAAATATCAAATTTGAGCTTATTATATAAGCGCCTTGATGTTATATGTTACATGCTACGTGCTTACTTGCCTACACGTGATGTGTTGATATGCTATATGCTACATGTGTATTAATTAACTTGACTTTATTTATATTGAAAAGTATGGTTCACTATATTGAAAATTGAGAATGAGATTGTTGAGCTTAAGCATAAATTTTTGATATAGGGATAATTCTTGAACATGCATGATTTTAAATGAATCACATGGATAAACATACTGTTTTTTATCTATGAGCTATGAAAGATATAGTAGTTATATTGATATCCATGAACTATACGTTATGTGATATTAAGCTTTGGTATCTATAAAGTATTTTTGGTTTCACATGTTAAAAATTTCAATAGATATCAAATCTAAAAGCTCACTTAGTATCACAAAGTCAAATTATTTATGAGCATGATTATGTCTATGAGCATGATGTGACATTGATGATCTTAGCATGATATTGATATTTGATACATGATATGATTCAATATTTTACATGGGATGATAAAAGCAAAATTAATAACAAAACTGAATGTATTGAATTCAGGGGGAGTGTCATGAATCATTAATCAATTGATATCATGAATTAAATTTTAAATTTTAAATTGGAATCATAAAAACCATCAAATTAATATCAGCTGGTATCTTGAATAAATGCTGTGAGCTATACACTACCTATGCTATATTGAAAAACAATAACTTGAGTGTGTACATATGTTTGGAATACATGGTTATTGGTATGCTTAAAATGATTTTTATTTGAATTTAAATCATTTCTTTTCTTTTTGATTGATGTCAAAAGGAGGAGAAGTTGTGAAACAAAAATTGAGCATAATTGAGTATGAACATTATATCTATTCAAAAGAAGTATTTAAGTATTTAATATTGATTGAAAAAGCTTGTAAAACCAAAAGAAAGTGATGAGCATGATTGATGAAATTAATATTGATTTTTTTAAGATGAAACTTATTGAAAGGGGGAGCCCTTTTAAAGTTTACTCAAATTTTTGCTTCTTATTTGTTATCATAAAAAAGGGGGAAATTGTTGGCCTTACAAGGCTTAAAATCTTGTTTTGATGCTAACAAACAAGTAAAATTTAATGTATTTGTGTGAGTAATGATATTTCAGGGCTCATATATGAGAAAGTAAGGTCAAAGTGCTCACAAGGATCAAATGAAGCTTAAATGAGTTAAAGCATGAATTTAAAGATGATATATTAAACCTTGAAGAATATGAGGTCATGCATGATTTGTTGAAAGCCAAGGAATGTTTAAAGTCAAAAGAGCCAACGAAAAGCAAAGTGAGAGAGCTCAAAAAATATTAAAGCTTGAAGACCAAGAAAATGCCAAAGCAAGCAAGAAGACTTGAGCGTTTAGAATGTTAATATCTTAGAAGTCTCATGTAAGTGCTTTAATATTTAAAATATCGTTTGAAATATTTTGAAACTCTTAGGTTAACTTCGTGGAGATTGAATGTTTACTTAGTTCTTGTTTGATTGACAAAATAGATAAACAAGTAAAAGAATTGGTTCAATATTAAAAGAAGTTAAGGACTTTTAAAAGAACTAAAACAAAAGTTTTAAAAGCCAATTCACCCCCCCTCTTGGGAAGTTATTCCTAATTTTAGAATGAGATGTACACCTTGGTAGGAAAGACAGTGATTGGTGAGGCTTCACCTATCAATCACAAGGTAGAAAATCAGGTTTCCTTGTGGCATAAGAGGTTAGGACATGTTAGCCAACAGGGCCTAAAGGAGCTAGAGAAACAGGGGCTGCCTGGGGATAGGAAACTTGAGGAATTGTCATTTTGTGAGGATTGTGTCTTGGGTAAGTCTACTAGGGTTAGTTTTAATAAGTCCACTCACACCACAAAATAGACTCTTGATTACATACATTCAGGCTTGTGGGGGCCTGCTATGGTTAGTTCTCATGGTGGTTCTAGGTATTTTCTGTCATTTATAGATGACTTTTCTAGGAAAGTATGAGTTTCTATTTTAAAACATAAAAGTGATACTTTTAAAAATTTTAAATAATGGAAAACTTAGTTGAAACTCAAGTTGGAAGAAAAGTTAAAACATTGAGAACAGTTAAGGGATTAGAATACTTGTCAAATGAATTTTTCAAATTTTGTAAAGTTAAGGGCATTGTTAGACATAGGACTGTTAGGGATACTCCCCAACAGAATGGACTAGCTGAAAGGATAAATAAGACTATTCTGGAAAGGATAAGATGTATGTTAGCAACTTCAGGTCTGCCCAAGACCTTTTGGGCAAAGGCAGTGACCACTGTTGTATACCTTATTAATAGGTATTCTTCCTCAGCTCTAAATTTTAAAACCTCTCAAGAAATTTGGTCAAGTAAGCCTGCTAATTATTAGGGTTTAAAAGTTTTTGGGTGCGTAGCCTATGCCCACATTAGAACTGATAACTTAGAACCTCGGGCTATTAAATGCATTTTTGTGGGATATCCAGAGGGGGTTAAAGGCTCTAAGCTCTAGGTTGCAGAACCTAAGAAACAAAAAATGTATTATTAGCAAGGATATAGTTTTTAATGAAACTAAAATGGGGGGGGGGGGGGGAACCAGAAAATTCAAATGTAAGTGTTAGGCACTTTGATACTAGTGACCTGCAGCTTGAGGTGGAGCACCCTCCACTTCTCAGAGCCATTTAGAAACAGATGCTGCAGATTTTGAGGAACAAAACTCAGAACCAGAAATCTCTGAATTAGGTAAAACCTACCTTCTAGCATAAGATAGGGAGGGGAGGGTCATAAGACCTCATTAAAGGTATGAGGAAGCTGATATGACAGCTTTTGCTCTTTCTGTTGCTGAAATAGAAATTGAGGTGGAGCCTAGAACTTTTAGAGAAGCCATGGATAGTAAAGAGGCTAAAAAATGGATTCTTGCAATGCAAGAAGAAATGGAGCCTCTAAACAAGAACAAGACATGGGTGATGGTACCTAGACCAGAAAAACAGAAACTCATAGGATCTAAGTGGATCTTTAAGAGGAAAGAGAGAATTCCTGGAGTTGAACCACCTAGGTATAAAGCTAGGTTAGTGGCTAAAGGATTTACACAAAGGGAAGGGGTAGATTATAATGAAATATTTTCCCTTGTTGTGAGGCATAGTTCAATTAGAATTCTATTATCTTTTGTTGCTATACATGACTTGCATTTGGAACAAACTTGATGTTAAAACTGCTTTCTTGCATGTTACTTTAGAAGAAACAGTTTATATGCAACCTCCTGAGGGTTATGATAAAGAAATGAATAAAAATCATGTATGTTTATTAAAGAAATCTTTATATGGACTGAAACAATCACCTAGACAATGGTATAAACGATTTGATTCTTACATGATTCAAATGATTTCTGTAGAAGCAATTATGATGGCTGTGTTATTATAAATCTTGTGATAAATGTCATATATATTTGCTATTATATGTTGATGACATGTTGGTTGCTTGTGGAGACTTGGATATGTTAAATCAAGTTAAGTGCATGCTTAAATCTAAATTTGAAATGAAAGACTTAGGACCTATTAAAAGAATACTTGGTATGGAAATAACTAGAGAAAGGAATAAAAAGTTTCTCTACTTGTCTCAAAAGCCTTGTATTTCAAAGGTGTTAAAAAATTTGGAATGAGTCATGATAAATCTACTTCTATTCTTGTTGCACAGCGTGTTAAATTGTCTAGAAAACAGTGTCTTGAAATTAAAAATGAGTCACTGTTTATGAATAGAATACCTTATGCTAGTATGTTTGCTAGTGTAATGTATGCTATGGTATGTTCTAGACCTGATCTATCTTATGTTGTAAGTCAAGTGAGTAGATTTATGAGTAAACTTGGAAAACCACATTGGCATGCTTTGAAACAAATTTTTCAATACTTGTCTGGAACAAAACAACAAGGATTAATATTTGGAAAAAGGGATATGCATTGTAAAATAGGGTTAAAAGGATATGTAGATTCTGACTATGCTGAAAATCTAGATACCAGGAAGTCTTTGTCTGGTATGCTCTTTTCTTTTTTAGGTAGTGTTATTAGTTGGAAATCACATATGCAGTTTGTGGTAGCCTTGTCTACTATGGAGGCTGAATATATTGTCATGACTAAAGCCTTTAAGGAGGCTATATGGATAAAAGGATTGTGTCTAGAGTTAGGAATGTATAGTAGAACCGTTATAATTTATTGTGACAATCAAAGCACTATTCATTTGGCTAGGAATCATGTTTATCATGATAGGTCCAAACATATAGATGTTAGGCTGCATTTTGTGAGGGATATTATTTCTAGTGGTGAAATACAAGTAAGGAAAATTCTAACAGAGGATAATCCTTCGGATATGATGACTAAAACAGTACCTAAATCCAAGTTTAAACATTGTTTAAACTTGGTTAACCTTGGAAGTTTCTAGTGTTTGTTTTGCAGGAACCACTATGGGAGATGCTAAGGAGGTGCAAAAGTCATAAGCTTGCCAAGGTAGAGAATTATTGGAGTGTCAAGCTGAAGAAAAATCCAGGCCATCCATTTGGTGGAAAGATCAAACGACTGCTGTTGTTTCACTTTTGTTAGTGGAGGGGCATTGATATAATTTACATGAAATGAATTGTAAATAGAAAAGAAAGACATAGCAAGGGGCGGGGGATTTTGATTATTTTATGTTTGCAGCTTCAGCAGCACAGAAGGAGGGTCTTCCCTTTCCAACCATGAGAGACGTCTTCCCTTTACGGTCGTGAGAGTCTTCAGCGCATGAGAGAGACCTACAACCCGTAAAAACCATCACTAGCTGAGAGAGAGCCTTTTAGCTGCAGCGCACGAAGGAGGGAGACGGTAGGAGGGTGGTTCGACTTTGGGGATCTCCAGTCTCCAATGGAGGTTCACGCACGAGTAAGGGGAAGGTAAGCATAGATCTAGTTTCTTGGGAGGGTTTCTTTTAGGGAAATTAGGGAGGAAGATAGGAAGAAGCCTAAGGTTCTTTGCAAGTGCGAAGAGGGGGTTTTCTTGGGTCTTTCTTGGACTGATTTTTAGAGGAGATCGGTAAGCCCCAAAGGTAAATCTGTGTATATGTATTTATTTCTACCGATTTAATATAGCATCTCCAGAGGTAAGTTCCTACCGTGGATATAGGCCACTTTTTGGGCCGAACCACGTAAATGTGTTGTTGTGATTGTGTGATTGACATTTTTATATTCTATTGAATTTTATTGTTTCTTTGCTGAATATTATTTTGTGAATAAAATGTTTTCTTGATCAGACTTGGCACACACGCATGTTGAAATAAACAGGTTTTTATTTAGGTGTGATTGTGGTTGATGCTTATATAAAATCAGACTATTATTGTGGTTTGTTTATAATTGGTTAAAATCTAAAAATTAGAATTAGCAATCAACTTATGCACACAACATGGGGTATATATAGAGTTCCCAAAAATATAACTATTTAGGACATATAGGGTATTATTAGGATTTTTTTAAAAACATTTTAGCATAATTAACCCTATTTTATTATTTTAACCGCAGTAAAAATATTGGGGCAACCCGAGAGCACCGGTCGACTGAAACAAGGTTCAGTTGACCGAGTTGTCTAAGTTCGGTCAATCGGGCATAAATTGAACTAGAAGTTCGGTCGACCGGTTAAAGAGGTTCTAGAGTGATTTTCCTTTTTAGCGTGGTTCGGTCGACCGAGAGGATTTGAACTAACTAGTTCATTCGATCAGACCGTTGAGTTCTCACACGTGGGAACTCGGTTGACCAGGACGTTGGCATACAATTTAAGCTCGGTCGACCATAAGGTCAAAAGTTGACTTGGAGGGAGTTTAGTCGACCGGGTGAGAATGAATTGGCATGTCTCAGTCGACCGGGCAGTGGTCAAACTGTTGACCCGGCACCGGTTCGGTCGACCAGGTGATGTTGTACTTGTGTAGTACGGTCGACCGAGCATGCAACTTAAGTGCATTTCAGTTCTATTTAATTATTCAATCACCCTATTCATATGACCATATATATATATATATATATATATATATATATATATATATATATGCATGTGTGAGTGTCCTAAAGTCATTTTAGGCCTTTTTCCATTTTGAGGACAACAAAAAAATTTGGCATCAGTTGACCGAAGGGTGTTCCCTAAGGTCCATCTATGGTCTTGAGCTTGTCCATCCTACCATGCAGGTAAGACACTAATTATTACAGACCATGTTCCTATGTTACTATTACAGACCCAAATATAGGATTGAATTACAATACAATATGAAATAGTTTTCAAGGTCTTCAAGTCTTCACTTCATGTGCCATGTGCATGCATCATATGATACTTCTGATTGGTCTTGCACACAAACTCATCAACCAATAAATACTAGAGTATTTTTCATAATCAAAATGGGATATGACCAATAAGGTCATCATGAAAGTCTAAAATGCCTAATAAAAGGTTTAGTCATTACTCTAGGCTTGAAGCACTATTGGTCATATCTCGTTTTGAATTATTGCTTAGGTATAAATTACTTATACTTTACAAGGGATTGATTTCATTGAACATGCCAAAGTTTAAGTGAGCACACAAACCATTCTTCAACAACTATATTGGATATTTATTAACAATATTTATCTCTAATTAGTATAGTCATTCTTATAGACAACAAGTGCATCAGAAATAGATATTAAGGCATTCTATGCAATTCATGACCCAAGAACATTTCATATCAAATCATAGAACTTTAAGTGTAAGATATAATGTTCAGGGATATCAGAAGAGCCTCAATACTTCAATAAACGAAAGTGATGCATGTGATTCCTATAAGTTCTTTCTATAAGAAAGGTGCTTAGCTCTCCTAATTACCTGATGATTATGCAAGGATGAAACTTAATTTTCAAATAGTTTTCACTCACCCTTTCAAAAATATTGTAACGTTAATTTTATCATAATCATCTTTAACACAAGGTTTTATATGGTAAAATCTTGGTGAAATTTTGGCAGCATGCCGTTTGTATATAGGAAATTTTTCCATAAAAACTGTACCTGATAGTAGGTTGTTTTCAACAGATAGATTATATAAAGCAAGCAACAACCTAATATCCACAACTAGCATGCAAATTATATCACTGCATCCGCCATGTAGGAGGCTTTCAACACAAGCATGCATTCTAGTAGTTTAATCAACAACTCATAAAAGAAATGACTTATCCAATAGATGATATGAACAATAACTAACAATGGATAGTTATGAGATTAGTGCAGAGTGGTTCTCACAAGAGCATAAAAACATATAAGCATAAATAAAAATTGAGAGCCTTTTAATGAATGTAGATATGAAAGAATATATGCTCCCCTTGAGTTATGCGCTCAACTCTTTTTATGCCTTTACTTTTATTAGGCATTTTAGGCTTTCATAATGAAGACATGGCAAACATGCCATGTCTATTTGGAAGTGGATTTTTATTCAAGTAGCCAATAATTTTATATTTTAACCAATGAATATATGCATTAAGTTCAGATTGGTTATATACTTGGATTTGTAGATTGACTTAATTTTTCAAAATACTTAGTATGTAAAATTTTAAATATTGGACATATACTAAGATTTTACATTTTTAGCCCAAACCACTTCCTAAGCCTTTAGTCAACACTACCCCCTATGGCTAATCCTAAATGCTAAGGAAGAATTATGTGATCATATAATTCTTGTTTGAGTAAACTCTTCCTTGAATTTCAAGGGGTTTGTTTTCTTAACAACCCATATCATTTTTCTATCTTTTATTCTTGATGGGTTAAGAGTCGGTGATTCTTTGACTTTCCATACTCGTTTGGATTTCACACCTTTTCTTTTAAATGGGTAATCAAATTTTACGTGCCCCTTCTTTTTACATAAGACACATGTGGTGAGTGTATGGACTGAAAGAGGTACTAGCATAGTGTTTCGATTCTTTTACAAAGTACCCCATGTATGGGTTCTTCCTTTTCCTATTTTCAATTTCATTAAAACATATACCTTCTTTATCTAAGGTCATCTTTTGTGAACCTAAGAGTTTGTCAAAATTTTCTTTACCTCTAGTGAATATATGAATGTTCTTTGACTGGTTTTCTATTTTCTTTTCTAGATCTTGAATTTTCAAGTTCTCTAGACCTTTGCAAACATTCTTAAGTTTCAAAAATTTTTTAGTCATATTGATTGCTTTGCATTCAAGTTATGCAATAAGAAGATCTTTATTATTATCATTTGAAGTTTGAGATCTTGTTGCATTCAAATCTTTTTCTAATTTTTCATTCTTGCTTACTAACTCTTTGATTTTAAAAACATTTTCTCTTTCAACAAGAAATTTTGATTCACATTCTTTCTCACATGCCTCATACTTGTCCTTCAAAGTAATATATCTTTTATTAGCTTTAACAAATGACTTATGAATTCTAACATATTTAATTTGCAGTTCTTCATAAGTAGGCATGCTCTCACTATCACTACTATGGCATGATTTAGAATCAGATGCATCATTTAAATCATCACATGAATCATTGCTAGGATTATCATATGAATCATTGCCAGGATTATCTAATAACACAGAAAGAGACGGGTTTACCTCATCGTCAAATAGAGCTATGAAGCACGGTTTACCTCCTTCAAGATCCATAGAGCTTGTATCACAAGGAGTGGTTGCCTTTTCCTGCGCAGTTGCTCCATATCTCCTTTCAAGTTCCTCCCATATCTCCTTAGCACTATTACATGCCATAACCTCACAAAGAACATTAGAATCTAAAGTGTGCAGCAAGGTGTTCAAGGCATCAAAATTTATTTGCACCAAGTTCTTGTCATGATCATTCAATTCATACTCAGATTTAGGAACACTAGTACAACCAATGGATTTAATAGGCACACTATCACCTTGATCAATGACATTTCAAAATTTCCAATTTAAAGCTTTCACATACACAGTCATTATGAATTTCCATACAACATAGTTATTACCACAGAATACTGGTGGGTGTGTGACCAATCTTCCCTCACATAAAGGGGATGCACTAACATGAGCCATCATGATCTTTTAACTAAATGACGTCTAAGTCAAAGTTACGAGGCTCTGATACCAATTGTTAGCTTTGGTGCAATCCCAAGAGGGGTGTGAATTGGTATTTAAAAAATTTTATTCCCTAGGTCTATCCACTAACAACAGTATTACACAAGCCTAAGGTCAATTTAGTACATGTAAAGTGAATCAATGTAAATATATAACGGAATTTAAACTACAATAGAAATTTAACCAAGCATGCACAATAAAGCAATAAAGGAGACTACACCCAGAAATGTTATCGAGGTTCCTGAAAACTGCCAACGTCTCCGCCTTGGCTAACAAGCACAAGGATTGTCACTATAGGCTCATTTAATGGGTAAAGCGGTACCTAAACAACTAGGTCAATTAGCACAAGGCTGACCTTAACTTTTACAACCAGGTCAATTAACACAGGGCTGACCTCAACTTATAGAATCCTTCCGAGCTGGATTACCACCCCATCAGGCCACGCCTGGAATATAACAGATTTCTTAATAATAGTTTGTGTACAACAAATGTGCTTGTCAACAAAGTAGATATGTACTACAATATGCAGAGTATAATCAATGCATTATCAAAAGATAGGATTTGATAAGCTCAGTGTTGTCTAAGTATCTACTCTCAAATACTTATGTAAATATTACTATCAGTGCGTGAGGGTGTGAATGATATGATCTTTGTTTCAAGTAATGATTTCATCACAATGCACAAACAAAGATCACAAGCACACTTCAAATATCTCAAAAACTAATTTTTCTCAATATAAATCACAAGAGATATTCAAAATGGTTTATAAAAATTTATTTGATCTTTGTACTAAAATGATAATATCAATCAAAAGGAACACTAACAAAGATCTTCACAAGAAAATATTCCAGAAGAATTTTTCTAAAAAATAAGCACACTAGATATTTGAAAACGATTCGTAAAAATTTATTTCACAAACAAAAGCAATACGAACTCTTGAGTAGTGCAATGATGTTGCAAAACTCACAAGCTCTACGAAGTTTTCCTATGGAAGACTTATTAATGAAGTCTCCTAGAAAAACTCAAGCTTACTCTCAGATAAAATATATATCGATCAACCGGAACTAACGAGAGTGTAAGGTTAACTAGAAACTCACAATATCACTCTTACTTAACAAGGTTTGCAATAAGGATGAGTAAGAATGAAGAAATGAAGGTTGAATGTGAGAAAAAGAGCTTTTGAAAATTAGATAAAATTTTCTAATTGTTTTGCTAATCTCTTGCTAATTTTTGCAAATGAAGGGGTATATATAGAGTTCCCCAAAAATATAACCGTTCAGGACATGTAGGGTATTATTAGGATTGTTTAAAAACATTTGAGCATCATTAACCCTATTTTATTATTTTAACCATGGTAAAAATATTGGGGCAACCCGAGAGCACCGGTTGACTGAAGCAAGGTTTGGTTGACCGAGTTGTGTAGGTTCGGTTGACCGAGCATAAATTGAACTAGAAGTTCGGTCAATCGGTCAAAAAGGCCAGGGAGATTTTCCTTTTTAGCGCTGTTTGGTCGACCGAGACGATTTGAACTAATTAGTTTAGTCGACCAGACCGTTGAGTTTTCACATGTAGGAACTCGGTTGACCAGGACGTTGGCATGTAGTTTGGGCCCGGTCGACCGTAAGGTCAAAGAGTTGATTTGGAGGGAGTTTGGTTGTATAGGTGAGAATGAACTGGCATGTCTCGGTCGACCGGGAAGTGGTCAAACTATTGACCCAACACTGGTTCGGCCGACCAGGTGATATTGTACTAGAGTAGTACAGTCGAACGAACATGCAACTTAAGTGCATTTCAGTTCTATTTAATTATGCAATCACCCTCTTTATATGGCCATATATATATATATATATATATATATATATATGCATGTGTGAGTGGGTCATTCTAGGCCTTTTTCCATTTTGAGGACAATGAAAAAATTTGGCGTCCGTTGACCGAAGGGTGTTCCCTAAGGTCCATCTATGGTCTTGAGCTTATCCATCCTACCATGTAGGTAAGGCACTAATTATTACAGACCATGTTCCTATGTTACTATTACGGACCCAAATATAGGATTGAATTACAATACAACATGATATAGTTTTCAAGGTCTTCAGGTCTTCACTTCATGTGCCATGTGCGTGCACCATATGATACTTCCGATTGGTCCTGCATACAAACTCATCAACCATTAAATACTAAAATATTTATCATAATCAAAACGGGATACGACCAATAAGGTCTACACATATTTGTATATGCTTGAGTAATACTAGAACTTTTTTATCTATCTTGTTTATTTAAACGTCCTTGTGTCTTTTGAATTGGATATGACTAGAAAAGACCTTAGGTTGAGTTATACTGGTTATGGACTGAATTAGAATAGAAGTGACCTCAAATTTTTTAGATATCCAATTCACCCCCTCTTGGGATTACACCAATATTATCAATTGGTTTCAGAGCCTTATTGCATAGACTTAAACGTTTTTGCAAAAGATCGCAATGACTCATTTTGGTGTTACCCCTTATGCGGAGGGACACTCTTCCAAACGATTTTTTTTTTAATGTTAATTACACCTATTGGAAACAAAGAATACGTATTTTTCTTCAAAATGCTGATTAAGGGTGTGGAGAGTAGTTTTCAAAGGGGATTTTGCTCCTATGAAATCTAAAGAAATAGTAAATGTACCTGAGACTAAAGAAGAATATACAGACGATGACATGAAACCAACTCAAGTAAATGCTACTTCCATGAATCTTATATATTGTGCTTTTGATGTTAATGAATTCAATAGGGTCATGGCATGCACCTCAGTTAAAGAAATATGAGATAAATTAGAAGTTACATATGAGAGGACTAGAGATGTAAATGATAGTAGAATTAACATGTTAACTAGTGAATATGAGGCATATAGGATTAACTTTGGTGAATCTATTCAAAGCATGTACACTCAATTCACACACATCACTAACTCATTACATGCACTTGGCAAGACTTACCCCACTTGTGAAATGATTAGGAAAATACTTAAGGGTCTTCCACCTATCTAGGAGGCGAAGGCTACAGCCATAGTTGAGGGTAAAAATCTAAAGGCAATGACACTAGATAAATGAAATGGCCATAAATGAAAGGATGAGTGAGCATAAAAAGGCTAGAAAAGTGATAGCTTTGAAAGTGTCCACTAGTGGCTTTAGTATAGATAGTGATGAGGAGCCAGATGAAAACATGGCTTTGCTAACCAAAATTGCAGTTTCTTTAAAAAGAATGGGAGGTCCTCCAGAAAAATCAGGAAAAGTCATATCCTCCCATCTACTTCAACTATAACAAGGTCGGCCACATAAAACCTGACTACCCACTACTGAAAAAGGAATCAAAAAAGAAGAAGAAGGCGATGAAAGTCGGCACGTCTTGGGATAAACATAGTACCAGTGGTTCAAACACCGAGTCTAGCGACATTGATTCTGATGATGATAGTATCATCTTGTTCCTTATCATCTTATTATTCGAGTGATGATTCTGATGATGATAGCATGCATACATATAAAGAATTGAAACTTGAATATATTCATGTTCATACATCTCTTAAGAAAATGACTAAGAAAATTAATGATTTGGAAAAATGCACAAATTGGTCAAAACTATTTGAAATAGGAAAAAAAAAAAAAAAAACTCTCACTATTCTTCACTGAAAGAAAAGGATTTGAAAATTGAGTGTTATTGATTTTATGAGTCAAATCCTGTTTTGATAATGACAAATCAGTTGGTAATTTACCTATGCATTGAAATTTTGAACAGAATCATGACTTAGCATGCATGGATGGTAAGTACGCTATGGAAGCCATAAGGAACACGAAGTACATACCACTTGGCTCAATTTAGGGAAGCCAAAGAGCAGAAGGATAAAGACAATCCAAATTTTTAGTTGTAATTTGAATTAGGTTTGATTGTATTTGCATAACTCATAAGATATGGTGTGAAGCTTGAAATGACATATAGATTAACCTTAGGATGCATATGTTTTCATGACATATTCATATGCATTGACCTAGGTTGGATTGGGCTAAATAATAGGCAGCTCATCAACAATTCCCCTGGTCTTGACGACGAATGCATGAAGGCCGCTCATTGACTAATTCTTAGTCTTGTTGACAAGAAAATAACAAGACCATAAAAATCTCAGATAACGCAATCATTGACGAATCTCCTATTCTTGTCGATGAGTGACTGAAGGAAATTCATCGACTGGTACAGACATTCATTGACGAATTTGTGGTGCCAAACGGCGCTTCAGTGCAGAAACAGACAGAAAATTTTTAGTTAAATGATCCAACGACTGAAAATTTATCAAAGGGCAAGAATACTTATATGTACACACTCTATACCCTAGGCTAACACTTTAGCACAACTTTTGTACGAATTTTGCACAACCTTTGCACACCTTTTGCTAAGCTTTGCTTACATTCAATGTATTCACATCAAGTTTGTGCATTCATCAATATCATCTTCAAGATCCAAGTACTTACACTCATATCATCTTACGAAAAACTGGTTTGGTCTTGAGGTTTGGTTAAGTTTTTTTCTTAGCATTCAATCTTAGTTTTATAAGTTCATATACTCCATTATTCTTTCATTTAAAATATTTATTAGGAGAAAGAACTTGAATTTCACACACACACACACACACACACACACATATATATATATATATATATATATATATTTGTTTTAAAAATCTTTGTAATTTTCAAAGGCATATTTTTTATTCAAAAGATTTAATATTATTTTTGCAAAAGGTATTTGAAAACAAGAGACTAAATCTTTGTGATATTCAAAGTTATATTCTGATTCAAAGATTTTATATTTTAAATTCTTGCAAAAGTTATTTGAAAGCAAACCCTAGGATCTCCAAAGCATATTTTTAAGATATCATTTTGGGAAAATATTGAATAAAGTTTAGATCTTTGAAGCATCTCATACATATATAATTTTCATATAACGATCATACTTTTCATATACATTATTGGGAAAAATGTATTCTCTCTTGAGCTACATATTATACCTTGTGAGATTGCTTATAACTGATTGTACTCATTAGCTTATTGAGAAGTGGTTGAGTATTTAAGAATATTTAATTGTTGTATTAACGGTTTGGTTTATGAATCGTGAGGATGAAGCTACACCTCTTGTAAGCATTGGATTAGGAGATAGCTACGTCTCTTGTAAGTAACAGATTATAACGAGAAGCTCCATCCCAAGTTAAGGGGTAGTATAGTGGAATCCTTGGGTAGTTTACCCAAGGCAAGGACGTAAGTTGGGTTGGCTAAACCTTGTAAAAATCATGTTTGCATCTCTTTTTCCTTAACTCTTTTAATTTTCGCGTGCACTTGGGCTTGTTATGTTTGTTAAGTAATTAGGTAATATTGTTTGCTAGATAAAGTCACACATTAAAGTTGAGAAACACTAAACTGCTTGTCACCTAGTTTGTGAGTGCGTTCTTATAAGTTTTTACAAAATTGGAAACTAAAGACTAAGATATTTAAAATACCCAATTCACCCCCTCTCCTCTTGGGATTACACATAAATTCACATCTGGTATCAGAGCGAGGTTGCACTAGAGTTAAACTTGTTTTTGTAAAGCATCACGATGGCACACATCGGTTTAATCCCATTCGGTGAGGGACACTCATCCACACGAGTACCCATTTTTTGTGGTGTTAACTACATAAACTATAAACAAAGAATGCAAATCTTTCTTCAAAATGCTGATTGGAAAGTATGGAAAGTTGTCTCCAAAGGAAATCATATTCCTATGAAAATTGTAGAGAAAGAAAATATACCTAAGACTGAAGATGAATATACAGATGAGGACATAAAAGCTCTTCAAATAAATGATACTGCGATGAATATATTATACTGTGCTTCAGACGTAAATGAATTTATTAGGGTCATGGCGTGTACAACTGCTAAGAAAATATGGGATAAATTAGAAGTCACATATGAAAGCACTAAAGATATAAAAGACAGTAGAATATACAAGCTAACAAGTGAATACAAAGAATTTAAAGTGTCTTCTAGTGAATCAATTCAATCTATGTACACTAGGTTCACCCACATCACAAATTCATTGCATACTCTTGGTAAGACTTACCTTACTTATGAAATGATCAAGAAAATTCTTAGGGGTCTACCACCAGTCTAGGAGGCAAAGGCTACAACCATACTAGAAGGACATAACCTAAAAGCAATGACACTAAACAAGTTAATTGGGTTGCTTATCACGTATGAATTAACAATAAATGAAAGAATGAGTGAGCACAATAAAACTAAGAAAGTAACAGCCCTCAAAGCATCATCTAGCAATTATAGTGAAGAGAGTTGTTCAGAATCGCAAGATAATATGACTCTTCTAACTAAAAAGTTCAGAAAGTTCTTGAAAAAGAATAGGAAGTATATTAGAAAATTCCAGAACTCAAAAACAAAAAAAAGAGAGTTAAGTAAAAGGAAGTAAAAGGATGATCCTCCTACATGCTATAATTGCAGAGAAGTTTGGCACCTCAAGTCAGACTGTCCTTAGCTAAAGAAAGTGTCCAAAAAGAAAAAGAAGGCACTAAAGGTTGGTTGGGACACACACAGTACCAGCAGTTCAGACTCTAAATCTAGCGATGACTAGATTGCTAATTTGTGTCTAATGGCTCATGAATACCACGAGGTATAATCATTTTGCTTAGCTTCATCATATTATTCTAGTGATTCTGATAATGATGATAACATGATTTCGTATGATGAAAAGTTGTTGGAAATGCAAAATGAATCTCATGCATCTTTGACAAAAGAAAAGGATTTGAAAATTAAAAAGTTAGAAAGAAATTTGGAAGAGAAATCTAACATTATTTATAAATTCACAAAGGGTCAAAATAATTTTGAAAGGCTTCTTGGAGCTTAAAGAAGTTCTCTAGATAAAGAAGGTCTTGGATTTAATGGAAAGGAAAATCTAAAATAGAAACATCTTTACATGGGCCACTTTGTGAGAGAGTCAAAATTTTATGTTCCATCTAAAGACTCTTATAGATATACTTGTTTTAAATGTAAGAGGTTGGGTCACATAAAATTTGACTGTCCTTTTAAGAACAAAGCTGTTAAAATTAAAAAAGTCTAGAAAGTCAAAGAAGAATCGAGCACTAACCCCCATGCACCCAAGAAAATATGGGTACCAAAATTAGTCAATTAAATGTCCATTGCAGGTGTGCTTGAGATCGTTTGCCTCAAAGGATAAATGGTATAATAGTGGATGCTCTCAACACATGGCCAAAGATAAAGCAAAGTTCACATCCATCACACCTAAGGATGGATAATTCAACACCTTCAGCGACATACACAAAAGGTAGAATCATTGGAGTAGGTAAGGTTGGTAAGGAAACTTCCCTTATTATTGATAACGTGTTATTAGTAGATGGTCTAAAACATAACCTGTTAAGTATAAGTCAATTGTGTGATAAAGGTTATAAGGTTTCCTTTGAACATGACAAATGCACCGTAGAGAATAAATCTGAAAACAAAATATTATTTATTGCTGATCGTCATGAAAATTTCTACACCAATAGCCTTGATAATCTTGCTTCTCAACATATAACTTGCTTTTTTGCTATAAATGAAGTTAGTTGGCTTTGGCATAGGAGATTCAGACATGTAAACATGGGCTTATTATCTAAACTAGTTAAAGGAGAATTAGTTAAGAGATTACCTAAGACACAATTTGCGAAAGATAAAATATGTGATGCATGTCAACTAGGAAAATAAATAAAATCTAGCTTTAAGAAGAAGAAAGTTGTCTCCACCACTAGGCCACTTCAAATTTTACACTTATATTTATTTGGTCCTAATCCAACTCAAAGTTTGGGTGGTAAATTATGTGCTTTCGTCACTGTTGACGACTATTCTAGATTCACATGGGTATTGGTTTTTGCACATAAAGATAAAGAATGTGAAAAATTTATTAAATTATGTAGAAGAATTCAAAATGAAAAAGGCTATACGATCACACACATACGAAGTGATAGGAGTAGAGAGTTTCAAAACAAGGGTATGGAAGAATATTGTGATTCACTAGGAATCTCTTATAACTTTTTGGAACCTAGGATGCCACAACAAAGTGGGGTAGTTGAGAGAAAGAATAGTTTCTTACAAGAAATGGCTGGAACCATGCTTAATGAACATAAGTTACCTAAGTATTTTTGGGCCGAGGCAGTGAACACTGCCTACTATGTATTGAACAGAGTTCTAATTAGACCCACTCTAAATAAACTCCCTATGAATTGTGGAAAGACCATAGACCGAATATTTCCTATTTCCATGTCTTTGGATGCAAATGCTTTATTATTAGAGATAATGAACACCTAGGAAAATTTGATGCAAAATATGATGAAGGTATCTTTCTAGGTTATGCCTTAGACAGTAAAGCCTATAGGGTGTATAACAAAAGAATATTGACCGTTGTAGAATCCATTCATGTAGTATTCAATGAGTCCAATCCATTGTCTAAAAGTTTTAATGAGGATGATTTTGAGATAAGTAAGGAATTAGAAAAACTATCCATTGAAAATAATTCAGATAAGAGTAATGAAGTTAAGGAAACATCTTCTGAAGATAATCAAGTAGAAAGTGAGGTTCATGAACTACCTAGGGAATGGAAGTATGTAAGAAATCACCCTATAGATCAAATCATAGGTGAACCATCACGTGGAATAACTACATGATCATCACTTAGAAATATGGTTAGCCACTTTACATTCTTATCACAAGAAGAACCTAAGAATATGAGTGAGACAATTGAGGATGAATCATGAGTGATATCTATGCAAGAAAAATTAAATCAATTTGAGAGAAATAAAGTCTGGACACTAGTTCCTAGACCTGATAATCATACAGTTAGTGGAACAAAACGAGTCTATAAGAACAAGAAAGATTAAAATGGAATAGTAGTTAGAAACAAAGTTAGACTAGTAGTTCAAGGATATAACCAGGAGGAAGACATAGACTTTGAGGAAACATATGCTCCTGTAGCTAGAATGGAAGTTATTCGGATGTTATTGACATATGCTGCTTTTAAGAATTTCAAATTATATCAAATGGATGTGAAAAAGCACATTTCTAAATGGCTATATAAATGAGAAAGTTTATGTTGAACAACCCCTAGGATTTGAAAACCACAAATTTCCAAATCATGTTTATAAATTGACTAAAGCCTTGTATGGATTAAAGCCAGCTCTTAGAGCTTGGTATGAAAGGTTGAGTGGTTTTCTTCTAGATAATGGGTTTACTAGAGGGAAGATTGACACAACACTCTTCATAAAGGCTAAAAATGATAACTTGCTCCTAGTACAAATATACACAGATGATATCATTTTTGGAGCAAGAAACGAAGAGTAATGAGTTGCCAGTTGCATGCAAAGTGAATTTGAAATAAGCATGGTGGGTGAACTTAATTTCTTTCAAGAACTTTAGATCAAACAGGCAAAACATGGAATTTTTATAAACCAATCAAAATTCATTAGGGATATACTCAAAAAGTTTAACATGGAAGATGGTAAAATTTTAGGAACACCTATGAGTTCTTCCACAAAATTAGATAAAGATTAGTAAGGTATACCAGTGGCTGTTAAGCTTTATCGTGGAATGATTAATAGGCTATTATACATGACTGCTAGCAGGCCTGATATTATGTTTAGAATATGCTTGTGCACATGATTTTAGGCTGCACCTAAAGAGCCACATTTATTAGCAAGTAAAAGAATATTTAGATACCTTATTGAAACTATTGAACTTGGATAATGGTATCCTAAGTGCACTTCTCTTGAGATTGTCATTTATTCTGATGCTGACTTTGCCGGTAGTAAAGCGGATAGAAAAAGAACGAGCGGCACTTGTCACTCTTTAGGAAAATCCTTAGTTTCATGGTTTTCCAAGAAATAGAACTCAGTTGCATTGATCACAGCCAAGGCAGAATACATAGCAGCTGGAAGTTGTTGTGCTCAAATGCTATACATGAAGCAACAACTAATGGACTATGGATTGTACTATGAATCTATTCCTATAAAGTGTGACAATATGAGTGCAATAAACATCTCAAAGAATCCTATATCACACTCATGAACTGAGCACATAGAAATTAGACATCACTTTCTTCGTGACCATGTGCAAAAGGGGGATGTGGCAATTGAGTTTGTGTGCACAGATGAACAATGGGCAGATATATTTATGAAACCACTTCCAGAGGATAAGTTTATCTAAATTAGTGGTGAATTAGGCCTGATGTACATTAGAGAAGTTGCCTAAAGATATATTAGAATACATAACTGAGGGGTAGCAATTTAATTTTAAAATTAAGTAATTGCTGTTTATAGAGAATTGCATGTTAAATCTTTAATGGATATCTGATATATGTTGATACACACATGTCACATTTGGAATATTATGACTTGAATTGTTTGCCTTCCTATATACATGTCGATTGAAATCTTGCTGTATGTTCAATATAAAAAATTGTTTTTACAAAACAGCTATAATTTTAGAAAAGGGAAGAAATAAAAAAAAAAAATTCAAAGAGGAGAGATATTTAAGTTCATATATTTTTATATACCTTTTTGATTGATTTCAAAAGGAGGGGAAATATTTTCTAAGAGCAATAATATTTTTAGGGCAACAGGGAGAGAAATGGAAACAAGTAGTTTTGAGCATAATGCAAAATTGAACATACTTTGTGTAAGAAAATTTGGGAGAGACTAGAATGTGTAAACTGCTTCATATGTCATATTCTACAACATGTTTGGATTACTTTGCTATATTACATTACTATATTATAAATCATGCATTATCTTAGGGGGAGCCTTATTAAGCTTAACCCATTTTTGCTTGTGTATTTGTCATCATCAAAAAGCAGAGATTGTTGACTTTATGAGTCCAATCCTATTTTGATAATGACAAATCACTTGGAATTTTACCTGTGCATTGAGATTTTGAACAATATCATGACTTAGCAAGTACGCTATGGAAGCCACGAGGAACACAAAGTACATACCACTTGGCTCAATCCTTGGAAGCCAAAGAGCAAAAGGGTAAAGGCAATCCAAATTTTCAATTGTAATTTGTGTTAGCTTTGATTTTATTTGCATAACTCATAAGATATGATGCAAAGCTCAAAATGATATATATATTGACCTTAGGATGCATGTTTTTCATGACATATTCATATGCATTGACCTAGGTCGGATCGGGCTGAATAATAGGCAGCTCGTCAATGATTCCCCTTGTCTCGTCGACCAATGCATTAAGGCCACTCATCGACTCATTCTTAGTCTCATCGAAGAGAAAATTCTGAGACCATAAAAATCTTAAATAACCCAATCATCAACGAATCTCCCGTTCTCGTCAATGAGCGACTGAAGGAAATTCGTTGACTGGAACAGACATTCGTCGAGGAATTCGTGGTGCCAAACGGCGTTTTAGCGTAGAAACGGACATAAATTTTTTAGTTAAATGATCTAATGGCTGAAAATTGATCAAAGGGCAAGAATACTTACATATACCAATTCTAAACCCTAAGCTAAAACTTTAGCACAACTTGTGTACGCATTTTGCACAACCTTTGCACACCTTTTGCTAAGCTTTGCCTACATTGAACGTGTTCACATCAAGTTTGGGCATTCATCAATATCATCTTCAAGATCCATGTGCTTACACTCATATCATCTCGTGAAAACTAGTTTGATCTTGAGGTTTGGTTAAGTTTTTTTCTTAGCTTTCAATCTTAGTTTTATAAGTTCATATACTCCATTATTCTTACATTTAAAATATTTATTAGAAGCAAGAACTTGAATTTCACACACACACACACACACACACACACACACACACATATATATATATATATGTATATATATTTTGTTGGTTGAAAAATCTTTTGTAATATTCAAAGGCATATTTTTTTTTTCAAAAGATTTAATATTATTTTTGCAAAAGGTATTTGAAAACATGAGACTAAATCTTTGTGATATTCAAAGTTATATTCTGATTCAAAGATTTTATATTTTATTATTCTTGCAAAAGTTATTTGAAAGCAAACCCTAAGATCTCCAAAGTATATTTTAAGATATCATTTTTGGGAAATATTGAATAAAGTTTAGATCTTTGAAGCATCTCATACATATATATCTTTCAAATAAAGATCATACTTTTCATATACATTATTGAGAAAAATATATTCTCTCTTGAGCTTCATATTATACCTAATGAGAGTGCTTGGAACTGATTGTACTCATTAGCTTCTTGAGAAGTAGTTGAGTATTCAGGAATATTTAATTGTTATTTGTATTAACGGTTTGGTTTGTGAATCGTGAGGAGGAAACAAAATCTCTTGTAAGCAATGGATTAGGAGATAACTACGTCTCTTATAAGTAGCAGATTGTAACGGGAAGCTCTGTTCCAAATTAAGGAGCAGTATAGTGGAATCCTGCAAGGATGTAGGTCGGGTTGGCTAAACCTCGTAAAAATCGTGTTTGCATCTCTCTTCCCTTAACTCTTTTAATTTTCGTTTGCACTTAATTATTTGTTTGTTATGTATGTTAAGTAATTGGGTAATATTGTTTGCTTGATAAAGTCACACAGTAAAGTTGAGAAATATTGAACTACTTGTCATCTAGTTTGTGCGTGTGTGGTTGTAAGTTTTTACAAAATTGGAAACTAAAGATTAAGGTTTTTAAAATACCCAATTCACCCCCACTCTTGGGATTACACATAAATTCACAAGTTTCTTGAAATAAAATTGGAGGATGGCTCCAAAATCATTTATAAATACACAGAGGGCCAAAATAATTTTGAAAGACTTCTGTTAGCTTTGGTGTATTCTCAAGAGAGGGGGGGGGGGTGAATTGTAATTTTAAAATTTATTCCTAAGTTTAGCTTAATCCAACGACAGTATATTCACAACATAGGGTCTGTCTATACAGTTCTGCAAATAAATATAACGTGCGGAAATTAAGATCATGCGTAGCATTTACCAACTATAACATACATGTGCAGAAATGTAAATTGTAGAAAGATAAACAGTGCACAGAAGATATGTTATTTGGGTTCGGCTAACTGTGCCTACATCCCCGCCTTTAGCTCGCAAGCCCGAGGATTCCACTAATGACTCACTTAATGGGTGGAGCGGTACCAATAACAACCAGGTCAATTATCACAGGGCTGACCTCAACCTTTACAAATTCTCTTTGCGGGGCAGAGAAGACCCTAGGTCAAATTCACAAGGCTGACCCCAACCTTTACACAATCCTTACCGGGTTGGATTACCGCCCCCTCAGGCCACGCCTAGAAATACAATAGTATTTTTCTCAATCAAGTTGATACAATGATTGTGCTTTCATGTGAAACAGATATGCACCCAATAAGCGCAAGTAATAATCAATCCACACCAAACATATAGGATTTGTAAGCTCAGTGGTGTATGTATGCAATCTACACTAAATATAATGATTATATTCAATCAAGCACAAGAGTGTTCTAATTAAGTTATATCTTTGAAACAAGTTAAATGAAATCTCAATAGAAAATTAGGGTTTCAAAGATGTTAATCAAGTATTCAAACTAGCTTAAAAGATTTCCTTCAATGAAATAAGTACATGAGTGGTTTGAAAAATATTTTAGCTTGTAGAAAATATTTTTCACAACAAAATCAAAGCTATGGGACACTTGCAATGACAATGCAAATATCCTAAGCTTGCTATTTTATTCTAACACGAGATTTATAATATTGAAATAAGCGGGATAAACTTAACTAAACTCCCCAAAATCAATCAATCAAACAAGAACAATGAGAGTATTAGCAATATCTAATAGACACAAGAACTGTGATGACCCAAAAATATATATATATATATATATATATATATATGATTAAAGTACAATAATAATAAAATAATAAAAATAGTCATTAAGTTAATATCAATACAGAAGTGTTTTTCTGTAGGATCCTTGATTCCATGTTTGATGCCTAAGAAAGACCTTGTCTAAGCGAGTGCTCAGAGACCATTGCGGCTCAGTCGCTCCCTGGAGGTCGGCCTGGTCAAAGTGGAATTTCATAGGATAAATAGGGTAGACACTATTTATATACGTAAATAAGTACATAAAATAATGTTTTGACTGACATAATTTGTAGAAATATATGATAAAATAATAATAATATAAGTATCATATGCGGGGCCCACAAGACTGTGTGGGGCCCACATGAGTCCCAAAACCGTATGGAGGTTTACACGAGTCTCAAAGCTATGTAGGATGCATAAAATCGTATAAGAGTTATTCGAGTTACGTAGGATTCATTCGGGTCTCGAAGTTGTGTGGGGCCCACATGAGTTTTCAAAATTTAAATTTAATTCTTATTCAAAAATAAATAATAAAATAAATAAATACTAAAAATAGTTTAAAAGTAATAACAATGATAATAATAATGACAATAATGATTAAGAAAAATAATAAAATAATAAAATAATTAATTAACTAATTGATTAATTAATTAGGTAAGTAGTTAATTAAAAATTTATTTAATGGGAATGGTGGCAAGCACTCCCACATGGCCTCCATCCCCATCCCATACTCAACCCATACCTTGCCCATCCCTTGCCCATTCTTTAATTTTAAAAAAGTTATAATTTCACCCATCTCCCCATACTTTCATAAATTTCATTTCTTCCCCAAAATTTTCCTATAAATAGGGAGCTCTCAACCTTCATTTTTCACAACAATTTTTCAAGGAAGAGAAGGATTAGTGAGTGAAAGAATTTGTGGTGGAGAGAGAATTTTTGAATAAATTCTCAATCACCCACTTTTTCCGATCTCATTTCTTAAGAATAATTATTGTGCTCGTAGCACACGGTAAAAGAAGAAGGTAAGTAAATTTTGATTATGTTAGTTTCTTTTTATTTTAAATTCATACCCGAATTTATTTTGTACGCAAATTTTAATTATGTTAATTAGTTCCACAAAATTTTCATGAGTTTATTTTTACGCATATTTAATTATACCAGTTCTATCTTTAATATACTTGCATATATTTTTGAGTTAAGAAATGTTCCAATCCCCTCGGGTAAATTTTCAGCATTTCTTTCTATTTAAAAATAAAATTATATATATTTTTAACACAAAAATTGTGTGGCATGAGTTTATTTCTACGTTGCATTTTTTAAAGATGAGATTTTTACGATATTATTTTAAATTGCATAAATTATAATAAGATGATTTTAAAACCCCTTATGGCAACGAAAGTTCAAAGTTACAGATGCTCGGTACCGCAGCTTAAAGTTTATACGGATCAGAGTGCACCCACACTGTTTACAAAGTGGTTATTTATGTTAGTGGATTTCTCCTGAGTGCACACCTGGTTCCGGACCAGGACTTAATAAGGAAAATCTCACTTAAAGTTTACGTACGTTGATTTAGTTTGGTCGGTCAGCCAGCTAAGTCCAGTCTTCGGACCGCACAACCCAGTCATGGGGGTAAACATGACTTACGGCAAACAGGCCTAAGGGTGGTTTTAACAATATATGTTTATACATATTTAATTACGTGTACAAAGTTACTGATAATTTGAAGGAAAAGTGTAAGTTTATGTGAAAAGGATCATTTTGGTGCTTATATGACGATCTAAGGAAAACGTATAAGGAAAAGTATATGTATGTTTATCATTAAATATTTTTACAGTTTTAAAGTTAAAAGTTTAATTTAGCAGTTATAGTATATGATTTAAAAATTTATTGTTGAAATTGATGACAAAAGTTTTATGCAGAAATTGTTAAATTTATGTTTATTCTAAAAGCAATCTTGAAGTTATAGTATTCATTATTGTTTTACGAAATTCTTTAAAAACTCATTTTGGCCACACACTAATAATAATCTTATTTACTTACTGAGCGTCGTCTCATCCCAATCATATTTTATTTCAGATAACTCTGAAGGACATGTCGAGAATCAGGCTTAGCAAGCATGCGGGTGGGGATTAGAAAAATAAAGATTAATTAGAAATATTAGTATGGTTTCAGATATTTATGTTTGTGTAATTTTCCTTCTTTTGAAATAAATGATTGTAATATGGAATATTAGTGCTCTGGTTTAATAAAAATTTAGTTTATTTGCTTCCGCTGTAAATCAGTAGTAAAAAGTTAATATCCCAGGCCCCTCGGGGTCGGGGTGTTACAAGAACACTCAATAAACTTTCGCAATATCAAGATGTATCAAGGGAATAAATATTTGAGAGTATTTTGGGCAAAATAAGATTTTGAGATAGAGAGATTTTTTGCTAATTATTTTGGCTAATCTCATGCTAATTATTCCAAATGAGGGGTATATATAGACTTCCCCAAAAATATAACCGTTCAGGAACCATATGGAATTATGTTGACCTTATAGGTCACACCCTGGTTTTGATAATGACAAACTCAATTGTATTTAATAAATATCCAGTTCATGTGCAGGTTTATACTAACATACATTCAAGGGCACGTGAAAGCTTGAAGACAATTTCATATTCCCAATTGTAATATCTCTAAGTGAATTTTGTCTGTAATAGTAATTAGGGTTTTTCGGTTTGTAATAAGCTCACACACATCACATGAATGATTTACTTTGTAAGCTCAAACCGAACCATAGAAAGATCTTAGGGTGTACCTTCGGTCGACCTTCGGTCGACCGACACCGGACTTTTTCGGTGTCTTCAAAATTGGACCCCAAGTGACCTTAGGACACTCACCTTTGCACTTGTATGTAATAGGCACTTGAATAGGGTTTGAATGTTGCAAGAAGGGACCGAAATGCACACTTGGTGCACTTTCGGTCGACCGGCCAACTTAGTTCAATTTGGCCCGGTCGACCGAAACCGGTCCGGGTCAACTGTTTGACCCAGGCCCGGTCGACCGAGCACTTATAGGTCATTTGACCTCGGTCGACCGAACCTCCTTGGGGTCAACAGTTTGACCTCCCGGTCGACCGACCATTTTTGTTCGTCAACAACTTGGTCGACCGAAGGGTCTCGGGAAAATTCCCAGCGGTCCAGTCGACCGAGCCATGTAGTTCAAAAAGTGTCCGGTCGACCGAACCTCGGAATATTGAAAAATCGCCCTGCCCGGTCGACCGACCCCTTAGTTCAAAATTCCCCCGGTCGACCGAGCTACTTGAGTCTCGGTCGACCGAACCACTTTTGGTCGACCGGACCTCTCGGGTTGCCCTGATTTTTTTACCGCGATTAAATTTTTTAAACAGGGTTAAATTTTCTTAAGTGTCATTAAACTTTTCTGAAAATTCCTAATAAGTCCCCAACGGTCAAAATTCTTGGTATGTCTATATATACTCCTTCATTTGGTGGATTAAGCACGGATTAGCAAATAAATTAAGAAAAATTTTCTCTCAAGCCAAATACTCATATTTGCCTCCTACTACTTACATTATTTTGAAAACCTACTCAAGCTTACACTCTTCATCTATCCAAACATTTGTAAGTGTATTGAGTTCTTTATTTTTGGTTAGCTCTTCATATTGCTGTGTATTTGAATCGATTTTTGAGAGCATAACCTAAGTTTTCTTAGGAGGCTTTGCCAATAAGCCTGCCCTAAGAAAGACTCTTTGTGACATCCCAAGTATTGCACTCTAGTTGCAATATCTTAGGAAGTTCATTTTTGTTTGGAGATTGCAAAAATACTTTCAAACATATTTGAATATCTTGTGGTGTTCATATTGATATATTTGGGAAAGGATATTCGTGTGTGTGTGATATATAAATCTTTGTGGTATTGTTTGTACAAGTTTTATAAATATATATCATTTACCGAAAACAAAGATTATCTACTTTGCAATACAAGCAAATACGCATTCTATTGATTGATAATATTGAGGCTTGCTTGGTATTCTGTGTGAACACTCTTGACTGAATATTTTGAAGTGCACAGATTATTATTGACACTCTCACGTACGTGTTATACTGATAGAAAACATAGTTGAGAGATTGACATATTTAGACCACACAGAGCTTACATTTTAAATCACTTGTGGTGTTTGTGTTTGTGCGCATTTGTGGTACATATCTGCTTTACTTGAAAGCACAATTGTATTGTACCTTTGATTGTATATCTGAGAGATTCCAGGCGTGGCCTGAGGGGGCGGTAATCCAGCCCGGTAAGGATTGGTGTAAAGGTTGAGGTCAGCCCCGCTAATTGACCTGGTTAAGGTTGAGGTCAGCCCCGCTAATTGACCTGGTTAAGGTTGAGGTCAGCCCTGTGGTAATTTGACCTGGTTTGTATAGGTGACGCTCCACCCGTTTAAGTGAGCAAGGTATTGTGATAATCCTTGTGCTAGTTAGCCAAGGCGGGGACGTAGGCGGTTGGCCGAACCTCGATAACATATCCGCGTGTCATCTTCTCTTTACTGCTTTCTGATACTTGTGTGATTGTTTAAACTGCTTCATCTGATCTCTGGCACATTTACATCATTTGCACTAGATTGACCCTAGGCTTGTGAACATACTGCTGCTAGGAGGAATACTTAGAAGGTAAAATTTAAAAATACCAATTCACCCCCCCTCTTGGGATCACGGTAAAGCTAACAAATTATTATAAAATTTTTAATATATTTTAACCAAGTTAATCCCTTTTAAAAATATTAACCACGGTAGAAATAATGGGGCAACCCAAGAGCACCAGTCGACCGAAGGAAGGTCGGTTGACCGAGCTATGTATGGTTCAGTCGACCGGGAACAAATTGATTTACAAGTTCGGTCGATTAGACATAGAGGTTCAGGGCTATTTTTCTTTTTTAGCGTGGTTCGGTCAACTAGGAATCAAATGAACTAACAAGTTTAGTCGACTAGACCGTTGAGTTCCACATGTGGGAACACGGTTGACTAGGTAGTTGGCATGCAATTTTGGCACAGTCGACTAGAATGTTAATTATATTGACTCCTAGGGAGTTCGGTCGACCGAGTATAAATGAACTAGGTATGTTCGGTTGACCGGGCCGTGGTCAATTTGTTGACCCGGCACTAGTTCGGTCAATCGGGGGGAATTTGTACTAACAAGTACGGTTGACCGAACATGTAATTTTCATACATCTCAGTTCTTTTCAATTTATGCAATCACCCATTCCATTTAGCCATATATATATATATATATATATATGTATGTATGTATGTGTGTATGAGTGTCCTAGGGTCATTCTAGGTCTTCTTTAGGACACCGAAAAAATCCAGCGTCGGTTGACTGAAGGGTGTTCCCTAAGGTACATATATGGTCTTGAGCTTATCCATCCTACCATATAGGTAAGACATTAATTATTACAAACCATTTTCTTATCTTACTATTACAAACCCAAAATGATAAATATAAATTACAATGAATAAAAGGTCTGGGTCTTTATCTTTTTCAAGCCCATGTGTGTGCACCATATGATACTTCTAATTAGTCCTGCACACAAACTCATCAACTATTAAATATGACATGTATTTTTCATTATTAAAACTGGGTGTGACCTATAAGGTCAACAACTCCTTGGGGCCCAAATAAATTCTATTGATAAAGAAGGCCTTGGTTTTAGTGGGATAGAAAAAGGAGACAGAAAAATATCTACATGGGATACTTTGTGAGAGAGTCAAAATCCATTATCCCATCCAAAGACTTCTATAGGCATACTACTTTTTTTTTTTTATGCAAAAGATAGCACACATTAAATTTGATTGTCCATTTAAAAATATAGATATAAAATAAAGGAGTATTAGGCACTAACCCCTATGGACGCAATAGAATTTGGGTACCAAAATCAGTTACTTGAGTGTCTTTTGCAGGTTTGCCTTAGATCGTCCTCCACTAGGGACAAATGGTACATGGATAGCAGCTGCTCATAACATATTACTAGCGATAAGGCCAAGTTCGCTTCCATTGCACACAAAGACGAAGGATTCATGACCTTTGGAGATAATGTAAAGGACAAAATCTTCGGCGTAAGTAAAGTTGGTAAGGAACCCTCTTTGGTTATTGATAATGTGTTACTTGTTGATGGATTGAAGCATAATTTCTTACGTATTAGTCAACTTTGTGATAAAGGTTATAGGGTTTCCTTTGAATATGACAAATGCTCGTAGAGAATAAATCTGAAAACAAAATTCTCTTTAATGCTGATAGACATGAAAATGTTTATACCACTAGCTTTGATAACCTTGCTTCTTAACATGTAACATGTTTTACTATAATAAATGAAGCTAGTTGACTTTGGCATAGAAGGTTAGGGCATGCTAGTAAGGATTTACTATCAAAGCTAGTAAAAAAGGAATTAATTAGAGGCTTACAAAAGACACAGTTTGTGAAAGATAAAATTTGTGATGCATGTCAATTGGGTAAGCAAACTAAATCTAGCTTTAAGAAAAAGAAAGTCATCTCCACTACTAGGCCATTTCAAATGCTACATCTAGATTTATTTTGTCCTAATCAAATTCAGAGTCTAAGAGGAAAATCATATGCTTTTGTGGTTGTTGATGACTATTCTAGATTCACATGGGTATTATTCCTAGCGCATAAAGATGAGTATGTGAAAATCTTGCTAGATTATGTAGAAAAATTCAGAACAATAAAGGGTATAACATCTCACATATCAGAAATGATAGAGGAAAAGAATTTAAGAATAAAGATATTGAGGAATTTTGTGATCTTCCTGGTATATCTCATAATTTCCCTGCACCTAGGACTCCACAACATAATGGTGTAGTTGAGAGAAAGAATAGGTCTTTATAAGAAATGGGTAGAACAATGCTCAATGAACATAAATTGCCTAAATACTTCTGGGCTAAAGCTATTCACACTACATGCTATGTTATGAACAGAGTCCTGATCAGGTCCACTCTCAACAAAACCCCATATGAATTGTGGAATGGCCATAAACCTAATATTTCCTACTTTCATGTTTTTGACTATAAATGTTTTGTTCTAAGGGATAATGAGAACCTAGGAAAATTTGATTCGAAATTTGATTCGGGTATATTTCTAGGTTATGCATTAGATAGTAAAGCCTATAGGATATATAATAAGAGAATATTGACTGTAACAGAGTCCATCTATGTAGTGTTAGATGAGTTCAATCCTTTTCCAAGAAGACCAATGAGGATGATATTGAAATAACTAAGGGATTAGAGAAAATATCAATTGTAAATAACACTGAAAAGAGCATAGAAATTAGCGAAACACCTGCTCAAGATAATTAGGAGGAGATTGAGGTACACGAGCTACCTAAAGAGTGGAAATTTGTAAGAAATCATCCCATAGATCAAATCTTAGGTGAACCCTCATGTGGAGTTGCCACCCATTTATCCCTAAAAAATCTTGTTAGCCACTTTACATTCTTATCTTAGGAGGAACCTAAAATTATTAATGAGGCCATAGAAGATGAATCAAGGGTATTGTCCATGTAGGAAAAGCTTAATCAATTTGAGAGGAATAAAGTTTGGTCATTGGTTACTAGACCTGATGATCACATTATTATTGGAACCAAATGGGTCTGTAGAAACAAAAATGATGAAAATGGAATAGTGGTTAGAAAAAAGGTTAGGCTAGTAGCCCAAGGGTATAACTAGGAGGGAGGCATAGATTTTAAGGAAACATATGCTCCCGTGGCTATGATGGAAGCCATTCGTATGTTACTTGCATATGCTGCATTTAAAGACTTTAAGTTATATCAAGTGGATGTTAAAAGTGTATTTTTAAATGGCTATGTTAATGAAGAAGTATATGTTGAACAAGTTTTGAGAATCACAAGTATCCTAATCATGTTTATAGATTATCAAAAGTCTTGTATAGAATGAAACAAGCTCCTAAAGCTTGGTGTGAGAGGCTTAGTGGTTTTTTGCTAGATAATAGATTCATTAGAGGAAAAATTGACACAACACTCTTCATACAACAACAAAAAAACCAAGCCTTAGTCCCACTAAGTGGGGTCGGCTATATAAATCCTTTTCCGCCAATTTATGTGATCATGGACCATTTCTTTTGATAGATTCAAAGATATTAAATCCTTACTCACTATCTCCTCCCAAGTTATTTTAGGTCTGCCCCTACCCCTTCTATTGCCGCCCATAGTAACTAAGTCACTCTTCCCTACAGGTGCACTATAAGGCCTACGTTGCAAGTATCCATACCATCTGAGTCATCCTTCCCTTAGATAACTCTTCATAAAATCTAAAAATGATAACATGCTACTAGTTTAGATATATGTTGATGACATTATTTTTGGAGCTACGAACCAAGAGTTGTGCAATGAGTTTGCCAAATGCATACAAAATAAATTTGAAATAAGCATGATGGGTGAACTTAATTTCTTCTTAGGATTTCAAATAAAACAAGTAAAACTGGGAACATTTATAAACCAATCAAAATATGTGAGAGATCCGCTTAAGAAGTTCAATATAGAAGACAGTAAAATACTAGGAACACCTATGAGCTTTCCACTAAGTTAGATAAAGATGAGCAAGACATGCCAGTGGATGTTAAGATTTACAGTGTGATGATTGCTAGCTTTTTATACCTGATTGCTAGCAGACCTGATATAATGTTTAGTGTTTGTATGTGTTTTAGATTTCAGGTTGCACCTAAAGGGTCTTATCTACTAGTAGTCAAAAGGATACTTAGATACCTTATTAGGACTATTGAGTTAGGATCATGGTATCCTAGGCATTCCTCTTTTGAGATTGTCAACTATTCTGATGCTGTTTTCTGGTAAAAAAAATGGCTATGAAAAGCACTAGCAGCACTTGTCATTATTTAGGACAATCTCTGGCTTCTTGGTTCTCTAAGAAACAAAACTCAGTTGCACTGTCCACAGCCGAGGCTATATTGCAGCTAGAAGTTGTTATGCTCAATCACTTTATATGAAGGAACAACTCATAGACTAAGGATTGCATTATGACATGATTCCCATAAGATGTGATAATATAGTGCAATTAATATCTCAAAGAACCCCATATCATATTCCCGAACTAAGCACATTAAAATTAATTATTTCATTCGTGACCATGTGCAAAAGGGGGATGTAGCACTCGAGTTCGTGTGCACCAATGAACAATGGGCCGACATTCTCACAAAACCTCTTCAAGAGGACAAATTCATTGAATTTAGATGAGAATTAGGCTTGATGCATAACAGAGAAGTTGCTTGGAGATATGATGGAATGCATAAACTTAGGGGGAGCAACTTAATTTAAAATCACTATGACTCTAAAATTCTTATTATGTACTAAATGTAGTGAAATGCATGCTCAAATTATTTAATAGATATTGGATGAATATCAATAATTGCATGAACTGGCTTGGATTATACTGAATTGAATGCTTTGTATGCTTATATGGAATGCCTTCAGCATGGTTGATGTAGTAATGAGAAATTGCATGCTGGTAATCACTATAGGTTATTGCATGTTTGATTTAAATGATGTGGAATATTGCAAACTACTTGTTGCAAACAACCAAGTACTTAATGAACATATTTTTTTTATTTTTTTGGGAAATGCTCTATTTACAGACAACATGCTACCGAAATTTTGTAAAATTCTTCCCAAAATAAAATCACATACTAAAAATGACTATGACTTAATATATTATTTTTACCTTAGCTCTTTTGCTGATGCCAAAAGGGGGAGAAGTATGGAAAAATTAGAAGTATAAGTATGACCATTTTTTTGGAGTAATCTAACTTAGCATGATTTTTAGTCTCCCATGTATATGATTGGTGTTTGAGCTTCAATGTCAAACTAGAATACAATATTGTTTAAGATGTCCTCTGTTATATGCTTAGACTATGCTAGAAGTTATTTATTTATTTATTTTTTAACATTTATGCATATTCTTAGGGGGAGCCTTTTTAGGCTATACCTGCTTTTGCTTGTGTATTTGTCATCATCAAAAAGGGGGATAATGTTGACTTTATGAGTCATATCTCAATTTGATAATGACAAATCACTTTGTATCTTACCTATGCACTGAGCTTTGAACATGATCATTCTTACCTCGTGCGGATAGTAAGATTATGATGGAAGCCATGATGGAAGAGCAAAAGGTAATGAAGACCAATATTTTTAATTGTAAACTGAATTATATTATTTGGGTCTATAATAATCATGTGGTCTGTAATAATTGCATCTCCTACATGGTAAGGATTAAATACTCAAAGCCAAAAGACCATAGACTGACCATTAGGTTCCAAAACCCTTAAATCAGAATGCTACATCTTATACACAAAAGGTTGACAAGTTTTTGGAACAAAAACCAAAATCATGTTTTTATCTGGCCTCGGTTGACTAAACCTTTAGTGTTCAAATACCCTTAGTCAAGCAAACTTTTAAATATTTAATTTCTTATTGGTCAACCGATCGGTCTTCCCGTACACATAAATGCTCAGCCTCCCAACCTCATTTCTGGCCTAGCTCTAAAAGCCTCATCCGACTGGCCTCTTAGCTTTAAAATTGGCTCGACTAATTGGCCACTTCCCTTAGGAGACTGAACCTATGAAGGTTCGGCAAATCGCCTTGGCTAGCCGACCAATACTATCCCCAATCGACCGAACCCCACTTTAAAAATCAAATTTCATGCGAGAGGACAGCCGACCGGCCCTAGCACCAAGCGACCGAACCTCTTGGGTTCTCAATTTTTTACCTCAATAATTAAGGTTAAATTTTAATTAAACATTTTATAAAATTCCCTCTGTGTCCCAACGGTCAGAAAACTTGGGAATTCTATATATACCCTTTCATTTGTCCTAATTAGCAACTTTATAAGCAATTTGATTAGCAAATTCTCTCTGAAAGTTATCATACTCATATTGCTATATACTCTCAAATTTCAATTCATTCTTCATAAAATCATTCATAAAGGAGAACATTAATCTCATCCTCTTCATTTGCAAACTTATTACAAAGAGAAAGTGATTAGTGTTCATTCTTGTGGGCTTGGTTATTAAGTTTGTTTATAGCATACACTCTCTCACTTATTAATTTTAAATAATTTTTTTGAGAGTGTGCTTTGAGTATTTGATTATGCGCTTAAACTGCATAATTAGGCGTTTTAATATGAGTATTAGGGTTTATATTTTTAATTAAATGCATGATTACTCTCAATATTTTAATAAAGTGTCCTATGTATAATCTCTAGGCTTTATTGAGTAATTTATGAATTTTTGGCATTTTTTATCGCATAAAAATTATCGGGAACTAAAACTAGAATTAGTTCGTAATTCGTGCATAACTTTTCCATCCAAGCTTCGATCAAAGCAATTCAAAATTCTAGAGAAAGAAGAGAAGATTATCTACAACTTCTATGTTTTTAGCTTTGAGAGAAATGGGCTCCAGAAGAGTCAAAATGGGTCTCATTCGCAGAGAGAAAAATAAGAAGAAGAAAGAAAAAAATAAAAAATAAATAAAAACTGATGTGACTCGGCCATGCAGGTCAGTTCGGGTTCCTCCATCATCGGGTTGTGCGCTAGGGTGAGCCCTTCCCACTCTCTATTTATCTCCTTTTTTTCCCCTATTATGTAGCAAGCCCGCCGGGGTACCCTCCACCCTTTCCCTTCTCACTCTCCTTTACCCGTTCCTTCCTCTCTCTTTTGCTCTCTCCCCCCCTAACACTCTCGGCATCCCTCTCCTTCTCTCGGTTTCTCTTCTTTACCCTCTATCAACTCTCTCCCTCTCTTACTCTCCCTCGGCTCTGCTCCAGCCGCCACAGTCCGCTGCGCCTCCCTTCCCTCCAACTCTCCACAGCTGGCCACCACTCCCACCTATTTCCAGCCACCACAGTAGCACCCAGGACTCTCCAACCGCACACTAGAATTGCCACAGCCACACCTCCTCCTACAACCACCATAGGCTAGCTCCAACACCAGAACACCGAGAGTTCTTCCAGACAGAAGCTCATATCCACACCTGGCCACTTCTCTCTCTCTCTCTCTCTCTCTCTCTCTCTCTCTCTCTCTCTCTCTCTCTCATCTTTTCTTTTTTGTTTTATTTTTCTTAGTTAAGTGAATAGTGATAAAGTTTAGTTTTAAATTTTATTTGAAATTTTAGATGCTGAATATTGTTTAAGTTGTTTAATTATTATTGAGGTTATTTATTTATTTATTTTCTCTTAATTAGCGGTAGATTTAACTAGTACGTTGAGTTATTTAACCAATTAAGTTAAGTCCAATTTAGTTCTTAAGAAAAAAAAAAGAATAAAGTACCAAAAGAAAAAAAAGTGTTTTTGTTTTTAAGAAATTAAAATAGTTGTTCTTTTCAAAATTTATTTATTTTTTGTCGAAGCTCGATTTAATTTAGGGTCCATTTTATTAAAGCTCGTATTTTTATCATGTTCTGTTATCATTTAAGTTTTCTAAGCGTTAAATTTTCATTGAGTTTGTGTTTGCTTTTAATTTTTGATTGAAGGTCAAGTCTTATTAAAGTTGTCATTTTTATTGTGTTCAATTTAGTTTAGGTTGTTGGTTTTTATCGTTCACATATGTGTTTGATTGAGTCTCCACTATTGTGTGTTTTAGTTATGTGTTAGAGTTACCATCTTTAATTTCTACTCCAAAGTTTAATGCGTGTTTCAATTCTTGATCAGTTGTTAACGTAGGGTTTCCATTTTTGTTATTTAATTCAGTGCATGCTAGGATTAGGGTTTAATTTGTGTGTTTGTTTAAATTGTCAAAAGAAATCTCAACCAATCCTGAAAACCCTGAATTTGAACTGAGTTCAGTAACTTTTTAATTTCGATTGGAAAAACGTAAAGGTTGAGATTAAAATGCATTCACTGAGGAGATGATCTAGCCATTGGGCTGAATATTACACGACGTAACTCTTATACTTGGGATAACTTCCGAGCTGCACATTTTTTGAGTGAGTCAAGTTTTTAGTGTTGTTGCTGGGGAATGTCGGTCTTAGCCTCAAATTAGAATTTTTCCCGTCATTTTAATTAGTCTCATGAAAAATAAAATAAAAATAAAAATAAATAAAAAGAAGAAAAAAATTGAGTTTTGGAAAAATAAAATAAAATAAATATGACTGCACCTGCACCACGCATGATGATGGACTTTTTGCAGCTTCAATATACTACTGCACCATCAGCTGAAGAACTTGATTTCATGATGCAGTGCGGGAGGGCGTCATTGCTACCTCAGTTCTACAGAATGAAATCTGAGTGCCCTTATCAGCACTTGACAGATTTCGAGTTAACTTACAATATTTTTTTCTCTCATGCTAGAACTGATAAATCTATTAGACTATGTTTATTTCTTGCCTCTTTGAAGGATGGGGCATATATGTGGTTTAATTCCTTAAGACCTCATTCCATCACTAATTGGGCTGATATGGAGCGTGAATTTTTACATATGTTTTGTCCCTCACAGAGAACTCAATTTTTGCAAGAACAAATTATTTAGTTTGTGCAACAGGGGACGAGACATTTTAGGTTTGTTGGGAGCGATTCAAGGATTTGCTAAGTACTTATCCACATCATAGGTTTGAATCATGGAGGTTTGTTAACTGTTTTTATACTACTCTTGCCCTTGATTGCAAGCACTTTGTTCAGACCATGTGCGATGGAGAACCCTTCAGCGAGGATCCAGATCAGGCATTATCATTCTTTGATTACCTAGCTGAAAGTGTCCCATAGTGGAATACACGATACAATTAGGCACCCGTGATAGTACATCTTATCAGTACAATCAGTGGTGGAGATACATATGAGCCAATATATTACCTAGACACCCTTCCACCTCTTTATTAGCCACAACAGATCCCTCAAAGCTGTGCGCCGTTAGGACTTCTTGATGATAGCCTGACACAGATGGAAAATATGCTCCAGTAGTTCATGCAGATTCAATTCAATCATTATAATGAATTGCGGGACAACATTAATGTGATGAGCACACATTTGGATATCTTAGAAAAAGAGGAATTTCCCATGGAATCTTAGCCTAGTCCTTAAGAATACCAGCAACAACAATAACAAGTACATAATGTTTCTCTTGAAACAGCGGAGGCCACCATTACTTCGAGAAGCGGGAAAGAAGTCTCCCAACCAAAGATGCTCATCGTCAGACAACCAGTTATCCCAACACCTGAAGTTATGGCTGAAACAAATGAAGTCAAAGAAAAAATAGACGAAGTGGGCCTAGAAGTGGAGCATTCAGTTAATGAGGAGACTGATACTAATAAGGAGTAACAACCTGTGGTACCTCAGCCTTAAATCTTGGCAACCGTAGAACTGTCACTCCCGACTGAATTAAATGTCAAGGAGCCTAATGCTGAAACAGATCCCTGCAGTGGCAAGATGATTAGTATGCCTGATAAATAGGGTGAGCGGAATGGTAAATGTTTAACCTTTAAAGAGCTAGGTAAAACTTTTAATGCTAATGCTTCTGAAGAACTAAAGGTAATTATTCCAATAACTTTTTCTCAAAACACCAGTTCGTAAAGAAGTAAATTTCCTGAAAAATATGCTGAATAAAGACCCTTTCTTGTTAAAACAAGAAAGTTGATTTGCACACATATTGATTGGTATTTTGACAAGAATTAATTCATTTGAGGCTGACTTTTGTGCAGGTATGAAGACCGATTCATTGTGGCGGCTCAAATTTGGAGACCAGTTAGTTCAATTTATAGACCTACACTCACCAGACGAAATTCTTATAGAGCCTCCACCAGACAACTGTGATGTTTTTCTTTCTTTTTTTTTTTTCATTTTGTTTTACCTTATTTTATTTTTAGTTAATTTTCAGGTACATTTTCATGTAGTTTAGTTTTTCTTTTCCATTACTTCGCCACCCAGGTACGCCCTACTTCTCCTATGCACAATTTTCTATGTCCCATATGCTTTCACATTAAGGACAATGTTCCGCTTTAGTTGGGGGGGGGGGGGAGGGGGGGAGCATTTGCATGTGATGCTGTGCACGCGTACTTGCTGGGTTTTATATATTAATTTGAAAAAAAAATAAATGAAAGAAAGAAAGAAAGAAAGAAAAACCATTGAGGATAAGCGATTATGTCATGATGAACATTGACTGATACCCTTCACATACTTGCATAAAACCTACGAATTACACACTTGAGTCATTTATGTGTAGTTTCTCTTTATATGACCTTGTAACTCTATGAAGAATTGATTGGTAGTACACTCGTGTTAATTTGGCTATATAATTTCTTGTATTTACTCTCATGAGACTGAATAGACACATTCACGTGATTCATTGCACTTAGGGTTCCTTGTGCACACTGAGAGAACACTCGTGGTGATTATGACACCTTGTGAGATATCCTTAAACTATTTATCGTCCTTTTCAATGTTAACATCAAATCAGAGTTCATGGAACTCAGTTCTCTTTCCTTCAGGATGATTCTTTGTACACTAGTCTCTGTTTTTGATTTGCTAGCCTAGAGGTGACATCTAGTGGGGAGATAGAAACCTTGTTCTTGTAGCCTACTCAAGATGTGAAGGCTAAGCCACCCCTAGAGATAGACTTAGTTCATGGACCACTGTTCGAACTTAATTCTCATTGATGGTATGAAGATAACAAAAGAAGTGTAATGATTGTCCTAATTGATCAAAAAAAGACAGAAAATGAAGAATGAGCAGAAGAAAGAATAAGAAACAGAAATGCATATGAAATGAAATGCTAATGCCTACTCTATAGAAATACCACAAAAAGTCAGGGACACGACATATGTTTTTCCACGTATGAAGATTCTTCAACTGGTTAATGCCTTAGATGTATTCACGACAAGTTTGTGAATAAGTTGATCAAGGGTGGTCTCAGTTGGATATGGCAAGTAGGTGAGAAGATGTTAGGGTGAATGACCCGAAACCTTATAGATAGGCTAGATCCGTCTTAGACTAGTCCGCTCCATATACTTAACAATTGTTCCTTTCAATATGTGGGATGTTTGATTGTGACACTCCTCCTCACATATGACGAGTGAACCCATTAATTTTGAGTGTTCTTGAGGGTATATCAGTTAGGCCGAGTCAAAACGACCGTTCTATAGGTGTCCACTAGTATCCTGGGTGTAATGAGTCACACACATCACATACATATCGAGATTTTAACTATTTATACTTGAATTTATATGACCGCATAAACTCTGAATTGTACCACTAGTTAACTTCATGTGAGTATAGTGTTCTTAATCGTTATATAAATAATGAAAACTTGCATGAGTGAAGTGTTTCAGAGTTGTATGCAGTGAATATGAACGAGCCTGTGTGAAATTCAGTTATATTCTTGTATATGAAATCGTATGATTATGATTGCATGTGCATTAATTTCATGTTCACTAGAGTTCATAGTTGCACGCACCGCCCTGAAATTCATTCATGTTATTTGCTAAAGACTACCAAAACGTTAGTTGGGGGTGTGATTACGCGCTTAAACTGCGTAATTAGGCATTTTAATCCAAGCATTCGAGTTTATATTTTTAATTTAATTCCTGATTACTCTCAATATTTTAACAAAGTGTCCTATTTATAATCTTTGGATTTTATTGAGAAATTTATGAATTTTTTGCATTTTTTTATCGCATAAAAATTATCAGGAGATAAAATCAACATTAGTTCGTAATTCACGCATAAATTTTCCATCCAAGCTCCGATCGAGACGATTCAAAATTCTAGAGAAAGAGAAGAGATTATCTACAACTTCTGTGTTTTGAGCCTTGAGAGAAGCAGGCTGCAGAAGAGTCAAAATAGGCCTAGTTCACAGAGAGAAAAATAAGAAGAAGAAAGAAAAAAAACTGATGTGACGTGGCCATCTAGGTCGGGTTGGGTTGCTCCATCGCTGGGTCGTGCGCTAGGGCAAGCCCTTCCCCCTCCCAATTTATCTCCTTTTTTTCCCCTCTATTCTGCAGCAAGCCTGCGGGGGCACCCTCCTCCCTTTTCCTTCTCACTCTCCCTTTCATGTTCCTTCCTCTCTCCCTTGCTCTCTCTCCCCCTAACTCTCTCGGCATCCCTCTCCTTGTCTCAGTTTCTCTTCTCTGCCCTCTTTAAACTCTCTCCTTATCTTACTCTCCCTCGGCTCTGCTCCAGGCACCAGAGTCTGTTGCGCCTTCCTTCCCTGTAACTCTCCACGTTTGGCCACCACTCCCAGTTGTTTCCAGCCACCATAGCAACACCCATGACTCTCCAATCGCACACCAGAACAACCATGGCCACGCTTCCTCCTGCAACCACCACAGGCTAGCTCCAACACCAGAACAGCCATGGCCACGCCTCCTCCTATAACCACCACAAGCCAACTCCAACACTAGCACCACCTAAGAGTTCTTCCCGACAGAAGCTCACATCCACACCCGACCACTTCTATTCCTCTCTCTCTCTCTCTCTCTCTCTCTCTCTCTCTCTCTCTCTCTCTCTCTCTCTCTCTTTTTCATCTTTTCTTTTTTTGTTTTATTTTTGTTAGTTAAGTGAATAGTAAAAAAATTTTAGTTTTAAAGTTTATTTGAAATTTTAGATGCTAAATATTGTTTAAGTTGTTTAATTATTATTGAAGTTATTTATTTATTTATTTCCTCTCAATTAGTGGTAGATTTAACTAGTACGTTGAGTTATTTAGCCAATTAAGTTAAGTCTAATTTAGTTCTTACGAAAAAAAAAAAAAAGAATAAAATGCAAAAAAAAAAAAAAGTGTTTTGTTTTTAAGAAATTTAAATAGTTGTTCTTTTCAAAATTTAATTTTTTTTTGTCGAAGCTCGATTTAGTTTAGGGTCCATTTTATTAAAGCTTGTATTTTTATTGTGTACTGTTATCATTTGAGTTATCTAAGCGTTAAATTTTCATTAAGTTTGTGTTTGCGTTTAATTTTTGATTGAAGGTCAAGTCTTATTAAAGTTGTCATTTTTATTGTGTTCAATTTAGTTTAGGTTGTCGATTTTTATCGTTCGCGTATGTGTTTGATTGAGTCTCCATTATTGCATGTTTTAGTTAAGTGTTAAAGTTACCATCTTTAGTTTCTATTTCGAAGTTTAACGCGTGTTTAAATTCTTGTTTGGTTGTTAATGTAGGGTTTCCGTTCTTGTTATTTAATTCAGTGCATGCTAGGATTAGGGTTTATATTGTGTGTTTGTTTAAATTTTCAAAAGAAATCTCAACCAATCTTGAAAATCCCGAATCTGAACTAAGTTCAGTAACTATTTAATTTGGATTAGAAAAACATAAAACTTGAGATTAAAATGCATTCCCTAAGGAGATGATTTAGCCCTTAGGCTGAATATTACACGACGTAACTCCTATACTTGGGATAGCTTTCGAGCTGCTCATTTTTTGAGTGAGTTAGTATTTCCTATTTTAATTCATTGGTAAATATTGTTAGGAAATCACTTCTTAGCTTGGGAATATTTTTGCATCCTCATTGCAAGACTCAAAAGCCTACTTTGTGCTTATTGCTAAATATCTTTTGCCAAGAAAAAATTGAATATCTCTTACACTTTCTTTATAAATATTTTTGAGATATTATTTGGGCATTTAATCTTTGAAGAGCTCCTCTTATAAAATAATTTTTTAACTTAAAAATCATTATCTATCACATATCTCTTTAGAAGTGGTATATTCACATAGACTCTATTGAGCAAAAATATTTATCATACGAGAGTGCATATGTTATGTTGTGGTACATATTTGCTTAGTATAGAAGCACTTATGTTGTACACGAAATTTATTTTTGTTGTTGTATTCTAGGCGTGGTCGGAGGGGTGTTGATCTAGCCCGTAAGGATCAGTTGTAAAGGTTGGGGTTAGCCCTGTAATCTAACTAGGGGTTTTCCTCACCTAGTAAAGAGAGGAGTTTGTAACCCGTGTTGCTCAACCAGTAAGTGAGCATTAGTGATATTCTCAGGCTTGTTAGTTAGAGGCGGAGACACAGGCACAGTTGTTGAACCTTGATAACATATCGTGTATCATTGTTCTTTTATTTCCCTTTATTTTCCTGTGTTTACTTGCTTATTTGTATTCGCTGAATTCATTGCACAAATATTTAAATACGTATTTGTATATGCTTGTGTAATACTAGAACTGTTTTATCTGTCTATCTTATCTGATCGTCCTTGTATCTATTGAATTGGAATTGACTAGGAAATACCTTAGGTTGTTAGTTATACTAGTTGTGGAATGAATTAAAATATAAGTGACCAAAATTTTTTAAATATCCAATTCCCCTCCCCTCTTGGGATTACACCAATATCATCAAATCCCTTTACTAAGTTCTTTCTAGCTAACCAGGATAAGAGGTCCGTGCTAGGTTTTTAAAGTTTATGCAATATACGTTCTCAACTTGATTTGCCATAACAGTATTTCATGTTTCTCAATATTTTCAACCATACATTTATCCTTTTTAAAGATTATGGCAGCCCTTTATCACTAAGTTGACTAATGCTAAGCATTTTTCTTTAAACCTTCAACTAATAATACATTCTCATTATTAAAGAGGGTTCTCTATCGACTTTGTCGATGCCGATAATTTTACTTTTAACATTGTCTCCAAAAGTGACGTGTCCACCTTGCTTTAGGGTTAACGACGTGAACTTGGACTTTTCTCATGTCATGTGCCTTGAGCATCCACTATCCAAATATCACTTGTCTTTCAAATGGGTGGACCTAAAACATACCTACAAAAGGATTCAAGTTGTTACTTTAGGTACCTAAACCTTTTTAGGTCCTTTTAGGTTAGTTTTAGAGGTTTCTTTGACTCTCCACACTTTTTTGGTTTTAACATATTTTCTTTTAAATTGATACTCAAATTTTATGTGTCCCTTTTTCTTACACAAGAAACATGTGGTGTGTGCGTATGCATTGGTTGAGGAGGTGCTTGTATAGTTTCTAAACTCTCTTACAAATTAGCCCATGTAAAGATTCTTTTTCCTCCTATTTTCTATTCCATTAAATCCAATACCTCCTTTGTCTAAAGACATCTTTTGAGGCCCAACAAGTCTGTCAAAATTTTCCTTTCCTCAGACTAGTTATCTTTAAGTTTTTCTCATTTTCACAAGTGGCTTGTAATTTTACATTCTCTAGTTCTTTTGATATGTTGTTGATCTTACTCTCTTGTTCAACAATATATGAGTCCTTTTCTTTTTCAACAAAGTGAGTTGACTCTAGTTTGTTCATTAACATGTTATTCTCACTTTTTAGTGTGATGTTTCTTTTAGACACTCTAACAAAGTTTTTATGCATTTTAAATAGTTCAATTTGTATTTCAGTGTATGATTGCATGCTATCACAAGATTCTTTGCAAGATTCATCACTAAAGTCATTAAATGAGTTTTAATAAGAATTTGCCTCATCATTTAACACCATGAAGCAGAGGTTTGCCACTTTTTGATCACTCGAGTCGCTTTCCGAGCTACTTGAATTGGAGTCATCCCAGGTTGTGGCCTTCATTGCCTTCTTTTTCTTATTAGACTCTATCTTGAGCTAGGGACAGTCAGGTTTTATGTGACCTACCTTTTTTCAATTATAACATGTTGGGGGTTTTGCTTTAGTTTCTTTCTTGCTTGTTCCTCTTTTGTCCATTTTAGATCCACGAAATTTTCTAGCAAATCTCTTATTCATTTTAAAGCATCTACCTAGTCGTCTGGTGAATAAAACTAGGTCATCATCATCGATCTCTTCATCTTCATCATCACTTGAGCTTTCCTTGGAAGCTTTAAGTGCGATGGATTTCTTAGCTTTGCCAACTTTAGTTGATCTTTCATTAATGGTCATCTCATATGTCAGAAGTGAGCTAATGAGTTCCTTTGAGGTTATAACTTTTAGGTTGTGGCCTTGGGTTCCCAAACAGGTGGAAGTCCTCTAAGGATTTTCCTAATCATATCGTATGTTGGGTAGTTTTTCCCAAGTGCATTTAGGGAGTTTATAATGTGGGTGAACCTTGTATACATACTTAATATAGATTCTTCTGGGTTCATTTTGAAGGCTTCATACTCACTAGTGAGCATGTCTATTCTGCTATCCCTAACATCTACAGTTCCCTCATAGGTTATTTCTAAATTTTCCCAGATTTCCTTGGTAGTCTTACAACCTATTATCCTATTAAACTCGTTCACATCTAACGCACAATATAGGACATTCATCGCACTAGAGTTTATCTCTAATTGTTTGATGTCAACCTCATTCATTTCATTTTCTTCCTTAGGAATTTCCTTATTTTCAATAATCTTAGAAGGAACATAGATTCCTTGAATTACGACTCTTCAGACTCTCCAATCCATCGTTTGTAAGAATATTCTCATCTTTTGTTTCCAAACGATATAATTTATACCTCAAAATATTGGGGGTTTAGTGGAGGATTGTCCTTCATCGAATGGGGATACACCTAGGTTGGCCATTGGGATCTTTGTGCAACTACCTATTAGGATATGTTACAACTTATGCTCTGATACCAATTGAAAGTAATGTTGTAGTTCCAAAAGGCGGTGAATTGGGTATTTTAAAATTTTAATGCTCATAAGCTTTGATTAATTTTAAAACTTAATTACCACGTGTCCTCACTATTTCAATCACAACGAAAAACTAAGCAGTGAATGGCTACACCAATCAGCAATCCTAAATATATAATCAACTCACAAGATATATTATTTTTTGGCAAATTTATATTGGTATCACGATATTAAACCATACAAATATTATTCTACAATTTCAACAACGTTTGATTTACAATGGAAATTTAAATCATTCAAGACATCCATAAATTAGCCTCAGCATTCACACAATTCTCAAATCAATTTTAATTCATTCACAACAGATAATAATCAATATATAAGTGCGAGAAATTAAAGAGATAAAGGGAAAGAAGAACACCAATATTTTTTACAAGGTTCAGCGGCCTGCCTACGTCCTTGCCTCAAGCAACCTGCTGTGAGGATTTTCTTTACTCTCTCTATTCAATAGGTGGAGTTCCCTCTCTCTTTTCAGTAGATAGAGACGCCTATTAAGGAAGAACACTCTCTTGCTTGTTCGATTCTATACCCGAATCGAAAGTTCAAAAACAATGCAATAGCAAATTTTCGTACAAGTAGAAAACTCTCTAATAAAAGTGGATTTGTATAATATAAACCACAAATATACTCTCAACAACAATATGTAATGAAGCTCAAGATAAATCTAGGTTTTTTGGACTGAGAAATATGAGAGCAAAGATCGAAAACCCAAGTTTGATTTTCAATAGTGAAGAACAATGCATAGCAGCTATGAAGGTTGAAATCGATGAATAATTTGTGCGATTGGATGCCTTAATGTGATTAGAGTTATCCTTAAATAGGTGGGTTTTGAAATCTGACTATTTTCCCAAATTTTGGAAACAATATATTCTCAAAACAGAAAGAAATCATGTTGTTTATAACTTAATCGCGAAACTTCGTTCGCCCGAACTAATGGGTCAGTCACCTGAACTTGCTAAAAATAGGAATTTCAAATAGGCAATAGACTTTTGGTTGCCTGAACCTTGACTTCGCTCGCCTGAGCATGTTTGGTCCCCCAAGCATTTTGTTTGGTAACCCGAACCAACACTGTCTTGGCTTTTATCAAGTGCAGTACAACTTCGGTTGGCTAGACCAAGTGTCTAGTCACCCAAACTCACTGTTGCAAAATAGTTTGTTCAGATTATTATGAAATTCAATGTTCTTTACTTAAAAACTCTTTCGTATTCCTTTTAAAAGAATATTTTGACTTTGAAAAGATATTTTTTGAGTTTTTGAAATAGGTATCTATGTCCAATTTTATCCAATGACCTTCATACACAATCTTAACATTGAGAAGTACTTACATGAGACTTCTAATACAATACACATAAAATAAAAATTAAGTTCTCATGTCTTGAAGCTTTGACTTCATCCAAGTTTTAGCCAATCTTCATTTATATTTTATTCTTCATGACTTTTAAGCTTTAAATAAGATCCATTGTGCTATCATTTTTCTTGTAAGATATAAAACCTGAAACTTGACTTGAACACATAGTTAGATTCCTTTGTTTGTTATCATCAAAACCAAGCTTAAGCCTTGTTAGGCCAACATTGTACACTTTTCCTCCTTTTTCTTAATGACCTCCTCCAACTGATCTGCATAATGTTTTTGGGCCTTGATATCCTCTTGCTGCTCTTACATTTGCATTTGAGCCTTTTTTATCCTTGCTCCCAACCTTTGGTTCATCGCCATCAACTAGTCGAACTACTTTTCTACCTATAAGGCTCTCTCAACCCATTGAATCCTCTCACCATCTTGTTCCATATTTTGCCTTTTCAATGCTTGATTCTGTATAGTCACCTGATCAACCTCTGACTGCAGCCTCTTCTTGATTGACTTATGCTACTATTTTTGCTCTCCCAATGTTAGCTGTAAGTTTTAATTTAACTGAGTTAGGTTGTCAATCCTAACCCTCAGCTTCTATTATTCCCATACCTTTCATTGCAATTTTTTATCCAGTTTCTTCTTCTACCCTTCTAACTTTTGGACCTTCTTTTTCCATTCCTAATGGTAAAAATGCTAGCAAGCCTAGAATTCCTTGTAATAATACTCTAAGTGAATGGATTGGGGCATAAACTTATTAAGCCCTTGCACCCTCTAGACCTTATAGGATTTTCCTCTCCTTTCTTGCCATGCAAGGTAGCCAATGGTGACACACAATGCGCACTCACCTTTCTCCAAGATATTAGGGTTCACTTAGGCTACCTTGGCCTACTCGACCTCGCCTTCTGCTGACGCTTCCTTGTATTTGAACTAAAACTTGGCCAATCGGATCATTCAAGGGATGAACTAAGGATGTCCCATCTACTGAAGTATGAGTGCTAGTGCATAGTTTTTGCAACCATAGGTGCCAGAAAGTGCAACCTACAATAATGTCCCCACATCTTAGCAACATTGGTTGGAGAGTCATCCACTTGGCCACCTATCCACTGACCAAAAAAAGGTTCTCTAGTCTATCTTCCAACTGGCAATAGAAGCAGAAAGATGGTGGACGGTTGTGAGTCTAATTGAGAAGCAGAGAGCTGGTCCATCTGGTATGATGTGGAGTCGCTTCAAGGAGGTATTCTTCGAGAGAAACATCCAAGCATTCACTCATGATGCAAAGGCTGACGAATTCTTGAGCTTGACTTAGGGAACCCTGACGGTGCATTGTAAGAACCCAAAATATGAAAAATGGGTTTAAATATTAAAAGAGAGACAAAATTGGAAATTACCGGGTCAAGGGCTATAAAAGGAAATTTCCTTTGCTTCCTCATTAAGAAATCTCAATATCTCTCTCTCTCTCTCTCTCTCTCTCTCTCTCTCTCTCTCTCTCTCTCTCTCTCTCTCTCTTTAGACCTCTCCCTACTCCTTCTCTTTAGAATTCTTCACCGATCCTTGACAGAATTGGAAAATGGAAGCTACCATGAGGATCGTGGAATGATTCTCTACAACTTCTACAGATCGGAATCTCGTTTCGAAGATTTTTGGATTTCGACATAAAATATAGGTAAGGCTCGATTTTTAATTCTGATTTGGTAGATTTCTAGGTAACTGTCTTGTGAATATATTCTGTACTGTGATTTGTAGGTTTTGGAACTCGGTTCGCCGTTTAGAGACTTTGGAGTTCAGGATTTGCTTATGGGGTTAAGGTAAGGGGAACTATGTTTATATTAGTTATTTTTGAAATCGGACTCGGTGGAACTGTGGTCCAGGGTCCTATATATGTTTTGGCTACTCATTTGAGGGGATCTAACAGGGAAAACTAAGGGTTTTTCATTATTACAGTTTTGGGAAAAAGGGGGCGACGGGCTGAATCTCGGGTTTTGTTGAAAACCAAGTATATGTGTGATTTATACTGTGATATTGGGATGGCCGTGCCTTGACTTTGTTTAAAGTATATTTTTTTGGAAAACCATGATTTAGATTACCAAATGAGTGTGGTTTGTTTGGTTATATGAGCATGCATGTGTGTGTGATATGTTGAAATGCTAGTAGGAACGCGGTTCCAAAATTGTCCCAGGCACTGAGAGTGTCCGGCTCTATATTCGAGGGCGTGAGCCTATTCTGGAAGATCAAGTTGAAGGGTGTGGATCCACCAGTTTACCGCTGGTACGATGCCATGGGAGTCGGGGACTAGCCATGTGCTGGTGGTGCCGTGTTCGTGGGTTGGCTATGGGCCAGCACTGTGTATCACAGGCCGACTTCGGGCTGAAGAGTGTGACGATACTGAGGATTACTGATCATGTGTATGTATTGTGATGGGGCTGCGTATAAATGGCTGCCGTATATGCGCATGTATGCACTGTGTAAATTAGTATTAGAATGCATCTAACTGCGTGTATGTTGTATCATGATAACACTTAGATGTCACACACCGATATAACATGTGTTCTTCCTTACTAAGAGGTGTCTCACCCCTACTGTACGCATATTTTTACAGGCCCTTCGGGTAACCGGAACTAGTGTTTGATTGCTAGGATTTCATTGTGGATGGTAATCATTAGGATTTCATTGCTAGCTTGGTGATCTAGCCGATATTATTTGAGAGGATTAAGGCCGCACAGGCTAATGATGCGAAATTAGTTGAGGTTGTAGAGAAAGTGCAGCAAGGGTTGGCTATAGATTTTAACATCTCCGAAGGAGGTGTGCTGAGATTTGGGACCAGGCTGTGTTTTCCAAACGATGAGGGGATAAAGAGGACAATTCTAGATGAGGAGCATTGCTCTTTGTATATAGTACATTCGGGTAGTACAAAGATGTATCGGGATTTCTGCGAATCTTTTCGGTGGAGTGGCATGAAAAGGGAGATTGCTCGGTCTATGGGGCAATATATGACATGTCAGCAAGTAAAGGCTAAACGTTAGAGGCTGATAGGACCGTTGCAACAATTGAGTATTCTGGAGTGGAAATAGGAGCATATTTCCATGGACTTCGTTAGCGGGTTACCACCAGCATTTCATGGGCAGAATGCCATCTGGGTAACCATGGATAGGTTAACTAAATTTGCTCACTTCATACCGATGAAGGTTAGCTACTCTTCTAGTAGGTTAGTAGAATTTTACATGCTGGAGATAGTCGGAATGCACGGAGTACCGGTGTCCATTGTTTTCAGATCGAGACCCAAGATTCACTTCTCCATTCTGAAAGAGTTTGCAGGAAGCATTAGGGACGAAGCTTACTTTCAATACAATGTTTCACCCCCGGACTGATGGACATTCAAAGAAGACGATACAGACCTTAGAGGATATATTACAGGCTTAAGTATTAGACTTCAGTGGTAGTTGGATTTCGTTTCTACCATTGGTAGAGTTTGCCTATAACAACAACTTCTAGGGTAGTATTGGGATGGCACCATTCGAGGAATTGTATGGTCGGAGGCGTCAGACTCCTTTGTATTGAGACAAGGTCGATGAACGGCAGATATTGGGTCTTGAACTTGTACAGCAGGCGTATATGAAGGTCAGATTGATCAGAGATAGGATTAAATCAGCTAAAAGTCAACAGAAGAGTTATGTGGATGTTCACCGTCGTGAGTTGAAATTCAAGGTTGGGGGTAAGATATTTCTGAGAATCACTCCGATGAAAGGGGTGATGAGATTTGGGAAGAAGGACAGGCTGAGCTCAAGGTATATCAGACCATTCAAGGTACTGGAATGAGTGGGTCCAGTGGCCTACATGATTGCACTGCCCCTAGCACTTTCGAGGATCCATGATATGTTCCACGTATCCATGTTGAGGAGGTGCATGTTTGATCCGGTGCATATGGTTAGTTATGAATCTATAAAGATTGGGGATGCTTTGGCATATGAGGAGATACCCGTTCAGATTCTGGACCATAAAGTTCAGAAATTTTGTACCAAGGAGATACCATTAGTGAAGGTATTGTGGCGGAGTCACGCGATTGAGGAGGTTTCTTGGGAGTTAGAGATGGAAATATGCTAGAAATATCCGCAGTTGTTCTGAGTAGCAGTTTTAATAGCAGGGTTGGTATGGGTATGTATGTATGTATGTAATACTCTGTTTTCGTAGTAGTATTGTGTGGTTAGTCTCTGGGAGAGTATGTGATATTGTGAGCTCCCGAGACAGTGTATGTATGTAACCACAGTATTCCTCCACCATAAGTGAAGGTATGCATGTATTTGGGATGGGGCTGCTATGTGGGTGGTTGCCGACTCTTCCTAGGGCTAGGTATTTACTTGGGTATGTAGTTTAGCTGGTAAGTAAGAGATTACAAATTTCGAGGATGAAATTTTTGTAAGGATGGGAGGTTGTAAGAACCTGACTCAAGATATGTAGATTGAATAAATAACAAAAGGGTAAATAGGTAAATTTTGTAGGGTTCGTCGACGTAGGCATTGTTCTCATCGACGAAGGCCATCATACTATTTGTCGCCAAAATTTAGAGTCTTGTAGATGAAGAAATACCGAACGTGTTGTGAAATATCGGAATAAGGTTTGTCGCCGAAAGAGCTAGTTCGTCAACGAAATGTATGGATGATTCATTGACGAAGGCGCTGCCTCATTGATGACGTTGGCCAGGTCAAAGGGGCTATAAATATCTTATTTCATTCTTAGGTGCTAAGAAACCTCAAATTCTCTCTCTCTCTCTCTCTCTCTCTCTCTCTCTAGATCCAGCGGGATCTCTCTCTCTCTCTCTCTCTCTCTCTCTCTCTCTCTCTCTCTCTCGCTCTCTCTCTCTCTCTCTCTTTCTCTCTTTTCGATTCTTCATTGTTCGTCACTTGATTCAACAATTCGACGTTACTGCGTGGATCAGGGGAGGAATCTCTACATTTTTAGCAGATTGGAAAGTCATTTTGAGGACTTTCGGGTTTTGAACCAAAACAGGTAAGGGTCTGATTTTAATTTTGTTTTGATATATATGTAGTAGTAAGAATTGTAGTGAATTATAGTTCTTGGATGTTTAGGTTTGGGAACTTGGTTCGTAGTTTTGGAGTCGTAGAGTCCATATTTTGGTATTTGAGAAAAGGTAAGGGGATTTTTTTTATATTAATTTACTTTTGAAATTGGGATCGGTAAACAAGTAGTTTACGATCGTATGTATTTTTGAGTACTTATTTGGGAAAATTATCGAGTGAAAATGCGCGATTTTTGGGTTACAGTTTTTGGAAAAATTTGGGGGTTTCGGGTATCATCTCTATTTTGTTAAAGAAACCATATGTTGTTTTAAAACTATAGTATTGAGATGACCATACTCATATTTGTATTAAACTGTATTCTTGAACTGGAAACGATAGGATTTGTTGTATACCAAATAAGTGTGGAATGAACTGTTGTATGTAAAATGTTCTAGGGTTTTGTAAAAACAACTAGGGCCAGCTAATTATCATACGTTGATGAGTATAGGGACATGAGTTCCAAAATTGTTCCACGTTTTGTAAATCAGTTAGGGGCGGCTAATTACCTTACGCTGAAGCCATGTCTCAGCTAATTACTGTGGGTGAGAGTGTCTGGCTCTATATTCGAGGGTGTGAAATATCGCCTATTCATTCCTGCTAGTTACCGATGGGTGTGAGCTACACCGTACTGGCAACGATATCACTGCGAGGCTTCAATTATTGCAGGGTATCGAGTACTTGAGTATGACGACACTAACCATATATTTGGTATCTTATGTACTATAACGAATTTATGAAAAATATTAGAACTGTATTGAACTATATCGTACTTTATTGTATTATGTTATGTTTTACACCGAAATAACACTCATATGCCACACATTGATATAACTTGCTTTCTTCCTTACTGAGAAGTGTCTCACCCCGAATATACAAATGTTTTTCAGGTCCTTGGGGTAGCCAAAACTAGCATCCTAAAATCATGAAGCAAGGTTGTCATTTAGCTACATTTAGTACCTGTGTAGGTATGAGTTTTGTAACTAGGTTGTTAGTGTTGGTTTTTTGTAGACACTCGGAGTATGTATTTTATTTTGGCATGTAAAATTCCAGTTATGTATAGACTCTGGTACGGTATGATGTATGTACATAAAGAACATTCCCGCTGCATATTTAATGAGTATAGATATGTATGTGAATGTGTATAGGGTGTACGTGTACCCGACGGGGTCGGACCCTCATTCAGTGTAGTATCATGTATGTTTTAATTGATACAGAGACAAGCTTGATTACTATATTCACACTTGGAACCCATCCGCGGGTTCGGGGCGTGACAAGAAGTCACATTCAAGCAGATGCAATACTCATTCCAAGTCAGTTCAAAGTTCGCATGCTATGGCCAATATATTCATATTTTATCCAGTCATTATATATCTAATTTGCATATTATCGTGATTCTTTAATGGTTCTTAGTACAAAAATATTGTATAGTGAATACATATACTAAGATTAGGAAAATTAAACACACACCACTTCCCAAGCCTATAGTCACTACTACCCTTAATCCTAAGAACTAAGTAAGGATTAAGTGATACATGATTAGGTAATTTCTATTGGATTCTGATCTTCCTTTGGTCCTACAAGATATGCCTTCATGATTACCCATATCATTTTCTTCTCTAAGCCTCTGGCAACTTTATATGGATAATTATATCTAGTGTGCCTTTTCATTTTACAATGTAAGCAAGTTTTGAATATACATGAAAGACTATGTTTACTAATCTTGTGTTTGCTCGATGAGGCATGAATATGAGATTTATAAGATGATTTTAAACCCTTTTTGAAAAATCTATTTCTTGTAACTCCTAAGGGTTTATTATGATTATTCTTTTCATTTTTAACTTTGAGTATAATTCTAGAATAATCATTTATTTCTTTCTCTAAGCAGATAATTTTCAATATCTTAATTTTTTTCTTCTTTAAGGTGGCATGATAATCTTTTAAATCTTTTAATTGTTCTACTAGCCTTTTATTTTCATTCATAAAAAATGTTTTCTGCGTAGATATTATAACTAGAAATTTATGTATTTTAAATAAAGCCCTTTCTAGTTTTTCGGAGGAAAGTATGCTCTCAACAGCAAAATCATTACATGATTCATTACAAGATATATCACAATAATCACATGAATCATTGCATGCAACATTAGAAGTATTATCATTAGATTCAGCAGATGATTCAACATAGGATGTATAGACGCATTTAGCATAAGAACCATCTATAGAGGTAGAGATAGAATCATATACCTCCTTGCCTGTTAATGCTACAAGACTGCACCTTACTCCATTTTGATCTTTCAAGCTTGGGGCCTTAGGAGTGGGTATCTTCCTTCTTAGGTACACCATACCTCTTGTCCAGCTCTTCCCATATATCATGTGCACTACAACAAGCCATGATCTTCTAAAAAATATTAGGCTCTAGGGCACAATATAATAAATCCATGGCATTATGATTAATCAACTTAAAATCATTTTCATTAATTTGTGCACATCTTCCTTTAGCAATCACTTGCCAGACCCTCCAGTCCATTGATTTTATGAAAACTCTCATTCTAATTTTCCAAGAGGTGTAATCGACACCACAAAACATTGGAGGCTTGAGCCATGATCGACCCTCATCGAATGGGGATATACCAACAAGAGTCATTGTGATCTTTAGCATAAGCGGTTAACCTTTTTGCAACGAGGCTCTAATACCAATTGTGAGGAATGGTGTATTCCCAAGAGGGGGGTGAATTGGGTATTTAAAAAAATATTCCTAGGTTAATTTAAAATTCACAATCAGAATATCGCAACCTAGGGTCTTTCTAAGTAGTTACCAATTCCCCATATAATCAAAGCATGTATATAAAAACAATCAAGACAATAAATAGTAAAACATACATGTATAAAAATTATAGTGCTGAAAGTAAAGAGTATATGGAGTGAGAGTGATATGGTAATTTTATCAAGGTTCTGCTAAACTAGCCTACATCCCCGCCTCAAGCTAACCAACAAGTGCATTCCACTAATGCTCACTTAATGGGTAGTGCGACACCGATTACAACTCTTTACTAGTTAAGGTAAACCCCAGCTCACATTACAGGGTTAAGCCCAACCTATAATCACACCTTATAGGACGATGCTCCTAGTTCTCCTAACCGGGTTTGAACCAATCCGGTGCACACTTTATAGAAAGGTGTGTCGAGACGTCCCGGGAGAGCGTGTGCCTCGGGCGGAGAAATCAAAAATCATTTTAATATTTCAAGGAAAACATGGAATTTTGGAGTCGCCATTAACCTTTAGTGCGGTTAGAACATATGATTACTACCCCGTTAGGGGAAGAATCGGTCTACATTACCAGAGTTGGGGTCGGGAGTTCAGTTACGCGAGGGGAAGGTACAAGCACCCCTTACGCGCCCGTTCTTACGAACGATATCTAATTAATTTGAAATTATCCCTAAGTTAATCTAATAAGTCTTTAAATTACTCCTTTTAATGAATTTATAAATACCTATGAAAAATAAATAAATAAATAAATATATACATATATTCCCTCAGAGCTTTAAGGTACGTGAAGCCCGAAGGCTCATACCCCCCGCATTAAAATCATAGGGATTGGAATATCGAGAAAATATCTTATAAAAAAATAAGTATAACGATATAGAAATAAAAAATATAATATAAATTACTTAAAGAAAATAAATACAGCAATTATGAAGAACGCACATCATGATAATGATAATAATACCTAACTTAAATATATGTACATAACGTAATAGTAATAATAACACGTACCTTAGCATATGTATATATATGTATGATAATAATAATAATTATAATAATAATAAATAACTTGTACCCTGATTTATGGTAATAATAACACGTATCTCAAATAATATATATATATATATATATATATATATATATATATATATATACATACACTAACAATAATAATAAGACCTACTTTAACATATATATACCTACACAAAAAAGATAATAATAATAATAATAATAATAATAACACGCAGTGGGATATACAATAATGACACAATTCTAAAAATATATGTATGTATATGTATATAATGATAAAGATAATAGTTGTAGCAATAATAATATTAATAATAAAAAGGTATATCTTAATAATACAATACTTGTCTTAATAGTAACATACAATTAATAATAACATATACAATATGAAAATAATTAAAGAAACAAATCAATCCTACAATTAAAATGTAAACTATACAATATGGAAACAAATCGATTCTAAAATTAGTATGTAATTACACAATTATGAGTATGACAACAAAATAATGAAATTATGGAAACAATCAATTCTAAAATCAATATGTAGATATGCAAGGATAAATATGGGAACAAATAAGCTTTAACATTAGTAAGCAATAATATAAAATGATAAAGATGGGAGCAATAATAAAATAATGATCAAGAATACCCTAAATAATTACACAATCAAATAAGATAAATATATTACCCATTAAATGTCACAATATCAATAAATAAATAAAAACCCAAAATAATTATACAAGAAAATAAGGTGAGCATATTACCCATTAAATATTACAATAAAAATAAAGAACCGAAAATAAGCATATAAGCCAATAAGATGAATATATTACACATTGAATATTACAATGACAACAAAATAAACCCTAAAACACTAACATATTACATATTGAAATTAACAATAATGATAAAAACCCTAAATATAATACAAGCAAATAGAATGACTATTACATATTAAATGTTACAAAATCAACAAAGAAATCATGAATAAATGTACAAACCAACTAAATACATTGTACTTAAAATATTATAATATTAACACAACAAAAACCATAAATAAATATTCAAGACAATAATTGCATTTCAAATATTAACAATAAAACATAATAAAATACAGACCTATTACTAAAAGTATTACAACATTAAAACACATAAATAACATTACAACACAAAAAAAAAGTAAAAATATATATATAAAACAAATATGCAACATAATAATAAATAATATGCAAAATAAATACACATAATAATAATGATAACATATAAAAAAAATGCATGAAATAAATAGTAATATATATATATATATATATATATATCTTATGTGTGCAGTGCCTGCTGTGTGCAGGAATCTGGGTAGGGGTTCCGTGTGTGTGTGTATGTGTGTTTGAAGGCAGGAAACTCACTGTGTGTTCCAGCGTGTGTGTGTGCATCGTGTTTAGTGCAGGGACTTACATAGGGGGGGGGGGTACAACCGGGAGACGCCGACGGCGACGGGAGCGAGCGACGGCGACGGTGACAGTGACGGGAGTGAGTGACGGGGCTGCTGGGTGGTTGCTCCTGCGGCTGGAGATGACGGGAGTGAGTGACGGAGCTTCCGGGTGGTTGCTCCTGCGGCTGGAGATGACGAGAGTGAGCGACGGGGCTACTAGGTGGTTGCTCCTGCAGCCGGAGATGACAGGGGTGAGCGACGGGGCTGCTGGGTGGTTGCTCCTGCGGCCGCTGCTGAGTCCTGTGTGGGCGGCGATGGTCGCGACAGCGCCTGAGAGGCCGGTGTGATCTGCGGAGTTGCAGCAGGGTGAGGATTGATGGGCTGTGAGCAGGGGAGTTCTATTGCAGAGATTTGCTCGAGCCTCGGCTGGCTGTAGAAGGTGGTCTGGTATGGTGAGGATGAAGGAAAAGAGCAGCGGCTGGTTGTTTTTTTTTTTTTTCTTTTTGGCTTCTCCGGCTGTGCTGTGCGCAGCGCCCCCTTTGTGTGCTGTGAGAAGAGCCTATAAATAGGCTCCCCAAAACCCTAGCTACCCATAAATAATAAAAATAATAATAAATAAGTAATAATAATAAGGAGTAAAATAATAATGATAATAACAAAATAGTAATAATACTAATAATAATAATAATAAAGATAAAAATACTAATAATAATAATAAATAAATAATATTAATGATAAAAATAATAAATAATAATAATAATAATAATAATAATAATACTAATGAAAATTAATAATAATAATAATAATAATAATAATAATAAGACTAATGAAAATTAATAAGAATAAATAAAAATACTAATAATAATAAAATAATAATCATAATAATGATAATAAAATAATAAGAATAATAATAATAACAGAAATAAATAATAATAATAATAATAATAGTAATAATAAAAATAAAAATACTAATAATAATAAAAGTTAAAAATAATATTAATAATAATGAAAATAATAAATAATAATAATAATAATAATAATAATAATAATAATAATAAATAATATAAATAGAAGTAAAAATAAAGATAAAAGTAATAATAGTAATACTAATAATAATACTAATAATAATAATAAGAAGAATAAATAAAATAATAAAAATACTAATAAAATAATAATAATAATGATAATAAATATATTGAGCTTGGGTAAAAATGGGGTGTCTACAAGGTGCAAATCCTAGCTTTCATAATCGAGTTTGAGCCAATCTAGGACTCTTCACAGGGCGAGTCTTCCTCTTTAAGCCATGCCTAGAATACAAGATATTCAAATATTTTTCATGCAAATAATCGTTTCTCATAACGCAAAGGTGTACACAATGAAGTTCTAAAATGCACTCACACAAGATATGAATTAAGTTCAAGTGAGTATGTGAGGTTTTTCTCTCAAAAAATATATATATGAAATAATATAAGAGAAAATAATGATGATGATATTTGATCTAAATAAAAGATATTCAATTTTTTTTCAAAGATTTATAACTTAAATAATATCTCCTAAAATATTTCTCAAAATAAAGTGCAGGAGATGTTGGAGATTTTTCTTACAAAAAATATAGTTATGCAATAAGCACAATGTAAGCCCTTGAATCTCGCAATGAATATGCAAAGACTCACAAGCTATGAAGGGTTTACCCAACAAATATTTATTGAAGAAAAAAATATGGGAAAAACTAAAAAATTACTCTCAGAATGATTTTCAAAAACAAAGGCTTAAGTGAGAGTAAAATGCTTTAAAAATAAAATATATGTCCTAATAAATACTTCTTTCAACAATCCCTTAAAAACAATTGATTTGCAAACAAGGGAGTAAAAGAACACGCAAATGCTCTCTTAAAGATGATTTTCGAAATGAATGAGAGTAAGAGAGTATGAAAATAAGTTTTGACGATGAAAACATAACCCAAAAAAAAATTTGAGGGAGTTTTTTCAACTAATCATCTTCCTAATTTTGCTTATGAATGGAGTATTTATAGAGTCTTGGAAAAATACGACTGCTAGGGACACACATAAAAGCACAAGAGGCTCAACTCTCAACAATCCCTAGTGAAGTTTCCAAAGTTGTCAATGTTGAAAAATATACGGAGTTGCCACATTATTTCTTTTCTTCTCTTAATAAAAAGGGTTAATATAAAGAAAGACCCAAAAAGAGAATTAGGGTTCAAGAGTTCATTTGTGCATAAGGAAGGTGGTCGAATGACCATCAAGATAATGGTTGTCTCATTAGCCTTACGAAACTCACATAAGCTGCCTACGTACCTGAGACCCAAGATCAAGTCGAGCTAGTTCAAAAAATTTTGGGTTTGGGTATTTTCAAAATGAATTCTATGTGAAAGAGTTTACATTTTGAAAAATTGAATCCAATTTTTCAAAAACATAAGGGGAATTCAGGAGTTTTTGAATTAGGGGTGGCTGCCCCCAAAAGTGGGTTTTGGAAAACTAGGAAATAGTGCCTAATTTTTAAAACAGAGAAGACTTTCTTTTAAGAAAAAAAAAAGTTTATAAAAATCCAAGTCGGGAGAACCCAAAAGACTTTTAACGTTGAAAAAACATTTTGAGATGAAATCCAATTTTGAAAAATAAGAGTCAAGATTTATTTCATGAATGAGGCAAAATAGACATTAATTTTGAAAGAGGATTTCATGAGGACCATGCAGGGCATCCCACAAGGGACCCATTACTTCCTTAAGGAAAATTTTGATAGAAAAATTGTACTCATTTTTTTTTTTTCAAAATAAGAAGGAAATGGCTTTCATTTTTTATTTTTTATTTTTTAAGGGAAGCTTTCGTGGGGTCTGTGCAAAAATTAATCACACAAGGTCTCATTACTTCCTCAAAAACAAAATTTGGTAAAAAAAAAAAAAATGGTGCACATTTTTTATAAATCAAAAACAGGTTTGGTTTTTTAGGGAGGCTTTTGTAGGGCTCATACGGTTAAATTAATTTCATAGGGGTCCCATTAGTTCCTTGACAACAATTTTTTGGTGAGAAAATGGTGTCCTTGTAATTCAAAAAATGAGTCTTGTTTTAAAAGAAAGCCTTCGCGGAGCCCATATGGGGAAATTAATGCCATGGGTTCCTTATTACATACTAAAAATCTCATTTTTGAACCCAATCATCCCGATTTCAAAATCCACACGCTAATGAAAAGAGGTAACTTGATTTTACATGAAAGGAAGACACCAAATTTTCAAAAATACAAATTTCACTAAAAACTACATAAAAACAATAAAAAATGCAATCTATATAGAAAATATACACAAAACTACATATGAGGATGCCAATGATGCACAAATTTCATAAAGAAGAAAAGTATGCAAAGTTACATGTGAATATGATATCTTCTACATGAAATAACTAGGTGAACTCCAAAAAAAATAATAATAATAATAATGCCTCCTTTTTCAAAAAATGCAAGTTGCATGCACGTCTTGCAAAATTGCATATAAAATGATTGTATCACACAAAAGGACAACTATATAGATTTTACCAAAGAAAAATGCAAAATATCATGGGAAAATAATATTTCTACATAAAATAATGATCATAAGCTAAAGATACACCATTTATCTTTTTTCAAAAAATGCAAACTGCATACAATATTACATGAAATACGATTTTTTTTTTAAATGATCATTACATGAATTTCATAGAATGAAAAAAAAAAAAAACAATCAATGAAAAATTTTCAAATAATAAATTACATGCAATATATATATATATACAAAGTAAAAAAAAAATTGACTTTTTCTCCTAAAATAACAATCACGTGAAAGATAATGATTTTTTCAAGCTAATGGAAAATAAGGTGAGAAAATGGAAAAAAAATTGTACTCATCAGAGGGGCATCGATTCGCTAGAAGAGCCTTAACGAGAATAAGAAATAAGAAATAAAGAGAGAGAGAGAGAGAGAGAGAGAGAGAGAGAGAGAGAGAGAGAGAGAGAGAGAGAGAGAGACCAACAACAACAACAAAACCACTAAGTGAGGTCGGCTATATGAATCCTTTTTCGCCAATTTATGCGATCATGAACCATTTCTTTTGATAGATTCACGGATATTAAATCCTTACTCACTATCTCCTCCCAAGTTATTTTAGGTCTACCCCTACCCCTTCTACTGCCCCCCACAGTAACTAAGTCACTTTTCCTCACATATGCACTATAAGGCCAGCATTGCAAGTGTTCATACCATCTGAGTCGTCCCTCCCTTATCTTATCTTCTATAGGAGTTATACCTAACTTATCACGAATATGTTCATTCCTTAATTTATCTTTCAATGTTATACCACTTATCCATCTAAGCATTCTCATCTCAGTAACTTTTACTTTTGGATATTATGTTTCTTTGTTGCCCAACATTCCGATCCATATAACATAGCTGGTCTTATAGCTGTCCTATAAAACTTCCCTTTTAATTTTAAGGGTATTCTACGATCACATAGCACACTTAAAGCACTTCTCCATTTTAACTAACCTGCTTTAACTCTATGCAATACATCATCTTCAATTTCTCCTTCAACTTGCATAATAGATCCTAGGTATCAAAATCTACAAGTGCTATTTGTTTCTTCATAATCAAGTTTAACTTTGTCTCTAATATTCCTCCTATCATTACTAAAATTACATTTCATATATTCTATTTTATTTCTACTTATCCTAAAGCCTCTAGATTCCAAATCTTATCTCCATAATTCTAACTCAGCCTCTACTTCATCCCTAGTTTCTTCAATTAATACAATATCATCTGCAAACAACATACACCATGGAACCTCCTTTTGAATAATCTTAGTCAATTAGTCCATCACTAAAGCAAAAAGAAAAGGACTCAAAGCAGATCCTTGATGTACACCTATAGCAATTGAAAATTCTCTAATTTCTCCATCTATAGTCCTTACACTAGTCATTACTCCATCGTATGCTTTCTCAAGGTCAATAAATATCATATGCAAGTCCCTCTTCTTTTCCCTAAACTTTTCCATTAATCTTTTTAAATAGCTTTTGTGGTTGATCTCCCAGGCATAAAACTAAATTGATTTTCTGAGATCTTCGTTTCTAACCTTCATCTTTGTTCAACTACCCTTTCCCATAGTTTCATCATATGACTTATAAGTTTAATTCTACGATAGTTATTACAATTTTGAATATCTCTTTTATTTTTGTATATAGGTATTAAAGCACTTTTCCTCCATTCATCTGGCATTTTCTTAGTTTTCACAATTGTATTGAATAAATTAGTTAACCATATAATTTCGTTATCACCCAAGCATTTCCAAACTTCAATTGGGATGTTATCTAGTCCTATAGCTTTCCCATTTTTCATCTTTTTTAGTGCAAACTTAACTTCATTAACTCTAATTTTGTGAATAAATCTTATATTTTTAGTCTTTTCCTCATTTGATAATTCTAAGTTTAAGCCTTCTATTTGGTTTTCGTGAGACAACATACTAAAGTAACTTCACCATCTTTCTTTAATATCTTCGTCCTTAACCAAGACAATATCATCCTCACTTTTTATATATTTTACATTTCCTAAGTCCTTACTCTTCATTTCTCTAGCTTTAGCAAGTTTAAATATATCTATTTCCCCTTCTTTTGTACCTAATCTATTATACAAACTATTAAATGATTTATATTTAGCTTCACTAACAGCCTTTTTTGCATCTTTTCTTGTCTCCTTATATTTTTCAAAGTTATCTCTATTTCTATATTTTTTCCACGTTTTATACCAAATTCTTTTTGTCTTTGTGATTTTTTGTACATCTTTATCCCACCACTAACTCTCTTTGCTATTCGATAATCTTCCCCTTAATTAACCAAAAATCTCTTTTGCTATCTTTTTAATAGAGCTAGCTAATCTATTCCAAGAGTATTTGTATTTATCCCATCCTCTAAGGTCTAGTCCCCATCTTTGATCATTTTATCTTTAAATTTTATTATATTTTCTCCTTTTAGGTTCCACTATCTAGTTCTCCTACACTTTATTTTATCATTTTTCTTCCATTTTTTAATACATATATCTAACACTAAGACTCTATGTTGTGGGGTTAGGTTTTCACCTGGAATAACTTTACAATCCTTGCATGATAAATGATTTATCCTCCTAGTTAAAAAAAAAAAAAATCTATTTGACTTCTATTTTGTCGACTTTTAAAGGTTATTAAGTGTTCTTCTCTTTTCTTAAAGCAAGTATTCATTATACTAAAATCATATGACATAAAAAAGTCTAAGATCATCTCCCCAGACTCATTTTTGTCTCCTTATCCATATCTTCTATGTATCCTCTCATAATTTTTATTATCACTTCCAATGTGTCCATTCATATCTCCTCCTATAAATATTTTCTCAGTCCCTAGTATGCCTTGTATAATACTATCCATATCTTTCCAAAATTGTCTCTTAAGATTTTCTGCTAAGCCAACTTAAGGAGCATAAGCACTAATGATATTTATTATCTCTTGTCCTAATACCATCTTGATTTTTATAATTCTATCCCTTACTCTAGTTACATCCACAAAGCTATCTTTTAAGTTTTTGTCTGTAATAATGTCTGCTCCATTCTTATGTTTTTCTTTTCCAGTGTACCAAAGTTTAAATCCTGATATATCGATTTCTTTAGCTTTCCCCCCCACCCACTTAGTTTCTTGAAGGCAAATTATATTAATTATTCTTCTAATCATTGTATCCACAATTTCCATGCTTTTATCCGTAAGTGTCTCTATATTCAAGGTTGCTAATCTATTCCTAATTTCCTGAACTAACATCTTTACCTGCCCACGTCTAGAATGATGCAGGAACCCTTGCATATTTGACACCATACCCGGGTGCTGACATGGCTCGTCTTTTTAGGGCGACGACCTAGCCCACCCTTGCCCACTTTTCTCTACACCGGGGTGGTTCAAGTGCAACGCGTTGCTCTTAGGGGACACCCTAGCAAATATTTGGTGAGGATTCATATCATAGTGACGTAACAAATTTTACAGTGGCTATCATTTACCTAACCCAACCCTCCTCCTTAACCCGGGCTTGGGAAGCTTTCTTTTGAACTCTCCCCAAATCTCTCACTCACTCATTATTATATATATAATGATGAGTGAGTGAGAGATTTGGGGAGAGTTCAAAAGAAAGCTTCCCCCTTCTTGTAGCCCCCTTAAAAGGGATCTATAGAGCGAGAGAGAACAGAGGGGAGAAAGTGGGCAGAGTGGGAGATAAAATAATGTTTTTTTTTTAGTTTTTGCAATGGAACAAGCTAGTTTATTTTTTGAATTTTTGTTTTCATTTTATGATTTTAAAGAAAATTATGAACAATTAAAAAATATGTTTTTATTTTTTGAAAAAAAAATTACTTTCCCAAAGCGGGGGAAAACACCTACGGAGTCTAAGAAAAATAACAAAAAAGTCCATAAAAAAAAAAAAGGTAGAAATACCAAAAAAAAAGGGGGAGAAATTTCGAGATAGGGGTTTTCTTAGTTTCTACAATGGAAACCCGAAATTTTTCCAAATCACTCCTAACTCTTTTTGGATAGTCAAAATTGATCAAAAAACAATAAAAATGCCTAAAATCCAAATCACTCCTAACTCTTTTGGGATAGTCAAAATTGATCAAAAAACAATAAAAATGCCTAAAATAGGACAAGTGATTTTCTTGATTTATGTCCTAAAAATTGAAAATTTGTTCAAGTCACTCCTAACCCTTTCAAACAATTTCAAATCACCCGAGATGGTCAAAATTGGTCAAAAATGAGCAAAATAGCTTGAAAATGGCAGGATGATTTTCTTGATTTTCATGCCGAAAACCTAAAATTTGCCTAGGTTGCTCCTAACCCTTTCAAACCATTTCGAATCATCTGAGACAGTCAAAATTGGTCAAAAAGGAATAGAAATGCCTAAAAAGGGCAGATGATTTTCTTGGTTTTCATGTCAAAAATCCAAAATTTGCTCAAGTCACTTCTAATGCTATTTAATTGTTTTGAATCACCCAAGATGGTCAAAATTGGTCAAAAAGGAGCAAAAATACATAAAATAGGTGGAGGGACTAGGATCAATCTCTAGTGTGAGATCTAGTTGCTTAATTTTGACAGTCCAGTCAAGAAATGCCTATCAAAAACACCTTAAGGGAATTTAAGCCAAAAAAGGCTTCCTCCCTAGGAGAAAACATGTTGAGTGTGTTGTATTTTATCCCACATTGCTTATGTATAGTAAGTGCTAAGCATAGGAGTTATACACATATTGTAAGCTACAAATGTGTAATGGTGTGTAAGAGAACCATAGTGTAATTTGGATCTAGGGTGAGAGTGAGGCTACTCTTGTAATCTCTTGTTATTTATAATGAAAAATTTTTACTTTGCTGCTCGTGGACTTAGGTTTCACATCAAAATCGAATCATGTTATATCATATGTTCTTTATGTGTTTGTTTTTTTTTTTTTTTTTTTTTTAATTGGTCTTGAGTATTTCTCCTTTTTTTTATTCATTATTCTCAATTAAGTTTGGGGATCCATTCATAAAAAGTGGAATTATAACTTTGGTTAACTGAAGGATTTATTTAAGATGTCGTTTTTAAGCTTGACATTGAGAAGTTTGATGGGAAAATGATTTCAAATTATGAAAACTAAAGGTAACAATAGCACTTGCATAGTAGGGATTGTCAAAGGCACTAAAGGGAAAGATCACCTTCGCAAAGGGATTGAAGGATGAGGAGAAAGAAGAGATGATGAAGAAAGTCCATGATCTGATTTTGTTATCAGTGGCCAAAAACATAACTGGAGAGGTTTTAGATGTACAAACACCAAATTGTATGAGGTTAAAGTTAGAGCAGTAGTATTAGCACAAATCTTTTACAAATTGATTGTATCTAAAACAAAAATTTTATACCTCTTAAATAAAATAAGGTACACCCATTGAAACTCATGTTGGTTAGTTAAATAAAATAGTCATGGATCTTACTTGATGAGGAGACAGACCTAATACTGTTATGTTCTTTTCCTAAATCTTATGAGAACCTAGATCAATACCTAATATTGTTATATTCTTTTCCTAAATCTTATGAGCTCATGGTTCATACGTTGTTGTATAGTAAACCAACCATAAGCATGGAGGGCATTATGGAATCATTGAATACTTATGGACTTCAGAAGACAGTGAGTGGAGATTTTGATGAACAAGATGTCTAAGGATTTGGTTAGGGGTGAATCAAAGCAAAAGGGCAATACAAATAGATCTTGTTTGAAGTTAACAACTACTAAAATGTAAAAAAAAAAAAAAAGCAAATGTTTTTGAGTGTGGTAAAAAGGGGCGCTATTGAATGGATTGCCAAAATAGTCCAAGAAGTCAAACAAAGGTAAGGCTAGTAAAAAAAAAAAGGAAGATGTAGTGGTAGCATTAGTAGTTATAGAATACAAATCATATTTCTCATATAAAGTAAATGTCTTTGTTATATCGGTTAAAAATTCCAATAGTGAATTTATTCTTGACATATGATGTTCTTATCAGGTATATCTGCAGGAGAACTAGTTTATCACATATCAAAAAATAGATGAAGCTAAGGTTCTCATAGGAAACAATCATGCTTGTAGCATCATCAAGATAGGTACTATACAAATCAAGATGTTTGATGGGGTTGTAATAATAGTGATAGATATTAGGCATGTTCCAGATTTAAGGAATATTTTACCTTTTTTGGGTGATTTGGATTTTGTGGGCTATGAGACTAAGTTTTGAGGTGGGGTTATGTGCGTGTCTCATGGTGCACTTGTTGTAATGATAGGACGTGAAGCATAATGGATTTTATATGCTCCAAGGTAATGCTATCATAGGAAGTACTAATATTATCTTATCATCAAACAAAGAATCTAAAACCACCAAGCTATGACCTAGGCTCTTGGACCATATGAGGGAGAGTGGTTTGACATTGTCGAGTAAGCAAGGACTGCTATGTGGGCAAAAGTCAAGGAAGTTGGATTTTGTGAGCCTTGTGTTTTTGGGAACCAAAAGTGGATGATATTTAGTACAATTGTGCATCAAACCAACGGTGATTGTGGAATATATTCATTTTGATCTTTGATGTCCATCTCGTATTACATAAAAGGGTTGAAAAAGATACATGTTTACTTTTATTGATGACTTTTCTAGACAAGTTTGGGTGTACACTTTAAATAGAAAAGAGGAGGTATTTGGAAATTTCAAGGCATGGAAGCCTAAAATTAAGAAGCGAAGTAGCAAATCAATTAAGATATTAAGAATTGACAATGAATTGGAATTTTGCAATGAAGAATTCAACATGGTTTACTTAAAAAATGGGAGTGTGAGGCACCACACAGTCCAGAAAAATATGACAACAAAATGGAGTGGTAAAACATATAGTAGAACATTGCTTAAAATGACAAGGTGCATGATTTTAAATACTAAGTTGACCAAGGATTTTTGGGTTGAAGTTATGAAGATAGCTTCATAATTGGTTAACTAGTCACCATCATCAGGTATCAAGGGAAAAGCTCCTATGGAGATATGGTCAAGTATGTCAATTGACTATTCAAATTTGAGACTTTTTGAATGTACTACCTATGGTTATATCAATATAGGAAGTTAGAGCTGAGAGAGAAGAAATGCATATCCCTAGGCTATGTAGATGGGGTTAAGGGTTATCTGTAGTGGTGTATTGATAATTATAACTCTAGGTGTATTATCAGTAGGGATGTTACTTTCCATGATTTAGGTATGTTGTCCAAAAAGGAGCATCTTCATTAAGAACAGAGTGTTAAGAAGCAAATGGAGTTACAACTTGAACAAGGATCCAAGTCCAATAGATCTAAGGTTCAAGTAGGCACTTCAAATGAGCCCAGCAATCTAGAGGAACATGTTTTTTATTAGGGGAATGTTTTTCTATAAAAGCAATTAAACGATTGGACATTAACACACGATTAAGAGAAATTATAGATAAAGTGTAACGCCCTAGTCCTTTATATGAACCCAGAGTGCTACTAAACATACGTTATACATGTATCTGATAAGCATATATAAACAACTTGCCCTAAACAGGCACAAATGGGTATATCTCATACATATCTATATTTATGCACAGTGGAAAACATAAAAATTCTACGGGGTTCTATTAGACATATACCAGAATTCTATCTGTAATTTTTCAGTACATAAGATCCATACTTAAACATAAACTATATTACAATCCCCTTACATTAAACCAAGCTAACAACCCAATATAGATACAAAAACTTACGTCTACTAACAAGACTCTACGTGCCAAAGTCCCTCTAAGAGAACTAAGACCGACATCTTGTAGGACCCGAAACAAAGGTTGTAAGATTGGGGTGAGACACTTCTTAGTAAGGTAGAAGATATTACATCAGCACGTGACTATATGAGTTTATTTTAATTTAAAAACGTTGCACAATATCACATTCACAATATTGTACTATAGCTAATATATAAATATAATTCAGCATCATTACAAGCGAGAGTTCCTAAGGTTAGGGTAGGGTACATGCCCATACACTGTATGATCCCTCCACACGGTACTCCAACCTATGACTTTGCCCATTTCATTTTTTTAAATCATGTATATGAAAATTTAGGACAATGACCAGCTTTGGAACTTTCAGAAATATGCTTAATTACCTTGTGGCATGGGTTGTGCATTGATAACTCAAACAAGGCCCTCTTTGTGCAGGCATTGTCAAGCATAACAGATATAGTCCGACTGCCCCACCTGGTCCAGATTTCACCAGTGGCCCCATACACTCCTGCAAGCTGACTATCTCGATACCCACATTGATTCACATGTGTGGTTGCACTGTACCTCAGTTAGCAACGGAACCACGCCTCTAGTTATTTAAAGCTTCAAATATCCTGGAGTGTCTTTCAATTCCTTTAGAGTGTCTTTCAACTCCTTTAGTAACAAGTTGTGGTCTCAATCAATCATATATATAATTTACAATAAAACATAACAACCTATGCAGTTCCAGTAATTTCACAATTGTAATCATGCAATCTTTCATGCATTCTTTCTTTCTGTCAAATAGTGGTGTTAACTGGCACAAATGCTCTCGGTTCAACCCTTTTTACATATATAGCTCAGTGATTAACCGACACCTATTTTCCACATTTTTTGAAAACAAGATGGATTTTTAGTTTTCACAGTTCATTTACCAGTATGCAGTTTAGTATGTTCCATTTCATATCATATGTCACGCTTGTTTTGTCAAAATCCGCTATAAACAGTATATAATTCAAAAAATACCATTTGGACTGCAAACATGGGTATCAAGCAGCTCCTATTGTAGTTTTAAAGCAATTAAAGTAGTTTTGGAAAGTTTGTAGTTCATATGCCAAAACCTCATTTTATGCCAAAAATCATAAAATCGTAAGAAACAGCAGTTATACCTGGTAAAATTTTGCATATAAACAGTCAAAATGTGCATAAAGGCATAAGCCATCTTTTTAGCAATTCAATTTTCTTAAAATACTGATGTCAACAAATCCCCTTACCTTAATCTTGAATACCGAAATACAAACGGATCAATCCAAAACAATAAAATACTGATGTAAACAAATCCCCTTACCTTAATCTTGAATACCGAAATACAAACGGATCAATCCAAAACAATGACCTGGAACCCCGAAACCAAATAATTGAAGAACATTACTTCACTATAATCTCGACTACTACATAATTACTAAATCAAAAATGAAATCAGATCCTTACCTTAATTTTAGGAAAAAACTCGAAAATCTTTAGATCGAAAATCTGATCTGTTATAACTGTAGAGATTCTCCTCCTAATCCACGTAGTGATGTCGAATTGTTAATTTCGACAACAAACGACACTAAATCCTAGAGAGAGAGAGAGAGAGGATTGGTTTGAGAGAGAGAGAGAGATAGAGAGAGAGAGAGAGAGAGAGAGAGAGAGAGAGAGAGAGAAATGAGTTTCTTCCTCATTAAGCAACTAAATGATATTTATAAACAAGGTTGACTCGGCAAGCCCCGTTAATGAGTCGAAGTTCTCGTCGACGAGCCGAAGAAGGTCGCTCGTGGCTGAGAACATTACCTTGTCGATGAGCCTGAGATTTTAGAATCTCTGAAAATACCTCGGTATCTTCTCGTCAATGAGTCCTTGCGTCGCATCACCGAACCACAGAAGAGACTTCGTCAATGAGAAATGGAGCCTCATCGACGAGTTCCACTATTTTATCCTTTTTAAATTCCCTTCTCTTTTATTTATTTATTTATTTTCTAGATTCGGGTCCCTGCAATCTCCCCTCCTTATAAGAATTTCGTCCCCAAAATTCACCAACTGATACCAAGCATACTCTACCTTACATTGAAGGCCTGCAGAAGAGTCGGCAGCTACCCACAAAGTAGCTCCAGCCCCAATTTATTAGCTACACTCACTTATGGTAGAGGAATACCATGGTTACAACGTAAAGGTTCAAGTGCTTACATACACATACAGAAACTCTCCCGAAGACCATACTATTTAATCTGAACCACCTATACTACTATACATAGTTACGTACCACAAATAATTGTGGATTTAGTTCCCATGAAGCACTAATGGTATTTCCTTAGTCTGTAGTTGCTGAACTTTTCGATCTAATATCTGTACTGGTATCTTCTTATAAGATCAAGCATCACGGATCTCTAGAGATTCGTAACTCAGCACATGTGATGGATCTAACACGTACTTCCTCAGCACTGACATATGGAATACGTCATAGACTCTGGATAGTGCTGGGGGTGAGGCCACCCGATAAGCTACCGAACATATCCTTTCCAGGATCTCAAAAGGCCCTATATACCTAGGACTTAGCTTCCCCTTCTTTCCAAACCTCATCACTCCTTTCATCGGAGCGATCTTCAGAAACACCATATCTCCTACCTCAAACTCCAGCTCTTGTCGATAAGTATCAGCATAACTCTTCTGCCGACTTTGAGCTACCTTGATTCTCTACCAAATCAACTCGACCTTTGCAAAGTCCTTCTGAATCAGTTCTGGACCCAGTATCTGCCGCTCGCCAACCTGATCCTAGTACAATGGAGATCGACACCGACGAGCATACAAAGCCTCGTAAGGTGCCATCTCTATGCTGGCCTGGTAATTGTTGTTATACACGAACTCGACAAGCAGTAGGTACCATATCCATTTGTTACCAAAGCCCAGTACACAAGCCCGCAACATATCCTCTAACATCTAAATAGTCCTCTCAGACTACCCATCCATCTACGGGTGGAAAGATGTACTGAATGTGAGTTGCGATCCCAAGGCATCCTGAAGACTCTTCCAGAAATAAGACGTAAAACGTGGATCTCAATCTGAAACAATAGAAACAGGAACACCATGGAGTTGTACAATCTCCTACACATATAACTCTGCCAGCCTATTTAGAGAATAACTGACTTTGATTGGAATGAAATGTGCATTTTTTGTCCGCCGATCAATTACAACCCATATAGTATTCTATCTGTGCACTGCTGCAGGTAATCCCATCACAAAATCCATCGAGATGTGCTCCCACTTACACTTGAGAATGTCAAGTGGCTGAAGTGATCCTGCTGGCCTCTGGTGCTCTACCTTGACCCACTAACACGTCAGGCATTACTCTACGAATCGAGCGATCTCTCTTTTCATGTTCAACCACCAGAAAGATTCCCTCAGATTCTAGTACATCTTCATACTACCAGGATGTACGGTGTAGAGCGAACGGTGTGCATCCTCTAGAATGACCCATTTAATTCCAGCGTCAGTTGATACACATAATCTCAAAATCCCATCATCGAAGATACTAAAATTCAGCTTCAACCCACTCTGGACTCCTTCCATAACCTAAACAAGCTTTGGATCCTCCTTCTGCGCTACTCGGATCCTCTCCTGTAAGGTCAGCTGTATCACCAAGCTAGCAAAAACAACCTAATGATTTCCTTCCACCACTTCTGAGCTCAACCTTTCTAGGTCCATACAGATCTGATGCTAAACTCTCACTACTGAGACCGACGCATCAACTGACTTCTGACTCAGAGCATCAGCTACCACATTTGCTTTTCCAGGTTGATAGCTGATGATACATTCGTAGTCTTTTATCAACTCAAGCCACCTACATTGTCTCATGTTTAGTTCTTTCTAGGTGAAAATATACTTAATACTTTTGTGATCAGTAAAAATCTCGCACCTTTCACCATATAGGTAGTGCCTCCAAATTTTCAATGCAAACACTAAAGCTGCCAATTCTATATCATGTGTCGGGTAGTTCTTCTCATACTCTTTGAGTTGACAAGAAGCGTAAGCAACCACCCTTCCCTGTTGCATTAGAACATAGCCAAGACCCTTTTTAGAGGCGTCGCTATATATAACAAATCTACCATCCATTGATCGAATGGTCAAAACTGGAGCAGTAACAAATCACCATTTCAGCTCTTGAAAACTCAGCTCGCACTCATTAGTCCAATCATGCCTCATGTTCTTCCTCATGAGTCACATCAATGGACCTGCTAAACTGGAGAACCCTTAAACGAACCATCTGTAGTAACCTGCAAGACCCAGAATACTTCTGACCTCCTGAACATTTTTCGGTCTCACCCAGTCCACTATTGCCTCTAACTTGGATCCACTGATACTCCTTCTTTGGACACTACATACCTTAGAAACGAAATATGTTCTAGCCAAAACCCACACTTCTTCAGTTTAGCAAATAACTTCTTCTCCCTAAGCATTTGCAGTACCATTCTCGGATGAACTTCATTTTCTGTAGCACTCCTAAAATATACTAGGATGTCATCAATGAATACCCCAACGAACCGATCTAAGTATTCGTGAAAGACCCAGTTCATCAAATCCATAAATGGTGCATTAGTCAAGTCGAATGGCATAACCATAAGTTTGTAATGGTTATATCAAGTTTGGAAAGTTGTTTTTAGAACATCCTCCATTTTCACCTTCAGTTGGTGATACCCAGCCCATAAATTGATCTTAGAAAAGATTAGAAAGCCCTGTAGCTAGTCAAACAGATCATCGATCCTAGGTAATGGGTATTTATTCTTTATCGTTACCTTGTTAAGTTCTCTGTAGTTAATGCACATCCTTATCGACCCATCCTTCTTCTTCACAAATAGCATAGGTGCTCCCCAAGGAGAAACACTCGATCGAATGTACCCCTTATCTAGAAACTCCTGAAGCTGTTCTTTTAACTCCCTCAATTCAGCTAGAGCCATACGATACAGAGCTTTTGATATTGGCGCCATATCTAGATTTAACACTATAAGGAATTCCACTTCGTGGTCTGGAGGTAATCTTGGAAAATCCTTTGGAAACACGTCAGGGAACTCACATAGTATAGGAATTGTCTCCAGTTTACGTTCTTCTGCCATCATGTCTTTCATAAACACCAGATCCCCTTGGCATCTATCCCGGAGCAATCTACCAACCTGCTAAGCTAAAAGGATCCATGGTGCAAAATGCACACACGACCCAATAAACTTGAATTCCTGCTCCCCTGGAGGTCTAAACATCACTTCTTTCCTATGGCAGTCGATACTAGCATAACTGGAAGACAACCAATCCATCCCTAAGATGATATCAAAGTCATATATGTCAAATACTACAAAACCAACTAGTAATACCCTTCCCTGGATCGCTATTGAAAAATCACAGACTACTTTGCTATATACAATTACAAACCCCGATGGCGTAGCCACTACTAGTTCATAACCCAACTGTTACATCTCTAATCCACAAAGTTTAACAAATCCTTGAAAGATAAATGAATGCATTGCCTTTGAGCCAAATAATATAATAACTTTATTGGAAAGCATGTAAATATTACCTATTACCACATCTCTAGCGTTTTCTACATCACCTGGAATCAAGGAGTTCACCTTAGCCTAAGCAGTACCCCCTTGTTGTCCATCTCGTGGCGCCTACGCACCACCTCTAAAAGGCTGTTGTGGAGTTCCATTGTAGCTCGAAAGATTACAGTTCCTCACTTGATGTCCCATCTTGCAATATCATAAACAAGCCCCCAGAGCCCTCCAACATTGTGCTACATGAGGTTTCCTGCACGTGGAACAAATAGAAGTGGACATGGTACTATAAGAAGCACCACTACGGTTCTTCTTCTTCCAGTTGTCCTGCTTTGCCTTTCCATAAGAACTGGAAGGCGCAGGTCTCTTCTTTAAGATTTGGACCCCGACATCCTCCTATAGACTCCTTTACTATGGTGACTTTGTCAACTAGAGTAACAAAGTCTTGCATATGCTAGATAGCCATCTACCTGTGAATCTCCTTCCTCAAGCCCCTCTGAAATTTCTAGGCCTTCATTGCCTCATTTGGAACCATAAATGGAGCAAAATGGGATAGCTCCTAAAAACTAGCAGCGTACTATTGAACTGTCAGCTGCCCCTACTCCAGACTTATAAACTCCTCCATCTTTGCATTCCTAATTGTGGCTAGAAAATACCATTCAAAGAATAGTTGTCTGAAATGGGCCCATTATAATGCCACTGGAATGGGTCAATGCTCCTCAAGAATCTTTACAGACTTCCACCATCTCTCTGCTTTGCCTGACAACTTGAACGTTGCGAAGGCCACTTTCTACTTCTCAATGCAGTTCAGGACTTCCAAAATCATCTCAATCTCCCCGATCCAATTCTCAGCTCTCATCGAATCTGCACTTCCAATGAAAATAGGAGGCTTTAGTTGGGTGAAGTGATCGATGGAACAACCCAACTCAGCCGCAAGATGATCCTGCCCCCTATTCATCCGAACCACCTCAGCCATCAGCTATTGTGCAAAGTCCCGCAGAACATTCGTGGAGTCACTACCAGCCTCAGGGCTAGATCTGTCACTGCTACGACCTCCAACATTGGTAGTATTATCCCTGGTTTCCATCCTGAAAAATAATTAAGGAAACCAATTAGAAACATAACCAACTAATACTGAAATACTATAACTCACTTCCTATAATAACATTCCTAGTACTGATGTAATAGCCCGAGAAATTTTACACAGGGCCTCATTGACGAACACAAGCAATTCGTTGATGAGGGCATAAGGAGGTATCGTTGACGAAGCCACGTCTTTTCGAGAAGAAAATACCGAGAGAGGTTTTTGGGGCAGTCTGAAATTCGTTGACAAGGGAGGAAATTCGTTGATGAAATTCCTTAAAGACTCATCGACAAGATGACGTGTCTCATCGATGAATCCAGCGCTATAAATAGTGAAAACCCAGATTAAACTGCAGAATTTGGCGCAACAATCATTCTCTCTCTCTCTCTCTCTCTCTCTCTCTCTCTCTCTCTCTATAAAATGCCTCTCCCTCATTCTCTCTTCAATCGTGGTCCTGTTTCTCACCAGATTGAAAATTCAAGGCCACCACAATACTCCTAGAAAAGTTCTCTACAAGTCTGCAAGAGCTGATCGTGGGAGAAGTTGGTTTGGAATTCATCCCAAATTCAGGGTAAGGTATTTTTTCTGATTTTGTCTTCCTTGTAGTTATAAAAAATGTTGTAGATAAGAAAATACTGATGTTTTGTTCTGGAGGATATTGTTTTCAGGGTGTTGAGTGGAGGACCCTGCAGGTGTAAGGCTAGAGTTCAGTGAGAGGCTTTTCGAATTTAAGGTAAGGGAAATATACTATGTTAGGAATTTTTATAATGTTAACAGAGATTTTACACATATGTATATTCTAGCTTATTACCCAATTTTACATAATATGAGTTTTAAATGCTTGTGTTGCCCAAGTAGATATTTATGTGATGAAGAACTTATATAGTTTTTACAGTATATCATACTATACTGATTACACAGATATAGACAGTATATTACAGTTTTACTCATATCAGTATGTTATAGTTTTATACAGATCAGTATATCATAGATATTTATCCGGAATAGTATATTACAGTTTTACTCAGATCAGTATGTTATAGTTTTATACAGATCAGTATATCACAGATATTTATCCAGATAGTAAATTACAGTTTTACTCAGATCAGTATATTACAGCTTTATTCATAACAGTATATACAATATTTATAGTTTGTCATGTTTCCTATTACCATAACATACAGAGTATATAGACAGAGTATATAGACAGATATACAGAGATAGCATCAAGATGCTACTGATACAGAATATAGAGATTACAAAGTTTACAGTACAGAAAGATAGCGTTATGGTAATTTTGGAATAAGAACAGTGAAAGAGTATATATGTGTGTGTGTGTATATATATATATATATATAGTATCAGATCCCTGAGGAATGATTACAAACAGATACAGATAAAGAATACAGAGCACGGTACCGTTGCTATATACAGATAGAGTGCAACCACATATCTCAGATAGTGTGTAGGTACCGTTTAGCCGTGCTTAGAGAGGATGCAGCTCCCCAGTACGTTGGATTGAGGGGGCCGGTTAGACGAGGTAGCAGCCAGTTCCACGCCTAGGAGAGTATGCAGTTTGGTTAGGCTGAGGTAGTGTAGAGTATATTGACTTATCTAGAGGGCCAACCAGGTTAAGTCCCGCCTACGGGCCGCACAACCCTGTAATGAGGGGTCAAATCATGACATATAGAGTTTCAGGGATAAAGCACAGGTATGTATATGTATACAATTTTACAGTAGATGATGAGTATAGTATGATATTAGTAGTATGAAAAGTAGAAAATACAGATGATACAGTTATATTTTAAATTGTGAAAATAAAAAACATGCTTTACAGATTTACTATTTTACTACAGTTCATTTGTTATTTTTAACAGTATGCAACTTAGTCGCCACACACTAGTAATAGCATATTTCCACTTACTGAGCGTCGACTCACCCCATTACTTTATCATTTTTCAGGTGAGCCAGCTAGGCGAGCAGATCGGGCTCGCGAATAGGGAGTTTATTTGATTACCCTGGTTGTAGGGTGGGTTTTTTACAGAGTTTTGTATTTTTTGGGTAGATGGTACTGGAGGAAATTATTTTGTATGGCTATGGTCTGTAAATACTGGATTCTAGTATTATATAGTATATAAGGTTATATGATTTATGTTTCCACTGCATAGGTATGTTTATTGTATACAGGAATACCCCAGTGTCCTTTGGGGTCTAAGACTTCATAGCAGGGTTATTAGAGCAATTTATGTGGAAAAAAAAAAGTCTTAATTTTAAGGATGTTACATTTTTGATATCAAAGCCTAGGTTGCTAGGTTTTGTAGACTTTAGAGTGCAGCGGGAAACAATACCAGAACATAGGAAAATATTTGAGGTTTGTTCTTTGATCTGGATACAGGATTTCGTGGTGGTTTCTATGTTTTTTAGGGGGTGACAACTTCAGGAAAGTCATAGTAAACTATTGACGAGTTATGTATTTAGGTTATAGGATGTGATTTGGGGTTAGGGTCAGGAGGGATGGTTAATAGAAAATTTGGAGTTTTAGAATAAGTTGGGTCTATAGGGAAATAGAATTTTGAAACGGTGTTCTTTGTGTTTGCAAGATGGACCCAGGAGGCAATAGCACTTACACTAGAGGGGATGATGGTGCTGGTCCTTTTAGCACAACAAGCAGGGATTCAAATGTTGTGCTACATAATGTGGCTCAGCAAGTTATGGCTGAGATTGCATGGACCTCTAGAAAGCAGGGAGGTCCATCTTCAACTCAGGGATGTACCATAGAAAAACTTATGAAGATGAATGCACCATCATTTTATGGAGCAACTGACCCTGCAGTTGTAGAGAACTGGGTGCAAGAGGTAGAGAAGATTCTGACAGTACTTCATTTTACCAAAGAGCAAAGAGTTTTATATGCTATGTATAGGCTGGCGGGGGGGGGGGGGGCGAGAGATGGTGGTTAGCCACCAAACTATTGGAGGAGTAGAGGGCTATACCAGTGCCGATGACTGGGGCTCGATTTAAGGATGTGTTCTTTTATAGATATTAACTTGCCTCAGTTAGAGAGGCTCAGGTACAGGAGTTTCTGAGCCTGTCCCAGGGATCATTGACTGTCCTGTAGTATACGGCAAGGTTTATCGAGCTCTCGCGTTTCTGCCCATATATTGTCCTCGATGAAGTAAAGAAAGCCAAAATGTTCATTAGGAACCTGAGGCGAGATATTTACAGGCATGCGGTGGTCCTAAGGATCCAAGATTTTGCAGAGTTGGTTGACAGGGCTAGTATAGTAGAGGAGAGTTTATCTAGAGAGACGGAGACATAGAGTCAAAGGAAGAGGACTGCGCCCTCGAATTTTTAGGCGAGTCCCAACAGAGGCCCTTAAAGAGGAGGTAGATCTTGCAAAGGCCAGAGGCAGATGGTAGAGCACAGGGGATTTCAGGGCGGACAACTTCCTACCATTTCCCCTAGATGCGGACGAAGACATATTGGTGAGTGCCGACTTGGGGAGAATGTTTGTTATCGCTGTGGGAGGTCGAGTCATATGGCTCGATCATGTCAGATGCCATCGAATTATGCACAGGCTCCTAGGCCGTTTTGAGGTGGATATCAGGTGCCTCACGGAGGTCAATAGAGGAATATCGCACCAATGAGAGTCTATGCGTGGATGCTGGGAGACGCTGAGACGGCTGGAAACGTGGTCACAGGTACCCTTACTACTTACAATATAAAATTGTTGTTTTGTTTGATACAGGTGCCACCCACTCTTTTATATCAGCGGGGTTTGTCAAAATAACTGGGGTAGAGACTCAGCTACTAGATGTAGAATTATCTATGGGTACACCAATGGGATCAGTGGTAAAATGCAGGAAAGTGCTGCAAAATTTTCCAGTAAGTATTCAGGGGAGGGTGCTGTTAGCTTATCTTATCATCCTTGATATGCAAGGGTTTGATGTGATATTGGGCATAGACTGGCCAGCTGCTCATTACGCTAGCATAGAGTGCCATCAGAAAGAAGTGATTTTCAGAACCCCCCCCCCCGGGCGATTAAGAATACAGATTCGTAGGATCACGCGTACGTGCTTCACCACAACTAGTGTCAGCTATTCAGGTAAGGAGGCTGCTACAAGGTGGTTGCCAGGTGTATATCGCATACATAAAAGAATTGCCAAAGGAAGAATTGAGACAAGATGACATACCAGTAGTGAGAGAGTTTCCAGATGTATTTCTAGAAGAATTGCTTGGTTTGCCACCTAATCATGAGATTGAGTTCACTATAGAACTGTTGCCGGGATCTGCGCCAGTATCTAAAGCACCGTACCATATGGCTCCAATCAAGTTGAAAGAACTGAAAGATCAGCTACAGGAATTACTAGATAAGAGTTTTATCAAGCCAAGTGTGTCACCTTAGGGAGCACCAGTTTTATTCGTGAAAAAGAAAGATGGAACTATGAAGTTGTGCATCGATTATAGGGAGATAAATAAACTGACAGTCAAAAATAAATACCCTCTCCCTAGGATCGATGATTTATTTGATCAGCTTTAGGGGACCCAGGTTTACTCTAAAATTGATTTGCGGTCAAGCTACCATTAGGTGAAAATTAGAGCAAAATATATTTTGAAGACTGCATTTCGTACTAGATATGGGCATTACGAATTTTTAGTAGTGCCATTTGGGTTGACTAATGCACCAGTAGTATTTATGGATCTAATGAATCAGGTGTTCCATCAGTATTTGGACCAATTTGTGGTTGTGCTTATTGATGATATACTGGTCTACTCGAGGAGTTTTGAGGAGCACGAGCATCATTTGAGGCTGGTGTTGCAGATATTAAAGGAAACAAAATTTTATGCAAAATTCAAGAAGTGTGAGTTTTGGTTAAAACAGGTTACTTTTCTCGGCCTTGTGGTCTCTGAAGCAGGTGTATCAATTGATCCGAGTAAGATAGAGGTTGTGGTGAGTTGGGAAAGGCTGGGAAGTATTCAAGAAGTTAGAAGTTTTATGGTATTAGCAGGTTATTACCGGTGCTTTGTGGATGGTTTCTCTAGGCTATTAGGTCCATTAACACGACTTACAAGGAAAAATGTAAAGTTTGATTGGATCGACAATTGTGAGCAGAGTTTTCAGTTGTTGAAGCAGGGGTTAGTTTCAGCTCCAGTATTAGCTATTCCATCATGGGAAGCCAGGTTCGTAATATATAGTGATGCCTCTTTGAAGGGTCTTGGATGCGTGTTAATGCAGCACGATAGGATTATTGCATATGCGTCTAGGCAACTTAAAGAATATGAGAAGAATTATCCTGTCCATGATTTAGAACTTGCTGAGGTGGTGTATGCTCTTAAGATCTGGAGGCATTACCTATGTGGTGGGAAGTGTGAGATTTTCACGGATCACAAGAGCCTAAAATATTTCTTTACCCAGAAAGAGTTGAATATGAGGCAGAGAAAGTGGCTAGAGCTTATTAAAGACTATGATTGCATGATTAGTTACCACCCAGGAAAAGCAAATGTAGTGGCAGATGCTCTGAGCAGGAAATCAGGGAGACCCATATTGGCAATTATGGAGATTCAACACTCAATTCTGATGGATTTGGAGAGGCTCAGCAAAGAATTGGTAGAGAAGAGTCCTCAAGCAGTTATTTCCAGTCTAGTGGTTTAGCCTATGCTATATGAGAGGATTAAAGCAGCTTAGGGTGATGATGTGGAGTTGGCAGAGGTGATGGCTAGAGTGCGAGATGGTCAGGGAGAGGAGTTTAGCATATAAGATGATGGAGCTTTGCGATTCCATACTAGGCTATGTGTTCCTGCAGATACTGAGATCAGGAGAACTATATTGGAGGAGGCTTATAGATCTCTATACACGGTTCATCCAGGTAGCACTAAAATGTATCGGGATCTCCAGGAGTACTTCTAAAGGAGTGGAATGAAGAGAGAGATAGATGAATTTGTACAATAGTCCTTGACGTGTCAATAGGTTAAAGCTGAGCACCAGAAACCAGCAAGGTGGTTGCAGCCATTGTTTATTCCATAGTGGAAATGGGGCCACGTTTCTATGGATTTGTTACGGGGTTACCACCAGTGCAATAGGGGTTGAATGCGATTTGGGTGGTTGTTGATCGTTTGACTAAGAACGCTCATTTCATCCCTGTTAAAGTAAGTTATTCCATGGATCGGTTGGTGGAGATTTATGTTCAGGAGAAAGTTCATGTTCATGGGGTTACTCATATCCATAGTTTCAGATCGAGATCCTCGGTTTACTTCATGATTCTGGAAAAGTTTTCAGGAGGCTATGGGTACACAGTTAGCTTTTAGCATTGTTTTCCATCCCCAGACAGATGGTCATACTGAGAGGATGATTTAGGCATTATAGGATATGCTTCGTGCTTGTGTGTTTGATTTCGGGGGTAGCTGGACTCAGTTTCTACCACTAAGTTGAATTCCCTTATAATAACAGCTACCAGGCTAGTATCGGCATGGCACCCTACGAGGTATTCTATGCTAGGAGATGTCGTTCTCCTCTTTTTTGGGATGAAGTAGGTGAAAAGCGAGTTTTGGGTCTAGAGATAAAACAATAGACATCCGACAAGGTCCGATTAATTAAAGAAAGAATCAGCACCACGCAGAATCGGCTGAAAAGTTACGTAGATACCCACCCCCAAGAGTTAGAGTTTGATGTGGGAGATCGAGTATTTTTTAAGATAGCTCCTCTGAAAGGAGTTATAAGGTTTGGAAAGAAGGGCAAGTTGAACCCTAGGTATATTGGCCTTTTCGAGATACTAAAGAGAATAGGGTCAGTTGCCTATAGGCTAGCTTTGCCGCCAGCTTTGGCTCGAATTCATGACGTGTTTCATATTGCTATGTTAAGGAAATACGTCCCAAACCCATCCCATATAATCAGCTATGCAGAGATAGAATTCAAGGATTCACTAGCTTATGAAGAGATGCCAGTACAGATTTTAGACAGAAAGACACAAGAACTACGTACTAAAGAAATTTAGTTAGTGAAAGTTTTGTGGAAAAATCATGCTATCGAGGAAGTTTCTTGGGAACTCGAGGAGCATATTAGACAGAGATACCCATAGTTGTTTCAAGAGGTATAGAGGTAATCAAGTAAAGTATAATAGTTAGATAAGTTTCTTTTACCGGTACATGTATGGAATTAGTGAGTAGATAGTTTCAGTTTTATATATGTAATCTCCCAGAACATAAAATGTAACCACGGTATTCCTCTGTCATAAGTGAGGGCAGGTAATAAAATAAGTAAACCTTTTGCCTTTATGGGATGATAGATGGAGATACAGATAATAAATTTTGAGGACAAAATTTTATAAGGACAGAAGAATGTAATAGCCCAGGAAATTTTACGTAGGGCCTCGTCGACGAACATAGGGAGTTCGTCGACAAGGGCATAAGGAGGTCTCATTGACGAAGCCACGTCTCATCGACGAGAAAAATACCGAGAGAGGTTTTTGGGGTAGTCTGAAATTCATCGACAATGGAGGAAGTTCGTCAATGAAATTCCTTAAAGACTCATTGATGAGATGACGTGTCTCATCGATGAATCCAGGGCTATAAATAGTGAAAACTCAGATTAAATTGCAAAATTTGGTGCAGCAATCACTCTCTCTCTCTCTCTCTCTCTCTCTCTCTCTCTCTCTCTCTAAAACGCCTCTCCCTCTTTCTCTCTTCGATCCTAGTCCCGTTTCTCGCCGGATCAAAAATTCGAGGCCACCACGACGCTCTTGGCGAAGTTCTCTACAAGTCTTCAAGAGCTGATCGTGGGAGAAGTTGGCTTGGAATTCATCCTAAATTCAAGGTAAGGTATTTTTTTCAGATTATGCATTCCTTGCAGTTATAAGAATTGTTGTAGGCAAGAAAATACTGTTGTTTTGTTCTGGGGGATGTTATTTTCATGGTGTTGAGTGGAACACCCTGCGGGTGTAAGGCTAGAATTTAGTGAGATGCTTTTCCGATTTAAGGAAAGGGAAATATGCTATGCTAAGAATTTTTATAATGTTAACAGAGATTTTACACATATGTATATACTAGCTTATTACTCAGTTTTACAGAATATGAGTTTTAAATGCTTATGTGTCTTGAGTAGATATTTATGTGATGAAGAACTTATATAGTTTTTATAGTATATCATACTATACTGATTACACAGATATAGACAGTATATTACAGTTTTACTCATATCAGTATGTTATAGTTTTATACAGATCAGTATATCATAGATATTTATCCAGAACAATATATTACAGTTTTACTCAGATTAGTATGTTATAGTTTTATACAGATCAGTATATCACAGATATTTATCCAGAATAATATATTACAATTTTACTCAGATCAGTATATTACAGCTTTATTCAGAACAATATATACAGTATTTATAGTTTACCATGTTTCCTATTACCATAACATACAGAGTATACAAACAGAGTATATAGACAGAGTATACATACAGATATACAGAAATGGCATCAAGATGCTACTGATACAGAATATAGAGATTACAAAGTTTACAGTACAAAAAGTTATCGTTATGGTAATTTTGGAAACATGATGAAAACAGTAAAAGAGTATATATGTATATATATAGTATCAGATCCCTGAGGAATGATTACAAACGGATATAGATAAAGAATACAGAGCACTGTATCGTTGCTATATACAGATAGAGTGCAACCACATATCTCAAATAGTGTGTGGGTACCGTCTAACCGTGCTCGAAGAGGATGCAGCTCCCTAGTACATTGGGTTGAGGGGGCTGGTTAGACGAGGTAGCAGCCAGTCCCGCACCTAAGAGAGTATGCAGTTTGGCCGGGCTGAGGTAGTGTAGAGTATATTGACTTATCTGGAGGACCAACCAAATTAAGTCCCGCCTACGGGCCGCACAACCCAGTCATGAGGGGTCAAATCATGACATACAGAATTCCAGGGATAAAGCACAGTTATGTATATGTATACAGTTTCACAGTATATGATGAGTATAGTATGATATTAGCAGTATGAAAAGTAGAAAATACAGATGATACAGTTATATTTTAAATTGTGAAAATAAAAGACATGCTTTACATATTTACTATTTTACTATAATTCAGTTGTTATTTTTAACAGTATGCAACTTAGTCGTCACACACTAGTAATAGCATATTTCCACTTATTGAGCGTCAACTCACCCCATTACTTTTTCATTTTTCAGGTGAGCCAACTAGGCGAGTAGATCAGGCTCGCGAATAGGGAGTTTATTTGATTACCCTGGTTGTAGGGTAAGTTTTTGAAAAAGTTTTGTATTTTTAGGGTAGATGGTACTGGAGGAAATTATTTTGTATGGCTATGGTCTGTAAATACTGGACTCTGGTATTTCATGTATATATGGTAATATGATTTATGTTTCCGCTGCATAGGTATGTTTATTGTATACAGGAATACCCCAATGTCCTTTGGGGTCTGAGACTTCATAGCAAGGTTATCAAAGCAATTTATGTTAAAAAAAAAAGGTCTTAATTTGAGTATGTTACAACTGACGTACCCTAATGACTCACATTCTCATTCTGACTCAAGTTCTGCCCTTCCATTTGGAAACAAAATCGTCAATAGATTGTCATGATTTTCTGAACCTTTCGAATGATCTAGAAAAGCACAGAAGCCTGTCAATGGATTTATATCTCCAGTTATAATAAGAAAAACTCAAGATCTTATCCTCTTCCTATACTCTGGTATATTCTAAACTACAGAATTTAGTAACCTAAGCCCTGAGTATACCCCCAACCAGGCAGTATGAATTGCATCACACTTCCGACTGGTTAAGGGCTCTGATACCATATTGTAACGCCTCGGTTCTTTATATGAACCCATACTGCTACAACACATACGTTATACCTTTATCTAATAAGCATATATAAACAACCTGTCGTAAACAAGGACAAATGGGTGTGTCTCAAACATATATGTATTTATGCACAGCGAAAAACATAAACATTCTATGGGGGTTCTATTAGACATATACCGGAGTTCTATCTGTAATTTTTCAGTATATAAGATCCATACCAAAAACATAAACTGTATTACAATCCCCTTACATTCAACCAGGCTAATAACCCAGTACAGATACAAAAACTTACGTCTACTAACAAGACTCTACGCACCAAAGTCCCTCTAGGAGAACTAGGACCGACATCCTGTAGGACCTGAAACAAAGGTTGTAAGATTAGGATGAGACACTTCTCAGTAAGGTGGAAGATATTACATCAGCACGTGACTACATGAATTTATTTCAGTTTAAAACAGTTGCACAATATCACATTTACAATATTGTACTATAGCAGATATATAAACATAATTCAGCATCATTACAAGCAAGAGTTCCTGAGGTTAGGGTAGGGTACAGACCCATACACTATACAATCCCTCCACACGGTACTCCAACCTGTGACTTTACCCATTTCATTTTTTAAATCATGTATATGAAAATTTAGGACAATGACCTACTTTGGAACTTTTAGAAATATGCCTAATTACCCTCTAGCACGGGTTATGCACTGATAACTCAAACAAGACCCTGTTCATGCAGGCACTATCAAGCATGATAGATATAGTCCGGCTGCCCCACCTGGTCCATTATTTCACTAGTGACCCCATACACTCCTGCAAACCGATTATCTCGATACCCGCACTGATTCACATGTGTGGTTGCACTGTACCTCAATTAGCAACCAAAATCGCGCCTCTAGCTATTTAAAGCTTCAGATATCCTGGAGTGTCTTTCAACTCCTTTAGTAACACGTTGTGGTCCCAAGCAATCATATATATAATTTACAATAAAACATAACAACCTGTGCAATTCCAGTAATTTCACAATTGTAATTATGCAATCTCTCATGCATTCTTTCTTTCTGTCAAACAATGGTGTTAACCTGCACAAACGCTCTCGGTTCAACCCTTTTTACATATATAGCTCGGTGATTAACTGGCACCTATTTTCCACATTTTCATATGACAAGATGGAATTTCAGTTTTCACAGTTCATTTACTAGTATACAGTTCAGTATGTTCCATTTCATTTCATATGTCATGCTCGTTTCGTCAAAATCCGCTATAAACAATACATAATTCAAAAAATACCATTTAGACTGCAAACATGGGTATCAAGCAGCTCCTACTGTAGTTTTAAAGCAATTAAAGTAGTTTTGGAAAGTTTGGAGTTCATATGCCAAAACCCCATTTTATGTCAAAACCTCATTTTATGCCAAAAACCATAAAATCGTAAGAAACAACACTTATACCTGGTAAGATTTTGTAGATAAGCAGTCAAAATGTGCATAAAGGCGTAAGCCATCTTTCTAGTGGTTCAATTTTCTAAAAATACTGATGCAAACAAATCCCTTTACCTTAATCCTAAAAACCAAAATATGAATGGATTGATCCAAAACAACGACCCGGGATCCCTGAAACCTAAAAACTAAAGAACATTACTTCACTATAATCTCAACTACTACATAACTACTGAATCAAAAATGAAATCAGATGCTTACCTCGATTTTAGGGAAAACCCCAAAAATCCTCAAATCAAAAATTTGATTCGCTATAACTGTAGAGATTCTCCTCCCAATCCACGTAGTGATGTCGGATTGTTGATTCCGGTAACAAACGACATGAAATCCTAGAGAGAGAGAGGGTTGGTTGGAGTTCTAAAAATAGAAAAAGAAAGAAAGAGAGAGAGAGAGAGAGAGAGAGAGAGAGAGAGAGAGAGAGAGAGAATTGAGTTTCTTCCTCATTAAGTAAATAAATGATATTTACAAACAAGATTGACCCTGCAAGCATCATCGAAGAGTCGGAGTTCTCTTTAACGAGCTGAAGAAGGTCGCTCATGGATGAGAATGTTACCTCGTCGACGAGCTTGAGATTTCATAAGCTCTGAAAATCCCTTGGTATCTCCTTGTCGACGGGCCCCTGCGTCTCATCTCCGAGCCACAAAAAAGACTTCATCGACGATAAATGGAGCCTCATCAATGAGCTCCTCTGTTTTATCCTTTTTAATTTCCCTTCTCTTTTCTTTATTTATTTTTTGGATTCAGGTCCCTACATAAAGCCTACATAGATAATTAGTCAAGCTGATTTAGTTAGTTTTGCATTAAGTGTGGCAAGTGACATTGATGGTGAAGAGCCACAAAAACATCTTGATGTCATGTCTAGTTATGTATAATTACAATGATCTATGGCCATGACTAAAGATCTTGAGTCACTTTACAAGAATCATACTTGGCAACTGGCTAAACTACCAAAAAACTAAAAAAAAAAAAAACATTATAGGCTATAAATGGGTTTTCAAGAAGCAAAGGGGAATTCCTAGAGTGGATGATACAAAGTTCAAAGGGATTTTTTTTTTTTTTTTTCACAATTGGTAGCAAAGGGTTTTACACTAAAGAAAGGTATTGATTTTCATGAACTATTTTGACTAGTTGTAAAACATACATCCATTTGTGTTGTACTTGCTACAGTTGTTGCTTTTGGCTTAGAGCTCAAGCAGTTAGATGTCAAAACAACCTTTTTGCATGGTGAGTTAAGTGATTTATATGTATCAACCTAAGGGATTTGTTGTTTTTGGGTAAGAAGAGCATTTGTGCATGTTGAAGAAGTGATTATATGGCTTGAAGCAGCTGCCCCAATAGTGATATAAGTGGTTTGACAATATTATGCAAGTTAATGGTTCATTAGAAGTCAATATGATACTTGTGTGAAACATAAAAAGCTCTTAGATGGACCATTTATTTATTTATTACTATATTTTGATAACATGTTGATTGCCTTTAAAAACATGTCTAAGACCAACAACCTGAAAGCACACTTAAACAATGAGTTTAAAATGAAAGATCTAAGTTCATCAAAGAAGATTTTAGGGATGGAAATCATCAGAAATAGAAGTGCTAAGACATTATTCCTATCATAAAGGAAATATATTGAAAAGGTGCTTGAATTTTTGGGATGAGTCCATCCAAATCAATTAGTACTCCTTTATTTACACATTTTAAACTTTCAATGGCTCTATCACCTACTAGTGAGGAGGAGAAGAGATGTATAGAAAGTGTTCTATACACTAGTGTTGTTGGTTCTCTTATGTATTCTACAATTTGTTCTAGACCAAATATTTCGCAAGTTGCCAATTTAGTGAGCAAATATATGCATTACCCTAGGAAGGAGATTGGGAAGTAGTCAAATGGCTATTTAGGTATGTTAGAGGGATTGCTCTCAATGGCTTGGTTTATAGAAAAAGAAAGAAAATTGATAGTGTAATAAGATATTTGTATTTGAATTTTACAAGTGACTTAGATATGTGGAGGTCCTTGACAAGTTATATTTTCACTTTTCTTGGAAACACCATAAGTTGGAAGCCAACTTTGTAATCAATAATGACCTTGTTAGAAACTAAGGTAGAGTACATGGCTTTGGTAAAAGTAGTGAATGATAAATGGCTTGGTCAAAGACATGGAACTTGATAAGGTTGGAAGTGCAATTCATTGTGATAGTCAGAATGTCATAAACCTTCCCCAAGATCAAATGCACCATGATAGGCAAGCACATAAATGTCAAGTATCACTTTGTTCAAGATGTCATCACCCAAGGTAATTTAAAATTCAAAAAGATCAAGATAAAAGATAATATAGTAGGTATATTGACTAAGTCAATTCTTACAACCAACTTTGAGCATTTCTTGAACTTGATTTATCTTTCCAACATAATCATGAGGTAAGCCCTTTAAGGGGGCACAGAAGTGAGGGAGGAAAATTCAAGACAAGGTGGAGATTTGTCGAGGTGTCTTGTATTTTGTCTCACATTGCTTATGCCTAACGAATGCTAGGCCTAGGACTTGTGTAAATATTATAAGCTAAAACTACATAGTGGTGTGTAAGAAAACTTGGGTGTAATTAAGATTTTGTTAAGAGTGTGACTACTTTTGTAATCTCTTGTTATTTATAGTAAATAATTTCTCCTCTTCAAGCCATGGATGTAGGTTTCACTTAAAAACCAAACCATGTTATATCATGTTTTTTTTTTTTTTTTGTGTTTTCTTTTTTTGGGTTTAGCTGTGATTTAGGGGCCCTCAGAGGCCTTTAGGGTTTATTTGTGTATTTAAAGTCCTATACGAGCTCTTAGGGTTTCTTGGGGCCTCTCAGGGTCCCTCAAGGCCTTTCATAGAGCCCAGTTGGGCCTACGGGGCTCTTTGGGCTTCTCTAGGCCTCTCTAATCCGCATTGGGTTCAATGAATCCAATTGGGCCCCAAGGACCCAAGAACATATGTTTTAAGCCCTAGAGGGCAAGGATATAATTAACCTTGCCCGGAGGACACGCTTGAAATTCTTCTTTTTATAAAAGACGCTAGCTCCTTTTTTTTGCCTATGAATAGAAGGGGAAAAGAGCTAGGGAAAGAGAATAAAAGAAGGAGCTCACGTAAAGGGGAGATAAAAATAGGGTGAGCTAAATAGATAAAGAAAGCTAGGGGAAAGAGAGTGAGCTAGGGAAGCTTACGTAAAAGGGGTGAGAGGAAAGAAATACGATTAAGAGAGGGAGAGGGTTCATGACCACAAGGCTTAAAATGTTAGAAAGAGGGAGGAGAAATAAAAAGAGAAGGGAGATGGGATAATACACGATTGCACCAAAAAAAAAAAAAGGAGAGCACAGAAAAAGAAAAGAGAATAAGAGAAAGGAGGAAGGAAGAAAGCACTCACGGCCACCCAAAAGAGGAGAAAAGTATAGGAAAAAAGGGGATATGGTACTCAAAGTTATTCTTTAAGAGGTTTATTCTTTATACTTTAGATTTTTATTCTTTTTTTTATTCTTTACTATTTTTTTGCTGGTGCATATGGATTTAGGGTCTAAATGGTGCAAGGGCATGTGTGTAGGGTTTGTGTGAGTGTTAGGGCTCAAGTTTTGTGACTACAGCAACGACATAAAGGCTACTGCCAAGCCATGGTAGCAGGGGCTACTGACTAGGATTTTTGGCATGGAGAGGTTGAGGACAACTGGGGAAGAAAGGCAACAGTAATACGCATAGTAGCTAGGGTTCCTTGCTATGTGAAGGTCTAAGAATGTAGCAGAATAGTTGTTGCTGGTGGAAAACACAAGTACTGCATATGCCAGCAACAAAAAGCCTAAAAAGCCAGTAGCAGCAGTAGTATCTCAAGAAGCAAGCAGTGATAAGTGCTACTACGAACAGCTGCGGTTAGGGTTGAAGAGAATCATTTGGTCGACAGCTTGGGTTTCCAAAGTAACCTTAGTCATGCATGAAGTCGAGGCTTTTGAGATGGGTGCTATCCATATAGCTTGTAATTGTTATTCTTCCTTATTTATATCCTTTTTTTTTTTTCTTAAGTCTTCCATGACCTTCACGCTCTCTTATTCCTTACTATACTGTGGTGTCCACTTTGATATATTTTTTATACATGTACAATAGCAACAATAACAAAACCAAGCGTTAAGTCCCACTAGGTGGGGTCGACTATATGAATCATTTTCCATCAATTTATGCAATCATGGACCATATCTTTTGACAGATTTAGGGCTATTAAATCCTTACTCACTATCTCATTCCAAGTTATTTTAGGTCTACCCCTACCACTTCTACTGCCCCCTACGATAACTAACTCACTCTTCCTCACCGCCACACTATTTGGCCTTACAATGTATGCCACATAGTGATTGGTAGAATTAGGCCATCTTGAGGACTTGAATAGATGCATGGGAAAGGGTTGAATACTAACCTTTTTAGCTTTTTACCTTAGCTTAATGGATTTTCTTAAAATCGGTAGGATAGTAGCATATAAATGTGTAAATGTTGTGGCAAGATCCGGGTCATGTCCTTAATCAAGCAAGCTTGGCCATGAATTTTTTTTTGAACCATAAAATATTTATGAAATAAGGAAGATTGGTAGCATTTCTTTGGTGAATATGGTTTGCATGCATCAACATGTTCAAGAGCTCCATGATATGTGCAATATTTTATTAAAATTTATCATCATAATGGAATTGGTTTCATTGATTATATGAGGGTTTATTACAAATATTGAAGGTTTGAGAAGAGATGCTTGACAAAAAAGGAAAATTTTTGGAAATGCTAAACTCATCATCAGGGTTTGCTCATGATTTCAAAATTTAGGGCTATCTAGGCCAACAAGGATTTGCTAATGATTTCAAAATTTAGGGTTATCTGTAGCCAAATTTCCCTTTTCAAACAAAAGTATGTTAGGGCTTTTAGCCTTGTAGTTTGAACTCTTCAATAATGATACTTCACTAAATGGCCCAAAAGGAGAATTTTTTTTTCTTTCTGCTCCTTTATTTCTTAGTTAGGATACACACACATAGCAGTAACCGTTCTTGAAACGGGTGTTGATAGGGTGTTGGTTGACTAATCCCCCTTAGAATGGTTAGTCTACGGCCTTCCCTACACACAAATGTACTCTCGAATCCGTGTTCACTGTATCGTAAACCTTTTTAGGGTTTTTTTCCTTTATTTTCCCTAAAAAAAATAATAATAACAAAGATGGAAACTCTACATTTTCAATCTTTATATCTTTTAAGAGTCTTATCCACCCTTTGTTTAATTTTTCTTGTTAAGGGGGTCGCCATACAACATGTTTCCATCCGTCGCCATGACACTGGACCAGAATCCATTGTCAACATTCTTGATTAAATTTGGTGATCCGGTTCTAACAAAACTCTTTCCAATGAGCTCCTTAGTCAAGTTTCCCTCTTTTATAAGGAAGCAAAATACTACAATTGAGTCTATGAGTCCAATCCGATTTTGATAATGACAAATCACTTGGTATTTGATCTGTGCATTGAGATTGTGAATAGGAACAATATTTAGCAGGCATAGAAAGATAGCAAGTCATGGAAGCCATGAAGATTAAATCATACACATCTTGGCAAAATCTACACATCTTGGAAAATTCATGGAACAAAAAGAGTATAAGAATGAAGATGTAAGCGGCAAGTTCAAGATCGTCATGGGAATCGGTATTTAGAACTGAATGTACTTACATTTCATATGATTTAATTTGAGGCTCAACATATATCCTAGAATGACCTTAGGACTCATGCATTTCATGAACAACATTAGGAGATATCTATGGACATAGAAATATTTTTAAAACCCCGAAAAATATTTTTATAAAAGAGCTTAGAAAAACAGATTTTTGAAATTAAAAAGAAAAAATTCCGGAAAGGGTCACTTCAAAAGACCGAACTTAGCATTCAGTCGTCTAAAGTTGCTACTTAAGAAGATCAACGTTAAGCTCAATTGTCTGAAGAATTTCTTCAAAAGACCGAAGATTAAGTTCGGTCGCCTGAAGAATTTATGGTGAAACACAGAACCTGGCAGAAGCATCTCAAAATACTGAACTTAGACTTCAGTCGTATGAACCCAACACTTCAGAAGACTAAACCCCAACTTCAGTCGTCTGACCCTGTGTCCAGGTTAATTTTTTGAATCTCTAAGGAACTTCAACCGTCTGGGCCTTTAACCTCAGTCATCTGAACCTATAGGAAAGTTTAAAAATCTAATTTTTAATGAAAGAACACGCGAGCTATTTCTTTGATCCAAAAGTTAGGATTGATTCTAAGGGTAAGGCACCTATATATTGAACATCTAAACCCTAGTGCTAGGGCGAAGATCAACAAGAACAAGAAGAACGATAAGAAAAAACTACAAGAAGAAGAAAATCAAATCTTAGGAATATGATTGAGCATATTAGCACAGCTTGGGAGATCACACTACTAAGGTTGTGATTGGGATTTCAAATCATATACTACACATCTGAGCTAAAGCTACTTTGATCCTCAAAAGGTTTTCTTGTGATTATTGTACAAGCTTTTTTATATTGAGATTTGGTAAATCACACTACTTGTCAAGATTTAGTTTCATAGAGTTCTTCATATAAACTGATCTACTTGTTGATATTTAGTTTTCAAAGAACTTTTCATCTCTAAATCTATTATTGAATATAAGCTGAGTGATTGATCTTGAGCATACTTACTTATAGATTATTTTGATAAGATCAATACTTGAGAAAAGCTTTCACCATTGATTAAACGTTTTTGAATCAAGTGTGTATTCCGTTAAAGGATCTATATTTTAGATATCTTAAAACCACTTGATTAAATATCCTTAGTGTTCATAACTATATATTTTATTAAGGGATATTTTCTGGAAAACATTATATTCAGTTTTTGATCTTTGGAAATCATATTATATGTATGTATATATTTGCATATTACAAAGATCATTTTGTGATTGAATATTTGAAAGTAAGTTTTTGATTTAGATCTTTATAATATTCAAGACAAACTTTTTAACAAGATTATATTTGATGTTTGAGCATCTTGTCTTCAAAGCTATTACTCATACAAATATTTTAAGAGAATTGATAAAAGAGAAATTTTGTAAAGCATATTCATTCATTAACGATTGTATCTTTATATACATATTGAGCTTCAAGTTTCATCATATAATATGTGTTAGGAATTTCAATTGTACTCACTAGCTTTGTTAGAAGCAACATTGATTGTTTTGCAGATTTGATTGTAATCACGGTTCAGGTTGTGAACCAAGTTTGAGGAGAGAGTTGTATCTCTTGTAAGCAGCGGATTAGGAGGAAATTGTACCTCTTGTAAGCAGCGGATGTAAGGAAAGTTCCATCCCAATTTAAGGAGCAGGGATTTTGGTGGAATCCTTGAGTGGATTGCTCAAGGTGAGGACATAGGCCGGGTTGGCTGAACCTCGGAAAATCATGTTTGCCTTCTCCCTTTCCCTTATCTTTTTATTTTCCGCATTGCATTTCAATATCTAGCTTGCTTGTGTATGTTGAATAACTCCACACACACACTTAATATGGTAAAAAGGAATTCATTGATATAGTAATTTAAATCGGCTTCAAATCCCTGCCATTAATTAGTTAAATATAGAAATAGGGATTAATTGGTAAATAATCTGAAAAAGTTCTAAAATACCCAATTCACCCCCCTTCTTGGGATTACACCTAAATCAACAACTACTAGTTTTCATAGGCTAAAAGAGGTCACCTTCCTTACGACATTTCCTGTTGCAGAGCGGTGATCAAAAGAGGGTTTCTCTCTACTAATGTTTAATGGTTTTCCCCCTCTGGGACTACCTTCAAGGTGATTTTCTTCCTTATAAATGTCTTTCCCTTTTCTTATTTGGTTGACTAAAAAAATTTATTTGTGTCTTTGCTACCATATCTATGAAATACACCACGTAAGAGAAGAAAATCAGTTACTTGTTAATAGAAATCTAAGACTAAGTGAAAAAAAAGGATAGCAAGGTTACCCTCAAAGAGAATCCCAACCTTCCCTTTCCTTTTGAGAGGTTACTAAGTCTCTATGTATACGCCTCTTTCTTTAAATGAACACCCCTCAATATAGCAAAGATTTTGAATTATGAGGCTAGTTGGTAAATTAAGAATAGACTCCACTTGGTTTGCACTAGCCAACTCTTAACTAAGTGAAGAAAAATAACCTCTCTACCCTTTGATGAAATAAAAAGTCTAACAAGAACTTAATCATATGATAAGTTGTAAAATAACAACATGTTTTCTTTGTGAAGATGTTCTAGGTTGAGAACATGGAGTGGCATTGATTACGCGTCAAAATTGCGTATTTAGGCATTTAAATTCATGCATTAAAGATTATAATTTTAATTAAATGTCTGATTATGTTCAATAATTTAACATTGAGCTCAATTTATAGTATTTGAGTTTTTATTCTATAATTAATGGATTTTCTGTACTTTATTATTGCAGGAAATTTTTGGAAATTAAATCCAAAATTAAAAATGCTTGGTCGCGTTCAAAATTGTGACAAGACCACGTATATGAAGCATGCAATGGACTAGCCGTAAAGGGGGTATGATCGAATTGGTAAAGCAGCTGGGCCATGCGAGTAAGGTCGTGCAGTGTGAAGTTTGAGTGTAGGGTTTGTGAGGCGATATGGTATTTAACAAGACGAAGGGAACAGCTTTTGTAGTTTTTAAAGTAAGGTTTTAGAAGATTTTTTTTGGAGTCTTTCTTTTCTTCCCTCGGAGGTTGTGTGCCACAATAGGGAGTAAAGGTGTTTCTCCATATCTCACGTCTTGTTCATCTTCTCTCTCTCACGGCCTACGCTCTCTCTATCTCTCTCTCTCTCTCTCTCTCTCTCTCTCTCTCTCTCTCTCTCTCTCTCTCTCTCTCTCTCTCTTGCTCTTTCAAACGAATACTTGTTTAATTATTATTGTTACCTTTGTTTTATTTATAGGTCTCCATTGTAATTTTTAATTTTTGATTGGGTTATTGTTATTAAAGTTAGTTTATCTTCTTCTTTTTTTATTCAAAGTCATTGTTGGAATTCCAAGCGGGTTGGGTTATTTTGGATTATTAAGTTTAGTTTGTTTTCTTTTTGTTTTACTTAAAAGTCTTTTGTTGAATTTAAATATTTCGTTAAGTTATTTTTCTCATCAAGTTTAGTTTTTTTTTATTATTGTTGGAATTAATTTTGGTTTGGATTAATATTCATTGTTAAGTTCGGTGTGCTCTCTTTAGAATCTTGTGTGCTCTCTTTAGAATCTTTCTTTAAGATTTAAATATTTTTTGGGTTAAGTTTAACTTTTTATTTGGTGTTTAATTGATGATTTCGTGATTGAATGCTTAAATTGGTTAATAAAGTTTAGATCTTTAGGTTTTTTCCAAAATTTTCATACACAGTATTTATTTATTGTCTGAATAGGATTTGATTACCGTCATTCGTTTCTTGTTATGTTATGTGTATTAGATTCTTAATTTATGTTTTAATTTTAAGTTCTTAAGTTATGTTTTAATTTCATCACAAAAATCTCAAAAATCCAAGAAACCGAATCTGAACCATGTTCAGTAAACTTTTCTTTTCTTAATTTCTTTTGGGATTACATAAAGTTTGGAATTAAACTACATTCCTTGAGGAGATAATCTGACCTTGAGCTAATTATTACATGACTGAACTCCTATACTAGGGATAGCCTTCGCGCGGCTCATTTTTAGAGTAAGTCAAGTTTTTGGCGTCGTTGCCGGGGGATGCCATATTTAGTTTCAAATTAATGTTTTTCCCTTTTATTTTGTTTTTCTTCATGAAAAAGAAAAAAAAAATTAAAAATATATGCCTGCACATGCACCATGCACGCTTATGGATTTTTGCAGCCTACACGCACCACCACACCTTCTCACATTGCCTTATCACATGACGCACTGAATTTCACAATTAAGCCAAGGGTGTCATCAGTGATACCCCAATTCCACGAGATAGATTCTGAGAATCTGTATCAGCATTTGACAGACTTTGAGTTGGCCTGCACCACTTTTATTGGAACTGATGAGTATATCAAGCTCCTCTTTTTTCCTTTTTCTTTGAAGGATAAGGTGAAGATCTGTTTTAACTCGTTGAGGCCTAACTCTATTAATAGTTTGACTGGTATGCAGCATGAGTTCTTAGACAAATTCTTTTCTTTTCAAAGAACCCAATACTTGCAGAAGCATATCAGTCAATTTATGCAGAAGGGTGACAAACCTTCCAGACTTGTTGGGAGAGGTTCAAGGATCTGATAAATATTTGTCCACATCATGGGTTCGAATCCTAGAGGTTAGCCAATTATTTCAATACAGGTCTTACTTTTGACTGCAAACAGTTTGTCCAAAATATGTGCAATGGAGAATTCTTCATAAAGGAACTGGATTAGGCACTGTCATTCCTTGACTACTTAGTTGAAAATGCCAAACACTAGAATACCCAATATGATTGGGAACCAATGGCAGTACAACCTCTCAGCGCAATCGGTGGTGGAGGTAAATATGAGATCAAAGGGGAAAATGATCTTCAGGCTCTTATTGTTGTACTGGAAAGGAGGGTAGAAGAATTAGAAAAGGAGAGTAGTTCTGATCAAATACAATCAAAAAATTGGGTTAACAAAGGTCCAAATCAGCCATTCTCAAATATCTACAATCCGAAATGGAGGAATCACCTGAATCTCTCATGGAGGAATGATCAATCTGGTCCATCTTCTTCATAGTTTAAGTTGTCTTATGCACTACCTTTGCAACCGACATATTATCCAGCTGCTCCTCAACATTAGTATCAATCATAGCAGAACTATCAGAGTTACGCACTTCCATAATTTCAAACTAATAAAGCTCCTGTTTCACCGACAATGTCTTTTGAGGATAGCATGGCACAGATGGTTAATACACTTCATGAATTTATGCAGATTAACACTTAGACCATGAATGAATTGTAGAGCACCATCAACGAGTTAAACACCGATTTGACTAAGATGAGCACAACATTAAATACCCTAGAAAAATAGGAATTTTTAGCACAACCTCAGTCTAATCCTTAGGTATACCAGCAACAATATCAACAAGTACATAATGTATCAAGGGATCCTCTTGAGACAGAGAAGGTCGTTAGTACTCTGAGAAGTGAAGAAGAAGTTTGCTGACCTGAAATACCCATCGACAAACAAACAGCTGCCCTGACACCTGCAGTTGCAACTGAGACAAATAAAGCGAAAGAAAATTCGGAGGAAGCGAGCCTGAAATTGAAGGAGCCATCATCCCAGCCAAATGCTCACGTGCAAGTGACAACCATGGAAACTTCATTACCTACTATAATATATGTCAAGAATTGCGATGCCAAAGAAAATCTCTGCAACGGTAAAGTTATCGGTGCACCAGATGAAGAAATTGAGCAGAATGGTGAGAGTTCAACTTTCAAGGAACGAGGTAAAACTTTTAATGTTGATGCTTCTGAAGAATTAAAAGTAATTGTTCCAACAACTTTTTTCTCAAAAACCAGTTCTTAAAGAAGTGAATTTCCTAGAACACATTTTGAATAAAGATCTTTTCTTGTTAAAACCAAAAAGTCAATCTGCACATGTATTGTTTGTTATTTTGAAGAGCATTAATTCATTTGAGACTAACTTTCGTGCAGGTAATAAAACTGATTCATTGTGACGGATGAAAATTGGAGACCCGCCAGTTCAATTTATAAAAATGCACCCACCAGATAAAATTCCTCTATAGCCTCCGCTAAACAAACTGCGATGTTTTTCTTTCTTTTCTTTTCATTTTGTTTTACCTTGTTCGATTTTTAGTTAATTTTCGGGTACATTTTTCCTTAGTTTTAGTTTTTCTTTCCCTTTACTTCCCACCCAAGTACGCTCTACTTCCCCTGTGTTTCTATTTCCCCTATACTTTCACACCGAGTATAATGTTTCACTTTAGTTGGGGGGGGGGGGGGGTGAGAATTTGCATGTGACATTGTGCGCTTCCATTTGATGAGTTTTATTTTAAAAAAACAAAAAAAAAAGTAAAAATAAATAAAAATAAATAAATAAAATAAATAAATACTTTGAATATGGATGATTAGGCCATGATTAACACTCACTTATACCCTTTACATACTTGCATATAACCTAGGAGTTACACACTTAAGTTGTATAGTGGGTTATTTATGTGTAGTTCCTCTTTATATGGCTAATCTAGGAATTGTAACTCTATGTAGGTTGACTAGTAGTTCATTCATGTTGATCTGGCTATATAAACTTTTTGTATTTATATGGTATCTCATGAGACTAAAAAACACAACGTTCACGTGACTTGTAGCACTTAAGGTTCCTTGTGAGCTCTAAAAGAGTGCCCGTGGTGACTTTGACACCTTATGAGGTACTGTTAAGTCATTTATCGTTCTTTTGAGTTTTTGACGTTAGCTCAGAGTTCATGAAACTCAACTTTCCCTTTTTTTTTTCTGAATACTCTTTATACACTAGTCTATATTTTTTACTTCCTAGCTTAGAGGTGACACATGGTGAGGAGATACAAACCTAGGTTTTATAGCCTACACAAAATGTGAATGCTAAACCACCCCTAAAAATAGACTTATTTCATGGACTCTTGTTTGAGCTTAATTTCCATAGGTGATATGAAGATAACAAAAGAAGTGTAATGATTGTCCTAACTGACCATGAAAATAAAGAAATTGAAAAATAAGTAGAAGAAAGAAAAAAGAGAAATAGAAATGCACAAGAATGAAGTGAAAGATTAATACCTGCTCCACACAACTACCACAAAAATTTAGGGACATGACACATGTTCTCCATATATGAAGACTCTTCAATCGCCTAGTGCTTCAGGTGTATTCACGTCTGATTTGTGAATAAGTTAATCTAGGGTGGTCTTGGTTGGATATGACAAGTAGGTGAGAAGATGCTAGGGTAAAGGACCTGACACCTCACAAATAGGCAAGATCCTTTTTAGACTAGTCCACTCCATACATTTAGCATTTGCTCTTTGCAATATGTGGGATGTTTGATCATGACACTCCTCCTCACATATGATGAGTGAACCCATCCTTTTTGAGTGATTTTGAGGGTATACCAATGAGGCCGAGTCAAAACGACCGTTTTGTAGGTGACCATGGATATCCTGAGTGTAACGAGTCATACAAATTATACATGCCTCGAGATTTTGCCTATTTATACTCAAATTTATATGGGTACATTAACTTTGAATTGTAATTGCTGGTTAATTTTATGTGAGTATACTGTTCTTAATGGTTATATAATGATGAAACTTGCTTGAGTGACTTGTTTCGGAGTTGCATGTATAACATAATTGTGTATGAATGAGCTTGTGTGTAATCTGATGATATTCTTGTATATGAAATGGTATATTGTGTTGCATGTGCATTCATTTAATATTCATTGGAATTGGTGTTTGTGGGTGTCGCTCTAGAAACCCTCATGAGACTACAACTCGTCTAGTAGGATTGACCTAGGGGTTTAAAGTCTTGTTGCATTTGGTAAATACAATCGTATTTCCCACAAAAGAGGAGGTAGATAGGATTTGGTAATTTTCTTAGTTTTTTATTTGTTAGGGAATAGAAAAATGTTAGTTGGGGAGTGTGATTAAGCATCAAAGTTGCATAATTAGGCATTTAAATTCATGCATTAAAGATTATAATTTTAATTGAATGTCTAATTATGTTCAATAATTTAACATTGAGCTCAATTTATAGTATTTGAGTTTTTATTCGATAATTTATGGATTTTCTGTACTTTATTTGTAACGACCTACCTATTTTGCATATAATTTTTCTTCTTTTTTTTTAACTTTTTCTCATAATAACATACATAATAATCTTGCTAAACTATCATAGTTGTAATCAACCTGGACGCATGGGCACCAAGGATATATATGTCATACAACTCTAATACCTAAGCAGTAGAAAAAATAAAATTACATACATGTCATAAAACACCAGAAACCATACCAGAGTTCTACTAAATATGTCATATACATATACATACATCTCAAAAAGACCAAAAGTATCTAGGGGTCATATCCCAAAAATCCATCTGACCCCAGCTTACCCACTTACCCTACAGACAGGGTAACTTAATCCACTTTTACTGCTGCGGGGCTTTATCCACTCTCCTACCTGGATTTCCTGAAATGTTTATAATGTTGGGTTGAGACACCTCTCAATAAGGAAGATAAACTAATATCAGTGTATGGCAACATGAGTATTTTTCGTGATATACATACAAATAGCACATAATTCATAACCGATATAAACAGTTATATCATAGCTGAATAAAACATGGTTTATCATAACATTGCCTAATATACTAAATTTCCATACTTGGAAAATCATCTTATAAAACCATATCATACTTGAATAATTACCCAGGATAGATAGTTAGTTAGTTATTGTCATGTCTTACCCCCCCCCCCACATGATAAGGTTGTGAGGCCCGAAGGCGAGACCTAGCAATGACTGGCCGACCATGCTAAGTCAAACATAGGTGTGTAAGTACAATAGGCCCGTTCCACCTGTGCTAGACTACCATGGAAACTACAACACTCCTATAAAGCCACATCAACTGTCATCTCCCACACTCTACATAAGATGTGTGGTAGCACTAACATATTTATAATCGTAAACATATAACTAGGGTGTCGTGCTTCATAAAATTGAACTAAGCTATCTGGGTTCTGATAACATATAATACATTCCATATTAAAACATAATTGTATCGTATTTCAAATTAATATTTGACGTAAACATATTTCATGATTTCTTACATATTATACGTAATCTTGGCATCAATGCCAGCATAATTCATAACACAAAAATCACGGCATTTACGCTGGCATATTTCACAACATAAGAATCATGACATTTTTACTGATATAATTCATAACATAAGGATTACAACATCTACGTTGGCATAATTCATAACATAATAAGCATACATTCTTACATTATTTAACATAATCTTTTAAACATATTTCATGTCTTGTTTTTAAGGGTTTTCCTAGAAACAACTATAACATGCTTATCTTGAAAAACTCATAATATTTCACTATAGCATAATTTTCATAGAAATATTGTACTCATGCCACAAAAAATATACCTAGTATTATAAACTCATAATTAATTCTAAAATCACATTTCCATATAAAATTTGTTTAAATCATTTCCCTGTTCAACAGCAGTATTCCCAAACATAATTCTATATCATACATACTTTCCTGAAAATAAATGTTGTTTAACTCATAATAAATTCATGAAAACTACTAACTTAATGCATCCCCTTCCCTGACTTACTGAGAAGACCACAAAATATTCCAAACTTACACCTGTGCGTTTCCCAACTCAACACCCTGAAATTACATTTTTCCCAACAAAACCTCAGTATTTTTCTATCTTAAGTATTTCCCTTAGTCCAGAAATACCAAATACCTTATAAAGCCTAAAGTAATCACCTTACCTAGATTTTTGGATAGTGCCCAAATTGGCCTAACCAGCGAACTACTCCAGGAGATTTGAAGAGAATCTTCCCAGGAGTAGCGTGGCGGCTTCGAATTGTCAAACCGGTGAAGGAAGAAGCCAAAAACTTAGAGAGAAGGAGGGGGAGACATTTTAGAGAGAGAGAGAGAGAGAGAGAGAGAGTTTCCTAAAAATTCTCAAGCTGAAATCACAAATTTGGCATATTTATAGAGGCGGATTCGTTGATGAGACACGTCACCTCATCGACGAGTCCATGAAAGGAGTTTGTCGATGAACACTTACTCCTCATCAACGAGTTTCATACCCTAAAAATAGCCCTTTCGATAAATTCTCATCGACGAGACACACATCCACGTCGACGAGCCCAAGAGGTAGATTTGCCGACGAGCACTCTATACTCGTCGATGAGACCCTGTTGAAACCCCTTTTTGAAAAATCATTTTCTCTCCTTTCTTTTATTATTTAATTATTAAAATTCTTTGGGTCTCTGCATTATTAATGCAGGAAATTTTTGGAAACTAAATCCAAAATTAAAAATGCTCGGGCGTGTTTAAAATTGTGACAAGACCACGTATGTAATGCATGCAATGGAGTGGCTGTAAAGGGGGTATGGTTGAATTGGTGAAGTAGGTGGGCCATAGGCCCATGATGTGATTTACCCATGCATGTAGTTAGAGAGACATACATTGGGCTATTTGCTAAAGAAGGCCATGGAGAGATTAAAGAAAGCTGGGAGGAGTCGTGTGTGTTGCGTCGTGCACAGGTGTGCTGGGATGCTCGTGGGGCTCGTGAGCTATAATGAAAAGCTGATGGGCTGTAGGTCCATGATATGACAAATCCAGATAAGAGTAAGGTCGAGCCCGAGTTGTGCAAGTGAGGCTGTGCGGTGTGAAGTTTGAGCGTAGAGTTCGTGAGGTCGTATGGTATTTAACTAGACGAAGGGAGCAGCTTTTGTAGTTTTTAGAGTAGGGTTTTAGAAGAGTTTTTTTTCAAGTCTTTCTTTTCTTCCTTTGGAGGTTGTACGCTGCAGCAGGGAGTAGGAGCATCTCCATATCTCACGGCTTGTTCATCCTCTCTCTCTCTCTCTCTCTCTCAAGAAAATACTTGTTTGATTATTATTGTTACCTTTATTTTATTTAAAAGTCTCCATTGTAATCTTTAATTTTTGATTGGGTTATTGTTATTAAAGTTAGTTTGTTTTTTTTTTTATTCAAAGTCATTGTTGGAATTCCAAGTTGGTTGGGATATTTTGGGTCTTTGGTTGAATTTAAATATTTCGTTGGGTTATTTTTCTCATCAAGTTTAGTTTTTTATTATTATTATTGGAATTAAATTTTGGTTTGGATTAATATTCATTGCTAAGTTCAGTGTGTTCTCTTTAAAATCTTTCTTTAGGATTTAAATATTTGTTGGGTTAAGTTTAACTTTTTAGTTTGTGTTTAATTGATGATTTTGTGGTTGAATGTTTAAATTGGTTAATAAAGTTTTAATCTTTAGGTTTTTGTCCGAAATTTTCATATGCAGTATTTATTTATTGGATTTGATTACCATCATTCGTTTCTCGTTATTTTATGCGTATTAGGTTCTTAATTTATGTTTTAATTTTAGGTTCTTAAGTTATGTTTTAACTTCGTGACAAAAATCCAAGAAACTGAATCTGAACCATGTTCAGTAAACTTTTCTTTTTTTAATTTATTTTGGGATTACACAAAGTTTGGAATTAAACTGCATTCCCTGAGAAAATGATCTAACTTTTGGGCTAATTATTACACGACTGAACTCCTATACTTGGGACAACTTTCGTGCTACTCATTTTTAGAGTAAGTCGGGCATAACCACATATTAAGAGTTAACATTTTATTGGATACCAAGATAAAAAAACTAACCACACACCTTCAAAAGTTCAAATGACTTGGCAAAAAGTGATACTTCAAAACTTAAAGAATGTTTGGTATGATATAGGCGATGAAACAACAAATCCACTTCTAGATCATCATTCAAGGATAAGTCCTTCAATGTCAGGGTACACCTATATATCATCATCATCCAAGTAGAAACAACTTAATAAGTCTAAAATGAAGTACACTTTTCAAATCCTAACTAAGTGCTTGTCGTTGAGGACATTACAATGGCTTGTTAACCTATCAACCTAAATGTGATCTTTGTCCTCAATCTTAAATGTTTGGATAATTATAGGTGCATAGATTAGTCCACCCTACCCTTGGCATTGGCTAGCCAAATTGTAAAAGGCTTGTTGACACCTTACTTCTTCCAGGGTCGATCTAGCAAAATAATTTGGAGTTAAATGAAGCAATTAGGGATGTGGTAGGCTCACCAAGGCTAGGATCCTTAACTACCAAAAATAATATTTATAAAACCTAACTAATCCCAAGTTCTATAGAAAGTGGAGAAAATCGGGTATCGATCCACAGGGACTCAAGTGTAGTTATCAACCACTTCCAATCTAGTTTATTATATATAGCTTTGTGTAAAATGAGAGTATAAAGGTGGGGTTTTTCTAATAATCTAATGAAAGCATGTAAAGTCTAAATTAACTCTTCTCCTACAAAGCAGTTCTCAATCATAAATCAGACTTAGGATGTCGTGTGCGTAAACTTCGTTTGGTCAGCTATTCATATTAGACTAAACGGTTAAAGGAGCCATTAAAGGGCATAGGGAAGATAGGGTGCACCAATTTTTCGGAGCACAATCGAGAACCAGAGTATACCCTATCACAATGATCATGAGAACCTCTATGAGAAACCGTAGCCTACTACATATATCTGACTAAACCGGTAGTAGTGCTATCCTATCTCGAAGACTTCATCACAATCAAAGCAGTAAAGGAAAATAGTAACGGAAAGTAGTTAAATTAAAGAATGTAAATCAAAGCAAGTAAAAATGGCTTCATATTGCAAACTTAAGAGTTTGTCACTAACAATCAAGATTACAATAAAGAGTCGAGACAAGAATGTGAATTGAAAGTAATAAAGATGAAAGCAAGTAAAACAAATCAATCCTTTGTATTCGAATTGTGTATCACAAACGACCAGAGTTATAACTGAATGAACATCTAATATATGCATAAAGCACAAGATTTTCGTTGGTTGTCACAGACCTTCGAATACGTCTTGCAAAAGCAAGAACAAGTATTGAAATCTACACTACTTCTACTCTAAATGGCTCTCAATGACGTCTTAAGTTTGTCACTAACCTAAGATAGGCCAAAGAGGAACCCAGAGAACATCTTCTAAGCAAATATTTATACCCATTAGGGTTTACAAGGTTTGAATTTTGAAATAGGAAAGTTTGCAACAAATCTCACACAGAAGATCGTCGCTGTCGACCAAATCACACCCGTGTTTTCCCTTAGTGTCGCCCTGGTCGAGGCTCACGAAAAATCAAGAATTTGAACTTCAGCATCTTCTACGTAGTCACGCCATAGGGTCTTTTCTGGTTGAGTTGATGGTCAAGACTTGCAGATCTCAATCTTCAAGAAATGTCAAAAACTCAACATAGTCGCCCCTCAAGGTCTTTAGGTCAAACACTTCGTCGGGACTCTCAGTATTTCTTGACTCATTTGCCCCTCAAGGTCTCGACTTGGTTGCCCATGAGGGTCACTTGGTCTATCACTTGGTTGAACCTTGCAGCAATTCTTCTTCAGTCTACACCTTAGAGTGTTTAGCTTAAGACTTGGTCGCTCCTTGTGTTGTTGGTCGCACCACTTGGTCGAACAATGTCTTCTTCTCTTCTTATGTGTGTTGAGGCTTCAGGAGCTTGGCTAAACATATGATTTGGCTTTGTGTACTTCAATTTATCCTTTGGCTTCTTGTAATGCCTAACTCCTTAGTTTTAACATGTATTTCCTAAAACATGAACAAACCTTACATATCTCCGAACAATGTTAACAAAGGGTTACATAGAAGATAAATGAGGATAACCACAGGTATTTGAGGGCCTAAAATAGTGCATGCTAGGGACTCATCAAGGTGAATTTAAGTTCAAGAGTCATTAATTAAATTCTAGCTCTCTCATTGCATTTAAATATGCAAATCATGCACTCATAGTAGTCTAAAGCCCCAATTTCATGTTTTAAAGTCCATCTAACTAAGCATAAGGGTTTTTCCTTGTTATATTTTAAAGTTAGACAAAAATAGGGTAAAAATAAGGCCCAAACTCCCCCTTTGGACATGCAAATGAGTCTCTTTAAATCTTAGGGGCATTTTTGGAAAAGAAAAAAAAAAGGGCAAAAAACCTTAACCCTTGTTCTATTTAAAGGCCTTAAGAGCATAAAGGAAAAGAAGGCAAATAGGGGCACAATCTTATAAGGATCACATAGAGAAGAAGGAACGTATGTTCAAGCTAGAGTTAGAGAGAGAGAGAGAGAGAGAGAGAGAGAGAGAGAGAGAGAGAGAAGACTCTGCTGGAAGCTGTTGACTTTTTGAGTCCTATCCCGTTTTGATATTGACAAATCACAACATCTCATTTGTGTGTTAAGTATATGAACAGGTTTATGTTTCTGAAAACACAAATGGTTGATGCAAATGGAATCCATGAAGCACTCAAACTAAACATCATTTGGCATATTCCATAGTATATTGAAGACCAAAATCTTGAAGACATGTATTTTTCAATTGTAATGTATTTAATTTTCAATTGTACATGCATGACTCTTTGATTTGACGTGAAGCTCTCATAGGTGACCTTAGTTGGACCCTAGGCACTCAATATTTCATAAAAAAATCATTTTACAAATGTGTAAAAATTATTTCAAGTGTAAAAATCATTTTTGGAATGAAAAAAAATCCAAAACAAGATTTTTAAAATTCTCTTCATGCTTCTGCCATCACATTGATGAGAAATTGTCACAATCAATAAGTTCTCATCGTAAAATATGTTCAAAATGAAAGTTGTGGGATTTTATTTTAACTTTCTTTTGATATCAAGAATGTCCCATTTCAAGTTTTTTACAAAAAGTTATGCCTATAATACTAAAGAGTGTCCACAGCAGAAAACCCAGATTCAGTCGACTGGATGTTAAGTCCATTTAACCGAAGTTCATCATTTTATGATCTAGTAAAACGGATCATTGATCAGTCGACCAAATCTTGTGGATGTGGAAAATCACCTTGGGTTCAGTTGACAAGTTCAGTTGACCAAACCTTAGTTCAATTGACCGGATCTTTTGAGTTTCTCCAATAACGGTCAGAAAACAGTTATATTGCCAAAGTTAAAATAAATTTTAAAGCCCCAACGGTCACATAAAGGTCATATTTGAGTTTTTCCTACAAATACCAAGCTTAAACACTTGGAGAACACTTTTGAATCACTTTTTATTATCTTGAGAGCATAGTTGAATATTCTTTGATTCTTGAGCTTTATAGAAACTCATTTTTGCATCATTTTTTAAAGTTCTCCTACTCTTATTTTTGAAAATACATTTGGAAGAAAACATTTGATCTATCTTGAAATACGCTTGAATCATTAAGCTTATTTTATATTCACCTTTTATCACACCAAAGCTCACTTCTATTGATCATTTCAAAAGTCCATTTGAGCAAGCTCATAATCATCTTTTCTACATCATCTTCAAAGTTCTCCTACTCTTGGTTTTGAAAACACATTTGAGAACATTACCATACTCTATTGAGCTTCAACTTCCAAATCATTGAGAGTGCATTAGATTGATTTCTATTTGTACTTATTAGCTCTTGAAGGAGTATCCATTGTACACAAACATTATTTCCATTCGTTGCTCTGCGGTTCGAGTTTTGAACTGTGCCGAGCGAGGGTATATCACTTGGAGAGGTAACTCCAGCTAGAAAGAGGGATCATGGGTTTGAATCGTGCCGAGCAAGAGTATATCGCTTGGAGAGGTATCTCCGCCTACAAGGAGGGATTGTAGTGGTAGCTCTACCCTAGTTTAAAGGAGTAAGATAATGGAAATGCTTAGATGGTTTTCTTGAGGCAAGGACGTAGGCTGGTATAGTTGAACCTTGTAAATAACGGTGTCATTTTCTCTATCCATACTATATTTAAATTTTCGCACATGTATGGTTATATTTATATTGTTGTGATTGTTGCACATGCTTTCAATTCAATTTTGATAAAGATTGTGAATCGATTAACTAGCTGTTAAATTTTTTAAATAACCAATTCACCCTCCCCCTCTTGGGATAACATCAATCCTAACATTTGGTATCAAAGCCCGGTTGCAATAAGTTTAACCATTTTTTTATAAGATCACATGGCATATATTGGTGTATCCCGGTTTCATGAGGGTCGATCCTTTATAAAGCCTCCAATGTTTTGTGGTGTAAATTACACCTCATGGAAAAAAAAAATATGAGCTTTTTTATCCAGGAAATGGATTGGAGGGCTTGGAAAGTGATTACTCAAGGGAATCCTATGACAATTATTAATAATAAAGAATTTCCTAAACTTGAAAATGAGATGAATAAAAATGACATTGATTTAATGCAAATCAATTTTAGTGCTATGAACATATTGTATTGGGCTTTAGATACTAATGAATTTAATAGGATCATGACTTGTACAAGAGCTAAGGAAATTGGGGAAGAATTTGATATATGGAGAAACCAAGGAAAAGAAGGCTATCACTTGGGATGATTCAAGCACAAGTGATCAAGAAGGATAAAATTGTTGCTTTATAGCATTAACTGATGAAGAGGTACATTCTTCTCCTTTCACTTCATTTAATGATACATGTAATGATTCCTGTGATGAATCCTGTGATGTGATAAATCTAGTGATGAATCACGTGATGAATCTTGTTATGGAAACATGTCATCTTATGAGGAATTAAAAATGGAATTTATTAAGACTCATAAGATTTTAGTCAAGATATCCAAATGATACTCTGCATTGAAAAATGAGAATAAATTTTTAGTGAAAAATTTAGAATCTCAAACTTTTGTTGAAAAATAAAAAGACTTAGAAATTAAGACGTTGGAGGGTAAGGCTAAAAAAGTAACGAAAGAACTAGAGGGCCTAAGATCCCAAACCATTATTGAAAATAAGAAGGATTTGGAAATAACAAGCTTAAAGAACAAGGTCAAATACTATGCTAAGATCATCTGTACATTTACAAGAGGTAAACAAAACTATGATAAGCTAATAGGCTCACAAAAGATGACCGTAGACAAGGAAGGTATAGGATTTAATGGCAAAGAAAATAAGAAAAAGAAAAATATTTATTTAGGATACTTTAAAAAGGAATCAAAATTCTATGCTAGCACCTTGTCAAATGCCTATAATCACACTGTGTGTTTCATATGTAAAAATAAGGGTCGCATCAAATTTGATTGCTCATTTAAAAGAAAATGTGTGAAAATCAAATAAGTAACAAAGTACATAATTTTTAGAATTGTTTTCCTTAGTGTTGGCCTTACAAGGTTTAAAATCTTATTTTGATGATAACAAATCAGAGGAACTTAACATATTTGGTTAAGTGATGATATTTCAGGACTCAAGTATATGAATACAAGGTCAAGTGCTCACGAGGATCATTAAAAAGCTTATACTCCAAAGAAAGATGATCAAATGAAGCTTAAAGAATATTCAGGCATGAATTCAAAAAGATCCAAAGAAAGCTTAAGCAACACCAACATGAGTAAAGAGCATGTGGAAACTTAAGGCTGACTCAAGCTTAAGTCAAAAGGGACACAAAGCAAATACCATGGAAGACTTGAATATTAGAGTTTTAGGCTTTAAGACCATGTTGTAAGTACTTCATGTTTAAAAATCTTATGGAAATATGTTGAAAGCTCTTTAGGGGTAATTATGGATTTAGAGACCTTATTTCAAACCCCGAAAAATGTTTTATAAGTAATCAAAGCAAGAGAGCAAAGAATTTTTGAAAACTAAATTGAAAAAACCAGAAAAGTGACTGCCCAGAAGACTGAACTGATATTCCAGAAGACTAAAGTATTGCTTCAAATGACTGAAATTTAACTTTAGCCTACAAAAGAATTTCTTGATGAGACTGAAGAATAAGTTCAATCTGCTGAAGTTTTTCCTAAAGGAATACAAAAGAGGCAATACACCCTCAAAAGACTGAACCCTCAGTTCAGTCGTCTGACCCTGTATCCAAACTAAATTTTTCAGTATTTTAAGGTACTTCAGAAGACTAAACCCGATACTTCAGTCTATCAAACACTGTTAACGGCTAATACTTTTAAATGTTTTAAAATCCAAATAAAGGTTTCTTGTGCCCCAAAATTTATGAAAACTTGGGAAATATTCCAAGTAATCTTGGGCAACGCGAAATTACTTTTGAAAGCCTATAAATACATGGTTTTAGCAAATTAAACTTGCCAATAAATTGAAAAATATGTTCATAAGTTGAAAGCTATCTTGGTCTCTAAAATCTCTCTCTTGCTCTCACTCTTGCACAACTGATTTGTTGAGAATTCTGAAGTGCTGAAGCAACCTTCTCCGATCTCTATACTTTTGAGTTGCTAATTCTCATCTAGAGAAGATTCCGGTGATTAATTCTCTTGAGATTCAATCTTATTTCCTTTGCTATTTGAATATTGAAGTATATAGTGCTTGAAATTTTACTACTCTGCTCTTGTGAGAGTGTTATTGTACACAAGGATTGTTTCTTGTTTCCTTGTAGTGAATTGATGGTCCAAGTAAGATAACTACTAAACAAAAGCATCTAGTGCTTAACAGAATGCTCAGTAAAATTCAATCTTCATTAAATTGCTCCATTATGCATTTTGTTATTGACATATTCTAGAGCTTCTAGCTTTCTACATATTTATAATGAACATATTTAGAGGAAATTATACAAATCTACACTCTGTAGTAATGATAGTGCAAAGATCTGCTGATATTGTCAAGAGATGAGCTAACTTAGTACTATCCTTAACTCTCTATTGATGTCAAAATAGAATCACCCGTTATCAAATACTTGGTAAATCTTTACACGAGATAGGGTGTCGCTTTGAGAATCAAAATATGAAACCTCATAAGATAGACAAAAGTCTTCTAGATCCTAATACTAATCAAAATCTCAAGGCAATGATGGGTTCTCTAAGATGAATATTCATGCTAATCCAAGAACCCTTACTCAGCCATGAACGTCAAAGTGTTAGTGCAATGTAATGAGGTTTGAACATTCACAACATACGGTTGATTCTAAAAGGGAGAAAATTTCAACTTTATATTATTCTAAATTCATCATTCTTAAAATTTTTTACTCCTACTCCCTTCACAAGCTCTCAAATATTAATCAAGTAAATTAAAGCTTTATATCCTTAGAATGGAAATGTTGGCTACAATTGAACTAGGATGGTTGTAATAGGTTTCAATCTAGAAGAAGGCACAAAACTCAAGGAGACCTATGCACCAGCAATTAAAATGGAAAGTCATTCAAACTTGAGTCATTCACATATTGCGCTTCATAAGAAAAGAAGCAAGATAAGCATACTACATAGAAGGGATATTTTTTTGAGACTTTTTGGTCATTTAAGTCTAAGTGTTCAAAGCCAAATTTAAGTTACTAAAAATTTAGAACCCTTGGCAAGTCATTTGAGGCACAAAGGGGTGAAAAAGGAGAAAAAATCACAAAATTTATGTAGTTCAGTCGACTGAAGTGTTGGAATTGGCATATTCCCAAGAGGGGGGTGAATTGTTTATTTAAAAGTTTTCTCCTAGGTCAATTCAAATTCCACAAACAGTATTACACAAACCTAGGATCTGTCTAAACACATACCAATTCAACAAATAAACTATTGAACAAATATTTAACCTAATAAACCAATCTCAGTATTATCAATCATTCAATGCATATATGTAAAACAATCAGAGCAATAAATAATAACATGCAGGTGCGAAAAATAAAAGATGCCCTAGATATGTTATCGAGATTCGGTCAATACTGCCTACATCCCCGCCTTTAGCCGCAGCTCAAGGATTCCAATAATTACTCACTTCATGGGTGGAGCGACACCATTTACAACACCTTACCAGGATGGTGCACCTAGTTCTCTTAACCGGGTTTGAACCAGTCAGTTGCTCTCCTAACTGAGTCAGAGCAATTCGTGATTATTCACAGGGCTAGTCTCCCTCTTACGACCACACGTCGGGAATACAACAAGATAACAATATTTGTGTACAAATATAATGCTTCTAGCACAAGCAAATGTGTACACCAATATGTACAATATATGTTGATTAAGGTGTAATCCCAAGAGGGTGGTGAATTGGATATAAAAAAAAATTAAGCCACTTAGTTTTCTTTTACACACTTCTTATCAATTTACCAACTACTTCTTGTTGCTCAATTAGGTATGAGTGTGGCAATCCTATCTATGCATGCAATATACTCACTTTAAATATAACGCGAAAAATAAAGAGTAAAAGGAAGAGAGAAGACAAACGCGATTTTACGAGGTTCAGCCAACTTGGCCTACGTCCTCGCCTTGAGCAACCACTTAATGATTCACTAAAAACCCTGCTCCTTAAAGTGGGACGGAGCTTCCCTTACAAACCGCTTCTTACAAGAGGTACAACTCCCTCCTTATCCGCTGCTCATAAGAGGTACAGCTTCCTCCTCACACCCGGTTCACAACCCGAACCGTGTTTACAATGAAATTTGAAAATAACACTCAAAACAATGCTTCTAACAAAAGCTTGTGAGTACAATTCAATTTCCTAGCACACTAACATATGATATAACTTGAAGCTCAAGAATGTATGAAAAACGATACAATCGTTTGATGTATGATATGTGTCAACACACAAATTCGTATTTAATCAAAAACTCCCAAGTAAAAATATATTTGAAATGCCTTGGAGTTAACTAGGGTTCTTGGTTTGCTTTGTAAAAATGCACAAGTATATTTGAATCGAACTAGTTAACAAAATCTTTGTCTTGAATACAAACTCAATCAAAATCACAAAGCTTCTTTCAAAGCTCAATCTTTCCACCAAACTAGGTTTTTCAATAAAAAGGCCCTATGAACAAATATATATATATATATATATATATATATATATATATATGTTTATATACTCTTGAATCCAATAATCAATGAACCAAGCTAACAAGACTTTCTCACAAAATGATTTTTACAAAAATCAACTTTTATATGTGTATGCACACTCAAGATCTAAAACTCTTTCTAAAGATACTCAAGAAAACACAAGATGTGATGAGAGGTTCTTGAGAAATAAAAACTTGAAAGATCAAACATCACTAGACGATTGAAGTCCAGTAGAGTAAACAAGTTCCCTTTGAAAATCTAACTTGATTTGCCCAAGCTTGAAGATTTTAGATTGATGTATAGGCAATCGTATAACACTTTTCAATGATCATGCAACAAGGTGTGTTCTTCTCTTTCTTGTGTGTCTAACTTGTGTTCTAGGGTTTAGATATTCATAATATATAGTATATTACCCTTAGAATTAATCTTAGCTGTTGGATCAATAAGATACTTCACGTGTCTTTTTAATAAAGAACTGATTTTTAGGTTTCTCGCGAGTTCAGGCAACCGAACTCGACTTCAAGCTCCTAAAGTGTCAACTTCAGGCGCCTGAGGTTCCAAGGTCAGGTGACCGAGGTACCTCTACCAGGTTTTGTCTTTCCGGTTTAATTCTTCAAGCGACTGAACTTAATCTTCAGGCAACCGAAGAAATTCTTCATACTAAGGTTTGAGTTCAGGCGACCGAAGTCCCTATTTTCTCAAATTTTTATTTCTAATTAAAAATCTGCTTGACTCCTTTTCTTGGGTCTTTCATAAAACACATTTTTTATGATTTTGAAAACATTTCAAGATCCATGAGAGTTTCCTAATGATGTACATGAAATGCATGAATCCTAAAACCATTCTAAGTTATAATGAGCCTCAAATTAAATCATACGAAAATGTAAGTACATGAGTTCTAAATACCCTTTCCTAAGATATACTTGAACTTTGCTGCTTGCATCTTGATTCTCGTACTCTTTGAGTTCCATGGATCTTGCCAAGATTTGTTAACTTTCCATGCATGCTTAGTGTAAGTTCTGTTCACAAACTCAATGCACAGATCAAATATCAAGTGATTTGTCATTATCAAAACAAGATTGGACTCGTAGAGTCAACAATATACACTCACGTATGATATGAAATACAAGCTCAATGTGAGAATGTGATTTTGTTAAAATTATTTTATAATCTTTGAAAACTGATATATATGATAATGCACTTCAATGAATAAACCCCATTTAAATATTTCTCCAAATATATATTTTTTTAAATAAAGTATAGGAGAACCTAGGGATTATGGCTCAAAAATATTTTCGCAAGCACAAGCCAATGAGCCTTTGAATCTTGGATATGCAAGATTCACAAGAAAATAATATTAACTCCCAAGAATATTTATCAAATGAAATATGTGGGAGAAACTAAGATAATACTCTCAAAATAAGATACAAAAAATATATGCAGGATGAGAGTAAAAACGATTTAGATTTGTAAAACAAATGCCCAAAGGATGTTTAAAACAATGCTATATTGAAAGATTTAACAAAAGAAATAATAAAGAGAGTATATGTCAAGTGTAAGATTTGAGAGAGTTTTTGGGCTAATCAACTTGCTAATTATAAGTAATGAGGGGGTATATATCGAGTTAGACAAAAATATAACCATTGGAGACATGCTGGGAATTTTTAGAAAAGATTAATTAATTTGTAAGCGTGTTTAAGTATTTAAAAAAAATGACTAACCTGAGAAATCTAGTCAACCGTGTTCAAGGTTCAGTCAACCACATTACTAAGTTCGATCAACCAGGGCAAATTTGAACTGTGGATTTGGTTGACTATTAAAGGGCAATTTTGAACCCTTCATAGGTTAAGTCGACCATGACTTAAGTTCAGTTGACCATCTTTGAGGTTCGGTCGACCAAGGCTATTTTGAACTATGAGTTCGGTCAACCAAGTTGGTGGAAAAGTGAATTTTCATAATTCGGTCGACTGAGAACAGTACGTTCAAAACAAAACGGTCGACTGAGCAAAGTCAACATGTTGACTTCTGATGGTTTGGTCAACCAAGGCATTTATAATGTCAAGGATACAGTTGATCAAAGCTTTGATTTTGATCAACTTCTTAGTTTAGTCTACCTAGGTCAAATGACCTTGTGATGGTCAGTCGACCGAGGCAAGTGAAATTCCTATTTTTCCACTAATTTTGACCTTTAACAAAATTTCCCTTTAAATTAATGAGTATGATTTTTAAGTGAAGGATTTTTCCATGAAATATTTTGTGTCCTAGGTCAGCTATGGTCCTTTTCTGGTTCCCTACCATCGAGGCTTTTGAATTAAGCCAAAAAATCCAACGTCGGTCGACCAAGTTTTTGTAAACTTCGCGTTAGCCCTAATCTTTGACCCTTAACCAATTAGTTATTTAAGAAAAGAGTTTCTATGAAAAGCACTAGTCCCTAGGGTCATTCTACGCCATCCTAAGCTTATCATCCATATCATGCATGTCATGCATTATTACAAACCAAAATATAAAACAAAATGCAATACAATTGAAAATAGATGTCTTCTTTTGTCTTGCTATTCAAACTTCATAGAATACGCCAGGATGTATAATCTTGAGGTCTTTCTGGTTTCCATTTTCCCTTTACCTCATGTGCATGTTAAGATATAGACCTGTTCACACACTAAATGTACACATGAGATACAGACGCTTTGTCAGCATTAAAACAAGGATCGAACTCAAAAAGTCAATACGAAGGTTTAATATAGTCGATCGGAACCTTCTGCGTGCTATTCAATCGACGAGACCTGCCATCATTCGACTGAACTATAAAGCAAATATATGTTTTTCACATGTGGCTCTTCATTTCTTCAACCATGCTCACTCACAAAAACTCCCTCTCTCTCTAAAAACCCTAGATTCCTCTCTCCCTTCGTTTCTTGTCCATTTTCCTCCATCAAAACCATAAAATCTCATCCTTAGATCCATTATATCACTATGGTAAGAGGTGAAAATAGGAAATCAACCCACGAAGAGAGCAAGACTTCGGGACAAGTATTCTTCTCCACAAATGCCAAGAAGCGCTATAACGAAAAACTTAGGGTTCTTAAACCCATTCTTGGTAAACTTCTTGACCTCACCTCATGAATTTTTATTTTCCTAAAGTTTTAGAAATTTTTAGAGTTTTGGGATGGTTCGATTTCCTTTCCTACCAACCCAAAGGGTTTTTCCCTCATTTGTCCTATCTATCTTATGCTAATCTAGACCATGAAGGGAACGAATGTACCACTAGAGTTTTTAGACAAACCATATCATTTTAACACCTAGACTATTATTGACACATTTGGGTTAGGTAGAGGTACATTTGAAGGCCATGAGGCAGGATCTGAGGAGGATAACGACTAGGACTACATTAGTAAGGGGAGCAATCATTTTTTATTTTATTTGAAAAACAGCTAATGGTACTGAAATAAATTTAAAACACTCACCATCTTTCTATTTATGCTTTTTGAGACAACACTGGATACTATCTATGCTTAATGAATGTCTAATGATTATGGCATGAACTGCTTTTGGACATACTAGATTGACTTGATACCATCTGAATGGTTGATGTAGGAAATGATATTTCTATTTCAATTGTTGAATAAACAACTGAGCATCTGCATGCTTGATGCAAATATTGTGAGCTGCATGTTGGATAGATGATTAGGATGATTGCATGCTGGTTGAATTGATAGCATTTGCATGTTTGATGTAGAACTTGTGAATTGCATGCTACTTAGTTGACTAGGGTGTTGCATGCTGATTAAATGAAGAAATTGAGAATTGGATGCTAACTAGTTGACACTAGGGTGTTGCATGATGATCAAGTGTTGTTGTTTTTAGTACATTGAATACATAAATGGAATTCATCCATTGTATAAACTGAAACTATGCACATATACCAACACTCCACAATACATAAGCCTCATTTTGAATCACGAATATTTTAATAGGTCTTATGTAAAACCAGTCTAGTGTCCTAATGGTTTATGGACACTTTATTATCTCACCCTTGTTGAGAGTTTCAATTTTAAACTTAAATGATTGCTTATACTACTTTGTGTTCTAAATTGCAAAATTTTTTACACAGTCAAAGGATCTAAATTGAATGAGTCTATCATTTAAGCCCTTTTTTTGTGTTAAAAAGGGGGAGTTTATCAAATAAGGGACTTTTCAATGCATTGCTTAAATGCTTTTATTGAAATACAAGCTGGTTAGTTCAGTCCTTTTGCTGATGACAAAAGGGGGAAAAGTTTTTTTAGCAAAATTCTCAAAATTCATTTAACTTTTGCCCTTTCTTTTGTTTTTCACAATTGGCTTAAAATTTATAAGAAGAGATTATTTAAAAAAGAGAAATATTGAAACATAAGCAAAGGTTACTGTGACTGTTGTATTTTTACACTACCAGTAATGCTGAAACACAAACATGATACTTGTTACACAACTACAAACATTTATGTGTATCAAGTGACTTAGCTTGCCTAAATATTCTCTCAAAATAAGTTTCAATACTAAATTCAAAATTGAACTCAACTCAACTCAAATTGTTCAACTCAAAAGTTCAGAAGTCTTCAATTTGAATATGTTTAAATTACATTGACTATTCTTTTAAACATTATGCATATTTCGAGGGGGAGCCTTGTCAAGCTAACCTCATTTTGCTCCTATGTTTATCATCAACAAAAAGGGGGAGATTGTTGACTTTTTGAGTTTTATCCCATTTTGATAATGACAAATCACAACATCTCATTTGTGCATTAAGTATATGAACATGTTTATATTTCTGAAAGCACAAATGGTCAATGCAAAATGAAAGCCATGAAGCACTCAAAGTAAACATCATTTGGCATATTCCATGTTATATTGAAGAGCAAAAGCTTGAAGACATGTATTTTTCAGTTGTAATGTATTTAAGTTTCAATTGTACATGCATGACTATTTGATTAGATGTGAAGCTCTCATAGGTGACCTTAGTTGGACCCTAGGCACTCTATATTTCATTGAAAATCATTTTACAAATGTGTAAAAAAATTTTCAAGTGTAAAAACCATTTTTGGAATGAAAAAATCCAAAACAAGATTTTCAAAATCCCTTTCATGTTTCTATCATCGCACTGATGAGCAATTTTCTTAATCAATCAATTCTCATCTTAAACTATGTTCAACATAAAAGTTGTGATATTTTCTCTTAGCTTTCTTTTGATACCAAGAACATCTCATGTGGAGTTCTCTAGAAAACGTTATACCCAAAATACTGAAAGGTATCCACAACAAAAAACCCAGATTTAGTTGACCAGATGTTAAGTCCAGTCATCCAGAGTTCATCATTTTATGATCCAGTTGATCGGATCATTGATTAGTCGAAAGAATCTAGCGGATGTGGAAAATTGCCTTGGATGCAGTTGACTAAATCTCTCGAGTTTTTCCAATAACGGTTCGAATATCTATATTTCTGAAAGTTGAAATATATTTTAAAGCTCCAACGGTCGCATAACGGCCATATTTGAGTTTTGCCTGTAAATACCAAGCTTAAAGAGTTGGAGAACACTTTTGAATCACTTTTGATTCTCTTGAGAGTATACTTGAATATTCTTTTATTCTTGAGCTTTATTAAAACTCATTTTCACATCATTTTTCAAAGCTCTCCTACTCTTATTTTTGAAAATTTATTTGGGGGAAAACCTTTGATCAATCTTGAAATACTCTTGAATCATTGAGCTTATTTTATATTCACTTTTTATCACATAAAGCTCAATTCTCTTGATCATTTCAAAAGTTCATTGAGCAAACTCATAATCATCTTTAATACATCATCTTCAAAGTTCTCCTACTCTTGGTTTTGAGAGTGCATTAGATTGATTTGTATTTGTACTTATTAGCTCTTGAATGAGTATCTATTGTACACAAACATTATTTTTCATTCATTTCTTTGCGAATTAGGTTTTAAACCATGTCGAGCGAGGGTATATCGCTTGGAGAGGTATCTCCACCTAGAAGAAGGGATCACGGGTTTGAACTATACCGAGCGAGGGTATATCGCTGAGAGAGGTATCTCCGCCTACAAGGAGGGATTCTAGTGGCAGCCCCGCCTTGGTTTAAAGGAGCAAGATAGTGGAAATCTTCATGTGGTTTTCTTGAGACAAGGATGTATGCTGATATAGTCAAACCTTATAAATCACAGTGTCATTTTCTCTACCTACTTTATTTAAATTTATGCACGTGTATGGCTATATTTATATTTCTTTGATTATTGCACATGCTTTAAGTTCAAGTTTGACAAAGATTTTGAATCAGTTAAATAGTTGTTAAATTTTTTAAATAACCAATTCACCCCCCTCTCGGGATAACATCAATCCTAACAAAAGCAAAAGGTCTATGTCCAAAATGCCTAATTTCTCAAGGAATAAAAGCACCAAAAACACAAGGTATGTTCACTAACTTTATTTTTCATTAAAACCATGTGTGTTACATGCTTAAGATTTGTATTATAGTCGAAGTTAATACCTTGATACGCGCGCACAGGTGACCTTATTTGAAACTAAAGTTTCAGCCAACCAAGGTGAGGACAAGGTGTTTTGGCTAGTTTTAGGTTCTATTTTGGTTGAAAAAGATTCCTAGAGTCCCAAGGAATTGAATGGTGGTGATGGTATCCAATTTGGATGTCAAAAGAGGTCAAAAAATAAATAAGGAAAAGTTTTAGGGTTCCAGTATCTTCATCGACAAGTCACTAGAGAAGACAACAAAACATTGAACCTAGTAACAACCCCCGCCAAATGCCATGTGCATGTCGCATCAACCTAAACTGTTAAAACAGTCAACCAATCGATTTATCTTTTTATTTATTGTTTATGTATTTAATAAATATATTTTAAGTTTAGAAAATCAATAAAAATATGTTTTAATGGCAAAAAGTTATGAAAAAATAGTAAGCAACTAAAAAAAATCATTTTAAATTTATTTTCCTAATTTATTTTGTTCATTTATTTTTATTTTTTTTAGTTTTATTTAATTTGGTTGTTTCTAATTTTTTTTAAAAATTCTTTTAGGTTTTCACTTAGCTTTCTATTTGGTAATTTTTGGGGACCCATTTCCAATATTTAGGATTTTTCTAGGATATTTTTTCCTTTTTATATTTTTTAGATTAAGTTTTCTTATATTTCCTTACATTTTTAGCCTTTATAAATTGTTAAAAAAAACATAAAATTGAAAATAAAAATCCATAGAAATACCAAAAAATTTCAGAGGGGTCTTTATTGTGTTTTTATGATTTTCAATGTGCTTGGAACTTATTTGCATCTTGATTTGAGTGTGGGGATCAAACATGAGGCTGAGCGGCACCCTGTACCTTACTTTGTGTGCATTATTTATTTGTAAATGCTGAAATGATTGAATTGTATCAAAATGCAGTTGAAGGACACTCTAATGAGGTTTGTTTAGAGATATTCACTTTAGTTTGAATTGCATGTATCTCCTCAATGATATATGTTGTCGTTTTCTATGATGTGATTGAGACTTGTTGTGAAATGGTGCATGAGACCTTATCTGAATTAAGGGAATCGTTTGGATGTGTGGAAATCTAAAAACCATAAACATTAATTAATGAATCTAACAATGGATCCTCGAAGTACATGTTATTGTTCTTCATGTGGTTCTTGAGGTGAGGCAAGTCTCACAATGCTAACAGATTACCTAATGGCTGTAAGGTGGAACAATATTTTAAGAAAAGGCAACCTAATTTATTAAAGATCCTAAGACTAGTCTTGATTAAGTTTGAACATCTCAAACTTATCATGCTACCATTCAAAAGAATGGATGTGTTGGGTGTGCTAGTATCTTCCTTTCACATAACTGAATTCCCGAATATGACGCTGGAACATAGACCATAGACTATTGGTTCTTTGGACCCCTAGGATTAGCTAGATACCAATTAATCAATGGTAATTAGGTGAACTTAGTCATCCCCGTCAAGGCGTCGGATTCTGGTCCACACGTGCTGATAAGGCTCAACCATAATCAACGAGTCAAGTTTAACTATGGAAAGAGAATGAGATGAAACTAATTCCCTAGTCACTAACATAGAACTTAAAGAGGTTAACTCTATGAAAAAAAAATAGAAAAGCCTAGAGAAATTGACATAGGCTTTTTATATAAATCCATATAACATATTGAATTAAAGGGGGAAGGGGGAGGTGTAACTGAAAGCATATGAGTGGATGGCGAGAAGCAATTTATTAAAGCTCATAGTGTAAGGAACAACCTTGCTAGTAGATGCATGCAAATAGAAGAATAAAGGATCTTTTATCTTAGCATGGAACAAATTAGATCAACTCGTTGTTTACAACTCAAAATAAGAGACTTTTGAACTCCCTAGAAAGTATAGGGGATATGTCATGCTGTGAGCAAAAGGAGTGCCTCTTCATGAGGCCAAAAAAAAAAAAAAGTGTAATAAATGCAGAAATCATATCTCAAATTAACTCCTACAATTTTTAACTTTAGAAATTTCCCACCACAAGACATGAAGTGTCAAATACAAATGCCCGTGCAAAGTGGACCAATCTTAATTTCCGCATCTATTCCTGAATACTTAATGAGGTGAAAAATTGGGCAAAGGCTAGCTAGTAGAAGGGTGCAACCTAAGGAAAGGAAGTGTGAAAAGAACTAGGAGACCATGATTGATGATAGTTGTGAAATAGAGGAGTGATTTAGCAAATGAATTTAGCAAAGGAGGTAGTATTTTTAAAAGATCGATAAGACTTTTTTTGGACTTACAATTCATAAACATTGACTGTCTCTCTCTCTCCCCCCAGTTTTTGTCGAATTTTGTTGAATAATTCACAACTCTGCATATTTGTTTCTTGAAATTTTATGTGAATTCTCTCGTCTTTCAAACTATGTGTAGTAGCTCATATACTAGATTTCTTTTTGTCCCTGCTCATAATTTTTTTCTTCTCTATTCATTCACACATGCATCAATCAGATTCATCAGAGGAGTTAGACTCATCCATGAGACAGGATTTGATATGGATGATTCTGACTATTATAAGATGGTGCAATGTCATGGGATGGTTGTTGCACTAGCAATATTAGGTATTCTTCTGCATGTTACCATTTTGATTGTTTATTTCTTATGTTTAAGCTGATGGTTTGATTTCCTAATGGATGAGGTCTTGATCAGGAAACTATGACATTTCAACTGCCAAAGAACATTAGTGAAGCTCTTCTATATATATGATTGTGGATAAAGAAACAGAAGCATATATGATGAATTCTAGTACTGGCTTGGGCAACAGCAAGAGGATTGGATTATGGAGAATTGTCGTTAATCTTCCTTACACTACTGATGCTAGACACAATGGAAAGGTTAGCACGTCTGTTGTTGGCAATAATGAGAGTTCTTAAGCCATTAAATACGCATAAAGCCGCTCTGCTTGGTTTTCCTTTGGTAGTATTACCGTGTACAAATGCACTAGAACATGCATATTGGCAAATTCACTTGTTTCTTTCCATGCTAAGAGTACTACTATGAAGATCTCTTTGACATTATCCAACATGTCAAGTGTCATCTATTTACAAAACATTAGATGAAAACATGTGTTTTTTTTTTTTTTTTCTAAGTTTTAACTTTGTAATTGTATGACATCTTTATTGTGCAGTGTGTCATGGTCCACCTTTTTCACATCGTTGTGAAGGGCCGTGTGGCGCTAGCTAAAGCACTCTTACTTAACTACCCAGCCTATCGTTTACCAACATTCATCCATAAAATACTTTCATTAACATTCATTCAGATAGCAGCGGAAATAATAGTCAATTCATGAAAGTCGTGGCAACCAAGCAGTAAATATTGAAGCAAACGTAATTCATTAACAAATCCTCCGTTGACATGTTATACTTAGCGAGGGAGGCAAGTAGGCTAAGCACGTTGACAATTGCTAGTGAGTTTTACAATGATTGATGAACACTCACCCTCCCCTAAAGAGCTTTCTGGGTCATTCTCACTCTGGCACTAGGAAACATCAAAGTGATCAAGGAGTCATACTGCCTTATTTGGCTTACAATGAAATAAATACTGTAAAATAACCCTACACTAGTATTTACATGATGGAAACCCATCCCAAACACACGAGGCAAGCGGTCACAGGCAAGCATAATGCCCTGAACAAGCTTAGCTCGTGACATTCTCCCCCACTTATGCGGTCGACGTCCCCGTAGACTTTGACGCTAGGTACACTTCAAGTTCATCTACAAACGGTTGCATGTCTTTCGTAGAAACCCAGCTAATTTTTTCGTTACCAAGGCCTTTCCACTTTACTAAGAATTCCTGCCGCTTCTTCCTTGAGGATGTGAACTCTTTGTCTGCAAGGATTTCTTCAACTTCACGTCTGTCAGGTTGCACTATACTAACTTCTGCTCTGGCTGACTGATTTCTGCTTAGATCATTGGTGTCGGCGTTGTATGGCTTGAGGCAGCTAACGTGAAACATAGGATGCACTTTCATCCAAGTCAGAGGGTCGATTTTGTAGGAGACCTTCCCAACTTTGGCCAAGATGGGGACTGGTCCTTCATATTTGAAGTAGTCTCCTATCTCGTCCTCGTAGTAACCTGACTTGTTCAGGATTGAGCTTAACAAGCACCAAGTCACCAACATTGAAGTGCTGTGGTCTTCTCCCCTGATCTGCCCACTTCTTCATCCGCTTAGTAGCTTTCTCGAGGTAGGCTTGGGCAATCTCAGCATTCCGTTTCCATTCTTTGGTAAAGACGTGCGCCCTGGGACTCTTTCCTCTGTACGACTCATCCACTGTGTGAGGTAACAGCAGCTTCTGGCCTGTAACAAGCTCAAACGGACTCTTGTTGGTGGTGGAGCACTTTTGGGCATTGAAACAGAGCTAAGCCACATCAAGTAGTTGCACCCAATTCTTCTGGTTGACATTGACCAAGTGGCGCAAGTACTCTTCAAGTAGCCCATTGAATCTCTCCGTCTGTCCATCATTCTATGGGTGATAACTCAAAGAGATTTCTAGTTGTGAACCAAGGATTCTGAAAAGTTCTGTCCAGAAGTTGCCAGTGAATCTTGAGTCTCAATCACTAACAATGTCGTGGGGAACACCCCAATATTTCACAATGTTCTTAAAAAATAACTATGTTGTCTCCTCTGCCGAACAGTACTTCGGTGCGGCTATGAATGTACCATACTTCGAAAACCTGTCTATAATAACAAGTATAGACCCTGCATCCCTCACTCTGGGCAGGTTGGTGATGAAGTCCAATGAGACACTTTCCCACGGTTTGGATGGTACTGGTAAGGGCTCCAACAGCGTAGCAGTTTTACTCCGCTCAACCTTGTCTTGTTGGCAAGTGAGACAAGTTCGGGTATAATCAACCACGTCATCAAGCATGTGCGGCCAATAGTACCCCCACTTTAGTAAGGCCAAAGTGCGCTACCATCCTGGATGTCTGGCCCACATGGTATCATGACATTCCTTCAGCAATGTCTTCCTCAGATCACCTGCTCGTGGCACAAAGAGCCTGTTACCATGGGTTATCAGCAATCCATCTTCCATCCAAAACTGTCGTGCCTTCCCTTCTTCGGTAAGTTTCATTAAGTTCTGCGCAACTGGATCTTTGGCTAAATTCTCTTTGATGCGCTCCCGCATTGTTGTGGTAATAGTACTTGAAGTTAGATGTGTTACCATTTGTAAGGCCACCAGTTCAGCCTTTGTACTTAGTGCATCCGCGACTTGGTTCAATCGCCCCGCCTTGTGCTCAAATGAGAAATCAAACTATACCAAGAATTCTTGCCATCGGCCCTGCTTGGGTGTCAGCTTTGGCTGTGTGAAGAAATGGCTAACACCTAAATTATCTGTTTTCACCACAAACCTTGCCCTAAGTAGGTAATGCCTCCACACACAGAGACAATGTATCACTGCTAACATCTCCTTCTCTTGAGCTATGTACTTTCACTCCACTTCACTAAGCTTACGGCTTTCGTACGCAACAGGGTGCCCCTCCTGTACCAAGACTCCTCCGAGGGCGAAGTCTGATGCATCTGTCTATACCTCGAAGGGTTTCATGACATCTGGAAGAGCTAGTATCGGATCTCTCATCATGGCATCCTTCAAGTCATCAAAGGCTCCCTGGCACTCCTCTGTCCAGTTCCACCTATGACCCTTCTTTAGTAGTTCTGTCATAGGGGCCGTTCTCCGTGAATACCCCTCTACGAACTTCCTATAGTAGTTAGCAAGGCCAAGAAAGGAACGCAACTCTTTCACTGTTGTTGGGATCTTCCATTCTTGAATTGCCCTTACCTTCTCCATATCCATTCTGATATGACCCTGGTCAATCACATAACCAAGGAATTTGATGCTTTTCTGAGCGAAAGAGCACTTCTCTTTCTTTACATATAGACTGTTCCCCTTCAGCCTATCGAACACCTTTCGCAGATGCTCTTTATATTCCTCCAGTATGGAACTATAGACAACGATATCATCCAGGTACACCACGACAAACTTGTCAAGGTACTCACGGAAAACCTAGTTCATCAAGGTACAGAATGTTGCAGGTGCATTCGTCAACCCAAACGGCATCACCAAGAATTCATATGCCCTATACCGTGTCACACAAGTAGTCTTCGGCTCATCCCTATCAAAAATTCTCACCTGATAGTAACCTGACCTTAAGTCAAGTTTAGTGAAGTACTTGGTGTGACTCAACTGATCCAATAAATCAGCAATCAACGGAATAGGATACTTGTAGCGCACTGTCACCTTGTTGAGCGCGCGGTAGTCTACACACATTCGCAGGCTCCCATCGTGTTTCTTTTGAAACAATACCGGTGCTCCAAATGGTGCTTTGGAAGGGCGAACATATCCCGCTTCCAATAATTCATCAAGTTGCTTCCTCAACTCTGCCAACTCTGGAGGCGCCATCCGATATGGCCCTTTTGCAGGTGGTTTCACCCCTGGAAACAACTCGATCTCATGCTCCACACCCCGTAGTGGAGGTAATTCATGAGGTAACTTATCTGGCATCACCTCCTTGTACTCATCCAACACTGCTTGGATAGTTGTAGGCACCAGCTTTTTGCCTACTTCTTTATCTACCACCACGGTGGCTAGATATGTCTGCTCTCCCTTCCTCGGACCTTTCTTGAGTTGCATGGCTGAAAGGAACTTCCCATCGTCTCCTTTCGTTGCAACAACTTGTACCATGCACGGGTGATCTCCCATCAGGCATAGGGAACCAGCCAAATGCATCAGCACTGCCTTCGTTCCCCTTAGGAACTCCATTCCCAAAATGACTGGAAAGTCATCCAATGGCACTGCTGTGAAATTCACATGACCTTCCCACTGCCCAAGCTTTACAGTAACTTGCTTGGCTACTCCCAGAGTAGGCTGGGCTATAGAATTAACTGCTTTCATGCGTCTCGTATCCTTCTCTAAGGATAAGTTGAGTCTCCAAGCTTCTGGTTGCGAAACAAAGTTATGGGTAGCCCCGGTATCCACCATAGCGCGGGTGCTCTTCCCATTGATTCTCAAGTCCACAAACATTAGCCCTCTAGCTCGTGTAACCTTTGGTACTTTCGCCTGCTTTTCCAATGCGCTCACCTGCCGCATTGCACCCATCCTCGGGGTCTCATCTTCTTCCCCATCGTCTTCCCTTGCCTGTTCGGCAATGGAAGCCTGTAAAGCATTAAGTGATGCCTTGTGAGGGCACTCAAAGACTTTATGAGGACCTCAACACAAGAAACACTCAAGTTTACCCTTTCCCTTGGGTGTGTTGAACCCTCGAGACGACGAAGCTTCCTTTGAGGTTGATGCTTTATAGTCGGCTCCCCCACTCTTGGGTTTGCCTTTCTTGAAAGACTTTCCACTATTTCCCTCTCTGCCAGATCCTTTGGACGAAGTGGTTTTCTCCCCAGCATAGTCAGTCAAGCGTTCTACAGCAGCTTGGGCGGTAGGCAAGTCTTGAACTCTTTGTCTATGAAGTTCAATTTTTGCCCACGGTTTCATCCCCTCAAGAAAATAGAACAACTTGTCCTTCTCCGACATATCTCAAATATCCAACATTAAAGCAGAAAATTATTTCACATATTCACTGATCGACCCCGTATGCTTGAGATCTCTCAGTTTTCTCCTTGCATTATACTAAACATTTTCAGGAAAAAATTGGGCCTTGAGCTCTCTCTTCAAGTCTGCCCAACTATCAGTTACACAGTTTCCATTCTCAATGTCATAGTACTTAGCACGCCACCACAGTTTGGCGTCACCCACCAAGTACATGGTTGCAGTAGCCACTTTCACCTGTTCTGAGGGCATCCTCACAGCGCGAAAATACTGTTCCATATCAAACAAGAAGTTCTCTAACTCCTTAGCATCACGGGTACCCCCATACGTCTTGGGTTCTGGCACCTTAGTCTTTCTGACTCCCGGAGTGTTGGAGTTTCCCATAGCAAGAACCATCAGATTCACCTTTGCATCCAGATCAACCATCCGGGCCTGCAAAGTTTCCACAGTGTGGTGAAAGTCCTCTGACATTTCACTTGTCAAACTTGCTTGATGTTGCTGTGATCTCATCACCTCATCAACAAGTCCCCTCAGTTGGGCCATCTCGTTGGCCATATTGTTGGTTGTCTCTTCAATCTGTGCTTCCAGTGCACTAAGTCTCTCAGCATTGTTTGGTGCCATGGTCAATTACCAAAGCTTCCAAAATCCCACAATGAAGGTAACTGAATTCTCGTAGCAACTGAGCCTTGGGCTCTGATACCAAATGTCACGGTCCACCTTTTTCACACCGTTGTGAAGGGCCGTGCGGCTCTAGCTAAAGCACTCTTGCTTAACTAGCCAGCCTATCCTTTACCAACATTCATCCACAAAGTACTTTCGTTAACATTCATTCAGATAGCAACGGAAATAATAGTCAATTCATGAAAGTCGTGGCAACCAAGCAGTAAATATTGAAGCAAACGTAATTCATTAACAAATCCTCCGTTGACATGTTATACTTAGCGAGGGAGGCAAGTAGGCTAAGCACGTTGACAATTGCTAGTGAGTTTTACAATGATTGATGAACACTCACCCTCCCCTAAAGAGCTTTCTGGGTCATTCTCACTCTGGCACTAGGAAACATCAAAGTGACTGAGGAGTCATACTGCCTTATTTGGCTTACAATGAAATAAATACTGGAAAATAACCCTACACTAGTATTTACATGATGGAAACTCATCCCAAACACACGAGGCAAGTGGTCACAGACAAGCATAATGCCCTGAACAAGCTTAGCTCGTGACACAGTGCGTGGTTCAAATTTTGGAGAATGGAAAGATGATAGGCTTTGAACTTTGGTAATTATACTTCACTAGTTAATATTATTACAGCAAATACGAGCATACAATTAAACATGAAAATTTTAGAGAGGTAGGTTTCATGTTTTGGCTTTCAAATTTTGTAGGCTTCTGCAGGCCAATTCCAATTCTGGTGGAGGGAAAATTCTGTATCAGGCCAAAATATAAAATATGAAAGAATGCACATTAACTGTGTGGAAAATAAGGGTTTATTTAGAGTTAGAAAAATATTTTTTATTTTTCTATTTTTAGTTTTCTAAGGCTCCATTTGAAATTCAAAAAATATTAAAGAAAGGAAAAATATTAAAGAACCCACATTTACAAATTGGGTTATCAAGGAAAGCAAAAAATAAAATAAAATAAAAAATATACTAAATTCATGAATAAAATTTTGATTTTTACATGTCATTAATATTGGCCTTTCTTAATTTTTATTCATATTAAAACAAAAATTTTATTTTTAATAAAGTTTAATATAGAAGGAAAATATAATAGAAAATGAGGTTTACTTTTTTTTTTTAAGTAAAATTCTTAATCCAAACAGATTCAAAAGAATTATAAAAATTTTAGAAAAATATGTGGAAAATAATTTTTTTATGTAAAATGTATAGAGGTGTCTCAGGAGGATTTTTGTTGCTCCTTTTCAGCTACATTTCTTCAGTTTCAAAACTTTCCAGCAAGATGTTCTTTCAATTCCTTCTGTTCATAATTGGTCATCTGGTAACTTCTAAATAATGTCTCATTTGAATTAAAACAGAAAAAAACAAAATGCATTCACGTTTGTACGGTAACTTTTTCTAGAATGACTAAATTAAAATTGATGAACAGCCATTTCCTGTTTACTTTAAGCAAAGACTGACCTTTAGAGTCTCAGGACACAGTCAAAAATGGCTGCAAGCAACAATACATTATATCATACGATGCTCACCACATAATTATTAATGGCCCAGAAAATCCAAAGCACCCAAGTTTTTTGGAAAAAATCAAATTTTCACTTTTGTTTTGTGGAGTGTAGAACCCCTTCAGCGAATTCTTCTGTCCTGTTGGCTTCTCCATTGGGTGTCTCACTGCATGGCCTATCATCACACACACACACACACACACACACACACACACACACAAACACACTATATATGAGCACCACCTATGAGGCCCAATCCATCTGATGACTCCATCTGAATCTCGTATAATAAAAGGACTTATAGTAAATGCAATATATTTTCAGACCAACAAGATAACTCTAGGACTTGAGAGTAGGGGGACAACTAACATAAACTAAAATTGATTCTGACATTAAACTCAGCATTAACTTATGTGAGACCCAAAAATAAAAATACATCAAATGATCAATGGAAAAGGAGGAAACTTAACAGATACTTTGATGACTAAATAATTGGGTAATTATTGGGACAGTCAATGTTTATGAATTGTTTAAAAGAGAAAAAGTTACCATACAACCTCAATACTTTGATGCCTAAAATGAAGGGAATCCTTTGGTGCCACCAAGGCTCTCACTCTATAAAAGGAGAGATATTTAGCAAAGGAGGTAGTCATTGCTTTACATTCTTTTCCCATTTTTCATCCATTGTCCAAAACCCTGCAAACTTAAGCATCGCTGCATCAAAAGGTCCTCTCGAAAGCCATTCTAAAATCCTTTGTTGCCTCTCTTTGTCTAGCTTTTGCAATTTTTTCTCTGAAATAGGTTAGGTCATTCTATTCATCCAACTTCAGAATTCAAAACTTGCATAATAAGTTGTACAAAAAACTTGCTTGGGTTAATTTAGGCAAGCTAACTAAAAATTCAAATTCATTTTTTATTTCTAGATATTTTAATGCCACTCAACAAGGATTTGAAATTAATTAGGATCTATAAATATAGCTTTGCATTCCTAAATCTTCCCCTATGGCTACTCAATTTTAGTTACCTATTGCAAAGTACTTGAAATTTGAAAGACAAAAGTATTCCCTTTTCATCCCTACTCACACCCTAAATTATAAGTCATAAATGTCACAATAGCATTAAAAAAAAAGTTCATTAATAAAAATGGGCCCCAATGGTAGCAAAAAGTTACATCATCATTCTAAAGACATTGTCATTGTTAATTCAATTATGGCATCAAAAATACATATTATGTTTTTTATATTTTATTTAAATTCAAGTTTAATCTTAGAATTTTACATTATGAAAGATTCTAATCCAAATACGAGATTAGTACTTACTTACCTATGTTTGGAGAGGTTTTAGATTGAACTTGTATTGAATTTAAATAAAATATAATATAAAATTCTATTGAAATTTATTGAAATCTATTCAAATTTAAATTTAAAGTCTAAAATTCATGCTAGTAAATGCTTCTATCTGTATTTGGTGCATAAGCTGCACAGGAGAAATGCAGAGACAGAAAACACCCTTTCCACTTTCACTGAACAATGCCTATGTGGTGGCCTCAGCTATAAATAATGTCATATACAGCTATCCCTGCAGCCGTCATGTATGTGGGTTGCATTCCAATGAATACTGAGGCGAAGCATGGCCTATTACAAATGGTAGGGGACAAGTTGGTTAGGCTTCAATATTAATGCCTGCAAACATCACTAAATGAGGCCATGGCTGCATTTCACATTGGGTAGCCTGAATAAGAAGAGGAGAGAATTCAAGCCACTCAGCTTGGTATGACAGCTCCTGATGGTCTGATGGGGCAACTGTAGCCAGTTTCAGGGCCTACCCATGGCCAAGTACTTCAGCAAACAACTCCACTACATTGGAATTTCAAAAATACTAGTTTCGTGTTTTGGTGTCCTTGTGGATTTGAATTTGTGGTATATATATATATAACAAAATTATATTTAGTTTTGTTTAAATTAATATAAATTTAAATTTAAGACGTGAAATTTATAGTCCAAACGCAGTGTAATTCTATGTTTGCACGAAAGTTGAGCAAAACGTAATGTAAAATTATGTTAAATTTCGTTCGAATTTACAAAAACCTAAAGTTAAGTTCTGAAATCTATGCTTCCAAAAATTACCTAGTTTTAACTTGTGGTTTAAATTTTGAATTTGAATTTCTATGAATTTGAATAAAATGTAATAGAAAATTGTACTGGCAATATATTCTAATGTAATTAAAAATTAATGACAAGTGAAATCAATTTTTTGTTCATCGATTCTATATTTTATTAAAAATTAATGACAAGTGAAATCAATTTTTTGTTCATCGACTCTATATTTTATTTTCTCCCTCACTCTATTTGATTACCAAACATTAAAAAAATAAAAATAAAAATAAAAATAAAATAGATTACTCTATATCTTTTTTCTTCTCTTTCTTAATGTTTTCAAATTCCAAATGAGGTTTAAGAAAAGAGAATATATATATATCTACTTTTTTATATTTAATTTTGAAAGAAAGTGAATGGTAAAAGATTTGATTTTACACGTTACTAATATTTAAAATTTTTAGTCCAACAAGGAAAAAAATAATTTTAATAGTATTTGTTATAGTAAGAAATACAATGAAAAATTGAATTTCTTTTTTCTTTTCTTTTTTTCTTTTATAAAACAAAAAAAAAAAACCTTAATCGAAGCATAGCCGAAAATAATTTTCAATATTTGGACAATATTCTCAAGGTGAAAGTGGAGTATTAATTGGGAGTACAATTAATTTAAAGGAAGTAATTCTTTTGCAGTTTCTAATTTCTGCAGTGGAGCCTTTTTAACTTCAAATATATATATATATTTCTTTAAAATCAAAAAAAATGAACAAATATTAATAATTATCGAAAGTTTTAAGAAAGTAGATAGTTGGAAAAAGTTGTTTAAATATAAATTTTAAAAGTATATATTCATGGTTTTGCTCTTCGTTTTCGAGAGTGAAAACATATCAAACTAAAAGGACTTAACTTTTAATTAGTCTTTTGGAACTTATAATATGACCATTTTGATGAGCAATTAATAGTTTTATTTCAAAAGTGCTACACTTATACTATCCACTCTTTTTGTATAGTGTTACATTTTAAAAATTTTGAATAAACCCTTGTTTGGCAAATAAAAAATTAAAAAGAAAAGGAGAGTGGGTGAATTTTGGACTTTTCTCCCTATTCTCAAAGCTACTCATTACTAATTTAGATCCTATGCCGAATGAAAAAAAAAATGATCCAAAGGAATGAGTCAAAAACTAGTTGATAAAACGTCATTTTTAAATAGTTGAAAAGTAGTATACCACAGCATGTAAAAGTTGTCCTTGGGCATGGGTCGATTTGATATTTGATATTTGATATTACAATTGTGATTAATCATTCTTTTATAATTTACCACTTTTAACGTTGCAATAAACAAAGTTTTGCACACAATTACTTTTTGTTATTTCATTAATTTTTGAGAACTACTAACTGCAAAAATTAGACTATTATCAAATAATTTGAAAAAAGGAGAAACATAATTTAACATTTGCTAACTTTTAAAGATTACTTAAACTGCTAGGATACCTAGTCCAACATCCAAAAGCTTTTCAACCACTACCATACACATTTATCTAAGTTATAAAAGTGTTTTTTATTTATTTGTACTTTTTTTTCTTTTTGGAAGGAAAGGCTTTAAGCACTGCCATCACAAGATAAATTCATAATTCCTGTGCTGTGCTCATGGAGAAGTCTTGGATTTAGATTTATATTGATTTAGATAGAATGGAATATAAAATTTTATTAAATTTTATACAAATTTAAATTCAAATTTCCAAATTCATGCTTTCAAACAGTGAAGCGTATGGTTCATCCGGATTGGATTTTATCCCTACACAGCCATCACTTTTAATTCTTGGATGCTTTATCATACCTTCTTTTCACAATAGAATGGCCTGATGATTTAAGGATATAAAGCAGAATTAACTCCTATATATGTTGTTAATGTTTCTTTGTTTATTGAGTGATCATTAATTCTGATAAAAAGCATAGTGCAAGGGCCCCAAAACAGACTAAGCACAGTTCAAACAGGACCAACCCACCTCGATCCACTCCCAAATAAATTGTCCCTTAATCATTGTGACACCCACAAAGACAGAGCTAATCTTTTGGCCGTGATATGTTGACAGCAGGACACATCATTTTCTCTGCAATTTTACCCTAGTTTGTTCACTAATTTGCTCTTAGGAAGCGCAGTGATTTTATTTTATTTTTATTTTCATGGTCAGAAAAAACTGTCGCTGGTAGGAGGGGCTGCTGTTCATGTCCCAAATGACCCATTATACAGACAGGAGACAGCGTGGATGTTCCATCCCTCAGGGGTCACCTTGACTACTACTTTTTTTTCATACAATTCTAACTTTCTCACTCTTTTTTTTTTTTTTATTTAGGCCCATGATAGGATTTGGCTAATTAAGCAATGCTTTTTCTTTCTCAATGCACATGATTCAATCCCTCCCTTGTCCAACACTTAACCAACTAACACTAGCACCAAACGCTTCCTTTGTTGGGGTTTGGCTCTGGCCTTCCCCTTAAAGAAACAGAAAGCCATGATGCAATCATTGTAAAGGGGAAAGAGCTCCAGCTAAAGTGGGTGATGGGTGCGCCACTGTCCTGCTTATTAAATCCTACCCCTTCCCCTCCACTTCCCTTCAAAATTCAAACCCATCTCCCACCTGAAAATATCTGCTTCTCCACCTAGCTTGATCTAATTTTTTTCCTGTGTGGAAAGAGTAATAAGAGATGTATAGACGTGTATTGTTAATGAATTGAGGACAAGAAGATACAAAGAACTCTGTGTCAAAGCCATAACAGAATAGAGAAAGGAGGAGGAGGTGCACAAAATGAGCACAGCAAGATTCATCAAGTGCGTCACCGTCGGCGACGGAGCAGTCGGAAAGACATGCATGCTTATTTCATACACTAGCAATACATTCCCCACTGTATGGAAAATTTTTTATCTTACACATGCAAGCAATCTTCATCTCTAGGTGCATGGAAATTTATGCTGGTCTTTCTTCTTTTCCATATTGATAGGATTATGTGCCTACAGTGTTCGACAACTTCAGTGCCAACGTCGTGGTGGATGGGAGTACAGTCAACCTTGGATTGTGGGATACTGCAGGTGAGCACTTGCCTTAAGGGGGTACTCAAAAGGGGCATATATAGGTACCAGTTTCTGTAGAATTTGTTTTTGAGCATATTTGCAGGTTTGTTGATTAATTATATGGCAACTCAAATATGGCTAGAAATTAGGCTTCTTGACTTTGGATAATTGGGTTTTTATTTGTATCCAAACACCTTCATATCCTTCTTCTCTGCATTAACAATACAAAAATTTTATGACCCTTTTCCTGTACTTAATTCAGTTGTGTGCGAGTGCAGGACAGGAGGATTACAACAGGCTGAGGCCTCTGAGTTACAGAGGTGCAGATGTGTTCTTGTTGGCTTTTTCCCTCATCAGCAAAGCTAGCTATGAGAATATCTCGAAGAAGGTTCATCTTCTTCATTGTTTTTTACCATTTTTTTTTTTTTTTTCATTCATGATTCATATATCCAGTAATGGAATCTGACAGAGTGAATAATTGGCCCAGTGGATCCCTGAGCTGAGGCATTATGCTCCAACCGTGCCGATTGTGCTCGTGGGAACCAAACTCGGTGAGATTAATGCTACAACTAGAAATAAATACATGATGACTAATTTTAGCTAATTTATATAATTCATCTTATATCTTTGAGAAGAGAAAAATGTGAGTTCATGTGCATTTGGGTGCTGCAGATTTACGGGAAGACAAGCAGTTTTTGAGTGATCACCCCGGTGCGACGCAAATTACAACTGCTCAGGCAAGTCCCTGACTACAAAAATAAGAGCGATAAATGCATAGAAATTGAATTTTAATTTTGCTTTGATAACGCTGTGCAGGGAGAAGAACTGAAGAAGATGATCGGTGCTGCTGTTTACATAGAGTGCAGCTCCAAGACTCAGCAGGTTTGTATAGTTTCATTTTGATTATAATTTAACATAAAATCTTAATACGAACGAAATTAACTGCAAGCATATGCTTTGATCCTTCTTTTATGAATGAAGGGAAAGTTTTTGGGCAAATGCCCATATCAGCAACAGTGTGCCTTTGATTGAATCCGTACTTCCTAGTTCCTTGGCAAGTAAATTCTTTTGTTTTAGCATCGACAATTTTCCCCTTGTCCAAAACTTTCTCAAGAAGTGGGAATTCTTTCAGCGATCCATCACAAGGAAATTTTGCACTGGAAAAAGGAAATAAAACAGGAGTAAATAAGATCCCATTGGTTTAGGAACAACTAATAGCAATTTTAGCACTTAGCTCCACTACAAGCACTGCTTTGCTTAATTTCTTCCCTTGGCTGTGATTTTTTCAGAATGTGAAGGCAGTCTTTGATGCAGCAATCAAGGTTGTTTTGCAGCCTCCAAAACCAAAGAAGAAGCGAAAGAAGCCAAGACCATGTTTGTTTCTTTAAAGCAACTTTTATGTCAAATTCTTCCCCGTAAAAGAGGCAGTCTCACTTTCAAGTTACTTGCCACTCAGACTTTTGGGCTATGCTAATTCTTTTTCTTATTTTATTTGTAATTTTTATAATTTCTTATGATCCTGCGTACTGACGCATTTTAAAGCCAAAATATGAAACTCCCAAAAATGACAATATCGTGCAAGGTCTTGTACTACTGCAGTTTTCTTCATGCTAATTTCCACAACATGTGTGTAAAGCACTGTTACCATGCATGGGCAAGAATTAAACCTAGTAGACAACATCATGATTTGGACAGCAAAATTAATTTGTTTACAGCATATGATCTGTGGGTTTTCTTTACCTATCTTGGGAAGGTGGATGATCATTTTAAATTCTCTCAAGCCCGATCATGAAAAACAAAAATGCACCACATGTTTGAGACATAATTTTTTTTTTTTTGAAAGTTGAAAGAAGGATTTTACGCTATGTTTGGTTTATGGAGTGGAATGGGGCAAGAAAGGAACGGAATGGAATTTTAAATGGAAAGTATGATGAAATCACTTTGTTGTAATAATCGGTGCAAGAAGCTAAATAAGACAGAGAGCAAACACAAGTTACCAAGTTACCACGGCTCAAGCATGCAGTGCATTGTGCTCAAGGTAGATTTCAGCCCTAACACAGTGCAAAAGAAAGATTGGCATCAATCACCCCAAAATTCAACAACCCCTGTTACAAGCATGCTCTCACGACCAAAGAAGCAAAAATGCCGTATCCCACTTAAATTGACTCATTGCATTGAAACGTAGGATCTTGGGCTTTTTGCTTGCAAAGGTAGTAGCCATTAGAGTTGCATAGTTTCATACTTAATACATATCCGTGATGTTTCGATCTCATCATGTTCCAAAACTTAGATCTTGATTAGGACTCTTACACTGCAAAGATGATCCCTTTACGTCTGATTCACCTCCTTTTCTATATTATTGAAGGCACGCCTTACCTTCTCAACTATCATCAAGCCTTTTTTTTTATAGTACTCAGCCTTCCTCCTCGTCATCCAGTTCACCACCAACTATATATAGCCTGTCTTTCCAATGTAAGGATACCATGGCCTCCCTTGTGGCTTTCTTTATATCTCCCTTTCTAATTACTCTTCCCCTCTGAATCTTGATGGAAAAGTGATAAAGGGATGAGTGGTAAGGTTAGTTTGTTTTCATTTTATTTTTTTTAATACCAAACCACTCTCCTCCCAAAAATGAAAACAAAATATTATGCTATTGTGAGTCTGGTCATTGGATTTTTCATGAGGTGTATTTGGGGATCACACCCGAGGTGCTAGTTTAATTTTAATTTTTTTATTTTGGTGTAACAAGTATGAGTTTAGAAAAATATTGTATTCAGTCTATGGATGAGTTCTTTTTTTTACTTTGCTTACACTTAACTTAGATAGTGATGAAAAACATTTTTTTATTTTTAGTTTGATAATATACACTACATTTTCTCTCTTTTTGATGATAGATCATACAAGTAATTTGCCTCCAATCCTCAACTTTTTGGAGACATATAATCAATTTATTCCAATTACATATTTACATCTTTATTTAAAAATTTTTATTTACCATGACAATATGAACTCTTTGAGTCTTTTATTTTAAATTTAATTTTACAAGCAAATGTATTTCAAGTTATAAGTTTATTAGTGTCGTTAATAAATCATATATTTAACAAAAAATAATGATAAAATACTTGCAAGCAACAATTTGTCTACATAGGATTTGAAACCCACCAATAACAAGATTTATTTATTTATTTATTTTAATAAAAACCCCAATTTTATTGATAGCCCTCACTTATGGCGGAGGAATACCATGGTTATAAGTAAGACACATGAGATTTACAAATAAACTATCAAAACCATTACAAACGTCAAAACCAATACTAAAAAAACCAGTACCATTATCCAACTAAAACAATCTCAGCATACCTATATGCAATAAAAACTAAACAAAAACGAACATAAACAAATTGCCTACAAAATGATGTCAATTAGCTGCAAACATAAATCAGAGGAAAACAGAGACAAACCAAATGATGACAATTAAAAGACGAAAGTTTGGAATATTCATTTTATCCATACAAATAAGACCTCTCATTATACTCAGCAGCACATCACCTACAAAATATCTCCTCGGATTGCATCCCTCGCCTTGACGAGCCAAGAAATCTACCACCTAATTACCTTCTCTAAATTGGTACTTTATATAGAACTAAAGACCTTGTAACTCCTCCTCTAACAATTCTCAAAAGTCTCATAAGTACCAAGAGGAACAAACTTCATATGTGAGTCATCCCACCACCAATTCCAAGTCGCTTTCAATACAAATATTCTCATATCCCAACTCTTTACAAAGTCGAATGCCACTAGTAAAAGCCGGCAACTCCGCTCCATTTGTTGACTTTTTGAATCTGATCCCTGTTTTGATGCTGACAAAGTACTTGTATCTCATGTGTATATTTAGTGCGTGAGCAGGTTTACAAATCAGCATGCACACAAATGAGAGGTACAATGGAAGCCATGAGGATCCAAAAGCTTACTTCTCCTAGCGTATTCCATGAAGAATCAAAAGAGTAAAGAAGAAGAAGACATTTGTTATTTAATTTGTAATGCATTTAGTTTGTATTTGGTCTATAATAATGCATATCATACATAATGGGATTGAAAGCTCAAACATAGCACCATAAACTAACCTTAGGGAACCTAAATTTGCATGAAAAATCCTCTACTCATAGTTTCAAATTCATACACATAGGGTTGATAAGTTTCAAGGTCAAAACAGGGCTAAATCTTATGTTTTCACTGCCCTTGGTCGACAAAACCCGTCACATTCAAATAATCTCAGTCAACCGACCATGATGTTGGCCTAACAAGGCTTATGAATCTTATTTTGATGATAAAAAATACGGGAAACTTAACATTTTTTGGTTAAGTGATGATGTTTCAAGAAATCAAGCATATGAATTCAAAATCAAAGTGCTCACAAGCCTTATTGAAAGCAAAATCTTATACTTAAGGAAAATAAAATGAAAGCTTAAAGGATATTGAAGCTTGGATTCAAAGATAGATAAATTTGACGAAGCTCAAAGTATATTGAAGCTTGAAGTCAAAATGGACTCAAGGAAAGACAAGTATGAAGACTTAGAGTGCTTAGAATATTTTAAGTTTAAGAAAGTCTCATATAAGTACTTCGGAATTAAATTTCAATATGGATGCATTGAAGCTTTTAGGATTTAATCATTGACTTAGAGACCAAAGTTTGAAAACCCCGAAAAACATTTTTCAAAGTCTCAAAGTAATATGAAATGTATAAAAGTTAACAAGAGTTTTTGGAAACAAAAGAAAACAAGCATATGAGTTTTAACTGTTCGGGCAACTAACCTTAACTAGTCAAGAGACTGACCTTTTTATACTTAATAAATTTGGGAAATAGAACAGGTTCAATCAACTGACCCTATAAATTCAAGCGACTGACCCTAAGGTTCAGTTGACTGACCCTTCGGGAAATTCAAATTTAAAAAGCAACAGGAAGTTTCCAAAAATAAGTGTTTCAAATCTAAACGTTATGAAAACTTGGGAAACACTCCAAGTCACTTAGAGAACACGAAAATCACTTTTTAAATTATATATATATCCCCTAAACCTAATGATTTTTAGAACAACTACTTACAATCAAGTATTCAAAGTCTCTAATTCTCATACTCTTCAAAAGCTCTCTTGCTCACACATCCATGCTGAAGTAATACTGATTTTCTACTAATACAACCACTTGGTTCTTGTGCTCTAAGTGAATTTCCTACAATCAAAGGAAGAACCCGATGATAAATTTCTTGAGCTTCAAATTCATTCTTTAATGATATTTAATTTTAAGTATATTAGTGCTCTAACTTGTATTAATCAGCTCTATTGTGAGAGTGTCTTTGTACACAAGAATTTGTTCTTGTTTTTGTTATTATTTTTTTTATGGTTCAGGTTGTTGAATCGTTGTACTGAGCATAGGGTATCGCTTGGAGAGGAGGGTTCTATCCTATTTGAAGGAGTGTAAACGGTTTGCTCCGTCCGGTTAAAGGAGTGGTATAGTGCAATCCTAGGGTGGTGTACCTAAGGCGAGGATGTATGCGGGTATAGCCAAACCTCATAAAAATCTCGGTGTTACTTTCTTCCCTATTCTCTTTAAATTTCAGCATATATATACTACGTGGATGTTTATTTAAATTACTGGAAATAACTTTGTAATTGGGAATTGCGAAAACCTCAAAAGGGGAGTATGTTGATTGAATCTTGCAGAAACTTTCTAAGGGAGTACGTTTATTAAACAAGTCATTCATTAGCTACAGCTCAACATCAAAAGATTGAATCTTGGAAACTTACTAAAATAGTTATAGCAATTCACATTGTGAAGCATTATCTTGATTGATTGAATTGTTCTATTATTTTTTGGTTTAAATTGTGTCTTGGCTGAATTTGAAATTGAAAATCAAGTCATACATGTGTTTTTGCTGAATTCAAAAATTAGTTAAGAAAGAATTTATAAAAAGAGTTTAAAAGAAATTTTTAAATCTCAATTCACCCCCCTCTTAGGAGTACACCTTACTTTTCAATTGGTATCAGAGTGGGCTTATAGCAAATCTTAAATTAAAAGCTGTATAAAGATCTCTGTGGCATACTTAGGCATATCTCCCTTTGCCGAGGGTTAATCCTCAACTAGACCTCCTATCTTTTGTGGTATTAACTACACCTTTTGGAAATAAAGAATGAAAATTTACTTACAAACTATGGATTGGAAAGCATGGAAAGTTGTCGCACAAGTTGACCTTATCCCCACTAAAATTGTAGATGGTAAAGAAATACCTAAAGAGAAAAAAGAGATGACCGATAATGACCATAAGATGTTGCAAGTAAATTCAAGTGCTATGAATTCATTATATTGTTCTCTTGATGTAAATGAATTCAATAGGGTCATGGCATGTAAATCAGCCAAAGAAATATGGGAAAAATTAAAGGTAACTTATGAAGGAACAATTGATGTTAAAGATAGTAGAATTGACATACTCACAAGCGAGTATGAGGCTTTTAGGATGAACTCGAATGAAATTATTACTAATATATACACTAGGTTCACCCATATAATAAACTCCCTCAATGCTTTAGGGAAAAACTACTCAACCTATGAGATGATTCGAAAAAATTTTAGAGGACTTCCTCCAATATGACCTAAGGTCACTATTATAATAGAAGGAAGAAACTTGAAAAATACTTCCTTAAACGAATTAACTGGATCTCTTCTTACTTATGAGATGACTATGAATGAAAGCAATACTAAAAATAACAAACAAAAGAAAAAATAAAACTCTAGTGAAGAAGAAGATGAAAATGAAATAGACGATGATGAAATAGTATTACTCACTAGGAGACTTGGAAAGTTCTTTAAGCGAAATAAGAAATTTGCTAGAAAATTCAGAGGCTCAAAATCTCAAAAAGGAGAAACAAGCAAGAAACAAACTAAGAATGAACCTCCTACTTGTTATAACTGCCAAAAGGTTGTGCATATTAAACCTTATTGTCCACAGATCAATAAAGACAAAAAGAAGAAGAATGAAAGCTACTACATGGGATGACACAAGTTCAAGTGAATCGGAAAACGAATCAATAGTGAATAAGAAGTAGCGAACATCTGCTTCATAGCAAAAAATGCTAAGGTAAATTACTATTCTAGCTCATCTAAATAATCAAGTGATGAATCATGTAGTGACTCATGTGAAAGTATGTCATCATATAAAGAAATTCAAGCTGAATTGTTTGCATTATATAATAGGTTTATAATAGTATCAAAAAGAAACACAGCTTTAAAAGAACAAAATGAAACACTCAAAAATCAACTAGAAACTTCAAAATTAGTTGAAAAAGAAAAGGAATCAAAGATTGATGAACTCATAAAGAAAATCAACAAGATGTCTCAAGAGTTGGTAAAATTTCAAGTAAATGGTGAAAGCAAAAAAGAGTTAGAAATAAAATACCTTAAAAGTAAAATTGAGGATAAGGATAAAATAAAATTATCTATAATTTTATAAAAGGAAAAGAGAACTTTGAAAAGTTGATTGGAACCCAAAGAATGTCATTAGACAAAGAAGGAATTGGATATAATGGAATTGAGAACAAAAGGAAAAAGAATCTATATATGGGATACTTTGTAGAGGAATTAAAGTATTATGCAAGCACATCTTCCACAAATATCTGTGAACACACTACGTACTTCTTGTGTAAGCAAAAGGGACATATAAAATTTGAATGCCCATTTAAAAGAAAAAAATATTAAAGTCAAGAAAGTATGGACAGTCAAAGAAAATAAATCTGAAATAAAAAGACCTAAAAAGGTTTGGGTACCTAAAAATAACACATTGATCCCTTCTTGTAGGTTTGCTTTAGGACAACCCCATCAAAAGACAAATAGTATTTGGACAGCGAGTGTTCAAGGCACATGACCGGAGATAAATCCAAATTTACAACACTAATGCAAAAAGATGGTGGATACATCACGTTTGGTGAAAATCCTAAAGGTAAAATCATTGGAATTGGAAAAATAGGTAAAGAATCTTCTTTGACCATTGATGATGTTTTGTTGGTAGATGGATTAAAATATAATCTCTTAAGTATAAGCCAATTAAGTGATAAAGGATTTGACATAATTTTCTAACAAGACAAATGCATTGTTGAAAATATAGAAAAACATAATGTTCTATTCACCACTAAAAGAATTGATAACATGTATTGCATAAATTTTGAAGATCTAAAATCTCAATATATCACATGCTTAGCAGCCATGAATGAAACAAGTTGACTATGGCATAAAAGACTAGGACACGCTAGTATGGGCTTACTATCAAAATTAGTTAAAAAGAACTTAGTTAGAGGACTACCAAGCACTAAGTTTGTAAAGGACAAAATATGTGATGCTTGTCAACTAGGAAAGCAAACTAAGTCAGCTTTAAGAAGAAGAAACATATTTCCACTAGAAGGCCCTTAGAGCTTATCCACTTAGATTTATTTGGCCGTACTAGAATACAAAGTCTAGGAGGAAAGCAATATGCTTTCGTTATCATTGATGACTACTCCAGGTTTACTTGGGTACTATTCTAAGCCTCCAAAGATGAAGCTTGCAATATGTTGATAAACTTGTGTAAAATACTTCAAAATGAAAAAGGATATGGTGTTTTAAATATTAGGATTGATCAAGGAAAAGAATTTAATAATAAAGATGTTGATAAATTTTGCAATGAACATGGAATGAAACACAATTTTTCAACACCTAGAACTCCACAACAAAATGGAGTTGTTGAAAGAAAGAATAGATCCCTTCAAGAAATGGCCAGGATCATGTTAAATGAACACAAATTACCTAAGTAATTTTGGGCTGAAGCGGTTAATACCGCATGTTATGTAATGAATAGAGTTTCCATAAGATCAACCTTAAATAAAACCCCCTATGAACTATGGAAAGGAAGAAGGCCTAACATAACTTACTTTCATGTATTTGGATGCAAGTGCTTTGTACTAAATGAAAAAGATAACCTAGGGAAAATTGATGCAAAATCATATGAAGGAATCTTTTTAGGGTATGCATTGAATAGCAAAGCATTTAGAATCTATAATAAAAGAACACTCACAATTATAGAGTCAATTCATGTAACCTTTGATGAAGTAAATCCATATACACAAGCAATTAATATTGAAGAAGTTAAAACTGATACTACACAAAAACTAGAAGACTTAAAAATCATAGAAGTGAAAGAAGAGAAAAATGAAGTAACTCTAAATAATGATTCTATTGAAAATTCTGAGTTACCTAAAGAATGGAAATTTGTAAGAAATCATCTAAAAGATCAAATCATAGAAGAACCATCACGAGAAGTATCAACTGGATCCTCATTGAAAAACCTATGTAATCATTATGCATTTCTATCCTAAGAAGAACCTAAGAACATTGAAGAAGCATTAAGTGATGATTCATGGATAATAGCAATGTAAAAAGAATTAAATCAGTTTGAAAGAAATAAAGTATGAAAATTAGTTCCTAGACCCGATGATCATTCAATAATTGGAACTAGATGGGTATTTAGGAATAAAAAGGATGAAAATGGTATTGTAGTAAGAAATAAGGCAAGATTCGTTGCTTAAGGATATAATCAAGAAGAAGGAATAGACTACGATGAGACTTTTGCTCCCGTAGCAAGAATGGAAGCCATAAGAATGTTATTAGCCCATGCATCTCACAAAGAATTTAAACTTTATCAAGTGGATGTGAGGAGTGCATTTTTAAATGGCTTCATGAAAAGAAAAAGTCTATGCAGCTCAACCTCCTTGTTTTGATGATATAAATAACCCTGATTATGTATTTAGATTAACAAAAGCATTATATGGGTTAAAACAAGCTCTTAGAGCTTGGTATGGGAGGTTAGGTGGATTCCTACTAGAAAATGGTTTTTTAAGAGGAAAGGTGGACAACACCTTATTCATAAAATCTAAGAATAAAGATACGCTTCTTATACAAATTTATGTTGATGATATCATATTTGGTGCTACAAACGATGATTTATGTAGGGAATTTGCAAAATGTATGCAAAACGAATTTGAAATGAGTATGATGAGACAGTTAAATTATTTTCTAGGATTACAAATCAAGCAAGCTAAAAATGGTACATTTATAAATCAATTAAAATATATAAGGGACATACTTAAGAAATTTGACATGGAAGGTAGCAAGCCCATAGGAACACCAATAAGTACTTCCATAAGTCTTGATAAGGATGAAAAAGGAAAACTAGTTGACATGAAATACTATCGAGGTATGATAGGTAGTCTAATATACTTGACAGCTAGTAGACCAGATATAATGTTTAGTGTATCCATGTGCACCCGGTTTCAATCAACTCCTAAGTAATCTCATTATATTTTGGTAAAAAGAATCTTAAGATATTTGATAGGCACTATTAACTTAGGACTATGGTATCCTAAGGACACTGGATTTGATATGATTAGTTATTCAGATGCAGATTATGCGAGATGTAAAATTGATAGAAAAATCACAAGTGGAACTTGTCATTTTCTAGGACGATCTCTTGTGTCTTGGTTCTCCAAGAAACAAAATTTTGTAGCCTTATCTATTGCTAAAGCTGAGTATTTAGCAGCAAGCAGTTGTTGTACTCAAACACTCTATATGAAGTAACAATTAAAAGACTTTAATTTAGAGTACTCAGCTATACCTATAAAGTGTGATAATGCAAGTGCTATAAATATTTCGAAAAATCCTATATCACACTCAAGGACCAAGCATATTGACATAAGGCATCATTTTCTAAGAGACCATGGGCAAAAAGAGGATATTATACTTGAATTTGTGAATACAAGTGACTAATAAGCGGATATTTTTACCAAACCTCTACTGAAACATAAATTTGTATCAATTAGAAGAGAACTTGGTTTATTAAATAATAGAGAAGTTGCTTAGAAAATAAAATTTGGATGAGTTGTCAAGAAAATTGAAAAATAGGTGAGTTCAGGCGACTGAACTTCTGAACTTAGTCGACTGACATGCTAGTGTCTGAGGATAATTAAAATATGCTAAATGTTCAGGAGACTGAACTCAACTTCAGTCGACTGAACTAACGGGTTTTCTAAATACTGGCAAAGCGCGAATGCTAACTTTTCAATTCCTCGGTCAACTAAACTTGTCTCTTCACTCACCCCGAACTCACCTTTCTTCGATCTTAAGCATTTACACATCCAAAAATCACCGATTAAATCAAGGATTTCATCTTCCCATCTCAAAAAGTTTTGGGTATTCACCTTTTATCCTGAAATCAAAATGCCAAGAACTAAGCAAACGGAAAATCGAGGATCTTCTTCGGGGAAGGAAGAACATTGAAAGATGGCTCATTGCTCCTCATGCCATGCGACGGTATAAGGTTCACCTTCGTTCCACAGATCTGATCTTTGGTAAAATTCTGGATACTACGTTCTTCAAATTTGACTTTCCTAACATCCTACCAATCTTTAGGAAACTAGGATAGCATAATTTTGCCACATATCAACCCAAAGGACTTTATCCAAATTTGGTGAAAATTTTCTACACAAATTTAGCCCAAAACGATTCTGTAATCACTTCTGAGATTAAGGGAAAATCTATTCGCTTTACTCCACAAACCTTGGTCCCCATTCTCCATGTTCAACAAGGAGAATTTGAGTGTCCTAATTTTGGGCATAATTGGATTATGGAGCAAAAATTCACTCCTGAGGTATTCTAACCTTTGATTATGACTGAAGCCCCAGTTTATTTTGGAAATCCACCACTATACAAGCAACTGAACCTCCAGGCACAGATTCTCCATAAGGTAATCACATATAATATATTGCCTCAAGCTGGTTCTCATGACCACATGTCCTACTTGGATTGCTTTGTCATGTGGTGTTTGTTGAAAGGAAAGAAGCTTGACTTATCAAGCTTAGTACTTAAGTGGATGCTCTCGAGATTGGAAACTCGCTGAGTAACCCTACCTTATAGTGGAATACTTAACCTCCTCTTTAATCGCATTGATATAACCTCACCCACTAATTTGTTTATCAAACGTACCCATTATGATCTTTTCACCTCCACAACACTAAAACAAATGGGGTGTGAAAAAAACGAGCAAGGTTGGTTTCATAAAGGTGGTAGACGTCCAATGCAAGCTCCTACACTAGCTCTACCTCAGGAACAGCAACCAGCACCTCTGCTAGATGCACCATCATGGTTTACTACATATCACCAGTAGTTCATGGACATTAGTACTAAAATGCGTGCTAATTACAGAAATCGTCAAGCAAACTATGCCTCTCTAGACTAGAGACTTGGCCAGATTGAGCAACATATGACTGGTACTTCCTCTTCACGTGGAAAAGCTCCAATAGAAGCGACGTCTGATGAAAGTGAGGAAGGAGATGAACAAGAAGGAGAAGATACCGAGTCTGATGATGATGATACTGGAGATTCTTAGATCTATTTTCATTTAAACATTTTGACTTTGTACTAAAAATAGTTGTGTGTACTACATTGTGTATTTTGTTTTTCATGCTTGATGATTTTATTGCTTACCTCTTTATAGCATGTTATATTTATGTTTTTTTTTAACTTGTTGTTTATGCCATGATAAAAGGTATTCTCTATTCTTGTGTGCTCAATTCTATACTTTGTCTTAGTGTGCATGTGTTTTATGCATTATCTCTTTTTGATTGACGTCAAAAGGGGGAGAACTCTTGAGCCAAACTGAGACAACAGCAAAATTGTGACAAAACTAATATACCACTGAGAACAATAAGAGTTTTGATACTTGAAATTGATACTTGAAAATTAACTTTTGATTGGACAAATGAAATATATCTTGTTGGTACTTGTTGAAAAATGAACTTACATGAAATCTAAAACTGAATTTGATTCTATTTGATAAACCATCATATGAAGAATTAATTTAATTTCTAAATATTGTTAAGAGTATGCTTATTGTAAGGGGGAGCCTTGTCAAGGTTCACTCATTTTTGTTCCTTATTTGTCATCATCAAAAAGGGAGAAATTGTTGGCCTAACAAGGCTTATGAATCTTATTTGGATGATAAAAAATAAAGGAAACTTAACATGTTTTGGTTAAGTGACGATGCTTCAGGAAATCAAGCATATGAATTCAAAATCAAAGTGCTCACAAGCCTTATTGAAAGCAAAAGCTTATACTTAAGGAAAATAAAATGGAAGCTTAAAGGATATTGAAGCTTGGATTCAAAGATAAATAAATTTGATAAAGCTTAAAGTATATTGAAGCTTGAAGTCAAAATGGACTCAAGGAAAGACAAGCATGAAGACTTAGAGTGCTTAGAATATTTTAAGTTTAAAAAAGTCTCATGTAAGTACTTCAGAATTAAATTTCAATATGGATGCGTTGAAGCTCTTAAGATTTAATCATTGACTTAGAGACTAAAGTTTGAAAACCCCAGAAAATATTTTCAAATTCTCAAAGTAATATGGAAAGTATAAAAGTTAACAAAAGTTCTTAGAAACAAAAGAAAACAAACATGTGAGTTTTAACTATTCAAGTGACTGACCTTGACTGCTAAGACGACTATCCTTTTTATGCTGAATAAATTTGGAAAATAGAACAAGTTTAGTCGACTAACCCTATAAGTTCAGGTGATCGACCCCATTCTAACTTTGAAATTGTGCTGAATTTTAAAAGTTCAAGCAGTTGACCCTAAAGTTCAATCGACTGGCCCTTCGGGAAATTCAAATTTAAAAAGCAACGGGAATTTTCCAAAAATAAGTTTTTCAAATCTAAACATTATGAAAACTTGGGAAACACTCCAAGTCACTTGGGGAACACGAAAATCACTTTTTAAACTCTCTCTCTCTCTCTCTCTCTCTCTCTCTCTCTATATATATATATATATATATCCCCTGAACCTAATGATTTTTAGAACAACTACTTACAATCAAGTATTCAAAGTCTCTAATTCTCATACTCTTCAAAAGCTCTCTTGCTATATATATATATATATATATATATATATATATATATATATATATATATATCCCCTAAACCTAATGATTTTTAGAACAACTACTTACAATCAAATATTCAAAGTCTCTAATTCTCATACTCTTCAAAAGCTCTCTTGCTCACACATCCTTGCTGAAGTAATACTGATTTTCTGCTGATACAACCACTCGGCTCTTGTGCTTTTACTAAATTTCCTTCAATCAAAAGAACCTGATGACAAATTTTTTGAGCTTCAAATTCATTCTTTATTGATATTTAATTTTAAGTATATTAGTTCTCTAACTTGTACTAATCAGCTCTATTGTGAGAGTATCTTTGTACACAAGAATTTGTTCTTGTTTTTGTTATTGTTTTTTTTATGATTTAGGTTGTTGAATCGTTGTACCAAGTGTGGGGTATCGCTTGGAGAGTAGGGCTATATCCTATTTGAAGGAGTGTAAATGCTTTGCTCCACCTAGTTAAAGGAGTGGTATAGTGCAATCCTTGAGTGGTGTACCTAAGGCGAGGACGTAGGTGGGTATAGTCGAACCTCATAAAAATCTTGGTGTCACTCTCTTCCCTATTCTCTTTAAATTTCAGCACATATATACTACGTGGATGTTCATTTAAATTACTGGAAATAACTTTGTAATTGGGAATTGCAAAAACCTCAAAAGGGGAGTATGTTGGTTGAATCTTACAAAAACCTTCTAAGGGAGTACGCTTATTAAACAGGTCATTCATTAGCTACAGCTCAACATCAAAAGATTGAATCTTGGAAACTTGCTGAAAAAGTTATAGCAATTCACATTGTGAAGCATAATCTTGATTGATTTAATCATTCTATTGTTTTTTAGTTTAAATTGTGTCTTGACTAAATTTGAGATTGAAAATCAAACCATACATGTGTGTTCGCTGAATTCAAAAATTAATTGAGAAAGAATTTATAAAAGAGTTTAAAAGAAAATTTTAAATCCCAATTCACCCCCCTCTTGGGAGTACTCCTTACTTTTCACATGTCTTGAGTGCCAAATTGTAATTTTTTCCAGGCTGAGTTGTCCAACCCATATACATTATAAACACCTCAATCAACCGACCATAGCCCTTTGGCCAAAATACACAGGCTCAGTTGACCGGCTAGCTTGTCTCTTGAAACGGCTCAATCGACCGAACCTACGAAGATTTTGAAATCGCTTGTGGCCAGCCGACCGGCCTCTTGCTCAGTCGACTGAACCCCTAACAAAATTCAAATTTTGCCTTAGGTCAGTCGACCGACCCTTTCCCCAATTGACCGACCCTCTCGGGTTGCCCAATATTTTCAGTGCTAAACATCATTAATTTTCTAATTAAACTTCTCTAAAATGATGAGCATGTCCCGAACGGTTATAATTTTTGGGAACTCTATATATAGCCCATTCTAAAGCATAATTAGTAGTTGATTAGCTTAGAAATTCTCTAAAAAAAATTTGTGCTATTATTTCATATACTCTCACATATACAAGCATACACTTTTCTCTTTCTCAATATTCTTTTGCTAAATCATTCTAGAAAGAGAGCAAAAATTCATTCTCTTCATTTGCAAATTTATTGCAACTTGAAGATTGATTGAGTACTTATTCTTGAGTTCTTCCCATATTATTTGATTGATAAATACTTTTTGGGAAAACTCTTTTACAGCTTGTGGATCTATGCACATTCATTGCAAGATTCAAAAGCTTGCTTTGTGCTTATAGCAAAATATATTTGAAAAGCTAATCTCCATTATCTCCTACACTTTATTATTGAAAAATATTTTGGAGATATTACTTGAGTTTTTAAGATCTTTGAAATACACTTAGAAAGGATTATATGTTTGAATCAAAGATCATATTTATCATTATCTCTCACATTATTTCATAAATACATTTTGAGAGATTTTATATAAACTCTATTGAGCTTAAACTCCCATCATACTAGAGTGAATTGCTTTTATTGTTGTACACATCTTCTTGTTGAAGAAACACTTTATTTGTACGAAAATCATTTGATATCTTTGTATTCCCGATGTGTGGTCGGAAGAGGAATACACCATCTTGTATGGTGTACCAGTTTGGCTTAAGCCCGGTTAGGAGAGCTAGGAGTGATCCATCCTATAAGGATCAGTTGTAAAAGTTTGGCTTAACCTAGGTAATTAAGCTAGGAAGGCACCGTCCTGTAAGGTGTCAAGGTTTGGTTCCGTCCGGAAAGTGAACTAGGGAGTCTCCACCCTGTAAGGAGAGATTGTAAACGGCGTCGCTCCACCCGGTTAAGTGAGCATTTAGTGAATCCTCATGTGGTTTGGCTTGAGACAGGGACATAGGCTGGTTTGGCTGAATCTCGATAAAAATATTGTGTCTCCTTTCTCCTTCCCTATGCTATTTATTTTCCGCACATGTATGCTAATATTTAATTTTTTGAGAATGCTATATTTTTTTTAAATATTTACATTCTTGATTGTTTGGGGGATTTGAGATTGCCTAGAAAAGACCCTCCTCTTGGGAATACACCATTCCTGCCAATTGGTATCAGAGCCTCATTGCAAAAAACTTAACTGCTTGTGTTAAGATCGCAATGGCTCACGTTGGTGTATCCCTTTTTTGTGAGGGAAAATTATCTACAAGCCCTCCAATGTTTTATGGTGAAAAATCCACCGATTGGAAACTTAGAATGACTATTTTTATCAAATCATTTAATTGGAGGACTTGGAGAGTAATTGCTCAAGGGAATATTGTGCCTATGAAAATTGTTAATAATATTGAAATTCCCAAATTAGAAAGTGAGTTGAATGAGAATGATATGAATTTAATGCAAATAAATTTTGATGTCATGAATATTCTATTTTATGCTTTAGATACTAATGTCTTTCATAAAGTCATGGCATGTCAAAGTGCTAAGGAAATATGGTAAGAACTTGAAAAGAGATATGGAGAAACCAAGCAAGAAAAGGTTATCACTCCAAATGAATCAAGCTCAAAAGATCATGAAGGAGAAAATCGGTGCTTTCTAACTTTAACCGACAAAGAGCTAAATTCCTCTCCTTCTACTTCCTCAAATGACTCACGCAATGATTCCTACGATAAATCTTGTGATACCTTTAGTAATGAATCTTGTAGTGAATTAAATGATGATTGCATGCCAACTTATGAGGAACTTAAAAAGGAATATATTAGAACTCATAAGTTTCTTGTTAAGATAAATAAAAGATATTCTGCTTTGAAAAACAAATATGAGGCTTTATTGAAAGATCTAGAATCTAAAATTTTGGTTATAAAAGAGAAGGATTTGAAAATCATAAGATTAGATACCAAGAATGCAATGTTGGAAAAAGAGCTCAAAGATTTAAGATCCCAAGTTTCAATTAAAAATGAAAAAGGATCTTCAAATATTTGAACTTGAGTATAAATCAAACACAATGACTAAAGAATTCATAAAATTACAAGGTGTTTGCAAAGGCTTAAAAGATCTAAAAACTCAAGGCCTATAAATAAAAATTGAGGACCAAGCTAAGACATTCATACATTTACTAGGGGTAAAGAAAATTTTGACAAGCTCTTAGGTTCACAGAAGATGACCTTAGACAAAGAAGGTGTAGGGTTCAATGGAATTAAAAATAGGAAGTGGAAGAAACTATACATGGGGTACTTTGTAAGAGAATTAAAACATTATGCTAGTACCTCCTCTGGTCCATATGCTCACACCACTTGTGTCCTGTGTAGAAAAAGTGACACATAAAATTTGATTGCCTGTTTAAAAAGAAAGGTGTGAAACCCAAACAAGTCTAGAGATCAAAGAACCTCTTGGTTCAAACACATCGAGACTCAAAGATAGAAAAATGGTATGGGTTGTCAAGAAAGCAAACCCCTTAGAACCAAAGGAAGAATGAGTTCCAATAGGAATTACATAATCACTTAATTCTTCCTTAGTTCTTAACATTAGTCAAAAGAGGTAGTAATGCCTAGAGGCTTAGGAAGTGACATGTGTCTAAAATGTCAAATCTTAGTACATGTATTCACTATACACTATGGTTGTACCAAGAATCTTAGAAAATCAAGCCACTATGAAATCACAAGTGATATATCCAATCTGAATTTAAAGCATATATATCATAATAATTGGTTAAAATATGAAAATATTGGCTATAGCATGCTACCTTTGAACTGAGAATGAATGAGTCTATCTCTACTTGAATGGGATGTTAGTCTCTGCATAATTCATACCATTCCTTCGAAGTGTTCGAAGTAAAAGGTTAAGAATTTAAATGACTATATTAATTGGAACCTTATAGTTCTGAGATGAATAACCTATTGTATAATATCTCAGAAGCATCCTCAGGCAAAATCCACTTCCAAGTGGACAAAGGTATCTTAACCTAGTAAATATTTCATAATGCTTAATTCATGCCTAAATATGAAAACCTTAAGTTAAGCATTTTTTTTCCATAGCACAAAGTTGAGCTTTAGGGATCCATTTCACACTATGTATCATTTTACCCTAAACTCACTTTTGGTCTTAAAAGCCTAATTTAAAGTTAGTCATCTATATGGTCATGAGCACTAATAATAGTAAATCCCTACTCTACCGATGCTTATTGAAAGTCATCCTTTCTCCATCAAATTAGGGGCATTCTCTAAGGGATTCAAGTTGTAATGTCATATTGAAATATTCCTTTGTACTTAAAATGTAAAAACTCTCTAATTTTAAAGCCTTCTCCTCATAGGAAATCTTTACCAAACCACGATCACATTAGGTAAAGATTCATCTATTTGATTGGTTCGTATCCTTGCTCAAAATTGTGGTCATATCCAAAGGATACCCTCCAATTGTGGCATATTAGACATCACTAAAGAGCATTGTTTAAAAATATTCATATTCTCCTAATTGCTATTTGCCTAATTTGTTTGGACATATTCGCTAGCATGAAAATAATTTTGAATATAGTCCGCTTGTGCTCTCTTCTAAATACTCTTATAAATCTAATAGAAAATTAAATCTTTAAGAGTATTTATTCAAATTCTCTCATGAGCTCTCAAACTTTAATCAAATCATTTAGAGCTTCATCTTCTTAAATTAAGATTAATGGCTAATATGATTGCACTAGGTTTCAACCTAGATGAAGGAATAAAAATTCAAGAAACCTATGCACGAGCAATTAAAATTAAAAGTCACTCAAACTTGAGTCTCTCATGCATTGAAATTCATAAGAAAAGAGGCAAATGTAGGCTTATGACCTTGAAGAAGTATTTCTTGTGACTTTTTGGTCCTCTAAGCCTAGGAATTTAAAGCCAAGTATGAATCATTGAAAATATAAGGCACTTGGCTAAAAACTTGAGAAATAAAAAATAATAATAATAATAATAATAATAATAATAATAATAATAAGATAATGATAAGAAGAGTGCATAACTCAAGGGGAGCATTTCTCATTCATGGCTATATAAATTAAATACTCTCATGATCATACTTTGTTTACGCCCATACGCCTTTATCAGAATAGCAATGCAAATTACTATCCATAATGCAATTAAATGGTTAAATCTCCTTAATGGATGGTGTTATATGAACTGTTGATTGAACTACTGAAATGCATGCTTGTATGGAACACCAATTGCATAACTGATGCAGTATTGTGAAATGCAGGCTAGTAGTTGATATTAGGAGTTCATGCTAATTAAACTGAATGCCACCTGCATGGCTGATGCAGTGACTTGTGAATTAAATGTTGATTGAAAAACTCCTAGGATATATGGTGCATGTCTTGATGGGAAAATATTCTATTTACGTACAACGTGTCACACCCTGAACCCGGAGATGGGACTCAGGCGTGAAAAAGTAACCTAACCTGTCCCTGTATCCAAAAAATCATTCAAAGATATTGTACAATGAATGAGGGTCCGATTCTGTGGGGTTTCCAAGCACCCAATGCACATCCACATACAGTCACATACACAACGGGAAAAAAAAAAAAAAAGGTCATTACATACATATATGGTACCATACCAGAGTCTATACAACAGGAGTCCAAGCTCCATAGCACAACACATAAACCTGGTTATCAACCATACCCCAAAATGACAACCCGAGAACAAAAGTCCTAGCACTTACCCAAGCTCTATCCGCGATATACTGACCACTACACCCCTACACCAAGAAGCTAGCTCCGGTTACCCGAAGGACCTAAAAATATGTACGTACAGCAGGGGTAAGACACCTCTCAGTAAGGAAGAATACATGTTATATCAGTGTGTGGCATTCGAGTGTTATCCTGATACACAACACATACACAGTTAAATGCAGTTCCAGTACTAATTTAAAAACAATGCATACACGGGCACGCACACACATGATCAACCCGGTGTCATCACACCCTTCGGCCCATAGCTGGCCCGCGATACCCAACGTTGGCCTGTTGCCGGCCCACAATACATGGCGTCCCCGGCACATGGCGAACCCCAGGCTTCCATGGCATTGTACCGGTACAAATTGGTGGATCCACACCCTTCGGTGATCAGTCGGTAAGGCTCACGCCCTCGAATATAGAGTCGGACACTCTTGCCAAACATGGCCTAGAGATTTCATACGCCCACAGATATAGAGTTGGACACTCTCAGTACCTGGAACAACTCAGAACCCAGCTCCAATTGCATTCCACAAAACACAACTATGCATGCTCATACAACCAAACATACCACACCCATTTAGTAATCTAAAATCATGGTTTTCCAAACATAAACAGTTTAAATAAAGTCAAGGCATGACCATCCCTATTACACGGTATAAATCATCATATACATATGGTTTTTCCAACAAAACCAGAGATGCAACCCAATAACCCCTTTTTCCCAAAAATGTAATCATGAAAAACCCATAGTTTTACCCATTAGATCCCCCCAAATGAGTAACCAAAACGCACACAGGACCGTGGACCACAGTTCTGCAAGTCTGATTTCAAAAATAACCAACATAAACTGAATCCCCTTACCTTTTCCCCAAATGGCAAATCTCGAACTCCAAGGCCCCTAAATAGAGAACTGAATTCCAAAACCTACAACCCATAGTACAAAATATACTCACGACTCCATTCTCTACAAAACTACTGGAATGGAAATGAAAACTGAGCCTTACCTCGATTTTACGCCAAAACCCGAAAATGCCTGAACCGAAAATTCGATCTATAGAACTTGTAAAGAATCCTTCTACTATCCTCGTGGTAACGTTGGATCAATGATTCCCATGAAGAATGGCAAAGAAATCTCGAGAGATGGAGAGTAGGTTGAGTTTCTAGAGAGATAGAGAGAAAAAATGAGATTTCTTAGCTGAGAAGTAACTTAAATATCAATTTATAGTACCTTTGATTCAGTCGTCCTCGTCGATGAATTTCGTCCTCGTCGACGAGCCCATGTAGACACCTCGTTGACGAAGCAGTGACCTCGTCAACGAGCCTGAGATTTTCGATTTTCGAAATCTCTCGGCCTCTACTCGTCGACGAGCACCTAAAATTTGTCACCGAGAACTACAAAGCCTTCATCAACGAACTCTGGTTTCATCGACGAAGCCTGCTTAAATTCCAACTTTTACCCTTCTCTTAATTATTTAAATCTATATATCACAGTTTGGGTTCTTACAACCTCCCCTCCTTACAAAAATTTTGTCCTCGAAATTTTCTATCTCTCATGCAAAAACTCAACCACACAACCAGTTAGATACACACTTAACTCTAAAGAAAATCGGCGACTACTAAAATGCAGCCCCGTCACAATATATACATACCCTCACTTATGGCGGAGGAATACCGTGGTTACATACACAACCGTCTTAGGAGTTCACAATACACACACTCCCAACGATTGACCACCTATCCCAACCCAAGGTAGGGTAATGTACAGGCACTCAGAACAACTATGGATACTTCCGAGGTATCTCCATTTCCATTTCCCAAGAAGCTTCCTCAACCTCGTGATTTCGCTACAATACCTTCACTAATGGTATATCCTTGGTGCGAAACTTCTGAACTTTATGGTCTAGAATCTAAACAGGTATTTCCTCATATGCTAAAGTATCCCCAATCTCTATATCCTTGTAGCTAATAACATGTGAAGGATCCAAAACATACCTCCTCAACATGGATACATGAAACACATCATGGATTCTCGAGAGTGCTGGGGGTAGTGCAATCCTATAGGCTAGCAGACCCACTCGCTTAAGAACTTCGAATGGTCCGATATACCTCGGGCTCAGCTTGCCCTTCTTTTTAAATCTCATCACCCCTTTCATCGGAGTGATTCTCAGAAATACTTTACCCCCCACCTCGAACTCTAACTCATGAAAACGAACATCAGCGTAACTCTTCTACCAACTCTGAGCTGATTTAATCCTTTCTTGGATCAAACCCACCTTCTCAGAAGCCTGCTACACAAGTTCAGGTCCTAACACCTAACATTCACCAAAGCCATCCCAATACAAAGGAGATCGACATCTCCAACCATACAAAGCCTCAATGGTACCATCCCTGTACTTGCCTGGAAGCTATTGTTGTAGGCAAACTCTACTAGTGGCATAAACTATATCCAACTATCACCGAAGTCTAGCACACAAGCCCACAACATATCCTCCAAAATCTATATGGTCCTCTCCGACTGTCCATCAGTCTGGGGGTGGAACGCTGTACTAAAAGTAATCTTCGTCCCTAGTGCTTCCTGCAAGCTCGACCAGAATTGAGAAGCAAACCTTGGGTCTTGATTTGACACAATGGACATTGGTACCCCATGCATCCTAACTATCTCATGCACGTACATGTCTGCTAGCCTACTCAAAGGTTAACTAACCTTCGTTGGTACGAAGTGAGAAAATTTCGTCAATCTGTCCATGATCACCCAAATAACATTCTACCCATGAAGTGCTGGTGGCAACCCGGTCACCGAGTGTATGGAAATATGCTCTCATTTCCACACTGAAATGGCTAAGGGCTGTAACTGTCCTACTGGCTTCTGATGTTCAACTTTCACCTGCTAACATGTCAGACACTGCTCCACGGACTGAGCAATCTGCCTCTTCATACCACTCCACCAGAAGGTCTCGCGCAAATCCTGATACATCTTTGTACTACCTAGATGTACCGTATACAAAGAGCGATGCACTTCCTCCAGAATCGTCCTTCTGATCTCATCGCCATTCGGAACACATAACCTGATCCCAAACCTCAACACACCTCCCTCAGAGATGTTAAAATCTGCAACTAATCCCTGTCATACTTTCTCCACAATCTCAACTAACTCAGCATCACTAGCCTGTGCGGCTTTAATACGCTCAAACAAAGTCGGCTGGACCACCAAGCTAGCAATAAAAGCCTGATGATCACCAGATACCAACTCTATACCCAAGCTCTCCAGATCCTGTCTAATGTGATACTGAGCTACAACTGTAGATACTGTAGCATGTTCCGACTCAACGCATCGGCTACCACATTAGCTTTTCCCGAGTGATAACTGATGGTGCAATCGTAGTCCTTAATCAACTCAAGCCACCATCTTTGCCTCATATTCAACTCCTTCTACGTGAAAAAGTACCTGAGACTTCTATGATTAGTGAAAATCTCGCATTACACACCATACAAATAGTGTCGCTAGATCTTTAGTGCATATACAACAGCAACCAACTCCAAATCATGCGTAGGGTAATTCTTCTTGTATTCCTTCAGTTGCCGAGAAGTATACGCTACTACCTTACCCTACTACATAAGCACACATCTCAAACCTTTCAGAAATGCGTTGCTATAAATCACAAATCCGCCATCCCCCGAAGAAATGGTCAAAACCAGAGCAGTAACTAGTCAGTGCTTCAACTCCTGAAAACACTACTTGCAATCACTGGTCCACTCAAACTTCACTCCCTTTCTAGTCAATTGAGTCAAAGGCCCAGACAGTTTAGAGAAACCTTCCATAAACCAACGATAATAACCCGCCAGTCCTAGAAAACTCCAAACATCCTACACACTTCAGCCTTACCCACTCAACCACAGCTTCGATCTTGCTAGGATCAACTGATATACCATCACCAGTTACTACATAGCCTAAGAATGCCACCTGATTCAACCAGAATTCACACTTCTTTAGCTTAGCATTCAGCTTCTTTTCTCGCAGAATCTATAATACTAACCTCAAATGACTCTTATGCTCTTCTGAACTCCTCAAGTATACTAGAATATCATCGATAAACACCACTACAAACTGGTCCAGGTACTCATGGAAAACCCTATTCATCATATCTATGAACACTGCTGGAGCATTCGTCAACCCAAAAGGCATGACTAAGAACTAGTAGTGGCCATATTTGGTTCGAAAAGCAGTCTTCACTACATCCTCAGATCTAACCCTCACCTGATGATACCCTGACCACAAGTCAATCTTTGAAAAGATCCACATCCCCTGCAACTGGTCAAAGAGATCATCTATACGACGTAAATGATTCTTCACAATCACCTTGTTAATTTCACGATAATCAATACACATGCGCATCGACCCGTCTTTCTTTTTCACAAACAGTGCCAGAGCTCCCCAGGGCGAAACACTAGGTCGAATAAAACCCCTGTCCATTAATTCTTATAACTGCTCCTTCAACTCCCAAAGTTCTGCTGGAGCCATCTGGTACGGAGCTTTAGAGATCGGTGCCTTACCAGGAAGCAACTCTATCGCGAAATCTACCTCACAATCCGAAGGTAAACTCGTTAAATCATTTGGAAACACATACGAGAACTCGCTGACTACCCAAATATCCTCGAGCCTCAACTCATCCCGCAGTGATTCCCTCACATAAGCCAAGTACCCCTGACATCCGTCCAAGAGTAACCTCCTCGCCTGTAGTGCCGATAGAACCTGTGGCGTCAAATGCACACACGATCCTACAAACTCGTACTCCTGCTCCCCAGGAGGTCTGAACACTACCACCCTTCTACGATAGTCGATCACAACATAACTGGAGAATAACCAATCCATTCCCAGTATAACATCAAACCCTGACATATCATAGACCACAAGATTCACCGGTAGCAACTTCCCCTAAATTACCACTAGGCAGTCCTCCAACATCCTCTTACAGAATTATATACCCCCAGATGGTGTGGCTACAGACAATTCCTCTTCCATGACTTCGGTCTCCACCCCACACAGTTTCACAAAATTAATAGATACAATGGATTGGGTCACACCCGAATCAAATAAAATCATAGCTCTATTTAAAAGCAACATCATAGGCATGCTCAGCATCCACTGGAGTAAGCGAATACACTCGTGTCGGAGCTGTGTTCTCCTGGTGGGTTCCCCGGCATACCTTATTACTCCCCTGATTCTGACTCAAAGAAGGCATACCCCTCTTTGGTGCATGGCAACCCCAAGCCATGTGACCTGACTGGTCACAGTTTTAGCAGTTACCCCCAAACAGCTGGCACTCACCGCTATGCCATTTATAGCACCTGGTACAACAATCGCCCACCTAGCTCATCTGAGAACCCTGATGCTTGGAATTTTGTCAATAACCCAAGCCCCTATTCCTCCTCTTCCATGATCCCTGCCGAGACCCAGACTAAAAACCAGAAGGTACTGGCCTCTTCTTCGACTCCTGATATCGATCTCAATCACAGTGGCTTTATCCACCAAAACCGAAAACTCGCGAGTCTGAAGCATACCCACTAGTTTGTGGATATCCTTCCTCAGGCCCTTCTCGAACCTCCGAGTCTTCTCGTACTCGTTCAAGATCAAACACAGCACAAATCGAGATAGCTTTATATACCAAGCAGCATACCCCTGCACCGTCATACACCTCTGAGTCAGTGCAGAAAACTCATCCGCCTTAGCATCACGTACAGAAGCCGGGAAGTATCTGTCAAAAAACACCTCCTTAAAACGGCTCCAAGACATCTCTACAAGACTAGCACTCTGCTTCTCCAACAGACTCACAGCAGTTCACCATCGCCCTGCCTCCCTTAACAACTGGAAGGTAGCGTAAAGAAATCCCTGCCTATATATATAGTGTAAGACCTCAAAGATCCTCTCAATCTTCTCAACCCAATCCCCTGCTATCGTCGGGTCATGTCCCCCAAAGAACGTTGGAGGATGCATGCGTGTGAACCTCTCGATGGTGCACCCCGTAGACGTAGGAGAGCGTTCACGTCTCCTGACACTCCGCCCGATCTCTCGTAGGACCTGTCTTGTCAATCCTCGTGGCACAGTAGGATACTCATCACTCGCCGTCTCCTCGGAGCCACTTCCTATGTCATTATCCTTGGGCTCCATTATGAAAACACAACAGAGTTCTATCAAGACTCCTACAACACATATAGTTAGCACAATTATCTAACCCTAATCATGTTAACTACTCCTTGCTAGGTCCAGGTCTGTCCTATCACACCGACACGAAAGTCATCAATGGTCTGCCCTGCTTTTACTAAAATCGTCATTCTAGGAAAAACACGGAATATCGCTGACAACTTCCGGTCTAGCAACGGAACAACCCTCAACCAACTCTACCCACATCCAATATCCTACACTCTCGTATGTACTCATAGCTAAGCGTAACCAATTCTACAAGACCTAACAACCTGGTTAGCTCTGTTACCAAGTTGTCACACCTCGAACCCGGAGATGGGACTCAGAGTTAAAAAAGTAACCTAACCTGCCCCTGTATCCAACAAATTATCCAAAGATACAGTACAGTGAATGAGGGTCCGACCTCGTGGGGTTTTCAGGCACCCAATGCACATCCACATACAGTCACACACACAGCGAAAAAAAAAAAAGGTCATTGCATACATATACGATACCATACCAGAGTCTATACAACAAGAGTCCAAGCTCCATAGCACAACACATAAACCCGATTATCAACCATACCCTAAAATGAACACTCGAGAACAAAAGTCCTAGCACTTACCCAAGCGCTATCTGCGGTATACCGACCACTACACCCCTACACCAAAAAGCTAGCTCCGGTTACCCGAAGGACCTAAAAATATGTACGTACAGCAGGGGTGAGACACCTCTCAGTAAGGAATAATACATATTATATCGGTGTGTGGCATTCGAGTGTTATCCTAATACACAACACAAACACAGTTAAATGCAGTTCCAGTACTAATTTCACAACAATGCATACATGCACACACACACATGATCAACCCGGTGTCGTCACACCCTTTGGCCCGTAGCCGGCCTGCGATGCACGGTGTCCCTGGCACATGGCAAACACCAGGCTCTTATGGCATCTTACCGGTACAAACTAGTGGATCCACACCCTTTGGTGATCAGCCGGTAAGGCTCACGCCCTCGGATATAGAGTCGGACATTCTTGCCAAACATGGCCTAGCGATTTCATATGCCCACGGATATTGAGCCGGACACTCTCAGTACCTAGAACAACTCAGAACCTAGTTCCAATTGCATTCCACAAAACATAACTATGCATGCTCATATAACCAAACATACCACGCCCATTTAATAATCTAAAATCATGGTTTTCCAAACATAAACAGTTTAAATAAAGTCAAGGCACGGCCATCCCTATTACACGGTATAAATCATCATATACATACGATTTTTCCAACAAAACTAGGGATGCAACCCAATACCCCCTTTTCCCAAAATTGTAATTAAGAAAAACCCATAGTTTTACCCGTTAAATCCCCCCAAATAAGTAACCAACACGCACACAAGACCGTGGACCATAATTTTACTGAGTCCGATTTCAAAAATAACCGACATAAACTAAATCCTCTTACCTTTTCCCCAAATGGCAAATCCCCACTCCAACGCCTCTAAATAGCGAACTAAGTTCCAAAACCTACAATGATCCTTAGAACTTGTAGAAAATCCTTCCATGATCCTCGTGGTAACTATGGATCAATGATTCCCGTGACGAATGGTGAAGAAATCTAGAGAGATGGAGAGTAGGTTGAGTTTCTAGAGAGATAGAGAGAGAAAATGAGATTTCTTAGCTGAGAAGTGACTTAAATATCTATTTATAGTACGTTTGATTCAGCCATCCTCGTCAACGAATGTCATCCTCGTCGAGGAGCCCATGTAGACACCTCATCGATGAAGCAGTGACCTCATCGACGAGCCTGAGATTCTCGGTTTCCTGAAACCTCTCGGCTTCTCCTCGTCGATGAGCACCTAAACTTCATCGCCGAGAACTACAAAGCCTTTGACATGCTGCCGAAATTTCATTAGATTTTTCCCAAAAAAAAAACCATGCGCTAAAATGATAATGATAAAATACATGCTAAAATATTTTTCAAAGGATGAATGAATGATAAAATAAGATTGATCTTCATCATTAATTAAAAATGTATACATAAGAACATATATAAGGGAGTTAAGCTCCATCCCTAGGGAAAAGCATAAAGGACTCATCTGCATCACGCATGTTTAGATTTTTAAATATTGAGGCTCTTCTGAAAACGCTGAATATCATATCCAGATTTGATGGTTTTATGAGTAGATATAGATTATTCTCGGTCATGTGCAGTATAGTATGCCTTAATATTTACATTTCTGATGCATTTGTAACCTATAGGGACGACTATATTGATCAAATGATAAATATGGTTGATAAATATAAAGTATAGTTGTTCTAAAGATTAAAAAATGATTGCTTATACTGTTTAGCATGCTTAAGGAAATTATCTCTTAATTTGTATAAGCAATTCATTTTATTTAAGCTATAATTCAAATTGAAAGGGGAAGCATATAAAAATTAAATGTCTATCTTGTTATGCTCACCAACAGTTCTTTGGCTTAGATCTGTTTTTAAACTGACTATGACTTGTGCTCAATTATAATGATTGCATTGAACATTTTAAATCGAAATATCTTGCTTAGCCATAAAATTTTTCAAAATTTACTATATGACCTTGCATTTAAATTGTCTATCTTTAAGATTCATATGGTTGCTCTTTCTGGTTATATTATGAGTTGCTCGTAAATGCTAAACCAGAAAAACATAGCTTGCTTGAACGCATATGTTAAAGTTTCTTTTTCAGCAAGCATAAACCCCTGTCATCATTGATAATATCAAAAAGGGAAATTTTTTATGGAAAGAGGACTTCAAAACTAAAATATATCTTATCTCTTGCTGGTAATTCATGACATGTGCTATTAGGGCTATTATACAAATTTTTGTGTCATGAAACTTATATATATTAAATTCTTTTTTAGGGAATTGCATAACTGGTTCATTGATTTTATCAAATGCATGTGAACTAGTTAGACCGATTTTATGCTCAAACCTTCACTTGCTATCATATGTTGTATGTTTTAAACTCAAATCTTTTGCGGGTCTCATGTAATGTTTAAATTGCAATGGTTTGAGGATGTTTCTAGTCTAACCTTATTTAACATGTCATTTAAATACATATGGCCAGGTATACTATTTTATGTGCATAAAATTGCCAATTTTTTTTTAAAAAAAAAACATAAAACTATTTTCTATGCCCAAATCTTATACCAAAAAAGGGGAGAGTTTTCTAAAAAAAAGAAAATTATTTCAAAATGGGGGAGAGTTATTTTTCAAGCTAAGTTTTCCTTTAAAATGATCAAATACTTTTATACTTAGCTTAGTCTTTTTGTTGATGCCAAAGAGGGAGAATTTTTCTAAGCAAAATGAAAAATATTTGAAAAAGTAAAAGGGCAAATAATCTTAAACGGGGTAATTATTTGAGCTGCAAGTATCAAGCACCTGTGCTTTATTGCTAAAACTAAATGCATGGTTCATTTGAAAAGTCTCATGTCTTTGATATGCTTGAGTTATATTGTTTATTCTTCAATTATGCATATTTCCAAGGGGAGCCTTTTCACGCTAAACCCATTTTGCTCGTTTATGTTTTTCATTATCAAAAATGGGGAGATTGGTAAATTTTTTAGTCCAATCCCTCTTTTGATGCTGACAAACCACTTGTATCTCATGTGCGTATTTAGTGCATGACCAGGTTTACAAATCAGCACGCGCACAAATGAGAGGTACAATGGAAGCCATAAGGATCCAAAAGCTTACGTTACCTGGCGTATTCCATGAAGAATCAGAAGAGCAAAGAAGAAGAAGAAATTTGTTATTTTATTTGTAATGCATTTAGCTTGTATTTGGTCTGTAATAAAGCATATCATACATGATTGGTTTGAAAGCTCAAACACAGGACTATAGAATGACCTTATGGAACCTAAAATTGCATAAAAAATCCTCTACTCATAATTTCAAATTCATACACATAGAGTTGATAAGTTCCAAGGTCAAAACATGGCTAAATCTTAGGTTTTCATTGCCCTCAGTCAGCCGAACCCTTCACGTTCAAATAAGCTCAATTGACTCACCATGCCTTGAGGGCCAAATTGTAATTTTATCTAGGCTCAATCGACAGACCCATATACGTTATAAACACCTTAGTCGATCGACCATAGCCCATTGGCCAAAATACATAGGCTCGGTCGACTAGCCAGCTTCTCTCTTGAAAAGCCTCAATCGATCGAACCTACAAAGGTTTGGAAATCTCCTATTGCCAGCTGACCGACCTCTTGCTCAGTCGACCAAACCCCTAAGAAAATTCAAATTTTGCCTTAGTTCAGTCGACCAACCCTTTCCCCAGTCGACCGACCCTCTCGAGTTGCCCAATATTTTCAGCGCTAAACGTCGTTAATTTTCTAATTAAACTTCTCTAAAATGACGAGCGTATCCTCAACGATCATAATTTTTGGGAACTCTATATATAGCCCATTCTAAAGCATAATTAGTAGTTGATTAACTTAGAAATTCTCTAAAAAAATTTGTGCTATTATTTCATATACTCTCACATATACAAGCATACACTCTTCTCTTTCTCAATATTCTTTTGCTAAATCATTTTGGAAAAAATTATTGCAACTTGAAAATTGATTGAACACTTATTCTTGTGGGTATTTTATGTTCATTTCAAAGCTTATACTCTCATTCATTCACTCATTTTTGAAAATCATTTTTAGAAAGTAAGCTTGAGTTCTTTCCTTATTATTTGATTGATAAATACTTTTTGGGAAAACTCTTTTACAACTTGTGGATCTTTGCACATTCATTACAAGATTCAAAAGCTTACTTTGTGCTTATAGAAAAATATATTTGAAAAGCTAATCTCCTATACTTAATTATTGAAAAATATTTTGGAGATATTACTTGAGTTTTTAAGATCTTTGAAATACACTTAGAAAAGATTATATATTTGAATCCACGATCATATTTATCATTATCTCTCACATTATTTCATAAATACATTTTTGAGAGATTTTATATAAACTCTATTGAGCTTAAACTCACATCATATTAGAGTGCATTGCTTTTATTGTTGTACATATCTGCTTGTTGAAAAAGCACTTTATTTGTATGAAAATCATTTGATATCTTTGTATTCCCGACGTGTGGTCAAAAGAGGAATACAATGTCTTATAAGGTGTACCTGTTTGGCTCAAGCCCAGTTAGGTGAGCTAGGAGTGATCCATCTTGTAAGGATCAGTTGTACCAGTTTGGCTCAGTCTGAGTAATTGAGCTAAGAAGACACTGTCCTATAAGGTGTCAAGGTTTGGTTCCGCCCGGTAAATGAACGAGGCCTTGTAAGGAGAGATTGTAAATGGCATCGCTCCGCCGAGTTAAGTAAGCATGTAGTGAATAATCAAGTGGTTTGGCTTGAGGCGGGGACGTAGGCTTATTTGGCCAAACCTTGATAAAATTATTGTGTCTCTTGTGGCCTTAGAGGCTATGTGAGTTTCATTGCAATGTTTTGATGATAACAACCCATTAGTGGTTCTAGGTTAGCATATCTTTGCACATCAAGCCATGGTTACTATAAATACAAATGCAAAGATTAAGTAGATTCTTAATAGGTTAGACATCATCAAAAAAAGGGAGAATTGGTGGCTACGTTATCATGTTTTATATGTTTTGATGATATTAACCTATATGTTGTTCCTAGTGTTTTCCTACCTTTGTAAACCATATTTAGCATAGGCATGCTTGAAGGACCAATTTGAAGGCAAATATTGGACCGAGTAGACGTCAAGAAAGAAAGATCAAATGAACACGTACTCGGAAGGACCCAGGCACAATCGGATGTTTTATAATTGTAGAAATATTTATAATAAGGGTTGTGTGTGGTAGGAACTTTTTGTGACTCTTGCGGGTTTGTTTCTACATGATTTCTAAGAAAGAGTTGAGCAATGCACCTACATACTAGGATACATGAGTTTTTAGGATTGCATTAAAATTGATAACTCACATTTCATGGTTTTCAAAGTTAAACTTAAAGAGTTTGTCAAATGAATCCTAAAACTCAAAACATGGTTTTCAAAGGGACAAGTTTTCAAACATCTTGGTTTCATAAGTGGTAGGCTCACCAAGGTTTGGGTCCTTAACTACCCAAAATAATATTTATAAAACCTAACTATCCCAAGTTCAGTAGAAAGTGGGTAAGTAAGGTATCGATCCACGAAGACTTGAAGCGCAGTTACTAAACCACTTCTAATTTAGTTTACTAAGGCCTTGTTATGAAAAAGAAATGAAAGATGGTATTTTGCAATGGTGATTATCTAACAACTACTGGAAAGCATGTAACTGAAACTAAATAAATTTACACTACTAGAAAGCAAGTAAATTTTTAAGTTACCCTACTCCTATAAAGCGATACTGTGGTCTGAATCAGACGCTGGATGCCATGCTTCTAACTATGCTCATCCAGACCTCCATAGAAGTACTAACCCGAGTGGGCCAAAGCGGGAGAGGGGTGATAGAGGGCATAGGGTAGCAAGGGTGCACCAACCATCTGAAGCACAGTCAGGAACCAGAGTACACCCTATCTCAACGATAACAAACACCTCCGTGGTTTCGTAGCCGACTATTTCCCTCTGACTGATACGTAGCAGTGCTTATCATTATATGCAACCTTTCATCAAAAACACAGTAAGTAAATGGAAAGCAGTAAATTAAAAGCAATAAATGAAAGCATGAGTAATCACTAATGCCAGAAGTTCAAAAGGAGATCCTAATATACAAGGTTGTTGCATGAACGCCGCCGGTTGTCAGCTTCTTACTCATCCCTATTTGTATGAGTATGTGAAGGGTTTTTCCATGAATTTTAAGTTCCCTAACGTCTCACTATGGTCTCTGTTTTTGAGCTTATCATTCCCATCATGCATGAATGCATTATTATAGACCCAAAAATAAATGCAATTTCAATACAAGAGAAAATGGCTTCATCCTTTGCTCTTTAAGTTACCATGCCATAATCTTAGTGATGTAGTATTTGGGCTCCTCATGACATCTATTTTATCCTTACCATTCATGCATGCAAAGTGATAATCCCGCTCACATACTCAATGCACAGGAAAGATACTTTGTATTTATCATAATTAAAACGGGATAGGACTCAAAAAGTCAACACTTCTAATAATAATAATAATAATAATAATAAATATCACCACTATTGGCCTAACAAGGTTTAATCTCATTTTGATGATAACGAATCAAGGTTACTAAACATGTCTATTTGAGTTTGAGTATTAGGACTTAAGTGTCTTAGTTAAATCAAGTGAGTGTACTTGAAGAACTTAAATGATATGTACACTTAAATTCATGAATCATGAAGGATATAAAACTTCAAGTCATGTGGGACATGGAAATCATTGAAGCAGTGCATAAAGTTCAGAAGAATCTTGGAAGCTTCACAACATGAAGACTTAGGAACTCAGATAGATTGATAGTATGAAAGTCTCATGTAAGTACTTCAAATTTCGATATTGAATGATTGAAGCTCCTAGGATATATCATGGACTTAGAGACCTATTTTACACATGGAAAATATTTTTTTAAAGTCCAAATTAAGTTTTCCAAAGTATAAATTTAAGTTGGAACCAAAATATTGAAAACAAGTGTTGGTAAAAGGACAGGCGACTGATGATTTCTCAATAGAAGACTGAGGTGCTACTGACTTTGAAAATATGCAAACAAAATAGGCACAGGCGACTGACCTATCGGGACCAGTTGACTAACCCCATTTTGACTTTTAGAATGTGCTAGTTTTAAAAGAGCACAAGCGACTGACCCTTCGAGTACAGTCGACTAATACGTATGTTTAAACTTTTAATATCACTGATATTGTTTCCAAAACTTGCATGAATGGTTTCCAAATTGAGATAAATCTAAGGGAAACTTTTTGAAACCCTAGTGTACTATTTAAACTTCATATTCTCGCACATTAGGGCATAAGAAGAGAGAATTACACGCTCATATTCTGAAAAACTTTTTAGTTCTACTTTTTTGAGGAGGTAGTTGTGCTCTTACTGAATACTCACGTTAATATGATTTGATCTTTCAAAACTCACACTCATAAATCAGATTTCTAGTGATATACTTTTGAGCTTCAACTTCTATATTGATTTTAATTGAAGTATTGTGATTCTAACGTGTACTAATATGCTCGATTGAGGAGTATTTTTTTTGTACAAGCCCTTGTACTTTCTTTATATTGTTTTTGATGATTTAGGGACTTTGAATCGTTGGCTAATGATAGAGTTGTTCTCGTTAGAGAGGCGAACTCCACCTTGAACGGAGAGAGGCTTTACTTCACCTGATAATGAAGTTGGAAAAGAAATCCTTACAGCGGGTTGCTTGAGGCTTGAGGCAAGAATGTAGATTGCGGCCGAACCTTGTAAAAATTCTTCCCTTAACTCTTTAATTTCTACAAGATATAAACTGCATGGATGATTTTATAATATTTTAATACTTGCTAAATATTTAAGAACTTGCTGGACATTGATATTGTTGAATATTAAAGAATCTGTTGAATGATAGGAAACAAGTTTTTGGTTGAAACAAGAACACTTATTATTTGTTGATTTTATATTGGATTAAAAGTTAGAATAGAAAAAACTTTTGAATCTTTGATTAAAAAGATTGTGGTAAAAGTGTTGGTATTTATTCATACTATTGAAGTATATATACTAAGATAAACCAATTTCTATTATTGAATTTGTTTTTGAAAATATCATTAATTCTAACTGAAAATCAGATTCTGAAATATTGATTAACTGAATTCATTAAAGCTTGGTTTTGTATTGTAAATTCAGATTTTATATTGATCTTCATATCTAGGACTCTCTATTGGTTTAGTACGATCGCTGCATAGAAACATTGTTTGTGTAATTGTTAAAGGTTAAAATAATTAAGGGTTAAAGTAAATAGGAATTTTACAAATAATTTTTAAATAACCCAATCAAGTAAGCATACTTGAAGAACTCAAATGATATATATGTACACTAAGTCATGAATCACGAAGGATATAAAGCTTCAAGTCATGTGGGACATGAAGTTCATTGAAGCAGTGCATAAAGTTTAGAAGAATCTTGGAAGCTTCACAACATGAAGACTTAGGAAATTAGATAGATTTATCGTATGAAAGTCTCATGTAAGTATTTCAAATTTCAATATTGAATGATTGAAGCTTCTAGGATATATCATGGACTTGGAGACCTATTTTACACATGGAAAATATTTTCTTAAAGTCCAAACTAAGTTTTCCAAAGCATAAATTTAAGTTTGGAACCAAAATATTGAAAAACAAGTGTTGCTGAATGGATAGGCGACTGAGGTGCGATTGACTTTGAAAATATGCAAACAGAACAGGCACAGGCGACTGACCCCATTCTGACTTTCAGAATGCTTTAGTTTTAAAATAGCACAAGCGACTAACCCTTCGAGTCCAGTTGACCGATGCGTATGTTTAAATGTTTAACAGCGCTGATCTTGTTTCCAAAACTTGCATTACTGGTTTCCAAATTGAGAGCAAATTTAAGGGAAACTTTTTGAAACCCTAGTGCACTATTTAAACTTCATATTCTCACACATTAGGGTATAAGAAGAGAGAACGTCACCCTCATATTCTGAAAAAACTTTTTGGTCATACTTTTCTAAAGAGACTGTTGTGTTCTTGCTGAATACTCACATTGATTTGATTTGATCTTTCAAAACTCGTTCTTATAAATCAGATTTTTGGTGATATACTTTTGAGCTTCAACTTCTATATTGATTTTATTTAAAGTATTGTGATTCTAACGTGTACTAATCTTCTCGATGATTCTGTTTGCATATTTTCAAAGCCAGTAGCACCTCAGTCGTCTGATGAAAAATCATCTGTCGTTTGTCTTTGCAGCAATACTTGTTTCTCAATATTTTGGTTCCAAACTTAAATTTATACTTTGGAAAACTTAATTTGGACTTTAAGAAAATATTTTCTGTTGGAATTGGTGTATTCCCAAGAGGGGGGTGAATTGGGTATTTAAAATTTATTCCTAGGTATGTCCAAATCAGCAATAGTAATACTCAACCTAGGGTTTGTCTATATACTTATAAACCCAAATGCGCAAATAAAAGTAAGATGCGGAAATTAAATCATGCACAACATTCACACAATAACATACATGTGCAGGAATATAAATTGCGAAAATATAGAACAGGGCACACATGATATGTTATCGAGTTCGGCCAACTGTGCCTACGTCCCCACCTCAGCTCGCAAGCCCGAGGATTATCACTATAGCTCACTTAACGGGTGGAGTGACACCGATTATAACTAGGTCAAATTACACCAGGGCTAACCTCAACCTAAACAAGTTCTCCTTACGGGGCGGAGAAAACCCTAACGATCCTTACGAGCTAGATCAACAGCCCCCTCAAGCCACGTCTGGAATACAACAATGAAATACAAATTTGTGTACAATTCAAATTGCTTCTATCACAAGCAGATTATGTACCGATATGCACATGTAATAATCAACGCACTTCAATATGATAAGAACTATAAGCTCAATGCAATATGTGTGCTAACACTCAATCTTATGTCAATAGGCAATCTAATGTTAGAGTGTATTGTCAAACTGTCTTTGAAACAATATATAGGTATGTATCAATTGCAAGTAGGGTTTCAAAGATTTCTAATATAATGATCAAATATCTCAAAAAAATGATTTTCGAAAATATTATGCACAAGAGATATTTGAGTATAAGCTTGAAAAAAAAATATTTTGCTTCACAAATCACAGTACAAGCTTAGGAGTCTTACAATACAAATGCTAAGACTCACAAGCTACCAAGTTTTCCCCACACAATAGATTTATTGATTAAAACGGGGGGAAAAACTTTGGGCTAAACTCTCAATCGAAAAGCAATCACGCAATCACAACAATGAGAGTTTTAGCAATGGTGAGTTATGTAGGATGATGTAGGATACTCTCACTCAAGATTATTTTTCAAAGGAATGATTAATGGAAGAGTATATGGCTTTAAGTATGAAGAAGGGGCTCTAAAAAATTTAGAGGATATTTTCTTAATCAAACTCCCTAATCTTTTGTTAATCTTTTCAAATGAACTCATATATATAGACACACTCAAAAAATAACCGTTGGGAGACATGGATGGAATTTTAGAAAAGATTAAGTAAGGTTAATAAAAAATAACCCCGTTTTAACCTCGGTAAAATTCAAGCAACCCGAGAGTTTTGGTCAACCACTTTTAAGTTTTGGTCGATCAGGTTACTTAGTTCGGTCGACCAGAGTGTTTTTGAACTGAGGTGTTGGTCGACTAGACTTGAAGCGATTTCTGAACCTCTAAGGTTCGGTCTACCACGCTAAGTTCGGTTGGCCGAATTTGAATGTTCGGTCTACCAGGTCATTTTTCAACTTCAAGTTTGGTCAACCAGAGCATTGGGATTTCCCCACGTGCCAGTTCGGTCAACTAGGGCATTGATGTTCATTTTAAGGACAGTCGACCAAAGATCTATGTGTGTTCTAGTTCAGTCGACCGAACACACAGAGATTGTGCATTTTAGTCCTAATTTCATTTTAAGTCACCTCACATGATTATTACTTCTAAGATATATGGGGGCTTTTTCATGCAATATATTTGGACCTAAGGTCATTCTAAGGTCTTTGAACTAATCCCTAAAAATCTAGCATCGGTCGACCGAAGGGTGATCCCTAAGGTCATTCAATGATCTCGAGCTTATAGTCCCTAACATGCATGATATGCAGATTATTATAGACCGATAAATAATTAATACAGACCTGAATGATAAATATAAAAATATAATACAACTTGAAACACAAATAGATCTTCATGCACTGCTCCTTTGCAACTACATGGAATATGTCAGGGTATGCTCGTTTAGGTGCTCTTACAGCTTTCATATTGTATCATCATTTGTGCTAACTAAAACATAAACCTGCTCAAGTACTCAAAGCACACAATTGAAATATTGTGGTTTGTCATAATCAAAACAAGGATGTGACCAAAAGTCAACATTTTCCATGTGTAAAACAGTCTCTAAGTCCATGATATATCCTAGGAGCTTCAATCATTCAATATCAAATTTTGAAGTACTTACATGAAACTTTCATACGATAAATCTATCTAAGTTCCTAAGTCTTCATGTTGTGAAGCTTCCAAGATTCTTCTGAACTTTATGCACTACTTTGATGAACTTCATGTCCCACCTCAGTCGCATGTGCCTATTTTATTTGCATATTTTCAAAGTCAGTAGCACCTCAGTCGCCTGTCCTTTCAACAACACTTGTTTTTCACTTAAATTTATACTTTAGAAAACTTAATTTGGACTTTAAGAAAATATTTTCCATGTGTAAAATAGGTCTCTAAGTCCATGATATATCCTAGGAGCTTCAATCATTCAATATCAAAATTTGAAGTACTTACATGAGACTTTCATACGATAAATCTATCTAAGTTCCTAAGTCTTCATGTTGTAAAGCTTCCAAGATTCTTATGAACTTTATGCACTGCTTTGATGAACTTCCTGTCCCACATGACTTGAAGTTTTATATCCTTCATGATTCATGACTTTAAGTGTACATATCATTTAAGTTCTTTAAGTACGCTCACTTGATTTCACAAAGACACTCAAGCCTTGAAACTCAAACTCAAATAGACATGTTAAGTAACCTTGATTTATTATCATCAAAACGAGATTAAGCCTTATTAGGCCAACAACCACCACCATTAAATCTTCTTTGTAATATATATATAATATTATATCATTAGTTCAGCCACTAATTTGACGAGTCCAACTAACCTTGTGACTTCACTGGGTTAGTCACCTAAAATATTATATCATCGGTTCAACCACTAATTTGATGGGCCAACTAACCTCGTGGCTTCACTAAGTCAGTCACCAGTCTAGTTTTTGAAACAATGATATACGAGTATGGTGAAATTCAAGATTTCTATGAACTACTTCCTTTTTATGAGTAAATCAACTTACAATCCGCATTACACAGTACAAGTATGGTTGTACAATTCACGATGGAGTAAATAAGTAATTAGCCTTGCCTAAATTTATTAGATGTTGTAGTGATCTTATATGTGATCTCATAAGATAGACCCCATTTTACATAGATTTAGGCATGCTTGCTTAGTTATGTAAAATAATTTTTATTTTTTAAAACCATGCTATTCAAGTATAGTGAAATTCAAGATTTCTATGAACTATACTTCTTTTTTATGAATAAATCAGCTTATAATCCACATTACACAGTATAAGTATGCATTCACGGTGGAGTAAACAAGTCATTAGTCCTACCTAAATTTATTAGGTGTTCTGATGATCTTATATGCAATCTCATAAGATAAACTACATTCAATATCTTGCTTAGTTGGATGAAATAATTTTTTTTTAGTTTTTTAAATAATTATAAAAATACACCTTGTTTTCAGTTTCTCAAGATTCATAATGAGAAATTAAACAAAACAATACAAAATGTTTTTCAGCTTTCTTTTACAAATTTGGAAAACTAAAAACAATTTATTATTTGTGTAATCATTTAAAAAATAAAATTCAAAGATAAAATTGTTTTTTCTTTTCACAAGTGTGCAGATTCTTTGTATCTGCCTACTTATGGAAAATATTTTCTTTTTTTTTTATTTCTAGTTTTTTGAAAGAATTACAAAAAATTTAATATTCAAGATTCATACTAAAAGCAGATAATGAAGAGATTGTTTAATTATGAAAAAAAAAATTTATTAGTTTAAAATATAGATTTCAAAATGATTAAAAAGAAAGATGACTGATTTTTTAATTTTTCAAAAATATAAGATAGTGTGTTTGGAGTTCGGGATTTTTAGGACTTGGACTTGAATTTGAAAAAAAAAAAAAATTAACACAATTTTATACTGTATTTTATCATGATCCACAAAAATTAAAATCCAAATTCAAATTTCATGTTTCATGTTTCCTAGTATGATTTCTTGATGTATATTTTTGGCAAGTATGAAGGTTGTCTTTAAGCATATCTCCTTATTACAAATATGAACATCTGTAATTTTGTAGCTTATACTTAGTCAAAATTGTCAATAAGTCAGTCTCCTTAATAATGAATGAAGTTAGACAGCAAAAAAGATTACTAAGTTTAGAAGATTTAGAAATCTTTAGGTCAAAATATGACATGATTCATATTGGGATGGTCCAAGTAGGACTGTTTCCGTTAACAAGAGCAAGTCTTAACAAACCAGTCTGCATTTTACTTAGAGATACTAGACATCATGAGTTCAATGATTCCTTATTGGGAATGTTAGAGTCAAGTATTGCTGAAGGACCCAATTACTTTGAATGTTATCCAAACATAAGAGCAAATCTTCATGATGAATCTATTTACAAATTATTAACATGAGATATTCAAACAAAAAATTATAATATGGATTCAATATCATCAAACTTAGAAATAATTTACAGAATTTACTACAAAGTAACAACTTTAAAAGTTTTCCCAAATGCAATAAATGAAAGTCCAAAAGGTGAAACTCTTTTACTCCAAAGCTAATAATGAGATAACCTCGTTAGTATCTCAACCAAAGAAACTTCTTTGGCATGAGATTCAAACTAGGGGAGAATGAGAATTCAATAATCTTAATGAAAATATTGACGAAAAAGTTCAAAGTGTTCAAAAGACAATTGCTTCAAGCATCATTCAAGATCAAACTGGTAACGTCAAATTAAATTTTCAATCTCTATTAACAAGAAGCAAAAGTGTAAGTCAATCTTCAATATCAAATATAACAGAAGATTTAGGTAGAAAAAGTATTTCAAGTGTTTATACTAAACCTAATAGGTATTACAAACTTAAAGGAATTAATTTTGAACTAGAAATTCCTCAAGATTATTATTCTAAAGAATTAGATTCTCCAACAATGTCTCAAGCATTAGATGAAGAACAGCAAGAAGCTTTAAAAGAAGAAAGTCAAAGAAAAAATTTATTAACTATAAGTAAAAAGTTTGAACCAAACATGAAAGTTTGAAGAGAAGATTATAAGCATAAACTCAATAAAAAGAATCGAGATGAATTTTTTGAAAAATATAATAAGGAAGAAGGAGAGAAAATAAGAGAAGAATGGTTGGAAGAAATGCAAAAGACTCTAAACAAGTCGGTTAAGTATATCGTCTTGGAGAAGAAACCCTAACCGCCACCTGCGACAGCTTCCAGTGCAAGCGCTGGTGACCGCTGCTCGTGCCTTAGCCACCTATTACACCGCCCGGCAACCTTTGCTCCTGCAAGTGCTGCCTGCAATTGCTGCTCATCCAAGCATCACCTGGAACCACTGCACCTCTGTTGCCATCGCCGACTAGCCACCCAGCGCTTACCGCTCACGCCTTCATAGTCGCCATGGCCGAGCCGCCCATCGCCGCTCATGCCTTCACAGTCGTTCGCTGCCCATCGTTTCACCGCATAAAAACCTCATTGATTAACAGAGCTGTGGGAAATAGTCGATTGGGCTGTGACTCGCTAGGTCGTGCAAGGTTAACTTTGTAGCTGGCGCATTTGCTCTCAACTGTGACATCTTTCAATTGCAGAACCATAAACAGTACGACATTTGATCTGCGATCTGGAACTGTGGAAGCGGTGGGCGAAGGCGAGGGTCGTCGATGTCAAGATACTTTTGGAAATCAAGCCTCATGCCCGTCGTCGTCTTGCGGTCCTTCAACAAACTAGAGCTTCGTCGGCTCAAACAACGGCGTCGGTGGCGGTTTACGATATCCTTGCTCTCTCCAGATCTGTACGTGGCCTCCGCCCTTGCCTCTGCATAGCAGCAACAACAAGTAGTGACACCACCCTCCTCCGACGAACACTTTTTATCGTTGTTCCTGAGGAGATGCACGAGGGGTAGCATAGAACAATGTTTTGTGACAAAACTGCGAGCCATCGCCGTCGAGGATAGAGGAAATTGCACGCCGTCGCTGCTCTGGGAGTCGCCAAAAAATGCAGGTCAGTCTCTTTTCCATTTAGAAAAGTTTAACTTTAATTTCAATATATTACAATCTAGTGTCGTCCCTCGCCGATGGCCGCACCATCAGCAGCGAATGCGTCCAGGTGAGTCTCGAGGTGCAATCATATGCGCAAGTTGTGAGTAAAAAAGTGGAGATGCCTACGTTCAAAATTCCTATGAGATTGCCCATTAATATCAATGGGGAATTGGGATTTATTTTCTTAGAAGCAGAGATGGTTAAGGTTGAGGAAGAATTTTGTTTTGCATTAGTAATGAATTTTTTTAGGAATCGACCACCTATTGATAAAATATGGCAATTGATTGTGAAAACGTGGGGTTTAACAGAAATTCCAACGATCAGTATTATGGATGATTATCACGTGTTAATTCACATGAAAAACGAACGTGACTTTCTACATGGTTGGGCAAGGGAAGGTAGAACTATGGAAGGCAATTCTTTTCGGCTGTTCAAATAGACGAAGGATTTTGATATCAAAAAATAATCTCCATTGGCTCCTCAATGGATTTTCTAACCGGGGTTACCAATGCATTTTACCGAATGGATTTTCTCCAAATAATAACGACTCGTTTTGGTCGTTATCTTGGAACTGATAATGCAACAATCAGCCATACGAGAGCATCGGGGGCACGTATTTGCGTGGAAGCTGACCTAACAATGGAGCTGGTAAAGGGATTTCCTCTTCTTTTATCTCCGAAACAATGTATTTGGTAAGAGGCCAAATATGAAAAGATGGGTTTTTCTGCTCTAATTGTTACAGGCAAGGACACACTTTGATTGTTTGCAGAGTGGGAGAGAAGTGAAGGGAGGATGAAAAATATAAAGAAAAAAAGATATGGAAACCAAAGACTAATGATGGTGTAATAGAAATTGATCCCAACGTGGAGAAACGGACAAAGAAGGTGGTGCAAGAAGCAGGACCTAGTAATATGCATATGACGAAGCAGATTAATGATAAGGGCCCTGAAATAGCAGAAATTCCTGTGGTTCAAGGAGAAAGGGATCATGCAAGGCAAAACTTTGATATACCGTAGAGAGAATTGGAAAAGAATGAGAATGAAGGTTTAACAGAGAGGAATGAAAGGGAGTGTGTGGAAGTCAAGTGCGATGATGATCTTCGAGTGTCAAATGATGAACATATACCTCAAGTGGAAGTGGATAGTTTTAAACTGATGGAAGGTGGGGACCAATGTTTGCATTAGGAGGAATTGGCTCAGGGCTATTCGTCCGAGAGGGAGGAAGGTGAAATATTAGTTTTAAAGGGTAAAGAAAAAAATGTATGAGTCTAATACAGGGCAGGGATGGATTTCCGTAAAAAAAAAATTGTGAGGAAATCTCAGAGGGTTCTCATCTGACCACATAAATTAAATTTATGATGAATACAATTCTTTTCTAGAATATTAGGGGGTTGCTCAGGTCTAGAGGTAGGTTAAAGAAGCTAATTAAAAAGTTTAATGTTGGGTTGTTTGCTATTTCAGGAACCTTTTGTGGCTGAGGAGCAGATGGTAATGCTGGGTAATTTTCTGAATTATCACCATTTTATATCTAATAAGCAGGGCAGTAAATTGTGGCTTTTTTGGAAGGATATAAATACCTTTGAGGTGATTTCAATCACGACTTAAAAGATTTCCGAGTGGTTTTTTAAGGACGGACAAAGAATTTTGGTGAGTTTTGTCTATGCCAAATGTTCTTATATTGAAAGAAGAGAGTTATGGCGACAACTGGAGGAGTGCCAATCAGATTTTCCTTGGTTGGTCTTGGGTGATTTTAATGTTATTCGAATGGATACCGAAAGAATTGGTGGAAATCCAAGACCTATGTTACCTATGATGGAGTTTAATGACTGTTTACATCATTATGATCTCTTTGATTTATCAAACACAGGCTCACGAATGTCGTGGTGCAATGACCATGAATGGGTGGCTTGTAGTTGGGCTAAGCTTGATCGTGTTCTTATTAATAATGATTTTTCCAACCAATATGGTTCGGCTCAATTCAAATATCTGAGTCGGAAATCCTTAGATCATAGCCCTATGGTGGTGTATACAAATACGTCTCTCTCTTGGTATAGCCCTACCCTATTTCAGTTCTTGAATATGTGGAGCTCACATGATTTGTTTTTGTCGTGTGTTAAAGATGCCTAGATCAGGAATGACTCAGCCTCGGGGCTTTTTAAACTGGCTATTCACCTTAAGAGAACTAAAGTTGCATTACGTGCATGGAATAAAAATGTCTTTGGGAGAGTGGGAGAAAATTTAAAAGCTCTTGAGGAAAGGATGGAATATTTAGAAAATCAACTGCAAGCAGGTTTTTCTGAGGACGTCGAAGATGATTACTGACTACTACGTTGGAGATACAGGTGTGGGAGAATAGGGAAGCATCTTGCCAAGGACAAATTGCGAAAAAAAAAATGGTTGATTGAGGGGGATCAAAATTCTAAATTCTTCCATTCAATTATAAATCAGAAGCGGAATAAGAGTCATATAGACCATATGGTTCTAAACAACAGAGGATATTAGAGGGTGTGGAAGCAATTCATAATGAAGCAGCTGTTTTTTTTCAGAATTTTATTTTAGAGTCTTCAACGGTTGAACTATGCGATCTCTCTGAGTTAATTCAAAGGCAAATTTCAGACGTTGATAATAATTTCCTCTGCGCCGAACCGACAGAAGAAGAAGTTAAAATAGCGGTGTTCTCTATTCTCAAAGAAAGCAGTTCGGGACCGGATGGATTTGGCTCTAAATTTTATAAATCTTGTTGGGACATTGTAAAAAAAGATCTTGTGGAGGCGGCAATGGATTTTTTTTTCAGGGCACCACTCTTTCCAAGTTTTTTTCCTCTTCGTTTATTGTTTTAATTCTGAAGGTGGATAATCCTTCTAGTTTTGATAAATTCCAGACTATTAGTTTATGCTCTGTGGCTTATAAAATTCTTTCCAAGATTATTGTTTTTAGACTAACCGAGGTTGTTGATAAGTTAGTCTCGCATGAACAAGGCGCTTTTATTCCTGGGCGTAGTATTTTTGAAAATATTACACTTGCTTAAGAAATGGTTCAGTCTTTGCACAAAAAAATGGCTGGCAACAATGTGATGGTAAAACTCGATTTGGCTAAGGCCTATGGCAGAGTGAATTGGAATTTTCTCCTAGAGGTTCTTAAGGCTTTTGGTTTCTTTGAGAGGTTTTGCAAACTCATAAAAAATTGTGTGGAGTCCCCATGGTCTTCTATTTTGATGAACGAAACCTTTAAAGGGTTTTTTCAATCTATGAGAGGCTTGCGGCAAGGGGATCCACTCTTTCCTTATTTATTCATCACAATGGAGGAGGTTTTGACAAGGTTGCTTAGGAAATACTATGAGACTGGTTAGATTAGTCAATTTAATCATCCGATTGGGGCCCCTTTGGTTTCACATTTGTTATATGCGGATGATATTCTTATTTTTGCGAATGGTGGGAAGAGGTCTATTAGAAATTTAGTCTACGCTCTAGAAATGTATGAGAAGTGGTTGGGTCAAATCAGTAAGACAAAGTCAGTGTTATTCTTTTCGAAATACATTACCCCTGCTCGGAAGCGTGGCTTATTGAGAATCACGGGTTTCATGGAAGGTAAATTCCCAGTTACATAATTGGGTGCGCCTTTGGTGTCTGGAAAATTGACTTCTAGGACTTTGGAGCCTTTTGTGAAGAGGATTAGAAAGAAAATTGTAGGGTGAAAATCTAAGTTGCTCTCGTAAGGTGGAAGATTGATTTTATTAAGATATGTGTTGTCCAGCATGCCTATTCATTTGATGTCTGTTATTAAGGTTTCGCAGGTCACATATTCTCGCATTAACTCTCCTATTTCAAATTTTTTATAGGGAGAGGTGAATGATGAAAGGAAGATTCATTGGCGCTCTTAGGGGAAAATTTGTAAACCTACCTCGGAAGGGGGTCTGGGTCTAAGAGACCTTAAGGAAGTTCAAAAATCTCTTCTCATGAAATTTGCCTTCAGATTGCTCACCTCTAACAATTTGTGGGCGAGTTTTTTAGGGCTAAATATTGCAGAAATTATCATTTATTAATAAGGAAGGGGAGACCAAATGACTCTCGGTTCTGGAAATCAATTATGGCCATCATTTCAGAAATGATGCATAATGTTAAAATTTTGGTGAGAGGTGGGAACTCTTCTTTTTGGTTTGACAGGTGATTGTCATCAGACCTGTTATCTGTGAGCACTGAGGATATTTTGAACAAGGAACTATGTATTAAGGATTGTTGGCTAAATAAGAATTGGAACTCTGATTTAGTACTAGGATTGGCTGGTGCCGATAAAACAAGGGAAATTTTACTCCAAGAGTCGGCGGGTAAAAATGGGCAGGATATTTTTGTTTGGAAACCTGCCCCTAAAGGTAATTTCTCTACAAAAACGACTTGGGAGGTAGTAAGGAGCAGAAATGTTAATTTTGTATGGAATGACTAGTTTTGACATTCTTTATTACCCAGAAGAATCTCAATGTGTTTATAAAGAGCCTAGTTTAGATGTTTGGTTGTAGATGATAGAATTCAGGCCAAAGGAATATCGATGGTTTCGGCTTGTGATTGCTGCGTTCAGAGAAGTCATGAAAACATTGATCATATTCTTTCTTTAGGTGAGGTGGCTTCAGAGGTTTGGCGTCGGGCTAGTGTGGCATTGGGGATTCCTTTCCAACAATCCCTTGGAAAAAAAAATTTGCAAATTGGTTCCACTATACTAAAAAATCATTTATTAAAGGTATTTTAATCGGGTTGATTTTGTGTTTGATTATGTGGTGCCTCTGGAATCGAAGATGTAAAGCGAGAATAGAAGTAGTTTATCAAAGTGCAGATCGGATGTGGAGAAATGTTTGATTCTAGGTTAGTTTTATTGCTGAGAGCAATAATTCTTTTCAAAAATTGAAGAAGTCGGACATTAAGATTTTGAATGAGTTTCAAATTAAGCATCAGGGAGTTTGCGACAGGCCTAGAAAAATTGTTTCATGGGTTAAACCTCCAGTAGGGTGAATAAAACTTAATTGTGATGGGAGTTGTAGGGGCAATTTGGGTACTTCAGGAGGTGGAGGAATCATTCGGGATTGCAATGACATGGTAAGAGTGGTTTTTCAAATTATTTTGGCAATGATACGAATAATAGTGCGGAATTAAAAGCAATCAGAGAAGGAATTCGTTTATGCAAAAGTTTGCATTATTTTAATATGATTATTGAAAGTGACTCGCGAATTGTAGTTGATTGGCTTTGGAAAGGTAAATGTACTTTGTGGTATCTTTGGGAATTTTGGGAGGAGCTCGTGGTGGAATTAGAAGGAGTGGACGTCATGGTGATGCATCAATATAGGGAAGGCAATAGTGCGGCCAATTTTCTTGCTAAAGAAGGAGAAATGGAAAACAATGTAATCTATGAAAAACAACACATTCTACCACGTTATCTGAAAGCTATTCTTTGGATGGATAGGTGGGGTCTCGTTTCCTTTCGTCGTTAGTTCATGTCTAGAGTTTTGCTTGATGTTGATTTTGATTGTGTTTATGTTTTTATCTTATTTGTTAGTTATGTTTTAGTTTTGTTGTCTTAATTTGCTTGGTTTGCTGGTGTTGATTTTTTTGGGAGAGTTTTTCTATACTCTCGCTTTTGTTTTATCTTATAACCACGGTATTCCTCCGCCAAAAGTGAGGGTATATTAATAAATAAATGGAGGTGCCACCCTCTTTTACTAAAAAAAAAAAATGCAAAAGACTCAAAGAAATATTTTATTTTTCAAATATATAAAAGATAGACAAACAATTAATGTTGTTCATTATAACAAGTGGAAGTTATTAGATAAAAATTACGTATCTTCAACACATCCGCCAAAAGATTCTTTCAAAATTCCATATAAGGGAACAGAAGTTATTGCATCACTTTTTAAAGAGGTTAACAATACTAATAATGAATTTGATCAATTAGTAAGTCAAAATAACTATGCCAATCAAATGCTACAATCACTTGCGAATCAAACAACAAGAATAGAAAATCTTTTAAAAAGAATATCAGAGATTAAAACTAATAATATTTACGAAAAAGGGCAATCAAGTAAAGTTAATGAACAAGGACCTTTATTCAAACATTTTTTAATGCCTAATATTAATTTAAAATTTGAATCTAAAGAAGTAAAAATTATGGGAAAGATTAAAGAAATGTTTAAGAAGTGTAATTTAAATATCTTAACTAAAGAAGAAACTATTCATAATTTAGAGAAAAGTTTTAAAGAAGAAGGAAATTTTGAAATCAATAAGATAAACAATAACTCTTTGAAGAACAAAAGTGCAAGAACTTATTACAAAAGACCAACGTTTCGAAGCCTATTATTTGAAGATGAACCTATAAAAGAAGATAAAAGCTTTAGTAGAACCTCTTTACCTGAGTGGAATCTTGATGGTTTCATTGATTATCAAGTTGTTAAATTAGTTCAACAGATGACTCTGGCAGCCACAGCCTATAAACTTAATAATGAGAGAATGCAAGAACCCACAATTGTAGGATTATTAGTTCAAGGATTTAATGGATCATTGAGAAGTTGATGGGATAATTATCTCACTTAAGAAGAAAGAATGAGAATTTATAATGCAGTCAAAATTAATGAAGAAAATGGTCAACAAACTCAAGTTAGTGATGTTGTTTCAGCATTACTTTGGACAATTTTAAAAGCCTTCATAGGAGAACCAAATGATGTGATTGAGAAAAATAGTGTCATATTAGTCAATCTAACTTGTCCAAAACTTTCAATTTCTCATGGTGCAAAGATATATTTCTTGCAAAGGTTATAAGTCGGCCAGATGGAAAAAGTGGTTTTGGAAAGAAAAATTTATCGGAAGTTTACCAAAATTATTTGCTCAAAGAGTTCGTGATAAGCTTAAAGGCACCTTAGGAACAAATTATGAAAGGATCACGTATGGTTAAATTATTAATGTCATTAATCATGAAGAATTAAGACTTTGCAATGAACTAAAGATCCAATCTCAAATGAAAAATGAATTTAAAAAGAACAAAGGTGAGTTAGGTGATTTTTGTACTTAGTACGAGTATGAAAAAATTCAAGCTTCATCAAAAGGACATAAGCATTATAAAAAGTTTCATAAGAGACCATCTAAAAAATACTACAAAAATTATGATCAAGATTATTATAAAAAGAAAAAGAAAAAATATTCAAGTTTTTCTAAACCTTTAGAAGGAAAGAAAAAATATAAAAAAGAAATAACTTGTTATAAATGCGATAAAAAAGGACATTATGCAAAAGATTGTAGAGTTAAACAAGAAATAAAAGAATTAAACTGTGGAGAATAACTCAAAAAGAAAATGATTTCGTTAATCATTAGTAGCTCGTCAAAATCCGAATTAGTCGAATCGTCTTCAAAATCAGAAGAAATTATACATAATGTTCAAGAAACTTCATTAGATTATTCAAAGTCTTTATGAGATACAGGAGAATGTAATGAAGAAATTGGGTTCTGTTTTTGCGATAAATGTTCAAAAAATATTAATGTGATTACAAAAGAAAGTAAAGATATGCTTGAAATGATTGAACATATTAAAGATCCAAAGATTAAGAATAAATAATTGACAAAATTAAAAGAAAGATTAATTGAAGAAAAGAAACCCAAATTCAAACAAAGCTATGATCTTACCAAGATAATCAAAAGATATAGTGATAAAGAATCATTAGATAATAATAAAAACACTCAACCTACTATTCAAGATTTACAAAGAGAAATAAACAATATAAAAGAAGAAATTAATAAGATTAAAACCGCAATGCATAAATTACAAATGAAAGTTGATATTTTAGAAAAAGGTAAAGCAAAAGTTGAATTAATAGGATCAGAAGATGAAGATGAAGATTTTTACGTTGAACTAGATTATGAAAAAGAAATTTTCCTAGGTTATTTGTGAAAGGTAAATATACATAAGTGGTACACAGAAGTAAAAATTGTTACTAATAAGACATTTGTATTAGTAGCCCGTGCTCTATTAGACACAGGTGCTGATATAAATTGTATTCAAGAAGGGTTACTACCAACTCAATATTATGAAAAAACAAATACTTAATTATATGATGCAAATGATGCAAGACTAAGCATAAGCTACAAAATTTCAGATGTTCATATTTGTAATACGGAGATATGCTTAAAGACAACCTTCATACTAGTCAAAAATATACAACAAGAAATCATACTAGGAACACCATTTTTTACTATGATTTATCCATTTCAAGTAAATGAAAAAGGTATATTTACTCAAATTGGAGGTCACGAGATAATGTTTGAATTTATTGATAAGATGAAAGAAAAAGAAGTCAATACACTAAAAGATTTAGCAATCAAAAGGGTAAATTTAATAAAACAAAAAAGAAAACATATAAAACAATTATCTAAAGAGATTTATCATAAGAAAATAGAAGAAAGAATTCGAACTCCTAAAATCAAGAGTAAAATTGAACAATTTAGAGAAAAAAAATTAGAAAATGAAGTTTATTCAAATCTACCCAATGCATTTTGGTCAAGAAAAAAACATATGGTAAGATTACCGTATGTTAAAGATTTTACAAAAGACAAAATACCTACAAAAGCAAAGCCTATTCAAATGAATCAAGAATTACTTGAATATTGTAAGAAGGATATCAAAGATTTACTTGAGGAAAAGTTAATAAGAAAAATTAAATCACCATGGAGTTGTTCAATCTTCTACGTTCAAAATCAAGCTGAGATTGAATGAGAAGCCCCAAGACTTGTAATTAACAACAAGCCTTTGAACAAAGCTCTACAATGGATTGGATATTCCATACTGAACAAAAAAGATTTATTAAATAGATTAAGTACAACTTCTATTTACTCAAAATTTGACATGAAGTTAGGATTTTGGCAAATTCAAATTGCTGAAGAAGATAAATATAAGACAGCTTTTACAGTATCATTTGGACATTACGAATGGAATGTAATGCCCTTTGGTCTAAAGAATGCTCCTTTTGAATTCCAAAATATTATGAGTGAAATATTTAATTCTTATACAAAGTTTACAATCATATACATTGACGATGTCCTTGTATACTCTGAATTAATAGAACAACATTTCAAACACTTGAATGTATTCTTTGAAGTTATCAAAAGAAATGGTTTAGTGGTTTCACAACCAAAAATAAAATTATTCCAAGTTAATGTTAGATTTTTAAGCCATAACGTTTATCAAAATATCATTACTCCAATACAAAGATAATTAGAATTTGCAAACAAATTTCCTAATGAAATCAAAGATAAAAATCTACTTCAAAGATTCTTAGGATGTTTAAATTATGTTGCATACTTTATTCCTAACATTAGAATAATAGTCAAACCATTATTTAAGAGACTTAAAAAAGAATCCGCCAGCCTGGACGGATGAACATACTCAAACTATCATCAAAGTAAAGGCCTTAGTCAAGAGTTTGCCATGCCTTAGTATTCTCGACCCAAAAGCTTTTATGATAGTAGAAACAGATGCCTCTGATGTTGGATTTGGAGGAATTCTTAAACAAGTGCTAGATTCAAAAGAAATTGCTGTTCATAATCGTTACTCACCACTCATAAGACCTCCAGCATGTGTCCCCTCTTTCAAAGAAATTATGGAAGGATCATAGTCCTCTCCTCAACAGTCTCTTTCTCCAAAAGTTTCAAAAGGTCACTTCACCAAAGATGTCTTCGAAGATCTGTTTCCCATTGAACCTGAATGAGATTCATTTTCTCCCTTTGAAGTCATCAAAAAATGTTTCTTCCAAGGTTGTCACCTTGACACTCCAGACACCTTGAAGAACAGAAGGTTTTATGAACTTATTTTAATTGAAACAAATTCGGTCATTATAGATCATAATTATGATCTTCAAGATGCTTCAAAAATCAAATTTTCAAAAATTAATATTTTAAAAATCATTACTCCTTCTGAGTGGGATTAACACCCACGTGTCTCTAAAAGATTTAAGGGAGTCTTTGTCCCTCAAAATTACGATTATCAAGATTATGTCAAAGCCTAGTTCAACACCATGTTTGTTCGGAATTTTTCTCATTCATGGTTTGTCCATTTTGATCAAAAGATTTTGAAAAATTTTCCAAGATGGTTCCTTACTTGGTTCAAATTTTTTGGCCTAGACAAAAGTATTTTTCCAAAAGTAATTCAAAATGACTTTAAATTATTTCAAAGAATTTTAATTATCTTCTTGTGCTTTCTGATGATTCTTCAAGTTTACTACTTTTTTGTTCAAATTTTATGATCACCTAGATTTTCTGCTGGGACTATATCATAGTTCTCCTAAAAGAAAGTTCACTTAGTTATTCAAAGACATTAAGAAGGATTTTTAAGATCAGATGGTGGGACAAGTTCACCATGCCTGAAGGAAAGGTTTGAGCATGGCTTGCTCAATCTTCTAGTCATGAAGCATCTCCAATTTCTTACCCTAAATCAAAAGACAAGAAGAAAGTATTTGAAGAAGACGACACTATGTCAACAATGTCATCTTGGAAGTCAAAATCTAATGCAAAGTCAAGATTACTCAAAATGATTGCCCAACTCGAATGGGACAATTCTGATTCATCAAAAGATCAAAATTCACAAAGAGCCGTTGATTTCAAACTCCCTAGCTTAGATATTGACACATGGTATAAGTTTATTCAAGAAGAAGAGGTGGTTGCTTCAAAGAAGGTTGTCCCAAAAAGGAAATGATTTATGCAAGATTTTTTCAAAAGAAGTCAACTCACTATCGATCATCTTTGATGACTTTTCTAAAAGAAGATGGTGACCCTTCACCACATTATCAAAAGAAGAAAAACGTCCTCATCTTCATCAAATTTATTTGTTAAAAGTTGCGGCCTCATTTGTCAAAAGTTGTGGTCCCTCCATCATTATTCAAAGACTTTTTCAAAAACAAATTCCAACTGTCTGCCATTTGGCTCAGCCTGTGTGATTTTTACACTTGTCCACCCTTTGATCAGGGTTGTAAATTTAAAAAGTTAATTTTTAAGAAGAGCCTGTAAATTAATTAAAGGTGGTGGGTTCCCACACAAATGCAGGCGTCCATGTGTTGTCACCTTTAATTAAAAATTTTTCCTTTTTGCGTCGGCTCGTTTGTCCTGTAATGGATCTAGAGTTGATTTAGTGGTTGATGGGTCCCAAAGAGTACCCGCACTAATTCACCTCGGATTCCAAATTGTTTGAAGTCCGAGCCTTGAGTCCTATAAATATGTAAGTTCATTTCAGTTGTAACTTGCACCTAGTTGGGGGTTTAATTTCCTTAGGAAAGCCTGAGCCTTGAGCTCCACCTAACTCTCTCTTCTCCCTCTCTCTCTCTCTCTCTCTCTCTCTCTCTCTCTCTCTCTCTCTCTCTCTCTAATCTTTCGTCCATAGGTTTTTGTCATGTATATTAAATAAGTTTAATAACAAGTAAGTTTAGTTTAAAATTGTTCTTTTACTTTCTTTATTTTATTTTAAGTATGCTCTGCAGTTGCATCCTCTTGGATGATCCTCTGCATCAGAAATTTGCAATGAAATTTTAATGATGCTTGTTTGTTTGATTGCTGATGTTTAATTTTTCAAAAATATAAGATAGTGTGTTTGGAGTTTTGGATTTTTAGGACTTGGACTTGAATTTGAAAAAAAAATTTAACACAATTTTATACTGTATTTTATCACGATCCACAAAAATTAAAATCCAAATTCAAATTTCATGTTTCCAATTATAGAATAAGAAATCAAAAATTTAAAAATCAACAAAAAATATTTACTAACTTTTTTGTATAAATTTTAAAATTAAAAAATAAAATTACATTTTTGTATATATTTAAAAAATTTAAAATAAAAAAATATCTTCACAAGTGAATAATGTTAAAATTTTTTATTAATTTTCATTTTCTTCATATATGTAAAAATAAAAAAAATTTAGTTAACTTTTTTCTATAATTTTTTAAATAAAAAAATTATTTTTTACAATTTCTTATTAGGGGTGGGGCCTGAATTGAACCATTAACAGAACCGAAGTTTCGGTTCACTAGAAAATGCGAATCAAAACTGAACCGTTTAAAATGGTTAACTGAAATATGGTTAATCAATTTTTAGACCAATATTCATTAGTTAATCGAATCATTAATTATAATTTAAAATTTTAAAGTCACTACAAATAATATTTTTCTTTCATAATAATCAACATATAAATTTAACATTCAAGTAAACATTAGATAAATACAACAACTTTTTTCTTAAAATTTCAAGTATCATCATTTTATATAATATTATATATGATGCATTTTCAAGAAAACCAAATCAAGAAAATAATTAATTGATTTTTCGATTTGATTTTGCATTTTAGTTCTATTTTTTTTTTTTTACACCCTTAACTCTTATTGTGTCCCATTAAGTGCGCATTGTAACTGCGCATGCATGGTAATTATTAATTAATTTTTAAGATCCTTAAACCCAAAAAAGAAGGGTTGTTAAGACGGCTGCTAAATGTAGCGGCATTTTTTGTCCAGGCCTACACTTCCAACAGTTTATAATCCGCAGCCAAATGCTTAAACCCTTACCAAGAAACCACTGACGCCAAAAACTGCAAAACCAGACAACCCCACACCCCCTTCTGTAGCCATTTCCAAGATTGGAAATGGCAGGTCCTCTGCTTCGCTCTTTATACTCCGCCACCAGAAAATCCCTGTCGCCCTCATCTTCATGGCCCTCTCTCAAGCCCTACCCCACACCACGCGCCGCCCACCTTCTCCCACGCGTCTTCTCCTCCGCCCCTTCCACAGCCGTTGCCGCTGCAGCTCCTGGCAGCTCCCTGGACCCCGCTCGGCTCCGGAATGTGGCCGTGATCGCACACGTCGACCACGGCAAAACCACCCTCATGGACCGCCTTCTCCGGCAGTGCGGCGCTGATATCCCTCACGAACGCGCCATGGACTCCATCAGCCTCGAGCGTGAGCGCGGCATCACCATTGCCTCCAAGGTTCACTGTTTTTCCAAATTGTACATGTATATACTCATTTTTACTGTTGTGACTTAAATATTTTTCGTCTCCTTGTGCTTTAAGGTTGTGCCCACCTTGAAGGATTGCAGGACCTTCTCTTTTTTGTTATGAGATAGAGTTGTGTTTGTAGCCTCCTTTTTGTGCTCTTCCATTTAGGGCTTTTCCGCGATGTCGCAGCCTGGCCTGGAAAGGGATTGGAGGCCAACTCGTTTGTAATTGATTGTAACTTTTCTTTTTGTTTCTGAGGAGGATATCTTGTCCTCCTCTCATTGTACTTCGTTTTGCTGTTAATATATTTTTTGTTATCTCAGAAAAAAAAAAAAAAAAAAAAAACACCTTGTTGAGCTCCAAATTTTGCATTGAAAAAAATGGAAGCAAGAAACGAATTGAAGTGTGTTTCTCTACTAGAGATCTTTGAAATATTTACGTTCACCTGACTGTAGCCCCTGGCCAATTACTGCTTGTCAACCTCCAGTTCTCTTTCTTTTAGGCAGTTCCCACTAGCTCCTAAGTTTGATTCTCATGAAAAGACCTAGTCTTTTCCTGCATAGCAACTAACTACCAATCTTAGTGATCCCCTCAAAAAGAAAAAAAACAGCTTTAGAATACTTGGAAGGCTCACTCATGTCCTATGCAACTGTCAATGTATAGTCAACAAAACCTTCATACCCAAGCTTTTTGTGTTGGTATAATCCATCTCTTCTTGCTAACTTAGCAATACTATACTACTTTTCCTTTGCACAAACATCAACAAAACATTAGGCCAATGAGCTGATAAAGATTGAGTGAGGGAATCATCCTTCTTAAGTTTTGGACTAATAACCAATGGTCTACTTGCTCCCAGATATGCCCCTTACTGTAATATCAGGAGCACATGGTTCCTTCCTTGGATAAACCGTGATTGGCTCATCAAAAATAACATCTTGCTTATGAACTTGGGTGACTTGGATTGGTACATCACAAGCTAGATACCTTCACTATACAGGCATGACTTAAGAATATGCATTCTATTTTTTTATTAATAATGATAATAATAACAACAGCAACAATAATAATAGACTATTTGATGTGGAACCCAAGAATGAACGTCCGGAGACCCCAAATCAGATTTATCAAAACCCCAAACCCAAAATAAGATTCGACATGGTAGTGGATCCTTGACCTATTGCTTGACGTGAAGTACAAACCAAGAATATCAAATTAATGGATGAAGGCCACAAAAGTAGCACCTTTGATAAGTTCGGTGAAAGTTCAAAGAAGAACTTGAAGAGAAATAAGCCTCACTTGGAATTGTATTCAGCCCAAAAATATTCCTTTCCAATACAACAAAGAGTTGGCTACTTATAGAAAATGAAAGAAACCTATGACATTAGTCCGGCCAATAAAAATAGGCTATGATATCAATCTGACCAATAAAATAATCTCACATAACCTTAAGCATGTCATGTCATTTAATGAAATGTGTGCAAGTCACATGCCATGCTTAATTGACACAATTGACCCACTATTTAGCCCATACTTTAATTAAAACAATAAAAATTTCCCTAACAACCCCTATTGGCTTAAGGTTCCAGCTTCACATGTCTTTAGATAATTTACCATCTGAGGCTTTTCAAAAAAGTCCTTTTCTTTAGTGTCCATGACCCTTATTGACTCTTGCTCAAACAACTTCTCAATTAGTCCTTGCGTAGCTTCCTTGACTTTTTTGGCTCTAGCTTTTGTGATGGGTCCGCTTGGCATGTGTAGATCATCCTGTGCAATTGGAGCTTGTTGGTTCATATAATTCCCTTTCTCCTCAAAAGGATTTGTCCTTGAATCATCACCCACATCAAAAGGGGATAAATCAGAAACGTTGAAAGTTGCATCGACCTTATACTCATCCAGTAGATCCAACTTGTATGCATTGTCGTTGATCTTTTCTAGCACTTGAAGAGGTCCATCACCCCTCGGGTGTAGCTTTGTTTTTCTTTTAGTAGGAAACCTCTCTTTTCTCATATGCACCCATACCCAATCTCCCGGTTCAAAAGTAATGAACTTGCGCCCCTTATTGGCTTGAGATGAATATTGTCGGTTCTTCTTTTCGGTGTGCTGCCGTGCTTGTTCATGGATCCTTTTCACCAAGTCAGCCTTGTGTCGTCCGTCTAAGCTAGCTATCTCATTCACAGGTGGCGGCATTAAATCCAATGGAGTCAAAGGATTAAAACCATAAACAATTTCAAATGGAGAAAAATTAGTAGAAGCATGCACAGTTCTATTATAAGCAAACTCAACAAGTGGTATACATTCTTCCCATGATTTTAATTCCTTTGAATGACCGCATGCAATAAGGTAGTTAAAGTCTGATTAACTACTTCGGTTTGACCATCAGTTTAAGGATGACAACTAGTAGAAAACAATAGCTTAGTTCCTAACTTTCCCCACAAAACCTTCCAAAAGTAGCTAAGGAATTTAACATCCCTATCACTCACAATTGTCCTAGGAATGCCATGCGCACAATGCCCCTAAAGAATAAATTGGCTATATTTGTGGCATCATCAGTTTTATGGCAAGGAATAAAATGTGCTATTTTAGAAAATCTATCAACCACCACAAATATAGAGTCCATACTCCCTTTGGACCTAGGCAAGCCTAATATGAAATCCATTGAAATGTCTACCCAAGGTTCACTAGGTACAGGCAAAGGAGTATAAAGACCATGAGGTAAGACCTTAGATTTAGTTTGTTTACATGAAATGCATCTAGAACACACTCTCTTTTTGCATCTCTACGCATATGTGGCCAAAAGAAGTGTTCGTGCAGAATATATACAGTCTTTTGTACCCCAAAATGTCCCATCAGACCTTCGCTATGTGACTCTCGCACAAACAATTCTCTTAAGGAGCAGTTAGGCACACATAGTCTATTCTCCCTAAACAAATATCCCTCATGCCTATAGAATTTTGGAAAAGCAACTTTATCACATGCCTCATACACATTAGCAAAATCAGAATCTTTAGCATATAAAGCCTTTATGTACTCAAAACCCAATAGCTTAGTGCTAAGTGTAGTAATTAAGGCATATTTGTGAGAAAGCGCATTAGCCACTACATTCTCTTTCCCCTGCTTGTACTGAATGACATATGGGAAGGTTTCGATGAACTCTAACCATTTGGCGTGGTGACGATTTTAATGATTCATGATCAGAGTGGATCACAAATTCTTTAGGCCACAGTTAGTGCTGCCTCGTCTCCAATGCCCTCACCAAGGCATATAGTTCTTTATCATATGTAGGGTAGTTCAATGTTGCCCCATTGAGCTTTTCACTAAAATATGCAATGGAATGCTTATCCTGCATCAAAACAGCTCCAATACCAATCTCGGAGGCATCACATTCAATCTCAAAAGTTTTTGTGAAATCAGGTAAAAGCAACAATGGAGCAGGACATAACCTATCTTTGAGCATTTTAAATTCATGTTCTTGTGCATTACCCCATTTAAACCCCACGTTCTTTTTTATCACTTCAGTTAAAGGTGCAACAATGGTGCTAAAATCTCTCACAAACCGCCTATAAAAACTAGCCAACCCATTATGTACATCAGTTACAGATTTAGGTGTTGGCCAATCTTTTATTGCTTTCACCTTTTCCTCATCTACTTCTACGCCCTTAGCACTCACCATATAACCCAAGAAAATAACATTTTCCATGCAAAAATTACATTTTTTTAGGTTAGCAAACAAATTTTCTTTTCTAAGAACATCCAATACACTTTTCAAATGATTCAAGTGATCATCAAGATTCTTGCTGTACACTAGGATTTTGTCAAAGTAGACAACAACAAATCTGCCTATAAATGCACGCAACACATGATTCATCAAGCGCATGAAAGTACTAGGTGCATGGGTGAGACCAAATGACATAACCATCCATTCAAACAAACCGTACTTTGTCTTAAATGCAGTTTTCCATTCATCGCCCTGTTTCATTCTTATTTGATGGTAGCCACTTTTTAAATCAATTTTAGAAAAGATGCAAGAGCCATGCAGTTCATCTAACATGTCATCTAGTTTAGGGATATGATGTCAATACTTTACAGTGATTTTATTGATGGCTTTACAGTCCTCGCACATCTTCCATGATCCATCTTTCTTTGGTACCAATAGCACAGGTACCGCACACGGACTCATGCTCTCCCTCACATGCCCCTTGGCTAGCAATTCCTCAACTTGTCTTTGAAGTTCCTTAGTCTCCTCGGGGCTGCTCCTATGGGCCAGACGGTTGGGAATTGTAGCCCCGGGGATGAAGTCAATCTGATGCTCAATTCCTCTAATCAGTGGCAAACCATTGGGCACGTTTACAGGAAAGACATCCTCGTATTCTCGCAGCAAAGAAACAACAGCACTAGGCAAGGAAGAGGTGAGTTCGTTAGTGCTCAACTATGCCTCCTTGTACATGAGTACAACTAGAGGTCTTTGTTCTTTTGCATACAAACTTACTTTTTCCTCTCTCGCTGTTTTTCCCTCATTTTTACCACTTTTTTTTTTTTTCCCCCTAATTTCAGCTCCTCTTTTGCCCTCATTTTCTCTTCTCTCTCTTTTATCAATGCTCTTTGTCTCTCCTTTTGTTTTATTCTCAGTATCTCTTTTGTTTTTCTCATCATTTGCTCTTTTCAATGTCACCTGATCTTCATACACTTGCTTAGGAGTCAATGGTACAAGGGTCACACTCCTCCCATCTTTTATAAAGGAATACCTATTCTTGAACCCATCATGAGTGACACGTCGATCATATTGCCACGACCTGCCCAATAAGATGTGACTAGCATGCATAGGAACCACATCACATAGAATCTCATCAAAATATTTTCCAATTGAAAATACAATAAGCACTTGTTTATTCACCCTAACCTCCCCACACTCATTGAACTACTGAAGTTTGTAAGGCCTAGGATGTTTTATGTATTGCAACCCCAACTTCTCTACTAATGTGGTACTAGTTACGTTAGTGTAGCTCCCTCCATCGATGATCATGCTACACACCTTATCATGGATGTAACATCGAGTATGAAATATATTCTCACGTTGCTCCTCATTTTCATCTTTCACCACATGCATGTTTAAAGCTCTCCTAGTTACTAATGTCTCGCTATGGTCAGCATACTCAACATCACTAGGCTCTTCTAGTAAAGGCATGGACTCATGATCACTCTCTTCATCATCGGTCTCAATAGTACCATCATCTCTCATAATCTTTGCTCTTTTATTTGGGCATTGTAATGCAATATGACCAGTCCCTTAACACCTAAAACACTTGGTATTTCTATACCTACTAGGTTGAGAAGAAGTTGTACCTTTTTCATGGTTGCCCACTTTGTCTTTGCCTTTCTCCTTCTCTCCCTTGGATTTGGAAACAACCCTTTCTTTTTTTTTTCCCCCCAATTTGGTTTCCATGTGGAATGGGAAGCCGAAGCTGTTGTAGCATGCTTGTTTCCACCCTTGTGTTTGAGTTGCCTCTCCACTTTCATTGCCATATGGACCATGTCCTTTAACTCCACATAGTGCTGCAGCTCCACTATGTTAGCAATTTCCCGGTTCAACTCACATAAGAATCGTGTCATTGTAGCTTCTCTATCTTCTTCAATATTTGCCCGAATCATAGCCATCTCCATCTCCTTGTGGTAGTCCCCACACTTTTGGTACCTTGGGTAAGGCTTTGAAGATGTTGGTGTAAGTCTCAGTAGTACTGGTTTGGTACAAATCGCTTCCTCATCACCGCCTTCATTTTAGCCCACGTCTCAATAGGCCTTTCCATATTTCTACGCCCACTAAGAAGAATTTGATCCTACCATACCGGTGCATAGTTAGTGAACTCCACAGCTGCCAATTTCACCTTCTTTTCTTCGGAATAGTTATGACACTCAAAAATGAGCTCTACCTTCCTCTCCCATTTAAGGTATACATCTGGGTTATTTTTCCTTTGAAAAGGAGGGATCTTCATTTTGATGCTTCCGATGTTTCTATCGATGTTATCTCGATCCCTAGGCTCCCATTGAGGTTGCCGCTCTTGCCTAGCACCTCGATAAGCAAATCTGTCCATACTGTCATGTTCGTCATCACTTGCTTCATTGCTACCTATATCATGTTCAAATTCAGCAATCAGAGGAGTATGTGGCCTTCGCCGCCTTTCATTGGATTGCCCTCTTCTCAGTCCATCAAGTGTTGTGTCTTATCTATCCAATCTATCTTTGAACTCCCCAAAAATCGTATTGAGTCTTTTAAACTGCTGTTGATAGGCTTGCAAGGTGAAGAATGAGTCTTGTGGAGGGTTCTCATTCTTGTTACCTTTGCTTGAAGTTTCAGCGCCAACCGCCTTTTTACTCATGATTTCAAACATGTAAAAAGGATATTAGAGAGAAAAAAATTCCTCACTCACTCCCTTACGTGTTTACCCTCAAACAATGACACTCAACGCTCGTGTTTTGACACAATTTTTTTTTTTTTTTTGGCTTTTCCCCTTTGATACGCTCACACACTCGTGTCTCTTACCACTCAGGATTTCTCTTTTAGTTTTTTAATAAACTAATCCCAAACAAACCAATAGGTCAACAAACGCAGCAATTGAATCAATGAATTAGAAACAAGATATCAATGCAAATAACAATAGAACAACTAAATCAGGACACAAAACAACAAAGGAAAGACAACAAGAAGTCAAGAAAACAATAATGACACAAACGAAATAAGAAGAAATTCAATGGAATAAAATAACCAACTCGACCAAGGATATATTCAAGCACAAATTAGAATAATAAATCGAATAGATTTTAGAATGGACTTAGATAAAGTCAAAGGAGAATCCAAGTTAAGTGCAGCCATAAATTGCACAAACCTTCAAGCTGCTGTCTCCTCTTTTTTTTTTTTAATGCAAAATACTGTCTTTTCTCTCTCTCTCTCTCTCTCTTTTGAATGCACAAAATGGATTTTTTTATTTTTTTATTTTTTTGTGCTCTAATCGGCCTTGCTGTGTTTCTTGCAATTTCCAGCCACAAAAGATTCAATCTTGATGATGGATGATATTAAGGAAGAGATGGAAAATTTCAGAAACAAGAAAACAAGATAGGTAGATCAGATGATAGAAGAATATGAAATAAGGATAAATGATTATAAGATAAAAGAATTTTCAAAAGCAAACAAGAAAAATAAGATAGATAGAACCTGATTTGAACCAAAGCTCTGATACCAAATGATGTGGAACCCCAAGAATAAATGTCCGGAGACCCCAAAATAGATTTATCAAAACCCCAAATCCAAAATAAGATTCGACATGGTGGTGGATCCTTGACCTATTGTTTGACGTGAAGCACAAACCAAGAATATCAAATTAATGGATGAACGCCACAAAGGTAGCACCTTTGATAAGTTCGGTGAAAGTTCAATGAAGAAATTGAAGAGAAATAAACCTCATTTGGAATTGTATTCAGCCAAAAATATTCCTTTTCAATACAACAGAGAGTTGGCTACTTATAGAAAATAAAAGAAAACCATGACATCAGCCCGGCCAATAAAAATAGGCTATGACATCAATCTAGCCAACAAAATAGCCCCACATAACCTTAAGCATGTCATGTCATTTAATGAAACATGTGCAAGTCACATGCCATGTCATTTAATGAAACATGTGCAAATCACATGTCATGCTTAATTGACACAATTGGGCCACTATTTAGCCCATACTTTAATTTAAATATTAAAAATTCCCCACACCGCCCCTATTGGCTTAAGGTTCCAGCTTCACACATCTTTAGAAAATTTACCATCTTAGGCTCTTCAAAAAAGTCCTTTTCTTTAGTGTCCATGGCCCTCATTGACTCTTGCTCAAGCAACTTCTCAATTAGTCATTGCGTAGCCTCCTTCAACTTCTTGGCTCTAGCTTTTGTGATGGGTCCGCTTGGCATGTGCAGATCATCCTGTGCAATCGGAGCTTGTTGGTTCATATCACTATTGATCCCCTTCTCAATTAGCAACACTAATTTCAGCCATCATGAAATTAATAAAAGGAACGTAACCAATTACAGACACTTTTAGTAGTGTCAATAACGTGTTCCTTGCCGGGTTTTATCTCTATTGATTTAATCACTTGAATGCCTACTTGCCCTCCCTCCAAACTTCTTCCTCCTCTTCCTTTGGCATGAAGTAATTCTCTATATTGAACATTTTCCTATGCTATTAGGTCCCAGACCCCTCAGCTCTAATTTCCTATCATCTACTATCAGTAGTATTGAACCATACCTCTTCAGGAGTTTTACATGGAAACAATCAATAATATGACAAACTAAAGAGATCACTTCTGCCCATAAAAAATTCTTTGTTAAGCTGACACTTGAGAGCATGTTGTGAGCTCTGATTATAAGGTTCCTACTCAGTGCTTAGCCACTACATCTGTGCAGACTGCTTCGAGCCCCATCGACGGTTTCAAATACCGAGAGCAAGCATTCTGAAATTTAGCCAAACCGTCGACGGATTTCTTGAAACCATCGACGGTTTTCCTCTGCTCTGCTGCACCTTGATTTCTTTCATGCTTTCCCTTAGTATGTGAGACATAATTCATAACAAATTTCCTTTTTGGATTTCTAGTGGGATTGACATGCTTTATTAACTTGATAACTTGATTGTGCTTTTTGGGTTTTTGTTTCATTTTAAGAGGATTTCTATCCTTCTCTATGTTCATTCTTATCTCCTCTGATAACTTTTTTTTTTGTTCATTCTTATCTCCTCTAATAATGTTTTTTTTTTTTCCTTTTTCTATTAAAAATTCAATTTATTAGGCTTCGTGGATGGTGTTTCTCCATGTTTTAGTGACTCTTTAGAAGGTTCTTAGGTGTTCATAGTTTTGAGGATGATGGGTTGGGTTAAAACAAAAGGGCTGATTTCAAAGGGGAGAGTATTTTGCCTTTCCTGTCTTTCCTAAGGAGGTTAGTGAGGAGAGTATTGAAGCTTACAAACTAATGGATAAGATGGATTTGTGATTGTCTTCTCTTAGGGCTGTTAGGGCTAGATTATGGTAAGACTAAGATGAGAAATGGTCAACCTGATCCAGCTAACATAAACTAGTCTGAAAATTATGATGGAAAGGGGTTGAAAAGCAACTTTTTGATTTAGTTGTGTTGGGTCTTTTAATTTCTCCCCCTTTGTTTTGTTTTTGTTTTTTGTTTTTTGTTTTTATCTGAAGTTACTAGAGCTTGTTGACTCCGGTAGATTGTAATTCTTTCTTCCCTTAATAAGTTTCTTTGCTATCCAAAAAAAATGTGATGGGATTCTTCTTTTGGTTCGAAGTGCGTCTCGCATCTAGCAAAATCCTTTTGCTTCCAGCTTGCATCCAAATCCAAACTATCCCTTCCGAATAGTGGTGTCGTGTGAAGTTTAGTGCCCATCATAGTTAGAATCTTGTGATTTGCATAATTGATTCATATGATTTGTACCAATTCCACACTAAATCAATTTGAATCTTACTAGAGAATCTTAAATCAACTGAATTGTAACTGAATCTATCAATTCACCTCCTAAACCTAATGAATTGATTTGAATCTATTGATTCACAAAATTCTGAACCTATCATATCCTGGCAGGCCCCAACTAGTTTAAAACCCCAAAAGCAACATTTTCTTTTCTTTTTTTCGTTAAATTGCGTTTGTTTTTACTTTAGGTCATGTATTGCCTTCATAAAACCATTCTTCACTTTTTGAGGAGCATAATGTTTTGCCATTAAGTAGAAGGAGCAGAAAAGCTCATCTGCTTAGGTGGTACTCGTGTTTCGTTGTGTTTTTAAGATTCAAAAAAAGTTGGCTTTTTTATTAATTGGTTCAATTATTATAATTTTTTAGGTTAATTATTTTTACTTTTTAATTTGAGAAAGAATATGCATGGCATATTATTATTTTTAATTGTTGATAAACACCAAAAGTTCAGTTTTTTAATTTCTTGATTCCTTCCCTTAAACAACATAAAGTTCGTTTTTTTAATCAACATTTCTTGTCTTATTCCTGTACTTTTCATTTGCTTAGGGACGCATGAAATATATATTTTTTTATTGTCAAAATTTAAATGTATTTTGCTATTTTGTTTGTTGTTTGTATATCAACATATGCATGTCATTTAGAATTGATTTTGGGATTTTGTGTCGAATGTTACAATTCGATTTGATTCTAGATTCTTGAAAATTAGAATTGTGATTCACAATTTGAATCTTGATTTGACAACTATGGTGCCCATCGACATAAACTTCATCTAGAACTGACCTTTGAGAGTGGGTGGGACACAGTAACAATAGCCTGAGTTAGGTATTCTTTATTCTTGGAAAAGAATTTCCTTTTGCTACTTGCATCTGGAGGTCATTTTTTCTTTCCCCTTTTGAATACTTTTCCACTTGTTCTTTAATTTATAACATTTCGATTTAATGTGCTCTTCCCTCTTCCAGTAATTACAAGTCTGATTCCTTTGTATAGACTTTGATCCAGACTTGGATTTGCTGCTGCTCAAACTTGAACCCCTCTCCATTGTCCTCCCTTTAGTAGCATGACTATAACGGGATGCCCCTGTTAGATCCCTACCTATTAACTTCTTTGAAAATAGGGATGATTAAATTTCCTTTATGGAGATAGAATCTCATAGAATCTCTCCCATAAAAGAGGGTTTCACAAAGATTCTTATACGAGGGTGGCAATGAGCATAACAATATGAGGACTTGATCTTCGTCTTCTGTCCTAATACCAAAATTCTTCAAACCCAAACTGATCCAGTTGAATTGAATTCATCAATATGGGTATTAAAGGGAGTTCCTTCTGAGCTTAAGCAATTGCTTCTTGAGAATGGGTTTGCTTGTGATGAAGAACCTCTTGCTGGATTACATTTGATAAACTTAATTGAATTGACACAAGTGCTCGATTATCCAATTTTTCCTTTTCATCTTGAGTCATGGTACTTGGCATTTTCTCTTTTCAAATAAATGCTTTACCAAGCCTTTCTAGGTTGAAAGGGCATTCTCCTTGACTTGCCATAAGCCAAAACTTATGATGTCATCAAACTTATTAAATTTGAAGTTTTTAGATATCTATGCACCTAACATGGATTAGAAACCCCAGGTTTTCTCCCCAGTTTGTCGCAGATGTGTGAAACTAAACCAAAGGATATATGCAAAATTTTCCAATTAAGTGTAAGAATATAAATCATATAATGGCGTGGAGAAGGAGAGAAAGTAGAGGAGAGAGAATGTATGGTTAACAGGTAGAAACCAAACCCTAAATGCTTTCAAAGAGAAGTTCACAAAGTTCCCAACAAATCCTGCACAAATTCCTTGCTTGGAAAAAGCTTGTTAGGAGCAATTTTCCCAACGGGTTGATTGACTGGTCCAGTGTTCAACCTATTGAACTGAACTAGTTGACTGGCTGAGAATCGATCAACCTATCTGAACAGAATTAGTCGACCTATTGTGAAAGAATTGAGCCTATACTTAACGTTGATGCTTATCTAATCATGTTTATGGCTATTTAAATTAAAATCCATGATATTTAATTTTAGGGATTCATGCAGAAGTTTTTTTTAGATTTTTTATTTATTTTTTATTTTTTTAACATTTCGGGAACATTTTTGGATGGCCTTTGTCCTTGTAGTGTGGACCACAGAATGAGTAGAGAGAATGCCTCTAACCAGTGTCTGCATACCATATGCAGGTGGATGGGAGTGTTGATTCATTTTAGATATTCTAACCCATGCATGAGCTATTCTAGGCTTTAAAGATCTGGTTATATGATCTCTTTAAGCACTGGTTACAGGCTTTTTGCTGTATACGGCATAATATTGTTTTGGTGTAGCCTGTTTTAAATATATTTTTCTGATTGATGTTTATATAAAGGATTGGGTTTGCTTTGATTAATGATCTTACCAGTTGCTTGATTTATGTATCTAACCCAATTTTATTGTTCGATTTGATCACTTTCAGTTATTTCCTTCCCCTAATACTGTGTTGGATTTTCTATTGAATATTTGTAGGTTACATCTATTTCATGGAAGGATAATGAGCTAAATATGGTTGATACACCTGGACATGCAGATTTTGGCGGTGAAGTATGTCTCCACTAAGTTCTGTTTGCAGTGCAGCTCTTGCTAGTAATTTTTAACTTCTTGATAAATAAAGAAAATTATGCACTAAAGGGCCCTAAGTTTTGCCAACCCATGCACAAAAAGTAAGGCTGTATAGAAATTAGAAGAATCCAGAAATTGGGTCTAAGATACAAAATCTGGAGAAAAATTCTGTCTTCCAAGCAAAAAATAGTAAAGATAACAGTATCCTTCAGTTTCTGTGTGTGCATCTCCTGCCTGTCAAACACCCTTATATATCTCTCCCCCCATATCCATAAAAGGCAAGTGGAAACCAAATTCTTGATATATTTCATTGTTCTGCCACTGCCTCCTATTGTCCAGCACTAAGTGCAGAATGGACTGTGACCAGCATAATCCATTTTATCCCTAAGCACTGCCCAAACAAAAACTGGAGCTCTGACTAATAAGTGAAGGATACTGGCATAGATGATTCCTTCTGTCACGGTTTTAAAACTTGGATGGGTGACTGAGCTGGTGAGGCCATTGGGTCAGTCAGACTGGTGGGTCAAACAGCAGTTGAACTGGTGATATATGTGTGTGTGTTTGTGTGTCACTCATACTTCCCTATTAGTTAATTTGAATAGTAAATAAGTAACAGCAACACCGACGATAATTTTGGTACCTTATTATTTTTTTAATATTATTTTTATAGTAATAATGATATTATGCTCAATAACAACTTGAAGCCATACAAATATTAAGTAGTGAGAAAATTTTGATTCAATTAAAAGTTTTTTTAAGGATATGCAAGCTAATAGCTTGATTAATATGTATGATGTATAATATGTTTATTATATATAATTATATAATATATTAGAATATATAAGTATATAACATACATGTGGTGTATATATATATAATTTGTTCTATAGTAACAAAAAGAAGATTCTGAGCTCCTTGTACTTCAGGTCCTTGGTTCTAGTCCTCTCCCCGACACTTCATTTATTTTTGTTGAAGGGACCGGGTTAACCACCTGATCCAATGGGTCAGGCCAAGTCAGGTCAGGTCGCCCTTCTGGCCGGGTTGACCTCTGTTTTCCTCAAATCTGGGTTGCTTAATATACCCAGACTGGTTAGTTCTAGTCTGACCTGGTCTGATCAGCCGGTCCAGTCTAGGTTTTAAAGCTATGCATACTGTAATATATGACCATGCATATCATGCTGTCAGCTCTCTTTTGTGCCAAGAATATCACTTTATTGGACAAATGATACATTTTGCTACTTTGAAAGTGGATGGGAAGATGAACAATCACCAACAACAAGAGAAAAACGAATATGACCCTGGTTGAAATGCAAGGGGAGTATAATATTAATGAAATTCTCTCAAAGTAGTTTAAGTTTCCTTGCACCATTTAATTGGGTGTAGTCACCCTGCAACCCTGTCAGGGTTGCAATTACTGGTGATTGGGTTCATCGGAGATATGTTTGTTACTTCAAAAACATTTTTATACCCGTGCTTAGGAGTTTTACAGAGCCAATAATATCATAAGGAAAGGTATTTTTGGGAGTTCAAAAAGGAAAGCAGGTGGACTCTGCCTCGCTGATTGCTTTCAGCACCTTGGGTCAGATGATGCCAGGTGGGCTCCATAGGCTTCAATACAGGCTTGTTTCAAAAATGAAACACACTTTATACCCTTGTTGCCTTGTCCAACTATTTATGTATATTGTGTATATTTGTATAACCATGGATATAATTGTAAACAAAAAAAATGCACGTTGAACCTGCTTCTCATGTCTGCTTCTTTGTAGTATTGATATGCTTTGTATGAAATGATGCCTTAATGTTTGACCATTTTAAATATGTTGCATGAAAGATATGGTATGTTGGCTTAAAAGAAAATAAATAATGAATTAATTTGGAATCCTTTTTCCAAGGTGTACATGTTATCATTTGCATTATGTGAATTGAACATCTGGCAAGTCTTGAAGCAAAGTTAGGCATAATTGTCATGTTCTTATTAGAACATTAAGTCCACAATATTTCTTTTGGTTTTACACCATTTATTTGGTTCAAGTACTTTTTTCTTTTTCTTTTGTTTTTAGCTAGGCAAAATAAGTTCATTAAAAAGCTGCCAAAGGGTGGCTCAACCTCTCAACCCTGGTATACATAAAGTACAATAACAAAACTGCCCTCACCAGCCCCCCTCCCCTCCCTCCCTCCGCAATCCTTCTTCCTGCTCACAGAGCCTATCCAAGAACTCCATTGAGGATATAGAAGGATCAATTTAAAAAAAAGTGGCTACAAGCCTGCAACTAGAAATAGATATTTGGGATTGTGTAAGGAAAATTCTAGATCTTCAAACATGCTTTTATTTCTCTGCTTCCATAGGCTCCAGAGTAAGCAAATAGGCATGGATCTCTGAATTGGTTTTCTGATCTTACTGATGAAGGTCCGGTGCCAAGCTTCTACATCTCTAATGACATCCTTGGCATCATCCATTGGACCCCCAGAAACTAAGAGAGACTACACACTACAAGCTGCGGGGTAGTGATGCAATAAGGAGTCAACTCCCTCTGCCTTTGCTCATACAACTCTAATGGGGATTATCTATCTTTTCCCTTCTTGACAAAGTCAAGGACTTAAAATTTGATTTCGATTTTTTCAATTTACTGAAATTTCGACAGAAAATTCGATTTTGATGTAAAGACATGTTGGAAATTGACAGTAAATGATGGAAATTTACAGTGGAACTTTGGGAAACATTAAAATAGATGATTATGCACAATTTGGAACCAAAATAAATTTTGCAAATGCAGACATGAGTTTTTAGTGTGTAGGGTATATAAATTGCATAATGCGAAGCAAGCAAGAATAAAAAACATTTATAATAATAATAATAAAGCCATAGCTAAATAATGGGGTAAGTGTTGTAATTGGGAATTGGGAGGGACAAGATAATAAAACAAGGGTGAGAGGGCATTTTAATTACATCATCATCATCATCATCATCATCATAATAAAAATAAATATAAAAACAACAATAATAACAATAAGTGGGTATGCTTGGTTTAGGGCTTCAAAACAAGGGGCAAGTGATGAGGCATGCTTAGTTTAGGACTTCAAAATATCAGAATTTGAGCTACAATGCTGAATTTATCGAAATTTATGAGATTTCTGTGAAATTTACCAAATTTTTAAAAATTTTGTTAAAATTTATATCAAAATTTACCAAAACATTGAAAATTTGGTCAAAAATTACCAAAACACTGAAATTTCGGTTGAAAATTTTCAAAAATGAATTTGACAGTGAGTTTTGATTTGATACCGTCTGAAACTCAAAAACTTTGATGTTTAGACCAAAATTTAAGTCCTTGGACATGTATATATATGTTTATATATAGTTTTTTTTTTTGGTATAGGTTGAGCGGGTTGTTGGCATGGTTGAGGGAGCAGTTTTAGTTGTAGATGCTGGTGAAGGTCCGCTAGCACAAACTAAGTTTGTTCTTGTTAAAGCTTTAAAGTATGGACTACGTCCCATTCTTCTTCTAAACAAAGTAGATCGGCCTGCAGGTATGACTTTGTTCCCTTCTTATTTTTTCTGCATTTCTGGTTCACGATTCCTTCTATTCAATCACTTTAATATTACGATTGTAAGATGATGCATAGATGTACATTTATTTTAGAAAAAAGTATTATCTTCTTACTATTACATGTGGTATACGTCACACTACTCCCTATTATAATACTTCTCAGCAATCAGTTGAATATTGCTGGCGTAAAAGGATGCAACGCACTTAATTTTTTTTTCCCATCCATTATGTGTCAGATACTACACAGCTTTTCTAATATATTAGAATATAGCATATTAGATGTTCATTAACAAGTCGCGTATACTGCTCCATTTTGGACAAATAGTTTGCTTTTATTTGTGTTGTCAGGAGCGCTTCTGTCATATCAATAAATATCTGGCAGGAAACTTGTATATTCGTCTCTGCAACCTCTTCAAAATTTTTCAAAGATGATCACTGTCATTTACTTAGAATGTTTGCAACATTTTGAGGACCGTATACCTTTTTATTGAGAAGTTATTTTATGTTCTTTACTATTATGATTTTTTAACGGTTACTGTTACTTTTTTCATATCTTTTGTTTTTCCTTTATGCATGCACATGCTTCATCACACATGCCCACATACGAGTTTATGTTTGAAACCAAGGTCTTAAATTTCGATTTCGACTAAAATTTTGAAGCTCCAAAAGTGCAGAAATTTTGTTTTCAATGTCAATTTCAATTTAAATTTGAAAAAATGGTGTAAATTAGTAGTGAAGCATGAAATTCTTTTATGGAACTTTAGAAATGGTTAATAGACATAATAATATAATTTTTTAGGACTAATATGTTACAAATTAAATACATTTATGTTGTATTGTTGTGTATGAGGTGCAATGCTTGTAATATAATGTGTATTATATATATTCATAATATAATATGTGTAGTAAATATGTTTGGTTTATATAAATGAAATTCATAAAATTAAATATTATATATTATACAAATAAAGATAATTTAGACATGAATGATTAAATAAATTATTGTCGTAAGTTTATTTTTCCATATAATATGAGAAGCCTTTGAAATAACTTTTTGTTTCAATAAAAAAATTAAGATTAATTAAGAGAGAAATTTCTCTTTGCGTTGAAATCTCACATTAGATTCCAAGGAAATTTCATTCTCAACAAGGTTTGCTAAAATTTTGTGATCTTGGCAAATTTAGGATGACTTGTTGATTTTTGGATGGAAATTATGCAAGATGGAAATTGACTGCCATTTCAATTTCAAAGATGATGGAAAGTGGATATTTCAGCAATTTTTTGGAAATTTAAGATCGTGTGTTTTTTCTTTTAAATCCTTGTTTATCTATTAAATTTGCAAGTATATTTGGCCATGCCCTATGTCTAGGTTCTAGGGAGATGCCTGTCAAATTTTGTTTATGTCTATGTATTTGGGTGTTGTGCGTGTCAACTAATGTTCATGTCAAAATAGGACACACAACTATGCTGTGGATATAGCCTTTATCTACTTCAAACAAGTGTGAATGTGTAACATAAGTTCCTTATTCACATAGTAGCTTCGTAATGTTATTCTCGAGGATTTTCAATTCAAACAAACTTGAAATTAATAAATTTATCTCATTAGTAAATTAAATTTACATTTGTGCACATATGATCCACATCATATGTCTTGATATCGAGTTTTTTGTATGGCTCATTGTGTTCTTTTTGAAATGTGAAATGGATATGTAATTTTCTTCAACCCCAAAGAAAGGTGCCATAATTTGTAGCATTCATAATCAAATAGCTCTTGCAAGGTGACAAATATTGTTTGGTGATTGCATAATGCAAATGTAGCATGGACACTTTTAGAGGGAAGCGTGGTCATCGTGTTGATTTCAAACCATACATGTCTTGACACTCCCTAGATGTCCCTATACACAATATATTTTTTATTTTGGAGGCTTCACACTTCTTTGGTTTTGTTTAGAAATTTATGAATTTCTTTTAGGTATCCATCATATATTATAGTTGCAAAAAAGAAAAGAATTAGACTAAGGTTCCCATGCATATATTGGGGTTTAGGGAGATCATGGTATATGTGACCTTATTTCCACATTTGGAGACTGTTTTCCTACCACTTAAATATGCAGATTTTAAGTTTGTGTGTAACATTCTTAAAACAGTGTGACACTGAGTGCACAAGACTCTCGCACCTTTACAACCTTATGGAATGTGTGTCGAGTTTGGGTGTAAAATTGTGACTATTTGGTCAGGGACCCATCTCGTGAAAATGTATCACCTAGTGAACAAGGCCTTTTCACTCAATATTGCAGTCTAAGGTTTGGATGATTTTTTTTTTTCCTTTAGATAACAAAAGAATTTCATTGATAGAATAGGAATGTACAAGCAGGAGAGTTAGGCATCTCCTTTCAAAACTCTGTGTCACCCCAGAAAAATAAAAAATGAAAGACCAAAAAGAACGCTAGAAACAACCCAAAATAATCAGCAGGCCCTATCAATTCAACAAGGAAAGCCAATCTTGCTAAATATCCAAAAAGTGCATCCCCCTGAAGTTCCCATTACTCACACACACACCAAAGAGAAGCCAAATGGTGAATCTTCTCTGATACCAGGAAAAGAGACGACTTCTTCCCTGAAAAAATGTGTGGGTTTTGTTCCATCCAGAAACCCCAATATACAGCAAATAAGGCACAATTCCATAACTCTTTACCCTCCTTTTTCCTGCTGAAGCCAACAAAATGAATTGCCAAAAACTCCACCGTCTTTGGACAAACCCAGCATTCCCCAAAATAATTAAATAGCTTGTTCCAAATCTTCCGGGCAAAATAACAATGTAAGAAAAGGTGCGGAGCAGTTTCAGAGCAATTAAAACAAAGCGGGCATATGTCTGGAGAGAGAGAATTTAATGGTCTTTTAATCTGTAACAAATTATTGGTGTTGATCCTATTAAGGACAACCAGCCCGAGAAAAGCTGACTTTAGAGTCGGATTTTGCCTTCCATGTAGTTTATAGAGAGGAAAAGAAAAACCTGAGCTAGTTAAGAACACACAAAAAGATATGCAGGAATAAAACCCCAAGAGATCCAAAGACCAAGAATGGCTATCAGCTTCCAATGAGACTCGACAATTATTCAACAAGACTAACAAGGAGGTTAGCTCCTCCATCTTCCTGTCATTCAAGGGTTTCCTAGAGTGAAAATTCCAAGAAGGTCAAGGACTACCCGGCACCACAAGGAAAGACGAAATAGATCCATCCTGTCTTGTGCTCAAGCGAAATAGGTGAGGAAAAAGGTGGTCAAAACAACACTCCCCAACCATAGATCTTTCCAAAAGCAAATATTGCAGCCCCTACGCAGTATAAATTTAGTATGGGGAATAAAGAGGGAATAAATCTGAGAGATGGCTTTCCACGGACTTTCCGATGAACATCTAAGACCCGTATTGGTATCCCACCCGTTCTCATCAAGTCCCGATTTACTTTTTATAATTTTATGCCACAAGGAAGAGACCTCTAAAGGAAACCGCCAAAGCCATTTAGCCAAGAGAGCTGTGTTTTTAGACACCAAGTTACCAAGACCCAAGCTGCCTCCCTTTTAGGTCTACAGACCACCTCCCAACTCATCAAATGATCTCTAACACCCCCCACCCATGACCAAAGGAAATCTCTCATGATTGTCTCAATCCTACTAGCCACACCCACATAAATTTTGAAAATAGACATAAAATACAGCAGGATACTAGAAAGACAAGCTTGAATGAGAGGTCCTTTTGCATGACTGGAATATGTCACTCACTGGTTTGAGGGTAACACCATTAGTGTCAGGTACAGGTTCACTTTCACCTAAAATAGTCATATTAACCCTGCATTTGGGAGCATGGAATTTGGACATTGAATTTACATTTGTGTGGATTCGGATAAAACATGGTGCTAAATTGTATTTTCTTCAAAATCCACACAAACCCAAATCCAAACCTTGGAATCTATGCTCCCAAACACTACCTGATGGTTTGTCTAAGAAATTCAACCCCAGCCCCAAAGCATACTTGATCAACCAAACCAACTCATGAACACTCCTAACCAGTATATTGAATTGTTGACTTAATGATACTGTGTAAATAACTGTAAATTCATTGTCAGATGGCATATAGATGTGTGAATATATATTTGTCAATTATCATTTCTGTGTTTATGTGTGACTGTCTTATCATGCCCTCTTATTTCCTATGATCACCAGAGGCTAGATAATAGTCCATAATGAGAGCATTCTGTTTTACTAGTGAAAACTGTTTGACATGCATCCTTGCAACCAAATTAGTCATATCTATATAATGTGTTGAAACTGTAGCTTTAGTCTTTGATTGGCAGAACATTTGTTCCTTTCATTTGAATTTATACAAATAAGCTACCCTTTCTCCCTTTACTCAGTCCAGTTTGGAATGGTTCTATGTTCTTGGTTATCGTTCATGCAGTTTCTGAAGAGAGGTGCAATGAAGTTGAGAGCCTAGTGTTTGATCTCTTTGCAAACCTTGGGGCTACAGGTGCGAGAAATATTGGAAGTGGAACTTGTTATATTAATCTGCTTGTGCAGTGACTTGCACTCTTTCAATGCATAGCAATCTAATTTGAGTAGATTCTCTTGTATTTGTTTCAGAGGAGCAGCTAGATTTTCCAGTACTCTATGCTTCTGCTAAAGAAGGATGGGCCTCTTCCAGCTTCACAAAAGATCCTCCCAATGATGCAAAGAATATGTCCCAGTTGCTTGATACCATTCTAAAACATGTTCCTCCACCAGTTGCTAGCCTTGATGCACCATTCCAAATGCTGGTTGGTAGTAGAATATTGATGGAACTGCTGTGTGTGTTGTGTGCACACGTGTGCGTTTGTTGGGTATTTTTCTTGTCCAGGGGCAGGGTGATCTGATAAAGCATGGAATTCACACTTAATAGTTATAGTTACCCTTGTAAAGGTTCCTACGTTTACTACATGTAATTTTTATGTCATCTGGTATGTTTTATTTTTTATTTAATATTTTTTAGTGTGGGTTGGAGGTTCTTTATGGTTGTGTGTGTGTGTGTATAGAAACCTTTTATTCATTATTTTCTTCTTAATTTGGGATTCTTTGAAAAGATGCTTGGCAGTTGCTTTCAGGTTTCCATGATGGAACGGGACTTCTATCTTGGGCGAATATTGACTGGCCGCATTTCTTCTGGGGTTATTCGTGTTGGTGATAGAGTTCATGGACTTCGTAGCACAGATTCTGGAGTTGAGAAAGTTGAAGAAGGAAAGGTTTGTGGTTCTATAGACTGATTCCAGTTGGAAGTATGGCTATTAAAAACTGTCTTCACCAATGACAGGAGCTCAACTCCATGTCAATTCTGCTATGCATCTGTTTCTTTAAAGCATTTTAAACATGAGACTATCGCTTCGCTTCAGCCAAATTGTACTAAAAGAAACTTGGACCGTTAAAGTCCCATATAACAGTTTGTTTATAGTCTTTAAATACTTGGTAGTACTGGGGCTTATATCTGTAGTCTTTCGGAATATGTTTCTCTTAATGGAACCATAGGAGGTTTGAATTTTTCATGTGTTTTGTAGAGGCCCAATAGCCTTAGTGAATGGGTGAATATGAAGTACTCCTGTTTATGTTAAGCTCCTACTTGGTGATTGGCTTACTTTAGTTGAAAAGAGAATGGGCCTGGCAAACAACTTTTTTAGGGCAAAAGGTGTTGACCTCCCTTGAGGTTTGGCAAAAAAGCGCGGGCCTCGATGGTTTGATAAATCCCCTTGACTTTCTTGACATATGAATTTTGGGGCACTTATACCTCTCCCTGGCTTGTTGTTTGGCCAAATATCAGGGAGGTCTGCATTTTTTGCCAACCCTCAAGGAGGTCCATTGGATTTTTGAAACCTTAAGGTAGGTCCATGTCTTTTTGCCAAACTTAGTTTGTGAAAATTTGTAAACCTTAGGGGAGACCTATGTCTTTTTCCAAAACCCAAGGGAGGTCAATGCCTATTTATATTTTATCCTTTTATTTATTTATTTATTTAGTTTTTTTAGTAAGGAGAGCCATTTTATTCCATCTAGAAAAGCATCAAGAGGTTCCAGCCCAAGTGCACAAACAAACTCATTTTCAAGACAATGACTCAATCTAGACAAGAATGCAGTGCACATCCTCCACACTCTATAGGATGCCCTGAGTGCCAAAAAGTTAACTGCTTAAACTAGCTACCTTTGAACCGATTGAGCTACATTTCTTCTCCGTCGAAGCTTATCCCATTGGTTTCTGTTTGCACAATCCAAAAAATGATTGGAGGGATAAAAGTAATGATCGTTTTCCTCTCTGCCCAGGCATTTACATCTTTCCAAGCCCAAATTTCCTTGGAGAATGTTGCCACCAGCAAGGGCTCAACAGGAATTTGACTGTTCTTATTTCGTTTCATTGTATATCAAATATTGAAACACTCAATGGAATCCAAAATTCTATTGAATAGAATGATCCTTTTTCATTCCACAAAACCAAACTAGAATAGCTATTTAAGAACCTTATTTTCGCTTCAAATGCTTGAGCTGTAACCCTGATTTAAGGAAAACAGGAAAGGTTCTTATCATAAGTCAAATTTCTTTTGTTAAATCACAAAATTTTAACAAATTGCCTTTATTACCTACAAATTTGTGTGAGACTACCTGGAATTGTTCTTATCTTTTTGATAGAAAAAGAAGAGACCTTATTGAAGAGAGGAGAAGAACCACAAAAAAATAAAAAAATAAAATAAAAAGAAGAAGAAGAAGAAGAAATCCTCCTTAGAAAATAAAAGAATTAATGGAAATAAAATTTGAAATTGTTTGGATAAGTTAAGAAACTTTCAAACCATTCAAATTCAAAATGAAATAAAAATTGTGCTCTCGTTCAAATTTAGTGTTTTTTTTTTTTTTTCCAATCTAGATCCAGGCAATCGGGTATAGAATTGTTAGCTTATAAGGCTATAAGTTAGTAATTGTTGCCTTGTAGGTTTTGAAACTGATGAAAAAGAAGGGTACAAGCATGGTTCTAATTGACAGCGCTGGAGCTGGTGATATAATATCAATGGCTGGGTTGGCAAGTCCATCCATTGGGCATACAGTGGCAAATGTACAGGTTTGTGGATCCATTTAATGTTTATTTACTTGATGTCAATGACTTTCTTTGCCTGTCTTATTTGTGTCTGTTTCCTTTAATGAAAGAGGTAATTAATGTTGACTAATTCCTTTGGGGTTGGGGTTCGTCTCTTGTTGTGAAGTTGGCGTGCTTTTCGCATACCTTGTTCAAGAGGTCGCAGCCTCTGCAAATAATGGGACTGGCATGTGTACTATATGCATAAGTGCACTGCATTGAACTCGATCCTGGGTTTTATTTTATTTGTTTGTTTGTGTACTTTGCTGCACATAATTTTTGTCTAGTTTGATTATTTTCCCCTCTTCATGCTCAGCCATCAACTTCTAGCCTACCGGGGTGATTCGTGTTGATATTAAGTGATTGCATGTTGGACAGAGGATGAGTCCTAAATGGACCTATGCTACCTCTGATAGGTGTTATTTGTTTTTGTTGTTTTTTTATGTATGTGTGTGTGTGTGTTTTATTTTTAACTTTCACTTTTTATGTTATATTTATTTATATATTTTCCCATGTTTGGAATGGGTGTTTAAGAGCAGTAATGACTAATGATTCAAACACAACATTTCCAAGTTTTAATACTTACTCCATTTCCTATAATTAAAGTGCTTTTTTATACACTTGAGGATTCCAATATTGCAGCCTTTTTTTTTGGAAAAAATTCTGCTATAATTTCTTGCAGATGTCCTCAGCTATGCGCTCTGTATTGGTAATCTGTCTAGGGTAAACCCTTCATGCCTTGTGGCTACTATCACTGTGGCTCAGGTTGAGGTTGCTCTTTTAACATATCAAATACCGCCTCTCATACATGTTGAACTAGGATCTGGAAGTGCTTTGATGCTGTTTAGTATGAAATTAGGACATGAGAAGATTAGGAATTACAAAGTGCATCAAACTGGGTTTGTTAAACAGTGGAATTGGACCCTTCATATTTTGGGGAGTATGCTTTATGGAAATAGTATTAAGTAAGAAACATGAGGTAAAAAGCAGAGGAATGTGATCTGCATCTAAGGACTGTAACTAGAGAAATGAGTTGGGATTGTAGTAGCTCCTCGGAAGAGAAGCTTTGACATAGCAATTTGACGTCTAATCTTGGCATTTGTAACTAAAGAAATGAGTTAGGATCAATGTTACGATGGGATCCTAGTATGGTGCATCCGTGCATGTTAAAAAAGGTGGAAAGTTATTGGTATATGTCTATAGATATATTGGTGAAAAATGTGCAATGACACTTGTATAATTTGGAGAGGATGTTGAGGTCTCTCTAAAATTGAGAAGAGATTTTCTTTTATGGTGTGTAGATTAATAATGAATGGAAGCAGAATTATAAATTTGTAATATGATTCTTGTATAATCTGGAGAAGATGTTGAGATGTCTCTAAATCTAGAAGAAATTTTCTTTTGTGGAGTAGGTTAATAATGAAAGGAAGTAGAATTATAAATTTGTACTATGCTAATTCTCAACCTTTACTAATAAAAAAGTATGAAAAAAATATTGAATTATAATTTTGGATTGCTAGATTTAGTGTTTTGAAATGAATAACATATTTTCAAACAATCAAACCAATTTGTGGGTCCCAAAGATGTCATTATTTTCTGGTAGCTATGGTTGGGATTGTACCACTTTATAGCTACTTCTTCTCTAGTGTCCCGAGCCCCTGGAATGAAGTAGATTTATGTTCCTTGCTGGCAACTAGCCATTGATTAGTTTGACCATTGATTGTGTAAATCCAATGTTGATCTGTCTTTCTGGCCTATATCGCGAAGTTATAATTATGACTTCCCACAATGCGGTTTTAGGATAGGGTGGCAGTTGCTGGGAATGAATCAAGTTGGAATGGAAATGAAGGAATGGGTATGACAATAACTGCGTTTGGCATATAACAAGGAATTGGCATGACATCCTGGAATGTGAATAACTGTGTTTGACATGTAGACAAGAATGGGAATGAAGTTAATCAAATATTCTAAGGTTGTGTTTGGGAGTATGGATTTCAGGGCTTAGATTTAGATTTGTGAGTTTAAATGAAACTGAGTATAATTTTGTGTTACATTTTATCCAAATCCACGTAAGTCCAAATCCAAGGTCCCAATTCTAAGCTCCCAAATATGGGGTTGTGTGTTTAAAAACATAGGTGGATTATTTGATCTCAACGGAACTATTTTTTTTTTTGGCAATTCACCGGTTCCATCACTGAACCCAAAACCCAAATCCAAACCCTAAACCAATTTTTATACCTGCAAAAGCTCCCCAACCTTTCATTCAAATCTCCTCCCACCACATAAATCTTGGGAAAAAAGATACAAAAAAAAACCTAAATCAACACCATTTCCTCAAAAGCTGTCACTCCCTCACTTGTACTTGGGGGAGTTCCACTAGTACCACTACCAGGTGAAGTCATTGCTGATGCTGCTGTATGTGGCAGAGATGGTGCATGTACATGGATGTGTTCCTGAAGGAGAACAAGATGGAATGGGCATTCTAGAATTTTCCATTTGCTGAAATAAATTCTATTGGGTATTTTCTTCTTTTGCAGGGCATTATTTTGATTTTGGGAAAAATGGAATTGCTCCATTTCAATTTAGGGAGTTGGTGTCATGCTATGTTGAAACTGTTGTGGTATTGTGCTTGTGTTGAAACCACATAACCTACCATTCCTGTTTTTACTGACCCTCCCAATGGTAATGAGAATGCAAAAATGGCTTAATTTAATTTTTTATTTTGGGTGATTTCCTGTATTTATTCCCATTCCAAAGTGGCCAAACATCAAGTTTTTGGGAATGAGGACTTCATTCCCATTTCAAGTCTTTCATACCCACTTACCAAACAAGGCCTTTGGTCCATGGAACGGCAATGGGGGCCTAGTACCAGGCATGATTAAAAATGGGCAACGCTAGGGGTATATCTCTATACGTATATTGGTGAAAAAATGTGAAATGGCACTTGTTTAATTTGGAAAGGATGTTGAGGTGTCTAAATCTAGAAGAGGTTTCTTTCTTGAAGTATACTAATAATGGATAATCAAATATAAATTTCCGATACAATAATTTTCAACTTTTACTAATAAAAAAGTATGAAAAAATTATTGGATTATAACTTTGGATCTCTATATTTAGGTTTTTGGAACGAAAATGTACCATGTTTTGAAACAATCGCTTGGTTTCACTAAGATACCAGTTTTTTTTTTTTTTGGTAACTATGGTTGGGGTTGTAGTAGTTTATAGCTACTTTTTCTTTAGTGATGTGGGCGTCTGGAATTAAGTAGAATTTTATGTCCTATTTTAGCAACTTGTCGTTGATTAATGTGGCCCTTGATTGTGCAAACCCAATGTTGATCTGTCTCCCATCCCTGTATCTTGAATTTATAGATATGATTTCCCACAATGTTATTTTAGCATAGGGTGCTGGTTGCTTATTAACTTTAGCTGGATGTTCAAATGTTATTTGTGAGCTTTGGTTCTATAAAACTGAATTATTTTTCTTTATGTAAAAAATAAGTGAATTCGTTTGTATCATTGTCAGCATAAAAACTTGCTGCGTGTGTGGGTTCGTTTCTCAAAGATCTCTCTCTATCTCTCACACACAAACACACACACAGACTTTTTCTTTTTTCCAAAGATCAGGGACTAAAACAAGCTCCCAAAGATTTGGCAGCACATACGACCTGGTCGCATGGATTTTGGTTTATTTTACTGCTTGTCCTTTAAGAAGTTGGCATTCTAGCATTTAATGGTTAGCACTATGTTTTGGTGCCGCAGGCTAACATCTGTCTTTTTCTATTGTGGATATTGTGAACCTATATTAGGTTCTTTTTTACTTCAATTGTTGAGGAGTCAACAAATCCTGCCAACTGCTGGATGAGGCATTTGGTGATGATGTTTGAATTGGCCATTAATTATAATTTTTTTCCTAATTTGGTCTCCATATAATGTCACTATGTTTTCTTGGGTTTGCATCTTGTATATGCATGGGGTTTTATTTTACTTATTTCATTTTTAGTGGGGCTGGGGGGGAGGGGGGATAGTGTGCCTCTCTCATTTAGGAAAACTAGGTAATTTTTTAATTTATTTGTTGTGGCATATACATAGTGCGAGCATGGGACTTTTATGATCTTGGTTTCGTGTCAAAGGCTCAAAGCTGTGTGAGAAGATAAATGAAAGAAAAAATTATGTGCCTCTGTCCCAAGTTTGAAATTTTTCTTTACTCTTTTAATTTTTGCCTGGGATAACTTTGAGAGTTGATTATTGGATGTGCATTGCATTTGAGTGGGACTTTGTATATTGTGATATTGAATTGGTTATAGAGCATGGATTTTGTTGACTTTGGTGTATTCCCAAGAGAGGGGGGGGGGGGGGTGAATTGGAGATTTAAAAAATTCTTCCTAGATTTAATGTCTAGCAGCAGTATGACACAACCTAGGGTCTGTCTATGCAATCCCAAATTCACAGATAAATATAATATGTGGAAATTGAATCATGCACAGCATTCATAGTCTATTGAAGATAACATACACGTGCAGTAAGTAAAGTGCGGAAATATAAAGTACGCACACGGTATGTTTGGGGTTTGACTAATATTGTCTACATTCCCGCCTTGGCTCGCAAGCCCAAGGATTACCACTAATGCTCACTTAACGGGTGGATTGACACCGGTTACAATCAGGTCAAATTACACTAGGACTGACCTCAACCTTTACACACTCTCCTTACGGGGCGGAGAAGGCCCTACCGATCCTTACGGCCTAGATCAATACCCCTCAGGTCACGCCTGGAATACAACAATGAGTATTAAATTTTTGCGTACAATTCTAGTGCTTCTAAACACAAGCAAATTTGTACCAATAAACACAAGCAATAATCAATGCACCTCAAGCAGATAGGAACTATAAGTTTAGTGCAAACAATGTGTAATAGCACTCTAGGTAATGTCAATAATCAATCAAGCGCAAGAGTGTATTCTCAACCTAACTTTGAAACACTTTATCAATATGTATCAATCAAAAGTAGTTTCTAAATTTTCCAAATAGTGTAATCAAAATCTCTCAAAATGATTTTCTCAAAAGTTCTAGCACAAGACATATTTGAACACAAGTTTGTCAAAAAGATTTTTGCAAGAACACAATAAAAGACAAGCTTAATAAGTATTGCAATAATGGTGCAAAGACTCACAAACTAAAAGTTTTTCTCTCACAATAGATTTATTGATTAAATCAGGGGGAAAAAAACTTTAGGCTAAACTCTCAATCTAAAAGCAATCACACAATCACAATAATGAGAGTTTTAGCAAGTTGGAACAATATAGAATCACTTAAAGGCACTCTCACCAAGCTTGATTTATCAAATGAATAACAATGGGTGAAGTATAGGCTTTGTTTTGGAAGAATAAGCTTTCAAAAATTCAGAGAATTTTTCTCTTAATCAAATCACTAATTCTTGCTTAATCTTGCAAATGAGGACCTATATATAGACATGCTAAATATTTTGACCGTTGGGGATATTAGGGGAATTATTATAATTGTTTTAAATGAGTTTAACAAAAATAACCCTGATTTACCCTAATTAACCCGTGGTAAATTTTGGCCAACCTGAGAGTTTCGTTTGACCGAGCTGTAGGTTCGGTCGCCCGAATAGACACGTGAAGAAAAGTAAACTTTAAAAGTTCGGGTGCCTGTAAACATGTTTGGTTTACTGGCCAAGGTGATTTTCAAAATGTCCGAGGTTTGGTCGCCTGGTCTCAAGTTCGGTCTGCCGAACTTGCATGTTTGGTCGCCCGAGGGTTTTCAACGTGAAGTTCGGGTGCCGGAGTTGTTGGAGAAGTCCTTAATAGGTGTTTGGTCGACTGTGAACACTAAGTTCATTTCAGTTTGGTCGCCCGAAGTCAAGTCAACATTTTGACTTCCCTATGTTCGGTCGACCGAGGCGTTTTGAACGCCAAGATTCGATCGCCCGAATCCTTAATACTTTAACACTTAAGTCCTGTTTTTGAAAATTGATTTCCCCTGATAGCATGCATATATGATAATGAAGACTTACCTAAGTGCTTGTTTAAGGACCTAGGTCTTTTCTAAGGCCTTTGAGCTTGTAGTTCCTACCATTCATGACATGCATCAATTATTACAGACCTTTTGATTAAAATTACAGACCCGAATGAATTAAATATAAATTACAAATGTAAACAATTTGTCTTCAAATTCTTCGAGTCACCGTATGCCTTTTCCAATTCATGCAAGACTGATTCTACGCACAAACTCGGAAAACATTAAATACCAAGGTATTTGTCATAATCAAAACGTGATATGACCTATAAGGTCAACAGATTCATTCAACATATTGGCCACCGTTTCTTTGGCCTCTACACCAAAGCTTGATTTAAGTTTATTGTGTCAATAGTTGTAATTTTTATGTTTGCTTCTCAAACATGTGAGACTCTTTCCATCTGTTGTTTTAGACATATTGTATTCTGTAATATAGATGTACTATCCACCTTATGATATCCTCATGAGATGTTGCTACCACTTTACTACCATGTTGGTTAAAAACCAAATTTATTTCCATTCTTTAACAAAGAAACTAAAACTAACTTATGGTTACATCTATCAGGTTATGACTGCATTGCCAACTGTTGAGTTGGATCCTCCAACCATTTCCATGACTTTTGGTGTAAATGACTCTCCACTGGCAGGTCGTGATGGTTCCCATGTGAGTCAGATATTTTGACATGTGTTTTTACATAAAATGTTAAGTTTTAATATGGATGTATTTTCCATTTCTAATTTTGTCACTCATATTTTAATTGTGTCACTATATGCTCTTCTAGATATGTTGGTAGTTTATCAGCTTGTTTACTTGTTACCATAGCTCAAGGTATCAATTTTTCCAAAATCACTAGAAGTTCCAGCTGAAATTCCAGTGTATGGGAGCGGTTGAATGAATTCTTTATTTCAGTTTCTTTTTAGCAATTGATGTGCTGTAATTCATTAATTTTTGGAAAATTTTGACCAAAACTTCCAAGATCTGGCCAGGGACAGAATTTTGGTATTTTAAAGAAAAAACTAAAAAAATTAAAGAAAAAACTAAATAAACACATTTTGAGGCTTTCTTTTTTCTAAAACCCATGAATGCACCATGGTGCTCCTTTATTTCTTTCCATTCTTTCAACAAAATTGTGCCATGAGTGACCCTCCATTGCAAAATTTCTTCAAATTTGGGCTTATAAAGCCTACTTGGACCTTGTCTCGGGCCATTCAGATTTGATTTGGCTGATGTATTTGCTATGTACAAAGATGCTGCTTATTATTGTGGTTGTTATTATTAACCAATATGTTTGAAACCATGAAAGTTGAAACATATTTCAAAATGAGCCAAAGTTTTCTAAATAAATTGCACCACTATTCTGACATCTTAATACATGATTTGATGAATTCAGTACAAGGTTGTTTAGATCATAATAAATGTTAAGCTAAATAATAAGTTATCATAAACAAATGTTTGATGGGCATTGTGTTGCTTTGAATGGATTTTTGTTTTTTATTTTTTTGGATGATTGATGATATCAATTTATAAAACCCACATACTATTCCTAGTAATTTCCATAATTTACTAGAAATTTGCTTTATTTTCTTAATTAAAATTAAATTTCCATCAAAATCAAAATTTCTGTCTATTGAGAGCTTCAAAATTTCTATCAAGATCAAAATTTAAGTCCCTGCTATAGCCAAGGTCTTAAATTTCGATTTTGACTAAAATTTCAAAGGCCCAAAAGTACGGAAATTTCGATTTCCATGCCAGTTTCAATTTCAATTTGAAAAAGCAATGGAAATTAGTAGTAAAGCATGGAATTATTTCATGAAACTTAATTTATTATATAAATAAAGATAATTTAGACATGAATATATAAATAAAATATTGTTGCTAAAATAAAAGTTTAATTTTACACATATTTTTTTTGATAGCAAAAGAAATTTATAGATAGATTAAGAATTTACAAACAGGAGAATAAGACATCTTCTTTCCATACTCTGGTTACCCCAGATAATTTTTGACATAATTTCAAAAGCCCTTCTAATAATCCTTCTTTCAATTAAAAAAAAAAAGAGATAAATTAAAAGAGAAATTTTGCTCTGCTTTTAAATCTTACATTTGAATTCCAGGGAAATTTCATTCTATAGTTAAAATTTCGATCAGTTTCGCTGAAATTTTGAGATTTTGATTAATGTTGAATGATTTGTTGAAATTTCAGTGGAAATTTTGTAAGACCGAAATTGCTTGCCATTTCAATTTCAAGGGCGATGGAAAGTGGAACTTTTTGCAATTTTGGGAAAATTTAAGACTATCGCCATAGCTTTAGAAGTTCAACAGAAGTGCCCATATCTGAGAGACAGAAGTTTACTATCCTTGGTTCATAGGATATTAAGCTTGATAGAAGATTGGTTTTACTACTTGGAACTTGCTGCCACGGCCAAATTTTGGAAAAAAAAATTGGTTATGGATGCAGTATTTTTGGCCAGTGTGTTGCAACAATCTGCCTGTGTGATGGAGACCTGGGGTATGGGTAAGTGCACAGTCAAACTGTGGCACTTGGGCTGTTTTACTACAGGGGGATTTGAGTAGCACCCTTACTATGAAAGCTTTTGGTGCAGCAGCAGAAACTTGCATGAATCCATGTCAATGTGCCTGCAAGTCTGTCCTTTCTCTTATATTTTCTAATTTGGAAACTAAAGGTATCATGATTTGGACATCTGATTTCCATGTCCATTTTTAATTATGATTATGTTTATCATTAAATAATATTAATACATAAAATTTAACTTTTTTTACCCAATATCAGCAACATATTGAGCCCATTTTATTTATTGAATTTAGGCACCTAGTAGCTGTGTTTGTGCCTCTGTCCATTAGTATGGTTTCCTCTAGGATAAGCTATTTTTGTTCAAACTGTTTGACAATAGTAATTGTGCTCATTTTTGTTGAACAGTGTGAATATGTTGCAATACACGTGATTTTTTGGAGCTTTTGGAAGTCATGTTGCTTAAAAATATATTGTAATTTTAACAATTCAAATTCGTTAAAGCTTAGATGTTGGGAAGCAAAAGGAATAATGTTATTTTGCTAATTATTTAATTTTATATTTGCTTTTTGATCCTTTATAGCAGATATATGGAGTTGTATGCGGAATGGATTCATGGTAGAACTATAGTGCTAGGTCTGGAGTGGTCTCCTATTTTGGTTAAATGCTCAAAAAAGATTTACAAGAATACTCCATATAAGAATCAAGAATCCAGGAACGATAGCCACTCCTTTCGAATAGGAGCCTATCATCCAACAAACTTAATAAGGAGGCAAGCTCCAAAACCTCTCTATCATTATGATTCCTACTAAAACGGGACCCCTATAGAAACCTGCCCCATTAGAAATAAAGAACAGAGAACTAGGTTCATTGTGCAAAGAGGACAATCTAAACAAATGGGGAAAAGATGATCAATGCGAAGAACCTCCCAATCAATGTCTTACCAAAACTGAACATGATACCTATTTCTCACTATAACATTTGTATAAGGTATAAAAAGAGGATATAACTGTGAAATATCCTTCCAAGGACTTTCATAAGAATATGTCAACCCCAAATTAGCATCCACCCATTATCTTGCCAGCCAAATTTACTTTTAATAACATTGTGCCAAAGGGGAGACTCTATGGAAAACACCACAACCAATTACTCATTACAACTATGTTGTTAGGCACCAACTTACCAAGGCCCAAATCACCCTCCTTTTTAGACCTATAGACAACCTCCCAACTAACCAAGTGATCTTTATTCTCCTCCACCCTGAATCAAAGAAAGTCGCTCATGATTTTCTAAATTCTACTAGCTAACCCCATAGGTGTTCTAAAGGTAGACAAGAAATGAAAAGGAATGCTAGCAAGGCAAGCCTGAATGAGTGTAACACGCCTGCCTCCAGAAAATAAGCACCCTTTCACCCATCCAACCTCTAAGACACCTTCTCCACCATTGGGTCTCAAAACCCAACCAATTGAACTGAACTGTACTCGTTTATATGTTTTTGAACTGATATTTGCACAGCCCTACTCATGGGAGCCTTGGGAGGTTCATTTGTTAGATTCACAATGTCGGGTTAAATGGGCAATGGGGAGAAATTTTGATTTTGGAAGGTTTTGTGGATTAGGACAGCACCTTTTTGTAGTGCATTTCCTCACCTCCATAGTCGCTCAACTCATCATAAATGCTTCAGTTTGTAACTTTTTGGTTTTTAAGGAGGATACTATTTTTTGGAATTCCTGGTGTAGAAGGAATTTGATTGAGAGGGAAGCTGGAGGTTTGACCCAGCTCTTGGGGGGGGGGGGGGGGGGCTGGATTCTTTTCATCCGTCTTCTTGTATTGATTGTAGATTTTGGGTTTTGGATGGCTTGGGGGAGTTCTCTTCCAAAATTGTTCTTTGTTCTGATGTTAATGGTTTTTGGTTTGTTTGCCATTCTTGACTGTACCAATACCAATGATTGGCTCCAGGTTAGTTGACAGTTGAAAGCTTTGTCTCCAGAAGTTTGCTTTCTTTGTTTCCAAAGCAGTTAAAGGAATGCTCATTTATTTCTACATTGCTTTGTTTTTTTTTTTTTTTTGGAGCATTTGGTGCAGGCATTTTTGTGGTTTTAAGGATTTTTAGGTGCGCCTGTGTCTTTGGAAGGGTTTTTGCTTCACAGTTATTAGGGTTTTGGCTCTGATAAGGAAGTGAAAATTAATTTGGATATGTGCTACTTTTTCTATTGGATGGAATATTTGGTTGGAGCATAATTCTACAATCTTATTTAAATATAGAAGGGAATTTTAGAAACCCCGCTATTTGGGGGTTGCAGAGGGAATGGAACAGAACGGAGAACTATTTGATCCCTTTCCACTCTAAAAACAAAACTGCCAAATGTAAGCATTTCTAACCTCTATTTTCATTCCTTTTTTTATGTCCTTACCCTCCGCCCTAGTGTAGTCGTGGAAGCCGTCACTGAGGGATTTCATGATGTTTAGATGTTGAGGCATTACCAGAGAAAAAATGGTAAGACCCTCACTACAGCTCCTGTATGCTCAAGTACATATAACTTGAGGGTGCAGTATACAAGCAAGCAACCTTATTTCATTTACTTTTTAGTGTTTCTTCATTATCTTTATTTAAGGTACTTTTAATGGGATTATATCTTTTTGATTTTATTGTATTTTTATCTAGGAAATTAGTATTTGAGTTTATTGAAGTTAAAAATTACATTCCTTGTTTTTCAAGCAATTTTATGCCTATAAAATAGCATAAGTAATACTTTTAGTTTTTAGTTATAGTTGATTTGGAATGGAAATTCTTTTGGATCTTATGCCTTGCATCTCCTTAACATCTCTTATGCATTACTCTTATTAGAGTTCAATTGGACTGGAAATTTATTTGGACTTACTTATCATGCATCACCTTTACAATGTCTCATATCTAATCCCACATTACAGGTTGCCCCAACGATACTCTTCAAATCATTTTTATTGCAAATAATACTGATTTGTTGATCCAATGCACCTTGATATTACAGTCTTGTCTTACCCAGAGTGATCCTAGAAATATGAGTATACTGTTCCACTCTTGTTACTTTTACCACTCTAGATGAACTAAGAAGCTATTTTGATATCCTTTTAGCTGACTGGAGGAAAAATTGGTGATCGATTAATGGCTGAAGCAGAAACAAATCTTGCCATAAATGTTCTTCCAGGCTTATCAGAATCATATGAAGTTCAGGGGAGGGGGGAACTTCAACTTGGTTAGTGCCCTTAATTTTCCACGCGTCTTGCTATTTCCTGCGTCAGCTTCAAAGCTTAAATAAACTAACTGCATTTGTATTTTAATTTCTCACGGCTTGAATTGAAACATTTTTTGCACCATAAAGGTGAATTATACGTTGAGTGTATGTTCTTTGCTGTAAAAACAGGTATCTTGATAGAGAACATGAGGCGTGAAGGATTTGAGCTCTCTGTCTCACCACCTAAAGTCATGTGAGTTTTTTAGTTTGGCATTTGCAATTGTTTGCATTACTACAGTGCTTCATTGTTCTCACTTCTCACTATGGAGATTTTTGGTATTTAGTTGTTTTATATATTTTGCTGGCCGAGTTTTAATCTTTTGAAAGGCCAGGATTGGCCTTTCATTGTTGTTGGGTCTATATAGAAGGATTGCAGTTTTTTCCTTGGAGTGGGGGGGAATATGTTATTGAAATATTGCGGCTATGCAACTTTTTTTCCTTTGATTATGATGTCCAGTGTGAGTAATTAGGAAACCATTTGTGTGATTATCTAGGTTTTCTTATGTCTTTTCCTTTGTACTTTTTACAATTTTTTAGTCTAATGATCTTGATCAGACCTCCTTGATATAGCCTAATGCAATCACCCGAATTTTTTCTTACTGATAGCCTTGGTTTCTAAACGATTTAGCCAGCACTAATTCCTGTTTTCCCATTATAGTGCTAAATGAAAGATGCAATGTGAGGGCCATTTGTAAATTTTTTAACTTTGTAGGGTCTCATTTGTGGATATTCTTTTGCCAACTTTGTGTTGTAGGCCTTGTTTCTCTCTCTAGAACTTGATAATGTGGACAAGTTTTAGAATGGGATATTTTTTTTGCTTTATGGGACCTTATCTGTTTCTGATTTTTCTGTTAATTTTCTCCTAAAAGTTATGGCACAAAACTTTTCAACATGGCCATTTGATGGCGGTTTTTGTTAGAAGCTCTTCAATAGATTATAATGGTAGCTACAATGTAAGTTGCTCTGCTAGATTAACTTCCAAAACTCTGCGAATCTACAGTTTACTATTTTCTTCCTTTCAAATATTAACTTACAGTACAATTTCATGAAAAATCTGTTTCTGTTGCCACATTATTGAATTCAAAACTTATTAGTATGTCTGTGTTGGCTCAGGTATAAAACTGAGAATGGTCAGAGGCTTGAGCCATTGGAAGAAGTGACCATCGAGGTAAGAATCACTACATGGAATTTTCAAAGTTTTAAGTGTTAGCTTTCTATCCTGTTGGATTTGTGACATTAGACCATAAGATGTTATTTCAGGTAAATGATGAACATGTGGGTTTAGTTATGGAAGCCCTTTCTCATAGGCGAGCAGAGGTTCTTGACATGGGTCCTGTCGCTGGCAACGTTGGCAGAACGAGAATGTCTTTGACTTGTCCTTCAAGGTTAGTTTGTGGTTTTATCCCTTCTGTACTGATTTTCTTGTTCCAAGTTCATTAACCTTACGGGATCCAATAATTGCAAGAAAACAGATATTCTGTTATTGCAAGATTAATTTTATTCGGTCATATGCTTTTTAGTAAGATCTTTTATTACTTTTTTTTTTAATTCTTTGGAAGTTTTTATTTATAGTATCCTCCAAACATTTTGGTGCATTTTTTGTTATTTGTCATAAAACAATTATTAAAAAAAAGAATCTATGAAAAGGAGAATAAGACATCTGCCCATGAAAAACCTGCATGCTAAATTTACCTAATATCCCAACTCAAGGGGAAACTGCCTGAGCCATTTACCCATTAAAGCAGTGTTTTTAGATGCCAACTAACAAGACTCGAAACCCCCGCCATCTTAGACTTACAAATAATCTCTGAGCTAACCAAAAAATTCCTTCTGCCACGGACCAAAGGAAATCTCTCAATGCTATATCTTGTTGAACAAGTTTGGGCTTCATGTCCTTGAATGCTCTTGTCCATCATCTCAAGTGGTGGAACCCTAGAATGGGTCACTACCTCAAACTCATTTAATTTTGAATAATAGGAACTCACCTTACAGAATGCAAGGACCGTCACCCCTACTCTTTAAACGGTAAAAATCCTAATGCACCATTACCCCTCAATTGTGTATCCTCATGATAGGAACCCCTGTGGGGTCATCATCCCAGGTCAACTGTCTTTGAATAATGGGAATCCAATTAAGTGTATAAGAGTTTCCATCTCTTTTAGGAAAAATAAACAAAATGAAACACCTGATTTCACTCTTCGTAAGGCGTTCTAAGAGGAAGTTTGGGATATGGGAATTAAGTTACAAATTGAGAAAGTTAATGAACTTCAAAAGAAGTCCATTAGGTGCCTCAATTTGTTCGTTTGGTCTCCCGTTTGGTAAATGGGTAATTTGTAATTGATGTGCGACAGCAACAGAAATTTAGAAATAGAGAGAGAATTGAGAGATTTATGGGAGAGAGTTATAAAGAAGAAGAGAAGAGGAGGAGAATTACAGAGGTACCGAGGGAGAGAAAGAGACAGCAAAGCAGAATTACAGAATAGAATTAGAAGGCAGCCGAGAGATAGAAGAGAAGAAGGAAAGAGGAAGAAGAACAAAGGAGAGGAGAGGGAAACTCAGTCAGAAAATCTGAATTCAAATCTGATAACCAACCAATTCATACATTACATAGTACTTATACATCTAAAATTACAACTAAAACATATATTTACAAAACAAAACCAACTGAAACAAAAAAATTACAAAATAACATTAAAGTGCATAAAATACTCAAAATGGCCATAAAACTAACTAAAATTCTGTAATAACCAGAAAGCTTCCCAAACTAAAATGAAAATACTAGCTACAATATAAACATCTACTGTTCTCTATTGGCGGTTCTCCATCATGCTCCCCTTGTTAGAGAGAACTCGACATTGAGTTCCGAAATGGCATAGTATCTTTAACTCCATGAGTGGGAACAAAGGAGAACATGTAGGCAATCAAAAGGAGTCACAATGTGCAGCGCATCATCAATCACCATTAGAGAGTATCTAGAAGATCCTCCAACTGCTAGCAGCATAGAAAATTGCAATGTCCTCTGATAAAATAACAAGTCCTCCAAACAAGAAATCAATTTAATATTCAAATCTATTGGTAACTCCAGCAAATATGCATTTAGTCCAGACTCTAGAACGATTGACAATGTTTCAATAGATTTGGTTGAAGAAGAATTTGGAGGGATGAGATGCGAGGGATAGAGGAGCAAATTTGCTAGATGGAAGAGAATTAATCTCAAGGGAATTTTCAACAATATGATCCATGATTAAAGAATTTTCAACAAACTTTGGAGCATCCAATTGTTCCCCACTCTTTGGGTTAGAAATGGAAAATTGAGATTGAAGAGCAAGGTGTCCTAACAGTTAGCAACTGATCTTGAATTTCATTACAAGTCTCAACAACCAAGGTTGGTGACAAGTCAAGTTCCATTTCTGGCCTAGAGGCTCCAATGGTGTTTAGGGTTGCTAAAGACAAGTCTAAAGGCATTATTTTGAAAAGATTCATGACCTATGTCCACATAAGAATAAAAAATTGTACACTAATAATGTGCAAATCATTTATCTAGTCGTGATACTCAATTATTCAACAATTTGCATTGCCGCTTCTGATATTTGATTGTTTATCCTTTAACAATTTGAGTTTTCTCTTGAACATCTTGGGAGGGTCTAGGACTACATTGTGGCTGTTAAAGCTTGATATACATTGGTGGCCCACAACCTAATAGCTTAAGCTTTTAGGTGAAGTGGCAATCTAACATGGTATCAGGGCCAAGTTGTTACGAGGGTCCTAGTTTCTAGTCTTGTTACCCATGTTTATTGTGTAGTTCTTAAAACATTATTATATTGCCTGTAATGGGTGTTATGTATTATTTGTTTATTTCTCCACAAGCAGGGGAGTGTTAAAGCTTGATATACATTGTTGGTCCACAACCTAATAGCTTAAGCTTTTAGGTAAAGTGGCAATTTAATAGTGACCATGGAGAAACTGATCTAGAATGATGAAACTCTTCAAGATTAGAAGTGGTGTTGTGGGTTGGTAGCTGGAGAAATCTCTTAGCTTTCAATGCCATGTGGTAAGCCTCAGATAGAGTAGTGGGACGTTTTTGAATTTGCAAAAAAATGTGCTTTCTGATTTCATCGCTAACCCTTTTTCGAACATGATCACCACTCTAGATTCCTCACTAAGAGCACATTGACAAAGATGGTCTCTAAATTTAAGGTAATAATGGGTGACACTAGAAGAAAGTTTCCTAAGACTACAATTGGTCTATAATTGCTACTTGTAAGAGTTTGGGGCGAACTTCTCTTTTAAATGTATCTCATTTCAGACCAACTAGTAACAGGTGGTTCTCCGAGATAAATTCTCTCTTTACTTTTTGCCAATATTGTTTTGCTAAACCAAGAAATTTTAATTTAGCTAAGTAGATACTTTGGTCAATTCTCTATGTCATCCAACCAATCTAAGAAAACTGAGGACCTAAACAACCATTAAAATCGAGGCACCTAGGTTTTATCAATTGTTGAGAATTTCCAACTAGAAGGGAACTAGATATGTGGAATTGATCATCATCATTTTTTTAATTGGTGCGCAAATATGGACCAATTCAAACAAGTACTAAATACATAAGCAACATTAAATCAATTTCTGTGGAGTCCAAGTAGGGTAAGCTCATGCAACATTACCAAAAGGTCCTTGTGCTGAGTTTTAAGAGATTCTTCAAATAATTCACCTCAATTTCTCGCAGATGCTCCAAGAAAACACCAGTTAGAAACTTTGTGCCACACTGGAAGTATGTATCAAACGATTGAAGATGGATTTCTTGAGACCAATGCTAAAATATCACAAAAAAAAAAACTAATTTGTCGCAATAAATATCAAAATACGACAGCTGGGCCTCAATCTGAATGGTGGTGAATCTTCAAAACTCTTAAATTTGTATTGGCAATCTTAAGATTCTATGGTATAGGTCAAACTATCTCAAAGCCAAGCCAAAATCTCACGAAAATTTCAAATATCGTGGCTGAACTCAATTTCTCACGATTCTGGAAATTGCAGGAGAGTTCTGGAACTCTCCCCATATGTGTTGCTAGCGTGTGGGGCACATGCAACACCACTGAGTCTCCACTGGTGATTCTTCCTGGTAGTAGATTCAAGTCTGGTGAGTCAAATGGTGGTGGTGTATCAATGAAACAATGGCAAGTGTGGGATTTTGAAGGGTGATTGGTAGGGGTGTTCATGGGTTGGATTGGGCCTAAAATTCCAATCAATTTGATCTTGTTGGTTTGGCAAAAAGCCAATCCTAAGCTGAACCATTGAAGGTTTTGGTCGGTTTGATTATTGGATGAATTGGATCGGGTTGGCGGTTTAGTTTGTCTAAAGGTGAAATAGAAAAGGGAAAAAAAACACAAAGGAATATATGCGAGGGTTTTCCCAATCATAATAGCATATGTTACATCGAAAACACTAATTACACTAGTGTCATTCAAGTTATATATATATATATATATATACGATTATTTCTCATTAAAAAACAATAGTATCAATGTAACATATGATATAACATAATAAGTACTTTAATATTTTCAATTTGCATTTATAACACAATCTAAAAATGGTTCTCAAAGTAATGAAAGAAATATTATATCTATTGTCTAACACGCATACTATCAACCACATTAAGTCATAAAATGTAAAAATATTTTGCATTGGTAACACAATATAAAAAAGGTTCTCTAAGTAATGAAAGAAATATATGTCTATTGATTGACGCACATACTATCAACTATATTAAATAATAAAATGTAACATATGTCCATTGTCTTTCAAAAGGGTCAAAACATGATAGCCACAAACATTACTACAATGGAAATAAAACCAAAAATATAAAAATTAAAACACTCCAAAATGTGTCAGTTGCACTATCCATCTTATGTATTCTTTAATAGATCCCGAGTAGTTGCCGCATTATTATTGGAGGCAGGTCCATTTGGGCCGTGGGTTAGACACTAAACCCACAAACCAACCCATACAATCGGATTATGCAAAATGGGAAACCATCAACTGATCCATAAACCATTTGAAACTGATTTTTTAGGTCGGTTTGGTTTGGGTTGCTCGGGTTGAGATGGGTTGTTGAACACCCTTAGTGGTTGGCTGGAAAGCTTCAGTCAGCGAGTGGGGCTTCACTGTTGATTAGACATTGAAGAAATTTCAGGGAATGTGGTTTTCAGTGGATTCTGTTTTTAATGGTGAGGAAGGTGTTATCAAATGATGCCTACAAAATGGTGTTCAAACAGGGGCATGACTATAATTTATGTGGAAATTAAAGATGAACAGTTGAGGCTTTCCTGCAATTCCCCTGATCCTCGAGAGATTTGTATGACTTGTAGTTTTGTAGCAATACTCACAGTTATGGAATTGAATCAAAATAACTGTTGTTCTGATCTAAGACAACAATGGCTGTTATGGTCTGTGGCTTAGATGGCTGCAAGGTGTATTGTTTAGCTACGGCCTAGTAATTGGGGTTGGGCTCTGATAACAAATTGGAGTAGGAAAGCAATATATATTTAGAAATAGAGAGAGCATAAAGAGAATTATGGGACAGAATTAGAAAGAAGAATAGAAGAAGAGAAGAAGAGGAAGAGAATTATAGAAGTACAGAGGGAGAGAAATAGAAACAGCAAAGCAGAACGGCAGCAGTGAGTTAGGGACAGAATGGAGAAGAACAGAAGCAGGAGAAAGAAGAAGGTGAAAGTGGTGGTATGCTTTGATACCACTTGTCGGCCCGGGAGTATATGGAGTCAAAACGGGGGCAGGGGGGGTGAATGGACTCTTTCGCGTATTTTTGGCTTTCTCTACAAAATAAAATTCTTAGCAAGATGCAAGCAATTATATCACAATAAATCAAATGTAAATTATGCACAAGACATAAATAATAAAGTAAAGGGGAGAGAAAGCTTAACACTGGTATTTTTACGTGGTTCGGCACCAAGCCTACATCCACGCCTTGAGACCAACTCAAGGATTCCACAATCCAACTAAGGAACTCTTTCACCGGCAGAGAAGCCTTACAACTCGGGAACAAATCCTTACTGCTCACCAAGAGCCGTGTTGGTTCACCAAGAACCTTCACCAAACGGTTCACAAAGAACCTTTACAAGATGATGGGTATACAACACAATGATCCTCAAATGAGCAAATATCAAATACAAAGCAAGCCTCACACTATTCTCTTAGGGATTGAATCACACAAGATTAGAGAGCAAGAGAGAATGAGCACTTGTGAATGATAAACTATATGCAAAGTGTCTAGGTTTTGTATTCAAAGATATTTTTCACTAAGAACTTGTAAAATCACAAAAACCATGTTTAATCAAGTCTATGAACTTGTATTTATAGGAAAAATGGGCTACTAGCCATTTTATGGCCATTGGGGTGATATATTATATGTTTAAATTGAAAACTAGCCATTTATAGTCGTTGGGGACTGAATCCAGACTCCAATCGTCAACTATTGGACCCCATTCGTCGACTATTAACATTCTGCCTGAAATTGTCAATGAATTGCACCCAATCGTCGATGAGTGCCCCAAATCAGAAAAAGTCATCAACATGAAAGTTGTGGGATTTTTTCTTAGCTTTCCATAGACACCAAGATCGTCCTTTTTGGACTTTTCGAGTAAAAGGTATGCCCCAAATACCGAAAGGTGTTCAGGACTCGAGATCAGTCGTCAACAAGTCATGCCTTTTCGTCGATGAGTCACCTGGGCTGAAAACTCATTTTGGCTACTGGACTTTTTCGTCAACGAGTCAATAACCTTTTGTCGACGAGTCATTGCCATTTGTCGACGACTCACTGCTGTTCGTCAATGACTCGCTTAGGCAGAAACTCAATTAGGCTTACTAGATTCTTTAGTTGACAAACGCACTACATTAGTCGACGATTGCTCTGTTTTTCTATGTCAAAAAGCTTTTTAATGACTTAAAACATTCTTGGACAAAAGTATATGAAATATATTAAGTTTAATGAAGATTAAAACTTGTCCAAGTGAGTTTCCTCTTGAATATAAGATATCTTGATTAATAAAACACATTTGAAAGCTTATTTTGATATCTTATATACTAAGTATGTCCTTTATAAAAATATATTTTGACTTTCTTGAAACTTTAGGACATAAAGCATTTTTTAACAAAACTGGGACTACGTATGTAAATGTTTGTAAAACCAAGATGTTTGAAAGCTTGTCCCTTTGGAAAACATATTTTGTGTTTAGGATCTTTTTGACAAACTCTTTATATTTGAAAACTATAAATGTTGAGTTTGTGACTTAGTGAAAACCTAAAACTCTTGTGCCCTAGTATGCATGTATTTTGCTCAACTCTTGCTCAGAATTCATGCATGAATCAAGACCGCAAGAGTTACAAAATATACTACCTCAAACACTCCCCATTACAAATAAACAATTGTACATTAAGCTTCCTTGGGTGTGTTTGAATCCTTTCTGAGTGAGTGTCCATTTGATCTTTCCTATTCCAACTTCTACTTGGTCCGATTTTGCCTTTGATTAAGTACTTTATGTACGAGTACATGTTCTACACATGATCTGCAAAGATAAGAAAAATACTAGGAACAACAAATAGGTTAATATCATAAAAAAACAATAAAAAATGTAGCCACCGAGACTAACAAAAGGAATTTGGATGAAGAGGAATAAGGAGGAAGGAGAGGAGAGGAGAGGTCGCATAGAGGAGAGGGAAAACCAGTTGAGGTGAAAGAGTTGGAATTCAAATCTGATAAATGGTTGTTTCTTATATTACGAACAAAGAAGGAAAGGCGAGAATAGGTTAGGTGGGAGAGGAATCTGAATTCAAATCTGGTAACTGGTTGTTGCATACATTACAAACAAAGTATTTAGGCATCTAACATTACAAGTAAAGCAAATAGTTTGAAAACAACCCCAACTAAAACAAGAAATTGCAAAATAACCCTAGTGCTTAAAATACACAAAATAACCCTAAACTAGCTAAATTTCAAAATAACGAGAAAATTTTCTGAATTAAAATAAAAAACCTAGCTACAATATAAAAATCTGAAATTCTCCATTGGTGGTTCTCCATCAATAATCCTTCCAACTTGATTGCTCTACTTGAGTCACCAGTACTATAAATAAACAATTAACAAATCATACAATTAAAGTAAACTCAAACAATGAGCAGATAGGAGTCACATCAACATTGATACTTAAATCAACACTATCTTCTAACACACACCTTACACAAATGGGAGTGAATGAATATATAAATAAAAAAAAAAGAAACTGGACTCTTAATGATGATGAATTGTGCTGAAAATATTCATGAATGTTTTCGATGTGTATTTGGACTTGGGATGAATCCCAAGTTGTAAATTTAGGTTCATCTTCTGAAAAGGGCTACAATAACATGTGCACTCACATACAAGAATCATGCATTCATCATTCAATGAAATCATGCATCAAAAAGATCATGAAACAATAAAAATGCTCCTATTTATCAATGGATCATAAATAGGCTTTAAAATATGCTCCTAATGAAAATATCTAAAACATGCTTTCAATTGAACAAAATGCATCCTAGTCATTCTCTTAGTAAGTCAAAAAATCTCTACTCTTAGTTTTCAATCAACATTGCTAAAATGTCCTTTTTACTTCTACAAGGTTAAGATTAAAATAAAATTCTCAATGGATGGATCATAGTTACCAAAAAACAGTAACACTTAGGTGAACCACGTATTGGTACGAAACTATGATTGTTCCAAAACATGGTACGTTTGTGTTCTAGAATGCAAAATCTAAGGATCCAAAGTTTTAATACAATGTTATTTACATAACATAACTTCTATTCCTTTTATTATTAATCTATTCATCACACTTTAATTCTATTCCTTTTATTATTAATCTATTCCACCCCAGAAAATCTCTTTTAGATTTAGAAACATCTCAACATTGTTTCCAAAATGTACAAGTACCATTACAGTATATCTAATTAAGTATAACCCCTAACTGTCCACATTTTAGAGCATGTGCCATACTACGATCCCATTCCTGTTCCAGGAACCAAAATATTCCATGTTCTAGTTAACATTGGGATGTATAAATTTGTAAATTGATATTCTTTAAAAAACTATCATAAGTCCCTCCTAAAAATAGTATATTTGGGTCTGTAGAGCATGCATGATGTGGCAGTGGGTGCTCACAGCTAGAGACAATAAATCAAAACCCTAATCATGCTTCTAAGATCAAAACTCTTATGCTCAACAATGCATTGGAAAGAAACAACAATTAGTAAAGACAACCAGAGCACCCTAAACATACTTCTAATCGTGCAAATTAAAGTAAAACATCCTATAAATCATGCAAGTTGGTTAAAACAAACTTGGTCATTCAAAAAGCGTACCAGTTTTGGATGTGAAGAGAATTCCACTTAGAAGATAAGAATAGATCCAGCCAAGAAGTGGCAATAATCCCGCAAAGTTCCAGATCAAGCACGGTTCCCTCCAACAATTCTTTTGCCTCTCTTCCCCTCTCTCTTCCATTCTCTAGGAAAGGTACCCTAAGGGTTCTATTTACAGACATAAGAGGGGTTTCTTCTGGTTGGACTTCACCTCTAATGGATGGGATCCTCCTAGGAGAAGGTTGCCATCAAACATCCCAAAATGCTTGAAACATAAAAATTTGGAAATTGTACGTTTGGAAGGCAAGATAAGAGCTCAAGATAAAGATAAGGAGATTTTAAAGCAAAACAAAACAAAACTAGCAAAAGGGGGCACCTGCAGTGCACCCCTCTCAACTTGGCACTTCTCTCTCTCTCTCTCCGATAATAAAAGCAAATTTATTAAGACAAAAAAAGAGATTACAACCTTAGAAAGGACAAGAAGTCCTCAAAAAGAAGAAACCAACAAAAGAAAGAAAGAAAAAGCAAAGAAAAAAACCTATCAGAAAATGATTTTAAAACCCTATCTTTAAACCCCTGCCATTGTAATTCACAGAACACTGCAAGTTTTCTAATTCTTGCTGGTGTTTCTTCAGGTTTCTTATACCACCATTCAGATTAACTCCATTTGCTAATCTGTATTTTTACATTTTTTTTTAAGGTTTACTTGAAGCCTTCTATGAGAATTGACTTTGAATTTAAGTTGGGATGTGTTTCTCTACTCTATTTTATTCCTGAAATGCTCTTGAAAGAGTGGTCTGAGTATTAAAAAAGGAGTAACCCTGAAAATACCTTCAAGAAAGCGATAGAACTATGAAGGGGATTTTACCCCATTTATCCCTATAGAACCTCAAGGAAGATAATGACTTGCTTAAAAGGGATTTTATGGATTTGGGTTCGAATTCATGCAATTAAATGCAGTATAATCAAATTTGAAAGCTCTTTGAACAAAATATAGTGAATATAAAGGTGACTCCAAAATGAGGTGTCTTCTTAATGTTTGCTATCTTTGAATATTACTTAGGTAATTTGATTAGAGGAAATTCATTTATCCATTTCAATGCTAGATATGTACAACCTTGTGCCTAATCTTGGCATGATAAGTTTTGTTACCCATTTTAATGCTAGATCTGTACAACCTTGTGCCTAACCTTGGCATGATAATTTTGTTCCATCATATGAGTTTTCTGTAGTTTAGGCATCCTTTCTTCTGGATAAAAATTATATCTGAAAACAACGTTATGCTTTATTGAGGATATCTTTGGTTTGGTCTTTCATAAAAAATTACTTTTTTTTTTTGGTTGTGTATCATCAGGGGCCTGGTTGGTTACAGGAGTGTGTTTAGCAGTGACACACGTGGGACTGGATTTATGCACCGTGCTTTCCTGAGTATGCATCTTTTGTTGAAGATATCTTTATTTCTGTTTCCTTTTTCATTTGTGTAGTTTTTAGTTTTCCTCCTATTGTATTTTCCTATAATTGAAACATCTATAGAGTGACATTTTTTCTTGCCGACTTATCTGGGATAAGATACTTATGGCAGGGATTTGTACATACAAAGTCCTATATTGGACAATCTAAACTCTATACATTTAAATGTTGGATCCTGTTGGGAGTTTTATTTTTTCTCTTACTATTCAAATGGAACACATGCAACCAAACAAAGAAATGCAGATAAATACATGGGTTTTTTTTTTCTAGATTTAGCATCATTGAGGCTTTCCAAAGTTGAAAGCCTGTGTTCTAACATCTTGAGTTGGGTAAATGTCAATCATGATTGTTTTCTAAAGCCAAGTATAAACTTGGAAAATTGGAAATTTAGTTTTCTAGTTTTTCATTTGGGGAAAAATTATATATGAACATGACCTGCAATTTTCCCATTTTTGTAGAGCTTTTTCAAAATTTCCAGAAAGAAAAACATTAGAACAGCCTATTACTAAGCTCACTCTAAAATTCCCACTCAGACCGAACAATTTGAATTCCTTTTTTTTTTTTTTTTTAAGTAGGCCAACTATTGAAATGTTTGATTATTATCATTCCTTATTGCTTCAAGATGAGTCATGAAAAGGTTGCTACTAGGCTGTCGTTACTTATACATCCAATTCATTGTGGTTCAATGTATTATTACTGTCATTGTTGTCGTCTTTTTGTGGCAGTCATACATTAGCTTTGGTGCTCATAATGCTGTAATTTTCCTTTTTCTAGCCTATGCAAAGCACCGTGGTCCCCTTGGAAATGTCAGGAAAGGAGTATTGGTATGTCTTCCCATTTCCTCTTTTGATTTCTTATCGTTATAATGTCATTGTGATGTAGAACACGAAAAGAGAAGAAATGAGGCAAGAAAAAAGATGGAATAGAAGAGCCAAGGGAATGGAGAGAGAGAGAGAGAGAGTAGAGAACATTGAGAGGGATGTTGTTAAGAGTGAGAGAAGAGTGGTAAGGAGAGAGGAGCAAGCAAAGATTGATGGCATGGCACTGCATTCAAGCTTTTTGAGAAACAGAGATAGAGGGAGAAAGAGAAGATTAGGCATTATGTCCCTTGTTGAAAAGATTGATGACGTGGCAATGCATTCAAGCCTCTTGAGAAACAGAGATAAAGGGAGAAAGAGAAGATTGAGAAAAAGAGAAAGGCATAATGTCCCTTGTTGTAATGCCGATTTGATATAGAACACATTGAATAGAGAGAGGCTGGGAGCACCGGCATGTGAGCAATATGTACCATTTTACTTAAAAAGTGCCGCCTCTTTAACTGCTTCATGCAACTGCATGTGTGTTATCACTTCTTGTTTGCTTGTTCTCCAGTTCATTTGATGTACATTCACAAGCATTCTTTGCACATCCTATCATTTCCATGTTGTGTTCTGGCTCATAATTAGAGGGCACTATTTGAAATCTTCAAGAGATGGGAAGGCTTTGTGTGCCACTATGAATGAAATCTTCCTGTTAAAAGACGATTCAGCAGCATTTTTTGGGGGCTGCAGGATCTCTACTCTCCTCACCCTGTGGTATTTTGAGCTGGGGATGGAATATCTATATATTGTTGTTTGTAGATATTTTGGGTTTTTTGTATGTGGCTATAAATATTTGTAGTCAAGGTTTGAAATCTTAAAGTAATTTCATTCCACACTATGGTAGACATTTGCGGGAATTTTGTGGAAATAGGCACATTGCTTCACAACTTAATTGTTGTATTCTACTATTCTTTTCTCCTCTGTTCACTGTTTTCCTCTATGAGCATGCGATATCCCTATAGCTACTCATTTTCACATCATCTCTTATCTCGCAAAAAAATTTTATTTCTTGAATCATGGTGTTATCATTTTAATGACTATGGAGACAACATAATTTTGTAACACATTACGTAGCACAGTTTTGCTGTGTATGTTCTCACTTAAAAGCTTTTAACTGGACGAAGACATAATAAATAATTTTTTTTAATAATGCAGTTGACGTGTTTTTTTTTTGTTTTTGTTTTTTTTTTTTTGACAATATCATTTGAACAAAATATTGTGCACAATTTTTTTTTTTTATTGCATGAGTATATATATTTATGGCGCTCAAATTATCTTTGTAGAATGCATTAATTATACACATTTATGGTATATAGTTTCTTTTATTATAAAAGAACATAATATATTATATGTGAGAACCTCTTACAGGAATTTGCTCCTTGTTTTTCCTCGGTTACTGCACTTGAGTGAACTTGATGTTTTATATATATATACATACATACATGTGTGTGTGTGTGTGTAAAGCTGTCATTTTACTTGAAGTGGATCTTTGACTTGAATGTGCGATATTACGGTGCAATCTTTCCATTTTTGAATTAGATTTTATTCAACTGATGGAACAGGTATCAGTCGGGCATGGTACGACCACAGCATATGCACTAATGAGTATAGAAGCTCGTGGAACTCTTTTTGTAACTCCAGGGATGGAGGTTGTTACAATGCCTGTTCTCTTGCCCTACTGCATGTATATCTGGATTTTAAATCCGTGTTAATTACTGAACAAATTGGCTTGTGTAGTCTCTTATCATTTTTATTTTATTTATTTACTTTTTTTTGTAAATATATCCTGTATGTTCCACCTGATGACTGTCAGTATGGATTTTGTTTATAAATCAATCCCTATGAAGCCTTATCAGTAAGTGAGGAAGCTTCTCACATAAGAACTCATGTTAGTTCTGGTTCTGCACATTCATTTTCTTCTTCACTGCCATTATGGTTTTTCCATTTTATTTGCATCCTAAATTCCTAATAATGGATTTTGTTGTATGGTCATGACTTATTTTGTCTCCTGAAAATTTGAGCTAGTCAACACGGGAGGGTACTGCTTAGATAATGATATCTGTTCCCTGTTTTATATAATAACATCTGCTAACTTAACAAATGAATGGAGTAAAATTGCATTTATGTTTCTAATACTGTCGACCATCTGTTCATTGGCATGCAGGCATATGATGGCATGATTGTTGGTGAACATTCACGAGATACAGATCTTGATGTAAGCAGCATTTACTTATTTTTTTTCTCTGTTAATTATGCACCTGACTTCCCAATGGTTGTTGTCTTGTTATAGATTAACCCAGTGCGGGCCAAGGAACTCAGCAATATGCGAGCTGCTGGAAAGGATGAAAATGTCAAGCTTACTCCTCCTCGCCTTGTATGTATTCATCAAAGATTACATTCCTTTGGTTTCATTTCCTGCTATTGTGTTTCTTCCAGATTCTAGTCTGTCAGATTCTATGCACTTCTATTTTGATGAGTAGCATGTTTCAACATTAGGAAAAAGTTGGGTTCTCATGCACTAGAATTGGAAATATGCGGAGTTCCTGCCATTAGATGGGTTCCATTGATGAGCTTTTTAGGGCCAAAAGTATTTTGACAAATTTTCTTATATATTTTCCCAAAAAAAAAAAAATCTGTGTTGTCGGGAAATAAGATTTTTTTTTTTACTCTCACATGCTTTTTCTAAGTCAAACTACACTTTTTGAAGTTGTGAGTTGCATGATTATACTTTTAAAATAAACTTAAGGATGGTAGTATCCAGATGTTAGTAAATGATGCTCTAGATGCTCACGAGTTGCAACTGTTTTGTGGGTGCTTAACATCCATGCCAACCCACTTCACTTTGCTACAGATGACTCTTGAAGAAGCAATAGGGTACGTTGCGTCTGACGAGCTCATTGAGGTAAGTCTGTTAATCTTTTATTGTCCAATATTTGTGAGGAATTGCGTAATAAATAGCCTTATTTTTTGAAAAGTTAAAAAATTCTATGGATCACATACCTCAAACAGGCACAACCTGCTTCAAAATTAGCAGTCCATTTGAAATGATTTGGGTACAAAAGACTCCATATGTTTTAATTATATTTATAGGTAGCCGTCAGCATTGTGAATAGTTCCTAATGTAATTGCACAACAGCTGATTTTTTTCCCTCGGCCAACATCTAAAGTGCATGCATTCTTCACAAATTGTTGCAAATTTTTCTGCTTGCTTTCTCATTTTTGACTTGGTCCAAGCGCTGAAGAGTCTGCTATAAAATAACATCATAAATGCTATATTTCTGATCAAATAACTTGGGTTACCTATGCAGGTTACGCCAAAAGCCATTAGACTAAGAAAGAGATACCTGGATGCAAACAAGCGGAAAACAATGAGGAATAAGCCTAAGGACTGAAGCCTCTGCCCTACGAGAGAGAGAGAGAGAGAGAGAGAGAGAGAGAGGGAGAGCCATGTAATCCATTTTTGAAACCTGAGGGTAGATAATTATTATAAGCCTCTGCCCACGAGAGAGAGAGAGAGAGAGAGAGAGAGAGAGAGAGAGAGAGATGTTACCATATAGGCCATTTTTGAAGCCTAGAAGAGATAATTATTAACTTATTCTTGAAGTAAGCATCATTGTAGATTGTAATTGTAAATCCAAAAGTAAACAAATAAATGAATAAGTGGTGACAATAAGGGGAAAATCATGATGTTTGTACTGGGTGATGATAAAATATAAGTGCAATGATTAATTATGCTTGATTTGAAAGCACAAAAATTTGCTTTCCCTGTAGAAGTTCGATGGTGATCTGTTCATTATTCAGACGTCAAGCACTTTTTTGGTATGCCAAACGTCCGTCTCTAATCATTCGGCAAGTTGAGTAGTGAGTGGCAGCTCATTAGGGTTTGGTGGGTAGGTTTACCATCGCATTCAAACTATCACTTAAAAGTCTTAGTGCAGATCTCCATATAGTTTTAGGGCATATCAGTCTGGAGAAATATGAATTTCAGATTCTGAATACGAATCTGTGGTATTATATTTTATTTAAAGTTACACAAATCTATATCAAAGAATTTACTTTCAAAATCATTTCAATTGTCTTTTAGAGCTATTATTTTGGTGTCAATTCCCATGGGAAACATATGACATTTTTATGATTTGTTTGACACGAGAATAAAATGTTAATAGGATGAATAGATTTTCATAATTTTGTATTTTTACCATATAATTTTTTATTTTGCCACTCAATTTATTCTATTCTTGTCTTTTAAATTTGGGTTACATTTCACTCAAATGCGAATGTGATTTATTGACCCCTCGGAGGTTTCTCTCTAAATTCCCAATCTCCCCAACATTCTAATTCAAAATTCAAATTCTTTTTCACAGTACAGATGCACTCATCAACGAGACACAGAAGATCACCCGTCGACTAGTATGGTCACTCGTTGACGAGTATTTAGGTCTCTTATTTCCTTGCTTTCGGTATCTTAGAACCTCTGAGCTTTTGGGCTTCTTGGGATCTATTCGTCAATGAGCCCCAGTTGAGTAGTACCATTAATTCCACATGCTTTTCTTTTTCCTTTGTTTATGAGACCTAAGTATAAGAGACACCTACAAATATAACAATCTCCACCTTGACTATTATACGTCCCTTAGAAGAATTCGAAAAAACATATTAGACTACTCCACCTTGAACTTGGAACGCTCGGTTGGGTTTGTCTCCCTTCTATCATTTGGAGACATGGAGTAAGTTCAAGCAATGCTTGAACTTTTCACTAGTGACTGGCTTTGTCAAAATATCTACTACATTTTCAAAAGCGTGAACTTTCTCCATTACAAGCTCACTCGAAGTAATCAACTCCTGAACCTTGTGGAATCTCACATCAATATGCTTGGTTCTAGCATGGTACACTTGATTTTTCGCTAAGTAAATAGCACTCTGACTGTCACAATGCAGCACAATCCCGTTTTGCTATAAGCTCAACTCTTTGACCAAACTGGTAAGCCATAAGACTTCCTTTACAGTTTCAGCAACTATCATATACTTAGCTTCAGTTGTGGACAATGCAACTAGAGATTGAACCATAGATCTCCAACATATAGGTCCTACAAGAGTTAAAAAACATAACCTATTGTAAACTTTCTATTGTCCATATCCCCTGCATAATTAGAATCAACGAACCCCATAATTGATGGACAACCCTGTTGCTTGCCAAACATGATGTCATAATCCGATGTACCCCGCAAGTATATGAATATTCATTTGACGGCTTCCCAATATTGTTTTCTTGGATTAGAGAGAAACTTACTTATCATGTTCATAGCATGTGTCAAGTCTGGCCTTGCACACACCATGACATACATTAAACTTCCCACGATGCTAGCATAAGGGACCTTTGACATGTCCCGGATATCCTCCCCCGTACTTGGGCTATTTGCAATAGAAAACTTAAAATGACTCGCTAGAGGTGTACACACCGGTTTTACATCGGTCATGCTAAACCTTTCCAACACCTTCTTCATATAACCGCCTTGAGATAACCATAACCTCCCTACAGTTTTGTTTCGGCGAATCTCCATCTAAAGTTTTTCTTGGCTTAACCAAGATCCTTCATGTTAAACTATTTATACAACAGTTCATTTAACCGATTCACCTAAGTTAAATCTTTTGCGGCTATCAACATGTCATCGACGTACAATAACAAGAAAATAAGATAACCATCTTTTGCGGCTATCACATATATGCAATAGTCATACTCACACTTTTTTTAGTAAATCTTGATTATATAGGAATCAAATCTTTTATACCATTGCCTTAGAGACTATTTCAACCCGTAAAGAGATTCTTCAACTTGCAAACTAAGTTTTCTTTCCCTAGTTCACTGAATCCCTCCGGCTGTACCATATAAATCTGTTCCTCCAAGTCACTGTGAAGAAACACTGTCTTCACATTCATTTGTTCCAAATGAAGATCATAATGGACTACCAACCCCAACACAATCCTGATAGAAGTGTGTCGAACCACAGGTGAAAAGATCTCATCATAGTCTATTTCCTTCTTTTGTGAGTGCCATTTTGCCACTAACCGTGCCTTGAATTTTTCTCCTTCATTTTCTGAAGTTGCTTCCTTCTTCCTATATACACACTTGCAACCTATCGGTCTCTTCCCATTTGGAAGCTCCACCAAATCCCAAGTTTGATTCTTATGTAGTGATTCCATCTCTCCAATCATTGCACCCATCTGCCTACCTTTCTCATGGTCATGCACTACCTCTTGAAATATAGTTGGATTGTTGCAAATGGTAAGAAAAGCATAAGACACTAACTTTTCAAACCCATACCTTGGTAGTGGTTTGATAGTACGTTTGGATCTCCGTATAGGAAGATTTTCAACTTGCTGGTTTCCCGAATTAGAGCTTCCTGCAACCATAGGACCATGATCATTACCATTGCCCTAAGCTTCCAACTCCACTTGCACAACATGTTTATCTTTGCCTCAGTTTTCTAGCTCTTGTTTCTGCTCATCTTAATCTTGAGTATGCTTCACCATAACCTTCTCATCAAAGATTACATCTCTACTGATCACCACTTTGTTTGTCATTGGATTCCACAACTTGTACCCCTTCACACCCTTCTGATATCCCAAAAAGATGCAACATCGAGATTTTCAGTCAAGCTTAGACCTCTCCTCACTAGACACATGAACATAGGCTAGACACCCGAATACTTTCAATCCAGAGTAATCTACTACATTTCCCGTCCATACCTTACCCTCTAGTGACGCCCTTGGTGATCGATTTATCAGAAAAAAAGTCATACAAACTGCCTTAGCCCAGAAGTTCTTCGACAGCCCTGCATTAAGTTTGAGACACCGAGCTCTTTCAGCAAGAGTCTGGTTCGTCCTTTCAACCAAACCATTTTGCTGAGGTGTCTGGCAAACAGTAAAGTGTCTCTTAATGCCCCGCTGAGCACAAAACTCCATGAACTGAGAATTAGCGTACTCAGTCCCATTGTCCGACCTTAGACATTTTATTCTCTTCCCCATCTAATTTTCCACTTCTGCGTTCCATAACTTGAACTTAGCAAATATATCAGACTTGTGCCACATGAAGTATACCCAAACTTTCCATAAGTAATTGTTAATAAAACTCACATAATACACATGTCCACCCCTTGATGTTACTCTAATTGGGCCCCAAAATATCGGAATACACATAATCAAGAATACCTTTCGTCTTGTGAACAGCTGATTTGAATTTTTCCCTATTTTGTTTTCCAAGAACACAAATCTTACAAAAATCAGGCTGACATGATTTCAAATCTTTCAAGAGTTCCTCTTATGTAATTCCTTCATACCATATTCCCCTCATACGCCCAAGATGCTTATGCCACAAGACGGTTTCATTAGATTCAGCATCTACGGCTGCAGCTCCACCTACAACAACAATTTCCTGCAATGTGTAGATATTCCCATCTGACTTTTGCCCTTTCATTAAAGTCAGGTTTCCTTTCCATACTTTCATAACCCCACCTTTGGACTTGTAATTGAAACTGTTACAATCCAAAGTGCCAAGTGATATCAAACTTTTCCTTAACTTCGGTATATGTCTTACATTACTCAAGGTTCTCACAACACTATTAAACATTTTTATCTTAACATTTCCTATGCCAATGATCTTACAAGAAACATCATTACCCATAAGAACTGAACCTGAATTCACTAACCTCTAGGTGTTGAACCACTCCTTGTTTGGAGTCATATGGTAAGAACATACCGAGTCAAGTATCCATGAGTTCGTAAGGTTATCCGACCCTGATGAATTCGAAAGAACATCACCATCACTGCAAACTGAACCTCCTTCTTGAACAATATTCGTTAATTTCGAAATTCTCTTATGCTTTTTAGCATTTCCTAGCATTTCCTTTCTTTCAATCTGGACACTTCGATTTAACATACCCTTTTTTACGGCATTTATCACACTAGATATCCTTTTTCTTCTTGGATTGAGTACGAGATTTCTAACTTGACCCACTTTTAAACTTTCCTTTGCCACGCTCATTATTACCTTTCACCACAATTCCTTCTCCTTCATCACATATTTTCAGTCTTTGATGAAAATTCAGTAAGGCACTTGTCACTTTTTCTAAATCAAGAGTCTCTTTTCCCTATGTAAGAGTGGTAACTAGATTTTCATAGTTATGAGTCGATGGCAAGGAGTTTAGTAACATCAAAGCCATATTATCTTCATCAAACTTAACTCTGAAAACTAAGGTGTAGTCCCAACTGCGAGGGGGGGGGGGGATGAATTGGGTTATTAAAATTTTTCTTTTAAATTATTTTAATTAATTCTTGACTTCTTTGTTTGATTTAACAATCACACAAAAACTTAGTTCTTTTTATACAAGCCACAACACAATTAAACAATCAATCAACCACACCAAACTTTAAAACCAATCAACCAAATTCACAAAATATTCAATCAAGATATGCCATGCAATTCTTTTTTAACTTTTCCAAGAATTCAAAATGTTTAGTTTGTTTGCAGCCTTGTATTTATGAAATTTGTTTCTCAATTTGATATTTAATAAAACATCCACACTCTTCTCAAAATTCAGACTTCAAATAAACCTTTAGTTAATAGGTTTTGGGATGTTAACCAATCAACGTACTCCCTTACGATTTCCGCAAAATATTAATCAGCCAATGTACTTCCTTTCGATTTCCATAAGCCCAAAAACAAATTAAACTTCAGATTTATTTAAAATCCAATCCATGTAGTTTTTAAGATTAATGAATTTAAAACATCCACGCAGTTTATATGTGCTGAAAATAAAGAGAGTAAGGGAAAGAGAGAGACACCGAGTTTTTACGAGGTTCGGCTTATCCCCAGCCTACGTCATCGCCTTTGGCAAGCCACCAAAAGATTCCACTAAATCAGTTCCTTTCCAGACGGAACAAAACTGTTACACACTCCTTGTGTAGGCTAGAGCTACACCTCTCTAAGTGATACCCCACGCTTAGCTAACGATCCAAACACCTTGGAATTGTAAAAAACACAACAAGAAAAGATAAAAGAAGGTGTGCAAGAGTTTAGAATTGTTGCACAAGATTCGAGATTGGGAGTCAGCAAAGCCTCAGCAAATTTCATGCAAAATGAGAGTGAGAGAGCCTTTGAGAGTTTGAGAACAATTAAGAGAGTATGAGAGTTGTAATTGATTCTTGGTAATTAAATTCATTGGTATAGGGGTTATTTATAGATTTAGAAAAGTGTCTAATTTGATTCCCAAGTTTACTTGGAGTAGTGTCAAAGTTTTGAACAAGTTTGAACCCAAAGTAATCTATTTTTCAAAAATATGTCCGTTATAAAATTTAAAATCTGCCGCATGGCAGTAGCCTGGGGGGTTCTCGTCAGTCTCTTGTCAATGAATTACATAGCCAAAATACACAAGCAGTAGGGTGGCAGTCGCCTGTCACCTTGGGGTTAGGCGCTTGTCACTGAAGTTCTCTATTTTTAAAAAATGGATAGAAAGGTGACAGCAGCCTGGTGAAACTTGGTCAGACTTCTCATTTTGCACTGTCAGGCGCCTATCAAGACCCAGATAGTATCCTGACGAACTTCTGTCTATATATTTTAAAAGTTTTTAAAGTGGCAACCTACTAACCATGTTCAGTCAAGCACCTGTCAAGTAAAAATTCTGACTTTTAAAATATTGTTGTTTTCTCTCTCTTTTCTTATCTATTCTTGGAATGTGAATTTGTTTTCTTGAAAAATATGTTCCAAGGTTTAAAATAAGGTCTCTAAGTCTCTTTATACCTAATGAGCTTCAAAAATAAATTCCATACTTTGAATATACTTGAAGAACTTACAAATATGTCCTATTGACTCTCTTCAACTCTTGAACTCTTTGAGAATCTTCATGAATTTGTTGCTTTGAGTTCTTTCAAGTCATAAGCTTCATTTTTCCTTGAGCTTTCAATTTTGAATATGATATGAGCTTTTAAAATCGATCACTTGAAGTATGCTTTAGCTTCAATATTTGAAATATCGCAACTTTGAAGAATATCAACTAGCCTTACTTTGTTATCATCAAAATCAAGAGTCGTAAGCCTTATTTAGGCCAACAACATCAACCCGCATCAAATCACTTATGATTTGATTAAAAGCATTGATACGTTGATCAAAGTTTAAACCTTCAACCATCTTAAGCCAATAAAGACGCTGCTTAAGAAAAAAGTTTATTATTGAGTGTTTTGGACATGTATCAGCTTTCTAACTTTCGCCATACAGCTTCTGGAGAATCCTCTTCCATCACACGATAGAGCACTTCGTCGGTCAAACACAAACGTATTGTAGAAGCGACCTTTGCCTCCAATTCTTTCCAAGTTGCCTCATCCATTCCATCGGGTTGAACGACAAGTAGAGCCTTAGTCATTCCTTGTTGCACAAGTATATCCTTAACTCTCCTCTACCACAAACCGAAATTTCCAGTTCTATCGAATTTGACAATGTCAAATCTTATAGAAGAGGATCCCGACACCCTGACAACAATCGCTTTGATACCAATTTGTTGTGATTATCGGATATATGATGCACAACGGAATAAGTAAAATACAACAAGTAAATGAAACACAACTAGAAAAATAAGAACCAACAAGAATCAACACGAGAATCTACATGGTTTGGTAAAACCTACATCCACTGAAGCAATCAGCACAAGAATTTCACTAAAAAATTAGTAAGTACACAATACACTTCACAACGATCTCTCTTTTCACAAAATATGCCCAAAACAACATATTTATCGACCCCTCGAAGGTTTCCCTCCAAATTCTCAACCACCCTAACGTTTCAATTCAAAATTCAAATTCTTTCTCGCAACCCAGATGTTCTCATCGACGAGAACATGACACTTGTTGACAAGACACATAAGACCACTAGTTGACTAGTATGGTCACTTGTCGACGAGTATTTACATCTCTAATTTCCCTTTGCTCTTGGTATCTCAAAATCTCTGAGCTTTTGGACCGCTTGGTATCTACTCGTCGACGAGCACAAGGCACTTGTTGACGAGTCCCTGCTGAGCAGCACCATTTAATCCATATGCTTTTCTGTTTTCTTTGTTTATGAGCCCTAAGTATAAGAGCCACACATAAAAATATAATAGCTTGCAAATTATTTATTCTTAGAAATAAATAGGTAAACTTATCAGAATAAAGGATAAAGGGCATCGACTTTTCCTAAAATTTGACAAAAAGATATTTCTCTAAGTTTTAAAAAATTTTAGGGATCACTTTGAGATTTCAAAAAATCTCACGAGCTTTTTTTGATATTTAATTTTTGGTACATTTATACCCCTAAAAAAGTTTGTCTTTTTATAAAATATAAGGAAAGTTTGTGTCCTTTTAACAAATCTTATGGAAGATTTGGGAAATTTTTGACACTTTTGGAGAGGGGTTTTTTTTTTTTTTGAATTTTTGAATCAAAAGGGAGAATGTATTTTTTTTTTCAGTCAATTCTAGGAGAGGCTCCAATTTCTTTTGCTCTAAAGTAAAAAGACATGTAATTTTTTTTTTTAATTTTCATTATCAGAAATTCTACTCTTACTACCATATTTCATGTTAGGCGCAGTAATAGAAAAACTTCTATATATAGTTTTTTTTTCAATGTATTATATTTTTACACAATTCTTATGCATTTTCCATCTTATGCCAAATGATGAGAGTCAGTGAGAAGTGCACGTAATTATGTGAGAAAAAAGAATCCATTCAAAATGAAACTCTGGGTGGAGCCTCATCCCCTCCCACCTCAGTGAAACAGGTTTATTCCATAATAGGCAAAGTCTGGATGCTTTTGGTTTGAAATTTTCCAAATACCAAACTGAAATTGCTTTTGATTAGGACTGGTTCAAAGGGCTTCTTCACTATTTATACTTTTCATTTTGATTAGGACCTGTTGGCAAAGGCCTGTTTTAGGTTCTTTGAGTATGTATGAGTAAAATCTTTGTTCTTAAGATTTTTGCATTGAATTTTAAATTTGGATGTATATATCTTGATAAAATATATACCTAAATTTAAATTGAAGGCCTTGAATTCAACTCTTTGACCCAATCTTAACATCTAATTACGAGTACAAAAGTCTTTTCAAATTAACTGTCAACCTAAAGAGATGAGAAATTTTCTCAATATATATATATATATATATATATATATCACCTCTTATATTTTATAAAAGGATATTTTTAAAAGAAAATTTGTTTCTTTTTTACAAGCTTTTAGGGAGGAAGAGTAATATTTTTGAAACTTCGGAAGGGATTAATGAAAATTTTGAAATAAAAAATTCTTGTCTTCTTGTCATAACTGTGTAAACGAGTGTCTTTTGTCCTTAAATTTTAAATTTGAATTCAAAATTTCACTAGAACATTATTATGAGAAAAATATAAAGTAAATACTTACTAATTCAAATTGTAAAACCCACATGACGTCAAAAATTATAAAATGCGTTACACATTTACATTATTGCCACATGACATTTTTATGTTCATATTCATTTGCTCTTAAGGGTTTTGTAAGGGTTTTAATTTGAAGGTTAGGTTCGGATATGTGAAAGCATTTTTTTTTAATGAAATTACACGTATTTTTTTTTTTACTTTTCTGGCTTGAATTAGCTCATTAGAGCAAGAATACTTTTCTGGCTATTATTAAATATATTATATCATTAAAATAAAAATATTTTCTCGCATTAAAGAAACAATTTGGAAATTTGAATTTGAATTTGAAAGTCCATTTTCAAACCAAGAAACAGGAAGATCCGTATTCGTTTAAAAGTATAATGTTAACAAAAGATTAATGACGATTGAGCGAGTAACAGACCCATATGTCAAGATTGATCAGCAACGAGAATTCTTCAAACGCATCGAAATCCTAGAATTTTCAATTTCTTCCAAAGCAATCAAATCCGTTTCCCTCCCGCATCCCCTGTTTTCCTTTTCCCACCTTCAACCAAATTCAATTCCATTTATTTTCCTTTCATTATTTAATGCTTTTAAAATTAAAGCATTTCAAGCTTTGAATCTCTCTCTCTCTCTCTCTCTGGGTGATGGAATGTTGATATAGATCTCAATTCTCAAGGGTCGAAGAATTGCACCTAGTGATTCATAGAAGGACATCAACCGAAGCACATCGTCTTGTATTCTGCGAAGCCTCAAATCTGTGAACGACCCAACTCGCCGATGGGTGCCTACAGAGCTGACGACGACTACGATTACCTGTTCAAGGTGGTGTTAATCGGCGACTCCGGCGTGGGCAAATCGAACCTTCTTTCCAGATTCACCAGAAACGAGTTCAGTCTCGAGTCCAAGTCCACCATCGGCGTCGAGTTCGCCACTCGCAGCATTCATGTGGACGATAAGGTCGTCAAGGCCCAGATTTGGGACACCGCCGGCCAAGAAAGGTTCGTTTATCATGGAAAAGTTCCTCTCATTTTTCGTGTGAAAATGAATAAATCGATCTTAGTTGTAACTGGGTACTTGATGCGTTAGATGCATGGATGAGATATTAAGAATATGGGTATCGACTGTGAAATCGCGGGCTTAATTTTAAACATTTAACGAAGAGTTATTTGTAGATGTTGATGTCAATGTTGAAACATTGTTAGATGCCGGCCAAAAATTGCCCATGTTCTCATGCTCCTATGTTTTCTGGGAAAATCCCGCAATTTTTCCGCGAAAATAATGAAATTTTTGTGTAAGCATACAGATACGTAGACTTTTTTATAGTAGTTTTGATAGAAATATGTGTCGGAGAGAAAGTAATTGGAATAAATGGTTTTGATTATTCTCCATGAATTTCTCTTGGTGGGAGATTTAAATTTTGCCCAAGAAAATTCGTGAGATATATGATTTTTTTTTTAATTGACATCTAGGGTTATATATGTGTCAGCATTGATAGAATTTTTTAAAGTGGAAAATTCCTTGGAACAAATGGACTCATTGTCTGAATCATCAATTCTTTTTTCACAGCGGATTTCAAAATTTTCCTATGAAAAATATTAACTTCTAGGTGTATAGAGACTCGTATTAAGTGTTTGGAGAGATATCAACAAATAACCACAATGGAATAATTCTTCTCCCTATATGCAAGCAAATATAATGTATCTCTACTTTTATACGTGCTGAAAATAATAGAAAAAATAATCAATCACACCAAGTCACAAGAATACAAGCAATTTTTTACATAGAAAACATCCCTAGTGTGAGAAAGAAAAATCATGGGACCTAATCCAGTTGAAACCTCCACTATCAACCAAATAATGGGTACACAAAGTTTTCTCTAATCGCAATTAGATGCTACAAATATATTTCATCAAGATTTCATCAATCTTGACAAATATAAAAAGAATTGGAGAGAATATACCAAAATCGCGTTACTGTTCATAGACCAAAATCCCAACTCCTGAGTTCAAAATCTGATCTCCACTATTCAAATTGTAGTTCCTTGAGTCGTGAACCTCTCCTCCAAATTTCAGCTCGATCGGACCATAGACGAAGTGGGATTAGAGTCTTGATGAAATTTGGGCGACATGACAAAAATTACGCTTTACTCTCTTTCTTTTGAGAAGTGACGGCTCCTCCCTTTTTCCCTCTCTTTTTATAATTTCTTTTAGGTTATCATACTAAAGGAATGGGCTTTGGGCTTTTAATAAGGCCCACTTGGGCTTTCCTCCACATGGAAGGAATTAACCTAACAAATCTCTCATTTTCCGACTATGCAGAGGGAATTGCCATCTCGGCGATCGAACAACAAACTTCAAGTTTCTCTCTTGATAGTGTCTTTGTCAACATATCAGAACCATTATCATTAGTGTGAACCTTCTCAAGTTCCAGTAACTTATCGTTCAACGCATTTTTAATCCAATGGTATCGTATATCAATGTGCTTTGATCTTGCATGGAAACTAGAATTCTTAGTAAGATGAATAACACTCTGACTATCATAAAACAACACATACCTTTGCTGCTTGAAACCAAGTTCTCTCAAGAACTTCTTTGCCCATAGCAACTCTTTAGTCGCGTCTGTTGTTGCAATGAACTCTGCCTCTGTCGTAGAAAAAGCAATGCACTTTTGAAGTCTCGATTGTCAAGCTATAGCCCTTCCCACAAAAGTTATCAAATATCCCGAAGTAGACTTACGAGTATCCACACCCCCAGCCATATCTACATTTGTGTAGCCAACTAACAATGGTTGTCCGTTTCCCAAACCAAGTCTCAAACTGGAAGTGCCTCGAAGATATCTCATGATCCACTTCACTGTATTCCAGTGTTCTTTTCCTGGATTTGACAAGAATCGGCTAACTACACCAACTGCATAAGTTATATTTGGTCTTGTGCAAACCATTGCATACATCAAACTTGCTAATGCTGAGGAGTAAGGAACTCTTTCCATGTCTTCCTTTTCCTTATCTATAGAAGGACATTCCTTTGTGCTTAGTCTAAAGTGGGTAGCAAGAGGAGAGCTAACCACTTTAGCTTTGTTCATATTGAACCTCCGAAGCACTTTCTCAATGTACTCATTCTGTGACAAATATAACTTCTTGGCACTCCTGTCATGATTGATTCTTATGCCAAGAATTTTCTTTACTGGCCCCAAATCCTTCATAGCAAATGACTTACTCAATTACTTCTTCAACTGGTCAATCCTTTAAGCATTCCTGCCAACAATCCGCATGTCATCCACATAAAGCAGTAAGAAAATAACATCATCATTAGAGAATTTTTGAACAAATACACAGTGATTTGAAGTTGTCTTCTTATAGCCTTGCTCTCCCATAACAGACTTAAACTTCTTATACCACTGTCTCGGTGCTTGTTTTAAACTATATAGGTTTTTCTTCAGCTTGCACACATAATCCTCTTTCCCTTTTACTTTGAAACCCTCTGGCTGCTTTATATAAATCTCTTCCTCTAAATCACCATGAAGAAAGGCAGTTTTCACTTCCATTTGCTCAACTTCCAAGTTAAGACTAGCTACTAAGCCGAGTACTGCACAGATCGATGATATCTTTATAATTGGAGAGAAGATCTCATCAAAGTCAATACCTTTTCTCTGACCGAACCCTTTTACAACCAATCTAACTTTGTACCATGGCCGTGAAGAGAACTCATTTGGTTTCTTCTTGTAAATCCACTTGTAAAATTCTTTTTCCTTTAGGTAGCTTCACTAACTCAAAGGTGTGGTTATCATGTAATGATTGCATCTCATCTTGCATGGCCTTAACCCACTCTGTCTTGTGTTCATTTTCCATGGCTTCTGCAAAACACTGCGGCTCTCCCCCATCAGTCAATAATACATATTGTTCTGTTGAATATCGAGTGGAAGGATGTCGTTTTCTAGCTGACCTCCTGGATGGAATCTTTGGTGGAATCTCTGGCATTGTCAACCGCTCATTAGTCTCAACATCTCCCTAAACCTGTAAGGGAACATCCACATCACCTCTACTCTAGTGGTCATCCTGAACATCATTCTCAACCTGAGATGGAAAATTCTTCCAAGGAGCTGGATCCACATTAGTCAAACTGTCACCCTGCTGAGACATAGATTTCTTTGCCTTCTTAATATCCTAAATCATCTGATCTGCTATAAACATGACATCTCTGCTTCTCACAATTTTCTTCTCAACTGGATCGTAAAGCTTGTATCCAAACTCATCTTGACTGTAGCCAAGGAATATACACTGTCTTTCATCTTTTCGAATATGCACAAATGCTTTGCACCTAATAACACGAAGGTGATTATAGGAAAGATCCTTACCTGTCCAAACTCGGTCTGGCACATCAAACTGTAGAGGAACACAGGGTGTAAGATTCAACACATGAACAACAATGCTCAATGCCTCCCCCCAAAAGGATTTTGGTAACCGGGCTTCTGAAAGCAAACATCTCACTCTCTCAACTAGTGTTTTGTTCGTCCTTTCTGCTATGCCATTCAATTGAGGAGTTTTCGGAGGAGTCTTTTGATGTCGAATACTCTGTTGTCTGCAATACTCATCAAATGGACCAGAATACTCTCCACCGTTATCAGTCCGGATGCACCTCAGTTTCTTTCCAGTCCGTCTCTCAACTAGGGCTTGAAATTGCTTGAACTCAGCCAACACTTGGTCTTTTGACTTCAAGGTATATACCCACAACTTCCTTGAAGATCATTTATGAAGGTCACAAAGTATTTAGAGCCACCAAGTGTTCTCGTCTTCATAGGGCCACACACATCCGAATGTATCAAATCTAGTATCTTTGACTTTCTCGAATGAGGGGAATTCTTGAAGGAAACTCTGCTCTGCTTTTCTAACAAACAATGAGTACACCTTTTCAGAAGTGTACTTTTCAGTCCACATAGTAGACTTTTCTTCCCTAGTAGAGCTAATCCTTTCTCACTCATGTGAGCCCAGTCTCTTGTGCTATAACTCTATTGTACCATTATCCTTCATCGCATTAACAATGTCGTTAGAGATCTTTGCTTGCATAACATACAATGCAGAGTGCTTCATGCCTCGAGCCACAACCATAGCACCCCTAGTGAGCTTCCACTGGCCATCACTGAAAGTGCTGCAGTACCCTTCGTCATCAAGTTTACCTGCAAAAATCAAATTCAAACGAATGTCAGGAATATGCTTCATATCTTTAAGAATTAAAGTCGTGCCATTATTTGTCTTCAGATACACATCCCTAATTCCAATGATTTTAACCAAGCCATCATTGCCCATCTTTACAGTTACAAAGTCACCGGATCTATAGGATGTAAAGAGATCCTTCCGAGATGTAGCATGAATGGAAGCACCACTGTCAATCACCCAATTGGTCTCATGGTATGCAACATTTATCATCTCATCACCATAAAAAATGATGAAGTTTGCAGGAGTGGTGGTAGCAACTCTATCATCACCATCTTTGTTATCTCCATTCTTCATTCCCTTCCCTTTCTCATTCTTATTTTCTTTCTTTAATTGCCTGCAATATTTCTTGATGTGTCCATTTTTCCCGCAATGATGACGCTCAACATTTACAAACTTGTTGGACTTGCTTCTGCTGTTATCTCTATTATTTGGACCTCTGCTCTTACTTCTCCCCCTCTTTTCTATAACCAAGATCTCTGATTGTAAAAAGGATCTCTGTATTTTTCTTCTCATCTCTTCATTTAGCAAACAACTCTTGGCCATATTCATTGTAATTGCGCCTTCTAGAGCGGAGTTAGACAATGAAGTTCTGAGCGTCTCCCACGAGTCCGGTAATGAACCAAGCAACCATAACCCTTGTATCTCATCATCAAACTTAATACCCATTCTAGTCAACTGATTAATAATTCCTTGGAATGTATTTAGATGATTAGATAAAGGAGTCCCGTCTTGGTACCTTAAAGTCATCATTTGTTTAATCAGAAATAACTTATTATTTCTAGTCTTTCTAGCATATAGCTATTCAAGCTTACTCCATAGAGAACGTGCATTTGTCTCTCCACTAATATGGTTCAAAACATTATCATCTACCCATTGCCTGATATACCCATACACTTGTCGATGTAACAAAGTCCATTCCACATCAAACCTTTTTTCTAGTTTTTCAACACTAAACACCATTAGGTAATAATCTTTCACATAAAGAAGACTCCATTTTTCCTTTCCATATGTGACAATTTGAACCATTGAGATTAATCATATTACTAGTATTTGCTTCCATAACTCAAACTGCCAACTTGACAATCTGTGAACCTGTCTCTGATACCACTTTGTTGGGAGAGATATCAACAAACAACTACAGCGGAATAATTCTTCTCCCTATATGCGAGCAAATATAGTTTATCTCTACTTTTATACGTGCTGAAAATAATAGGAAGAATAATCAATCACATCAAGCCACAAGAACACAAGTAATTTTTTACAAGAAAAACTTCTCCAGTGTGAGGAAGAAAAACCACAGGATCTAATCCAGTTGAAACCTTCACTATCAATTAAATAATGGGTACACAAAGTCTTCTCTAATCGCAAGTAGAGGTTACAAATATATCTCATCAAGATATCATCAATCTTGGCAAATACAAAGAGAATTTAAGAGAATATACCAAAATTGCGGTTACTGTTCATGGGCAAAAATCCTAACTCTCAAGCTCAAAATCCGATCTCCACCGTTCATATTGTAGCTCCTTGAGTCGTGAACCTTTCCTTTAAATTTTAGCTTGATCGGACCACAGACGAAGCTGGGTTGGAGTCTTGATGAAATTTGGGCAACATGAGAAAAATCATGTTTTTCCCTCATTCTTTTGAGAAGTGACAGCTCCTCCCTTCTCCCCTCTCTTTTTATGACTTCTTTCAGGTTATCACACTAAAGGGCTGAGCTTGGGCTTTTAATAAAGCCCACTTGGGCTTTCCTCCACATGGAAGGAAATAACCCAACATTAAGTTTGTGAGAAGCTTCATGGTTTAGGTTACAATTTAAAACTGGTTTGATTCCTTATTATTGATTTTGTTTTCCTTAAACCTTTTTTAAGAATATCTTGGGAAAAAAAGTGAATTATGTGTAAAGAGACGCATGACAAGTTCTTGCAAGCTTTGAGGCTTTAAAAGAGAATAATTTCTGAGAAGAAAAAGCTGAAGAAGTGTTTCTCAAGATGACCCATTGGATTGTTTGTTCTCTGAATTATGCTGTCAGCATTATATCAACGTGGGAGAATTAATTCGTTGGTCATGAATATTTCTTTTGCTAATTATTTGGACATCTTTGACAATGTATGAGATTTCAATTTTTTGCTTTCTCTATCCTCTTTTTGGCTGCTGATGAAAATGGAGGGAGAAAAAACAAAGTGTGGATTATATGGTTTTTGTAGTTTTGCTTTTCAAGAAGAGGGAAATTTGCTTATTGGAGTGGTTGCATAGGTCCAAACAGTTTGTGTTTTTTGTTTTCTCTACATAGTATAAGAACATAACAATTATTAAGTTTCAGAATGTTAAATTTATTTATATACTTTTGTTCAATTCATTTCATCATTTTTTCATACAGAGCGTTGCATGTTTTAATCCTTTTTATTTTTCATTTTTTTGTTCAAAGATGAAAGCTACATAGTCTTTTGGGTTCTTATATAGCTGTTTTCTTGATTTTTAGAACTGCATATCTTAGGATACAGTACCACACCACATTTCTGTGAAAATGCTCCTTTCAATTTACTTCGTCGCTCACGTTATTTGAACATCCAAAGTTTGATTTTACTCTTCTTGGAGGAGAACAAAGTCTTCTTTTAGTTTTGAAACAAATGTTCAATTTTGTTTGGGTTGTCAATTGAATACTTAAGTTTTATACTTAAAAAAAAAAAAAAAATGAAAAACTCAACACAAATAAGCTAAATAGAGTTCAATGGATGTTTTAGTTTCCTTAGGTCCCACAAGGTGAAAATTCACAAATTTTATTTTCTTTCCAAATTTTTATTGAGCTGCTCTACAATTCATTGTGCTTGCCTTCAAGGATGAACTTGATGATATTTGTATATAAAAATTATTTTTCTCTAGTGGAGGTAGCGCAAGGGAGTCATGCAACATCTAATATGAAGGTTAATTTTGGCTTTGTCTATTTTAATAATGCTCAGTATGTGATATGGGTAAAAGACATTGACCTTCCCTAAGGTTTGGCGAAAAGATACAAATTTCCCTTGAGGTTTCAAAAACTCCTAGGACTTCTCTTGAGATTTCATAAAATTTACTAAGCTTCTTTGAGATTTGAAAAAAAAAAAAAAAAAGCCACAGACTTTCTCTTACATTGGGGCAAAAGACAAGTCTTTCGAAGGATAAAAGTGTTCTAAAAAATCAAATGTTAGGGAGGCCTTTGAAAAAACCTCAAGGGAGGTACGTGTCTTGTAGCCAAGCCACATGATAGGGTAGTGTCTTCAGGCTTTTTCTTTTCTTTTTTTTGTGGGGTGAGGGAGAAACTAAGTATTGCCCCCTATTCTTGCATGCAGCTTTCCTACTGCTTGGCTTGGTTTTCCTCTGCCAATTATACTTCAAAATTTAGAATCAGTTTTTTATAGCAAGCAGAGATGCTATTAGAAATTATCTTTTTGCTACTTTATTTATCCAAACAAGTCAAATGAATTGCTCCTCTGTATAGTAAGTTTCACATTTACATCCAAAAAATGTTTTCATGCTCATTAGTAATTCTGTCCATATTGAATTTTGATTATAGAAAAATTAGCGAGAGAAAGAAAGTAGTGGAATCTCAGCACAGCCATTCCAACATAAAGTGATTGACTGATTTCCAGTCCTCATTTCCTTGTTAGTTGTTACAGACAAGCAGGACATCATTCATTTTCTTTTTTGGTAATCATGTACCTTCTGGTTAGAAGATTGCTTAAAGTTGAAAACTTTAACAGGCTATTAGGAAAGCTTACCCAAATATCCATCCATTTAACCTGAAAAATTATGAGCTTGAATTGAAAACTAAGCTTGAACTTGAATTTGTGCTGAGCATGTGCTATCTTAGCTGTGCCTTAATTCCACCAGCTTGAATTATTATTTTTTTAATACAATGTTTTATATGTTTTAATATCTTAAGGCATTGTTGGATTAAAATAAACAACCAGGTTAGCATATTTAGTTAACTTCTTGCTACCCTGGGTTCTGGGATTATTTCTTGTAAACTTTATTTTTAATGTGAGCTTCAGATGTATGTTGTTATGCTATCATTATATTTCTAAATATGAGCTAGCCAAATTCACCCAAACTGGTTTAGAAAAGTGGGTTAAGTTGAGCTCAAATCTTCCTTATTGGCTGTGTCATGCCTGAAAAAAGCTTGTCCAAGCCCAAGCTGCCCAATTTACGGTGCTAGAGCTATGCATCATGGGTTGATTTTACATGACACGTGGTATGAGAAGTGTTGATGCAAGCATGTTGGTATTCTGAAAACCTCGATGTCATGCTTTACAGCAAGGAGTTCCAGCCTCGGAACTATGTGGAATCTGAGAAAAAATCAAAATGATTTTGCATTAGAATTTGCCCAAGTCCACACAATTCAAATTCAAGACTTTGAACTCCATGATATGAAACACAAGGTGACCAGGAGGCCAAGCTGCATGACTATGTGAACCTATTTCCCCTTGGAAAGTGCCACAGCCTTGCATTCTCTGTTATTGTGGAAGCTCATCACTAGAGAAAGAGTAATCATTTGTTCTGCCTCATTTCGATTAATTGCAACATGCTTAATTACTTTTGAGAAGAGGAGAAAGTTTTTCAAGTTCTTTGTAGGAGTTTGAATGGGGAATATCTACCATAAGGACTATACTACTACATTCATGTAATCTATCTCTTCCAGGAGTCCACTTTGGAGGAGTGAATTTTTAAGAGGAAGAAACAACTAGGTTTAAGAAGGGTTAAAGAAAAAGGTGGGAGCAAATTCTGGGGAAGTAATGGCCATGGGCTCAAATCCAAACCAAAACGCAAGTGCTATTAGGTGGAGTGCTCCTGGCTTATATGTTTGTTGTGGGGCTTCTATGTGAGTGAGATTTCTCTCGACCATACTCTGCATCTAAATGTTCAATGCCACACAAGCTCCTTGGCTCCTTGTGACACTTTGGGATTTGATACAATGTTGAAGCCCAATATTTAAGATGAAGGCTATATGCCAGAATCCAGTGGAAAAGCATTTAGGTGGGGACATGGAGTCACTACTAGCTTGTATGCTGGTTGGTTGGGTTTTTATGTGGGTGATGTTGGGATTCTCTCAATTTTGAGTCAAGGGATGATTGAAGGCAGAGGCATATCAAGCTTAGATATTGACTTTGCTTATAACAAAGCCATAGTATTCCAGAGTTGGTGGAGAGGGCGATGTGCTCCAAATTCTTATTATTCTTTTTTAATTAAATTATAGTCCTGCTAAGATTGGAACTGCACACAGGGTGAGGGTTCTAGAGTTTGCAACCTGCTATTTTTTTCCCCTTCTTATGTTAATTACCTTAATTTGCTGTACTCCATCTTTTCCCTGTTATTCCAATAAATTCATTATTTAAGGTCAAACAATATAATTAATAATCTGGGCAATGTTTCTTGAGAAATAGATGTTCATCTCATTTGTTGTCATTATTTAGGTACCGTGCAATCACAAGTGCATACTACCGAGGAGCTGTTGGTGCCCTACTTGTTTACGATGTCACAAGGCATGTCACATTTGAGAATGTTGAGAGATGGTTGAAGGAGCTTCGGGATCACACAGATTCCAACATTGTGATCATGCTAGTTGGGAACAAGGCAGATTTACGTCACTTGCGTGCTGTTTCCACCGAGGATGCCAAGGCATTTGCTGAAAGGGAGAACACATTTTTCATGGAAACCTCTGCTCTTGAGTCCATGAATGTGGAAAATGCCTTCACAGAAGTTCTTACTCAGATATTTCATGTTGTCAGCAGGAAGACTCTTGACATTGGGAATGACCCAGCTGCCTTGCCCAAGGGACAGACAATAAATGTTGGCACGAAAGATGATGTTTCGGCTGTGAAAAAAGTTGGATGCTGCTCTGCATAATTTGAAGAAATAAGGGAAAGAAGCCCTCTAATCAGAACAAATTCTCCTCTTTTTGTTTTGAAGATTTTTCCAGTTAGACACGGAAAACTTGCTCACTCGATAGATTTCTGGTTTCATGGCATATTTAAGCAGAGGCGATTACCAGCTGACCTTTGGAATCAACTGATCTTCATTGCATTTGGAACGTGACTCCCCTACTTATTTGCAGTTTCTTCCTCTTTTCCTCATCTTTCCAATTTTTTTTCATGGAAATATTATCCTTTACCTCATTTCAGTCCATTACTGTAGTTTTGGACTACCCATTAGATCAGATTATATTTGATTGTCTCAGCATTTGAATTTGAAAATGTGTGAAGAAAATATCTGTATTTCCATTGAATGATGTTTGTTCATTTGGGACCGAAGAAATGGCTAATTAAATCTCTGTTGTGTGCTTTTCTCCTTACCAAGATAGTCATCAGGTTTGGGATGTATTCTGGCGGTGTTATGAATTTCAAGCTTTAGATTTATTTGTGTAAATTTGGCAAGGCTTGGTATAAATTTATATTGTATTTTTATTTTGTTTCACAAATCCAAATCTAATATGTGAATTTCAAGCTTTTCAGGCATGGGGTAAGGATTAAGTGACTCGGTAGTATTTTGAAGTCGGTAAAATTTGAACTATTAGTTTTGCTTCAAATTGTAGTTCAAAATGATAATGTAGTTTGCATGTAAATGCAGTTTAAAAGTATAATTAGGTTCCAAACTTGTTGGGAAACAACTTACAAATAAGGATTTCAGGTAGAAATCTACAATTGAAAATCATAAAGTTGCAAACATTGTTTCTTCCTATTGACTAACCTATTCAATAACAATATAAAAATCAAGAAAATTTCATAAGAATGGAGGAAAAGTATGTTAGTAACTTTGTACAAAAACAAATGTGATATTTAAAACCACAATAACTGTCATGGAATTAATATTATGAGTCATGTGATGAAATTATGAGAAATGGTAATTGAACATAGAATAGGATTAGAAATGAAGATTTCAAAAAATCAATTTGGTTTTGGGGTGGAGAGATCAATAATAGAAGTTTATCTTTTAAGAAGTTTAATGAAAAAGTTCAGAGAAAAGAATGACTTCATATGGTTTTTATTGATCTAAAGAAAGCTTATGATATAGTATCTACGAAAGTGTGTTGATGGGTATTAAAAAAAAAAGGGAGTTTGCAGTAGATAGACAGAGGTTATTAAGGAATTGTATGATGGAGTAGTGACTAGCGTTAGGACTGTAAAAGGAGGTTTTAGAGAGTTTTCAATCACAATAGGAGTACATCAAGGTTCTACTTAGGTCTTTATCTTTTTACTTTAATAATTGACCAAATTACTACAAAAATTTAGAATGAGATCCCTTGGTGTATATTGTTTGCAGATGATATTGTGATAGTTGATGGTAGGAGCGGAGTGGAATCTAAACTAGAACTTTGAAGGGCCATATTAAAGTCTAAAGCTTTTAGGATAAATAGGAATAATATGAAATGTAATTTCAGTAAGGTAAGTGTTGGAATATTTTCTAAAATATAGGATTTTATGGGTTTTCAAAGTCCTCCATTTATGAATTTTCTAAAGCATTCATGAGCAGTATTTATTGTTACGTGAGTTTGTCCCACATTGGAAAAAGTGGAAAATGAAAGGTCATTAATAAATGATAAGGTGAAATTATCTCTTAAAGTTGGTTAAGAGATGGTGCTAGTGTGTTGTTGGGCTTTTGTGGAGCCTAATTGTGTTTTAATTTGGATGACGACCCGACCTCTATTTAATTAGAGATTTTTATCCTAAGGCTTAGTCTATGGAGTGAAGGCTTGGGCCGTAAGGGGCACAAGCCGTACTCGGGGGAGTCCGGGGGCAATGGCCCTGGGAAAATTTTGGAGCCCATTCGGAACGGAACCCTACGCCCAACATATAAAAATGATTGCTTTCGGGTGATTAGGGTGGGCGTGGTTGTACCTGCGAGAGAGCGAGAGGGAGAGCATTGTATCACCGCACTCTCTGTGTTTTCTTCCTGATAATATTGAAATCCCTGCAACTCCGTGGACGTAGGCAAAATTGCCGAACCACGTAAATATTGTCTTGTGCGTGTGATTGATTTTTCTTTGGCGTTATTTTTCCTCTATTTTGTTTTTCACAGGTTTCGGGAATTTGTTCTTTATTCCCAACATGTGTACTCTAGTGTACCCTAGGATGGTGCTTCACGCTATCCGCACACACACATGTGGCGTGGGCTGTAGGGTGCTAGTGATGCTTTTAGTTGGTGCACAAGCACTTAGCACGTTTGCATCGTTGCGAGATCATGACCATTGATCATGATCACATGATTTAAAATTAATCTTATATTTTTTAAGATCAAGTGGGGCGACCAGGTGTGACCTGGTCGACGATAACATTGACTGAACATAAATTCCTAAGAGTCTCGACCAGGGGCATGACCAAGCTCGACCAGGTCGATGTCGAGTGCGATCAGGTTGAATCTGCTTCGCGATTTGAACAGATGCAACCTTTCGGAAAAGACATAATTCTGCCTAGTAACTCCATGAAATATAAAGAAAATTCATCATTCTTTCATTCTCTTTCTTATATAAGACTTCAACAAATTATATCTTTTTTGAATCTGAAATCTATTTTCTACAGGAATAAAATTTCAGAAAATTTGTTTAGATTATTCTAAGGGTGTTTGTGATTAGTTTTCGTCTGTGTATAACACAAACTAATATCAGATTATATTTTGGGATTCATTGTATCCTAGAAATATATTTGCTGACTCAATACACACCAATCTGGTGGGGGCAAATTACATTTTAAGGCAAACGACATTATAATGTGCCTTGAAGCATTTTCTAATCCGTTGTATTTTTCCTATCTTATTCCTACAATCTTAAAACGTTATTTTGTTATGGTTGGTTCTTCAACCTTGAGGGAATTCGCTGCGGATTTTGTCAAACTTGAACGATTCGATGAAAGCAATTTCAGGTGCTGGCAAAAAAATATGCACTTTCTTCTTGCGGGTCTCAGAGTGGTGTATGTTCTGACCACTCCCAAACCTACTGTGAATAAGAATGAGACTTTGGCTCAAGGACGTGCAAGGCTTAAATGGGAACAGGATGATTATATATGCAAAGGCCAAATTTGCAATTCAATGTCAAAAAATTTGTTTAATCTATATCAGAATATGGCTACTGCAAAAGAGTTGTGGGTTGCACTTGAGGCTAAGTATTTCATAGATGATGCAACTAGTAAGAAATTTCTAACTGGGAAAATTTTCAATTATACCATGGTTGATAGTAGGCCTATTGTAGAGCAGTTTCATAAAATTATGCATATCCTTAACTAGTTTAATCAACATAATATGAAAATTGATGAATGCATATCTGTTTCATCCATTATTGATAAGTTACCTCCATCCTGGAAAGATTTTTAAAAATGTTTGAAGCACAGGAAGGATGTTTCATCTATTATTGATAAGTTAACTCCATCCTGGAAAGATTTTTAAAAATGTTTGAAGCACAGGAAGGATGATATGTCTCTTGAACAATTGGGCCAACATTTCCAAATTGAGGAGTGTTTAGGTAGAATCAGAAAAGTGCACAAGAGCATACTTCCAAAGTGCATATGATGGAAGAAGGAGGCGGGTCTAAACAACCCTTACATCCCAAGAAAGGGAATCTGAAAAGGAAGTACAATTCTGTCAAGAATCAAAATAAGAAAAAGAAAAGTTCATGCTTCCATAGTAGAAAAACTGGACATTACTAAAGTAAATGTCGTCTTCTCAAGAAAAAGCAAGATGAAACAAACTCTAATAAGTTTGTGGTTGTGATTTCTAAAATCAATGCTATTGAAGATGATTGCACATGGTGGATTGACTTAGGTGCAACAAGGCATGTTTGCAAACACAAGAGTTCATTCTCAAAGTATGAACCAGTGGAAAATGGCAATGTTCTTTACATGGGGAATTCGTCCACTGCTGTGGTCAAAGGCAAAGGAGATGTCACTTCTGAATTTATTTCTGGAAAAAGTTTAACTCTCACTGATGTATACCATGTACCAGAAATTAGGAAGAATTTAGTTTTTGGAAGCCTACTTAATAAGTTTGGCTTAGTGTTTGAATCTGACAAATTTTTACTCTCTAAGGATGGAGTCTTTTTGGGAAAAGGCTATATGTATGAAGGTAAGTTTAAGCTTAATATCAATAAAGTGAATGTTTCTGTTTAAATTGTTGATTCACTTTATTTATGACATAATCATGTATAATTAGTAGATATACTAGTAATCCAAGTGATATTCATTGGCATGCTATATAGAGTGTTAAAGTATTTGAAAAATATTATGGATTATGGCATACATTATGAAGGATATCTTGCTGTTTTAGAAGGATTCACAGATGTCAGTTGGATCACTGATCGTAATGATTATACATCGACCAGTGGATGGATATTCACCCTTGGTGAAGGAGCTATCTCCTGGGGTTAAAAGAAGTAAAACCTTATAAGATATTCCCCTATGGCATTAGAATTTATAGCTTTAACTTCTTGTAGCAAAGAGGCAGAATAATTTAGGAATTTGCTATTAGAAATTCCAATTTGGCCAAAGCCTATGCCACCTATATCTTTGCATTGTGATAGTGAGGCAACATTGTCACGAGCATGTAGTACTATATATAATGGTAAATCCAGACATATTAACCTAAAACATAGCTATGTGAGGTAGTTAATTACTGATTGTGTAATTACCATAGATTTTGTGAGATCAAGTTAAAATTTAGTTGATCCATTAACAAAAGGACTTGCAAAAGACATGGTCTGAAAAACATCAAAGGGGATAGGACTTAAATTCATAACCCATAGTCACCAATGATGGAAACTCGACTCAACACTTGAAAATTTTAAGCTTTTGAGTTCAATAAGCAAAGTGCATCTTATGTAGTGACTGGAAGCACTAAAACGTATATGTGTCACATAATCCATCCCAAGGAAAATAGTGCTTTGTATTTGTAATGTGAAAAAGGTGAAGGCTGAGCTTAAACTCTTAATAGGATTATAACAGGTTCTGTGAGGTACTTTAATTATAGGGGTACTTTTGATAAACCTTCCTATATAAGTGTCGGAAGTGGTGCTGCTTCCTATGAGAAAAGGATTTATCTCTAGAACACTCATCAAACTGGGATATAGAGACAAGGCCAATCCACACGTCGGCTTTTGGTAACACCCAAAGATCTGATAATTTGTGTGTGATATCTATTTGGTTAATCAAAAGAGGTTTGCTAGTTCAAAGTTTGTCTACTATATAATCCTGATTAAATTTGATATGTATTCACTAAGTGAAGGTTCAAGTTCTAAAAACACATTCATTTATGCATTAATTATCTCTTATATGAATAAATCATTTTTCATCTGTATTATGAAAATAGTTTGGAAATGTTGGAATATTTTCTAAAATATAGGATTTTATGGGTTTTCAAGGTCCTCTATTTGTGAATTTTCTAAAGCATTCATGAGGAGTATTTATTGTTGTGTGGGTTTGTCCCACATTGGAAAAAGTGGAAAAGGAAAGGCCATTAATAAATGATAAGGTGGAATATTCTCTTAAAATTGGTTAAGAGATAGTGCTAGTGTGTACTTTAGTGTACCGAAGCACCATCTGCATATGCACACGCGCATGCGCACATGGCATGGGTTGTAGGGCGCTAGTGGCGTATTTAGTTAGCGCATGTGACCGTTGATCATAATCGAATGGTTTAAAGAAAATCTTATAACTTTTTTAAGATCAAGTGGCACGACCAGGAGACCAGGTGCGACTTGGTTGATAGTACCATCGATTGAACATGAATTCTTGAGAGGCTCGACCAGGTCGACACCGGGTGCGACTAGGTCAAATTTGCTTCGCGATTTGAACAAATGCAACCTTTCAAAAAGGCATAATTCTGTCTACAAATAGACATAATTAACTCCACGAAATATACAAAAAATTCATCATCATTTCATTCTATTTCTTAAATAAAGGTTCCACAAATTATATCTTTTTCAAATTTGGATTCTATTTTCTGCAAGAATAGAATTCCAGAAAATTTGTTCAAATTATTCTAAGGGTGTCTGTGATTATTTTTCGTTTGTGTATAATGCAAACTAATGTCGATTATATTCTAGGCTTCATTGTATCCTGGAAACATATTTGCTGACTCAATACACACCAATCTGGTGGGGGCAAATTAACGTTTTAAGGAAAACAACATTGTAACTTGCCTTGAAGCATCTTCTAATTTGCAGTATTTTTCCTATCTTATTCCTACAGTAAGAAGTAACAATTGAGAGAAGATTAAATTGGGTAATCAAGAAATTAATGGCACTAATAGATTTAGATATCTTGGATCTATTATGCAAGGTGAAGGAGAAATTGAAGAAGATGTAGTACATAGAATTAAGATAGGTTCAGTAAAATGGAGGAGTACGTCAGGTGTGTTGTGTGATCGTAGAATACCTTTAATTTTTTTTTTTTTTTTGAAAAAAGGTTTAATAAAACAGTTATAAGGTCAACTATGCTTTATGGTTAAGAATATGAGACAATTAAGAAACAACATGTACAAATTGCTGATATGTGTATGTTAAGGTAGATGAGTGGTTTAATATTAAAAATAAAGTAAGAAATGAACATATACGAAATAATTTAGGCATAACACCAATTGAAAAATAGATAAGAGAGGGGCATCTTAGATGATTTGGTCATTTGAAACACAGACCTAGTAGAACACTTGTGAGGAGAAGTGAGTTAATTATGATTTTTTGGCATGAAAAGAGGTAGAGGTAGACCTAAAATACCTTGAAATGAAGTAATAAGGAAGGATTCAATAGCCCTTAATCGAATAGAGGAAAAATACTCTGAGTCAAGTGAATTGGTAGAGAAGGATTCATGTAGCTAACCCCACCTAGTTGAGACTTAAGACTTGTTGTTGTTGTTGTTATTTCTCCTCACACACCACAATAGGAACACCATGATTTTTAAAATGGAAAACCGCTCCAGTGTGAAGAATAAAAACCACGGGGTCTATGAGATCGAATAAAATTTCCACTATAATAGAGGAAAAAATTACAGAAGTTCAATCACCAAAAATTCTCACAAACTTAGAAAAAAAGGATTCCCAAAAGAATTGCGATAAAATAAGAATGAGCGGAAAGAAGACACCCGAACGCAATTACTTTTAGTACTACAAAATCAGGTCCTCCAAAACTTTGAAACAAATCTCCATCGTCTAGATCGAAGGTCGACAAGTCCCGAACGTGCTCTTAAAATTTTAGCAAAATCGGATCACAAAAATCCTTTTGATCGTCGAGTTGATAAAGATTGTCATGAGTGTTCATCCCCACACACAGCAGCAACAGCTGCTGTTTTTTTCTTCCTCTCTGGTACAATGCAGCACGCTGCCACAACTGCCTCCTTTAATTTTGTTGCCCTAATGGGCTTCACACACATAGGCCTTTTTTTTTATCTGGGCTGGACCCAACAAATATCCCCCTCCAGCGTATAAAAGGAAGTGGACATTCATTAAGATTATCAAACAATTTTGATACTGGCTGCCTCGACACACAACTCAAGCTTCGCACGAGGCACCACCTTTGTCATCATATCAACAACATTCTTATTAGTGTGGATCTTCTCAAGTTCAAGTAACTTAGAATCCAAAACATATCGAATTCAATGATATCTCACATAAATATACTTTGATTTACCATGAAAGGTTGAATTCTTACTAAGATGAATAGCACTTTGGTTGTCACAAAATAACACATACCTCTTCCGAGTGAATCCTAGTTCACAAACCAATTTCTTCATCTACAATAACTATTTACATGCCTTAGTAGCTGCAATGAACTTAGCTTCTGTAGTGGACAAAACAACACATTTTTGCAACTTGGATTGCCAAGACACAGCTCCCCCTGTAAAGGTAATCAAATAACATGAAGTAGATTTCCTCAAGTCCGAATCTCCAGCCATGTCTGAATTCGTATAGCTAACCAGAATAGGTTGTTCAGAATCAATTGTACCACGAAGATACCTCATAATCCATTTCATAGCATTCCAATGCTCTCTACCTGGATTTGAGAGAAATTAAATAACTACACCAATTGCATGAGCTAAATCTGGCCTTGTGCAAACCATGACATACATTAAGCTACCAACTACAAATGCATATGAAACACTTTCCATGTCTCTCTTTTCTTCATCATTAGAAGAAGATTGTTTACTACTTAACTTGAAATGTGTAGCAAGAGGAGTACTTACCACTTTGGCTTTCTCTATGTGAAACCGTTGAAGTACCTTCACAATATACTTTTCCTAAGATAGATATAACTTCTTAGCAATTCTGTTACATGAGATTTTCATGCCAAGAATTTGCTTTGCTGGTCCCAAGTCTTTTATGGAAAAAGACTTGCTCAACACGTACTCTAACTTGTCAATTCTAGAAGCATTGTAACTAATAATAAGCATGTCATCAACATAAAACAAAAAAATAATGAAATCATCATTAGATAATTTTTGAACAAATACACAATGGTCTGAAGTGGTCTTCTTGTAGCCTTGTTGAACCATAACAGACTCGAACTTTTTATGCCACTGTCTAGGAGCATGTTTCAAGCCATACAAGCTCTTTTTCAATCTGAAAATATAATTCTCCTTACCTTTCACCACAAAACCCTTTGGCTGATTCATATAGGTTTCTTCCTTGAGATCGCCATGGAGAAAATCAGTTTTCACATCCATATGCCCAACCTCCAAATCAAGACTAGCAACTAAGCCCACAACAACACGGATTGACAACATTTTCACTACCGGTGAGAAAATCTCCCCAAAATCAATCTTTTTTTTCTGACTGAAGCCTTTGACAACTAATCTAGCTTTGTACCATAGGAGTGAAGAATTCTCTTCCTATTTTAATCTATAGACCCACCGATTTTTCAAAGCTCTCTTACCTTTAGGTAATTTTACCAGCTCAAAAGTGTGGCTGTAATGCAGAGATTTCATTTCATCTTCCGTTGCACTAAACCAATGTTGCTTTTGCGCACTTTCAATGGCTTCTTCATAACACTCAGGTTCTCCCTCATCAGTTAGAAGAACATACTCATATATAGGATATCTCGTGGAGGGCTGTCGGTCTTTGGTAGACCTCCTGAGTAAAGTTGTAGGTGGTTCAATAGTCGAAGTACCTTCTTCATCAATAGTTTCGTGATCTTCCACCACATGATCATTCTGAACATCTGCCTCTGTATCATACTGATTGCCAATCTCAACTATATCAGGAAAATTTTTAGAAGGAATAGGATCCAAATCAATTGAGCCATCACTATTTAGAAATTAATAATTTTTTTTTTCCAATGTCTTCAATGGTTTGATCCTCTATGAAGACTACATCACGACTTCTGACAAGTTTCTTTTCCACTGGATGATAAAACGTGTAGCCAAACTCAACTTGACCATAGCCAATAAAAATGTGTTGTCTTGCCTTGACATCTAATTTGAACCTTTCATCTTTAGGCACATGAACAAAGGTTTTGCAGCCAAACACATGTAGATGGTCATAGGAAACATCCTTATTATACCAAATTCTGTTAGGGACATTAGTTTGCAATGCAATACTAGGAGACAAGTTAATTACATGAACAAAAGTATATAATGCCTCACCCCAAAATTGTAGAGACCTAGAAATATTATAAATGAAAATGATAAAGGAAAAAGGGAAAAGGAAAGGAAAGAGAAAGAAAATTAAAAAGGGGCATCATCAGGGACTCGTCCAGATGCCGTGATATTTCAGCCGGCGTAGATGCCGTGATATTTCAGCCGGCCTAGATATTGTGACTAGATATGTTATAATAGTTATCTAGGAAATATTATCATTAAAGATGTTATACACTGTTGACCTTATAGGTCACACCCTGGTTTTGATAATGACAAATACAATTGTATTTAATAAATATCTAGTTCATGTGCAGGTTCATATTAGCATATCTTCAGTGGCACGTGAAAAGCTTAAAGACTTGAAGACAATTTCATACTCTTAATTGTAATAGTTTTTAAATGAAATTTGTCTGTAATAAGGGTTTTCGGTTTGTATTAAGCTCATACACATCACATGCATGATTTAATTTGCAAGCTCAAACCGAACCACAGAAAAACCTTAGGGTGAACCATCGACACTGGAGTTTTTCGGTGTTTCCAAATTAGGACCCAAGTGACCTTAGGACACTCACTTTTGCACTTGTATGTAATAGGCACTTGAATAGGGTTTGAATGTTGCAAGAAGGGACCAAAATGCACATTTGGTGCACTTTCGATCGACCGGCCAACTCAGTTCAATTTGGCCCGGTCGACCGAAACCGGTCCGGGTCAACTATTTGACCCAGGCCCGGTCGACCGAGCCCTTATAGGTTATTTGACCTCGGTCGACCGAACCACCTGGGAGTCAACTTTTTGACCTCCCGGTCGACCGACCATATTTGTACTACATCTACCTGGTCGACCGAGGGGTATTGGGAGAATTCCCAACAACCTGGTCGACCGAGCCCTGTAGTTCAAAAAGGCCCCGGTCGACCGAAACACTTTTGGTCGACCGGACCTCTCGGGTTGCTCCTATTTTTACCGCGGTTAATAATTTTTTAAACAGGGTTAAATTATCTTAAGTGTCATTAATCTTTTCCAAAAATCCCTAATAAGTCCCCAACTGTCAAAATTTTTAGTATGTCTATATATACTCCTTCATTTGGTGATTTAAGCATGGATTAGCAAAAAGATTAACAAAATTTCTCTCAAGCCAAAATACTCATTTTTGCCTCTCATTACTCACACTTCTTTTGAAACCTACTCAAGCTTACATTCTTCATTCATCTAAATCATTTGTAAGTGTATTGAGTACTTTTTACTTAAAGGTTAGCTCTCCATATTGTTGCATATTTGAATCGATTTTTGAGAGCATAACCTAAGTTTTCTTAGGAGGCTTTGCCAATAAGCCTGCCCTAAGAAAGACTTGTTGTGACATCCCAAGTATTGCATTCTCATTGCAATATCTTAGGAAGTTCGTCTTTGTTTGGAGATTGCAAAAATACTTTCAAACATTACCGAATATCTTGTGGTGCTCATATTGATATATTTGTAAAAAGATATTCGTGTGTGTGATATATCAATCTTTGTGGTATTATTTATACAAGTATATATATCATTTTCCGAAAACAAAGATTATCCTTTTTGCAATCCAAGCATATACACATTCTATTGATTGATAATATTGAGGCTTGTTTGATATTCTGTGTGAACACTCTTGACTGAATATTACGAAGTACACAGATTATTATTGACACTCTCTCACGTACTTGCTACACAGATAGAAAACATTGTTGAGAGTTGACATATTTAGACCACACAGAGCTTACATTTTAAATCATCTGTGGTGTTTGTGTTTGTGCGCATTTGTGGTATAAATCTGCTTTACGTGAAAGCACTCTTGTATTGTACCTTTGATTGTATATCTGAGAGATTCCAGGCGTGGCCTGAGGGGGCGGTAATCCAGCCCGGTAAGGATTGGTGTAAAGGTTGAGGTCAGCCCTATGGTAATTTGACCTAGTTTGTATAGGTGCCGCTCCACCCGTTTAAGTGAGCAAGGTATTGTGATAATCCTTGTGCTGGTTAGCCAAGGCGGGGACGTAGGCAGTTGGCCGAACCTCGATGACATATCTCTGTGTCATCCTCTCTTTACTGCTTTCTAGTGCTTATATGATTGTTTAAACTGCCTTATTTAATTTCAGGTATATTTACATTAATCGCATTAGATTGACCCTAGGCTTGTGAACATACTGTTGTTAGAAAGGAATACCTAGGAGGTAAAATTTAAAAATACCAATTCACCCCCCCTCTTGGGATCACGGTAAAGCTAACATACACAATTATGAAATAATTATATAATAGTATTATGAAATATATTATATGATAACAGAACCCGGATGACTTAGTTTAGATTCAAAGCACGATACCGTAGCTATCAGATCAGGTAGTGCTACCACACGTCTCAAATAGAGCGTGGGAGTTGGATAGTCGATTAAGCCCAGAGTAGAGTAGTGTGGCCCCGTGGAAGTCTGGACCAGGCTTAGCAGGCTAATCATACTTACAGACTAATCAATTTTGACTTAGCATGGTAGGCCAACCATTGCTAGGTTCTGCCTACAGGCCGCACAACCTAGTCATGTGGGAGTAATACATGACATCAGCTAGCTATCCATCTAGGGTATGATTTCAATAATATATAGATATAACAGATGATTTGTATGTATATAGTAATTTAGTATGACACAGTATGTTATGTTGAAATATGATTTATTCGGACTTATCATGATAGTTTTACTCGATTTTTCAAATGTACATAAACTATGTACAAATTTTCCTTACTCATCAGATACAGTTTATCACATACAATATATGTTTATAACACAATAATACTCATGTTACCACACATTGATATTAGTATATCTCCCTTACTGTGAGTTGTCTTATCCCAACAATACAAACATTTCAGGAAACCTAGACAGACGAATGGAGCGAGCTCCAAGATAGAGGAGGCTATTAGTGCTACCCTGGTTGAAGGGTACGTAGTCGAGTCGAGTTCAGGATGGATTTTTTGTAATCCTTAGGTTATGATGGTATTTTTGAGGATGTATATGTGTATTTATGGATACAGTAGAACTCTGGTATTGTATATAAGGTTAACTATATTATGGTTTCCGCTGCATAGTTGACCTGTATGTATAAAAAGGTGTATCCTCGGTTCCTTTGGGGTCCGGGTTGATTTTGTTTATGTTTTACGATATCAGAGTTATTATTATTATTATTATTATTAGTATCCAATCATACTTACAGACTAATCAGTTTTTACTTAGCATGGTAGGCCAACCATTACTAGGTTCCGCCTACAGGTCGCACAACTTAGTCATGTGAGGGTAATATATGACATCACTTAGCTATCCATCTAGGATATGATTTCAATAGTATATAGATATAACAAATGATTTGTATGTATATAGTAATTTAGTATGACACAGTATGTTATGTTGAAATATGATTTATTCGGACTTATACATGACAGTTTTACTTGATTTGTCAAATGTACATAAACTATGTACAAATTATTCTTACTCATCAGATACAGTTTATCACGTACAGTATATGTTTATAACACAATAATACTCATGTTACCACACACTGATATTAGTCTATCTCCTTTACTGAGAGTTGTCTCACCCCAACAATACAAACATTTCAGGAAACCTAGACAGACAAACGGAACGAGCTCCAAGATAGAGGAGGTTGTTAGTGCTACCCTGGTTGAAGGGTAAGTAGTCGAGTCGAGTTCAGGATGGATTCTTTGTAATCCTTAGGTTATGATGGTATTTTTGGGGATGTATATGTGTATTTATGGATACAGCAAAACTCTGGTATTGTATATAAGGTTAAGTATATTATGGTTTCCGCTGCATAGTTGACATGTATGTATAAAAAGGTGTATCCTCGGTTCCTTTGGGATCCGGGTTGATTTTGTTTATGTTTTACAGTATCAGAGTTATTATTATTATTATTATTATTATTATTATTATTATTATTATTATTACTATTATTATTATTATTATTATTATTATTATTATTATTATTATTACTACTATTATTACTATTATTATTATTATTACTATTATTTTTATTTTTATTTTTATTTTTATTATTATGTGAAAAAAATATATAGCAGAATTTCGGGGCGTTACAATTGTAGTATTAGAGCCTAGGTTGTTAGGTTCTATAGATTTTAGTGCACAGCAGAAACAATACTAGAGTATAAGAATGAATTTTGGAAGAGGATAGGAAATGGTAGTTCAAGATTTTAGTGAGTCAATATTGGGAAGTTAAGAAGAGAATTTAGGGTTTTGTTCCGCAGTCTGGAAGCAGGATTTCCATTGTGGATCTGTGTATTTCTTGAGGTGACGATTTCAAGAAAGTCATAGTAAACTATTGTCGGACTATGTTTCTAAATTGCAGGACTGAATCTTAAATTGAGAATAAGGACGTTAGGTTAATTGATGATATGAAGATAGGGTTCTCAGATCATGTTTATTTTCTTTTCAAGATGGACCCTTGGGGTAGCAATGCTTATGCCAGTGGTAATGATGGTGCAGGGCCCTCTAGTACGAGCGATGGTAATTCTGACGCAATTCTGCGCAATGTAGCTCAGTAGGTTATGACTAAGATTACACAGAGCTCTAGGGAGCAAGGAGGCCCATCAGCAGGCCAGGGCTGCACTATAGAGTAGTTCACCAAAATGAAGCCTCCAACTTTTTCAGAGAGTACAGACTTTATTCGGGTAGAGAGTTGAGTGCAGGAAATGGAAAAGATATAGACTGTACTGCGCTGCATCGATGATCAGAGAATTTTATATGCCACCTTTAGACTGACAGGGGAGGTTGAGTGTTGGTGGTCAGTTGTGAGACTCCTGGATGAGTAAAGACCAATACTTGTGACTTTGAGCTGGAGCCAATTTAAAGAGATATTCTTCGATCGATATTTTCCTGCCACCACTAGAGAAGGTAAAGTAGAGGAATTCTTGAACCTAACTGTCCTGCTTTGCCCTGTACATAGTCCCAGATGAGGCAAAGAGGGCAAGGAAACTTGAGAGAGATCTGAGGCAAGAAATCTATGAGCAGGTAGAAGTTTTGAAGGTGTAGGATTTCGCCGAGCTGGTGGATAGAGCTGCCGTGGTAGAGGCGAGCAGGCAGAGGGGTGCTGAGGTGTAAGGCTAGAGGAAGAGACCCACACCTCCTGGATCTCAGGTGGGTTCTAGCCGATACCCATGGAGGAGAGGTGGATACCGTGGGGGACAGAGGCAGGAGATGGGGAGTCATGAGATGCAGGGCGAGCAAACTTATCCCGTTTGTCCCAGTTGCGGTAAGAGACATATAGAAGAGTGCTGAGCAGGGAGAAATGTTTGCTATCGTTGTGGTAGACCGGGTCACTTGGCACGAGATTGTCGTGCACCACTGAGTAATGCTCCCGCTGCCAGACAATTTTGGAGAGACATGCAAACTCCCTGAGGAGGTTAGCAGAGAAATCTCATGCATGCGCAGGTTTACACACTGACACCAGGAGAAGCTGAAACAGCTGGCAATGTGGTGATAGGTACTATTAATATGCTTTCAATTAAAGCTATTATTTTATTTGATTTAGGGGTCACACATTCTTTTGTGTCTGTGGGATATACTAAGTTATGTGGGGTAGAAACATAGATGTTATACGTAGAATTAGTAGTAGCTACACTGACAAGGTTAGTAGTGAGGTGTCGAAAGGTAATCAGAGACTATCAAGTAGATATTCAAGAGAGAGTATTACTAGCTAACCTAATAGTGTTAGACATGCATGAATTTGATATGATCTTGAAAATGGATTGGTTAGCTGCTAATTATGCCAGCATCGTGTAACACCTCGAACCTGCAAATCCGATTCGGTGCGCTATACCTGAATAACCGTGCTTCGTGGCGCCCCGAACCCACCTGGTGGGACCTAAGTGCTATGTAATCCATTTTCCTGTACCGGTTATTCCATTAACAATAACATAGCGAAAAACATAACTATAATCATCAACCAATATAATACCAAAGTTTTCTACATCTATCTACATTCCAAAATAAACCATTCATCAACCTGCATTCACATATATACATATCTCCTACATCCAGTATGCACAACCATCCATTTCTCAGAAGACTTAAAATATAAAATATAAAATATAAAACTTAAAACTTAGATACAACCCAAAATATCATCACAAGTTTATACCATTTTTCTAAAAAATGCTATAACAACTTCGAGCTTTCTAAGCTCAATCATGTATAGGTCCTGAAAAAGATAGATTTGTATTCAGGTGAGACACATCTCAGTAAGGGAAGAAACAATATATCAAATCAGCGTGTGGCTAACATGAGGTTTGTAAAATAACATATGTATATGTATTCATCATTGTATATCATTATCATAATTTTTAAAATCATTTTCTGAACCTCATCAAACACATGTAAAGTATTTTACCCACGAGAATACCTAAGGATTGGGGTGATTACCTGCTCATACAAGTAGCACCCCTCTGCTATGATATTTTAGGCAACCCATGGTTATAATTAAAGCATATTAGGGCACTTACCTTATTCAAGAAGCCCTTAGATGAGAAAGTAATCTCGCATTTACACAATTCATAAAAGATTTACTAGCAAAGGCTCTTGAGAATAAGGAAATTTACCCAACCATACAAGTAATTTCCCTCTGCTCTAATACGTTATGTAGCCTACCACTACATCTGATACCTACTAGGGCACTCGCCTTTCTCAGCAAGCTCTCGAGCGAAGAGTTTTCCCCACCCATAACACATACCATGTTATACTAGCATACATACTGATACTACTGTAATACATTATTCTGTCTGTCATTATTCTATATCTCTCATGTGTTCATGTTCTTAATTTGATATTTCATAGCATTTCACTTTATGTGACTCTTTCCCATTTTACATTGTTCACATTTCACATTTCATTTCCATTTCATTTCATTCTTTCATTTCATTCGTTTCATTTCATTTCATACATTCGTACTACAGCTCCTTTTAGCTGTATATCAGTTAGTCCACATAAATATGCGCTAAATTTGCTACTACAGCTCATTTTAGCTGTCATCAGTTAGTCTACAGCTCCTTTCAGCTGTTCATCATATACATGGTTGCATTAACAATCACATGCATCATAATCCATATAACATTTTCATTTTCATTGCATTCCTTGTATAACCTGCATCTCATACAAATAACATAATTCAACATAGAATTTTCATTTTATTCATGCCACATAATTTAGCAGTAAAAATTATACATTTCCTGTAAAATAAGCCAACCTACATTTAACATTCATATACTGAAAATATACCTTTAATTTCTTACATAATTATCCTAAAAAATCTTTCACTTTCATAAACTTTCATCAGTCCATTTTCACATATACATAACTAATAAAACAGCCCTAGACTCAAAAATAATAATTTAAACGGTTGGCATTTTAAACCCATATGAAAACATATACATATATACATAACATAATCTATTTATCCATTTAATTCATAAAACTTGGTTTAATATATATTCCCCCTTATCTGATTTCTTGAACTATGTCAATAGGGATCTCGAAAAGATGCCTGCGGTGCTCACCCGAATCCTGAATCACAAATCCTAGTTCCATTAAATCAACCCTAAATAAAATACTATTTTAACATTTCCTAGGCCTATAAATTCCCAATCAACATTTAAACTTCCAAATATAACAAATTTACTTAATTCCCTAAATCCCACTCTCGCTTTCGAGTGGTGCCTAGGATACCCAAATTGAAAATTTACTCCAGCCAAAATGACGACGATCAAGACTAGGGCCCCATGGTGGTGCCTGATTGTCCATTCTGCTGAAGATCTAAGGAGAAATTAAGGAATAAGTGAGGGTTTACCTTACCCCAAGAGTGGTGCTTACGTCGCTCCCACGAAAAATCCGTTCAAGTAAAATTTGAAAATATTAGAAAGCTTCCCCTAAGTTTATGCAAACTATGAAATATCTAGGAAGCATCTCTACTATGCATGAGACCTAGTTCACGTCTAATTTGTGTGAACCTATCTTTTGGAAGTAGTTTAGTGAAAATATCCGCCCACTGCTCACTAGTGCATACAAACTCAAGAGTCATATCCCCTTTCTGCATATGATCACGAAGGAAGTGATGCCTAATCTCAATGTGTTTTGTTCGTGAATGTGAGATAGGATTTTTTGAAATGTTGAATGCACTAGTATTATCACATTTAATCGGTACTGTATCGTAGTGCAACCCAAAGTCCAGAAGTTGTTGTTTCATATAAAGAGTTTATGCACAACAACTTCCAACCGCAATATATTCTGCTTCAGTTGTAGATAAGGCAACTAAGTTTTGTTTCTTGGAGAACCAAGAAATGAGAGATTGTCCTAAATAGTAACAAGTGGCGCTAGTACTTTTCCTATCAACCTTACTACCGGCAAAGTCAGCATCAGTATAACTCACAATCTCAAAAGTATTATTCTTAGGGTACCATAAGCCTAACTCTATAGTTCCAACTAGATACCTAAGGATTCGTTTAACTGCTAATAGATGAGATTCCTTAGGAGCGTCCTGAAACCTAGCACATATGCACACACTAAACATAATATCAGGCCTACTGGCAGTGAGATATAGAAGACTCACAATCATGCCACGATATAATTTCACATCAACAAGGATCTTTTGCTCATCTTTATCAAGTTTAATGGAAGAACTTATAGGGGTACCAAGAATTTTAAAATCTTCCATATTAAATTTCTTTAGCAAGTCCCAGACATATTTAGATTGACATATGAAAGTTCCATATCCAGCTTGTTTAATTTGCTGCCCTAAAAAGAAACTAAGCTCACCCATCATGCTCATTTCAAATTCACTTTGCATGCATTTGGCAAACTCATTACACGACTCATCATTGGTTGCTCCAAAAATGATATCGTTAACATAAAATTGAATTATGAGCATATCATCATTTTTGGATTTGATGAAGAGTGCAGTGTCATTCTTGCCACGGGTAAACCCATTTTCTAGTAGAAAACCACTAAGCCTCTCATACCAAACTCTAGGAGCTTGTTTCAATCCATACAAGGGCTTAGACAACCGGTAAACATGATTTGGATATTTTTGATTTCCAAAACCAGGCGGTTGTTCTACATACACTTCTTCGTTAATATAACCATTAAGAAAAATGTTTTTAACATCCATTTGAAACAATTTAAAATTTTTAAAAGCGGCATAAGCTACTTAAAGACCCGAAAAATTAAAATGATTAAAATAATTAGAAAAAAATAAAATAAAATAACAGATAAATAAATAAAAGGAATAGCGTGGGAAAAAGAAAAATAATAATAAATAATAATAACATAATAATAAAATTAAAGAAATTAAATTAAATTAAGATAAATTAAATAATTAAATAATTAGTTATTAAATTAAATATTTTTACATTGGATTTAAAAAAAAAAAACTAATTGAAATAAGAAGAATATATATACATATATAGGTAAGTTATTATAATATATAAATATAAATAAATAAATATATATATATATATAATAAGTATAAGTTAAAGTAATATATATATATATATATATATATATATATGTAAAGTAAATGAAGAAAGAAGAAGAAGAAAGAAGAAGGAGTCAGACGCCCCCCCCCCCTCTCTACAAATCTCTTGCGTGCTCTAGCGCCTCTCCGTCTTCGCCTCTTTCTTTCTCAATTTCTCGACGAGTTTACGGTGGATCGGAAAACGAAAGGTGCCGTTGGATTCCTAGCTCCGCCACCGACATTTTTACCGGAGCAGATTTGTCATGGGAACGGCTTAGGTCCTACTCCTGGGGAAAGGTAATTTTTCCCCATTTTCTCAATTTTGCTTTAAATATGTGGTTAAATCGATGATTGGACACCATCACGTGGTCCTAATCACAATTGTCGTCATTTTAGTGTAGGTGAACTTCTAATTGGGGTTTTCTAGACCCCACTCCAAAGTGAGAGTGGGATTTGGGGAATTTGGTAATTTGGCTTTATTTAAGAGTATATTTATTTATTTAGAATTTATGGGTTTAGGAAATGTTAAAATAATATTTTATTCAGGATTAATTACATGGAACTAGAATTTTTTATTCAGGATCCGGGTGAGCGCCGCAGGTATTTTTTTTGGAGTCCCTGTCGGTGTAGTTCAAGAATTCAGATAAGGGGAAATTATATATTAAATCATATTTTATTAAATTAAAGGTAATAATTTATGTTATATTATATGTATGTTTTGGTGTGAATTATTAAAATGGCAACCATGTAAAACTATGATTTCTGAGCCTAGGACCACTTATTTAGTTATGTATTTGTGGAAATGAACTGAACAAAGTGGAATGAATTTTCTGAATAATTATATAAGAAATGGAAATTATATCTTCAGTAATTAAATGTTAAATGTGGGTTGACCTATTTTACAAGAATATGTATGAATTTTACTGTTAAATTGTGTGGCATGAGAATCTGTGCAAATTATATGTTAAATGTATAAGATGCAGGCTAAGTAAGTAAAGCAATGAGAATAAAATATGATATGGACAATGTTGCTTGTGTATGTTAAATGCAACCATGTAAAGGTACGACAGCTGAAAGCCATGTTAACAGATTCTAGCACATTTCTATGTGGACTAACTGTTAGTAGATCTAGCTCATTTCTATGTGAACTAACTGTTAGCAGATTCTAGCGCAACTCTATGTGGACTAATTGATGATGGCTAAAGAACGAATGTAGTACAAAGGAATGAAATGAAAACGTTATGCAATGAAATGACAAGGAATGACAATGCAATGAAATAAAATGTGAAATGTGAATGATACAAATGAGAAAGAGTCACTTAAAGTGAAATGCAATGCAATGTTAAGCCATTAATATGAACAGATGTGTATGATTGAATAATGATAGAAAGAATGATGTATTATGATATTAGAAGTATGTATGTATGTAAAACATGTTACGATTGGATGAGACATACTCTTCGCCTGAGGGCTTGCAGAGTAAGGCGAGTACATTAGTAGCTTTAGATGTGGCAGTAGCTGCATAACGCACTAGGGCAAAGGAAATGTACTTGTATGGGCGGGTAAAATTATTTATCCTTAGGGCCTTTGCCGGTAAACTGTTATTGAATGTGTGAGTACGAGATCAATCTAACACTTGAGGGCTTACTGAGTAAGGTGAGTGCCCTGGTATGCTTTATTAGTGACCTTCAGGTTACCTAAGTATCAGAGCAGAGGAGTGCTACTTGTATGGGCGGGTAATCACCCCTATCCTTGGGTAATCTCGTGGGTAAATATTTGCATGTGATTGTTAGGTTCAAAAAATAACTTTCAGTATTATGTTAATGATTTTCAAATATTATAAAATGATATGTATAATCTCATGATGGCCACACACTGAGTTTAATATATTGTTTCTTCCCTTACTGAGATGTGTCTCACCCGAATATGAATTTATCTTTTTTCAGGATTTCCTCGAGATCGAGCTTTGAGAGCTTGAGGTTTTTATAGCATTATTGGGAAATAGAAAAAATAAAAGGGTATATTTCTATGTTAATTTTGGGGAATGTAAATATTTATATTTTATATCCTTATGTTTTAAGGTTGTTGAGTAAAGAATGTTTGAGGACATACTGAAATGTTTTGGAGATATATGTAATTATGGAAATGCAGGTGATGGATGATTTAATATGGATTATAGTTAGAATTAGTAAACTCTGGTGTTATGTTTATGGAGATTATGATTATGTTTTTCGCTGCGTATGTTATGGATTATGATTTATCAGGATATGATCAGGTATAACGCACCGGACCCGGGTTTAAGGGTTCGGGGCGTTACAAAGTAACATACGAATGGCTTCCATCCTAGCAACAGGAGCATATGTTTCATCAAAGTCAATTCCCTCTTCCTGATTATAACCCTGGGCAACTAGTTTAGCCTTATTCCTAGTTACTATTGTCACGCCTCGAACCCAGTAATGGGACCCAGGGGGGAATTAGTAACCTAACATGTTCCTGTACCATACAAATCACCAATGATTCAATATCAAATGAATGAGGGTCAGACCCTATGGGGTTCCCAAGCACCCTATATACATTCACAAGTACGACAAACAGGCAGCGGAAAATAATCTTTCTATACATACATCGTACCATACCAAAGTCTATACAAAAGGAGTCTAGGCTCTATAAAGCAAAACACACGCCCGGGTGCCAACCATACCCAAAAATGACAACCCGATAAAGTCCTAGCACTTACACTAGATCTATCTGCAGTACACCGACCACTACGCTCCCAACACAAGGAATCTAGTTCCGATTGCTCGAAGGATCTGAAAAATATGTACGTATAGTAGGAGTCAGACACATCTCAGTAAGGTAGATCCAGGTTATATCGGTGTGTAACATATGATTGTTATCATGACATAAAACATACACAGCTAAAACAGTTCCAGTATTTTCACAAAACAAGCAAAACAATCTGGTGTCGTCACACCCTTCGACCGCAGTCGGACTGTCTGGTGGTATTTCACACCCTTCGGTAAAAATCTTCGATCTGGTGATATTTCACAGCCTTCAGCAAAAGCCGACTGTTTGGTGATATTTCACACCCTTTGGCAAAAGCTGGTGCACCCAGTAACCTGGCATAACATCAGCCTATAGTGTTGAACTGGTGCAGATCTGGTGTTTTCACACCCTTCGGTATAAAATCGGCTGATCTAGTGGTATTGCACACTCTTCGGCGAAAGCTAGATATCAAACTTGGAATAATTCGTAACCCCGTTCCTATTTTTCTTTCAACAAAACACAACTCATACATGTTCATATAACAAATCAATCCACACTCATTTGGTAATCTCAACAATCATGGTTTTCAAAATACAGTTTATAACAAGTCAAGGCATGACCATCTCCATAACACAATATATATCACAATATATTCATGATTTTCCAATAAAACCAGAGATGCAACCCAATGCCCCCTTTTCCCAAAACTATAATATGCAAAACCCATAATTTTACCCGTTAAATCCCCCTAAATGAGTAGCCAAAACACACACAGGACCGTGAACCACAGTTTTACTGAGTCCAATTTCAAAAATAACCGACATAAACAAAATCCTCTTACCTTCCCAAAAATCCAATTCCCTAACCCTATGGCTCCTAAACAGCGAATTGAGTTCTCAAAACCTATAAAACATAGTACAGAAAGTACTCATGATTCCATTCCCTACCAAACCACCGGAACGAAAATGAAAACCGAGCCTTACCTCGATTTAATGTCAAAACCCGAAAATTGTAATAAGCCAAGAAAATTACTCATGGCCTCGTCGACGAACACAAGGGATTTGTCGATGAGGGTACAAGAGGGTCTCATCGAAGAGAAGATACAGAGAGGTTGTTCCTAAGCTCTGAATTTCATCAATGAGAAGATGGCGTTTGTCAACGAACCTCCTTCTCGGACTCGTGGACGAGATGACGTGGCTCGTCGACAAAGCCCACAGTATAAATAGTGCTAAACTCAGCTCTCTCTTTTTTTTTTTACGCAAAAAACTCAGCAAAGCACTCTCTTTCCTCTCCCCTACGGTTCCCCTTCCCTTTTTCTTCAATTTCGGCCCCATCGTTTGTCGAATCGACGATCTAAGGCCACCACAACGCTCCTAGGGAAGTTCTCCCTAAATCTGTCAGAGCAGATCATTGGTGGGACGAAGTTGGATTTCATCCCAAACTCAGGGTAAGGTCTTTTTGTCAAAGTTTGGCTTTTCAGAAGTTATAGGAAATGTCATACGCAAGGAAATAGTGATATTTTGTTATGGGATATATGGTTTTTAAGTGTTGAGTGGAGATCCATGAGGGTGTAGGACCCGTCTCAGCAGGGGATTTTTAGCAGAAATCAGGTAAGGGAAATATGCTATATTAGGCAATTCTAGTATGTTCTCAGTATAAAGTATATGTTTTTACTAGATTATTATTCACAGTAGAAATTTATATAGTTTATCAACTATGTTTATTATGTTTTAAATTACTGTGTGGCTTGAGGATATAGATATAGTACAGAAACAAGTTTTACAATAATTTTCAGGATTATTTTTTACAAAATGTACAAACAGGAAATATGTTTTATAGCAAAATTTAGAATACCATGATGATACAGTTTTCAATACCATGACATACAGATTTATAGTTAATATCATAAATATAATTGTTATAGAAATACAGTTTATTTCAATGCCATGGTTAATACAACTATTACAGAATCTTGGTAAAATAGATAGTTATAAACGAAAATGTATTATATAGTATTGAACCCTGATGGACTATTACAGGTACAATTTACAGAGCATGGTACCGTATGTATATACAATTCAGAGTGCAACCACATATTCAGATAATACGTGGTTGATAAGTCGATCGTGCCTATGTTGTGGATAGGCTCCCCATCAGATATGGGTTGAGGAGGGCCGATCTGACTAATGGAGTATAGTGGTTTATCCTGGTAGGCCAGCCAGTGATAGATCCCGCCTACGGGCCGCACAACCCTGTTATGAGGGGTTAAATCATGACATACAGTTATCCATCCAAGGAAGCTTTCAGTTAATATTATGCATGTACAGTTTTACAGAAACAGGGAGTATACTTATATACAATAGAAATAATATGAATAGAAACCTAGTAAAACGAGTATGTAAGCAATATGGGTAAAGGGGGTGGTTCATATCATCTTGTACCGTATTTATAGATTTAGTTATACATGATTATATAGAATCATATTTTTATAGTATTGTACTCATTTGCCACACACTAGCAATAGCATATTTCGTTTTACTGAGCGTCGCCTCATCCCATTCAATTAATATTTTTTAGGTGATCTAGCTAGGTGAACAGATCAGGCTCACAGGTAGAGGGGCTTTGGTACCTCCCTGTCAAAAGAGTGAGTATTTGGGGTGGAGAGTATTTTTGTATAGCCTTATTCAGTTATATACGTGAGAACAGGTAATGATCTAGTACTCTAATGTTGTATTATAAATATATGGTTGTGGATTTATGTCTAAACAACTTCTTGCTGCATTGGTTGGTGATTAGTTATAGTAAATTGTGTTGAATCGATGGAATTTCATAGTCTTTATTATTATTACATATAATTGAATATACATAATTTTAGCAAGTCGTTACAAAAATGCCTGGAATGAAGATTTGTTCCACAAATCTTGAAGAGAATCCTTCCCTGATCCTCTTGGCAACGTTGGATCGACGATTCCAGCAACGTACAACGAAGAAATCTAGAGAGAGAAAGTGTTCTTCAAATTTCTAGAGAGAGAGATAGAGGATTTTAGATTACAATGCTGATAAGTAATAGAAATGGATATTTATAGCCCTTTGACTCGACCGACCTCGTCAACGAAATGGCGACTTCGTTGACGAGCCAATGCAGACGGTTCGTCAATGAAACGGTGACCTTGTCGATGAGCCTAAGATTCCCAATTTCTCAAAACATCTCGGCTTCTCCTCGTCGATGAGCACTTGAAATTCATCACCGAGTAGTAGAGGGCCTTCGTCAACGAAATCTGGCTTCATTAACAAAGCCTACTCAATTACCATTTTACCCTTCTCTTTATTAATTTATTCCATATATCATGGTTCGAGTTCCTACAACTATCCCATTCTCATCTTTCTTACTTCTATATACCCATTTAGTTCTAATAATTGTATGATCATTAGGCCTAGGAACTAGAGTCCACACTTTGCTTCTTTCAAATTGATTCAATTCTTCTTGCATGGACATTACCCAAGACTCATCCTCTATTACTTCTTTAATATTTTTAGGTTCTTCTTGGGATAAGAAAGCAGAATGACTCACTAGGTTCTTCAAGGAAGATCTTGTGGCTACACCACGGGATGGTTCACCTATGATTTGATCTATAGGATGGTTCCTAATAAATTTCCAATCTCTAGGAAACTCCTAAACTTCATTTTCATTGTCATTATCTTCGGATGATTTTTCATTTATTTCTAAATTTTTACTTGCATTGTTTTCAATAGATAACTTGTTTAAGCATTTTCTAATGTCAATATCATCTTCATCATCTTTCTTAGAAAATGGATTAGATTCATCAAATATGACATGGATAGATTCATGACAGTCAATGTTCTTTTATTGAAAACTCTATATGCTTTACTATTTAGAGTACAACCTAGGAAAATGCCTTCATCATATTTAGAATTAAATTTCCCTAGATGTTCTTTATCTCTAAGCACAAATCATTTACAACCAAAAACATGAAAATAGGAAATATTAGGTTTATGGTTGTTCCACAATTCATAAGGGGTTTTATTAAGTGACGGTCTAATCAACACCCTATTCATGACATAACATATAGTGTTTATGGCTTCAGCCCAAAAATATTTAGGTAGCTTATGTTCATTCAGTATAGTTCTACCCATTTCTTGTAATGACATATTCTTTCTTTCTACCACGCCATTTTGTTGAGGGGTCCTAGGTGTAGAAAAGTTATGTGATATGCCCTCTAGGTCGCAATAATATTCTATGCCTTTATTTTTAAATTCAGTGCCTCTATCACTTCTTATATGGGTTATCTTATAGCCTTTTTCATTTTGAATTCTCCTACAAAGTTTAGTAAATTGTTCACATGATTCATTTTTATGTGAGAGAAATAACACCCATGTGAACCTAGAAAAGTCATCAACAATGACAAAAGCATATGATTTACCACCAAGACTTTGCAAAGAATTAGGACCAAACAAATCCAAGTGAAGCATTTCAAGTGGTCTAATGGTAGATATAAATTTCTTTTTCTTAAAGCTAGATTTTATTTGCTTGCCCATTTGACATGCATCACAAATTTTATCTTTCACAGATAGTGTTTTAGGCAAAACTTTCACTAAATCTTTTCTTACTAGCTTTGACAATAAATCCATACTAGCATGTCCTAATCGCCTATGCCACAACCAACTAACTTCATTATTGTAGAAAAACAAGTTACTTGTTGTGAAGTTAAGTTATCAAAAGTAGTAGTGTATACATTTTCATGGCGATATGCAGTAAAAAGCACTTTATGATTTGATTTACTTTCAACTATACATTTATCATTTTCAAATGATACCTTATAACTTTTATCACACAATTAATTTGTGATGACCCAAAAATATATATATATATATATATATATATATATATATATATATGATTAAAGTACAATAATAATAAAATAATAAAAATAGTCATTAAGTTAATATCAATACAGAAGTGTTTTTCTGTAGGATCCTTGATTCCATGTTTGATGCCTAAGAAAGACCTTGTCTTAGCGAGTGCTCAGAGACCATTGCGGCTCAGTCGCTCCCTGGAGGTCGGCATGGTCAAAATGGAATTTCATAGGATAAACAGGATAGACACTATTTGTACACGTAAATAAGTATATATACATAAAATAGTGTTTTGACAGACATAATTTGTCGAAATACATAATAAGATAATAATAATATAGGTATCATATGTGGCGCCCACAAGACTATGTGGGGTCCACATGAGTCCCGGAGCCACAAGACACTGTTTATATACGTAAATAAGTACATAAAATAATGTTTTAACTGATATAATTTGTAAAAATATATGATAAAATAATAATAATATAGGTATCCTATGCGGGGCCCACAAGACTGTGTGGGGCCCACATGAGTCCCGAAGCCGTATGGAGGTTTTCACAAGTCTCAAAGCTATGTAGGATGCATAAAATCGTATAAGAGTTATTCGAGTTACGTAGGATCCATTCGGGTCTCGAAGTTATGTGGGGCCCACATGAGTTTTTAAAATTTAAATTTAATTCTTGTTCAAAAATAAATAATAAAATAAATAAATACTAAAAGTAGTTTAAAATTAATAACAATGATAATAATAATGATAATAATGATTAGAAAAAAAAATAATAAAATAATAGAATAATTAATTAAGTTATTGATTAATTAATTAGGTAAGTAATTAATTAAAAAAAAAATTATTTAGTGGGAATGGTGGCAAGCACTCCCACATGGCCTCCATCCCTATCCCATACTCAACCCATACCTTGCCCATTCCTTGCTCATTCTTTAATTTTTAAAAATTATAATTTCACCCATCTCCCCACACTTTTATAAATTCCATTTCTTCCCCAAAATTTTCCTATAAATAGGGAGCTCTCAACCTTCATTTTTCACAACAATTTTCTAAGGAAGAGAAGGATTAGTGAGTGAAAGAATTTGTGGTGGAGTGAGAATTTTGAGTAAGTTCTCACTCACCCACTCTTTCCGATCTCATATCTTAAAGATAGTTATTGTGTTCGTAGCACACGGTAAAAGAAGAAGGTAAGTAAATTTTGATTATGTTAGTTTCTTTTTTATTTTAAATTCATACCCGAATTTATTTTGTACGTAAATTTTAATTATGTTAATTAGTTCCATAAAATTTCCATGAGTTTATTTTTACGCATATTTAATTATACCAGTTCTATCTTTAATATACTTGCATCTATTTTTGGGTTAAGAAATGTTCCAATCCCCTCGGGTAAATTTTCAGCATTTCTTTCTATTCAAAAATAAAATTATATATATTTTTAACACAAAAATTGTGTGGCATGAGTTTATTTCTACGTTGCATTTTTTATGAAAATATGAGTAAAGATGAGATTTTTACGATATTATTTTAAATTGCATAAATTATAATAAGATGATTTTAAAACCCCTTATGGCAACGAAAGTTCAAAGTTACAGATGCTCGGTACCGCAGCTTAAAGTTTATACCGATCAGAGTGCACCCACACTGTTTACAGAGTGGTTATTTATGTTAGTGGATTTCTCCTGAGTGCACACCTGGTTCCGGACCAGGACTTAATAAGGAAAATCTCACTTAAAGTTTACGTACGTTGATTTAGTTTGGTCGGCCAACCAGCTAAGTCCAGTCTTCGGACCGCACAACCCAGTCATGGGGGTAAACATGACTTACGGCAAACAGGCCTAAGGGTGGGTTTTTATAATATATATTTATACATATTTAATTACGTGTACAAAGTTACTGATGATTTGAAGGAAAAGTGTAAGTTTACGTAAAAAGGATCATTTTGGTACTTAAATGACGATCTAAGGAAAACGTATAAGGAAAAGTATATGTATGTTTATCATTAAATATTTTTACAGTTTTAAAGTTAAAAGTTTAATTTAGCAGTTATAGTATATGATTGTAAAACTTTACTGTTGAAATTGATGACAAAAGTTTTATGCAGAAATTTTTAAATTTATGTTTATTCTAAAAGCAGTCTTGAAGTTATAGTATTAAATATTATTTTACGAAATTCTTTAAAAGCTCATTTTGGCCACACACTAATAATAATCTTATTTACTTACTGAGCGTCGTCTCACCCCAATCATATTTTATTTCAGATAACTCTGAAGGACATGTCGGAAATCAGGCTTAGCAAGCATGCGGGTGGGGATTAGAAAAATAAAGATTAATTAGAAATATAGTATGATTTCAGATATTTACGTTTGTGTAATTTTCTTCTTTTGAAATAAGTGATTGTAACATGAATAATTAGCGCTCTGGTTTGAATAAAATTGAGTTTATTTGCTTCCGCTGTAAATTAGTAGTAAAAAGTTAATATCCCAGGCCCCTCGGGGTCGGGGTGTTACATAATTTATGCGCAGTAAGTTATGCTTCAAGCCATCAACTAATAGAACATTATCAATAACCAGAGAAGAATCCTTACCAACCTTACCTACACCGATGATGTGTCCCTTTGCATTTTTGTCAAACGTCACATACCCTCCATCATTGGGAATGATTGACACAAACTTTGCCTTGTTGTTGGTCACGTGCCGTGAGCACCCACTATCCAGGTACCACCTGTCCTTGGAGGAGGACGATCTCAAACACACCTACAAGATAGACTAAGTAGCTGATGTTGGTCCCCAAATTTTGTTGGGTCCACGGGGGTTAGTAACTGGATCACCCTTAACTACCCACACCTTTCTAATTTTCGCATGCTTATTCGTAAGTAGACAATCAAATTGAATATGGTCAATTTGTTTGCATTTAAAACATTTCATTCTATACTTAGGATCTTTAGATGGGACTTGAGATTTTGACTCACATGTGAAGTGTTCCAAGTAAAGATTAGGTCGTCTAACATTTTTAATGCTATTAAAACCTAGACCCTCTTTACTTAGAAATTTTCTTTAGGCACTAAGTAGTTTTTCAAAATTGCGTTTGCCCTCGGTGAATTTAAAAACAATTTTGGAGCTATCCTCAAATTTCCTCTCAAGCTCAGCTATAGTCACATTTTTTCTTTCAAAATCAAAGCATGAGTGGTTTTTGCAAATCTAAATAATTTTAACCAATTTTCGCATTTCTTTTTCAAATCGTCATTTTCTTTGGTCATTTTATTCAACAGTTTAGATGCATGAATATATTCAAATTGTAATTCTCTAAATGTAGGCATGCAATCAGAATCAAAATCATCAGACGAACAATATGAAGATAAAAAGTAAGAAAACGATACCTCATCATCATGTGTCATGCACAGATTAGCAACCTCTGAATTGCTGGGGTTTGAGTATGAGTCACTGGTACTTAATTTATCCCATAAAGTGCCTGCTTTCATGGATTTCTTCTTTTTCCTAGCATCATTTTTTAGTAGTGGGAAGCTTAATGTGCTCAACTTTGTTGCAATTGTAACACGTGGGAGCATTTGATTTTTCTTTTATTTTACTAGATTCTCCCTTCTCAGATGCAGACTCCCTATATCTTTTGTATGGCTTTCTATTCTTCTTGAAAAATATGTTGAATTTTCTAGTTAGCATGGCCATATCATCCTCAGAGTCAGGTTCGCTGCATTCACTAGATATATTAGTGGAGGTTTTCAATGCAATCACCTTTTTTTGCCCTATTATATTCATTGAGTCTCTCATTTATAGCTAATTCATAGGTAATCAAAGAACCTATCAATTCATCTAGAGTCATGGTCTTAAGGTCTCTACCCTCAGAAATGGTTGTAGCCTTAGCTTCCCAAATAGTAGGCAAGCCTCTAAGGATCTTCCTAATCATCACATATGTAGGATAGGTCTTACCTAATGCATGCAGTGAGTTTCTAATGTGTGTGAATCTAGTGTACATACTCTGAATGGACTCACCTACATTCTTCCTAAAGGCCTCATATTCACTAGTTAGCATATTTATCCTACTATCTTTCACATCCCTAGTACCTTCATATGTGACTTCTAATTTATCCCAGATTTCTTTTGCAGTAGCACATGCCATTACTTTATTAAACTCATTAATATCAAGACCACAATATAAATTATTCATAGCAGTGGCATTCAAACTAACAACTTTCATATCATCATCATTATATTCTTCCTCAGCTTTAGAGATTCAAGTCTCACCCTCTGTTTTCATAGGAACATAATTTCCCTTAGAGACGATCCTCCACACCTTCTAATCTATATTTTGAAAGTAGATATGCTTCCTCTATTTCTAAAAGGTGTAATTAACACCACTAAAAATCAGAGGTCGTGTGGAAGATGGTCCCTTAGGGAAATGGGTCACGGTGCTATGAGCCATCTAAGATCTTTTTCAAAATAACTATTGAGTCTATGCTACATGGCTCTGATACCAATTTTTGGCTTTACCATGATCCCAAGAGGGGAGGTGAATTGGTATTTTCAAAATTGAAGCCCTAGGTCAATTTCCTAGCAAAAGTATTACACAACCTTAAGGTCAATCTAGTGCAAATAAATTAACTCAATTTAAAAGTACAACAGAATTTTAATAGCACAATTAAGTTAACCGATCATGCATGAGAAAGCTGTAAATGAAGATGACACCCAGAAATATTATTAAGGTTCGGCAAACTGCCTATGTCCCTGCCTTGTCTAACAAGCACAAGGATTACCACTATGATGCTCACTTAAGCGGGTGGAGCAGCACCTAAAACACCAAGTCAATTAGCATAAGGCTAACCTCAACCTTTATAAACAATCCTTATCGGACTAGATTACCACCCCTTTAGGCCATACCTGGAATACAACAGTATGTTCACAATAAGACTAGTATAGTGATTATGCTTTCATGTAAAGCAGATATGTACCCAATATAAACAGTCACATATACATCAACAATATGGATATAGTCTCAACTCAGTGATATAAATAGTTATGCAAATAACACTCAATAGGGTATGATCAATGAAATGTTCAAGAGTGTTCAATACAAGCAATATCTTTGAAACTAGGTAAAGGAAATTTCAATAGCTAATCAAGATTCCAAAGATATCAATCAAATATTCAAACTAGCTCAAGAAATTTTCTTCAATGAGATAGGCACACTACTAGTTTGAAAAATATTTTGGCTTGTTGAAAATATTTTTGCACAACAAAAATCAAAGCTATGGGAGTCTTGCGACAAATATGCAAAGACCCCTAAGCTTGCTAGTTTATCCCAACAAAAGATTTATAATATGAAATCAGTGGGGTAAACTTTAACTAAACTCCCCAAAAATAATATCAATAATCAATCAAGCAAATGGGAGTTTTAGCACTGTCTAGCAATTACAAGCACACTCACTAAGCTCTTACAATACCAAGATTTATCAAGGGAATGAGTATTTGAGGGTATTTGAGCAAAGTAGGATTTTTAGAGTAGAGATGATTCTTGGCTAATGATTTTTTATAATTACTTTCTAATCCTTACAAATGAGCCTATATTTATAGGCAAGGTAAAAATTATAACCGTTTGGGACCTTCATGGTATTATTAGAAAAGTTCTAAAATGCTTAAGCAATATTAACCCAAATTAACCCACGTTTACCTTGGGTAAAATAATTTTAACTTGAGAAGGCTCAGGTGGCTAAACTGAGGTTCGGTCGTTCAACCAGACTTATTTTTAAAAACCTTTAAAAATAGTTCGGCAGCCCGAGTTCTGGTATGGTAGCCCGAACAAAAGTCAGTAGCATTTTTTCGTAGGTTCGGGTGCTCGATCAATGGGTCAGTAGCTCAAACTCAGAGGTTCGATCACCTCGATTGTTTTTTAACTAATTTCCTCAGTAGCTCGAGTTGGTGAGGGGTCCCTTTCAGAGGGTTTAGGCGCCCGTGGAAGATATGTTTAAAACGGTTCGGTCGCCCGAGAGCTAGGTCAACTATTGACTTTTCAACAGTTTGGACGCCCGAGGAGTTTTGAACTCCTGGGGCTCGGTTGCCTGAGCTCTCTCAAACTTCTCTATAATATTCAATTTAATTCATTTTTAACACTCCTGAATTCTGTATGATATATGTGCATGAGTGTTGGGACCTAGAGTCATACTAGGGTCTTACTGAGCTTACAATATATCCTATATGCATGACATGCAGGTAATTATTACAGACCACATACCTAGTTACTATTACAGACCCATATTACATTAATTGAATTTATAATATGAAATAGAATCTTCAGGATCTTCATATTTTGCTTCAAGTGCCATTTCTTGAAATACTCATATAAACTTGCATATACACTTGAAAACCATCAAATACCTAAGTATTTGTCTTTATCAAAACCGGGTGTGACCTCTAAAGTCAACAATTTGTGACTAATTTATTATGTTTTATTGCTTACAGTTTTACTTGCATGAATCAAGAGTCATTAATTAGTATAAATGATTAAATGATTGATATAGTTACTAAAAAAGTTAATACACAAACTAATTGCAAGTTATCGTATACAAGTATACAACTTAAATTATTATGACAAAAAATAAATTATTAATAAAATTATATTTGAGAATGGTAGATTATCCGCCCATCCGCCATGAATTATCTTACCTGAGGCTACCTAATCCGCCACTTAAACGAGTCAAATATGGATTATGATTTTTTTCACCCAATAATCCGCCTTATCTGCCACAGATAAACTGACCCAATCTGTTTTTCCAGGTCTACTTGGAGTATTTCCCAAGTTTTTACAAAGTTTGGGTACAAGCAACTTAATTTAGAAATATTTAAAAGTTGTTTTAAACTAGCCGTTATGAAGGTCAGCCGCTTGGAGTCATCAGGGTCAGTCACCTGGGCTTTTCAAATTTAGCATAATTTCGAATTTAGAACAGGGTCAAGCGCCTGGACTCACAAGGGTCAGTCACCTGTGTAAGAACCCGATCCGTAGGATCTGGAATAAATAAATAAATAAGGAAAGGGCATAACAGAAAATTGAGCAGGCTTCGTCAACGAAGCTAGAGTTCGTTAACGAAGGCCCTTCTGTTGCTCGACGCCACGTCGATGAGGAGAAGCCGAGAGGTTTCAAGAAAATCAAAAATGTCAGCTCGTCGATAAGGCCACCGCTTCGTCGACGAACTCCCTTCGTTGACTCATCGACAAAGATGCCGCCTCGTCGACGAGGTTGGCCGAGTCAAAGGTGTTATAAATATCCATTTTGGGTTGCTTCTTAGCTAAGTAAGCAAGTTTCTCTCTCTCTCTCTCTCTCTCTCTCTAGGAACTCGAACTCCACTCTCTCTCTCTAGATTTCTTCATCGTACGTTGCTAGAATCGACGATCCGATGTTACTACGAGGATCAAGAAAGGATTCTCTTCAAGATTTGTGGAACGAATCTTCGTTTCGAGCATTTTCGCGTTTTGACCCAAAATCGAGGTAAGGCTCGGTTTTCATTTCTATTTTGGTGGTTCTGTAGAGAATGGAATTATAATTATATTTTGTACTGTGAATTTTAGGTTTTGGGAACTCAGTTCTCTGTTTAGGAACCATAAAGTTTGGGTTTTGGATTTTTGGGTAAAGGTAATAGGATTTTGTTTATATCGGTTATTTTTGAAATTGGATTCAGTGGAACTGTGATTCACGGTCCTATGTGTGTTTTGGTTACTCATTTGGGGAAATCTAATAGGTGGAAATTGTGGGATTTTCATGTTACAGTTTTAGGAAAAAGGGGGCATTGGGTTGCATCTCTGGTTTCGTTGGAAAACCGTGGATATATTATGATATATATATATATATATATGTATATATATATATATATATATATATTGTGTTATGGGGATGGCCATGCCTTGACTTATTTAAATTGTATTTTTGAAAAATCATGATTTTTAGATTACCAAATGGGTGTGGAATGAATTTTTATATGAACATGCATGAGTTGTGTTTTGATGAAATGAGATAGGAACGGGTTTCCAAATTGTTCTAGGCTTTGATGTCTAGCTTTTGCCGAAGAGTGTGCAATACCACTAGATCGGCTGATTTTGACCGAAGGGTGTGAAAACACCAGATCTGTACCGGTTCAACACTGTGGGGCTTATGCTATGCCAGGTTACCGGGGGTACCGACTTTTTCCGAAGGGTTTAAAATACCACCAGACAGTCCGAATTAGGCCGAAGGGTGTGACAACACCAGATCGTATTGCTATGTTTGTGAAAATACTGAAACTGTATTGCACTGTGTATGTTTTATATCATGATAACACTCATTTGCCACACACTGATATAATCTGATTCTTCCTTACTGAGAGGTGTCCCACCCCTATCGTACGTACATGTTTTCAGGTCCTTCGACTAACCGAAACTAGCGTCCTTGTGTTGGGAGCGTAGTGGTCAGTGTACTGCATGAAGTACTTGTGTAAGTACAAGGACTATGTTGGGTTGTCGTTTTGAGTTTTGGCTGACACCCGGGATTATGTTTTGTATTATGGAGCTTAGACTCCTATTGTATAGACTCTGGTATGGTACAATGTATGTTTAGAAAGAACATTTTCCATTGTGTATATGTCATATATGTGAATGTGTATAGGGTGTGTGGGAACCCCACAGGGTTAGACCCTCATTTATTATTGTATCATTAAGGTTTTGAATGATACAGGGACAGGTTAGGTTACTAATTCACCCATGGGTCCCATTACTGGATTCGAGGCGTGATAGCTTGGTATCAAAACTAACCAAGTTGCTAGGTCTTGTAGACTTGGTTAGGCGTAGTTATGTGTACATACCAAAGTATAGAATGTAGGAAATGGGTAGAGTAGGTCAAGGGTTGTTTTGTTGCTAGACAAGGACTTGTTGGCGGTGTTTTGTGTTTTTCCTAGAATAACGATTTCTGTAAAATCACGGCAAACCATTAATGATTTCATGTCGGTGTGATAGGACAAACCTAGACCCGTGAGATGGTAGTTAACATGATTAGTGGTAAATGATTGCGTTAACTGTACGTGACGTAGGAGTGCTAATAGATTATTATTGTATTTTCATAATGGAGCCCAAGGATAATAGCTTAGAAAGTGGCTCCAAGGAGACTGCGAGTGATGAGTCTCTTTCTGTGCCTCGAGGGTTGACAAGGTGGGCTATATGGGAGATCAGGCGGAGTGTTAGGAGACGCGAACGCTCTCCTACTACTGCGGGGTGTACGATTGGGAGGTTCACACGTATGCACCCTTTGATGTTTTCAGGAGGACCCGATCCGGTGATATTGGAGGATTGGGTCGAGAAGATCGAGAGGATTCTGGAAGTCCTACACTGCACAGATAAGCAAAGAGTCCTTTACGCTACCTTCCAGCTATTTGGAGAGACAGGGCGATGGTGGACTGCGATGAGTTTGCTGGAGAAGTAGAGAGTCGGTCCTATAGAGATGACATGGAGCCATTTCAAGGAGGTGTTCTTTAAAAGATACTTCCCGGCCTCCACACATGATGCAAAGGCGAATGAGTTCTCTACTCTGACACAGGGAGATATGACGGTGCAGGGGTATGCTACTTGGTATATACCGTGTGTGATCTCGAACGAGTACCGGAAGACTTAGAGGTTCTAGAAGGGCCTGAGGAAGGATATCCGCAGATTAGTGGGTATGCTTCAGATCCGTAAGTTTTCGGTTTTGTTGGATAAGGCCACTGTGATCGAGACTGGCATCTGATAGGATGAGGTGGATTAGGAACTGAAGAAGAGGCCAGTGCCTTCTGGTTCTTAGTCTGGATCTCGTCAAGGATCATGAAAGAAGAAGAAAAAGAGCTCGAGTTACCGTTAGAATACCAAGCGTCAGGGTTCTCAAGTGAATCAGTCACGTGATCATTGTATTAGGTGCCACAAATAGCATGACAGTGAATGCCAGTCGTTTGGGGGTAACTGCTACAATTGTAACCAGTTAGGTCATATGGCTCGGGATTGTCACGCACCAAAGGGTGGTATGCCCGCTTCAAGTTAGAATCAAGGAAGTAATCAGGTATCCCAGGGAACTTATCAGGCAAACACAGCTCTAGTAAGGGTATACTCGCTTACTCCAGCAGATGCTGAGCATGCGAGGAATGTGGTGACAGGTATTATGATGTTGCTTTTAAATAGAGTTATGGTTTTATTTGATTCAGGTGTGAACCATTCCTTTATATCTGCTAACTTTGTAAAACTATGTGGGGTTGAGACACGAGTCATGAATAAGGAATTGTCTGTAGCTACACCATCTGGGAGTGTGTCGCGTTGTAGGAGGATGTTAGAAAATAGCCTAATGGTAATTCTAGGAAGACTGCTACTGGCAAATCTTGTGGTATACGACATGTCTGGGTTTGATGTCATACTGGGATGGATAGGTTATCCTCCAATTATGCTGTGGTCGACTGTCGTGGGAAAATAATAATGTTCAGACCTCTTGGAGAGTAGGAGAATGAATTTGTAGGATCGTGTGTGCGCCACTGGTTCTATTGGCGTTACAGGCAAGGAGGTTGCTCTTGGATGAATGCCAGGGGTACCTAGCTTGCGTAAGGGAACTGTCGTGCGATGAGTTGAAGCTTGAGGATATTTGATTGGCTAACGAGTTCCCAAATGTATTTCTTGAAGACTTACCCGGTTTACCTCCAGATCATGAGGTGGAGTTTATGATAGATTTATTGTCTGGCAAGGCACCGATCTCTAAAGCTCCATACCGGATGGCTCCAGCAGAACTTCAGGAGTTGAAGAAGCAATTGCAGGAATTACTGGACTAGGGCTTTATCCGACCAAGTGTTTCACCCTAGGAAGCTCCAGTTTTGTTTGTGAAGAAGAAGGACGGGTCGATGCACATGTGCATTGATTACCGTGAGATTAACAAGGTGACTATGAAGAATCATTACCCATTACCTTGTATCGATGATCTCTTTGACCAGTTGCAAGGAACGTAGGTCTTTTCAAAGATCGACCTACGGTCAGGGTATCATCAGGTGAGGGTTCAATTTGAGGATGTTGTGAAGACTCTTTTCTGAACCAAATATGGCCACTATGAGTTCTTAGTCATGCCTTTTGGGTTGACGAATGCTCCGGCAGTGTTCATGGATCTGATGAATAGGGTTTTCCATGAGTACCTGGATCAGTTTGTAGTGGTGTTTATCGATGACATTTTGGTATACTCGAGGAGTCCGGAAGAGCATGAAAATCATCTGAGGTTGGTGCTATAGATTCTGCGGGAGAGGAAACTGTATGCCAAGCTGAAGAAGTGTGAGTTCTGGTTGAATCATGTCACATTTCTAGGCCGTGTGGTATCTAAAGGCGGTATCTCAGTTGATCCTAACAAGATCGAAGTTGTGGTTGACTGGGGGAGACCAAAGAATGTGCAGAAGGTTCGGAGTTTCCTAGGACTGGCGGGTTATTATCATCAGTTCGTGGAGGGATTCTCTAAATTGTTTGGGCCTCTGACACAATTGACTAGGAAGGGGGTGAATTTTGATTGGACTGAGGAATGCGAGTGGTGTTTCCAAGAGCTGAAACAGCGATTGATTACTGCTCTAGTTTTGACCATTCCTTCGGGGGGATGGTGGTTTTGTGATCTATAATGACGTGTCTCTGAAGGGATTGGGATGTGTGCTTATGCAATAGGGTAAGGTAATAGCGTATGCTTCTTGGCAACTCAAGGAATCCGAGAAGAATTACCCTACGCATGATATGGAATTGGCTGCTGTAGTTTATGCACTGAAGATCTGGAAACACTATCTATATGGTGTTCAATGCAAGATTTTCATTGATCATAAAATCCTAAGGTACTTTTTCACCCAGAAAAAGTTGAATATGAGGCAGATACGATGGCTTGAGCTGATCAAAGACTACAATTACACCATCAGCTATCACCCGGGGAAAGCCCATGTGGTGGCTGATGTGTTGAGTCAAAAGTCAGAGCATGCAGTGGTATCTGCAGTTGTAACTCAACATCATATTAGGCGGGATCTGGAAAGCCTTGGTATAGAGTTGGTGTCTGGTGATCATCAGACTTTTATTGCTAGTTTGGTGATCCAACCGACTTTGTTTGAGCGTATTCAAGCCGCACAGGCGAGTGATGCAGAGTTAGTTGAGATTGTGGGGAAGGTTCGGCAGGGGTTGGCTATGGACTTTAACATCTCTGAGGGAGGTGTGTTGAGGTTTGGAACTAGGTTGTGTGTTCCAAACGACGACGAGATTAGAAGGACAATTCTGGAGGAAGTGCATCGTTCTTTGTATACGGTACATCCTAGTAGTACAAAGATGTATTGGGATTTACGCGAGACCTTATGGTGGAGTGGCATGAAAAGGGAGATTTCTCAGTTCGTGGAGTAGTGTCTGACGTGTCAATAGGTGAAAGTTGAACATCAGAGGCCGGCAGGGCCTTTACAGCCCTTAGCTATTCCGGAATGGAAATGGGAGCATATTTCCATGGACTTTGTGACTGGATTGCCGCCAGCGCTTCATGGGCAGAATGCCATTTAAGTGATTATGGACAGGTTGATGAAGTCTGCTCACTTTTTACTGATGAAGATTAGCTACCCTTTAAGTAGGCTAGCAGACTTGTACATGCATGAGATAGTTAGAATGCATGGGGTACCAGTGTCCATTGTGTCAAATCGAGACCCGAGGTTTACCTCTCATTTCTAGAAGAGCTTGTAGGAAACATTGGGGATGAAGCTTACTTTCAGTACAGTGTTCCACCCCCAGACTGATGGACAGTCAGAGAGAACAATACAGATCTTAGAGGATATGTTACGGGTGTGCGTGTTAGACTTCGGTGGTTGTTCGATGCAATTTCTGCCACTAGTAGAGTTTGCCTATAACAATAGCTTCCAAGCTAGTATTGGGATGGCACCGTTCAAGGCTCTATATGGTCGAAGGTGTCAGTCTCCTCTGTATTGGGATGAGATTGGTGAACGTCAGGTGTTAGGACCTGAACTCATGCAGCAGGCATCTGTGAAGGTGGGTTTGATCCAAGATAGGATCAAATCGGCTCAGAGACGGTAGAAGAGTTACACGGATGTTCACCGCCGTGAGTTGGAATTCGAGGTGGGGGGTAAGGTATTTCTAAGGATCCTTCTGATGAAAGGGGTGACGAGATTCGGAGAAAGGACAAGTTGAGCCCGAAGTATATCAGACCATTCGAGGTTCTTAAGTGAGTGGGTCCGGTAGCCTATAGGATTGCACTACCCCCAGCGCTCTTGAGGATCCACGATGTGTTTCACGTATCCATGTTGAGAAGGTACATGTCGGATCTGTCACATGTTATTAGTTATGAAAACTTGGAAATTGGGGATAATTTAACGTACGAGGAAGTACCCGTTCAAATTCTAGACCGTAAAGTTCAGAAGTTATGTACCAAGGATATACCGATAGTGAAGGTATTGTGGTGGAATCACGAGATTGAGGAAGCTTCTTGAGAATTAGAAATGGAGATATGCCGAAAGTATCCACAGTTGTTTTGAGTTGTGGTTTTGATAGTAGAATCAGTAAGTATGTATGTGTTACACTACTATTGTATTAGGATAGCTGGTTAGTCATTGGGAGTGTGTATTATTGTGAACTCCTGAGACAATTTATGTATGTAACCACGGTATTCCTCTGCCATAAGTGATGGTATATATGTATTATGATGGAGCTATGTTGTAAGTGGCCGCCGGTTCTTTCTAGAGTCGAGTGTGTGTGAATGAGTTTGCGAATGAGAGATTACAAATTTCGAGGACGACATTTTTATAAGGAGGGGAGGTTGTAAAAACCCAATCTGTGGGATCTGGAATAAATAAATAAGGACAGGGCATAACAGAAAATTGAGCAAGCTTCGTCGACAAAGCCAAAGTTTATTGACAAAGGCCCTTCTGTTGCTCGGCTATGAAATGCAGAGCCACATCAATGAGGATAAGCCAAAAGGTTTTGAGAAAACCGAAAATCTCAGGCTCGTCAACGAGGCCACCGCTTCGTCGACGAACTCCCTTCGTTGACTCATCGACTAAGACACTGCCTCGTCGACGAGGTTGGCCGAGTCAAAGGTGCGATAAATATCCACTTGAGGTTGCTTCTTAGCTAAGTAAGCAAGTTTCTCTCTCTCTTTAGGAACTTGAACTCCACTCTCTCTATAATGACCCGGATAAATTATGGTATTTTAAATGATAATAAAGAGGGGGGAAAATAGAAGTTGGAAGGGAAAAGAAAGGGGCATCAGGCCTCATCGACGAACCCGAAGGGCTCATCGACAACAAGAGAGTTCGTCGATGAGTTGTCTTCATGACCTCGTTGATGAGGTGACGTGGCTCGTCGACGAAGGCCACAGTATAAATAGTGTTAAACGCCAATTTTCGGCGGATTTCACGCTAACATACTCTCCCTCTCTCCTCCTTTCAGTTTTCCACTCCTCTCTCTTAGTTTTTGGGCCAGATTTCCACCAATTCAATGATCTGAAGCCACCACGACACTCCTGGGAGAATTCTCTTCAAATCTGCTGGAGTGGATCATTAGTGGGGCTGAGTTGGGAACCATCTCAAATTCAGGGTAAGGCTTTCTACTCAGTATTTGGCTTTACTATAGTTGTAAGAAATGTTATATACGATGAAATACTGAAGTTTAGTTCTAGGGAATATCATTTTCAGGGTGTTGAGCGGGGAACCCTGCGGGTGCAGGGTGGATTATTTTAGGGGCTTTTTAGGAATCGGGTAAGGGAATAAACTAAGCCAGTAATTTTATGAAAATGTATGTATAAGCTTACAATATTTGGTTTTAGGAAAATGAATATATATGTATATTTTATATTGGGAAATACTGTGATAGTTGGCGATGTGTTTAAATATACCTAATACCCATTCTGTGTGGCATGAGTAAGATTTATTGTGAAATACTGTTTTTTGAGAAAATGTGGAGTATTACAATGGTAAAATTGGCGTACAGACCGAGAATATTTTTATATGATATGCCAGCGTACGGGCCGAGCTATTAAAGTAATTGAGCCGGCATATAGGCCGAGTCTCTTATTTGTTATGTGATGTGGCGTAGAGGCCGTGATTGATAAACTATGAAATGTCGGCGTATGGGCCGATGATTTTTCACTTTGTATATGAAATGTGATATGATGATAGTGAATTGACAATTATTACTATAGAATAATGATGTATCACGATTTGGAATATGATATATGGTATCAGAACCTGGTTGGCTTGGTTTAGGCTTACACTAGACACGGTACTGTAGCTATGTGGTCATGTTTATCATGATATTTCTGTTATCGTTGTCGTACGGGGCAGCGTGAGGATGGATAGTCAATGTGGTTATTGAAGTGTTGGCGCCCTAGTGTACAGACCAGTTTGGCAGACCCGTCGTACTTACAAACATTTATTTTGACTTGGCAGTGGTCGACTAACCATCCTCAGGTCTCACCTTCTAGCCACACAACCCAGTCATATGGGGGTAATACATGACTTTAGCCAGCTAACCTACCAAGGTTGTTTTCATATTATTGTCATTATAAAAGACGGATTATGTTTATGGAAACTCAGTATGTTCGATTATGCTATGATTATACATGTTTTCCCAGAAATAATATTGATAGTTTTACTAAATAAGTTTATGTATGCTCTTATGTATAACACGGAATACTCGTGTTGCCATACACTGGTATTAGTTTATTTTCCCTTACTAAGAGGTGTCTCAGCCCAAATTATTTGATTATTTCAGGAGCCCAGGATAGGAGAGCAGATAAAGCCTCGTTGAGATAGATATCGCCGATCTACCCTTTTCTAAAGGGTAAGTCTTTTTGGTAGGGTCAGATGGATGTTGTGGCAAATGGCCCTAGGACTGGTCTTTGAAGATTTTGGGAGTTGTATTATAGATACGGTAAACTCTGGTTTTGTATTTAATGATATTCCAAGATATATATGATTTATGTTTTCCAACTGCCTAGGCTTCCGCATTGTATTTTTTGATATGTCCCTGGTACCCACGGGTACAAGTGAATTATGATCTGCAAGATTTATTAATTAAAAAAATGGTAAAATAGGCAGGTCGTTACACTCTCTCTCTAGATTTCTTCGTCGTACGTTGTTGGAATCAATGATCCAACATTACTATGAGGATCAGGGAAGGATTCTCTTCGAGGTTTGTGGAACAGATCTTCGTTTCGAGCGTTTTCGAGTTTTAACCCAAAATTGAGGAAAGGCTTAGTTTTCATTTCCGTTTTGGTAGTTCTGTAGAGAATGGAATTGTAAGTATATTATGTACAGTAAATTATAGGTTTTGGGAACTCAATTTGCTGCTTAGGAGCCTAGAGTTCGGGTTTTGGATTTTTGGGGAAAGGTAAGGGGATTCTATTTATATCGGTTATTTTCAAAATCGGATTCGGTAGAACTGTGGTTCATGGTCCTGTGTATGTTTTGGTTACTCATTTAGGGAAATCTAATGGGTGGAAATTGCAGGATTTTCATGTTACAGTTTTGAGAAAAAGGGGGCATTTGGTTGCATCTCTGGTTTCGTTGGAAAACCGTGGATATATTGTGATATATATTGTGTTATGGGGATGGCCATTCCTTGACTTGTTTAAACTGTATTTTTGAAAAATCATGATTTTAAGATTACCAAATGGGTGAGGAATGAATTGTTATATGAACATGCAAGAATTGTATTTTGATGAAATAAGATAGGAACGGAGTTCCGAATTGTTCCAGGCTTTGATGTCCAGCTTTTGCCGAAGAGTGTGCAATATCACTAGATTGGCCGATTTTTACTGAAGGGTGTGAAAACACCAGATCTGCACCGGTTCAACGCTGTGGGGCTTATGCTATGCCAGGCTATTGAGGGCACTGACTTTTGTCGAAGGGTGTGAAATACCACCAGACATTCCGACTTAGGCCGAAGGGTGTGACGACACCAGATTGTATTGCTTTGTTTGTGAAAATATTGGAACTATATTGATCTGTGTATGTTTTATGTCATGATAACATCATATGCCACACACTGAGATAACCTCATTCTTCCTTACTGAGAGGTGTCTCACCCCATTGTACATACATGTTTTCAGGTCCTTCAAGTAACTAGAACTAGCATCCTTGTGTTGGGAGCGTAGTGATCGGTGTACTGCGTGAAGTACTTGTGTAAGTACTAGTACTATATTGGGTTGTCGTTTTGGGTTTTGGCTGACACCCAGGATTATGATTTTTATTGTGGAGCTTAGACTCCTATTGAATAGACTCTGGTATGGTACAATGTATGTTTAGAAAGAACATTTTCCACTATGTATATGTCATGTATGTGAATGTGTATAGGGTGTACGGGAACCCCACGAGGTCAGACCCTCATTCATTATTGTATCATTGAGGTTTTGCATGATACAAGGACATGTTAGGTTACTAATTCACCCCTAAGTCCCATTACCGGGTTCGGGGCGTGATAGCTTGGGCCTATACTGTCTTCCCAAATTAATTTAGCATAAAATGTCAGTCTCTTGATCAAACAAGGGTCAGTCGCCTAGACAGTTAAAACTTCTGTTTTTCAACCTTATTTCCAAAAAATCTTGCCAACTTGTTTTAATACTTTTGAAAGATATTTTTAGGAGTCTTTTAAAATATGGTCTCTAAGTCCAGGATTAACCCTAATGAGCTTCGAAGCATTCAAATTGATTTTAATTGAAGTACTTACACAAGACTTCCTTAAGACTTAAAACTTTTCTAAACTTGAAGTCTTCGTATATATCTTTGTTTTGAGTCCATCTTGTCTTGAACTTCAATGATCTTTAAGCTTTCATGAGATTTGTCTATCTTTTCCCTCTTGAGCTTTCTTTTGATCACTTTGGCTTTGGAATACAATCTTTCATAACACTTGAACTTGATCTTTTAGGAACTTGATCTTTTATAAGAGCTTTTGAGCTTGATCTCTTTATGAAAGCCTTCTAGCCCTAAGACGTATTTTAATAAATTATGTTAAGTTCCTTTAGTTTGTTATCATCAAAATAAGATTCTAAGCCTTGTGAGGCCAACAATCTCACTCTTTTTTATGATAACAAATAAGAGCAAAATATTGAGTAAGCCTTAAAAATGTTCTCCCTTTCAATAAGCATCATCTTACACTACAAAAAATAAGGTTATTAGTGATGGTTTTAAACCGTCACTAATACTTACAAAATCGTCACTAATAGTATTAGTGACGGTTTTCTGTTTATTAGTGACGGATTTCTATTAGTCGCTATACCCGCCATTACTAATACTTATTAGTGACGAATATTTCAAACCATCACTAATAATAAAGTATTAGTGACGGATTAAAACCGTCACTATAGATTCTACACTGGATCGACCAAAAACCATCACTAAAGCCATAGTATTAGTGACGGTTTTAAAACCATCACTATTTCTCCATTATTAGTGACAGTCGTAAAACAGTCACTAATGCTCTATTATTAGTAATGATTTTAAAACCATGACTAATGCTCTATTATTAGTGACGGTTTTAAAACCGTGACTAATGCTCCATTATTAGTGACAGTGTTAAAATCGTCACTATTACTCAATTATTATTGACGATTGTAAAACCATCAGTAATGCTCTATTATTAGTGACGATGTTAGAATTGTCATTATTGCTCCACAGAGCTATTAGTGACGGTTTGAATTCCTTCACTAAAACTTTTTAAAAGGGTATTAGTGACGATTTTGAAACCGACACTAATACTTAAATTGGATAATTAATAGTGAAATTATTTTTTTTTCCAAATTATTAATTCCTGTAAAAATCTGTAATTAAATTACATTTTCTTATACATTCATAATTGCAATAAAAATCATAAATTATTCAAAATTCTAATTCAAATTAAAAGACAAATATGTTATACAAATTCAAATTCAAATACAAATATATTATACAAATTCAAATTTAAAAACAAATACATTATATAAATTCAAATTCAAATACAAATACATTTCATCTGTTCAGATAACAAAGAAAGTGAAAAGCTGCATCCGTAGTGCATAAGTCCTGACGTTGTCACAGTTGTAAACCCTACAAATTAATTAAGAAAGTTAAAAAAATTAGTATACGCTTTTTGAAAAATTTTGGCAGCATTTCTCCTGTAAATATGACATTTTCCATAGAGATACTCCAAACCTAAGTATTTACGATAAACAGTTCACAATAATCCAACTAGTAATTAATTTTGTGAGTACATAGGAGCTTTATATAATAAGCATTAAATAATGTAACGTGTTCATGCATCTCATAAAACACATATATCATAATATAGTGGATTATCCCCATAAACAACATATTTCATAGAGTAGACATAGTTGGTATGAGATTCACTATAAAATGAAAATCCCAAGAAAGAGAGCTCCTCTCCAAAGAAAAGAAAGAGATGATGCGTGCATTAAAAAGAGTGGAAATCTTAAGAAGATGAAGTATCATCTACTCCAACGACTGTAACCAGGCCAAGCATCCTCCCAAAATCAAACCCTATTGCCATTAGCTACTCTAAAATGAGTGGGAGGAAGGAACAAACAAGCAAAATGGGAAACAACTTTCTACAGACTTGCATGGGAAACAATGTCACTTCCTCTAGTATTCCATCCATTCTGATGAACACTATATTACTTTTAATCTCCTTTTTTGGCAATTAACAATTAATTTTTGGTTGCATATAAATTAAACTTAAATATTGAAACATAAATAATAGACTCCAACCAAAATTAGCATAACCACCAAGCAAGCAAGAAATCAACGAAAAATTATATCACATAGTCCAAAATTGGTCTCATGAATTTTTCTTTCCTTTCCCTAAAATTTTCAACAAATTTTCAACAGCATGCCGTTTATAAATAAAACATTTCCCAAACCTACAAGTCATAAAAGCATGCAATTCATAATATTTTTGCATCATACAGATGTCATTTAGATTAAGACATGCAATAACCTAAAAGTATCTACCAACAGGCAATACAAATTACTACATCAGCCATGCAGGTGGCGTTCCAATCAAGCATGCAGTCCTAATGTCCATTACCAGCAAAAGTTCACAAGATATGTCAATCCAAGCATGCATTCCAAAAGTTAAATCATCTATTAAACTGAAGTTAGATATATACCAATCTCTAGCTGCAATGAAGACATGGATGACAGAGAAGGACGACGAGGCCGTGGATGGTGGTGGCTGCATCAACGATTCTTTATCTAGTTTACCTGGAGTTTCTTTTCAAAATTGATTTGAAATGCGATAAGCCTGCCCATGTAGATAAAATGAATTTTAGCCTTTCATCTAATAGGTTGTCACTTATAGTTAAGGTATGATTTAAATATTAATTTTATTTCTCTTGAATCTTGATGTCCTTCTTGTGGATGCAATATTAATGACTGCAAGAAGGGCATCAAGATTCAAGCGAAATAAAACTAATATTTAAATCATACCTTAATTATAAGCGACAACCTATCAGATGAAAGGCTAAAATTCATTTTGTCTACATAGGTAGGCTTATCGCAATTCAAATTAATTTTGAAAAGAGGCTCCGGGTAAACTAGATAAAGCCCCTCCATTCATTGTATACACACTGCAAATGATATGCCCACTATCAAAAATAGAAGTTATCAAAAGTAGACCTAAAGGTTAATTAACAAACCCTTCTCAATGACGGAAAAATTTAAGGAAAAACCTACTGTATTATAAATCCAATGTAAAAAATAAATATACTTTTTAAACTATTTTTTAGTCATTCAAAATACTAACTTAAATTCATTAAGTAAATAAAGCCAAGAGAAAGTTATAAAATTGCAAAGTTCATATTACTTTCAAGATTTATGATACAACTCCCAATTATTCCTATATTGTTTCTAAATCTCATCCAAATCCCAATTATTCCTATATTGTTCATATTACTTTGAAGTTTGGAGTACTGGACTCTGAACGTGAAGTCTAACCTCCTCCTTAGTAATACTATTTCTTTTGTACAAAGTGTTTTTTGTGGGAGAGAGGCAGATTGTGTATGTTATTTTTAGTAGACATTGAAGTGGTAGGATGTTTGTCGTACAAAGAAAAAGGGCATTGTGTTCAAATTAGATTTTCTGATTTTGAGAAGGCGTGTGATTGAGCTAGTTGAGAGTTCTTGGATAGAGTGCCTTTGAAGAAGGGGTCAAGTGTTACGTGGAGGAATTGGATAGGGGGTTGTTTATCTAATGCCTTTGTGAACCACCAATATGGATTGGAATATCTAAAATCAAGCAAAACTAATATAGAAAACAACCCACCCTAAACATATGTGAACCACCAATATGGATCATCTTTAAAATCAAGCAAAACTAGTATAGAAAACAACTCAACTAGCCAATCCTTAAAAGAAGGTCCGCTTGTGTCCCAAATCATAATTTGACTATTTGACGCACTCGAAAAGGGTTCTAGATTCTTATCTGCTTCTAATAACAAACTAAATGTAATTAATAAATTTTATTTTCAAAATTATTTTCTAATTTTTTAACATTTATATGAAAATATTGAAAATTATACAAAAGTAGCTTTTTCAATTTTTGATCCCAGTGTTATAAGAACTAGAAAACACTACAATTTTACTTGCTCGGACATGACAAATGTTTTTACTCATCCTTTCAAAAATATTATAACATTAAATGACTAATCCTATCTTTTATTTTTGTTTGGAAAAATTTTAACGCAATTTCGGCAGCATGTCATCTGTAAATTGGACGTTTTCCAATAAAACCTGCACCTGATAGGTTCAAATAGAACATTTATAAGAAGTTGAAGGCACACGAGAACCTATATCCACTACCAGCATGCAATACACATCAACTGCATCCGCCATACAGGAGGCATTATAAACTAGCATGCAATCATGTATTATATTCACGATAGTAATACATGTAACCATATCTTAAATTCAGAATATAAATAGCAGAGAAGATGCTTAAGTTTCCATTTGTTGGACGAGGAGAAGATAAGGTAGTGTAATCATTGGGGAAGGAGAGAATGAAGTGGGATTGGATTAGTGGGTTAGTGGGTATTTCTGAAAATGTGACATGTTTGAACTCGGCTTATGTAAAAACGTCTGTTTTTGTCAACTCATGATATGCTATGCTCATTTGGCAACCACTCAAGTGGGAAAATTCATGAAGTTTGAAGAAGCATCTGAAACATCTTCGAGACATGGTGGGATGAAAACTGCAGGGGCAGTTCCTGTCCCTCAGTTGCCAAAATTACAAGAAAATGTGTGCAACTTCATGTTCTTTTGTTGAATGGCTTGGATAAACTTCTTTTTTTTTTTAGGGAGTGGGGGGTTAAAATGACTGAGCACAGCATGCATGGCTTCTTTATAGTTTCTGGATTTTGTTCCGTGTGTTGGACAACTTGAATCTTTAGAAGTAATAGTGGAGGTAGTAGTGGTGATAAGTAGTAAAATATTAGTTACAGTCAGTTGTTTTGGAAAAACTGAACATAATTAAGATTTTACTGCTATCACCACTACTACCTCGACTATTACTTCTAAAGATTAAAGTTTTCCAACACATGGAACAAAATCCAGAAACTATACAGAAGCCATGCATGTTGTGCTCATTCATTTTAACCCCCCCCCCCCCCCCAAAAAGGTTTAACCAAGCCATTCAATAAAAGAACATGAAGTTGCACACATTTTCTTGTAATTTTGGCAACTAAGGGACAGGAACTGCCCCTGCAGTTGTCATCCCACCATGTCTCGAAGATGTTTCGGATGCTTCTTCAAACTTCACGAATTGTCCCACTTGAGTGGCTGCCAAATGAGCATAACATATCATGAGTTGACAAAAACAGACGTTTTTACATAAGCTAAGTTCAAACATGTCACATTTTAAGACATACCCATTTACCCACTAGTCCAATTCCACTTCATTCTCTCCTTCCCCAATGATTACACTGCCTTATCTTCTCCTCGTCCAACAAATGGAAACTTAAGCATCTTCAAACTTCATGAATTGTCCCACCTGAGTGGCTGCGAAATGAGCATAGCATATCATAAGTTGATAGGTTCAAATAAAGCATTTATAAGAAGTTGAAGGAACACGAGAACCTATATCCACTACCAGCATGCAATACACATCAACTGCATCCGTCATGCAAGAGGCATTCTAGACTAGCATGATTTAACATGAAACTCAATTTGTGAGCATAATACCTTATAATCAATCAGAGGAGCCACCCGCATCATCTTGTCCAGATCAGCGCATCCTTTCCTCTAACCGCGCCTGCCTATCCATCGTGGCTTGCATTTGGGCTTGAACAGTGGAGAGGTCCGATCTCAATTCTGTGTTCTCCATAGCGATCCTCTACATCCATAGAGCCATCTCCTGCTTATCACACTCGGCCTCTCGACGCTGTCGTTCCATCTCTGCACGAGCCGCCGCACCCATGGATAATGATGTTGTTAGGGCGATGTATCCACTTCCAAGACCTTTCACCCAGCCCCTCGCTCGTTGCCCAAGCACCTGGGAAGTGATCTCAAAATCTGTCATGTGTGGACTCCCCTCTGAAACAGGTGCATCCCTCAGCTTGACCATCCGTGCCTAATTTCAATCATGAAAATGATAAAAAGGAATAAGTAAGACTACAACTTTGATATTTTGAATAAAGTAATAAACTAAATCTTTTGCTTCACTTACATGTCGATCCTGCGCACCCTCGCACCACTCCCCCGATCATCGTTGGTGTGTTCTCTAATACAGATCCGGCAACGGCTCTTCTGTGCCAGTCTCGGGATTACGCTACATTATCATATAAGTCATCATTACTATTATGTCATGTAATGGTCAGATAATTTTATATATAGTAATTACCTAGCGATGATTTAGAAATAGCCTCGATCCACCGCAATGCGTCGTAGGGAGTTTGCTGCGGTTCGCAGCATTTGTTTCACATATGGCCTACAAGGAAGATGTCATGATGACATATTAGTGACATTATTTTGAAAAATTAGTGATTAGAATACAAACACATCACCTAATAGCGCGGGTCGCAGAAATGGCGACACACTACGTTCCAATCTTCTTGGGATATCTTATCGTATGGCCGCGCTTCTGCTTCATCTCCCATCGCTCGAAAATGGGAGCGCATTTTCAAGCGATAACTCTTAAATTTATTACACAATTGGACGTAGACCACCCTCCTCACATGGTCATCCTCGAGGATGTCCATATCAAACTCCTCCTGCATATATACGTAATACAATTACAATGTTAGACAGTTGTTAATTGGCTAGTATATTAAAAGTAAAAAAACATTTAAATTAAAAACAGCTATATAGGGTTAGGGAACTTACCAAAATGTGCATGTAAAGGACCATGCGCTGCTCCCGAGTCACCTGGGGCCAGCTGAATGCGGTGACTGGAGCATACTATCGGCATATAATGCCGAGCTCCCTCGTCCACGCGGTGCGCCAATCGTTTAGCAGGGCGGTGTATCCAAGAGGAATTTCGATCCGAATCCACTGTTTAGTCCTATCCAGGTGCTTCTTCAACGACATTTTCTTTGTTGCACCATGGCCTGACATGACTGTGGACGTAGATGCTGAAAGTATATTTAATTTAAAAACAACATTATAATCATACATATGAATAACTATCATCAACAGTTGACATGTACATAAATGAATCGTATTCATACCAACACTGCTCATGACGGTCAGCAACTCACCCTGCGTGTCAGTCGCATAGGTGGTATCCATGTCTGGCCGAGGTGCCGATGGCTAAGACAATGATGCCGCCGCATCAGAACCAACGGGATCCGCCGGTCTTAAGGATGTCAGATCATCCTCATGCGATGTAGTAGTGTACCTGAAAGGAAGTCTCCAACGTCGACCTCCTGGTGCCATATCTGCAAATAATTATACAAGTCAATATAAGAAGAATGAATTTTTAAGTTATTTACACATGTCATATACATAGTGACAAAAATAGACAAGTACATATATGAAGTACGAATATGAGATGGATGCAGCAAACATCTATTTTTAAGTTATTTACACATGTCAGATACATAGTGACAAAAACAACATGCTTACCCCCTTATACGTCCTCAATATCCGTAGCATCCTTACTTTCTAAAGTGTCTTCCTCTTCACTACATAACTCGATCCCTGTTTCATCTTCGCCATCAGTTTCCTTATCGTCGATGAAGTGAACGTCTACAGAAAGTTCAATTGTAATGTCAGCAACTCTTATGTGTTCTGCCCTAACACCATCCCTATGCAATGGTATAGGACCAGCGCCTTCTTCAACAACATCTATTTCAAATTGCGCTGCTGCGTGGACAGATAGCTCATCTTCTTGAAATGTAGTCTCACTGGCACTCATCTCACTATCTGCCACTTCTGTAATTGCGTACAAACATCGGGGAGGAATCTTTTGGGCCACATGCCATTCACCCTTCAGTTTGGTGTCTTTAAGGTAAAACACTTGTTCTGCCTACATCGCAAGCACGAAAGGGTCGTTTTGATACCAGGTCTTGCTAAAATTGACACAGGTGAAGTAGGCATCGGTGTTTATCCCAGTATTTTTATTGCCGATGTCCCACTAAGTACACTTGAACAGGTGTATGACTCTGTTTGCTCCATAGCTAAGCTCTATAATGTCATCCAACACACCAAAGTAGTCAATATCTTCATCTCCTTCTGTGCCTAGCACCGCAACCCCACAATTTTGGGTTCTTCTATGCAGTTCGAGGGACTTTGTATGAAATCGTAACCCATTAACAATGCAACCGCTGTAGCGGTTAACTCGTTGATTGGGCCCACATGCCAACGCGTACAAATCTTTACTTGCCGTTGGTTCCTTATTGTAAAACATGACTTTCATCTATTAAATAAACAGGAGTTTAAAAGAATACTGTCAATAGTGAAACCATACATTGCGTCTAACTGAAGCAGTTTTTGTTACTTACACGACTCCCAAACCAATTGATAAACTCCTTCTTATGTCTTTCGTCAACATTCCGTTCATTTTGGGCCAGGAGTTCAGCTTTATATTCGCTATATGCAACAGTAGTACATGTTAATGTCAAGTAAGTATATAATTATGCATATGTAAATACAATGCAAAGTAAGGAGTTTGGAACAATGTACTCGATATATGGAACAGTTTCATCACAATTGTTGAGGACGTAAAAATGAGTCTTTTCTAGGTCGTCCATGTCAATGAAATCGTAAACTCGTGCACCGAGAGGCCAAACATTTTCTCGAAATATAGAGCTCCTGGGTTATTCATCTTCGACATTAATAGCATGAACATCTGCATTTCTCTCATCATGAGTGAACATTGTGTCAATATTATGTAGATACATTGAGCAAAATGCATGACATTCACTGTCAATGTACGTCTCAATAATTGAACCTTACGGTCGTGCCTTATTGCGCACGTACCCCTTCAAAGCGGACAAGAACCTGTGCATTTTATGTAGCATATTATAGAATTGTAGACACAATGAAGAAAAAAAAATTCAAACAGGGAAATCACGTGACCATTATACGAGGACTTTATACTTTACCTCTCAATAGGATACATCCAACGATATTGAATCGGTCCTCCAATTATGGCCTCCCTTAGTAAATGGACAGCTAGGTGGACCATCACATTGAAGAATGCTGGCGGAAAAATTTTCTCCAGCTTGCCTAGTATGATCACGATGTCATCCTCTAACTATTCAAGTACGTTTACGCTCAAATTTTTTAAGCACAACTGCCGAAAAAAGAATCCCAGCTCAATCAGCACCGAGCGAACATCTTCAGTCAAGTATCCACGAAGGAAAACAGGTAGAAGGACGTGACAGTCATGACTTTTCATTCCTAGCATCTTCCCTTCCTTCGTGTTTATGCATCGAGCTATGTTCGATGCATATCCATCGGGGAACTTCACTGATTTCAACTAGTAGAAGAATTTATTTTTCTCATCCTTCGAAAATGTGTAACAAGTTGATGACATGAGAATTTTGTCCCCATCACGAAACAGGTGCAGCTCAGGTCGTATCCCCATGTCTTCCATATCTCGGTGAGCATTTGTGGTGTCCTTTGTCTTCCCATTATATCAAGCAATGTACCAATGACATTCTCACAAATTTTATTTTCGATGTGCATGGCATCCAAGTTGTGGCGTAGTAGAAGATCTTTCCAATATGGCAACTCAAAGAAGATGCTTCTCTTTATCCAATTCAACTCCCACTCAGCGCGTTTTCTTTTTCTACTGGTCGGTGGTTTCCCAAATTTCACATCTCCGATCAACCTTAGCTGGTTTAATATCTCTTCCCCACTTAGCCGCTTTGGTGGTAACCTTCGTTCAGGTTTTCCATTGAAGCTTCTGACGCCACGAGTCCTCCAAGGATGTCTAGTTCGTAGAAAATGGCGATGACACATAAAGCATAACTTGCGGCTATGCTTCAAGGATAAGGACCCAATATCCTTATTACATACTGGGCATGCTAAGTAGCCTTTTGTACTCCAACCTGATAGGTTTCCGTATTCGGGGAAATCATTAATTGTCCACAAGACTGCATCATACATCCGAAATGTTGTCTTGGTTTGCACATCGAATGTCTCCACTCCTTTTTCCCATAATTCTTTCAACTCGTTAATTAATGGATGCAGGTAAACATCAATATCATTACCAAGTGCTCTCGGTCCGAGAATCAGTAGAGACATATAAATGAAAGGTTCTTTCATACATCGCCATAGCGGCATATTGTATGGCATCATCATAACTGGCCACATGCTATATGGGTTGGTCATGTTACCGAAAGGATTGAACCCATCTGAAGTAAGGCCAAGTCTGATGTTGCGAGGATCACTAGCAAACCACGGATGCATTTTATCAAATTTGGCCCAAGCTTCGGAGTCCACTGGATGGCTAAGGGTGTTTCCATCTTGAATACGTTTCTCTTGATGTCATCTTATATCTGTAACAGTCTTTTTGCACATATACAATCGTTGCATCCGCTGGATTAATGGACAATATCGCAAAACTTTTTTGGGAATCTTTTTACCCTTCTTTTGATTAGTTCTATACCTCGGTTCACCACATTCTGGGCACTCGTTCGCATTTTCATGTTCACCATAAAAAAGTGCACAATCATACCTACACACATGTATTAAAGTGTAACTAAGACCCAATTCATGCATGTATGTCTTCGCCTCATAAAAAGACTTGGGAAGTGTTTCACCCTCCGGCAGTGCTGCCTTAATGAGGCTTAAATGCATGTTGAATGCGCTCAGAGATAACCCATGCATTATCCTTGCACGAAGCAACTTTATCAGAAACTCTAATTTTGAGAACTTTTTACAGTTTGGATATAGGGACACCCGTGCATCCCTCATAAGATTAGCAAATGGTTTACTGAGTTGATTCAACGTACTAGGATCGCAAGGTATGGTACCCGCTGAAGTAGTTTCATCACCAGTACGCAACACACTGACATCACTCGTGTCCACTGCAATCCCCCTTTGCAATTCACCTAACATTTCGATTAACCCTTCCGAGCGTGTATCACCACCTACTATATTTGCCCCCTTATCTTCATCTTCATTTAAATTATCACTCTGAATTGCGTAATCTTCCCCTTGAAACACCCATCTTGTTTACATTTTCTCCATTCCAAAGTCTAACAAATGTGAATGGACCAGATCAATGTATTTGAATGTTATGTTTTGGCATTTCTTGCAAGGACACCTTATTCTACTGGCTCTATCTGCACAAGGACGCGTGAACTCTATGAAATCATGTACCCCTTTCACGTATTCTGGCAAAAACCTACCTCGAGCGTTCATCCAACTCTTATCCATGTTCATTAATTACCCTATAATATGTTCAAGTAAATGGTGTTCATTATATTCTCATAATGTTTATCATGCTTGCATCATGAATCCTATAATCAACCATCATACTTTAAAGGGTACAGATCCTATCCCATTCAGGAATGTTGCATTTACATTGTGATCAATCGCTCAAATTCCTTCGTCGTAGTCATTATAAATTTTGGCAACATCTCCCCATGGCTCTTCAAGTACACGATATGGGGGAAGTGAAAATTTGGCTAGTTTTCCATCACTAACAAATTGTTACAACACCCCACTATGCACCTAGAGAACACAAGTAAAGGCGCACTCGAAATATATAATGACAATTGACAAAGCATCAACGATGACAACAATGTAAATACAACTTCCTGAACTATCCACATTGGACAATCCAAGAATGGTTGAAATACAAACATTACTATCGTGAGTGAAACAAATAATTAACATGTTCAAGTGATTATTAGTCAACATAGTATGACTAATAATCAATTGAAATATAACAATTGATTTGCCTCACATGTACGATTAAAAATGAATGTATAGTAACCGTTCTTGGACGAGTCTAAGCTTCAATGAATACATGAAATGACAGTAATTAAATGGTAGTTCCAGTATCTCCCAAAATATAGGTAGAAATCAAATGCTCCATGTATTTTCATCAATTTTAGAGAATACAATATAGATAGACACATCGAAACACGCATACAACCATTCAAAAGCATAGTAAAACAGAATGCAATAAAAAACAAATAACAAAAAAAAAAAAGAAATAAAATAAAAGCACAAGGGTGCATGAGCGCAGTACATAAGCAAAAGAGAAAGTGCATAAAAATATCCCAAGCATCTAGTCTATCCTAATCAGAGTCCAAATCAGAATCAGAACTGCACGAGGCTCCCTTCGCGGAGGCATTAGCTAGTAAAGAGGAAATCCTACGATTTAAGCTCAAAACAAAACTTTTTTCAGAGGGGCATACTTAACAATAAAATTAGGAGAAAATATTCACACCTACTTATTAAAAAAGTTCAACATAAATTTAATTTTAAAACTCATTTACTAAACCAAGTAAAATTATTAGTTACTTGTTCATGTGAGCGCTTCATTCTAGTTATTATATACTTTTAAACACCTTAGAATTGTTTTAATCATATACTCAAATCTAACTTTTTCTTTCTAGCAGCTCCTTTTTCATAAGGAGACCAATAGAGAAGAAATAAGTTGAACTCTAGTCATACTCCTCAAACTTTAAATTTCAATAAGTTAATTAGTTTGCCTATGTGGTTGGTGAAATTATCCTATTTTACAAATTAATCACATGCCGTCTTTTTCGTTTTCTTCTCCCAAGTTCAAATGGAGATATTGGAAAAAGAACTAATTGAATTTTTGTTACTATGTGATTATTTTCCTGTCCTCTTATTACTGGCTATGCTTATTGAAGATCAACAGGTTGAATAATTTATCAAGTTAATTTTATCTTGAACTATTCCACTTAGAAACTTCCTCTAAAGTTGATAAGATCCTTCGGGATGCCGTTGTTATCATGTTAAGTTAATTATCTCACTAGATAATGTGGCTGATAATAACATCATGTTTATTTATTGTAGAGTATCTTTATCCAACTTATGTTTAATTCTTTTAGTTTGTAGAACAACCAAAAACTACTTTCATAAACAATTTGAGTTTGTATTGGTAGTTTCTTTTAAATGATTTGTTCTTGTACTGTTTTGAGCTCTTTTTAGGCATTACATGTTAATTTAACATTATATGCTAATTGTATTGAATAATTTAATTGTGCATTTGCAAAGTTCATTGATACATGTATTCTATGGTGGCGATGATCATAGATGCTTGTAGATTGACTATTCATTTATTTTGAAAACAACACATTTTTTAACTCTTCATACTCTGGTGAGGATGTCTTTGGTTGTGAAATTACATTAAACAACTTGTATATCTCTATGTTTTAAAGATGAATGAAGCAACAAAAGAATTATGGTCCAATTTTATTTCCATGGATGTGTTGTGAAAATTAAAATTATATACAAGGTTTTACAAGTAACTCTAAATTTTCAAAAAAAAAAAAATGGAAAGAAGTGAACACAAATAATTGATATCAATACTAGCTATTAGTGGCTCATGGAATTTATTTGAAATATCTGGTCATGAGAGGGGATTAGTAACACAGGCTAGGTTCCTCTGCCTCTTTATTTAATTGGGATTTTTTTTTCTTTACACCAATTAACATCCTGGCTCGAGAGGAAGCACTCATATTATGACTATTGCATTAATAAGACTACCTAATAGCTAAAGGGTTAATGCAAAAGCTTTAAATTGAATATGAAAGAGTTAAGCAGCGGCGTAGCTGGGGCTACGGCTCTGAGTGCAACCAAAGGCCGGGGACTTGACGACGAGTGGCGGGTAGCGACGCGCTACGAGCCGAGACAGAGGAAGGTCAGGGAGTTCGAGCAAATGACCAAAGAGGAGGAGTGGCTCGGGCGGGAGGCTACTTGCAGACAACCAAAGGGGAGAAGGGACTTCGATGGCGGCTGCGGTACCTGCTGAAGGCAGTCGGAGGAGGAAGAAAAGCAGGGGAAAGAAGGGAGGAGTGGCTCGGGTGGCGGGAGGCTACTTGCAGATGACAAGAGGGGAGAAGGGACTTGGGCGGCGGCTGCGGTACCTGCTGAAGGCAGACGGAGGAGAAAGGAAAGCAGGGGAAAGAAAGGAGCAGGGAAAGCCAAGGGAAAGCAGATCGCAGCGGCGCGCGCAGAGCGGGAAAGGAAAGGGAAATGAGGGAAAGAAAAGGAAGATTAGTTCAAACCTTATTAAAGGACTAGTCGTGACGAATCCATAACCATCACTACTAGTAGGGCAATAGTGACTTAATAAATTCGTCACTATTGTTCTGCAAAAAAAAACTCTTTTTTTAATTACGTGAAGTATTAGTGACAGTCGTAAAATCTGTCACTAATACAAGGGAAATAGTGACAAATTTCTAAATTCGTCACTAATACTCTGAAATAATAAAATTAAAATTATTTTAGAATAAGAGAAATATTAGTGACGGTTTTAAAATCCATCACTAATACTAGGGCAATAGTGACGAATATATATATTCGTCACTAATACTTTAAACAAAAATATTGAAATCATTTTAAATACGGGAAGTATTAGTGACATTTCTGAATCCGTCACTAATACTGTAAAGTAAAAAAATTTTATTTGTTTTAAAATGGAAGTATTAGTGACGGTTCTCAAATCCGTCACTAATAATGGGTCAATAGTGACGAATTTTTAAATTCATCACTAATACTGTGAAATAGAATTTTTTTTTTTTTTTTTTAAAAAATTCAAATTATTAGTGACGGTTCTCAATCTGTCACTAATAATGGGCCAATAGTGACGGATTCAAAAATTCGTCACTAATACTCTGAAGTAAAATTTTTTTTATTTTTTTAAATGATAGTAGTCACGGTTATTTAATCGTCACTAATGTTTACCTTTTAGTGACGGATTTAATTCGTCACTAATACCACAAAAATCGTTACTAATATTTTCCCGGGATAAATTCTGAGCGAAAAATATTTTCGTGCGATTTTCTCTGGGTTTTAGTGACGAAATATTAGTGATGGATTCAAATTCGTCACTAATAGTGCAGTATTAGTAACGGTTTCTAAAACCGTCACTAATACCCTACTATTAGTGACGAATTTGAATCTGTCACTAATAGTTTCGTTACTAAAAACTAATTTTTTTGTAGTGTTAACATCATTTGCAATATCAAGATCAATTTCAATATCAGTTTCAATATCATGCTTATATACATCATGCCAATTACATGCTTAGGTATGCAATGTCATGCTCAATTTTTGCCCAAAAATTCTCCCCCTTTTGGCATTAATCAAAAAGAGTAAGATATCAAGAAAATATATAAATGATAAAGTAAAGAGCAACCATAATAAAAAAATTTGCATTCATCATGCATAAAAAGATAGACAACAAGTTCTAAAGTAGCATGAGGAAATACAAAGGAGTGTATATCAGAATTTTCAATAATCTCCAGTAATCAAAAATCATGATGTCATTACTTAATAAGTCTAACTCCCCCTAAATGAAATGCATTTCATGTTCAATGAATTCATAATTTCATTCATGAAGTAAACTACATATCCATGAAGTATGAGTGTAAATATCATATAAAGCTATGTTTTGAATTTTATCATGTCATGCTCATACTCAGTTTGCTAAATTTTCTCCCTTTTTTTATATCAACCAAAAAAATAAACCGAAATAAATATTATGCAAAGGTAATGAGGACCAAAAAATTCTCATTTAAATTACAATAACAAAGTCCATAATTCAACATATATTTCAATCACAACATGATCATCCATCACTAAGATGGTCAAGAGAAAAACAAATAAAAAAACTAAGCACAACAAAATAATATTTCAACCCAACTTAGTGTTTGGTTTCACAAAATATATATGCATCTTGCATTTCCATCAGATTTGTATGCTCATAATCATACTTTTTTCAAACACTTATCCATATTCCTTATTTGAAATTCTTATGCAATAAGCTCAATTCGCTTTAGATTTTCTTTCTTTTGATTTCAAATAATTCTTTTGCATATGAATACCAAAATTCATATGGCTTTTCAAATCTCAATACTTTCTAAATTAAGCCTTGTACAATCCAAACTTTCTTGATTTATGGCCAACAATGTCATTCTTGTATTTATTTGTTTCAATATAATAGTCGTTAATAAGCTCATTAACTCTTCTTTAAGTTTGTCCATTTCAACTTGTTCAATATCCTTGTATTAAAGTTGACTTTTCAATAGTTTGAACAAGGATAAATTTTCTTCTTATATTTAAATTTGACTATCTTGAATCTTGTAGACTATTCCTAATATCTTTGAAGTGAACTAGGCCTTTTATCTAGGTACCCATACTTTCTTGGGTCCGGATGATTTAATAAGTGATATTTCTTTTATTCTCCAAACTTGTCTGATTTTTACACCCTTTCTTTTTAATGGACATTCAAACTTAATGTGTCCGTTCTCCTTACATAGAAAACATGTGGCATATGTGTAAGCATTTGAGGAGGTGCTAGCATAGTCTTTGGAGGCTTTTGCAAAGTACCCCATGTAGAGGTTCATTTTCCTTGTATTCTCAACTCCATTGAACCCTATGTCTTCTTTATTCAAGGACATTCTTTGTACGCCAATCATTTTATCAAGATTTTCTTTTCCTTTAGTGAAGTTGTAAATTATTTTATTTTTATCCTCAATTTTCTTTTCAAGATCACAGATTTTCGAGTTTTGTGTATTTTTCCCCTTTTCTTGATTTTGAAACATTTTGCTGATTTTGTTTTCTAGTTCAAAAATATATAGATCTTTCTTATTATCAATGGAAGTCTGGGATCTTAGATCTTCCAATTCTTTCATCACCTTTTCATTCATGCTTTCTAATCTCTTGATTTTTAAATCCTTTTCTCTTTTAGCAAGATTTTTAGATTCTAATTCTTTCATAACAGTTTCATTTTTATTTTTCAATGAAGTGTATTGTTTAGTTACTTTAACTAGAATTTTATGAACCATGAATAGTTCACTTTGTAATTCTTCATAAGATGGCATACTCTCATCAATGGATTCGTTAGAAGAGCAAGATTCATTGTATGAGTCATTTAATGATTTGGATGTGGAACTTTGTTCTTCATCATCGTCACATGCCATAAAGCAAGTATAAGCAACTTCTTGGTCACTTGATTCACTTTTTGAACTATTGGAACTTATATTGTCCCATGTAGTTGCCTTCATTGCCTTTTTCTTTTTCTTCTTAGAATCCCTCTTAAGCTATGGACAATCCGATTTAATGTGCCCAACTTTCTTACAATTATAACAAGTAAGGGGTTCATTTCTAGTTTCCTTTTTACTTGTTTCCTCTTCATCTGATTTGGAGTCCCTAAATTTTCTTGTAAATTTATTCTTCTTTCTAAGGATATTTGCAAGTTTCTTGGTTATGAAGGCTATATCATTTACATCCATCACTTATTCATCTTCATCACTAGAGCTTTCACTTGAATCTTTGAAAGCAATGGATTCCTTGGTTTTATATTTTCCACTTCGTTCATTTATTTTCATCTCATATGTGAGGAGAGAACCTATTATTTCATCTAGGGATGTAATTTTCAAATTTATTCCTTTCGTAATTGCTGTGGCCTTAGGTTCCCAAATTGGTGGAAGTCCTCTAAGGATTTTTTGGATCATTTCATAAGTTGAGTAATTCTTTCCTAAGGCATTGAGGGAGTTTATTATATGGGTGAACCTAGTGTACATACTAGTGATGGTTTCATCCGGGTTCATCCTAAAAGCTTCATATTCACTAATGAGCATGTCAATTCGATTGTTTTTACGTCAACTGTTCCTTCATAAGTTACTTCTAATTTATCTCACATTTTTTTGGCTATTTTTCATGTCATGACCCTATTGAATTCATTTATATCAAGGGCACAATATAATGTATTTATAGCACTTGAGTTTACTTGCAACATCTTATAATCATTTTCGATCATGTCTTTTTCTTCTTTGGGAACTTCTTTTCTATCTACAAGTTTGGTAGGGATAAGATCAACATGTGTGACAACCCTCCATGCTTTCTAATCCATAGTTTGTAGATAGATTCTCATCCTTTGTTTCCAAAAAATATAGTTAAGATCACAAAAAATAGGAGGCCTAGTTGAGGATTGACCCTCGGCAAAGGGAGCTATACTTAGATGTGCCATAAAGTTCTCTATGCAGCTTTTAGGTTAAGATTCGCTACAACCTTGCTCTGATACAGATTGAAAAGTAAGGTGTAGTCCTAAGAGGGGGTTGAATTAGGATTAAAAAGTTTCTTTGAATTCTTTTGATAAATTGTTTCCCAACTTATTTTATTCTTAGCAATCACATAAGGATGGTATTGGATTTCAATTATAATATCAGCTAAAAACCAAATTCACTTTTAAATCTTAATTAGAAAGTTTATTATCTTGATCGTGCAACAATTTAAATCCACACCCAATCAATCAACTAATAAGCCAACACAATCCACAAGTTACTCAAATAATATATGAATTGCAGCAATGCTTTCAAGATTCAAACTTTGTTATCAATTAGGTTTCTTGATCAATGTTCTTCCTTTAATCAAGTCCTTCGCAAACGAATCATCAACGTACTCCCTTTAAGGTTTTCGCAAAAGATCAATCAACGTACTCCCTTTAATTAAAAGTTTTCCTCAATCTCAATATTAATTTAATTTCCAGCACTTAAATAAACATCCACGCAATTTATATATGCAGAAAATTAAAGAGTAGGGAAGAGAGAAAGACCGATATTTTTACAAGGTTCGGCTATACCCACCTATGTCCTCACCTTAGGCAACACACCTAAGAATTCCACTATACCACTCCTTTATGAGTAGGAGCAACCTTACAACACTCCTTCAATAGGTTGGAGCCCTCCTCTCCAAGCAATACCCCATGCTTGGTACAACAATTCAACAACCTTGAATCGTCAAGAAAACAAGAAAGAACTTTTTGCATACAAAAGTTACTCTCAAAAGAGCATATTAGTACAAGTTAAAGCATAGCTAAAAATACTTCAATTTAAATATCAATGAAGAATAGAATTGAAGCTCAAAGATTATATCACTATGATCTTTCTTTGGATTGATTAAAATCAGAGTTTTATGCTCAAATATTGGTGAGAAATAGCTCATCAAATATAAGAGAAACTCCAACAAATATGTGAGAAAGAAAGCATTTGGAAGAGTATGAAAGTTGTATGCTTGATTGCAGTTATGAATTCTTGGTATTAATTTGATTTGTGAAATCATGTGTTTATAGAGTTAAAAAGTCATATTTTCATGTTGCCCAAGTTACTTGGAGTATTTCCCAAGTTTTTATAAAGTTTGGGGCACAAGAAACTTAATTTGAAAATATTTAAAAGATGTTTTAAACTAGTTGTTACGAAGGTCGGGCGCTTGGACTCATGGGGGTTAGTTGCCTAGGCTTTTGAAATTCAGCATAATTTCAAATTCAAAACAGGGTCAGGCGCCTAGACTCATAGGGGTCAATCGCCTAGGCCTATACTATCTTCCCAAATTAATTCAACATAAAATTTCAGTCACCTAATCAGACAATGGTCAATCACCTGGACAATTAAAACTTCTATTTTTCAACCTTGTTTCCAAAAACTCTTACCAACTTGTTTTGATACTTTTGAGAGATATTTTTCGGGATTTTTTATGGTTTCTAAGTCCATGATTAACCCTAATGAGTTTCAAAGCATTCAAATTGATTTTAATTGAAGTACTTACACAATACTTCCTTAAGACTTAAAACTTTTCTAAACTTGAAGTCTTCATGTATATCTTTAATTTGAGTCCATCTTGTCTTGAACTTCAATGATCTTTAAGATTTCACGAGATTTGTTTGTCTTTTACCTCTTGAGCTTTCTTTTGATCACTTTGGCTTTGGAATAAAATTTTTTCATAATACTTGAACTTGATCTTTTAGGAACTTGATCTTTTATAAAAGCTTTTGAGCTTGATCTCTTTATGAAAGCTTTTGAACCCTGAAACGTATCTTAACAAAACATGTTAAGTTCTTTTAGTTTGTTATCATCAAAATAAGATTCTAAACTTTGTGAGGCCAACAGTAATATTTTTGGGGGATTCTATATATACCCCATTCATTAGCTGGATCAACAACTTGATTAGCAAAGATTTTTCTCTCAAATTTTTGTGCTAATTTTGAAATGTTTACTCACATACAAAGCTTAGATTTTCACCCTCTCTTGTATTCTAGCTTGCATACTCATTTAGAAAGAGAGCATATTTTCTCACCTTCTTCATTTGCACTTTGATTGCATCTTAAAGTTAGGTTGAGTGTGAAACATTGTGAGCATTACATAATATACCTCATAGCTAAAACTCTCTCTCATACTTGCATTGTCAAATATTGATTTTTGAGAGTTAGCTAAAGTTCTTCCCATTGTATTTCATTTATAAATATTGTTTGGGAAAAACTTCCCATTGCTTGTGAATCTTGGCATCCACATTGCAAGATTCAAAAGCTTACATATTTATTTTGATAAATATTTTTGGCAAGCTTGAAAACCCTAACATCTGTTGTGCTTAATATTTGAAAAGTATTTCTGAGATATTTGCTTAGGGTTCTAAAGAACCATTGGTTATCCATTTAGTGAATATACAATAGTGAAACAAAGTTCTCACTCTCATATTTTTTTTATACACACATCTTTGAGAGTTGACATATTGTGTAACAAGATCTCACTTGAGCTTAATATCCCATCATTATTGAGTGTATTGCGGTTACTGTTGTACATCATCTGCTTGCGTAAGAAGTAAATTTATTTGTACACAAAATCTTTCATATTGTTGTATTCTTGACATGTGATCGCCGAAAGAGGATTGCACTGCCCTGTAACGTGCATTGAATTAGTTCAAACCCGATTAAGAGAACTAGGAGCACCATCTTATAAGGCGTTGTATAGGTTGGGGTCAGCTTTATTATCTGACCTGGGGTATTCCTCGCCCAGTAAGGGGAGGAGATTTGTAATCGGTGACGCTCCACCCATAAGTGAGTATTAGTGGAAACCTCAGGCTGGTTAACTAGAGGCAGGGACGTAGGCACAGTTGTCGAACCTCGATAACATATCTTGTGTCACTCCTTCCCTTACACTATTTAATTTCCGCACTTATATGCTTACATTTTAATTGCTGTGAATGATTGGGAATTGCTGAGATTGCTTTAATTGTTTAAATATTTTCTTAGTTAAATATTTGTGGATATTAGGATTGCTTAAAAAGACCCTAAGTTGTGTAATACTGTTGATATCTAATTTAACCTAGGAAGATTTTTTTTAAAATCTCCAATTCATTCCCTCTCTTGGGATTACACTAATTACATCGAAGAGAGAAAGAGAAGAACACTTAATACTTAATAACCTTCAAGAGCAAACAAATAAAAGCCAAATATATATTTTTATATAACTAGGGGAATTTTTTAAAATTTCAGGATTGTAAAGTTATCATAGGTGAAAGTTTGACTATGCAACATAGAGTTTAGTATTTGATATATGTACTAAAAAATGAAAAAGAAAAAACAACATTGTGATACCCCGTGGAAGAAAGGCTTAAAAAGGATTAAATGTTACTACCCATATCAACAAAGTGCACATTTCTTTTCGAGAGCCTTCCCATAAGAACTCCACGGTTAAGCGTGCTTAGCTTGGAGTAATCCTGGAATGGGTGACCTTCTGGGAAGTTTTCTCAGAAAGTGTGTAAGTAAGGACAAAACACACTGAAAAGAACACGTGTTGGTCTGTGGGGCCACTCATGTGGGGCCACTCATTAGTCCGATAAGGCCCGCCCCTCAAAGCAACTACCTAGTCGGAAGTGTGATGAGATTCACATCGTCTGGGTTTGAATATATGGGTTCGTAGCAAGGACGTTGCATGCTGTAAGTGGAGGAGAATGTGATACATCGTGGAAGAAAGGCTTAAAAATGATTAGATGTTGCTACCCATATCAACAAGGTGCACCTTTCTTTTCGAGAGCCTTCCCATAAGAACTCCACGGTTAAGCGTGTTTGGCTTAGAGTAATCTTGGGATGGGTGACCTTATGGGAAGTTTTCTCAAGAAGTGTGTGAGTGAGGACAAAACACGCTGAAAAAGAAATGTGTTGGTCTGTAGGACTAGTCATTAGTCTGATAAGGTCCGCCCGCCCCCCTATTGTATGGTCCAGGTAGAGGAGGAGAGACGCAGTGCTCCTTGACAGACCCAGGTTGGGGAGTTACAAAATGTAGAGACCTGTAGAATTATGGTAATTAAATAATAAAATAAAGGAGGAAGTAAAGAAAAATTTTAAGAAGGTCAATAGGGCCTCGTCGACGAACAGGCTTCTTGGGATTATCGACGTGGACACGTGTCTCGTCAATGAGAAGATACCGAGATGATGATTTTCAGGACCTGAATTTCATCTACAAGGAGTAAGGGTTCATCGACAAAACTCCTCTTGGACTTGTCAATGAGGTAATGTGACTCGTCGACGAGGCCACGTGTCAAGACACCTATAAATATGCAGAAAACGAGTTTTCAGCGAAGGAAATTCTCTCTCTCTCTCTCTCTCTCTCTCTCTCTCTCTCATTTTCTCTCTCTAAAAACAGAGTTCTCTTACTTCTCTCTAAGTTTTCGGCTTCGTATCTCCCCGGTTCAACAATCAGAAGCTACCATGGTGATCCTGGGGAGATTCTCTACAACATAGCCAGAGTGAAATGTCAATTTGAGAAGTTTGGGAACCATCCCAAAACTAGGGTGAGTGTATTATTTGAGCATTTTCAATATTACCCAGTTCATTTGAGGTTAGATTTAGTATTATATGCGAATATACTGGAGTTTTGTGAAGTAAAATTTGAGTATTATATTTTCAGGAATAGGGTGTTTTGGGACCCTGCTGATATGGGTTGGGGACCCCAGTGAGTATTTTTAGGAGTTCAGGTAAATTATAATTCAAAAATTTACGAGTATGTAGGCTCGGGGAAATATAGTCGATTTATTGGTAATATGCATATGTGTATTATTTCAGGATTTTGGGGATAGTACGCTGGGAGCAGAAGGATTAAGTTTGAGGCAAGCCTCCCGGCCAATTAGGTAAGGGAAATATGCTATGTTAGGAAATTCAGAAATATTATTAGAAAGATTATAGTATTTGTTTATTAAGGTATAGAGTATAAAATTATACAGTTTTACAGATTTCAGAATATGAGTTGTATTAATTATGTGGCCTGAGTAGATATTTGCCCGATATAAGATTTATGTAACTTTTCAGAATATCATGATTTACAGTATATATATATATATATATATATATATATATATATATATATAGACAGATATATTTACCAGACAGATATTTACCAGAAAAATATTATAGATATTATACAGACCAGTATTTTACAGTAATTATAGAATGTCATGCTTTTCAAAACCATAACACTCAGATATTACAGATTATTCAGTCAGATATTACAGTCAGACATATCGTTATAACAATCATATACTACAGCTATTTTATTCAGATATGACAGTATTTACATATCAGATTTATAGTGTTATGGTTAATTTGGAAACATGATGAAAACAGTAGGATAATTATAGAAATAGTATATACAGTCTTAGACCCTGATGATTCAAGCTATGTTTAGTTAGCAGAGCACGGTACCGTTGCTATTTTCATATCAAAGTGCAACCACATATCTCAGATAGTATGTGGATTTCGTCAACCGTGTCTATGGAGAGTTTGCAGTCTCCCCAATACTCTGGGTTGAGGAGGACAGTATGACAAGGTAGTTACTAGTTCCGTGCCTAAGAGAGGATGCGGTTTGGCCGAACTGAGGATTGGTAGAGTACAGTTGACTTACCTGGTAGGCCAACTAGGATTAAGTCCAACCTACGAGCCGCACAACCTTATCATGAAGGGTTAAATCATGACGTACAGTTTTCTAGGGTAAAATCTCAGTTATGTATATATATATACAGATTTACAGAATTTCAGCAAATATAGTATGATACTAGGAGCATGAAAAGTAGAAAACTCATATGTTACAGTTATACTTTAAACTATGATAAATGTGATTTATACCATATATTGATTTACCAGCTTATACAGTTTCAAATATTATCATTATAATATTTATGCAACTCGGTCGCCACACACTAGTAATAGCATATTTCTACTTACTGAGCGTTGTCTCATTTCAGCGATTTAACATTTTTTAGGTGAATCAGTTAAGCGAGCATATCAGGTTCACAGATAAAGAGATATTTTATTTTGCCCTATTTATAGGGTAAGTGTATTCAGGGGATTACATTTTTGAGTAGATGATACTAGTGTGATGTGTAATTATATATACATATATATGGTTTGAAAACATTGAATTCTGGTAAATATGGATGTATAACTTTATGTTTTTCACTGCATAGGTGCGTTGGTTTTTGTACAGGGATACCTCAGTGTCATCTGGGCCCTGAGATGTTATAGCAGATAATACAAGGGTATCAGAGTAATTTATATTTTATATGAAGAAAAAAAAAATGGTGAAATTTTTGGATCGTTAAAAACATAAATTAATGCAAAAAGACTGGGTGGTGGAGCTTGAAAGGAGAAATATAGTACAATACAAAAATAAAATTATCAAAGAGGGTTATTGGACAATATTGTATAAGGTAGATGCAAACACTTTGTAGAATAGGATGGCTCTATTAAAAAATCACAAAAGATATTTTAAGTGAATCCAAAGGATGATTCTCGAGCAATAAAGAAAGTTGGTGGTGAGATCAAGATGCCCCAAAAATCATAAAAACAAAAAGAATTTAATATAAAACATAACAAAATTGTAGAAACATAAAAGACCTTGAAAAGTATAAAGAGTCAAATAAATGATGCAAAAAAATTCCATTAATGAAGTTAAACATAGAGCTTACAATAATTTATATGCTAGATTAGACACACGATTTAATTAGAGCTAGAGGATACTTTAATAAATTGTTTAACAAAAATCAAATTGTAAGCTTAAACTTTGAAGTGATAAATGAAGAAAGACTAAAAATATGCGATTTATTCATAAAATCAAATTCACTGGATTTTAGGTGGCTTTAAAAAAGATGAAAAGTGGGAAGTGAAAGATAAAATTTCAATTGAAGTTTGAAAATGTTTCGAGGATAATGAAAGTACATTTTTAATTAATCTAATCAACACTAATTATAAAAACCAAAAAAAGGTCAGAGGAATGGAGGAAAAACACGTCATTACATATACATAAACAAAGGTGACATACCAAATTATCTTAAAACATATACTTCCAAATACAGCTCAACAAAAATTAAATGGAATGACAAAACTTTCATTCAAAGTAACGTGTGGAAAGTTGAAACAAACCAAAAGCAGAAAGTGTGGACCGGACCAACGGCTTCAAATTGCAACGCTTGCTGGATGCGCCATTCAAGAACGCTGACTTGTAAAAGGATAATGATTCTGGAGATGCTGCATACCTGGCATTACGTCACCAGCTAAAACTGTCCACACTTCTTCCCACTAAATTACAAGAAGTTTTGTCACTCCCAAAATATAAAATGAACAAACAAATATTCAGCAAAAAAATCGGATTTTTTTTAAGATAAAATATAGTAATACCTCCCGAGCTTTCTCGGGAAAATGACACTCCACCCCTTATGCTTTTAAAATTTATTAAAAAACTTTCTCGAGTTTAATTTTATTAACAAAATAAATGTTCCATTAATTAATTAATCGTTACTCAACCATTATGTATATGCAAAAAAAATTAATTTTAGTCATAATAGAATAATTTTTTAAAATGACACATATTTAATAAAATAATTTGAAAAAAACTGATCAACATAATGTTTTAAAAACTAGTTAAGTATCTCTAATTGAGATTCTAAATTTAATTGTTCTATCTAGTCCAATTGCTTTAAATCGGCCAATTGACGTCAAAATGACAAAAAAAAATATGATCATTTTAATTTTTTGTAATAAAAAAATAAAAAAATACTAATAAGTCATAAAATATCTAATAGTTTTAATATTATAAAATGTTTATTAAATGTAATTTTCATAAAAAAAAAAATTAATGACTAAACACATCATAAAACAAATAAAATATAGTCAAAAAATTTTAAATTCAAGTAACTTCTTAAACATTGTGTCAGAAAAAGATAAACTAAAATTTCAAAAATGTGAATGCTAAATGGATAAATAAAACTCAAATTTATATTATAAAATCCCTAAGCTCACAAACGTCAGTTTAATCAACTAATAATAATAATAATAATAATAATAATCCAAAATCCAATCTCCATCTATTCGAATACCCAGAAAACATATATATCAATTTCTATAATCACATATTAAAATTTAATCGGTTAATTTATAAAAATTCCTAACATAATTTATTTCCCTTACCTGTTCCTGAAAATATGCCTAAAATGATCGAGAGATAGAAACCCTAGATTCCTTAACTCGCCACAAGAAGTAAGCCGACGAGCCGAGAGAGAAGAGAAAGGCATTCAGAGGGTGAGAGCGGATCCCGAGAAGCCTCGAAAAAGAGAGAGACCTGCGGGAGAGAGAGAGAGAGAGAGAGAGAGAGAGAGAGAGAGAGAGAGAGAGAGAGAGAGAGAATTTGAGTTTTTATAAGAAAATTTGAGCTGAAATCTATTTATAGGCAAGCTACCCTGTGGGAAACCGTCGATGGTTTTTTTGGACTTGACGAAACTGTCGATGATTTGACACTTAAAATGCTCTCGATAGTTTAAATCGTCGACAGTTTTTCTGAGATGGCCTCAAATCGTCGATGGTTTGGTGCTGAACCAAACCATTTTCATTTTTTTTCTTACTTTTCTTTCCCTTTTATTATTTTTATTTTATTTTCTTGGTTCGGGTCTCTGCATCATTAGTCCTTGATTCAAACACAAAACAAACCAATTCTAAAACTGTAAATATGGATGAACCCAAGCTAACACTCGTTTTATATTCATGATTCATGAACCTTCTCTTTCTCTTTCCTAAATCCTTAATTAATGTTGGGTCATGCCATTAGTCCTTAATTCAAACACAAAGCAAACCAATTCTAAAACTATAGATATGGATGAACCCAAGCTAACACTCGTTTTTTATTCATGATTCATGAATCTGTGGATGATGAGAATTTACTCTGTGAGCCAGCGGGGATCGTGGATGATGAGAGTTGGCTCTGTCAGCCAACAAGGACCGTGGATGGTGAGAGTTCTCTGTGAGCCAACGAGGACCGTAGATGGTAATGGAGATGTGTCCCGCGGGTCGAGTTGGCCGAACGTCCAACTGATACATAGAAGTCATGTCCGCATTCTAGATTTTACCTGATCAGTGATACCTAGGGGGATGACGATGATCTGTAGGTTTGGTGCCGCACTAGGGGGTCCAAAGGGCTTGTTGGTTTCTATGTAATCAAAAATAAATAAATAAATAAATAAATAAAAATAAAAATATGTGTATATATATATATATATAGTTAAGATGGTCTTCAAGGATTTTTAGATATTGAACTAAACAATCGAAAAATTAAATTTGTTCCTGCACCGAAATATGAAGATGATTAAATCTTAATATTGTTTAATCTTGATTGAAAAAAAAAATTACTATTAGAAATTTGTATTAGTTTTATTATTTTTTATAAATTTTATTAATTTTAGACATTAAATTTAATCATATTGACTATTGATGATTGCTTTCTTAACTTGGAACCAACTAAATGACTTAGAAAATTAATTCTAACAAAAAAAACTTAATGATGAAAGTTGACTTATATTACATTTATTTAGAGGGATTTTTTAATATAAATTTAAATATATTGAAAATAAATTTAAAATTTAAAATTAATGAATTGGTCATCAAAAATTAATCATTGCTCTTTATGAAGATAAATTAATTTTGACTAAAATTTATTTAACATATCATAATTTTGGGGTTGCTACCAATTTAATTTGTATAGCAATTACTATTTTGACTATGAAATCATATAATATATATAAGCCAAATGAGAGGCTTTTTTAAGCCTTTGAAGTTCCAATAGTGTTAAATTCTAACTATTTTAAACTAAAAATAAAATAAATTTAAAGAAACCAAATAAATAAATAATGGCATGATTATAGTGACCCGGCCCATAAAATTTGAGATGTATATTTACAACGTGAGTTTTTTTTTTTTTTTTGTTTTCAAAGCAAACAAATTCTTAATTTAAAGTTTTATTGATTAAAATTTTTCAATGAGTCTATCAATCTTGGAAATGTATTAATTAGCATTTTTTACAAAGTAATGTATCAATCTTTATATTATAATTTTTTTTCCATCCCTTCATGTTGTGATATGGATCAAATAATCAAAATGCACAGCGGATTAAAAATAACAAGTAAATGAAACACAACCAGAACAAGAACAACAACAAGATTTACATGGTTTGGCAAAACCTACATCAACGGAAGTAATGACACACAAATTTCACTATGAAAATTACAAAATACACAATACACTTTTCAAATGATCACTCTCTACATCAATATATGCCCAAAATGACATATATAACACTCTTTCAGAGGTTTCCCTCCATTTATCCAACCACCCTAGCGTTCAAATTCAAAATTCAAAAAACTGCTTGTAGCCCAGAACTTCTCGTCGATGAGAATAGGAGATTTGTCAACAAGACCAAGAAGACCACTCGTCGATAAGAACATGCTTTTGTCAATGAGTCTAGAACTCTGAGATTTTACTGCTCTCGGTATTTTCTCGTCAACGATCATAGGACATTCGTTGACGAGTCCTTGTTGTCTTCTCGTTGACGAACACAGGGTACTCGTCGACGAGCTCATACTGTGCTTCCCCTTCATGTTTTTCTTTCTTCTTTCTTTGCTTAAGAAAACCAAAGTATAAGAGCTACAATCAATAATCTCCACCTTAGCGATTATACGCCCTTTAGAAGAATCCCGAAAAACATAAGCTGCTCCACTTTGAACTTGAAAACGCTTGGTTCGGTATGTCTCCCTTCTATCACTTGGAGACATGGAGTAAGTCCGAACAATTCTTGAACTTCTCTGAAGTAATTGATTCCATCAGAATATCCACTACATTTTCATACGTATAAACTTTATCTAACACAAGTTCACCCGAAGCAATCAATTCCTAAACCCTATGGAACCTCACATCAATGTGCTTGGTTCTAGCATGGTATATCTGATTCTTCGCCAAGTAAATGGCACTCTGACTATCACAATGCAACATCACTCCATCTTACTGTAACCCCTGCTCTGACTAAATGAGTAAGTCATAAGGCTTCCTTTGCAGCTTCAGCAACTACCATATATTCTGCCTCAATCGTGGATAACGCTATTAGAGACTGTACCATAGATCTCCAACACACTGGTCCTCCTACAAAGGTAAACACAAATCCCATTGTAGACCTTCTATCATCTATATTTCCAGCATAATCAGCATCAACAAACCCCATAACTGAAGGACAACCATGTTGCTCGCCGAACATGATGTCATATCCCGATGTACCCCGTAAGTATCTAAGTATCCATTTGATGGCTTCCCAATGTTGCCTTCCTAGATTAGAAAGAAACTTACTTACCATGCTTACCGCTTGAGCCAAATTTGGCCTCGTACACACCATGGCATAGATCAAACTCCCCACAGTACTAACATAAGGGACCTTTGACATGTCTCGAATTTCCTCATCCGTACTTGGGCAATTTGCAGTAGACAACTTGAAATGATTCTTTAGAGGTGTACACACTGGTATTGCATCAGCCGTGCTAAACATCTCCAACACCTTCTGTACATAACCGCCCTGAGATAGCCATAATCTCCTTGCAGTTCTGTCACGGCGAATCTCCATCCCAAGTATTTTTTTGGTTGAGCTAAGATCCTTCATGTCAAATTCCTAATACAATAAGTCCTTTAACTGATTCACCTCAGTTAAATATTTTTGTAGCTATCAACATGTCATCGACATACAATAATAAGAAAATAAGAGAACCATCCTCAAGCTTGTTCACATATATACAATAGTCATTCCTCAAGCTTGTTCACATATATACAATAGTCATACTCGCACTTCTTCTGGCCAATCTTGATCATGTAAGAATCAAACCATTTATACCATTGCCTTGGAGACTGTTTCAGCTCATGAAGGGTTTTCTTCAACCTACAAACAAAAATTTCTTTTCCTGGTTCAATGAATCCCTCTGGCTATACCATATAGATTTGTTCCTCCAAGTCACCGAGAAGAAATGTCGTCTTCATGTTCATTTGTTCCAAATGAAGATCATAATAGACTACCAATCCCAACACAATTCTAATAGAAGTATGTTGGACCACTGGAGAAAAGATCTCATCATAATCTATCCCCTTCTTTTGTGAGTATCCTTTTGCCACCAACCATGCTTTGAATTTCTCTCATTCCTTTTTTGAAATTGTTTCCTTCTTCCTATATATCGATTTGCAACCTATCGGTATTTTCCCATTTGGAAGGTCCACCAAATCCCAACTTTGGTTCTTATGTAGCGATTCCATCTCCTCAATCATCGCACCCATCTACCTTTCTTTCTCCTGGTCGTGCACTGCCTCTTGAAAAGTATTTGGATCATTGCAACTAGTAAGGAAAGCATAAGATACTAACTCTTCAAATTCATACCTTGGTGGAGGCCTGATAGTGCGTCTGGATCTCCGTATAGGAACATCGTTGACTTGCTGATTTCCTAAGCTAGGGCTCCCTACAACCATAGGACCATGATCATTTCCATTGCCCTGAGCTTCCAACTCTACCTGCACAACATGTTCATCACTGACCCAGCTTTCTGGCTCCTATTTCTGTTCATCATACTCTTGAGTACGCTTCACCATAGCCTTTTCATCAAAGACTACATCCTTGTTGATCACCACCTTGTTTGCCATTGGTTCCCATAGCTTGTACCCATTCACACCTTGTGGATATCCCAAAAAGATGCAAGAATGAGACTTTGGGTCAAGCTTAGACCTCTCCTCACTAGATACATGAACATAGGCTGGACACCTGAATACCTTCAATCCGAAGTAGTCTATTATATTTTCCATCCAAACTTCTTCTGTCACACTACCCTCTAGTGATGCCCTTGGTGATCAGTTTATAAAAAAACAAGTCATACTCACTGCCTCGGCCCAGAATTTCTTCGGTAGCCCTGCATTTAATCTGAGACACCAAGCCTTTTCATTAAGAGTCCAATTCATTCGTTCTGCCACACCATTTTGTTGAGATGACCGGCGAACTATAAAGTGTCTCTTGATGCCTTGCTCCGCACAAAACTCCATAAACTAAGAATCAGCGTACTTGGTCCCATTATTCGACCTTAAGTATTTGATTCTCCTCCCTGTCAAGCTTTCCACTTCAGCCTTCCAAATCTTAAACTTGGCAAACGTACTTGATTTGTGACGTATGAAGTAAAACTAGACCTTCCATGAGTAATCATCAATGAAACTCACATAATACACATGTCCACCCTTTGATGCAACTCTTACCGGACCCCAAACATCTGAATGCACATAATCAAGAATACCCTTTGTCTTGTGTTTAGCTGATTTGAACTTTGTCCTATTATGTTTTCCAAGAACACAAATCCTGCAAAATTCCAGTTGACATGATTTCAAGCCCTTCAACAATTTCCTTTTATGTAGTTCTTTCATGTCATGTTCTCCTATATGCCCAAGGCGCATATGCAACAAGACAGTCTAATCTGATTCAACATCTATGGCTACAGCTTCACTTACAACGGTAGTTCCCTACAATGTGCAGATATTCCCATATAGTTTCTATACTTTCATTACAACTAGATTACCTTTCCATACCGTCAGAACTCCACCTTTGGACTTATAATTAAAGCCATTACAATCCAAAGTACCAAGTGATATCAAACTTTTCCTCAACTCTAGTATATGTATTACATTGCACAACGTTCTTACAGCACCATCAAACATTTTTATCTTTGCATTTCCTATGCCAATAATCTTGCAAGAAGCATCATTACCCATAAGAACTTATTCAGAATTCACTAACCTGTAAGTACTTAACCACTGCTCATTCGTAGATATGTGATAAGAACATGCCGAGTCAAGTATCCAAGAGTTCGTTAGATTATCCGACCCCACTGAAACTGATAGAACATCACCATCACTACACGTTGAACCTCCTTCTTGAACAACATTCACAGATTTTGAAGTACCCTCATGTTTCTCAAAATTTCCCTTCTTCCAATCCGGATACTTCGATTTCATATGCCTCTGTTTACCATATTTATAACACCGAATTTCTTTCTTCTTCTTGGATTGATTTTGGGATTTCTAACTTGATCCATGTTTGAATTTTCCCTTGCCTCGCTCGTTATTACCCTTTATCACAAGTCCTTCTCCTTCATCACATATTTTCAATCTTTGATGAAAATTTAGTAAAGCACTTGTTACCTCTTTTAGATCAAGAGATTATTTTCCCCACGTAAGAGTGGTCATAAGATTTTCATAGGTATGAGTCGATGACAAAGAGTTTAACAACATCAAAGCTTTGTCATCATCATCAAACTTAACATCAACTCTCATCAAATCACTAATAATTTAATTAAAAACATTAATGTGTTGATCTAAGTTTGATCCTTCAACCATCTTAAGCCAATACAAAAGTTGTTTAAGAAAAAGTTTATTATTAAGAGATTTGGACATGTATCGACTCTCTAACTTTCGTCATATAACCATTGGAGAATCCTCCTCCATCACCCAATAGAGTACTTTGTCGGCCAAACAAAAGTGTATTGTAGAAGCAGCATTTGCTTTCAAATCTACCCATGTTGCCTTATCTATTCCTTCCGGTTGATTTTGAAGTAGAGCCTTAGTCATTCCTTGTTACACAAGAATGTCCTTCACTCTCCTCTGCCATAAACCAAAGTTCCTGATTCCATAAAATTTGACAATGTCAATTCTTGCAGAAGACGATCCCGATGCCATAACAACAATCGCTCTAATACCAATTTGTTGTGATATAGATCAAATAATCAAGATGAATAACAAAATAAAAATAGCAAGTAAATGAAACACAACCAGAACAAGAACAACAATAAGATTTACGTGATTCGACAAAGTTTACATCCACGCAAGCAATGACACACAAATTTTACTATGGAAATCATAAAGTATACAATACACTTCTCAAATGACCACTCTTTATATCAATATATACCCAGAATGACATATATAACACTCTTTTAGAGGTTTCCCTCCGTTTACCCAACCACCCTAACGTTCAAATTCAAAATTCAAAAAAACTACTCGCAGCTCAGAACTTCTCGTCGACGAGAACTGGGGATTCGTCGATGAGACCAAGAAAACCACTGGTCAACGAGAACAGACTTTCGTCGACGAATCCAAAACTCAGAGATTTTACTGCTCTCGATATTTTCTCGTCGACGATCACAAGATATTCGTCGACGAGTCCCTGCTGTCTTCTCGTCGACGAACACAGGGTACTCGTCGACGAGCTCTTGTTGTGCTGCCCCTTCATATTTTTTTTTTCTTTCTTTGCTTAAGAAACCAAAGTATAAGAGCTGCAACCAACACTTCCCTTATGCTCCGTTTGTAACTTGAAAAATATGAATGAAAGGAAAGGAAAACATAAAGGAATCCAATTTCTCATGTTTGGTTATCAAGGAAATTAAAAAAGAAAATAAACAATATATCAAACTAATGAACAAAAGTTCAGTTTAATACATCATTCATATTTAATTTTCCTTAATTTTAAATCATATTAGAATAAATTTTTATTTTTAATAATATTTGATATAAAGAGAAAAATGCAATAAAAAATGAGTTTTTTTCTCATTTTCCTTTACTTTCTTTTCTCAATTGAAATTCTTGATCCAAACAGAGTCTCAAAGAAAAGGGAAAAAAAAAAAGACATTAAAGCTACTTCTACCACTCACACAATTTTTACAATATTTTTGGGCTATTTGGTGTCACTATTAAAATTTATGCAAATGAAAATTAAAATTAGAAACATGAGATAAGAACTAAAATTCAACAATAAGTTGGTCAAATTTTCCAAAACTAAAATAAATAAAATAGCTAATTGAAAATACATTCATTTTATCCTTGAATGAATAGCGATTAAAAAAATACAAAAACAAAACAAACTAAAACAAAATTATAATAAAATAAAAGAAAATTTTAATTATTATATATTTAATTCAATTTCTAGTGCTCCAAAAATAGAAATAGAAAGTTTATTTTAACTTTCATCGCTCTCTATCTCCCTCTAAATAATTAGGCTATTGATCTAACCTGTAATCACTACCACCACCACCACCTACCACCACCACCACCACCATCGGCCAAATTTAGTATGTATCGAAAAGTTTAATCATGTCATTTATGTCATTCATAGCCAATATTTCTAAGTTGCTTCTAATTTATTTATTCTTATTTTTGTAATATTTTTTTCTATACTAAATATTTTTCTAGTAGAGCTCTTATATTCCCAGTGTTTAGGGCTATAAATCTTGTACACATTCACCTACATCATGTTTTCTTCTTTCCTAAATATTGCCACAATGCTTTGCATCATTTGGAATAAGTGTTTTCAATAATACAATTAGATGCATAGACTAATTGTATATTTTATTTATTCTAAATTGGTTGATTTAATTTTTTTTTCACTCGGGATCTTAAATATTCGATGACACACTACTAACTACTAGAATATAATAAAAACATTTTTAATAATTTATTTAAGGATTAATTAGTTAATGCTAATTAAGCAATTCACTTTTGAGATGGAATAAGATAAAGTAAGAATTGTCTTTGCAATTCATTTTCTTGTTAGTTTTAAATTATAATTTTATATTATTTTTTATAAAAAAATCATAAAATATGTATAATATATAATTATTAGAAAACTAAATTGTTAAGCATCTTGTATCGCATTAAGTCTATACTATTTTTTTTTTCTAATTTTGTAAGGCCATTAAATTCAATCATTAATTATCACTTCAGACTTAGTTTGGTTCCCAATGATTTTTTATAAGAAACTAATGAAAAGAAACTTTCCAAATAATTACAAAAATTATTTGGCCACTTCGTGAAAAAGAACTTGTTAATAAGAAAAATTGGTGTTAAATATTTGGTAAAAAAATTATAAGTTAACTAAAATGTTTGAAATGATTAAAATAAGTATGTCAATTTATGAGTGTTTTTGTTAAATTATTTATTAAAAACTAAATAAATTTAATATTAATAACATGAGTGTTAGAAATTAATATATAGGAATAATATGATTTAAAATGGTTATTAAATTGTTTATAAAAAAATTATTTACCATTTGGATCCAAAGTTTTTGATTTGAGTTACGAAAAAGGAAGGAAAAAAAATATGGGCAAGAGAGTTGAGTGAGTAATTTTGTAATATTAAATAATTATTAGGGACATCCATGGAATAGAATTATCTTCAAATGAAAAAAGTCAATTTTTTGTTTTTAAAAGTTTCAAATTTCTACATTTTAAAAGCTCCCCAAAAAGTTAAAAGTTAGTTTTTAAAAGTTTGAAAAATCATTTACTAAACACGATAAACTCAACTTTTACTTTTAGAAAGGAGAAATTGAGGCAAAAAAGGGAGCTAGCTCTCCTTATGACAAGCATGATCATTTGAAGCCCCGATGGACATGGTGCGGTGGAAAGACATCAACAATTAAAAAAGAGGATTGTGTGTTTGATTCTCGGTTGATATACTCAACAAGCCAGCAGTTGAAGCGTGAAACCGTTTCCTGTGGATGGGTCCTAGGCTTCAGATTTGATGAAAGCCTAACTGATGGACAACTGCTGTGTCCGCATTCGGACTTTACCTTGATCAGTGAGACCTGAGGGAGGCGGACGTTGATCTGTGGGTTTGGTGCCACACTAGGTTTGAGTCATAAGGGCTCGTCAGTGGCTAGAGTTCTTGCATCATCAAAAAAAAAAAAGCACGACCATTTGATATGTGATATCATGCTACATTAAAGGCAAAAGACACTCACATCCCCAGAGGTTCAATAAAAAGATAGGAACCTCCATTGAGTTTTCAAAAATTTCATTGATGTCCCTTGAGATTTCAAAAATGACATATACTTCTCCTAATGTTTGTCAAAAAGACACAAACTTACCCTTAAAAGATTTGTCTTTTTTTTTTTTTTTTGTAAAAATATAAGGAAATATTTGTGTCATTTTAATAAATCTCAAGGAAGGGTTTTCAAATTCTTAAAACCTCATTAGAGATTTTTAGGATTTTTGAAATCTCATAATAGGTCATATCTTTTTATCAAACTTTAAGAGATGTTAATGTCTTTTGCCCTTAATCTAAATTATTTTCATTTATTTTTTTTAAATAAAAAAAATCTCCTCCATGTTAGGCTAATCATCATAATATTTTTCTTAATAGAACTATGGCAATATCGTGTATCTTGATTATAACGTAGGTTTTATAAGTTGTACTAAATAATATTAAGTTGAACTAAATTGAAAAGTTATCTTGCTCTGCGATTAATCTATTATCTTTGAAGGAGAAAATGGAATATTATTTTTCAATTTTAGATTTTTATATCTTTACCTCTTTTATCATTGACGTGGTTAATTTTTTATTGGAGTAACTTTGACTCGTGTGATCAAGAAGGTTAAAAAATTTTCTTTTAATTAGTCTTATTTGTAATTTTGTAGCATATGCCCACTTAATGCATTTCACTTTTCAAAATAAACAATTCGGACAAAAAATAAAAAATAAAAAGAGATAATTTATGAAAGATTCTAATTAATGAAAACATAAAATTATACCAAAAAAGTTTATTTAACAAGAACACCTAATTAATTAATAAAAAAATTAAAATAAAAAAACTAAAATTCATCATTAATTAAAATTTTCATGTATTTTTTTTTTCTTGACAACCTGGCAAGATCAACAACTTCCTTTTTTTTTTTTTTTTTAATGTTTTCGTTTTGTTTAAAATACTTCTCGTAATAATTGGAGTTTGAAATATGAGAAAACGACGTCATTATATATATATATACATCGTTTCATACTCTTCTCCTCTATATTTCCTTCTCTCCACGTCTTCTCTTCATCTACTGGTCTCGGTTACAGCATTAGAAGTCACCGACTTTCGATCTACTCAGCCATGGCGCCTCCCTCTGCATCGCCGTCCGATCAGGTCTCGCGACGTGTCGGAGTTCTCACCAACCATTTCAACCAAACCACCATGCAGGCGCCACCACTGACCCTGTCTCGATCCCTATGCATCCAGTTCTCTCCCTCGGAGCTTTCCGAGCCCTTCGATTTCGATCTCTTGGAGATGCGCAAGCTCATGGACGGCCACAATTTCGAGGAGAGGGACTGGCTCTTCGGGCTCATGAGGCAGAGCAAGCTCTTCAATCCCAGAAATCGCGGGGGCAGAACGTTTGTGTCGCCGGACTATAACCAATCCATGGAGCAGCAGAGAGAGATGACTATGAAGAGAATCGAGTACTTGCGCGACCGAGGCGTCTTCCGTGGCTGGCTCACGGGTAAAGGGGTCGAAGCAGAAATGCGAAAGTTCGCGCTCTTTGACGCCATAGGCGTGTACGATCATTCGCTTGCTGTTAAGCTTGGTGTTCACTTCTATCTATGGTATGCTGATACCTGCTTCCTAGTTTTTAATTTTATTTTGTTTAGTATGAGATATTTATCTATTTCTTGGGTTCTTCCGTTATCAAATTGTTCATTTTATTTCATTTCCTGAAGTTCTTCTTAGAATCATCGTCAAATACACATTTTTGTACCTCTATCAATCCCTCACCCATACTTTGACTTTTACCCTATCACTGTTGACCCACACATGTGGGTGCAATAAATGTGAGGAAGTCATATATTGCAGCCTCCCCATGAATCACGCATCATCCAGCATGATTATTTTTGGGCACCAACTCCTCCATAGTCAAGATTTGTAGTCTATTCAATTTCCGTGTCTCCGCTCTCACCTATAAAATAGGTTGTGTTTGTAAAGGAAATAAAAATGTGAGAGACATACGAGTGTAAATAGTAAGTGAGCTGTGTTGTATTTGAGAGGCAGAAAGATTGAGCTGAGAGTTGAGTTTGAGTGTGTTAATCCTCCTCCATTGTATTTCCTATTGATATAGTGTGACTCCCTCTCTCCCATGGACGTAGGCCGAGTTTGGCCGAACCATGTAACTCTTGTGATCCTTATGATTGCTTGCTTGTGTTTGTGTTCTAAACCATCCCCAATCCCCAACAACTGGTATCAGAGCATTTGAAGAGGATAAGGAGTGTTCAAAGTGGTTTTTTGCACAAAACCTGAACACTGCCAGTGAAGGCCCAAATTTTTCAAAGTGCTCTAATTGAAAATTTGAGCGTACCATCAGGTTGGCGACGACAAGACGAAGCTGGGACAGCAAATCGCGTCATAAAACTCACCTTGGGAAGTCTTCACGCGCCCAACAGAAGCGTGAATGACATCAATTAATTTTTTTTTTCATGTACCAGCTCCTCATTGCTTCTCCACGAAGATCATACGCTGTTGATCGTGTCGAAACTCTCAACCGCGAGAGTGATTGCTGTGTGTGGTGAGGGTCTTGAGGAAAATCTGCATTTCTGTGTAGAGGCGGAGCAAGAGGTGAAGGAAGAAGACATAAATTGAGTCTTCCCACACCAATTACACTAAACAGCAAAAAGGTGGAGTCTTTTATTAAATAAAAAAAAAGGGCATCTTGACTTTTCCTGCCCAATTATTACATTGAAGAAGATGCTGAAGAGTGTAGAAGGATGCGCCACATCACTTAACATATGACAACATTTGATTTGTCCACATCACTAGTGGGGCCCATTTGCAAGTCACCAGTGAGGCCCATCTGTCACGTCATCAGTAGGGTCTACATCTACCGATTCAGACCCATTCCTAGCTATTTTGGCCATTCCAGACGCACTGGTGCTATCGATTTTGCCAAAATAAACCTGTAATGGATGATAATTTATCCAAGTCAGCGTGGAGAAATTTGACGGCCAAAACAATTTTAGTTTATGGTAGAGCACAGTCAAGGATATCTTGATTCAGCATGACTTGATCAAGCCGCTAATCGGGAAGAAGTCAGATAATATCAAAGATGATGCTTGGACAGAAATGGAAATGAAAACGGTGAGTACCATTCGTTTATGTTTGTCAAATGAAGTTAAATATTCTGTGTTAGATGAATCATCACCTATTGAGCTATGAAAGAAACTAGAACAGAGTTACATGTCAAAGTCTCTAACAAACAAGCTATTTTTGAAGAAAAAAACTCTATCAGCAAAGAATGGAGGAAGGGGTAAATATTTTTGACCACATAAATGACTACAACAAGATCATGACCTAGTTAATGAGTTTTGGTGTAAAAGTTGAAGAAGAAGATAAAATACTTCTTCTCCTAGCATCTCTACCACCTTCTTATGATAGTCTTATCACGACATTGCTTGTTAGGAAGGAAACCTTGAAATTAGAAGAAGTGATGACTTCACTACAAGATATTGACACTCTGAGAAAGCCAATCGTTAACCTCCAAGGGCGTGCCTTGGTCACACAAAGTGAGAAATAGACCAAGAGCAGAAATCAAAATAGAAATTTTCCTCACAACCTTGGAAGATTGAGAAGCAGATGGTCCAAATCTAGAGCTTTAGGAAATTCTAACACTCAAAGCAAAAGGCAGATCGAGTGTTGGAATTGTGGCAAGACTAGCCACTACAAAAATCAATGTTGATCCTAGAAGAAGGAGCCAGAAAATAAGACCGAAGCAAATGTCGCATCTTCTTCAGGAGAAGGAGATGCACTGCTATGCTCTTTGGAAAGGAAGGGAGAGTTTTGGGTATTAGACTCTGGAGCCTCATTTCACGTGCTAGGAAATAAAGAAATGCTTGACAGGTATATACTGGAAACCTTGGCAATGTTTATCTTGGTGACGACAAACCTTGTGAAATTGCAGGAAAAGGAGAAGCAAAAATAAATTTAACAGGTACCACTTAGAGTTTGACTGATGTCAGATATATCTCTGATTTCAAGAAAAAATTAATATCTATTAGACAACTTGCAAGTGAAGGTTACATTACAACCTTCTGTGGCGATTGTTGGAAAATTTTCATAGGCGCAATGACATACTTGCGTGGTAAGAAAACTGGTACTCTTTATATGACCACAGATGCTTGCATGTCAATTTCAGTTGCTGCAGGGAATGTAGATTCAAACCTATGACACTAGAGACTCGGTCACATGAGTGAAAAAAGTTTGAAAATCATGAACTCAAAGGGAAAGATACTAGGTCTCCAGTGAGCCAATATCAACCAATGCGAGAGCTGCATCCTCGACAAACAAAAAAGAGTTAGCTTTCAGACATATGGTAGAACTCCAAAGAAAGAAAAATTGGAGTTGGTGCACACCGATGTTTGGGGACTGAGCCTAATTTCATCCATTGGCGGGAAATCCTATTTCGTCACCTTTATTGACGACCATTCCAGGAAAGTATGAGTTTATTTATTAAGACATAAATCCGAAGTGTATGATATTTCCAGGAAATGGAAGGCCATGGTGGAAAATGAAACAGACTTAAAAATAAAAAAACTGAGATCAGACAATGGTGGTGAATATGAAGACATAAAATTCAAAAAGTTTTGCTACGAGTATGGGATCAGACTTGAAAGAACCATGCCAAGTACAACCCAGCATAACAGCGTAGCAGATTGACTGAACAGAACCTTGACTGAGAGAGCCAGAAGCATGCGATTACAAGCAGGTTTACCAAAGCAGTTTTGGGCAGAAGCAATTAGCATAACTGCTTATCTAATCAACCAAAGTCCATTAGTACCATTGCAGTTTCAGTTACTAGATGAGGTATGGAGCAAAAAGGAGGTAAAACTTTCACATTTAAAAGTTTTCGGTTGCATTGTTTATGTTCATATTAGTGATCAGGCTAGGGGCAAGCTTGATCCAAAATCTCAAAAATGCGCACTCTTTGGATATGGTGAAGATGAGTTTGGTTACCGCAATGACCAAAACAAGAAAATAATCGGGATTCAAGATGTTGTATTCAATGAAAAGGTTATGAAGAAATATGCAACATCATCAAGTAATCCCGCACTAAATGACCCCGATATTGTAGAGTTGGATGATACCACTGATAGCAATAGTAGGGGGTGCACTGAAGCACCACAGACTCCAACTCCGACCCCTACTCCAATACTGAGGAGGTCTTCCCGACCTCATGTACCGAATAGGAGATATTTGTATTACTTGTTACTAACTGATGCAGGTGAACCAGAATGCTATGATGAAGCATGTCAGGTGGATGAGGCTAGCAATTGAGAACTTGTCATCAAAGATGAGATGAAATCCCTCACCAACAACAGAACTTGGGAGCTAGCTAGGTTACCCAAGGGAAAAGAAGCTCTTCAAAACAAATGGGTGTACCCCATAAAAGAAGAGCATGATGGTTCGAGAAGATAAAAAAGCAAGACTCGTGGTTAGGGGTGGCAAAACGGGTTCACGGGCTGGGTCTGGGCGGGTCGCAAATAGGTCGAGTTGTAAATGGATCAGGTTATAAACGGGTCGAAGTTAAATGGGTCACGATCATGTAAACCCTAACCCGCCCTTTTAACAAATGGGTGGGTCATGGGTTACTTGTTTAAAAAATATAATTTATTTATTTTAAAATTTTAAAGCAAAAAATTACAGAACGAATCTCTCGATTTTTTTTTTCATGAAATTTTTGGTTTTAACATTATTTTATTTTGAAAATAAAGAAAACAAAATTAAAGTAAATTCCTTCCCTTGTGTTTGGGATGCAATTCACAAATTCACAATGTCGCAAACAAAATTGCAGCAGCAAAATTGCAAAATCAAATAATGATGGAACTTAGAAAACAAAACCTTATCCTCACGACCTTACTCATCCTTGAAGACCAGAATCCCTAGAAACACAAAGAATTCCCACTGTTTTGAACGCAGTGCAGCAGAAGAGGCGAAGAGCATAGCATGGCAGCTGAAGTAGTTCAATTATTGAAAGAAGAAAGATCAGTTGATGTTGGAGTCATCGAAGTCGTCCTCGAAGGAATTGAAGAAGTTGGACTCGGCAAGCTTGTTGCCGATGGGGAAGACGCCCTCCCTGAACATTTCCAGTGAGTTGACGTCGTCGACATCCATCGCCACCATCGATCCCTGCTCTTCTAGGTCCGCGAAGTAGCCTTTATAGATTGCCATCTGCCATTCCCCTTTTATTTTCTTCTCTATTGTTCGCAGCAGAAGCTGCAGAATCCATTTTAATTTTCAATTAATATGGCAACTAGGGTTCTTTACTGAAGTTGGAATAATCTTCCTGCAGATCTTTGAGCTTTTGAGGGTTGTCATGGAGGGAGAGATTGAGGAGGGGACGACGACTCGAGGAGTTGAAGTAGCGCTGCAGCAATAGGATTGGAGTTTGGGGGAGGTAGCCGTGGTGGATTTAGGGTTTCCTTTTCAAGTAAAAGGGTCACCCGGCTGGTGATCCGACTTGAATCCGGATTGACTTGTTTATAAATGGGTGGGTCATAGGTTGACCCATTTTTAAACGGGTTGACTTTCATAGACTCAGATCCATTTTAATCGGGCGGGTCACGGGTGACCCATCGGGTCTGGACCCGTTTTGCCAAGCCTACTTGTGGTCAAAGGCTTCCAATAAATAGAAGGTATTGACTACTCAGAAATCTTCTCACCAGTTGTGAAACACACGACCATTCGGTTTGTTTTGAGCATTGTTGCAGCAGAGAATCTATACCTCGAGCAGTTAGATGTAAAAACTGCTTTCCTCCATGGTGATCTAGAGGAGGATATATACATGCACCAACCTGAAGGTTTTGCAGAGAAAGGCAAAGTAAAACTTGTTTGCAGGTTGAATAAGAGTCTGTATGGTTTGAAACAGGCTCCAAGAAAGTGGTATAAGAAATTTGATAGCTTCATGTAGAAGAATGACTACCGCAAATGCAACGCTGATCATTGTTGCTATTCAAGAGGTACAAATCAAGCTACATAATTCTTTTGCTTTATGTTGATGACATGCTAGTTGTAGGACTAGATATGGACGAAATCAGAAAATTGAAAAAGCAGTTGTCCATTGAATTTGAAATGAAAGACTTAGGTCTAGCAAAACAGATGCTTGGGATGAGAATCACTAGAGACAAAAAGGAGGGAACTTTGCAGTTGTCTCAGGCTGAATACATTAGGCAGATTGTTAGAAAGTTCAATATAAGTGATGCTAAGGCAGTTAGCACACCATTAACCGGCCATTTCAAATTATCAAAGACTCAGTCTCCAAAGATAGAGGAAGAGAAGAAAGAAATGGAAAATATCTCATACACTTCAGCTGTAGGAAGCTTAATGTACACCATTGTTTGCATGAGACCAGATCTCGGTCATGTAGTGGGATTCGTCAGCAGATTCATGTCAAATCCAGGAAAAATCCATTGGGAAGCGATCAAATGGATATTATAATATCTCCGAGGTACAATTAACAAATGTTTATGCTTTGGCAAAAGTGATATGACATTGCAGGGATACGTAGATGCAGACTTTGCAGGAGAAATAGACCACTGAAGAAGCACTACTGGATATGTATTCACAGTAGGTGCTACTGCTGTTAGTTGGGTATCACAGATACAGAAGACTGTTGCACTATTCACTACAGAGCCAGATTATGTAGCCATGACGGAAGCCAGCAAAGAGATGATTTGGCTATAGGGTTTGTTGATAGAGTTGGGTTTCAAGCAAGTTAAGAGTGTTTTGCATATTGACAGTCAGAGCGTCATACACTTGGCGAAGAATTCAGTATTCCACTCAAAGATCAAGCACGTCGGACTCCGCTATCACTTCATCAGATCTCTTCTAGATGAAGGGGTGTTAGCAGTTGAGAAGATCTTTGGCAGCAAAAACCTGGCATACATGTTGACAAAGACAGTGACTAGAGAGAAATTGAAGCTATGCTCATATTCAATGGGTTTCCTAGATCTACTGAAATCATCCAGAAGATAATCACTGCATGAGCACCTTAGCAAGGGGATGCGGGCATTCTCGCAAGGGGGTGCAGTCGCCTAGAGACTAGGACAAGGACACAATGTTGTAGCACCAGAGCAGCCGACACTTGGTTGCCCCTATATGTTTGGAGGGGGTGATTTGTTGGCCCACACATGTGGGTGCAATAAATGTGAGGAAGTCAAATATTGCAGCCTCCCCATGAATCATGCATGATCCAGTGTGATTATTTTTTGGCACCAACTCCTCCATAGTCAAGATTTGCAGCTTGTTCAATTTCCATGTCTCCGCTCTCCCTACTATAAAATAGGTTGTGTTGTAATGGAATTAAAAATGTGAGACATACACAAGTGTAAATAACAAGTGAGCTGTGTTGTGTTTGAGAGGCAGAGAGGTTGAGCTGAGAGTTGAGTTTGAGTGTGTTACTCCTCTATTGTATTCCCTATTGATATAGTGAGACTCCCTCTCTCCTGTAGACATAGGCCGATTTTGGCTGAACCACATAACTCTTGTGTTCCTTGTGATTGCTTGCTTGTGTTTGTGTTCTGGACCATCCCCAATCCCCAACAATCACCTTTTCCCCCCCTTTTATGACAATTTTGATTTCCCTGTATACTTCTGGTTTGCAATAAATATAATTTGTTCCCTTTCCAGAGAAAAAAAAAAGAAAAAAAGAAAAAGCCTAGAGTCTACTTTGTATTGTTTACTCTTTTCGTAGTTTTAACAATTGAAAAATCCATCAGTCTTCAAACCTATTCAAGGCATAAGCACATGTTAGTTTTAGTTCAAAAACAGTCAATTAGAGATGATATTGTGGATTGCGAGCTAAAAAGTTAAATCCTTCCATTCTTTATTTATTTTTATTTTTATTTTTGGGAGGAGGCATTCATACCATGGAAAGGGGACCAGTTGTTATATGTAACTTGGTGGGATAAATGATTTTTAAGCCCACTTATAAGACTATATGGTCTTAGTGCTGAAGATGTTGGCATGTGGAGGGGGTGGACTGAAGCTGTTGCTTCTTGCAATCACCTCTTGTATCTTGAATCCGTACTCAAAATTATATAACAATGCCTATTTATTATATACTATTATCTTAATTGCATTCATGTTGTAGCTCTTAAAACCTTTTTTCCTACTTTGCCATTGGGTCACAGATTTTTTATGGTGTGGTTCTTGGTCATTTCTCTGTGTTTTTTTTTTTTTTTGCATCCTCTCGCTGAACTATTCCCTGTTTTATATCAGAAACTTCCTAAATTACTTTATAAGGCTGTATTCTTGTGCCATTTTCCTTTAAATTTTAGTTTTCTTTATGTTCTATTCTGAGGCTGCTAATTAAAGTTGTAGATACTTTAGAATGCAAATAATTTGTTATAATGGTAGATCAGCTATAAAGTGATGATTTGTTGGGGAAGATTGTGAATAAAATTGTAAATTGTTACAGCAAATCAATTTTGTAATGAACAATTCTCATCAGCCACAAAGCATCTAGTTGGCACACCAAAAACAGGAATTACTGATTATTCTGAACTTTATTTATCAATGGATATCAGGGGTGGTGCCATCCAGTTTTTTGGCACTAAGCGGCATCATGATAAGTGGTTAAGAGACACCGAAAATTATGTGATCAAAGGTTGCTTTGCAATGTCTGAGTTGGGGCATGGAAGTAATGTATGTGAAGGTTGTTCAATTATAGGGCCTGGGTTATCAGGCCTGTGTATTACTTTTCATTCTCCCATTTTGTTTAATGCTCACATACTGCTTCTGCCTTCTTGGGCTGTTTTTTTCAGGTTCGGGGAATTGAAACAGTTGCCACTTATGATTCAAACACTGGAGAGTTTGTCATTAACACTCCCTGTGAATCAGCTCAAAAATACTGGATTGGAGGAGCAGCAAATGTGATTTTTTTTTTCTCCTGAGAAAATATTGTTTTCTATACCTTTTAAGGGATTTTTTTTTTCCTGCTTTCTTGTTTTTGTTTCGACTTCAATTATACTGACTTGTTTTTCTTTTAATGTTTTTCAGCATGCGACACATACGATAGTATTTTCACAGCTTATTGTAGATGGGACCAGTCAAGGTGTCCATGCATTTATAGTTCAAATTAGAGATGAATATGGAAACATCTGCCCAAACATTCGTATAGCGGATTGTGGCCATAAGATTGGTTTGAACGGTGTCGATAATGGTAGAATCTGGTATGATTAACAGTTTTCTAATTTTAGTATTCATATTAAATTTCTATAATTGTCATGCCTCTGTAATAAGACAAAATTTTTACCTTGGAATATTTCTAAATCTGTGGAGGTTTGACAATGTCCGGATCCCTAGAGAAAATTTGTTGAATTCAGTGGCTGATGTTTCAACAGATGGACAATATCTGAGTGCAATTAAAGACCCAGATCAGGTAAGAATTGTTTTCCCCCATATGGGAAATTCCTCTCCCTTCCTTGCTTCCTCTCAACTTACATGTCTTATTTTCAGAGGTTTGCAGCATTCCTTGCTCCTTTGACATCTGGTCGTGTAACTATTGCTGTTGGTGCAGTTTACTCTGCAAAGGTAATGATTACTATGCATTATTTTCCCCCTTATGGTTTTTTGGTTTTGAATGCTGCATATTTGTGACAATGGCAGGAATAGGTTATTCGTGGAAAGCTTACTCCTAATTGAGTGTCCTGTCATTTCCTTCTCTTTGTCAGGTTGGTTTAGCGACAGCCGTAAGATATTCACTGACTAGACGGGCATTTTCTGTTGCACCAAATGAGCCAGAAGTGCTATTGCTTGATTATCGAAGTCATCAACGACGTCTGTTACCTCTTCTTGCGAAGACGTAAGTTCCCATGTGCTGGTATTAGCAGATAGCAACTATTTATTATCTAAATTTATTGAAACTCTTCATCTAAATATCTGATGTTCTCATTTGTGTCTTCTAAGCGTTATTGTGTCATATCTGGTTTGATTCTTTGCATCAAATTATCTATGGAAAAGCTTAAGCTTTGCTGTAGCTGTTGCCTCATAGTTTAATATCTGAAGGCTGAAATCTGTATTTTCAGTTGCAACTATGCTGCCTCTGATTACATCGTATTTTATACCCAACACAAAATAAATATAATTCAACTCAGAATAGGCTTGTGCATAGGTGATTTTTATAGGCTACAATGCTTGGAAAATGAGGAAACTACTTTTAGAAACTTATGTAAACTAAAATACTAGTTTCCTAAATAAAATTTTCCAAAATTTCAAAGTTATGGTTCCAAGAAAAAATACCATAAATAAAAAAAACGAAAATAACATTAATTCTCATGCTGATTGCATTATTTGCATCAATCTCCTCTAGTTGAAAAAAAGACTTCGACATCAGGTTGAAGTGACATGCACACTAGCTAACTTTACCCTTTTCATCTTCATCTCCGGAATACTTAAGTATGTTCACAATTATATTAACAGTGTAGCTCTTCCCCGTCTTAGGCTCAGCTTCTTGGTCTTCAGCAGTCTTCGCTATGAATCTATGATGATACGAGTCTTTGTACAGAAAATGCATTAAGAGATTTTTGCCCACTATAGCAGAAAGTGTTCAACTATCTTTGGATCAGGAGGCTTCGTTGGGGCTGGAGGTGGCTTGTCTGGAACTGACATTTTCTTACCAGTTCAGTGGTTTGATCAACAGAATTAAAGTTCTGGAATTTGAGCTCAATGATCGTAATGAAGTCTGAGTCTCCCAATGTAATGATGCATTGTTGTTCATCTTCATCAAAGAATAGAAGGCAACCAATTTGTGAAACTCAGCCTTTATCATTAACATCTTTATCAAGTTGTGCCAATGAACACAACTTGAAGTACATCTTTTGCTCATGGTTGATAGGGATGAGTTTTTCTTCCGTCGCATGCCCCATAAAATTCCTTTCAATAATTGGAACCTGCTTTTGAAGCCGACATTAATAAACTGGGCTACGCTACCAGTAAATGCAAAACCATTGAGACAAATAACTGCCATACCCACCAACCTCAATAAGTAAAAATATTTTTCGATTTAACTTAGCCAATTGAATAAAATATTTGGATCTCCTTCTCCAGTGAACACAGGCAAGTCACCTGATTTCATAACTCACTAGTGGCTTCTGATGGGAGATGCATATTATTATAGTTTCGGATAGTATTTCAGTTCCTAAGAGGAACCTGACATTCCCCAAGTCCCTTTTGTTTTATCGGAATCAAATAACATTTAAGAGTGGACAATTTGGAATCAAAAGCATCAAACTTATATTTGAAATTAGAGACAATTTGATTTTTAAAATTAACAACTTTAGAGTTGAGAGAAGCCACTTGAGATGGTAATCTGTGGATCTACTTTTCAGCTTGTTCCATATGCTCATACATTTGAGCAACTTTGTCAGCAACCAGATCAAAGTGGTCCTTTGTAACCTATTTTTTGGCGTCTCTGATTGGATCTCGGTTAGATTTGGTTTAATCAAGCTTGTTTGACTAGAATGGTCTGGTTCAACTTGGTTGAACTGGTTTGTTCCAGAGCTTTTAAAACTTAAACCTTTATTCTTCCAAACAAAGGTAGGGCTTGTGGTGTCATTCTTCCTCTTCATGCCTTTGTAGTTCTGGTGGACAGTAGTGAACTAGACTAGGGCAACCGCATGTCAGCTAAGTGACTCCAACAGCCTTGGATGACAATGATGCAACAAAATCAAGATCTTGTTTGCGCGAACACGGATGTCAAGTAGTGAAAAAAGACAAATAAGATCCAAAGAAGAATCAAAGATCATCAGTGAGGGGTTTTGGTTCTGTTGGTAGCTCTGATTGTGGAATAGTTGAGGATTAATCTGACATAGACAGGTCTTTGACTACAGCACTGGTGGGTTTGAGAGATGCTAGAGGTGACAACACTGAGCCCTCTGGGATTTTGGAATGATGCTGGCAACTAGAAGCTGAGATGACTTGATGATAATGCTAATTATCTAGTTGACAGCGAAGAAGATGAAGGCTTTTGATTGCTTAGAAGGACTTGAACTGAGGTGTTTTTTTTTGGTGTGTGTGCGCGTGTTTAGGTCTGACGTGGGTTGGGGTTCATGGATTATTGTTATTATTATTATTAGTATTATCAATGTTTTGAAAGGCTTAATGGAGGCTCGCGTTGAGGTGAGGTTAATGCATTACACACTAAGGCTTACGCATTTGCACAAAATGCATGCCTTTTGCGCCTTTTTAGTTGAGGCTTATGCATTTTGGGTTTTGATATCACATTAGATTTGGCTAGAAAATTTTAACTACATGTTTATATAAATGAATGTCATAATATGAGTTGACTTCTAAAACTCTTGAACCTAAACCTTTCCAAAATAACTGAGTTGTATCTTAGATCATGAAAATAATTTGAATTTTGTAATTACTAGCTATCTCTTATCATGATTTATGTCATGAATTCATGTTAGCAGATTTGAGTGGCCAACAAGTTGTTTGCAAAGTATGTTTAATTTTCTGTCCATTATATATGTGCTCTTCTTAATTTTTTTCTTAAATTTTAAAATATATGTAATTTATTTACATATTTTTTTTTATCTAAAAATAAAATTCTCAAAAATGCTTACGTTCCAACGCCTTAAGGCTTATGCCATGCCTCTTAAGGATTAAAACGCCTCGCCTTACGCCTTCGCCTTTTAGATTATTATTATTATTATTATTATTATTATTATTATCCTGTGGCTGTGAGTGAAGAGGGTCGAGAGGGAAGGCTAGAGAAAGGACAGTTGTGGTTTGGTGGTGAAGATGGTGGCAGAGAGAATGGTAGTGCAAGGTGATTTAAGTTGAAATTGGTTATCTCGAGAGTTTGAGTTGAACTTGCAGACTGTCCAGTCAACTGACACTGACTCTTGTATTGGGTCAAAATCTGCTCTGATACTTGAAGCAGGACAGTTGTGCAGCACAAAATGACTATAATTGAACTTTGTATAAAATAGTACATAGGAGGCTTTTCATGGGTTTACAATGCTTGGAAATAGGAAAACTACTTTTATAAACTTAAATAAATTAAAATACTGTTTTCCTAAATAAAAATATTATCAAATTTTAAATATGATCCCAAAAAAAATATTATGAGTAACAAAAAAATGAAAATAACACTAATTTCCCAATCCCTATGCCAACTGCATCACATGTATTTCTTGCTGTTCCCAGCTTTACGGTTCGAAAAAGCTTAGATATTATAATTGTTATCTGTGAGCCTTTTTTCTGAGTCAATTTTCAAAAATGATTTTATGGTTACAAATGCTGATAATGAGCTATGATTGATTCAGGGGTTATTTTGAAAACAGATCAAAGTTATGCCAATTAAAGAATTGCTGACTGTCCTCTTTCTCTGCAGATATGTTGTGAGTTTTGCTGCAAATTACTTGAAACTGATTTATGCAAAAAGGACACCTGAATCAAATAAGACAATCCATATTGTTTCGAGTGCATTCAAGGTTGCCTTGACCTGGCATAACATGCAAACTCTTCAGGTGAGGAATTAGTAGAATTATAGGCAGGGTTAGATATACTAATTGTTGACTTTTGCTCAATTTTGATAAATGTTTATGTCAGGAATGTCGTGAAGCCTGTGGAGGACAAGGTCTGAAAACAGAAAATCGAATTGGTCAATTGAAGAGTGAATATGATGTCCAATCTACTTTTGAGGGGGACAACAATGTCCTGATGCAACAGGTAGTGTTGGTATATGATCTCTCTGATGCAATCTACCGCAATTGTGGATTTTTGACAGAAGCACAAGTTGTCTAACAAGACAACTGTGAGTATTCATGGGTGAAACAGTGTCTAGCGTGTTGGTGTGTCAGACATTGTGAACTGTGGTAAAATAGGGGTTACTTTTGTTGCATAGGGTGATGTGTATGGTTATTTGGTGTCATTTATGGGTCAGTCAGAACTTTTAATGGCTAGTTTCTAGGAGCCGGGATAAGGCTTAGAGTTGTAAAAATGGTTTTGAATTTGGTTAGAAGTGTCATAACCATTAGTTTGTGAACTCAATTGGTAGAATACTAATACTTCCCAACTGGATAGTTGATACTTTGTGTTGATGCTGTCAACCAAGCAACAGTCTATGGGAAAACTAACCATTTAAATTTTTAGTTATTTCTTTCAAATTGTTTACTTTGATCAGCATAAATTGGCACCAATCTGTTGTTTTTTCGAATTTATTGTTGTCATTTAATTGTTGCTATATTTCATTTCTTGTACCTAAAAATTGGTATGGATCAGAGGAATTTATGGATTGGATATGTGAACTCAGGTTAGCAAGGCACTCATGGCAGAATTCATAGCAGCTAAGAAGAGGAGTAAGCCATTTAAAGGATTAGGATTAGAACACATGAACAAACCTTGTCCTGTAATCCCATCTCAACTCACAAGTTCTACCCTTAGGAGCAGCCAATTCCAGGTAATGTATTTTTGGTTTTGACAGTTGCAATTTCTAGATTAGTCCTGGAGAATGAGGCGGTTATTTCTTACATGGCTCTGTATCAGACTGACATATTCTGCTTAAGAGAGCGAGATCTATTGAATCGTTTTGTCAATGAAGTGTCACAGCTTCAAGCTCAGGGACAAAGCAAGGAGCATGCATTTATTTTGGTGAGGATGCTATTGTATAGCTGAAATCTCTCTCTCTCTCTCTCTCTCTCACATTTTGTTATTTTTTTTTCTCCTTTGTGGGATTAGAGTTATCAGCTTGCAGAAGACTTGGGCAGAGCTTTCACACACCGAGCGATTCTGCAGACCTTCATAGAAGCTGAGGCCAAAGTATCTGCTGGCCCAGTGAAGGTAAACCTCATTTACTGCAATGACATGGGCAAAATAGTTCTCTAAACATCTGAAACAAGTATGTGATAGTCCTGTTGTGCATTGTGGAGCAAATAGGAGCTATTATCCCTCTAAAGAGGTAGGCTGTGAAATCATACACAGTAAACACTTTGGCCATAATTGGATTTGGAGGAAGAGTTGTATGGCATTTTGAGTAAACTTGAATGTGCTTGTTGCATGTGTATTGATCATATTTGCCAAACCTCAATTTGTTTAGGATGTTGGGACAGCATGCATGCATTCTTCGTGCTCCATACCCCATTTTCATATGCTGACTTTCCTCGATGAAATAGGATATGTATTGGGGTTTGCATGTTGAAAATAATTACAAATTTTAAGCTTTTTCATATTGAGAATAATTACAATTTTTTCTATAACTGACTTTTATTTCCTAACAAAGCTTCACGGATTGCTATAATTACAGTTTATGCTTGGTAAACTATAAACGCAGTGAAGATTTGCATAGTGGGAGTTTGATTTGCCATTCCCTATGCCTCGCTTGGTACTTGCCTACAGGAAACGTGCACAACTAGAATTGTGTGTCCTATGTTTGCATGTGTGAGTGCATGAGAACAATGAAAACTTGAAAATCAAATTGCTGAAAATCTTGATTTTTTTGTTCGCAGAATGTGTTGGGATTGTTGAGATCCATGTATGTTTTGGTCTGCTTAGATGAAGATGCTGCATTCCTCCGATATGGGTACTTATCAGTGGAGAATGCTGCTGCAGTAAGAAAAGAAGTAATGAAACTCTGCGGTGAACTTCGACCACACGCACTTGCCTTGGTCAGTTCCTTCGGCATTCCTGATGCCTTCTTGGGCCCTATAGCTTTCAACTGGACTGATGCTAATTCTTGGTCCTCAGTTCAACAATAGGCAGGCAATCACAACAGTATTTTGCCATATGAAGTTTTCCTTTTAATCCCCCGTGTGTTGAATTGTATCGCTGTATTATCTGTGGGGCATTATGGACTTGCTCATATGAGAAGCCTGTAATTTATTCCCCTCCCCATTACAATAAATCGAAGGCTTCTTTGTAAAACCTTTTTGTTAATAAATTATTCGATGGGTTCTTTCTCTTGCACAATGCAAGTGATTTGGGGCCATGAGTGCGTTTGTTCACCCTTATATAACACACAAAGAAACTTGTTCATGCTGCATGCTGCGGATTATAGATTGATAAACAAACTAGATCTGGGTGGGGCCATGGTAAAAGGTTGTGATGACATTAATGATTTGCTTGGTAGCAAAGATGGAATGGACTAAAATGGATTGATCTTTATAATTTTACATGTTCACTATAATTTTTCTTTTCATTTCATTTCCCAAATTTCGTTCTATTTTAAGGTACTAAACATTGTGTAAGTGGTGTGATGAAAATTTCATAGTAAATGGCAAGTGGCTTTTGAAAATACAAAATGTGAGAAAATTGCATTTCCTTTTTTTGAAAAAAGAGGTTGGCACCTTTTATCTTTATTAGAAAATCCCTCATTTATGATGAAGGAATACTGTGATTCCAACTTTGAGATTTGGGGAAAAAAAAAATAAATAAATCTCAAGTAAATAAGAACTAAACAACTATAAGTGGAAAACAAACAAAATTTCGGAAGATCTCGAGAAATAAACCAAATACTTGTACAAAGCATTATGAGCGCAAGGAAGGAAATTCCAATAAATCCAATTGAATCATTCCCCTGACTTGTTGTGGAAGCTCATCCTAGTAATTATATGATTGAGATATACTAGATTTACCTTAATTGGCAAAGAAATCCGCACTTTGATTTGCCTTCTTGTAAACATGTTCCACTTTGTAATGTATGTCTCTCAATGCTAACACAAGCTCTTCCCACAATTTCCTTAGGTTCCAAATCGAACACTTCTTAGAATTAATCCACTGAACCAACAAAGCAGAGCCATAGGCATAGGCAATCTCCACTTGATCAAATCCGAGATCTTTGCACAGATTAATCCTTATAATAATCGCTTTCATCTTTTATCATGCATCCACCACTACAATTACCTGGGTTACCTCTACAGCTTCCATCCACATTCAAATTAACCCAACCTATCCCAAGTTTACACCATTTGACTACACAAGGAAGACGATCCCTCGCATTTTTTACTTGAATATCCAAAGCACGAAGGACTGCAATATCTGTGCAAGAAGCAGGTGCACATTCAGTTAACTTGTCCGAAATGGATCTCAGCTAATATTTAATATTAAGCCACACAGTTCTCACCGAATCATGAATTGATTCCATCCTGGCTCTACGTCGACGAGTCCAAAGTCTCCAAATTATGAGACTAGGTATGAGACCTACCAAAATGCCTAATTGAGAGGCTTGTCTTGCACAACTAAACCAGAAATTAACTCTGACTTTCCATGTATTCGTTACCATTCAACTAACACCCAACACCACTGCTGCTTGTTTCCATACCTCCTGAGAAAAAGATCCCATGTAAAACACATGGTCTAGAGATTTAATCTTGGCATCTGAACAACAATCACACTGAGAGGTCATCTGAACACCTACTTCTTGAATACGAGTATCAATCGGAAGACAAGCGAATTAAGACTTCCACATACAAATTGACACCCATTTTGGCAACATAGGATGTCATATCCATTTTGAAACTAAGAAATCCTCTTTATGCTCCCTTATAATTTCCCAAACACTTGCTGTGGTAAATTTCCCATTTGTTGAAGTTTCCCAAATTATTGTATCTAGACCCTCCTTGCAAGAAATAGTAAAGTTCATTACTTCCTCAGCCTGTTCTTCACCCAATAAATCCACTAATAAATCGACATTCCACCCATTTCTATCCCAACAATCTCGTGTTCGTAACTCATGGTTTCTGATTTCCTGAACCTTAGCACAAAGGGGACCGGAGGCTAACCATCGATCAAACCAAAAATAGGCCGACCCTTCTTTAATTTGAACACGAACATGCTCTAATACTTTAAGTATCACACGAGCAATCGATCTCCAAAATCTGATTCCTTTATATGAACTTATTTCTCTTAAGTGGTGTATATTATTCAAATGCTTGGCTTTAAAGAATTGAGTCCACAGATTATCCATTGTTGACTCTATGAGTCTAATCCGATTTTGATAATGAAAAATCATTTGGTATTTGATCTGTGCATTGAGTTTGTGAACATGAACTATATTAAGCTCACGGAAGGATAACGAGTCATGGAAGCCTTAAAGTAAAGCACACAAATTTTGGCAAGATCCATAGAACTCAAAGAATACGAGAATTAAGATGCAAGCGACAAAGTTCAAAGACATCTTGGGAATGGGTACTTAGATCTCATGTATTTACATTTTTGTATGATTTAATTTGAGGCTCAACATAACTTAGAAAGACTTTAGGACTCATGCATTTCATGTATATCATTAGGGGACCTTCATGGACTTAGAAATACTTTTAAAATCATGGAAAATATATTTTATAAAAGACCCAAGAAGGAGAGCAAAACAGAATTTTAAATTAGAAAATTAAAATTCAGAAAATGGAGACTTCGGTTGATTGAACTTTAAGTTCGGTCAGCTGAAGAATTTCCTCAGACGTCTGAAGAATAAGTTTAGTCGTCTGAAGATTTTTGGGTAAAAAATAGAAACTGGTAGAAGCACCTCAGATGACTGAACCTTGACCTCGATCGTCTGAACTCGACACTTCGGTCATCTGAACCTTGACTTTGGTTGTCTGACCCTGTGTCCAGGCTATTTTTTCGAAGGATAAAAGTGACTTCGGTCGTCTAGGCCTTAGACATCAAACGTCTGAACTTGCTGAAAGATTAAAAATTTAATTTTTATTGTGTAAACACACGAGCTATCTTTTGATTCAACGGTTGAGATCAATTCTAAGGGTAAGACACTATAAATACTGATTGTCTAAACCCTAGTACGCAAGCAAAACACAAGAAGATCAACGTAAAGCGAAGAACACATCTTGTTGAAAAGAAAACTGAGATACTTGAGTTAATTGTTATATGTTTGCCTACACTATAGTTTCTACACATCATCTTTGGGCAAATCATCTCAGAAAATCTAAAAAGATTTCTATTATACATCTTGTGCTTCAACTTGTTTGAGGTTTGGTTATTACATTTAGTTTTGTTAAAGAATCTCATATCATCATCTGTTTTGATATCTTTAGAGAAACTTGAATTTGAGTTTTCACATTCATATAAAGATCGTTTTTGACAAACTCAATACTTGAGAAAGTTTTTATTTGGCCATTGTTTAAAGAGTGATTGTTCAAGTGTGTTTAAAGTTAAAGACGTGATTTTTGGGTTACCTCTAAACTAGTTGATTAGATATCCTAAGAAGTGCATAACTAGATCTATGCATATTGAAGGATATTTTCTGAAAATCATATTTTAAGTATTTGATACTTGGTATTCTCATCACATAAATATATATTAGGGAAAATGCTACCAAGATCACATTGAGATCGAACTCTTGAGAGAAATATTGTTTTAGACAAAGTGTAACGACCCACTCCTTTTTCGCATATTATTTTTTTATATAAATAAATTATCATCACATCATACATTCCAGCTCAGTAGGTCACAATCCACCTGGACCCATGGGCACCAGGGATATAACAAAACATACAGCAGAAGCCTACGCAGCAGAAAGTACAAAATTATATACATCTCATCACAATGTGCATAACACATACCAGAGTCACTACAATTACTATCTCACAGTATATACATCCCAAAAATGAAATCTAGGGACAATCCCCACAAAAACCTAACTGTCCCTACCAAAAACTTACCCTTCCAAAGAGGGCAACCAACTGATCTAGATCAGCGGGGCTTTTCCCGCTCTCCTATCAGGGGCTCCTGAAAAATGTATAAGATTTAGGGGTGAGACACCTCTCAGTAAGGGAAATAAACTAATACCAGTGTGTGGCAACATGAGTATTCTGCGTTCTACATATACCATACATAACATATTCAATACTGTTTATCAAATCTGGGAAAACATATGCATATCAACACATAGCAGAATATACTGCATTTTCATAAACATATCTCATCTCATACACTAATAATAACATAAAACAATCCTGGTAGGTTAGCTGGCTGTTGTCATGTATTACCCCCACATGACTGGGTTGTGTGGCCCGAAGGCGGGACTTGACAATAGTTGGCCGACCATTGCCAAGTCAAACAGTAGTCTGTAGGTCCGATGGGTCTACCCAGACTGGTCCGTACACCAGGGGCGATAACAGCACACTTCTTGAAAATAACCACATCGACCATCCAATCTCACACCACTCCGTACAGCGGCGTTAACACAGATATCATGATCACGAAGACCATGGACACATAACAACGGTACCGTGCAAGTGCTAGCCTAGACCAAGCCAACCAGGTTCTGATATCATATACATATACTAAAATCGTGATACATAAATATCTCATATCATTTATTTTCGCATCAATCATATCATTTCACATATATACGTGTATCATAAAAATCATCGGCCCGTACGCTGGTATTACACATTTTAATATAGCACGGCCCGTACGCCGGCAAATCACATAGCACAGCCCGTACGCTGGCAATCCACATAGCACGGCCCATACGCCGGCAATCACATAGCACAGCCCGTATGCTGGCAAATCACATAGCACAGCCCATACGCTGGCAAATCTCATCCACATAGCACGGCCCATACGCCGGCAAATCACATATACATATAAAAATATCTCGGCCCGTACGCCGGTTTTCCATCATAGAAATCCATATCATCCCCATTCCAAAAAAAAAACAGTACAAAACATTTTTATACTCATGCCACACTAAACAAATTTTCCTCGTATTCAACATATCATCATTTAAATAGTATTTTTCAAATATAAATCATATATATAAATATATTTATTTTTCCTAAAACCAGATGCTACATATATGTATACATGCATTTTCTTAAACAAAACTAGCTTAGTTTATCCCCTTACCTGATTCCTGAAAAGCCCCTAAGAAAATCTCCCCCGTACCCACAAGGTTCTCAACTCAACACCCTGAAAATAAAAACTCGCAGAATTAAAGTTCAGTATTTTCGTACGTACAACATTTTCTATAACTACCACTAAGTCAAATTCGACTTTAAAAAGTCTTACCTCAACTTAGGGATGATTTCCCACGTTCCCAATCAAAACCCTGGAACTGAAAATTTCCAGTATTAAAGTTCAGTATTTTTACGCGTATATCACTTTCTTCAACTGTCAAAAATCCAAATATTGAATATAAAGCCTTACCTTGGATTTGGGATGAAATCCAATTTCGTTTTCCTGACGATCCGTTCCGGCAAACTTGTAGAGAATTTCGCCAGGAGCGTCGTGGTGGTTTCGGTTTGTCGATCCGGCGTAAAACTAACCCGAAATCGAAGAGAGAGAGAGAGTTGTAGGAGAGAGAGAGAGAGAGAAAGTGAGAGAGAAGAGAGACACGGCCAACAAATCCAAAAATTGGATTTCCTTCCAAAGCTTCTTAAAGAAGCTTGCTAATTTAATAATATATATATATATATAATAAACCTAAAGTAAAGTAAAGAAGCTTTCATAAATTTATATATATATATATATATATATATATATATATATATATATACACACACACACACACAAGTATATATATATATATATATTTGTTCCTTATCATACTGTTTATTTTATTTATTAATTTAATTAATTAATTTTATTTTATTATTTTATTATTATTATTATTATTATTATATTTTTTTTTTCGGTTACTACATTCCTCCCCCCTTAAAAGAATTTCGTCCTCGAAATTTACTGTTTCCGTTCTCGCCATCCTTTAATCAGGAAAAAAAAAGGTCTACTCATTTTATTACCTATCCTCACTTATGGCGGAGGAATACCGTGGTTACATCTCGAGTCTTGGAAGATTACATATAAAAAAAAAAAGAAAACCATTCTCCCAAAACTAAAGTACTACACTATTCAACCATTACATGTACCTGCAACAGAAAACTACTTAACTATTTACATTTATTCACTCAGACTTCTTGAAATAAATGCGGATACCTTTGCTTCATCTGCTCCTCAGACTCCCAAGAAGCCTCTTCTACTGCATGATTCCTCCACAAGACTTTTACTTGAGGAATCATCCTGTTACGTAGCTCTTGCACTTTCCTATCCAGAATCTGTATTGGTACCTCCTCATATCCCAGTGAATCACTAAGCTCTAACTCATCATAATTGATGACATGAGAAGGGTCTGGGACGTATTTCCTCAACATAGCTACATGAAATACGCTGTGAATCCTGGACAATACAGGTGGCAAAGCTAGCCTGTAGGCTACCGGTCCCACTTTATCTAGAATCTCAAATGGACCGATAAACCTAGGACTAAGTTTACCCTTCCTCCCAAATCGCATAACCCCTTTCATCGGAGCTATCTTCAAAAATACGTGATCACCTACGTCAAACTCTAAATTCCTGCGGCGATGGTCGGCATAACTCTTCTGTCGGCTCTGAGCTGCACTGATCCTGTCCCTGATAAGACGAACTTTATCACACGCCTGCTGAACCAGCTCTGGTCCCACTACTCGCCGCTCACCCACTTCATCCCAAAACAAAGGAGAACGACATCTCCTACCGTATAAAGCCTCAAATGGTGCCATGCCAATGCTAGATTGATAACTGTTATTATACGCAAATTCTACTAATGACATGAACTGAGTCCAACTACCCCCAAAGTCTAGTACACACGCTCTGAGCATGTCCTCTAATATTTGTATCGTCCTCTCAGTCTGCCCGTCTGACTGAGGATGGAATGCCGTACTAAACGATAACTGAGACCCCAGAGCCTCCTGCAGACTCCTCCAAAATCGTGATGTGAATCGTGGGTCTCGATCCGACACAATAGATACAGGCACCCCATGAGAACGTACTATCTCCTGAATGTAAATCTCCGCTAAACGGCTGAGGGAGTAGCTGATCTTGATGGAAATAAAGTGGGCCGTCTTTGTCAATCGATCAACAATCACCCAGATGGCATTATGACCATGTAATGCCGTCGGCAGTCCTGACACAAAGTCCATCGATATGTGATCCCACTTCCACTCCGGGATGAATAACGGCTGCAACTGCCCTGCCGGTCTCTGGTGCTCAGCCTTTACCTGCTGGCACGTCAAACACTGCGCTACATACTCAGCAATCTCTCTCTTCATACCACTCCACCAGTATGACTCTCGCAGATCTCTGTACATCTTCGTACTACCGGGATGAACTGTATACAAAGATCTGTGAGCCTCCTCTAGAATAGTCTTCCTGATCTCAGTATCGGCAGGAACACATAATCTGGAACGGAACCGCAAAGCTCCGTCATCTGCAATACTGAACTCCTCCCCCTGTCCACTCTGTACTCTGTCTATCACCTCCACTAGCTCTGGATCTTCCTTCTGGGCAGCTTTAATTCTCTCCTGTAGAGTAGGCTGTACCACTAGGCTGGCAATACATACTGGGAGATCACTCTCCACCAACTCTATGCCGAGTCTCTCCAGATCCATTATGATCGAATGCTGGATCCCCATAGCCGCCAACACCGGCTCCCTGGATTTCCTGCTCAACGCATCAGCTACCACGTTTGCTTTCCCTGGGTGATAACTGATGGTACAATCAAAATCCTTAATCAGCTCCAACCACCTTCTCTGCCTCATATTCAGTTCTTTCTGTGTAAAGAAATACTTCAAACTTTTATGGTCGGAGAAGATCTCACACTGCTCACCGTACAGGTAATGCCTCCAAATCTTCAGTGCGTGTACCACTGCAGCCAACTCAAGATCATGGGTAGGGTAGTTCTTCTCATATTCTTTCAACTGCCTAGATGCATACGCCACTACCCTGCCATGCTGCATTAATACACAGCCAAGTCCCTTCAAGGACGCATCACTATAAATGGTATACCCTTCACCCCCACATGGGATGATCAACACTGGTGCTGTGACTAGTCTCTGCTTCAGCTCCTGAAAACTCTGCTCACAACTATCGTCCCACTCAAATCTAACATTCTTCCTCGTCAATCGTGTCAAGGGCCCTGACAAAGTTGAGAATCCCTCAACAAAACGACGGTAATAGCCTGCTAGCCCCAAGAAACTCCTGATCTCCTGGACATTTCTCGGTCTAGCCCAATTCACTATAGCCTCAATCTTGCTAGGATCCACAGAAATACCGCCTCCAGATACAACATGCCCCAAGAACACGACCTTCTCCAGCCAAAATTCACATTTACTGAACTTGGCGTACAACTTCTTTTCCCGAAGTGTCTGCAAAACCTGCCTCAAGTGCGTCTCATGCTCCTCATAGGTCCTAGAATAGACCAGTACATCATCAATAAAAACAACAACAAACTGGTCTAGGTATTGGTGGAAGACTCTATTCATCAAGTCCATAAATACCGCAGGAGCATTCGTCAAACCAAACGGCATCACTAGAAACTCGTAATGCCCATACCTAGTCCTGAAGGCCGTCTTTGAGACGTCTTCTGCTTTCACCTTCACCTGATGGTAGCCAGATCTGAGGTCAATCTTCGAATACACCCGTGTACCCTGGAGCTGGTCAAACAAATCATCGATACGGGGTAGAGGATACTTATTCTTGATTGTCACTTTATTTATCTCCCTATAGTCTATACACATCCTCATAGTCCCGTCTTTCTTTTTCACAAATAAAACTGGAGCTCCCCACGGAGATACACTGGGCCGTATGAAGCCCTTATCTAGCAGATCTTGCAACTGATTCTTCAATTCTGCTAACTCCACTGGCGCCATTCGATAAGGTACTTTAGAAATCGGCGCTGTACCGGGAGGTAGATCAATAGAGAAATCCACCTCACGGTCGGGTGGCAAGCCTGGTAACTCATCTGGAAAAACATCCACAAACTCCTTCACTACAAGCGTGCTAGCAAGTTTTGACTCATTCTCTGACATCTCTTTCACAACCGCCACAAACCCCTGACAACCACTCAGCAGTAGTCTCCTGGCCTGAATAGCTGAAACTAGCTGAGGCGGGGATTGTACATGTGACCCTACAAACTTGAATTCTGCTTCCCCCGGGGGTCTAAATATCACCTCTCGTGCACGACAATCTATGCTGGCAAAATTAGCTGCTAGCCAATCCATACCAAATATAACGTCAAACCCATGCATGTCTAACACTATCAAATCAGCAGACAATGTTTTCCCCTGAATCTCTACTGGGCAGTCGCGGAGTACCCTACCACACCTCACTACCGACCCAGTCGGTGTAGATACCAACAGTTCAACATCTAATGATTGTGTTTCAGCCTCACATAATTTAATACACCCCAAGGACACAAACGAGTGTGTAGCTCCTGAATCAAATAATGCAATAACTTTAAAAGAAAGCATAATGACCATACCTGTCACCACGTCACCTGATGCCTCAGCCTCACCCGGCGTCAGAGTAAACACCCTGGCTGGAGCCGTATTCCTCTGCTGGCCCCCCCGTGGTGCTTGATAACCTCCCCGGTATGGTCTAGGAGCTGGAACTGCATCTGGTGGAGTAGGGCAGTCTCGTACCATGTGCCCCGATCTACCGCAGCGATAGCACACCGGAGCTGCATCTGGCGGGGTAGGACAATCTCGCACTATATGTCCCGATCTACCGCAGCGGTAGCACACTACACCACCAGCTCGACACTCTCCCCAGTGCCTCCTACCACAAGTCTGACAAACTGGAGGACCCTGCACTGTCTGCACCTCGCGTCCTCCCGTCTCCTGTCTCCGCCCTCTACCATGATTACCTCTCCTCCACTGACCCGGCCTGTGACCCTGCTGGTAGCTCGTAGATGCAGATCTCTTCCTCTGTCCCTGCTCATCCGCATCAAGACGCTCACCAATCTCTGCCAAGGACGCCCTGTCGACCAACTCAGCGAAGTCCTGGATCCGCAGCACCACCACCTGCCTAAATATACTCCGCCTCAAGCCTCTCTCAAACTGCCTCGCCTTCTTCACCTCATCAGGAACAATGTATGGGGCAAATCGAGAGAGCTCGATAAAACGTGCTGCATATTGCTGAACGGATAGCTGTCCCTGCTTCAGACTCAGGAACTCTTCTACCTTAGCCTCCCTCACAGTAGCTGGAAAATATCTGTCAAAGAACAAATCTTTAAACCGGTCCCATGTCATAGCTATTGGAGTCACCCTTTGCTGCTCTAATAGTTTCACCGCAGTCCACCACCTCTCAGCCTCTCCTGTCAATTTATAGGTGGCAAAGAGGACCCTCTGTTCCTCAATACATTGCAGCACAGCCAAGATTTTCTCAATCTCCTGCATCCAGTTCTCAGCGGCTACAGGATCAACTCCACCTGAGAACGCCGGAGGATTCATCTTCGTAAATTTCTCTATAGTGCACCCATGGCCTGTAGATGGACCACTCTGCTCCCTCGAGCTCCTAGCAATCTCAGCCATAACCTGCTGAGCCACGCTACGTAATACCGCATCAGAGTCGGTCCCAGCTGCACCTGATGGTCCTGCTCCATCACTGCCACTCGCATGGGCACTATTTCCTTCTGGATCCATCCTGGAAAATAGCAGTTGCAATTCAGTAATCCTATCCTCATAATTTACCTACCTAACCTCACCACTCATCTCAACATTTCTAACTCATTGTTAATCCCCAGTCCTACATTCTAGGAACACAACCCGATAATAGCTTACTGTGGTTTTCCTGAAATCGTCACCCCAGGAAAAACACAGAAACTACCACGGAAGTCCTGCTTCTAGACTGTAGAACAAAACCTCAAATCATTTCCTAAACTCTGGTATTGTTCCTGCTGCACTCTAAAGTCTACAGAACCTAGCAACCTAGGCTCTGATACCAACTGTAACGACCCACTCCTTTTTCGCATATTATTTTTTTATATAAATAAATTATCATCACATCATACATTCCAGCTCAGTAGGTCACAATCCACCTGGACCCATGGGCACCAGGGATATAACAAAACATACAGCAGAAGCCTACGCAGCAGAAAGTACAAAATTATATACATCTCATCACAATGTGCATAACACATACCAGAGTCACTACAATTACTATCTCACAGTATATACATCCCAAAAATGAAATCTAGGGACAATCCCCACAAAAACCTAACTGTCCCTACCAAAAACTTACCCTTCCAAAGAGGGCAACCAACTGATCTAGATCAGCGGGGCTTTTCCCGCTCTCCTATCAGGGGCTCCTGAAAAATGTATAAGATTTAGGGGTGAGACACCTCTCAGTAAGGGAAATAAACTAATACCAGTGTGTGGCAACATGAGTATTCTGCGTTCTACATATACCATACATAACATATTCAATACTGTTTATCAAATCTGGGAAAACATATGCATATCAACACATAGCAGAATATACTGCATTTTCATAAACATATCTCATCTCATACACTAATAATAACATAAAACAATCCTGGTAGGTTAGCTGGCTGTTGTCATGTATTACCCCCACATGACTGGGTTGTGTGGCCCGAAGGCGGGACTTGACAATAGTTGGCCGACCATTGCCAAGTCAAACAGTAGTCTGTAGGTCCGATGGGTCTACCCAGACTGGTCCGTACACCAGGGGCGATAACAGCACACTTCTTGAAAATAACCACATCGACCATCCAATCTCACACCACTCCGTACAGCGGCGTTAACACAGATATCATGATCACGAAGACCATGGACACATAACAACGGTACCGTGCAAGTGCTAGCCTAGACCAAGCCAACCAGGTTCTGATATCATATACATATACTAAAATCGTGATACATAAATATCTCATATCATTTATTTTCGCATCAATCATATCATTTCACATATATACGTGTATCATAAAAATCATCGGCCCGTACGCTGGTATTACACATTTTAATATAGCACGGCCCGTACGCCGGCAAATCACATAGCACAGCCCGTACGCTGGCAATCCACATAGCACGGCCCATACGCCGGCAATCACATAGCACAGCCCGTATGCTGGCAAATCACATAGCACAGCCCATACGCTGGCAAATCTCATCCACATAGCACGGCCCATACGCCGGCAAATCACATATACATATAAAAATATCTCGGCCCGTACGCCGGTTTTCCATCATAGAAATCCATATCATCCCCATTCCAAAAAAAAAACAGTACAAAACATTTTTATACTCATGCCACACTAAACAAATTTTCCTCGTATTCAACATATCATCATTTAAATAGTATTTTTCAAATATAAATCATATATATAAATATATTTATTTTTCCTAAAACCAGATGCTACATATATGTATACATGCATTTTCTTAAACAAAACTAGCTTAGTTTATCCCCTTACCTGATTCCTGAAAAGCCCCTAAGAAAATCTCCCCCGTACCCACAAGGTTCTCAACTCAACACCCTGAAAATAAAAACTCGCAGAATTAAAGTTCAGTATTTTCGTACGTACAACATTTTCTATAACTACCACTAAGTCAAATTCGACTTTAAAAAGTCTTACCTCAACTTAGGGATGATTTCCCACGTTCCCAATCAAAACCCTGGAACTGAAAATTTCCAGTATTAAAGTTCAGTATTTTTACGCGTATATCACTTTCTTCAACTGTCAAAAATCCAAATATTGAATATAAAGCCTTACCTTGGATTTGGGATGAAATCCAATTTCGTTTTCCTGACGATCCGTTCCGGCAAACTTGTAGAGAATTTCGCCAGGAGCGTCGTGGTGGTTTCGGTTTGTCGATCCGGCGTAAAACTAACCCGAAATCGAAGAGAGAGAGAGAGTTGTAGGAGAGAGAGAGAGAGAGAAAGTGAGAGAGAAGAGAGACACGGCCAACAAATCCAAAAATTGGATTTCCTTCCAAAGCTTCTTAAAGAAGCTTGCTAATTTAATAATATATATATATATATAATAAACCTAAAGTAAAGTAAAGAAGCTTTCATACCTTTATATATATATATATATATATATATATATATATATATATATACACACACACACACACAAGTATATATATATATATATATTTGTTCCTTATCATACTGTTTATTTTATTTATTAATTTAATTAATTAATTTTATTTTATTATTTTATTATTATTATTATTATTATTATATTTTTTTTTTCGGTTACTACACAAAGTGTGTATCAAATCTTTGCAATCTTCAAAGCTATTTTTATATTCAAAGATTTAACCTAAGTTTCTCCAAAATATTGATTCATACAAACATTTTGGGAGATTTGATAAAAAGAGAATTGTGTGTTGAAGCATATCACACATAAACGATTGTATCGTTTCATACATTTTGAGTTTCAAGTTATATCATATGTTAAATGTATTAGGAATTTGAATTGTACTCACGAGCTTTTGTTTGGAAGCATTTTTGAGTATTTATACAGATTCTATTGTATTCATGGTTCGGTGTTTAAACCGGGGTTGAGGAGAGAGCTGTATCTCTTATAAGCAGTGGAGTAGGAGGGAGCTGTGCCTCTTGTAAGCAGCGGTTTGTAAGGGAAGCTCCATCCCAATTTAAGGAGCAGAGATTTTAGTGAAATCCTTGAGTGGTTGCTCAAGGCGACAACGTAGGTCAAGTTGGCTAAACCTCGTAAAAACTGTGTTTGTCTTCTCTCTTCCCTTTACTCTTTACTTTTAGCATTACATTTAAATTGGTCATATTGCATGTGTAGGTTGAATAACATTGCACACAATTAATTGGGTAATAAGAACTCATTGGTAAATTAAATTAAATTTTGTAATAAATCCCTAAAATTGATTAGTTAAATATACAAATAGGGATTAAGTGGTAAATAGATTCAAAGAATTTTAAAATACCCAATTCACCCCCCTCTTGGGATTACATCTAATTCAACATCCATAGTTAACAATCTCCACGCAAACTTCATATGCAATGGTTTTTTTACTTCCTCAAAATCTATAATACCCAAACCACTCTCACAAACAGACTTACATATATTAGGCTAGGAACACAATTTCCTTTTTCTTTTATCATTTACTCCACTCCAAAAAAAAAAACTAATAACATAGAATTTAACTTTGTGAAAACAATATTAGGAATGTCAATTACAGCCAATTGATGAACCGCCATTGATGATAATACATGCTTAATTAAAACTAAGCGGCCCCCTTGAGATAAAAACTTAAATTTCCAACCCGCTATCTTTTTCCTTAATTTAGCAACTAGAGGCTCTAAACTACGGGCCATAAGACAACCTGATACCAAAGGAACACCCAAGTATGTAGCAGGGAACCCTCCTTCCGCAAAGCTAGCCATCCTTAACAAGGATCGCTTCCAAGCATAAGCAATTTTCTTTGATAGAAAAATACTTGACTTGTCTTTATTTATCATTTGGCTAGACCAATTCTCATATTTATTAAGAGTCTTGATAAGTATTCGAATGAAGCTTCTCTTACCATTGGAAAAAATAAGAATGTCATCTGCATAGAGTAGGTGAGATACCAAAGGCGCCCCACGAGGATGATAGCAAACCCCTATCTTATTTTCCATAAATTTTTTCTTTAGAAGCCGAGAAAGAACTTCCTATAAAATAATAAATAGATAAGGAAATAGAGGGTCTCCTTGGCAAAGCCCTCGGGAAGGTTTAAAGAAACCTTTGTAAGTGACATTCATCATAATGGAGAACCAAGAAGAGGAAACACAATCCGAAAATAACTAAGCCATAGCTAAATCCAATCATGGTAGGGAGGTGAGGAAGGAAACACATCTATCATAATTTATGTTTGCATTTGTCTTTCCAAAGTAGTAGGAGGTATTACTAGGGTTGGGAATAAATCGAGTCACTTACAAGAGATTTGGGAGATCGACTTAATAAGAGCTCGTTTAGACATTTATTTTCTAAGTAAGCAATTCTCAAGTTTAATTTTGCAACTTGTTTAGACCTAAAAATGAATGGGTTAGGCTTGTGAACGATTTGATTATAAGATCGGTTTGGACTTATTAAAAGCTTGGATTAAACTTATTCATGAGATAAAATAAGATCGAATTAGGCTTGATAGAGTGAAATGGATTTAAAAGTAGGGACTATTTGGGTGTGGTCTTATTTAGTTCAAATTCCTTAACCTCATTTTTGTGACAACACCAATATCGAAGGCCAATAGGCTAGCTTGGTGGAGATAAAAATTTTAGGGCTACATTATTAAGAATCCCTTTTTACTTGTTTGTCCATCTTAAGAGCCCTTTGCCTTTCAGAGTAAAGAGGCTCCAAAAGAACAAAACAGTTTGTGAGCATCTTGATAATTCGATCGGGTAAGGGATCCTAAGTTCTTTCATTTGCATAATAAATGAGATTGAGCAAGTATATTGAATTTTTTTTTGAGTTTTACTTCGAGTTTGAGTTGGGTTCAAAATTTAATAAACATGCTCCACCATGGTAAAAACTCTAATTGATTTGACTAGTTTGTAGTCCTAGGTATTATAAGAGGATGAGGTACAAGCCAAAAATACAGAATGGTTCTAGGTTGTGAATTGTACACTTAAATAAGTGCAATAATGGATTGAAGCATCCATGAGCAATACCTTCAGCAGTTGATTCCGAAAACTGTATTTAGTACCAGTACATGGTGTCTGTAAAAGTGATGCAATGCAGTGGGTTTTGATGGATGGAGGCTGCCTCCCAACCCTACGGATTTTATTTTCCAAGCGGAGGGATTGGGTTGGAGTCAAAGCGGATGGGGAGTTTTGAAAGCAAACCCATGAATCGTTGGGGGTGGTTGGTGGATTAATTGCCATCTACATAGGCGTTTGTTCTTCTCTTGCAGCGAAACTGTGGCCTATAAAAATTCTAGGCATTGTAATACTACCATGCTCAAGGATCCGATGGAAAGAAGTCCTTGAATCAGATTCTGTCTCAGCTATCTGGTGCATCAATCATATTGTAATAGTCCTTGTATTGCTTTTGTGAGGCGATGTAGAACACTGATCAGCAAAGAGTGGGAAATTTCAGTAATGCATTTTTATGTTTACTGGGCAAGTAATAGTGCAACATGCCACTAGGACAATGCGAGAAGAGAAAAAAGTGGCCTCGTCAACATTGAAATGACCATTGTGCTGTTTATTTATTTATTTATTTTGTTTTGAATATCGCTGGGTGTCCACAACTGTCAACGACGTCCGTTTTACGGTCCGCTGCACAGATCATGACTAATCCCATGCCCTGTAGCGGTGGCCCACACACACCATTGTGCTGTTTTTGATAACTATTTAGATTGATTTCTTAATGTTAAAGATTTAAAGAGCACCCTGGTCCGCATTTATCATGTAGTTGTAATCATTAGATGCTGACTCTAAATATCAAGGCATTACAATCAATTGATGGATGTCAAAGAATCATTGTTACTCTAGAAATATGTCTTCAAAGTCCAAAGAGTCCAAATAGTCCGATGGGCAAGAAGATTGGATTGTAGTCAGCCAGTCAATGAGTCTAAATTAAAAAATGCTCTATTTGAAGAGCCCTACCAAATGACTAGATGGAGATCTTTGTTGAAATAATAGGCCACCCATACATCAAGATCGTCCAACCTTACGTCCTAGTAATAGGCGCATGACTTGACAATTATGAGAATTTGAAACATATTTTGACATGATAATGATTCTACACTCGTAGCCACATTACATTTTATGCCTACTTGGCTAAGATTGTTGTCTTATGTAATTTCAATTACAAAATCGCATGCCACCAACTAATTTTGGGAAGGACAAAAGCCAATACAGTTATATTACATGTTTATAATTTCCCACCAAAATTAAGCACAAACGCCTTGTTAAGTGTTAGAAATAATATAAAAAATTTAAAATCGAACATTAAAAAGACACTTATAGCTTGCTAGTAGATGTAGAGGATCTCTCCTCTTATATGTGAGAGTGACATAGCCCTCCAACCCTATAACTTAGTTTGGATGTGGGTGAACCAAAACTCCAAATTCACAACTTTTTATGTAAGTGCACGTCATGGATACACCAAGATATCTATTATGGGATCATATCCACTTGACCTTATATCGACAATGAAATAATTCTCTAAAATTTGTATCGTGTTATAACTGAAGAAAATGTTAATGTTTTTTTTTTTTTTTTTGATAAATTCACCATGGCAGGCTTATCATAAGATTTTTGTCAGGATAGCATTGTTCTCAAACATTAGCCAAAAAAAGAGAAAAAATGTCATTAATGAACATTAAATGGTTGACAATAGTAATATTGCACTTAATTACCCACATTGGGTTTGGATTTAGTATATTTGTGTGTGTGTGTGTGTGTTTAAGAGAGAGAGAGAGAGAGAGAGAGAGATTTCATTTGTTGAGAAAAATATCTACTATAAAGTAAACCCATATTGAAAAGGAGTGGAAGAAATTATTTTATATAAATAGATGAGCCAAGCTATCGTCACTTAATGCTTTTGGATCAAGTTATTACTTAAGATTTGATTGATAGATAGTTCTAAGCAAGTGAGATAGTCTCACAAGAAAGAAAATATTAAAAATATCAACTTTTGAGTTGTCTCACATGGAAAGAAAGTCAAAGAGGAGCCCATTGGACAGATGAAAGAGCCCAATATCTAATAGATTAAACCTTGAGTTATTGTAGAACTCCCATATATATATCAATATCAAGTTCTCACTAAGACTCTCCAATGCTAATAACTATTTGCCATACTGAAAAATTCAAGATCTAATAACTTAAACTTCTTAGTAACCACCCAAGCATACCAAGCCCACACATGGACACTCTGGTGCTGACGGTTGTTTGTTACACAAATGCAAAAATCATGCAGTTTATTTTTATTTTTATTTCTTGTTTTGTTTTGTTTTAAATATTATTCTACATAGAACATCTTATAGAATAAAATAAGTTGCCTCCCTTAAATTATTCTCACAGCTCTCTCCCTCTTTTTGTTTCTTGTTAATGTTGGTTGCCTAGCAAGGGTAGCTGGGTTATCCTAGGTAAGGACAAGGGCACTAACTTGAGAAAGACAAAGGCATTGGATTTGTTTTGTATCCTAACAATTAAAGCTTAACACCTTCATATTGCAAATCTTGGGTTCAAACCATGAAAGAAAGTGAAGAGGATAAGACAAAAGATGAGCATCAAGGCCTAATAAACCTCCATGAACACAAAAAAAGAGAAGTTGTCTAGTCTTGGATGGACATAAGCATCTTCAAGGCAGGGGAAGCTCTACTGGCAGATAACAATGAGGCTTTGATGTCAAGGTTGGAGCCAACCCTGCTATAGGTTAATTGAGAGAACGTAAAATGAAACAAAATTAACCATGGAAGGATGTTCAGTTCTATACAAAACCTATTAGGACTATCGTCTTCAATGAAGCGGGATGCTCGGGAGTCAGGCCTATCATCTTCAAGGCAAGGGGTGCTCTGGAGGAACATATAATGGCAGAAGTAACTAGCAAAGAATTATGTTCCAAAAATCGTCAGAATTATATTTAGATTTCAGAGAAAGTTTCCCTATCACTGAAAATTTATACAGATATCCAATCAGTTTGGAATTTATGATCAGGACTATGCATCAAATTACCATCTCTGAATCCAACAATAACTCTCAAAATTTTTGACAAATGAGAAACTTACCACCCTACTCCAGACTTGTTATAACCATGTTACCCTGCAATGAAAAACACACAAGAATTCCAATTTAATGGTGCATCAACAACATGAGGCCTAAGGGACTTGGCAGTGTCAAATTCAGTACATCGAGTTGACATCTAGTCTATATAATTGTCATTCCAACAGACCATAACGAGCAGAGGTAGGATGAAGAATCCTGCCAAGACCTTGAATATATTGTGCTCCTTCCCACCGCACGGACTTGTGTAATCCTTATACGATTCTGGTGAACATTAATTTTCATGTTCTTGCCTGTAGTTAAGTTAATACAAGTAAATACAGCCATTTATACCGTCTGACACAAGTAAACACAGCCATATGTACTGCTGAGTTAAGCATCTATCAGCAATTAGAGACTTTGCCAGCATCCAGAAGGAAGCTCTAATGCAGTTATCCCAGATGAAAATAAACCTTGCAAGATGTCCCGCATGACAAACAAAAAAAAGGGGTCCACTTATGTCATCAAAGACCTGAAACCCAATACTGATGACCATGTCCTTAATTTGGAGCAACTAGAAAATTGTCCACAGGGACAACAGCTGCTATAGACGAGCTTATAAAATTATATTAGTTTCCAGTCAACCCATATTTCCTCAATTATGTTCCATAATAGTTGGTAACATTCTCAGCACGATAATTGTATGGCCCACGCAATCCATATCCAAAAGTTTCAGTTGCAGCAGTCATCTGATTTGGAGCTGAATAATCATTTCCACCATCAACCTTGACATTAACCTTCATCCTACCCTTAACAGAACGTTTGTTATCAGCAGGAAACTCAGCAGTGAGCCTCCCCATCTGCCTCTGCAGATCAGCAAGTGAATCATTTGTCACCTTTCCTTTGGGACTTTTCTTCCCATCAACAAGTTTGAGTTCCAACCTATATAATGCGCATGCATCACAGTTGTTGTTCTCATATTCATACAAATGCCACTCAAAACAGCTTACAGGCTGCGGGTCCATGTAATAGGACCTCTTCAGCCCCCCAAATTCCTTCATCACCTGCTTTCTTGATTCATGCCAACCACGTCCACTGTAATCTGGCAATGATCTCTGCTTTCTATTTCCACTTTCAAATGCTCTACGAGGCTTATCAAAAAACAGCCACTCCCTAATTGTTTCACCTTCAAGAACAGTGAGATCAAAAAGCTCTGCAAGATTCAAAGATACAAGTCAAATCAAAACAATACACATCATCAAACTTTTTCATACCAGGTCACCCACATGAACTAAGCACAACATAGCATGACAAAATTCAATTACACAAATAACTGAACTACATCATTGCAGCTCTGCCATAATTTGGCATAGCATGCGGCAAAATAAATAATGCTAGTAGAGGGTAACTTGAAATGCAAATGTAAAAAAAAAAAAATATATGAAGACAAAAGGCAGCATAAGCTCACCAGGAGCATTCCATGGAGATTTAGTAGTAGCAGCCCCCTCACATTCAGGAATGCCAACATCTTTTCCCTGTGTCTTTGCACTGAGAGCAGCAAATAATGGGCCATCCTTCAACCCAATTCCCCCAGGTCTCAGAACTGGAGTCATACCAGGGGGGCTTTCATTTAATGCTAGAGCAGCATGAAAATTACTGCAATAGTCCTGGTACCATTCAGATCCTTGAGCAGGCCTGGGACAATCCCAGAGAGCACATTTTGGCCCCAAGAAGGCAGATGGTGGAGGGCAGATGTTTGGTAGAAAATCAGGAATGTTAAGCATGACATCCTGTCCACACTGCCTCAGGCCATTAGAATCAATAAACAGCTCTAGGTTGAAGTCTTCAGGTAAATTGAGCTGATTGTAGTCCAACTGGTTACTCACTTCAAAATGGTCAAAACTTGTAGCAAAGCCTTTGCATTGATCAAACCCTTGAAAGTTGTTATCTTCAGGCATGTGATTCATGAAGTAGTCCTGAAACCATACCCATTTTAAGCTTATAAGTTATAACAAAGTATGCTTCCATGACTCAGACACTAAACAATGACAAAAAAGAAAAAACTAGAGGCCCTCGAAACTCAAAAACATGTATATAATGAAAGTTATGCAGAATGAACAATGTGTGCAGGCATTTTTAGGTTTAATGATGCAGAGAATGGGGAGCTCGACTCATTTCAATCTGAATGTTACAAACAAAATAGTGTTGGACAGTGTGACTCATTTCTCGACCAGTTAAATCAAATGGACCTGATACTAGTAATTCCCAGGAAAAAAAAAAGCACAACGACGTGTTAGGTGTAGGAAGTAAGATGAATTTCACGTTGGTTTGTAATGGGTGATTTGATATGTTCTGTTTTTGGACAGTTTCTTCTCCTAGGTCTGTATTTGTTTTATTGAATGAAGTTTTTTAAGAAGAAAAATTAACTGCAGAATACATTTTGTGCTCCAATAATCTAAAAGGGTACCTTGTAGACAACTAGAGAAGGATTAATATAGCTCAAACTCATAGCAAAACAATCACCACCGCTAGAAAAAAGCAAGAAGAAAAAGAAGCACCACCACCACCTCTTGAAAGAATGTTGAATTGCCCGCGTTCGTGCCTTTAGCCTCAGGCTCGGGCTTCAAAGCTGCTGGTTCAGCCAATGCACTAGTTGCATCGTCTTCCTCATCATACCGCTCTAACAGACGCCCTATGTCTGCCGAGAAAGATCCGAGACTACCGCCCTATGCAATACCAATTAAAAATTTCAAACATCTGTGAAAGATTACTGCATCCAATTACCCCATATAAAATACAAGAAGGGAGAACCACTATCAACTTTTTTTTTTTTCCCCAGATCGCTAAATTAGCAGTACCCACAAGTAAAGATGATGCTGATGACGGCTCATTGAGCTCGGATTTCCACTCACGGAGCATCTGATGCACTTGCTCCTCCAGTACGGCGACATCACTGGTTCGACTCTCCTTCCTGGCAAATTGAAGATCAGTGAACATCCCCTGAAGATCATCGACCCGGCTCTTTGCCCTGTCCTTGAAGAGCTGGTGCGATACCGATTTGCAATTATTCTTCGATCCCTTCCGCATCGATCTTCCTCCCCGAAACCTTAAAAACCAGATTCAAATGCCCCCAATTGTTAAAATCCGAAAATCATCCAAAATACAAATTTCTAGTAAATCACCGTTTGGCTGCAGAGAAAATTTATGAAAAAAAATAAAAATAAAGGAGAAAAAAATTAATAGGGACTTCTATTGTACTTGCTTTGGGAAACGAGAAATTCCCCTCAGCTGCGCTAAATACAACTAATTGGATTATATCAGATGTCTTTATCCCTTTTCTTTTACCATCTCAGAAAGGAAAAACAGAGGATTCAAAATCCGAGCAGAGAATATAAAATCAGATCAGTTAACTAGCCAAAATCCTTCCAAAACCCTAAAAACAGAGATGACTTTACTCGAATTAAAGCATGAAAATTACTGAATTCACCGAGAGTAGACTGGATTACCTGAAAGATAACACAAAATTGCTCCGGGATTGGGGAGAGAAAGAGAGAGACGATGCGATTTAGCTCTACAGCTTTTTTCTTACATATATATAGATCATGCAGTGCAGCACAAAAAAATAGTGAAGTTGGCGAAAAAGCGAAATGAACATATTCTAAATTGGGGATGTAATTACAATCCTGCCCAATAGATTGAGAAAAGCATAGCAGTCTCCCGCAAAAAAAAAAAACTATTTACAGTATAAATAATATTTAAAATATTAAATGATAATTTCTTTTTTTTTTTATTTCTTAATTTTTATTTTATAAGCTAAAAGATGGGACAAACTTCCCATTCATCATGTTTAAAAACATGATATAGTAGTTTTTAAGGTACATATAACATATCCTAAATTAATATTTGCTATTAGAGTTGACCCGGACTTTGAAGCGAACATATATGTATATTTTTAATAATTAATTTTAACAATAATATTATAATTTAGCACTATATTTTATATAATTTATTTAATATTATTGACAAATATTAATAAATTTATATGAATACTATAATATTTATAAAAATTACGTATAATACGTTAAACTTTTAAAATATTATGGACATGTACATATGATATAAATTTATTTGTGACGAATCAATTTAAATGTAAAATTAATTAAGAAAAATAAAATACAGGTATAAACTATAATAATATTGAATGAGGATTTAAAATGTAAAATTTGAATACAATTTAAATATTTTATTTTATAACATATGAAAAGTTGAACACTTCATTAGATTACATGCATTTATGTATTTATATATAAATATATGTTTACATATAATTGTTATATAAGAACTTTTTAGTGAAAGGTAGGTGAGAAAACAATCATTTATTCAAATTTTAATATATATATATATATATATATATATAAAATATGTAAATGGAAATGTAACACTGTATATATATTTCTATATTTTTGAATAATATAAATAAACATTAATTCTAAAAATTGTATTAAACAATATATATTATATTGAGTATTCTACAATAATTCCAATCATTTATGCTAATTTTAATGTGTATAATGTATATAAACAGAAATGTAACACATTATATATATTTCCATATTTTCAAACAATATAAATTAAAATTAATTCTATAATTTTAGTAAATGTAAATATAAAAAAGGAGGAGCTAATAATTTGAATTAATTTTATAATATAAAATTATTGAGAAAGAAAGTGATAGAAAGTTGTACAGTTGGGATCATTTTTCCAAAAAACTTTTTATGGAATTCATTAATGTTGGAATTTTTAAATTTTGTCTAATAAAAAAAAAAGAAAAGACTTTTAAAAATAATTTTAAAAAAATTAATGGAATCAATGTAAAGAGAGGAATTTAGTGGGGCTCACGTGGACCAAATAGAAATGGAGGAGTTTAAAAACTAAATTAAAAATGATTAAAATTTTGGTGGAGCCCTTGTGGGCCCCTTTACCTCTGGAGAGAGAGGAGGGGGGAAAATGAAAATGTTAAAAAATTTGTGGGACTCATTTGCCAAAGAGAAGAATATTTTTAAAAATAGTGGAGCCTGCATGGGGCCTCCCTTTGCTGCACAAAGGATTGAGCGAAAAAAAAAAAGATAAAAAAAGTGCTAGGTTCAAAAATCATATATATATATATATATATATATATATATATATATATATATATATATTTGATTCATTCAGAGTTAAAGTATTCAAAATGAAAGGGTTCACTTCGATATTTAAGAGTAGGTAACTCATTCCTTGTCTTTATTTCAATTGCACTATGTTTCATAGCATCACATTCTATTTTGCAATTTTAGAATCACCACTTCAATAGGCAAAGATTCCCTTATAAAGCCTAATCAAAAGAAATTGCTGTACAAAGAATGCTACAAACTTGACCGGATAAGTGTAATGAAAATGTAACACTAATACACTCTTAAAAGATTATGAATGAAGTTCAAGGAGTAACTAAAAGGTCTCTCTTCAATCAATGAATTTCAAGAATGATATATGAGAAAGAGAGTAAGTATGCACTTGAAATGAACTAGAAAAACAAAGTGCTTGAAAAAGATTTTCAATTAAGATAAAAAAACTTGGATGTGTATAATAGATGTATATCTCTCTTTCTTTCTTCCTAAAACAAGTTAGAAACCTTGTATTTATAGGTAAGATGGTCTACTAGCCGTTTTATGGTCATTGGACGTTAAAGGTAATTAATTATTTTGAACACTAGCTATTTTCTAGCTGTTGCGGCTTTTTGCCGTAGGGTTCGGTCGACTGAATTGGGGACTTGGTCGATTGAATGGCTAAGAGATTTCAGCCGCGATTTTCTTGAAATACCCTTCAGTATTTGGAGCATAACATTTGTTAGAGGACTCCAAAAAGAGCAATCTAATATCAACATAAAGTTAAGAAAAAATTTCACAACTTTCATGTTGAAGATTTTTAAAGATGGGAAGTTATTGATAGAGAAAATCGCACATCAACGCGGAGGTAGAAAAAAAAAGGGATTTGGAGAATCTTGTTTTGGAGTTTTTCATTCCAAAAATGATTTTAATACTTAGAAATAATTTTTGCACATTTATAAAATGATTTTTAATGAAATATAGAGTGTTTAGGGTCCAACTAAGGTCACCTATGAGTTTTTTCATATAATCAATGATAGTGTACTCGCATAGGTCCTATTTGCAAAGTACATGAGATAAATTCTTTTAATTCTTCAAACTTGGACTTCATGAGTTCCATAATCATAGTCATAGTCTTCAAACTTGGTCTTTATAAGCTCCATGTTCATAGCCAAATATCATCGTCTTGTGTGCTTCATGACTTTCCAATTTGCATCTGTTATTGTGCTTAATACCTTAATGCCTATGTATACACTTAGTAGCACAATTAGATGTCTTAATTTGTCATTATTAAAACTGGATGAAACCTAGAAAAACCAACAGTCTAATGAACAATACTAATGAATTATAATTATAACTTAGCTTTGATTGATTGATCCTTCTTGGATTTGTTTTTCCTTAGAAATATTTTATTTTAGCTATCATATATTGAATTATTGATACTTCTAATCATGAATAAAGGATCTTTTGGCACCACCTATTGATGAGTGAAAAATTGGGGGAAAAAAAAAGAACTTTGGTAAGTGTTGATAATAAATGCTAAATTGGATAAGTTCTAAAAGTTATAGGTATTATTTGTTTGTGTTAGAAAATAAGTACTTGTTCAGGTAATTACTCATTTGATGCTTTTTACTACTGAGTTTGGGCATCCTTAAAAATTTTCTTTTTAGTCACAGAATTAGGGTGACCTAAAGGGAGCTACGGGAAAATCCTTCAATACCTAAGTTAGTAAGACCCAAATAGTTACTTGAAAAGTTCATAGAATGACCTAAAATAGCCACCGATTGTTCTTACCTTCTCCTCCATTGTTTTCCCTCTTTTATTCATCTTTTACACTTCCTTATGGTCACCAAGAGTTTCATACTATCCCTTTGTCACTCTTAATGAGGTGTTTTATATCCTGATTGGGGTTCCATAAAGGTTATATTGGTGGGCTTCCTCCATGATAGGGCAAACCTACATTATTCTAGGACTGATTTCTAGTAGGAATTTCTTAATAGATCATATGGTTGTTTGTCATGACATTTGGGATACCAAGGCACATGCATATGTGTATGAGATCCCTATGCCCATTTTGGCCCTCCATGTGGCCTCCTTAGGATGATTTATCAACACCTCCTTTCTCATCCCTTGGGTATTTAAACCCCAAGTACTTTTATTCATCCCTTTCCTTCATGGTTGTTTCTCACACATTTTCTTTTTTCCTTATATAAGATTGTAGTTCCTTCTTGTTCATGTTAATCTTCAATGTTTGTCTACTTTCCTTTACTGTATTAGGCTCTTTTCACCCCCTCACATATTTAAGTACTTATTTTAGTTTACCTTGTTTTCTCTCTTTTTTTTTTCTTGAGAGTTTTTCCCACCTTGTGTGTAGCACTTCTTTTAGGTTACAAAAAATCTCAAGACTAGAACTAAGATCAACTTGATGTCCCACTATTAGAGAACAGTTTGATTCCTCTGATTATGACCAAGATGTCAGTGATTCTCTATAATTGTAGTGATCTCTATAATTTTAGTGATTCTCCATAATTGTAGATATTTGCCTTCTTTGTATATTTGTTCCATATTTGTAATTGATACTATGTCTATAAATTCATATCTCCTCACAGCATATTGCTTGATCCATTTCCTTTACATGATATCAGAGCCAATCAGTCAAACCTTTGTTGATATATTTTTTTTCTTTCCATGGCCGAACCCGATACCTCTCAGCTTCTGCTCAATACAATGGTTCACATGGTGAACATCAAACTCACTCCCACAAATTTTATTTTTTGGCGTCGCCAATTTGTTCCCTTGGTTGAAAGTCGGGATCTTATGGGTTTTTTTGGATAGGTCTTCACCTGCACCTATTGCTCAAGTTCGTGCTAGAAATGATCTTGTTCCTAATCCCGCCTACAAGAAATGGCACACACAATATAGAATTTTATTCAACCTGCTTTATACCTCTCTCACTGAGGAATGTATGGTTGAAGTTGTTAATTGCACCACTGCTCGTGATGCTTGTCTAGCTCTTGAAATTTCATTTTTTCACAGTTAAAAAACTAGAGAACTCCGACTGAAAGATGAACTCCAGTTGATGCAATGCGACTCTTGTGGTGTTGCTGAATATGCCCACTCTTTTCGGTCATTATGTGATCAACTGAGTGCTATTGGCAAATCAGTTGATGACACTGATATGGTACATTGGTTTCTTTGTGGACTTGGTTCTAATTTTAATTTTTTTTTTTCCACTTCCATCTTGTCACAGTTGCCACTGCCCTCCTTAGCAAATCTGTTTCCGAAAGCTATCAGTCATGAGCTCTTTTCTCGGTCAACCCTTGGGGATTCCTCTTCTCAATCGGCTATGGTTGTCCAACGTGGTTATGTTTCTGGTCATTCTAAACCAAATTCTCCTTTTCCAGCATCAAGACAATCTTTTAAGACCCTTGTAACTACTTGCCAATGGTGGGGCAAATAATGGCACACTACCAAGAAATGCCATAAACTCGGAAAACTCTTAAAGAAAGCTAAGGTTGTAGGTTTGATTGAAGCCTTTGCTGCCACTTCCCTTGATGATTCTCAAGATACCGAGTGGTACACGGACATGGGTCCAACTTCTCACATGACTAATGATGTTGCTAGTATTGACAAATCCATCTTTTACATTGGTAATCAATGGGGTCAATCTTTGTATTTTTCTTGCATTGGTTCTACCTCCTCTCTTGTTTCTTCTCATCCTATAAAAATGTCTGATGTTCTTCTTGTTCCTCACATTACTAAAAATCTCTTGTGCATTAGTAAGTTAACTAATGCACAAGATTATTCAAAATCAAATAATTCTTAATTGTAAAAATATTAATTACAGCCAACATATTTATATTTTTACGATAAATCCTTGACTTATGTCCAATAAAATAGCCTTTAGTAGGGTCTAATGTCATCATATAAAATTTTTCCTCCCCAACTTCATCACTCTAACTAAACACAAATGAAACACATCTACCAATCCAAGCTCGTTTGTACCTTCCACAACATGTAAGCAATCCTCTAGTACTTCATACCTACAATTCACCTCTAGGCTAGGGGCTTCTTCTTTAGCTGTTTCTCTAACTATTCCCCATTTTTTAGTATTATGAATTATGATCGATAGTGCTTATGTATTTTCATTCCCAATTGGCTTAAACCCTGGGACTGACATCGTTGGAACAAATGGATATGGGCTTGATCCCAAGCCTGTTGTCACATTAATCGGCTACCAGGAGGGATGTCCACTAACTAGTGTAAACCCTGGTGGAAGCAAAGGATCATCTTCAACCAAGGGCTCTGAAGCTTGCACAACTTTCCCTATACTCATAGTAGTAAGCATCTCCACTAACTTATTCATTTGATCCTTAATCTTACGAACATCCTAACGGACCTCCTCATTGCTTTGCTCAAGTCCCAACATGTGGTTTTCCAAATTCTCTCCCATGATTCTAACCTTTTGTCTAGTGTTATAAGGATGTAGAGATATTGACTAGTTTTGCTCAATATTGAATTCCAAAAGTCCAAGTTATCTCAATAATCTTCTTATCACTAGAACTTTAATCTACCGACTCTCTCTTTAAGCAAATGTATATTGTGAGCAAGCTCCCACTAGCAATACTTTTGCATGCATGATTATGCATGAATGCTTATGCAATGCAACCTACACAACTACTTTTCCAAAATTCTTAGAAAAACCCCATCACTTCACTTTTTAAAGTGAGGGCTAAAGAAAATACAAAGACAAATTCAAAAAGAACGCTCACTCTTTTTTTTTTTTTTTTTTTTCATTTTTTTCAGCTAATTTTATTACAACAAACATTTATCCTTAATGGAAATGCCCAAAACAACCCAGCTCTTAATGTACATCATGTATAATCTTCGTAGTTTTAGAATCAATCTATTTAGGATACACCCCATGCTCCACTTGCTTCATTTTTTTAGCCACAATTCTTGTCATGTCAGAAGCATCCTGTACTTGACGAGCCGTCTCAAATGTCTGATGATTCAATCATCGAAACTCAGTTTCTCAATATCGTGCCTTTTGTATATAAGGCACAACTTTCTGATACTTGGCCTGTACTTGTTTGTATTCACTGTCTCCTTTTTGCAATTAGGCCTCAAGTTCTTACAAGATCTGAGACTTTCCTTCATTTATGGATTTAACGGCTCTTAGTAATTCTCTATTTAGCTTGGCTTCTAATTGGAGTACTTTTTTTTCACCTTAAGGTTATCATTTCCTTTTCGGCTAGCAAGAACATGTCTTTTTTCTATTTAACATTCCGCTAACACCTAAGAATTATCCCATGTTCCTTTTGCTTCATTTTTCAAGCACTCAATTTTGCTCCCATAGTTCTTTCCTTAACTAAATGAAGTTTTTCCTATAGCTCTATCTTTTCCTATAACCATTCTATTTCTTAAGCTTCCCTTTTCATTCGAGACTGAGCAAAAATTGAAGATTCTATTTGAAAAGCAGGAATCCCCTAAGTCAATGGTAGTTGGAAACATGTAACCTAAGGATTTACCTAGTTAGTGCACCAACCATTATAATTTCCTTGGACCTTGGTGGTATGATTGCCTAAATCTATCAAATAAACGACTTTCCAAGTTGCCAAAAATGTCCTAATTTGCTTGCGAACCCCTTCCTAATCATAAGCAAATTCTAAATCAGCTAAACCACACTTGTATAGCATATCAGCATATCCCATCCATGGTGCTTGCCATACAAACCCCTCGGTACCCAGTTTTGCATCTTTTAGTCCATTTAAACTTGTTTGGTTGCTCCTCCTACTTAGCCCCCTCAAAATTAGTTAAAGGAATTTGGAGCCCAGAGAACATAGGATAGAAGTAACTATCTCTACACAATAAGTGGTTTATAAAATAGAAATATAGCAGCAGAACACAATATCTCAGTCTACCCTTCCCTTTTATTCTACAATAATTAATAGATTGGAATGTTTCTACTAGAATGCTAGGCATTGGGTTAGTCCCGTCCTGAACTTGGATAATAAAAGAGACTGCTTCCTAGTCAATATACCCCAATTCCTTATGAAAAACAACCAGTCCATAAATAGCAAGTGCCATAACAACACCCATGTGGACTTGTTCTTTTTCCTCTCCTTCCATTAGGGTCTTTGGGCTTTCCCAACTAATCCTTTTATCACCTTTTTTAATCTTCCGATCCACTTTTTGAGCTTTGATCCTTATTACCTTATATATCACTTTTGTAAATGATGCTTTAGGATTGTACATGTACGTCCTATATGGTGTATGAAGCTTCATAAAATGCAAAAATAATGTATATTCTTCAACAGTTGGAGTCATATCTACCCCCCTCAAAAGTGAAGCAGCAATAAGAAGGACTCCAAAAATCCACCAAGATACTTATCACTTCTTGGTTCACTGTTATATGCAACAAGAATCCAATGTGGTTGTATAATTAAGAGAACTTCAATCGCCTTTCAGCTATCCAACCTGCCTAGATTGTCTTCAACTCCTCTAGAGAGTTTAATCGAGTGTCAACCCTGACTTGAGCTAGTAGCGTCACATTAGTTACTTAGATCAAACTATCACCCTAATATCTTGGTTGGTTTCCAGAATACAACTGTACTTGTGTTTCTTCCTCTCTGTACACCACTACTGAGCTATCCATGGGGCAATTTGAGGCAAATCTAGAATTATGTATGCCTAAATGAATGGAATAGAATGCAACAAGATATTTAACAATACTAAATTTACAACCAAAGGGACTCAAAATAATATACAGCAGAAGAACACAAGAGTATATGAAAAAGGATGAAGCTCCTATCCCAACCTAGGTGGATTTATTACTTACAGGTTTTCTCCGAGACTTTATCTTAGGGGAGGAAATTAGAGTCCCATATGTGTGGTTAAAGCTATATTCCCTAGGTTCTCATGATGTCCCCTACCCTTGCTCAATGGGCTTTGAAAAACTAGAAACTAAGCAGAGTGATTCACGTGCTCCCGATGACCTTTGCCTCACAGAAGCTAACGCTACTACACCCCTAGGGTAAAACCTAGGTATAAGGCTCGTGAAAGTGAGTGTGCTCACATAAATTTAAAATCCTATGCACTCATTCTAACACATCATCACACCCTCTACATACTTATCCATTCATCCACAACATTTATACAAGAGCTATACACATAGGTAAAATATTCACAAGTACTCAATAGTTATTCATATTTACAAGTAAAATATCATGGAGTAATAAAAAATATCATTAAATTCATATTTGGGATAATTTATAATTAATTTATGGCTCAACTCTCTATGTCCTTAGTGGAGTCATCAATCTGTCACAACATCTAGAAGAAGGGTCTAGAATGGGGAGGAATAATAATATTAAAGGTTCAATGGAGTCGTCACTAACCTCTTATTTTCATAGGTGTGATTATTTTACCTAATTACTACTTGTTGATTGGTCTTTAGACTACTTCTGGGCCTAGGAACCAATAGCCTCAGTTTGGATTTACTAGAATTGAGATCGGGAGTTCAATTATGTGAGGGGAGGGTACTAGCACCTCCTACACACCCGTTTTATGAATAATACCTAATTAACCACGAATTATCCCTAAATTGAATCTAGTGGTCTTTTATTAGCTCTTTAAAAAGTAATTAAATATTAAAAATTTAAAATAAAATATGAAATAAGGTTCAATTTAGTAATGTCTAATAAGATCTCCAAAGGAGGGGATCTTATTAGATAACCTCCTCTCAAAATTAATATAGATGAGGTCTGAAACACCTATTTACCTTTTGTTCAATCATTAGGAAACACACATATAAAATAAAATATATAAAGATATTTAAACATGAAATAATTTAACTTATTCATCAAAATCAAACAAAAAATCTTTACAATATTCCCAAAATGTTTTAAGATTTTTTTTGAATTTTTTAGCATTTTCTTGCAATCTTCTTAAATTTTTAAAGAATTTTTTTTCTCATTATATTTATTTTTGCATTTTTTTTCAATTTTTTTTATTTGGGTAAAAAAATAGCACAAATATTATTTATTTATTTATTCTGATTTGTAAATATTTTCCCTATTTTTTTTATTTTTTGCTTTTCCCTATTTTTAAAAATTGTTAAAACTAAAAATTAATTTTTAAATTTAAAAATGAATCAGACAATTCAATGAAGTTAACTGATTCAATTGGTCCAAACGAGTCAATTCAAGTCAAGCCACACTAACTTGTTTAGTGAACAAGCCCAACAATGTGCTTGTTACCTCTTCCATATTCAGGGTTTCTTTACGCCATGTTAGAGTCGTAACCAAGTTTTCATATGCGTGAGACGCAGGTAGGGAATTCAATAGCATCAACGCTTTGTCATCTTCCTATAATTTCACATTAATCCGGATTAAATCACTTATAATTTGATAGAATGCATTGATGTGTTGGTTCAAATCCGAACCTTCCACCATCTTAAGCCAATACAATCTTTGCTTAAGAAATAATTTATTTGTAAGAGACTTAGACATATACCGACTTTCAAGTTTCTCCCAAATAGCTGCAGGAGAATCCTTTTCCTTGACATGATACAACACATCATTGGCCAAACAAAGCCTGATAGTTGTCATAACCTTTGCTTCTAATTCCTTCCAACTTGTGTCATCTATGCCTTCCAATTGAATTTCGTATAAAGCCCTCACCATACCTTGTTGCACTAACAAATCCTTCGCCCTTCTCCACCATAAATCAAAGTTTCCGATTCCATCAAACTTGACAACATAAAATTTTGCAAAAGAAGTTTCAGAGACCATTACAATAATGCTCTGATACCAATTTGTTGTGAAAAATGAATGCACAGCGGAATAAATCGATCTTACAATGCAACACTCTACGGTGAAAAATATAGAACAAAAATCATGCAGATTATAAGGAAAGCAATAACAAAGACACAAATAATTACGTGATTCGGCAATGCCTACATTCACAGGAGCAAACGGTAATGTGATTTTACTATCTTGTGTTCAAAGACACAAACTACTACCTAGTTACAACATATACAACGTATATATAAAGTTCCCGAAGGCTTTCCCTCCAAAAGCCAACCTCTTCAATGTTCCAATTCAAAAATTGAAAACAAACTCCGAGTTCTCGAGCCAAACAGTTAATGGTTTGTAGAAATACCATCGACAATTTAATACTGAGGGCAAACAGTTGAAGTGCACCTAGGCCAAACTATTGATGGTTATAGGGAAATCGTTGATGGTTTCCTCCCACATACTAGTATTCTGTTTTCCATCATATTTTCTCTTTGTACATGCATTCCACTCAATATATGAGCTACATATCACAACATTATTTTCATTAAAACAATAAAACCTTTCAAATTATTTTTCCACACTCCAACATCAATCGACTAAATATAAGTTTTCATATGGGTTTTCTAATAAGTATAATTTGAACAATTAAAAAATGGAGGTGAGTTGATAGATTGTCCTTCAAAAAGACCTTGGCTTGCCATGGATGCCTTTGAATCTACTCTAAGGTACAAATGAAAATGAGTACAATAGCCCTGCTTTGATACCAAATGCTAGTGCAATCATGCACCCTAGAGGGAGGTGAATTTGGTGACTTTTAGAATTTTTTAAAACTTGTTTAAATTTCTTTTCAAACAAATATTAGATACACATTGAAATTAAGTAAATTATATATCACAAAACAAACACATCCACACAAGATAAGATAATAAACAATCACAAATGAGAAAGGACACAAGATTTAGAGGTTCAGTTATCAAATCTACATTCACTCCTCAAACAAATCCAAATGCATATTTTCACTATGATCTATTATCAATAACACTTAGTATCTCACAACTAGGATAACTGTCCTATCTTTCACTCACTCTTTTTGGCATGTTAACCAATAGTCAGTGTAATTGCACTTAGCACAACACAATCTCTATGGGAATACTTTCTTAATGACAAGTTTCAAAAATAAAAACAAGAAACCTCCAAGGTTTCTAGCTCATAATATAAGTAACTAAATAAATAAAGGGCAACCGAATGAACAAAGCTCTTGTGTATGTGAGGTCTTGGGAAGGGGCAGACCGTGACGTATGAATTTCATGCAAAGATCATAAGAATTTCATAATTTGTGAGCTTAAAAAGAATTAATAGAGTCTCAACCTATTAGGATGATTTATCAAAGAATATATGAGAATTAGAAATACTAAGAAATCTTTTTCAAATAAGATAAAGGTGAATGCTCAATCGAATGTTTGTTCCAATTACTTTCTTCAAGTTGGTTGAACTTAATTTAATTGATCAACTGGCATCTTTGAACATTAATTGTCCACAACACCAGCTTTAGCTTCGAATAAATGTCCAATGGATGGAATCCTTCAAGATATGAAACTCTAAAGCCCAAGAGTTCCCATAAACTGATCTTTCAAGAATATTGCAATTTCCAATAGCACAAAGTCAAACATAAGCCTAATCTTTGATAAATAAATGTTAAAACTCAATGCATTAGTTTAAATCTGATATATAAGCAAGAGAATAATCATGATTAATCATTAGATTAAACATAATAAACTCTATTTTCTATAACAAGGATACAAATAGATGTCTATTACAACATTTATAAATGCATGCGTAATTGCATATGTCAATGCATCTATAAGTATATCTATAATTACACTTGTAATATCATCTATTAACACTTCATCTAAATAATATCAAACATATAAAGAGAAGTTTTTTCACACATCAAAATCTAACTCCAACATTAACCAATAAAGAAAAATATAATACCAAATTTTGAATGATTAAATTTTGAGCATTGTCAGTTACTCCCACTTCAAAAGAAATGACCAAATCTAGTTTAGAATGTTTGGGGATCTGTAGGCCTAATAGGTTTAAGATGAGAGTGGTCAATTTAGAATATCGAAGGAATTCAACTGATTAACATATGGGGATTTGCTAAACATCGGTTCATTCAAGGTGAGGGTGGTACAAATGGAAAATCAAGAGGATTATCCATTGGTTAATGTGCAAGGGCGTGTAGGATTTCAAGTGGGAGAGATTTTTTTTGTTGGAAATAAAAGAAATTATGCATCAATTAATGTATTATATATACCAGGGTTAACGAAGTAGGAGCAATTCAAATGGAATAGGAAAGATATATTTAATCGGTATAAATGTCATGCAATTTAAAAATAAAATGTCGAAATATTGAAGCTCGACTCATGGGACAAATATCGTATGTTGTTTCATAACACTAGGAATACGAAGGAACGATACTTTCTTTTGGTTTGATTGCTCATCCAAAACAACGAATGAAATGAAAATGATATGAATATGGATCATTGAATAAGAAAATAAATAGTGAGCGCTATTACACTTCATAGAGGTTTGACAAATTACGGCTTTTATGATTTTTACCTAAACTTGTTTTTAGCCTAAAAGAAAATTTTAAAGTTATTTCATAATCCTGAAAATTGAATATTTTGTTGTGTCTTCATTTTTAGAATAAATGGACTATCAAAAAGGTAATATTTAAGTATTATTTTTTTCAAACCTAGTTTTTGAAAAGTCGAGGAATCCACTTGTACGCTGATAAGACAACTAATGAGGGAAATTCTAACAATTACTTGGACACCAAAAGGAATTTAATCAAAAAGGATCTTTTATATTATGGAATATTGTGTCGAGTATAAAGATTTTTTTCCTGTTCTCCTTTGACATATGTGTTCATAGCATATTATGAAACTATCAAATGAGATTTTCATTTTCTCTAAAGTCGTACTATCTCTTCCCTAAAGGTAGCATAATGGGTCAACATAGTATTGAGTATCAAACAAGTTCAAATTATAATTGGTTGAATAAAATAGAAGCTCATCATGTCTAGTTATTTAACAGGTTAGGATTGAGTGCCTAATAATAAAATATAATAAATTTTGTTTTATACATTTTTTATATTGGTTTTCACAAATAACATCTCTCTCTCTCTCTCTCTCTCTCTCTCTCTCTCTCTCTCTCTCTCTAAATTCATGAAGTCCCTATAAATAAAGTAATTAAATTTAAATTTACATTAATGTCACCACAATGCAAATTTCCTATATTATTTTTTTTCCTTTTAATATCAGCATGGCAGTACCACTAAACTATTCATAACCAAAATAATTTTTTCACATCCAAAGATTATTCAAAATCAAATAATTTTTCAGTCATCATCATGTATCAAGTGTTTTTTTACTGGTAATGAATTTAATTAAGTAATCAATCCATCATAAGCAAAGATGGCAAATTTTTAGGTGGGTAAAGAGCATGTGCCAAGGATTTAATTAAGTAATGAATTTGGTAAAAGGACATGTAAATAATATTACTTTTCCCTTAATACCAAACAAAAATTAAATTTTTTAAGAATCCTTTCATTTTTCCCTTTTCTTTTCCTCAACAACCAAACAACATTGGGATTTTTTTTTGTTTTTTTGTTTTTTTTTTCCTTTCCTTTTCCTCTCCACTTTCCTCTCATTGTCATTTTCCAAGTTCCAAACATAGCCCAAGGAAATAGAGCCACCATACCTTGTTGTATTTATGCTTTAGCATTCTCTACCCAAATTTCCAACTAAACCAAATTATTTTGCAAGAGAAGTTACGAACCCAGCTACATGAGGAGATTGACCCAACGCAACGAGCTCTCGAGGCTCTACAAGCTTTAGCTCAACATAACAAGTAATAAAAGAATTTTGCAAGAACCCTAAAGACACCATATCAAAGTTGCCTCAAACCCTATACCTCAAGGTGCAATCAGAATTCACAAATGGTGAAGAATGGAAAAACTAACCACTAACAATAATAGCTGGTTTAAACATAATTCTGACAATTAAATGACAAACATCAACACCTAAATCATCACAGGAAACCAAATGGAATCTGTATCCATTTGCATTCCTGTAGAGAGCTAATGGACTGTTCACTCCTTAAATAAGAGGAATGGGCATTCCGAAAGAATCAATATTCCATTCATCTAGTAATTAACCAAACGAACTAGAACTAAAATTAAGACTCCATTGCAACTGAGTCTTTTCAACCAAACAAGTCGTTTACTGCAAATGAGGCCATTAGGGAGCAGGGAACTTAGGCATTCATTTAAAGTTATAATACATTTTCTACTCTTTTATCCTTCAGAAGGTCATCAGAAATGGCTATTATAACTCATTGTGATGCAGCATTAAAAATGAATTTCAAAAATGTCCAAGAAGCCAGTCAAACCTTGCTTAACATGAGAACACAAAGAATACAACCACAAATACCAAATTTTAGTGAAAACAATTATGTTTACAACAACAATCCTATAGTACAGTTTACATAATGTTTGATTTGCAGGAAATGAGGCAGCGATAGAATGCAATGAAAATCTGTGCGGATGACACAATCTGATTTTCTATCGCTACATTCAAAAGTATTCCCATTAACCTATTCAAATTTTTGACAAATACAGCATAAACTGAATATATTTGTTTGAGAACTATGCTACAATCACTAGTGGAACTAAGCATGCCCCACCCAAATACAACACATACAATGCTGCACTGTTGCGCAATGAAAGATTACTATTGAAATCTGGAAGAAATGCGAGCCTGTTTGCTCAGATCCCACGAGCAAGCAACCCAGGTCATCATTTGCAGCTTTCTGTGTGTTGTTGGTTTTCTGAAAAAAATAATAATAATTCAATTAATAAATTAAAAAATATTAGGACAAAAAAGGGAGAGGATTAGTTCAATGAATGCCTTAATTTCATTTTGTTATTTCTACAAACAGAATCCATCGAGCCAAAGCTCAATCAATAAATAGAAATCAATTCCACAACAGAAATTAAATTCAAATTCCCTAGTTGAGATGTATCGAAACTAATCAGTCAGGTAATAATACTCACAGAACTCGTTTGTGCTTTATTCTGTACATGGTCAAGAGGAGCTTGCTTCTCTTTCTTCAGCAGCATGAGCATGCCTAAAATTGAAGATACCACCAAGTCCTCGTCCCTTGTTAAGTTGCTCCAGTTCTTGGGCTTTGTTTTTAAGAATCTCAAGTTCTCTTGCTAAATCTTCATCTCTCTGCTTCAGAGCCTAAAATAGAGGATAAAGGAATATCAAATTCTAATTAGAAAAAGCACGGACACAGATATGAGAACCATAATTGACAAGCACCAATGAAATCATTTATCCATCCAGAAGCAATATGTGCACTTCTTATAAATTCAATAGCTAAAAAATAACCTTCATATTTGTAATCTCTCTGTAGGGGACAATAATTAAACTCCATTGAAAGAAAGAGATCAACAGAAAAATCAATAAGCAATGAAGAGAACCAGTACTGATTTTCCACCTCCAACCCTCTAATTGCATCTCAATTCAAATTCATACATGGACCATCCATTTTCCTTGTATTTTCTGACTATAGAGTTCACAAATTAGCCACTCAATTGCTAGATGACTATATCCATAAATAAAGAAACAGCATTTTCTTTTAGATCATTAGTTCACACCAATTTTAGAAAGGAAAACATTGATGTTCTCCGCAGTTTGATGCTCATAAAAGTATTCATAAGAGATTGTTCATAAAATATATTGCATCAATGAAGTTATATGATGCTGCCCTCGTAACATTTCCATAATCATCAGAAATTTCCTTTTCTTCCTTCTATGTTTTTTAAGGTAGGCAGGCAGCATAGAAGGGAGGCAGTGGAACAATAAAAAAGTGTGGATGTCTCAGTCCTTTTTGCCATTCTGCACAATATAGAGAAACATCTTCTGAACAGTCAAGTGGCATTAATATTTTTTCTTAATTTCTCAGTTGAGTTGGTCCAACTTATTCTAGGTCTACATCTCCCCATTCTACAATCTCTAAAAGGGAGAGCAGAAATCATCTATTTTCCTCTTGCCTCCATATGTTAGATCTATATGAAAGTTGCAGAGATTATGAGAGTGCCTACTCCTTCCTGTATCTGGTAAGATGAATTGGATAGGCTTACGAAGCTTGATGGTGGTCCTTTAGCTGATTTAAGCAGGCGTATTCTGGCTGCTTAAACAGGAGGATCTTTGAAGAAGTGAACTGAAGGGTGAATGAAACTATTAGTAGCATTGTAAATGACATTAAAAGCTATATCTCTCTAGTTAAGAGATTTGGCAAATTTTGTTAGTTGCTTGTATTGTACCCTTTGTTGTATCCCCTATTATCTAAATATATGGACATCAAAGGCTATATCGTTCTAGTTAAGAGATTTGGCAAATTTTGTTTGTTGCTTGTCTTGAACTCTTGTCGCATCCCCTATGGACTCTTTCCTCTTTCTGAAGAAAAAAATGTCAATTAAATCATTTTTCTACTAAGCATTATTTTGTCTGCATTGCAAGTGCCTAGACCATCTTAACTGCCCTACCCTTGCCATATCTTCTCAATTGCAACTCTAACTTACTAAGGGTTCACAGGAAATGCAACTATATTCTAAAGCAAATGACCATACAAAAGTTGGTTTATTCCAACCAACACAAACATGGGATAGAATAGGAATAGTTATTCCTAGTCTATTTTATGTTCCTTGAAAAGCAATTCGTCAATGTCATATGCCTTGTAACAACACCAATTTTATTTTCTGAACTATTATACTCCTATATAATAGCTTTTTCATTCTCACTCCCTCCATTCTGGACACCAATCATTATGTGTCATACCACTCATACACCTTAACCTTCTCCTTTCAGTTTTATGTGTGTTTTTAATATGGTGCTTAGTTTCCCAAAATTTTGATCTATATAATAACATAGCAAGTCTTACATCCTTCCCATGAAATTTTCCTTTCTAGATGTATTTTACAAAGACAGAACATATTCTTCAGTTTTTCCTTCTTGCACAATGGATCCAAGATAATAATATCTAGTACTAAGAATTTCTTAACCATCAAGCTTAACCTTTTGTCCGCTATTCGCCATAGAATTACTCAAACTGCAGCTTATATATTTTGTCTAATACTTATCTTGAAGCATCTAGATTCTAAACCTTTCATTCATAGTTCAAGCTTAGATTTTAGAAATGTTTTAAAAGGCTCAATTAAGGCTTGCCTCGAGGCTTGCCTCAAGGCAATGCAAGTCTAAAATGCATCTAGGCTCCATCTAAAATGCTAAATCCCAAAGAGGTTAATGCATTGAATGCTGAGGCTTATGCATTTGTATGAAAAGCATGCCTATTGCGCTTTTTAAGTTAAGGCTTACACATTTTGGCTGCGTGATTTTCATGTTAGATTTGGCTAAAAAATTTAAACTCTGATTTTAACGTTGGATTTGGCTAAAAAATTTAACTCCATCTTTATGCAAAAGGAATGAAATTGTATGAGTTGATTTCTTAAACTCTTGACCTTCAACTTTTCCAAAATAATTGAGAGTTGAATCTTAGATATTGAAAATAATTTGAACTTTGTGATGTTATAACTACCACTTGCCATGATTTATGTAATGAATTCAAGTTCTTAATTTCTGACTGGCCAACAAATAGTTTGCAACTTATATTTGATTTTTTTTCCTCTTTTTTTTTTTTTTTTTGCAGTATACTTGTGGTTTTCTTCATTTTTTCACTTTATTTTTAAATTATATGCAATTTATTTATATATTTTATCTAAAAATAAAATTCTCATAAGGCATAGCTTCGCCTCTTAAAGGTTAAAGTGCCTCAGCTTATGCCTTCGCATTTTAAAACACTGGATTCTAGAGATGGATATGGTACTCAGGCCTATAAAATGAACCAAATTAACTGAGTCTCTTGTGTTGCTCTTTACAAACCTAGCCAGCAAATGTAGCAGGTTTGGCATCTTCAACTCCACTTCTTGTTAATTCAGGGAACTAAATCCTCATTATCATCTTAAAAATGAACAAATGCCCTGAATTACTAAATAGCATTTACAGTTTAACACCACCCCATTGCAGCTCCTCATCATCTTCACTTAAGAGAAAATAATACCAAATAAATGGGAGGGGAAAAAAAAGAAAGAAAAAACACCTTCCTAGGCTACTTTATAGTAATTTATTGGTGTATTAGGAAAGGCAAAGGGTGTTCCCAGTGTTTCTAGAAGGTCTTATGACAAGAAGTGGAGGATTTTGTGGTAGTGTGCTTTGGTAGTCTTTGAGAGTTGGTGGTGGGATAAAGATGTACAAAAAATCATAAAGACAAAAAGAATTTGTATAAAACGTGGCAAAATTGTAAAAACAGAGATAACTTTGATAAATATAAGGAGGCAAGAAAAGATGCAAAAAAGGCCGTTAGTGAAGCTAAATGTAGATCAGTTAATAGTTTGTATGATAGATTAGGTACAAAAGAAGGAGAAAAAGATATATTTAAACTTACTAAAGCGACAGAAAGGAAGAGCAAGGACTTAGGAAATGTAAAATGTATAAAAAGTGAGGATGATATTGTCTTGGTTAAGGACAAAGATATTAAAGAAATATGGCGAAGTTACTTTAGTAAGTTGTTTAACGAAAACCAAATAGAAGACTTAAACTTAGAATTGTCAAATGAGAAAAAGACTAAAAATATAAGATTTATTCGCAAAATTAGAGTTAACGAAGTTAAGTTTGCACTAAAATAAATGAAAATTGGGAAAGCTATGGGACTAGATAGCATCCCAATTGAAGTTTGGAAATGCTTGGGTGATAACGGAATTATATGGTTAACTAATTTAATTAATAAATTATAAAAACTAAGAAAATGCCAGATGAATGGAGGAAAAGCACTTTAATACCTCTCTACAAAAATAAAGAAGATATTCAAAATTGTAATAACTATCGTGGAATTAAATTTATGAGTCATACGATAAAAGTATGGGAAAGGGTAGTTGAACAAAGATTAAGATTAGAAACGAAGATCTTAGAAAATCAATTTGGTTTTATGCCTGGGAGATCTACCACAGAAGCTATTTATCTTTTAAGAAGATTAATGGAAAAATTTAGGAAAAAAAAGAGGGACTTGCATATGATATTTATTGACCTTGAGAAAGCATATGATAAGATACCTAGGGAAGTTCTATGGTGGGTTTTAGTAAAAAAAGGAGAATGTTGTAGGTATACCGATGTCACTAAGGATATGTACGATAGAGTAATGACTAGTGTAAGGACTATAGATAAAGAAACTAGAGAATTTCCAATTAACATAGGTGCACATCAAGGATCTACTTTGAGTCCTTATCTTTTTGCTTTAGTGATGGACCAATTGACTAAGAGTATTCAAAAAGAGGTTCCATGGTGCATGTTGTTTACAGATGATATTGTATTTATTGACGAAACTAGGGACAGAGTAGAGGCTGAGTTAGAATTATGGAGAGAAGCTTTGTAATCTAGAGGCTTTAGGATAAGTAGAAATAAAACAGAATATAAGAAATGTAATTTTAATAATGATAGGAGGAATATTGGAGACGAAGTTAAACTTGATGATGAAAAAATAAAAAAGACTTGTAGATTTCGATACCTTGGATCTATTATGCAAGTTGAAGGAGAAATTGAAGATGATGTAATGTATAGAGTTAAAGCAAGTTGAATAAAATGGAGAAGTGCTTCGAGTGTGCTATGTGATCATAGAATACCCTTAAAATTGAAAGGAAAGTTTTATAGGACAGCTACAAGACCAACTATGCTATATCGATCGGAATGTTGGGCGATGAAGAAACATAATATCCAAAATGTAAAAGTTGCCAAGATGAAAATGATTTGATGGATGAGTGGTAGAATACCCTTAAAATTGAAAGGAAAGTTTTATAAGACAGCTATAAGACCAGTTATGTTATATGGATCGGAATGTTGGGCGATGAAGAAACATAATATCCAAAAGGTAAAAATTATCGAAATGAGAATGCTTAGATGGATGAGTGGTATAACATTGAAAGATAAATTAAGAAATGAACATATTTGTGGTAAGTTAGGTGTAGCTCCTATAGAAGATAAGGGAGGGACGACTCAAATGGTATAGATACTTGCAACTTGAGCTACATAGTGCACCTATGAGGAAGAGTGACTTAGTTTCTATGGGGGGCAGTAAAAAGGTAGGGATAGACCTAAAATAACTAGGGAAGAGATAGTGAGTAAAGATTTAATATCCTTGAATCTATCAAAAGAAATGGTTCATGATCGCATAAATTGGCGGAAAATGATTCATATAGCCAACCCCACTTAGTGGGACTAAGGCTTGGTTTTGTTGTTGTTGTTGGGCTTTGGTAGTCTTTGGCTGCTGTGGGAAGAATTTTTTTGGGGGTAAAATTCACTCCTCTTTTCCCTTGCCATAGGAACATTCTAGCATCTTCTAGCTAGTTCTTTTGGCTTTTTTGAAGCTACATCTGCGATTCAAGAGTTACTTTGATGTAGTTTTGTTTGTCCTTTGGATAGTATTGTGTCTACTCTTTTGTTTGTTTTAAGAGGATGTATTGCACTCACCAATCTTTCCTTTGCTTTTTCTTCTCTCTTCGATAAACATTTTTTTTATTTTTTATTTTTTAAAAAGGAACAACAGCCAAGGGCAATAGGGAAGAAAGCAAAACTAAAAATTCAATAGCCTAGCATCCTTGAACTGAGAAGAATATCATTACCTACCTGCAATTCCTGTTTGCGCAATTCCTCTTTTCTAGCTTCTGCCTTGGAACTTCTTTGTACCTCAAAAATAACAGCAGCTCCTGCCACCTAAATAAAATGAAAGGGGCATATTAGTTCACTATATATTGTTAACAGTCTAGTCCATGGAAAGCATCCTTCCAAACCTATGCCACATGCACAAAGCAGAAGACTTAAATCACTATTAAAGGTCCAACAAAAATACTATTCAGCTGGACATCTTCTTGAATTCAATGTACCTTAAGTTATAAAATAAAAACAAAAGTGAATTTAATATTTGGGATCATCCAGCATATTAACTGGTTTTCCCAGAATAAACTTGCCAAGTTGTAAACTCATTAACTGACATGCACATTATGATACTACAATGAAATCTTCCTACGGTATTATGTCAACACCATCAACATGTCTGTGCATAGAAGAATAGTTCATCAAATAGAAGTGGACAATTGAGAGGTCTCCAACAGCATGCCTCTTTAATACAATATGAAATGATAAAACATGCTATTCCTCAATGTCATTTGGTTGGAAAAAGAAAACTGGCAACAAGCATATATTTCTGTCAGCATCATCTTTTGCCCAAAGAAATGCATCCTAAAATTTTCGTAAGGCCCAAGGATGGCCTTATGAGATTCATTTACTTCCGTGCCCCTCTGAACCAATATATATATATACATTTAAATATACTCCAGATAAAATGTGTTGGAACGAAATACCAAATATCTCATGTTATAATGTTAAAATGTTTCCACAACATTTAATCCTGTATAAAGCCTAATCCACTAGAACTGCATGCCGTGGACCATCACTATGGTTGAAACATAAATGCACATCCACTTGTAACCACACAATCCGGCCTATTAGAAGCATAGATGTACCATGGCTGATACAGAAGTTCTTGCCTTTATGGCTTTCACAGGTGTCAAGCATCCAGAAAGTAGATATGGCATGCTTGCTTTCTGTACTTACCTGAAAATTCCTCACTACCTCCATACTCATCAAAGGTGTGCCTAGGTGACACTGAGGTGATGGCCTCTGTGCCTTACAAGGTCGAGGTGAGGCAACTTTGCTGAGGTGCAGTGCGGCATTTGCCTTGAGCACCAGGTGCAAGGCTGTTACAGGCATGATTCAATCATTTTTTATTTATTCTCATCATTTTTTCTCTCTTTCAATCAAAGGTTTCCAATGCATGTCTATATGAAAATGTGAGCACAGGATCATTATTTATTTATTTATTTTGACAGAAAAAGAAGAGAATTCATTGAAGGCGAAAGAATGCACATGAAGGAGCATATGAATCCTCATTTGACGATATGAGAATAAAGAAGAAAAAAACAATGAAAATAAGACAGCCAGCCAGTGTCACTGTAAATCTGAAAACACGCCCTTTTAAACAACCAGCTGCAACAACCTGAAGCAAAGTCAAATAAAAAATCCTATCCCAGAGCAAAGAACATGTCATCTCCTCCCCTGTGAAGATATGAGCATTTTGTTCCAATCAAATAACCAACAAATCGGCAAAAAACTACACCTCCACAAAGCCAAGGTATCTCCACTTCCCCAAAATCTGTAAAGGAAATTGCCAACAAATCCTACACCAATTATGGGCAAACCCAGCTCATTTAGAACCCACAAGAAAAAGCCCCTCCTATCGTGTGGATAACAACCTCCAATAAACACAACAAAGAAGAGAGGTCCTCCACCTTCCTACAATTAAGAGACCTACAGAAATTGAAATCCTAACAGCTGCTGCAGCTGCTGCGGAGCTGGTGCTGTTGACCTGCTGCTCATGACACAGCTGCTCTAATCTATCTTCTTCTTCTCCTGCTGCTGTTGCTGGCCTGCTTCTCAGAATCAGAACTGCTGATCTCCTTTTTCTTCTCATTTCCTTCTCTCCCAGTCTGGAGCCTTTTTTATGGCATATCTGGTACTTTTTCTGGCATTTCTGCTGTTTTTTTGGGAAACACCCCCTCCACCTTTACTGAACAATGCTCAGCAGTATCCATTTTCTCTGTGCTCTTACATATGTTGAATTATGTTGGTAGTCGTATTTTTTATATGTTATAATATTGAATATTTTCTTACTTTTTAATTCAATTATTAGAGTTATGTGTTTACAAATAGGAATCCACTATATAGGGCATACACACAATTTTACTTATGAGGGGCATGACCTTGCCTTGCAGCTGGCACCTAGGGTCCAGGTACAATTATGCCCAAGTGTGCCTTGAACCTTAAACAGCTATAATTACATCTAAAGAATTAATTTTTTCTGCATATCTGAACACCACATTATCAATGAAGAGAGAGATTTAATTTTGAATGGCAACTAGATATAGATTTTTCCCTAGATTTGGAATATTAAAGAAACTAAAAATAGGTTCACCAAAACTTTCTAATGTTAGAAACTCGCAACAGCAATACAATCCTGTTATTTTCCCCATAATATTTCCCAATCTTTCCCCTTCAGCATTTGACGTAGGACAGCAATAGAATATCAGGAATAGAGAGAGAATTGAGATAATTGTGGGAGAGAATTAGAAAGTAGAAGAGAAGAACAGAGAAGAAGATAGAAGAAAAGTGGCTGCTGGACAGCAGAGAACAGAGCAGAGAAAGAAAGAATAGAATTAGAGAAAGAATAGAGAAGAAGAGCATAGAAGGAAAAAGAAGAAAGGAGGAGGAGGAGGAGGAGGAGGAAGAAGAAGAAGAAGAAGAGAGGAAGGGCTGCATGAGAGAGAGAGAGAGAGAGAGGGAGAAAGCAAAACTGAATAAGAAGAGAGGAGGAAGACAAAGGAAGAATAAGAAAAAGAAAGGAGAAGAGAGGGAAGCATGCACGAGAGAGAGAGAGAGAGCAAGTCAAAATGATAAATGTTTAGTACATTACAACAAAGTATTTACACCGCAACATCACAACTAAAACAAATATTTACAAAATAGCCCCAACTAAAACATATCATTACAAAATAAACCTGAAAGTACTTAAAATACACAAAGTTAACGTAAATTAACTAAACTTCTAAAACAACCAGAGTTTCCCAAACTTAAACAAAAATTACAGGCAAAATATCAACAAGAGTTTCCCATTGGTGGTTCTCCATCAAACACCCCTCGTTAGAGAAAACTCAACTTTGAGTCCTGAAATGCCTCAGTAGCTTTAACTCCATGCGTGGGTAAAAAGTTAATAGGCAAATCAAGAGGTTGCATTAACTGCATTGCATCATCAATCATCAAGAGTATCTAAAAGATCCTCCATCTCAGAGTAGCATAGAAGGCTGAAATATCCTATGATAAAATTACAAGTCCTCCAAACAATCTAATGGCAGTTCAAGCAAATAAGCATTCAATCAATATTCTAGAATGATGGACAATGTTTCACTATATTTGGTCAAAGAAGATGTGGAGGAAGAAGAAGCAAGGAATGGAGGCACATTTACTGGATGTAGGAGCAATAATCTCAAGGGGATTTTCAACAATAGGATTTTAAAGAATTCTCAGCAAACTCTAAAGCACCCAACTTTTCCTCATTCTAAGTTTGAAATGGGATGTTGAGGTTGAAGAGTGAGGTTGTTTACAAACTTATATGTCCTTGTAGTTGGCAACTCATCTTGAAGTTCATTGAAAGTCTCAACAACCAAGTTTGGTGGCAAGCCAAGGTCCATCTGAGGCAAAGGGGCACCACCAGTGCTTAGGGTCACTAAAGACAAGTCTAAGGCCTTATTTTGATAAGATTCATGACTCATGTCTGCTGAAAAGTCCAAAATTTGTGCATTAATAATATGCAAATCATTTATGTAGTCATGATACTCAATTATGCAAGAATTTGCGAGGGCACTTCTAATATTTGGTTGTTCATCCTTGATAATTTGAGTTTTCTCTTGAACATCTTGGGTGGGTCTAGGACTACCTCATGACCATTAAGAAATTGATCTAGACCAATGAAACTACTGGTGTTAAGGGTTGGTAGCTAGAGAAATCTCTGAGCTTCCAAAGCCATTTGGTAAGCCTCAAATAAAGTAGTTGGACACATTCGAATTTGCAAAATCATATGCTTACTAATTTCATCCCTCAACCCCTTTTTGAACATAATCAGCAATCTAGGTTCCTCACTAGGTCTCTAAATTTAAGGTAATAATCAATGATAATAGAAGAAGGTAGCCTAAGTCTAACAGTTGGTCTACTAACTGCTTCCTGTAAGAATATGGGGTATATTTCTCTCTTAAAATATATCTCATTTCAGACCAAGTGGTAACAAGAGGTTCTCCAATACACTTTTTGCCCCTTTCAAATTTTTGCTAGACCAAGAAGTTTTGGTTTAGCTTAGTAGAAACTTTGGCGATCACCCAATTCATACCAATTAAAATAACTCCCCATGTCATCCAACCAATCTAAGAAAAACTGAGGATGTGAACAACCATCAAAATCCAGCTAGTAGAGAACTCATCGTTTTTTTTTGTTTTTTTTTTTTTTGAAACTCTAAACAAGTACCAAATAGATGAGCAACATTAAATCACTTTCTGTGAAGTATAGTGTATGTTCATCCAATGTTACTGAAAAGATCCTTATGCGGCACTTTGCAGTTGTAGAAGATTCTTCAACTATTTCCCTTCAATTTCTCACAGATGCTCCAAGAAAATTCCTCCAAAGGGTGTCGGCAGTGCAAGTTCTCATTCTAAAATGTCAGTGGCACAATAGTAACCCAATTTTCTTGCAAAATATAACCAAAAACACAATGAACAAGTTTTCTTTCAAAAACAACTTCAAATTCTCTGGATGAAAGAACACCAAAATATGATGGATGGAATTGAAATATCACGCTGCATATCAAAATTTCAATTTCTGAAAGTTTCACAAGCTTCTGGCAACTTGAGTTTATCCTCCAAAATATATTTCAAGAACTCAACATCAGATTTCTTCAGACCAACATCAAAATCTCAGGAAGGAAAACTAATTTGTCGCAGTAAATCTCAAAATACTAGCTGGGCCTCAGTCTGAATGCTGCAGACCTTCAAGACTCTGAAATATGCATTGGCAGTCCAAGATCTTATAGTGGCTAAATACAAAGCCACTAACGTGGCTAAATTTGTACAGGTCAAAATATCTCAAGAACAAGCCAAAATCTCATGAAAATTCCAAAATATAGTGGCTAAACACAATTTCTTGCAATTCAGGAAAATGCATAAGAGTTCTGGAACACTCCATGCACACACATTGCTGGCGCATGGGGTGCATGTGCCAACAGCTAGATGCCTCCAGTGATGGTACTCAGGCTGGTAGCAGATCAGGGGATGATCAGTCTGTTGGTGGTGGCAGTGTGTCAAGAAAAAATGGCAAATATGGGATTTTGAAGGGTGGTTGGCAGGGAAAGTTTTAGTCGGTGCATGAGGGTTCTCCAGTGACCAGAGGACGAGGAAATTTCAGGTGATGGATTTTCCGTGGTGTCTTTCTTCAGTGGTAGTGGAGGTGTTGTGAAATGAAGCCTGGAAAGGGACTTTGGAACTCAGGGCCACAACTGTAATTTTCAGCCGAGGAATGGGGGGTATTACAGATTATCAATGCTTCGGTTTCTGGGATTTTCCCATGATTCTGAACTCAGTTGTTGCAGCAATTGATGCCTGTGGAAGCAAATTGCAGTTGTTTGGTGGATGTGCTTCAAATGTTTGGATGATCCTTCAGTGGAGATTGTAGTACGAGTTAGAATTTGATGGATCAGTCACACAGGAAAATTGTGGATGAATCGAAGGCTGCTCTGATATGAAAATGATGTAGGAAAGTAATAGAATCTCATAAATAGAGAGAGGAATTGAGAGAAATATGGGAGAAAATTAGAAAGGAAAAGAGAAGAAGAAAGAAAAGTGGCTGCTGGACAGCAGTCAACAGAACCGAACAGAGAAAGAAAGAAGAGAGTCAGAGACAGAATAGAGAAGAACAGATAGGCAAAAGGGGAAAAAAGGGAGGCAGGAGAAGAGAGGGAGGGCCCGAGAGAGAGGAAGAGAGACTGTTTTTCAATATCACACAAAATGTGTGTGTGTGAGAGAGAAAGAGAGAGAGAGAGAGAGAGAGAGAGAGAGAGAGAGAGAGAGACTGATCTGCAATCTGATTGAAAATGACAACCGTTTAATACATTATGAAATGAGTATTTAGACCCAACATTACAACAACACAACTAAAACAAATATTTACAAAATAACCTTAACTTAAACATTTAATTGCAAAATAATTCAAAATCACTTTAAATACATTAAAATATACCTAAATTGACTAAACTTTTAAAATAAGAATTTCCCAAATGAAAATAAAAATCCTAGATACGATATCAACATCTAAAGTCTCCATTGGTTCTGGCTGGTTGATATTCTCAATGGATTTCAATTTTTGATCCTAGCAAATTCATCATAAGCATTTAATCTCCATTTCTATCCTTAACCAGAGATAGATTCAAAACTCACACTTCAACTTAAAAGTCTTGTTTTCTGGACACATATAACCTTATTGATTGTAAAATTTGACCGCTAGTTTGGCTTGATTCTTTTAGAGATAGATCCACAACAATTCAGTTTTTCAGAAACTTCCAGACAATGCCATAGCACACACTGAATTTTGTGTACAAGAATTCATAAAGGTGATCCTTGAATGAGTGGACGCAAGACGAAGGAGAAACAAAAGAAAGTATCATCAACAATAATTCTGAACAATGTCCAAGCCACTTACTCTTTTGATAGCATATGATGCAGTCACACCTGCAAGTTTATTGTAACCAGGAATCATTCCATCAATTGCAATGGAACAGCTTACACGAAAGAGGAACTCCTTTAAAAACTTGTATAAGCATCAAACATCCAAATCATTGAGCATGAACGAGCAACAAGTTGGCAAAGTGTTTCTTTTGGGTTAGCAACAAAGCATTTTTACTAGTTGCGTACAACACATTGATTACGCGCCGAAACTGCGTAATTTGACGTTTAACCCGGGCTTTACCGTTTATATTTTTAATTAAATGTCCAAATTTATTCAATATTTTAATAAAATGCCAAAATCATCATTCTTGAACTTTATTGCACTATTTATGAGATTTTGGTAATTTTTTGTCACAGGAAAATTTCCGGGAATCAAAACCAACACCTGTTCGTATTTTGTGCATAACTTTTCCGTCCGAGCTCCGATCGAGACGATTCAAATTTCTGGAGAAATAGGAAAGGATCATCTACAACTTTTGTGTTTTGAGTTTTGTGAGATACAGGCCCCAGAAGAGCAGAATTTGCAACGAACAGAGAACAAATAAAATGAAAAAAAATTAAAAAAATGGATAGTTGATGTGACCCGGCCATGCATAGCCGGGTCGGGTTGGCTAATTGGGTAGGGCTTCTTCTTTTTTTTTCTCTTTTTAAACCCCTCCTCCAGCGCAGTCTCTCTCTCTCTCTCTCTCACGCTGCCTCTGTTCCTCTTCTTCTTCTTCTTCTTCTTCTTTAGTTTGCTTTGTTTTTTTTTTTATCTTGCTCTCTTCTCTTCCCTTTACTTTCTCTCCCTCAAACTCTCCTCTCTTCCCCTGCTCTTCCTCTCCCTCTGGTTCTCATCCCAGCTCCTCTGTACCAGCCTCTCCTCCTCAGCCCTCTGCACAGCAGCCACCACAGCAGGACAACCGCAGCCTGCAGCAACTCTTGCAGCAGCCTGCTGCACACGGCCAGCAACACAGCCCCCTGTTACAGCACAGCAGAGCTCCTTCCCCTCTGCTGCAACCCGCAGAAGAACAGCACAGCAGAGCTCTTTCCCCTCTACAGCAACCCGCAGAAGAACACACAGCAAACACTCGGGCACCATCCACACAGGCCCCTGCTCTCTCTCTCTTTCTCTCCATTTATTGTAGTTGAATAATGTTTGTTTTTATTTATTTATTACAGATTATTGAAAAGTTAGAGTTTGGATACTTGCTAAGTAATTTTAATTTCTTTCTATTTACTTATCTTGTATTTAATTCAAGTTATTAGATTTAATTTAGTAGTTTTATTTATCATTTGTTTAATTTAAATACCGTTTTAATTTAGTTGATCTTTTCAAATTTAAATTTTTTTGTCGAAACTTGTTTTAGTTTAGGGTCAAGTCATATTAAAGCTTCCATCTTTATTGTGTTCAGTCTAGTTTAGGTTGTTAGGGATAATTTCTGTCTGAGTTCTTGGTTCCCCTTGAAGTTTGGTTTTGATTCAATTTCTTAACTTTGTTAAAGGTTTGATTTTTACTGTTTGTGAGTGTGTTTTATTTTGATTGCATCTCTATTGCGTATGTAATTGCTTATTTGCAGTTTCCATTTTTAATTAGTGCGTGTGTCGATGTTTCCTTAGGTAGATTAGAGTTTCTATTCTAGCGTGTTTTAATTCCTTATTTGTAGTTTCCATTTTAATTAGTGCGTGTCCCAATGTTTCTTTAAGCAAACTAGGATTTCTATTCTTGTTTCTTTTATTTGGTACATGTTAGTTTTAGAGTTTTTAAATTACGTGTCATCTAAATCGGCAAAAGTGAAATTGAACCATCTTGAAAAACCCGAATCTGAACTGAGTTCAGTGCATATTTAATTTTGATTGGAAGAACGTAAAATCTGAGATTAAACGCATTCCCTGAGGAGACGATCTAGCCCTTGGGCTTAATATTACACGACAGAACTCCTATACTTGGGATAGCTTCCGAGCTGCTCATTTTTCGAGTGAGTCACACATCACATACCCCCATTGAAATGAGCATTATCTAACACAAGTATAGAGCACCTAACAAAGTTGAGTGTTGAACAATCCTTTTTTGGACTCCTAACTCTGCAAAAAGAAAACGCAGAGACATTACCAGTATAAAAGCAGAACCAATAAAATATATTAGACAGAAAATAAGTGTACAATTGATTCCTAACAGTCCCTAAAAACAAGGCATAAAAGTCCAATAGGGCATGTTAACCAAAATAATTACAATCCAAACATGAAACTAAAAGATTCAAAATAAAAGACAGTGCTGCTCAAGAATGACACAAACTGCAGAATAAAATCCACATTAACTTGAGAATAAAATCCAGAATTTTAATCCTATCCACATACAAGCACATTAGTCACTTTTAAATAAGAAAAATGTTAGGAATTGCATGGCCACATATTCAGTATTTACAGAGATAAAAGTAAGGGAATGAAAGAAAATAATTCACATGGAGAGCATAAACCAAAAGATATGTGCACAAATGACTAGATCCTAGCATCGCAACATATCTCCATAATAAACATACCGCTCAAAAGAACCTACTTATTGAAGCACAAGAAGGCACATGCCAATAGCATGTATCTATATGAGTATGTGCATAAATAAGATAATTCAAAAAATTATAAGAACCTAAATCGAATATTAAAAAAAAAAAAAAAGCAATTGGTACAACCGTGAAAACAAAGAGTTCACCAAGAAGATCTGCAGCAGCTTGAACAGCTCTCTCCTCATTTAGAGGGCGGATTTCAACATTAGTTGCACGACCATAAATGCGTCTTTGCATTTGTGTGGTGAATCGATGATTTTCCTGGTTCAATATCAGTAACAACAGATTATGAAACTAAAAAAATGCTATGTTTTCTAAAAACAGAATATAATTTCTGTATTTCTTGAATTCTACACTTTCTGTACATCCCAATCTTACATTGTATAGTACAATCACCTATTCTAAACAAGGAAATAATCTCCCTACAGAATAATATAAAATCTTCTACATTTACCCACTTTCCTAATTTATTCATTATTCACAAAGATACTTGGGATTTTAACACTCCCCCTCAAGTTGGATCATATAGATATTAATCATCTCCAACTTGCTAATGAGATAATCAAAATTCTGTCATGTCAACCCTTTAGTAAAGATATCTGCAGTTTGTTCCTTGGTAGGTACATAAGTCATACAGATAGTTCCTTCTTCAACTTTTTCTTTGATAAAGTGTCGGTCCACTTCCACATGTTTAGTCTTGTCATGTTGAACTAGATTGAGAGAGATACTGATGGCTACTTTGTTGTCACAATAGAGTTTGACAGGAAATTTTACCAGGACCTGCAGTTCTTCCAAGAGTTCCCATAACCACAGTCCTTCACATATTCCTTGAGCAACTACCCTAAACTCAACTTCAACACTACTACGAGCCACTACATTCTGTTTTTTGCTTCTCCAAGTTACTAGATTTCCCCAAACGAATGTGCAATAACTGGTGGTGGACCTTCTATCTTCCACTGATCCTGCCCAATCTGTATCTGTAAAGATCTCTACTTCCTTTCTTTCACATTTCTTGAAGAAGAGTCCTTTGCCCGAGAACCCTTGAGAGAAGAATCTTGTACACAGCATCTGAGCTTCTTTTGGTGAATGCATGTGTTGGCTTATCACATTGCAAATGCAATATCTGGTCTAGTATGTGATAGGTAGATTAGCTTACCAACCAATCTCTGATACCTCTCTTTTTCAGCTGGTATTCCACAGTCTTCGACCCTCTTTACTGCTTCAATCGGGGTTTCACTAGGTTTGCATCCAAGCATGCCAGTTTCAATTAGGAGATCAGTAATATACTTTCGCTAAGAGACACTAATACCCTTTTTCGTTCTAGCAACTTCCATGCCCAAGAAGTACCGCATTTGTTCCAAGTCTTTAACTTCAAATTCAGTAGCCAGAACTTTCTTCAATCTTTCCATCTCTACTGTATCATCCCCAGTTAGGATTACATCATCAACATACACTATTAGAATTGTTCTTTTAACCCTTTCAAACTATTGGAAGAACAGGGTGTGATCTGATTGCCCTTGTCGATATCCTTGATTCTTTATTACTTTTGCAAATCTGTTGAATCATGCTCTGAGAGATTGTTTGAGTCCATACAAGGACTTTTTGAGTTTACACACTCTGTTTTCTTCACCTTTCTTACTGAAGCCTGGTGGTATAGTCATTTAGACTTCTTCTTCTTCTAACTCGCCATTTAGAAATGCATTCTTAATGTCAAGTTGTTGTAATAGCCAATCTAAGTTGGCTGTTAAGGACAAGAGGACCCAAACTGTATTCAAGTTTGCTACCGGTGCAAATGTCTTCGTATAGTCAATGCCATAAGTCTGTGTAAATCCTTTTGCAACAAGTTTGGCTTTATATCGTTCAACTGTTCCATCAGATTTATATTTCACTGTGAAGGCCCATTTACAACCAATTGGCTTCTTCCCTCTCAGCAAATTCATTACATCCCAAGTTCCATTTTTTTCCAGAGCCCACATTTCCTCCATGACTGCCTCCCTCCATTTAGAAATTTCCAGGGCTTCCTAAATATTCTTTAGAATTCTCATCCTGTCAAGGTTAGAGGCAAAAACACGATATCTTGTAGACAAGCTTTTATAAGACATGTTATTAGACCAGGGATATTAAGTACATGACCTGGTTTGTTTTCTGATTGCAATAGGTAAATTGATGTCATCAAGTATAGGATTATCAGAAGAGAGCTCATGACTATCTATTACTAGATCGGGATTGGGCGTGGACTCATGGTTGTTCGGAGCCATCACCGGTTCCAATGCTCTTGGTGCCTTAGGTATGAGATTCTCGCTGTTCTTCGTGTTCATCTTTCTTGAGTAAACGAGTATGTCTGCGTTGTTTCGCTTTCATGCATCTCCCCCTGAGGTTAAGTGTTCTTTTGTGTTCGAAGGGTCAGGAAGTGATGCAATGGAAGGTTCAATAGATGGGTCAGGGAATGAAGCAATAGGAGGCTCAATAGATGGCACAGATTCAGTAGTAAAAGAGTCAAAGAACCGATCTTCAATCCATTTCTCCCCTTGAAGAGAGGTCTTTGGGAAATAAGGAGTGATTTCAAAGAATGTGACGTCAAGGCTAACAAATATCCTTTTTGAGATAGGGTCATAGCATTTGTAGCCTCTCTGGGTAGGGGAGTAACCAATGAAGACACATTTAACAACATGAAGATCCAACTTATCCTGATGGTGAGCATGAACATGAACAAAGGCAATACAGCTAAAGATTTTAGGCGGAAAACTGGAGGTGAGTCGAGAGGTAGGAAAATGTTCTTGGAATTTCTAGAGAGGAGTGGCAAAGGTAAGTACCCGACTCGACATTCGATGAATGAGATGGGTAGCTGTTAAGATGGCATCGCCCCAAAAAAAGTTTTTCATGTTTGTAGTGAACATCAATGCTCGGGCTACTTCAAGTATATGTCTGTTTTTTCATTCAACAACCCCATTTTGTTGAGGAGTATCCACATAAGAACTCTGATGAACAATCACATTTTCTTGAAGATAAGTTCCAAGAATATCATTAAAATACTCCGTACCATTATCAGTACGTAAAATTTGAATGTGAGTCTGGAATTGTGTTTGAATCATTGAATGAAAATTGACGAAAATGGAACGAACTTCAGTTTTATCTTTCAACAAGAAAACCCAACAAAGACGAGTATGGTCATCAATAAAAGTAACAAAACATTTCGTATGGGTGTGATTAAAGGATCCTGAGGGTCCCCACAAATCACTGTGAATCATAGTAAATGGGTGGGATGGTTTGTATATGCATGGTGGGAAAGAAGCACGCTGATGTTTTGCAAGCTCACACACTTCACATTGAAACTCAAAAGACATTTTATTTGAACAAATAGACGGAAACAAACGTTTTAAATATTGAAAATTTGGATGACCCATCCTAGAATGCCATAACAAAAGTTCACTATCTCTAGAAATAGATGCAGAATCACAAATTGCAGTATTACATCATTCACTCAAGCTTGCCTCCTCAAAGTAGTAGAGTCCCTCATATGCCTTAGCAGTGCCAATCGCCTTCCCCGATGTTAGGTCCTGAAAAACACAATGAGATGAATCAAATTTAGCAGAGCAATTGGAGTCTTTTGTTAACTGACTGATGGATAAAAAGTTGCAAGATAACTTGGGAACATGTAGGACAAATTTTAAAGTTAGAGAGTCAAATATGCGAGTACTTCCTTTACCGGCAACTGGTGATAGAGAACCATCTGCAATTTTGACTCTTAGATTTCCAGCATATGGTGAGTAGGATGAAAACAATTGATAAGAACCAGTCATATGATCAAATGCACCCGAGTCAATTATCCATGGTAATTTGTAACAAAATATAGTATTTAAGGCTGACAAATAATTACCTCGGTGAGCCAAAGAACCAGTGGAAAACTGACCCAATGTTTGAATTGAGGAAAACATTTTATATAGCTGATCCATCTGCTCTGGATTGAATACGATATTAGGAGTGGTATTGTTATTTTTTTTCGCCTTGTGACTTCTCATCAAAATATCAATAGTTGCCTGATATCCACGATTTTTTTTATTTTGTCTCGGCTTCCAATCTGCAAGCTTTCCATGAATTTCCCAACAGGTATCTTTTGAATGGCTTGGCTTGCGACAATGCTCACACCATAATATGTGATTTTTGCCCAAATCCCATAGGGCCTTTTGAAATTAGGGCCGAAACTTTAGGCTCATTTGGTTTCGAATTTAGGGCTGATATTTCCGGCCCAATATGGCCCATAGGTATCTCCAACATCACCTTTCTTCTGCTCTCCTCGCGCCTGACCTCTACAAATACCTCTCGGGTTGATGGAAGGGGTCGCCGGCCAAGTATTCGTCCTTGCACATCACCCAGATCACGGTTGAGGCACCCAGATCACGGTTGAGGCCGGCCAAGAACTCGAAGACCCTTTGGTTCTCGAGTCGTTTCTTGTAGCAGGTGCTGTCTCCGGAGCATTCCCACTCCTCCTCGACGCTCTGGTCGAGCTCCTTCCAAAGTTGTGTCATCTCCATGAAGTACTCGGTGACGTCTCTCTCACCTTGCCTCATCTGCCACAATCGAGTCTTTATCTCGAAGATTTGAGAGTAACTCTCGACATCGGAGTATGTCTCGTGAACGACGTCTCATACGTAATTCGCCATTGGTAAGAATAGGTAGATTTTTCCGATTGAAGGCTTCATCGAATTTACAAGCCATGCAGTTACCATGGAATTTTCGGACTTCCATTTTTGCAGGGCTGCAACATCAGTTGAGGCGGGCTTCTTCCTCTCATCGGTAAGATAACCTAACCTCCCTTTGCCTTCGATCACAAGTTTAATGGATTGAGCCCACTCACGGAAAATTTTTCCATTCAATTTCTCCACCGAGAGTGGAAAGGCTGAGTTTTCTAGCCCATTTGAACCCACGTGGACATGGCTTCAGAGTCGACATCGAGATTTTCAGAGGATCTTGAACCTCTACTGTTGATGGTGTCGTTGGCCATTGTTAGCTAAGGTTTAGAAACCCTAGCTCTGATACCATGAAAACAGAATATAATTTCTGTATTTCTTGAATTCTACACTTTCTGTACATCCCAATCTTACATTATATAGTACAATCACCTACTCTAAACAAGGAAATAATCTTCCTACAAAATAATATAAAATCTTCCACATTTACCCACTTTCCTAATTTATTCATTATTCACAAAGATACTTGGGATTTTAACATTTTCCCAAATTAAAAAGCAAAATAGGATAAGTTAAAAAAAAAAAAACTGTTTTAACAGAATAAACAATACAAGATGCACTTTTTTCATATATATATATATATGATGATTACCAGATATTTTTAAAGATTTATAAAGAATAGAAGGCTTAATCGATATAGAACTGCTAATAGAAATTTGACCATATGGCCACAATGTAAAATTTACCATATGTATCCATTGAAACATCAGCAATGTTTCTGTTTCTGATGCAATTCTCAAATATGAAACTACATCTTTTGAAGATCCCAACTAGTGCAGGAATTTGGGAGGAAAACGACCCTTAAGTATGATGTGAGAACAAATATTTAGCAAGGACCCATTTTGTAAGTTATTTTTCTCTTTTTGTTCTTTCAAAATTTTCACCTATCAATGTATTTGTATCATTTTGGTTCAATTTAGCAAGCATTCATTCTCATACCATTTGGGTCAAGTTGTATCATTGATCCAATAGCCAACAACCATTTCGTGTTACATAAGATATGTTGCTGGTCCATTTTAAGATCCTTGAGTTTGATTCAAGAATTCCATACTTATGGGTATAGCAAGATAATTCCACCAAAAAGTCAAATTGATCGGGGCCATAGACTGCCAAAACCCCAACAATCTAATCATCACTTCATCTAAGTTTAACAAACACAACACAACTTGTTTAGAAGATTAAACTTACCAGAGGCAGGTTCTTTTTCATCTCAGTTCTCAAACTATTAACATCAATGAAAGTTGGAAGAGATCCAATTCCTAGGTGCTCAAGCATGGCTGATTATTTCATAAAATTTCTATAAACAGCTTGCTAAATGATCGATGATGAGAGAATGGGTGTAACAAATAACAAGCTAATCTTCATTTCCAAACCTGTCAACAGATATTTTGCTTGTGCGCCACACTTATTGGTTGGGTTTATGAGGATCATCTTTCACTTTATACCGTTATGAGTATTATCTCCGAAGATGCTTTAGGTACAAGACCAAAATCATGTGACTTTCTACTTATGTGGGCTTACACTGATCATAATTTGTTCATGGTTTTAGAACAAATGGAATGAATAGTAGCTTAAAAAAGAGTGCCTATTTTCTTATTATAAGGGTTGTGAATCTTGTGTTCATAATTGTTAATTGAGCTATGGTGCACCATAGCAACGGACCTTGCATATGGATGTGAGATTGAGTGTGGAAGCCTAGGCCAAATTGAAGTCTATCGGGGGGACTATAGTTGTAGTGTATCTTTAACTGTACAAAAATTTAGCTGGCTCAGTACCCTTTCTACTCCTATACGGACTCTCAAAAGGAAAAGAGGCTAGCCCCATTGATAGGCCATTGAGGGAGAGAACAAGAGGAAGCCTTAACCCAGGATTTTGACTTGTGCAAGAGAAGGATCCAGCATCCAGCATTCAGCATTCAGGTGTTCGTTAAAGCATCAATTAATCTAAATGGTTGTCTTATAGTTCAGTAGTTCCTAACAATTATTCTTAATTGTACGTTATAGTTTGGCATATATCACCAGCATCTTGTTAACCAAGGGTAATAGAGGAGTACTCTCCTCTCAACATCGAACCAAACCATGTGGTCAATCACATCTTTTTGATTTTCAAGATTGCAAGAATTCAAAGGTACTATCAAAATTTATAGAAACATGAACGAAAAAACAAGAACTAAAAAATGAAAACTAGCTACCTGTTTGGTTAATATTTCAAAAACTAAAATAAATTAAAAACCTAAGTGAATGCATGCTCACTTTGCCCTTGAATCAAATAATAATCAAAGAATATGATTAAAATATTGAAAATGCAAAAGAATACAAATAAGAAAAAAAATTGTAATTAGAAATAGAAATTACTTATAGCTTTTTTTTTTTTTAATTATTACATTTGTTAAACTTTTTTTTTTACTTATCTAAGAACAATTCTATTGTGTATGATAAAAATATTCTTTGACTGTCTTTCATTTAAAAAAAGAATTAGAAATTTATAGATAATTTCACTTTTTTTTATTTTTTATTATATATATATTATAGCAAAATAAGATATTTCATTAGAAAGAGAAGAATTTACAAAGAGGAGAATAAAATATCTCCAATCAAAATTCTGGAAAAATCCAGAAAAAGGAAACTGAAAACCAAAAAAAAAAATATAATACTTTGGAATATCGAAGCAAAAAATTATCAAACAAATTATAATCCTTCAATGGTCTCTTGATTTGCAACAAATTATCTGTATTGATGCTATTGACCACAGTCGACCAAATAAAAGCCTTAATCTTTTGGGGAGATTTGGCATTCCAAATACATGAGAATAAAGGAAAAAAAGAGTTGGAATAGGTCAAAAAACTCAAAAAAATATTTACAAGAATATAATCCCAAATGATCTAAAACCCAAGACCGGGTTGTTGGTCCCTTAGGAAACCCAAGAGGGGGCGTCAATTGGGTCTTTTCCTAATTTTAATGACACTTACTCCTTTTATCAAACTCTTGGTGAGTAATAGTATAGTATGTATATTCTAATAAATGCGTTGCGGAAGCTTAGATAAGAATAAGTTTATGTTCACTCACATCTCACCCTATATGCTTTAATAACCCAAGATAGTGTATGAAATATGCACAAACACAATTGAGCAACTAATTCAATCAAATAATAAGTACTATAAGAGAGTAAGGAGAGAAATGCTCAAACTCTTTTATAGTGGTTCAGTCTCCTTCACGAGCACCTACGTCCACTCTCAACCGAATCCAAGTCGAGATTCTACTAGCAGACTTCTTACCTTTCAACCGGGACAAAAGCACAATTACAAGACCTAACCTTTCAGCGGGACTAGAATACAAAACAAGCCTTTCACCAGAGCTCAAACAACACTTACAATGATGAGAAATTACAAATGATATGTGGCTTAATATCTCTAAGTAGATTGATGCCACAACTCAAGCATACAACTCAAACTCTCTCAAAGGAATAAGACTAGAAACTTGAAGAGAGCTAAAACTAATGAAAAGAAATTTTATAAGAAAGCGCTCTCTTAACTAAGAACAAAACACTCTGTCACTTAGAAATATGGAGGAGAATGGGAGACCACTTTTATAGCGATTTCTCGTCTTTCTTCCTTGAAATTGTCCTTTTATAGCCAAAATTGTCCACTAGACGTTGGAGAGGTTTTGACTCCATGTGATTAAAGTTGAAGTTAAACAATGAATGATATGACAAGAAATTTGATTTTCAAGTGAGATGATATATTTTATAAAACCACAAATAGTCATGTAAATACCAAATAAAATTCTATAAAAATTCATTTTGATTTATAAACGAGTCTTGTTTCTAATAAAAAAAAAAAGTCATGCCAATTAAAGTAACCGTTGAAGAAATAAAATTCAAACACTACAGATATGTTGAGCTGCTTTTATGACAAAGGTCGGAATCTGTTGGCTGACTTGAACAATTCATAACAATTAGATTATTTATTCATATTAAGTGTGCCATATCGTTCTGGAAGCCCCAAAACATCTCGTTTCATAAAAAAAAAACAAAAACAAAAACAAATTGAAATATTTTCAAAGTTTCTGCAATAAGATATGTCTAATTTAATATATGCACTAATTCTTATTTGTTTTGTCATCTTCAAAATCAACATGAAACCTAATGAGCTAACATGAATATCCCTAACTGAAGGGAGCTGACAATTGTTCAATAACGACAACAAGGATGAAAGTTCGATCAATTCTCTTATCATTTAGAGATCTTCTGAAATGAAAGTTCCAAGAAACTAGAGGGCTAACCGAATCAACCACAAAGAAAGATATTTTTATTTTAAAATTTATCTTCAAAAGCATATGGTCATTTTATTTTTATTGTCTGTTAAAACTTCTTTATATAATGATTTAACCCATAAAAGTGAATTTTTGGAAATCATAAAATATGATTTTCAGCTTTGCCGCAAAAACATCTGCCCCTTCCCTGGACCCTGCATGCGCAGGAGCTTTTGTGCACCGGGCTGCCCTTTTTTTACTCTAGACATCAAAAGTCATAAATGAAATCTCCAAGTGTTAGTATCAAAATCCTTCAGGAGTCCTACTCATGGCACGAAAATTGTTAAATTTATTAAATTATTACATTCCTAGAGTTGGACATAGGGATGAGCAGCAGCACTCCTATCAATTCAATAGAATTGTGTTGTGGTCCCTACTTCATAAATGAAATCTCCAAGTGTTAATATCAAAATCCTTTAGGAGTCCAGTAAAGCATGATTAAATCATTTAATTGCATGTCAAATGAGATTTTTGGAGCAAAAACTTGGAAAACAAGTCTCTCTTATCATTAGGTTGTCATGCTAAAGTTAGGATTTACAATCTATCTTAGAAGAAACTTGACCCTAGGGCAACTTCTCGACACTTCATTGGCCACCTGCAAAGCTCTAAGGGACCGTCAAGCAACTTTGACTGTAATATCAAGTATGGAGAGAAAGATGAACTATATAGATTCTATTGTCCTACTCATAACACGAAAATTGTTAAATTTATTAAATTATTACATTCCTAGAGTTGGACGTAGGGATGAGCGGCAGCACTCCTATCAATTCAACAGAATCGTGTTGTGGTCCCTACTTCTATCGTGGAAGAAAGGCCTATTATTCAGCCATCTAAGAGAGTTGGATCAACATGTTCCATTTCCTCAACCTGCTAGCACAAATGAGGAGGTTGCACCTACAAATCTCCTCGCGCCACGCGCGCGCGGGGGGGGGGGGGGTGTTGTGGTGGGGTTGGGGTTTGAAGAGAGTAAATCAGCAATATCAGACAATTATTATGTGCACCTACAAAAAATGGTTTTAATTGAGCAAATGCATATGATCCAATTTCATTCACTTAGGCCATGGAGAGTACTAGATCTAATAGGTGCCTGATGCTTCGAGGGATGAGTAATAGTCAATGCACCATAATGGTGATTTGGAATTGGTTAACCTTCAGATTGCAAGTGCATTAAAACTAAGGACTCAAAAGAACTATTGGGACTTAAAGCGAGATTGGTTGCCAAAGGGTTCATTGAGAGACAAGGTATAGATTACAATAATATTTTCACTCCCTTGTCCTTTAAAGATTGATTTAGAATTATCATGGATTTGCTTGCTCATTAGAGTTTGGAGCTTCATCAAATGAATATCTAGACACTTTTTTTGAATGGAAATCTGCATAAAGAACTTCATATAGCAGTCTCAAGGATTATTGAAGGAAAGGAACATATGATGTGTAGTATTGTGATCTAGAGAGATAGATCTCATGGGCAATTAGGAGTGTCATGGAAAGCGCACACAGATCACACGCTTTGTAGATTTGGTATGTAGAATAGTATTCCTAGTGGCTTCCCCTAAAGGTGGTAGACTCAAAAGAATAAATCTCCAAAGACTGAACTTGAGAATTTGATGAAGAATGTGCATCGTGCAGCTAATGATGGGAGTCTCATGCGTGCTCAATTTTGCATTACACCAGATTTAGCATTTTGCATAAGTGTTCTATGCAAGTTTCAATATAATATTGGTATAGAGCACTAGAAAGCGAGAAAGAGGGTAAATTAGTATCTTCAGAGGGCAAAAGCTTCATACCAGTTCATCAACATGTTGATTGAGCGGAGGTGACTGGGTATGTGGACTCATTTTCCAAGTTGGTTGGACCATATCAAGTCAACTTTTGGGTACATTTTATGTTTGCTAAAGGAGCCATATCATGGAAGAGCGTGAAACAGAACATAAGAATATCATTGACCATGCAAGCCAAGCTCTTAGCTTATGAAGTTAGTTATTGATACTAGTTGGCTGTAGAGTATAATTTCATTACGTTCCATTTATAAGCCACTAAAATATTATGTGATAACAATGTAGCAATGTTCTTTTCTAAAAGCAAGAGTTAACGGGCTCAAAGCATCTAAAAATAAGAGACATGGTGAAAGAGGCGCAGAGTAAGAGAGAGACACACACACACACACACACAAAACCAAACAGAAAATCTGGATTCAAGTCATTCAACTCTGACAACAAATTGATTCATACATTACAAACAAAGGACTCATATATCTAACATTACAAATAAAACAAATATTTAAAAAATAACACCAATTAAAACAAGAAATTACAAAATAATCCAAAGTACTAAAAATAAAATAACCAGATTTTTTTCCCAAACAAAAATAAAAATCCTAGCTACAATACAAACATCTAAAGTTCTCCATTGGTGATTCTCCATCTCATATATTTGTGCACAACAATTGTAGAGACCCGAACCAAGAAAAATAAATAAAAGAAAAGAGAAATAAATGGAAAGAAATGAAAAGAAAGAAGAAGAAAAGAAAAGAAGGAAATGGGTTTGGAACAGGCCAAACAGTCGACGGTTTAAACTACCGAGAGCGTTTATAAAGGGTCACAAGGCCAAACAATCAACGATTTTAGGAAAACCGTCGACGGTTTTGTTGTTGGGGCGCCCCCGGGGGGGGGGAGGGGGGCAGCTTGCCTATAAATAGAAGTTAGGTTTATTTTTTTTTTAGAAATTTCGTACTCTCTCTCTCTCTCTAAAAGCTAGGGTTTCGGTTCCTCTCATCCTTCACGGGTTTTTCTCACTCCTAAGGCTCCCCGGGATCCACTCTTGCTCTCCGATCATCTCTCTCTCTCCTCTCTCGACTCGCCAGCTTACTTTTCGCGGTAGTTTCGAAAAGCTAGAGTTTCCATCTTCCAAGTATAATAGGCATATTTTCAAGAATAGGTAAGGGGAATAGATTATCTCAAGTTGTTTTATGAATTGAACCGATTAAACTGCAGTAATGGATATATGAATAATATGATAGTTTTATTGTGAAAACCAACCAGTTAAAGTTGAGTATAAGTAAAGAAATTGGATTAAATCAGTTTATTTCAAAAATTGAACCGTTTAGTACGGAGTATGTGATTACAGAAATACTAAGTATGATTTTCAGAATGAATTAGGCATGTAGAAATGAGAACTATGGTTTATCGACGTATATTAAGAATGATCAAAGTGAGTTGGGTTCGTTATCTCCATTTTCCTGTAAACTATATATTTTGAGTTAGGATAAAATGGTAAAGGTGATTATACCCTGGTTTTCATTAAAGTATACTAAGTATTATATGATATGATTTCTTTGGTCAAAATTATTATGTTATGTTAGGACATTCAAATTTTGTAGCATGAGATTTATTATATTAATAAACAAGTTGTAATTTTCAGAAGGTTGTACTGTAAATGTATAGTATCATATTGATTTTACCGGAACTGTTGAAAAGAGTCCACGGATATTGAAATGATAAATGGTATGAATGGACGTACGGGTCAGCATGGGATTATTCCTCCCGTATACAGGCCAGCATGAGAATAAATGGATAAATAAGGATAAATGGATACGGTAATGTACGGATCACGTGAAAACTTGGTACCGAGGCTACTAGAGGAAGTATAGTGCAGCCACACTGTGGAGTAAAAGTGTTGGTATGGGATAGTCGACTTGGCCTGAGAAGAGTAGAGTACCCTCCCGATATACGTAGGTCAGTATGGGATTGTATCCTCCCGATACGGGAGAGCATGGGGTTACCCTCTCGTTATACGCAAGTCAGCATGGGATTTTTATCCTCCCAATATACGAGTTAGCATGGGGTGGCAAGTCGTACTTACAGACAGGATTTTATTGATTTAGCTTTGGGTTGATCACCCAAACTAAGTCCAACCTTCGGGCCGCACAACCCAATCATGTGGAGTGAACTCATGATGCTACAGGATTGATAGACAAAAAGGTTTTTATATGTATACTTATTGAACTGTGTTGTTAACAAATTGAAAGCATGTATTTTCAATTACATAGGCGTGAGTTACCATTAAATGCAGTCTCCTTAAAGTTAAATGTTATATTTTATCTATACGAAATTCATGTTAGCCACACACTGATGATAATATATTCCTTCTTACTGAGAGGTGTCTCACCCCAGCAAATTATTAAATATTCAGGACCTGCAGGAGACCGAGCTTAGAGAGCTGGGGACGGGTTTAGTTATTGTAGTTACTATAAGTGGTTGTAAGATATGGAATTTTACATGTTTTGTTTTAAATCCATGGGTTGTAATAATGTTGTTTGGAGGTACTAATGTGGAAATGGTATAGAACTCTGGTAATGTATTTGAGGTGTTTTAAATTATTTCTGCTACGTATATGCTAATTGTAATATCATAGACTATAGTATACAGAAAAAACACCCTAGACCCCACTTGCGGGTTTGGGCCGTTACATGTGGTATCAGAGATTTATTTAATATAACCCTCCGGGCCCATTCTCGAGTTCGGGGCATCACAACAATTATGAAAGTTATTTCTAAGGCTTGAGATACTAAAAGTCTAGTTCAAAGCATGACAAATGTCGTAAAGAAATTATGTCATGGACATCTATGGTACTCTAAAGATACAATATGATATGACATATAATGTCTTATTGGGGACATGGGTTGCTTCAATAGCGAAAGTATCAAGGGATTTCATGTTGAAAGCATAGAGAAAAAGTGGAATGAAATTAATATTAACAGAAATTAATCACATGTTGACAAATGATGCAGCCAACACAATAATTCGTTGTTACTGGACTTGTTGAAATAAATCATGAACAATGTTATCATTTTAAGTCGTACAATGCCATAAAGTAATTTTCATCCCAAGAGTTGTTTTCAAGATCTTAAAAGTTTTAAATTTTGTTTTTTTTTATATAGAAAAATAAATATATTAAGAATGATAATAGAGAAAGTTACAAAGCTATGGGAGGACGAGAGATCCTCAAAACCCAAAAAACAAACAATAAAAAATAGAAGTTAAAAAAATGCCTAGAAAAAAAAAATAAAAACAAATAAAAAACTAAAAACAAATCCTAATTAAGAAACCCCTCTTAAAACCCTTCCCTTCATAATTGACAGAACTTTGAAGCCTTGCCAATTCCCGCTTAACTTTATTAGATTTACTTTTAGCTCCATCCAATCAAACTTCATTCCCTCCATGATCAGTCAGTCATCCACAATCCCATTCTATCCAAAAGATTTTGAACAGAAACATCTTGTTCACTGATCTTCTCCACAGGAGTTAGTATCCCGTCCTTAAAGCTGATTATTCACAGCAATATTCTGCTCACTAATCTTCTCAACAGGGATAGATAGTACCATGGTCTTAAATTTCCATGAAATTGTCAAAATTTCCATCGAAATTTAAATGGTAGTCAATTTCCTTCTTACAGGAGTTAGTATCCCCTCCTTAACGCTGATTATGCAACTTGCTGATTTGTTTACCAAAGCTTTGGGGGGTGCTCGTGTTAAATTTAATTGTAACAAGCTAGAAGAATAGGGTATTCATGCTCCAGCTTGCGGGGGAGCATTAGAAGGTTATTTTAGTCTTTTTGTATTGCTATTAAGTGCGTTAGAATGTTAATTAGTGAGAAGTAAGTGTATTATGGTCATTAAAATGTATTTGATTTGTATTATAAATAGAGGGAGGGACCTATCTTCAAGTTAGGTCATTCATTTAATCAAAAAAGACTAAAATAACTAATAGCATAGGATCACTCCACATATGAATAAAACACACACACAACACAACCAAGCCTTAAGTCCCACTAGGTGGGGTTAGCTACATTAATCTTTTTCCGCCAATTTATGCTATCATGGACACTTTCCTTTGACAAACTCAGGGCCATTAAATCATTACTCACTATCTCATTTCAAGTTATCTTAGGTCCACCCCTACCCCTTCTACTGCCCCTCATAGTAACTAACTCACTCTTCCTCACTAACGCACTATTTGGCCTACGTTGCAAGTTTCCAAACCATTTGAGTCGTCCTTCCTTTATCTTATCTTCTACAGGAGCTATGCCTAACTTACCATGAATATGTTCATTTCTTAATTTATCTTTCAATGTTATACCACTCATCCATCTAAGCATTCTCATCTCGGAAAATTTTACATTTTGGATATGTTGTTTCGTATTATCCCAACATTTTGATCCATATAGCATAGATGGTCTTATAGTCATCCTATAAAACTTCCCAATTAATTTTAAGGGTATTCTACGATCACAAAGCACACTTGAAGTACTTCTCCATTTTACCCAACCTCCTTTAACTCTATGCACTACATCCTCTTCAATTTCTCCTTCAGGTTGCATAATAAATCCAAGGTATCAAATTCTACTAGTGCTATTTATTTCTTCATCATCAAGTTTAACTTCGTCTCCAATATTCCTCCTACTATCACTGAAATTACATTTTATATATTTTGTCTTATTTCTACTTATCCTAAAGCCTCTAGATTCTAAAGCTTCTCTCCATAATTCAAACTTAGTCTCTACTCCATCCCTAGTTTCATCAATTAAGACAATATCATCTGCAAACAACATATACCATGGAACCTCATTTTCGATACTCCTAGTCAATTGATCCATCACTAACGCAAAAAGATAAGGGTTCAAAGCAAATCCTTGATGTACACCATTTGTGATTGGAAATTTTGTAGTATCTCCACCTATAGTCCTTACAATAATCATTACTCCATCATACATATCCTTAATGATATAAGTATACCTATTCCATACACTCTTTTTTTCTAAAACCCACCATAAAACTTCCCTAGGTACCATATCATACGCTTTCTCTAAGCCAATGAATACCATTTACAAATCCCTCTTCTTTTCTCAAACTTTTTCTTTAATCTTCTTACAATATATATAGCATCTGTAGTAGATCTACCAGGTATAAAACCAAATTGATTTTCTGAGACTTTCATTTCTTGCCTTAATCTTTGTTCAACTACCATTTCCTTTAGTTTCATCGTATGACTCATAAGTTTAATTCCACAATCAATTTTGAATATATCCTTTATTTTTGTACATAGGTATTAAAGTGTTTTTCCTCCATTCATCTAGCATTTTCTTAGTTTTTATAATTGTGTTAAATAAATTAGTTACCATATAATTCCATTATCACCCAAGCATTTCTGAACTTCAATTGGGATGATATTCGCTCATATAACTTTTCCATTTTTCATCTTTTTAGTGCAAACTTAACTTCATTAACTTTAATCTTGCGAATAAATCTCATATTTTTAGTTTTTTCCTCATTTTTCAATTCTAAGTTTAAGCTTTCTATTTGATTTTCATTAAATAGCTTACTAAAGTAACTTCGTCATCTTTCTTTTATATCTTCATCCTTAACTAAGACAATATCATCCTCACTACATTTTACATTAGCTAAGTCCATACTTTTTCTTTCTCTAACTCTAGCAAGTTTAAATATATCTCTTTCTCTTTCTTTTGTATCTAATCTATCATACAAATTATTAAATGATCTAGGTTTAGCTTCACTAATGGCCTTTTTTGCATCTTTTCTCGCCTCTTTATACTTTTCAAAGTTAACCATGTTTATACATTATTGTCATGTTTTAAACCAAATTCTTTTGTCTTTACAACTTTTTGGGCATCTTGATCCCACCACCAACTTTTTTTGCTATTCGAGAATCTTCCTCTTGATTCACCTAAAATATTTTTTGCCGTCTTTTTAATAGAGCTAGCTATCCTTCTCCAAAGAGTATTTGTGTCTACACCATTCTCTATAGTCCAATCACCATCTTCGATCATTTTTTATTTTTATTATATATTCTCGCTTTAGGTTCGACCATCTATTTCTCATACACTAGTTTATTTTATCCTTTCTCTTCCATTTTTTAATACATATATCTAACACTAAAACTCTATGTTGTGTGGTTAAGCTTTCACCTTAGATAACTTTACTATCCTTACATGATAAACGATCTACCCTCCTGGTTAAGAAAAATTCTATTTCACTTTTATTTTGTCCACTTTTGAAGGTAATTAAGTGTTCTTCTCTCTTCTTAAAGTATTCATTGTATAAAATCATATGACATAGTAAAGTCTAGGGGTGTGCAAACGGTCAGTTTGGCCAAATTCGGTTAATTAACCGAATTAACCAAATTTTTTTATTAACACTAATCCCTAACCAAACCGATCGAATTAGTTGCTGTAACCGAACCGTACTCAACTGAACCAAATTTTCGGGTAATTTGGTTAACAGAATTTGACTGAATAAATTTAAAATTAATTATGAAAAACAAAATATGATTGCAAATTCGGTTAACCAATTGCCGAAGAGGGATTTAGGGCTGGCCTTCCTAAAAAGTAAAAAACATTAAACATTTAACATATATCATATATTAATATTACTAATTTATATTGGTTAACCGAGTTAAAGATTCCCTATACCCGAACCGAAAACCGAATACCTGAAACTATCCAATTCTGGAACCGAACCGAACCTAACCTATACATTAACCTAACCAAACTAACCGAACTCAGTTGGTTAATTCGGTTAAACCCGAATTATGCTTACCCCTCGTAAAATTTAAGATCATCTCCTTAGACTCATTTTTGTCTCCATATCCATATCCTCTATGTATCCTCTCTTAACTTTTATTATCCCTTCCAACGTGTCCACTCTTATCTGCTCTTATGAATATTTTCTAAATCCCTTATATGCCTTGTATAATACTATCCATATCTTTCCAAAATTGTCACTTAAAATTTTATGCTAAGCTTATTTACATCTACAACACTATCTTTTAAGTTTTTGTATACAATAATTCCTACCCCATTCTTATATTTTTCTTTTCCAGTGTGCCAAAGTTTAAATCTTGACTTATCAATTTCTCTAGCTTTCTTCCTCACCCTCTTAGTTTCTTGAAGGCAAATTATATTAATTTTTCTTCTAATCATTGTGTCCACAATTTTCATGTTTTTACCCATAAGTGTCCCTATATTCCACCCACGTCCAAAATGATGCAAGAACCTTGTCATATTTGACACTGTACCCTGGATGCTAACATGGCGCGCTACTTCAAGACGACAACCTAGCCCACCCTCGCACACTTTTCGCTACACCTGGGTGGTAAAAGTGCAATGCATCGCTCATAGGGACGACCCAACGAATATTCAGTAAGGATTCGTATCATAGTGATCTGAAAAATTTTACGCTACCTGTCAGCTACCTAACACAACCCTCCTCCTTTACCCGGGCTTGGGACCGGATATGTGTGAAAATATTAGGACATTATATACATCACAGGCAGAGTTCACTCCACATATGAATGTGGTAAAAAATTAGAAACACCTAAACATAATTGGAGAGTCTATAGTGAGTAAGGTAGTGCGACTATATTTCTAACTCTATAAAAGGCTAGGTCTCTCTTGTAAAGCCAAGCTAACCCCATTGATAGGCCACCCTAGCCCATGTTTCTCATTTTCGCAAGAGAAGGATCCCAATTTATGGTTTTGGATCAATGGCGTCCGCACGCATGCCTAAAACCCCTAATATACACGATCATGTATTCTATGTTTCAGCAATTATTATTCATTGTGTATTTCATATGATAGATTACTTGGTCACTACTCCCAAGCAGGCTTAAAGACCATTTGAAGAGTTTCACAAGGCTAATCTCCTAATTAGTAGGTTTCCAAATACAAAATCAGTCAGAATTGTAGGTGATGTACATAATGGCAAATCAGTAATAATTGTTTGTAACGAACATAATTCCAGATTAGTCGTAACTTCCGGTAAGCACCTAACGACAAATTAGTGACTATTGGTGGTAATGGACAGAATGGCCACTTAAATACAATTGCATGTAATTAAAAATGATTTAACGACATTCTCATAACAGACATGGTCACCTATCAAATGCCAGGGATTATCATCACAGGGCCCCATGCTCATGCATTTCATACAATTGCTACCATTATAGTATGAAGACTTTTTTGATTTTTTTTTTTGGGGTGATGGGGAAAAAAAAAACTTCACTAACATAAATGAGGGAAAATTAAAAAGAGTGGAGGATAAGATACCCTCCTAAAAAACAGTTACAATAAAGCACCCCCTTCAATGCCCCTGAAGATCAGACAGCAAAACTCCCAGAAAGAAACACAAGTGCAAGGAAGCTGTTCTTCCATTAAAAATTCTTGCATTCCATTCAGTCCACAAAGTCCAAAAAAGGAGCAAAAATAGCACATATTTATAATATTATCCCTCTTTTACTCCTTCCAAAACCTCAAAACCACACCAACAAAAAAGCGTCAACAGTCCGTGGAAGCACCAGTGTCTCATCAAAAACTGAGAACGATAAGCTCAAAAGCTGCTTTGCCAACCAACAATGGAGAAACAAGTGATCACTAGTTTCACTTGACTCTAAACACATAATACTAATCTCTGGATCAGTACCCTTATACCTCCCCATATACAAACATATCATTGGTATTGAGACAATGTCCATGATATTGAATGGAACCTTGGCCTTCCAGACAAAGTTGTTCAAGGGAAAATAAGAAGGGTTTGGGGTCATCAAAAAATGAGAAAGAAAAGATTTTTTGGAAAAAGAACTGAAAAAAACCCCAATCCAAATCCTCAAAATCAGTTCTTGTTTATGGAACAAAAGAATCCAGCACTCAACAAAATGGTCAGATCATCAACCTCTCTCGCATTAAGGTATCTAAAAAAATGAAAAACCCAAAAAAAAAGAGCCCATCCAAAGAATAAAGTACATTAATCAGGGCATTATGCATGGAGGACCTCCTAGAGAGAGGAGGGACCAAAGATTCCAATGAGATTTCACCCACCCAATTGTCCTCCCAAAACCAAATTAGATACTCGTTTCCAACTAAGAATAGGGTCAGAGGATAGAAGAAGGGAACAACCTGTGAAATAAACTTTCAAAGGCTTAAATAAAAAGCATTGCCACTACCTCTAGTATCCCAAGCATTCTGATGCAAACCGTACTTGCTTCTAATTACCATGCCCCGTAAGGAATCAACCTCCACGAAGAACCACCATAACCATTTTCCAACTAGAGAAATGTTTTTAGACACATCCCTGAGGCCTAAACTCCCTTTAGGCTTAGGTCTTCTAACCCCATCCCAACTAAAAAAATGATCCCTCTTCTCCTCCCCAATACCCAACAACCCAAAAAAAAATCATAAGCCTCTCTGGGGCAGCATCCACTCCCTCATGAACAAAGAGCGAAAAAATAAATGGGGATATTAATAAGATCCACATTGATGAGAGTAATGCAACCCCCTCTACGGTATGGTCTTAAATTTCCACAAAATTGTCGAAATTTCCGGTTTCCATCACCCTCGAAATGAAAATGGGAGTCGATTTATGTCGAAATTTCAAAGAATCATCCGAAATTTACTGAAATCTCAAAAATCTTAGTGAAACTTGTTGAAATTTTAACTATAAAATGAAATTTCCTCGGAATTCAAATGAGATACTTAGGAGTGAAGTGAAATTTTCCTCTTTTAATTTATTTTACTTTTTTTATCGAAATAAATTATTATTACAAGGGCTTTTAAAGTTATATAAAAAAATAAACTTATAGCGACATTTTATTCAACCATTAATGTATAATTTACCACTATTTGTATAATAAATAAATATTTAAATAATTTATGAATTTCATTTGTATTAACTAAATATGTTTAATACACATTATCTTACAAAAATGTTTGATAGACATTGTACTACAACTTTTCCGCCTCATACACAAATAGATGTATTTAACTTGTAATATATTAGTCCTGAAACTTACATTATTATGTCTATTAACCATTTATAAAGTTTCATAAAAGAATTCCATGTTTTACTACTATTTTTGTTATTTTTTCAAATCGAAATCGAAATTGACATCAAAATTGAAATTTCCAAATTTTTGCACCTTTGAAATTTGAGAGGAAATCAAAATTTAAAACCTTGCTCTAAGGATAAATATGCCCTTTTTCCAATCCTCCAATCTACTACCTACTCTCTCCACCACACAATCCCAAAAGGTAGAGAAATTAGGATTCTCACTAAGAGGACAACCCAAATACATGGCCAATTTAAATTAGTACAACCATCAGAGACAGCAAAACCCTCTTAACTCACCCCTCCTCATATCAATGCCCACCATCCCACTTGTAGATATGTTGATCTTCAATCCTAAAATTTTCTCAAAAATTTTAAACCTAAAACCTCTCAAAATTTCACAACACCATCCTGTAAAAAGGAAGGGTATCATCAAGAAAACTAAAGATGACAAAGAAATCATCTCAAGGCATTGAGCATGACTAAGCATTCTACTCAATCTATCAACTACTAGTGCAAGGGGAGGAAAAAAAAAAGGAGAGGGACTCCCTCATCTCAACCTCACAAGGCCTTGAACAACTCCCTTGGTTGAACATTCACTATGACAGACAGTTAGTGGATAAACAATCTTCAACCAACTCCTTCAAACCTGTCCAAACACTTCTTAGCCATCACATAGTCCAAAATACATCAACTCATGATATAATAGGCTTTTTCAAAATCCAAATTAAGCAAGACACCCCTCCCTCCCCGCCTCCTCACACCCTCCACCAATTTGCTGGCAACCAAAACATCTAAAATCTATCCTTAATGAAAGAAGATTGTTCCAAAGTATACCTCCTAACACCTCTCCCAGCCTCTTAGATAAAACCCTAGCCAAGATTTTATAAAGACTAAAGTCTCTCACCCTCTTATAACACTTCTTAGAAACAAGGACGATAAAAGCAAAACTTACCCCCCCCACCCCCCCCCCCTTCTCCACACCACCCCATGCCAATGAAACTCATGAAAAAATCCCATAATATCCTCTAGAATCACCTCCCAACTATCTTGAAAGAAAGCCATACTGCCATACTAAAACCATCAAGGCCCAAAGCCTGTTCTCTCTCCACGTCAAACATATGCCCCCTAACCTCCTCTATATCAAAAGGTCTCTCCAACCAAACAGCAAGTTCCTAACGAACTAGATACTAATTGAAGCCCTCTAAGATCAAAATGTTTGCAAAATTCTCACAAAAAGCCTCTCATAGAATCTATAATTGCCTCCCCAATTGGTTTGGACTCTTGTGCCACACTTCCCTAGCCTAACTCCCAACTCCTTAATAAAGCTCTTCCTCATTCTCCCATTGGCAATCCTATGGAACAAGTTGGTATTACAATCTTCATCCTTCACCCACTTAACCCAAGATTTCCATCCCCAACTAAAACCTTCTTGAAAAAGGATTAAATCCAAGTCATTAATAAAGTAACTCCTTGTAGCCATATCCACTTCACTAGCCAAACTACACTCCTCCCACCTATCCCAACACTCGATCTTAGCAAGTATCCCATTCTTTTTCTCTTCTAAGTTACCAAAACATCTTTATTCCACAATATCAAGTTGTTTTTCATGAAATTTAACTCATTCATTTTTAAACCTGCCCACCCCTCGACACTACTGTCTTTCCACCAAATCTTAACGGACTGAAAGAATGATGCCTTTACCATATTTCCAATTTTTAAATGAGGTAGAGCCCCATTGACTAGGACTAGCATCCAACAGATCTAGGCAATGATCCAAGGCTTGCCTAACTAAAGCATTCACAGAAATGGAAAAAGATTTAACTACAAATCATCGATACATGCTACTCTAGTGTCCCATACAATGACCCCCCCCCCCTTTGTAAAAACCCCAAAAAGAGATATAAAATATTAGTGGAATGAATTCCAAAAAAAATAAAAAAAAATTTAAAAAAAAATTAAATTAATTTTAATTAATTAATTAATTAATTAAACATATTTAAAAAAATGAAAAAAATAATAATTAAAATTAATTTTTATTTTATTAATAAAAATATAATAATAATATTATTATTATTATATTCATCCTCCTGAAGCTTCAGCAAGCTTCAGGAGATTCAAATTCAATTTAATCTTCTTCTTCTTCTTCTTCTTTACCTTTTTTTTTCTTTTCTTTTCTCTGCAACTTCTGTAATCTCTCTCTCTCTCCTCACGTTCTCTCTCCCTCTCTAATCGATTTCGTAACGGATTTTCGCCCGATCGAAAATATGAAGATACCACTGGACTCCATTCGCCGCTGCCGTCATTTCTACCGGAGCGGATCGGTGGTAGGAGCGGCATAGGCGTATTCCCTGAGGTAAACCATTTTTCCCTTTTTCTTTAATTTCTTGCAAAATATAAGTCCAATTGACGAACGGACACCACCACGAGAATCTAGGGATGATTCTCTACAAGTCTAGTGGGACGGAATTCTCGTGGGGGTGTCGGGTCAAAACCCCAAATTTGAGGTGCAGCAATTATTAAGGGGCTTATTTTTAATTAATTAGCATTAATTTAGAAATACTAAAATATTAAGCATCTAGGACTGAAGTAAGATTTATGAAATTTAGGGCTCGGGTGAGCACCGTGGGTGTAATTTTAGGACCCGCAGGTAAAATTTGAAAAATTAAGTACGGATATTAAATAATAGTTTAAATATTAATTTGAGGTATATGAAGCTTAGGAAATGCTAGATGAGTATTATTTTGGAGAAACAGATTAATTAATCTGGGGAAATGTAAATTTCAGGAGTTGAATTTCGGGCACTAAGGGCGTAGGATTTGGGTCCTAAAGAATTTCTCAATAGTCAGGTAAGGGAATAAATTAAAACAGTAATTTTTCATGCAAATTATTATTGATTATGAGTAAATTTATTTTCAGAAAAGCATATGTTATATTGTGTATTACGAATGAAATGTACGATTGGGAAAATACTGCTATGATGATTAAAATGTATATGTATGTATGAAATATAAGGAAATCACGATTTTAGAATATGAAGTATGACTTTTAACAGCATATGTGTGGCATGAATATTATTTTATGTGAAATGTATTATAATGTAAAAGATTTTACGAACAAAACATGTTTTCAGGTATTATGAAAAGGTGAATTATGTTGTGATGGTTTTGACGATTATATGATAAATGATGTATTTTCAGAATATATATACCTGAAACAATTTTGGCGCAAGGCCATATATTTATGTTATCGGCACGAGACCGTATTTATGTTATTGGCGCGAGGCCATGTATTTATGTTTTCGGCACGAGGCCGTATCTATGTTTTCAGCACGAGGCCGTAATGATGTTATGTATGATCATGTATTATATGTTTTCACAACCAGGATATTAGTTTAGTTCAAACCAGGAGCTCGGTACCGTAGCTATGGGTTAATTTTGGCACGAAGCCTTATTAGTGCTACCGTCCCACGAGGGGATGGGAGATGGATAGTCGATGTGACTTTCAGTAGAGTGTGGACGTCCACCTGGCAGTCCGGACTAGGGTGTGGCGGGCCCATTGTACTTACAGACATATTTGATTCGGCAGTGGTCGGCCAGCCATTGTCGGGTCCCACCTTCGGGTTGCACAACCCGTCATGGAGGGTAATACATGACACCAGCTAGCTATTCATCTTGGGTTTGTTTTCAGTATTACAATTATAACAGATGATTTTATGTATGTTATGATTTATTAACAGATGTGAAAATATATGTTTACCTAGTATGATATGATGATGTTTATAGAATTATGAAATGTACTGTATACGTATAAATGCATTAAATATTCATGTTCCACACAACTGTATTTAGTTTATTTTCCCTTACTGAGAAGTGTCTCACCCCCAAAATTAATTAATTTTTCAGGAGCCCCTGAGGGACCGGCGGGTCAGGGCCGCCGTTGAGCTAGTGAAATTACCCTGTGAGAAGGGTAAGATTTTGTAATAGGGTCAGAGTAATTTTGTGTTTGACCCTAGAGATATTTTGATATATGTGAGGATGTATAGAATGCTCTGGTATTATGTCTTATGATTGGATGTTTAAGATTTTATGTTTACTGCTACTAGGTTTTCTGCTGTATTTGACAGGTGTCCCCGCTACCCACAGGTTCGGGTTGACCATTTTATTTATTATGTGATATTTTATGTTAAGAAATTGTGGGACGTTACACCCCCCCCCCCCCCAAAAAAAAAAAAAAAAACCCCAAAAAACCCACTTTAGAGGAAGAGCAAAACGCCCAATCTTTGAACCTAGAATTGCAAATACTTCTCACCAAAAAACTATCCACCACCCCTTGCCTTGGATTCCTAAAGGAACAAGATATCAAGGGAAACTCTATTGATTAACTCACTGAAACTCTACGCTCCCTACTACTCCATAACCCCCAAGCATTCCAAGAGAGAATCTTCATTAACTAATTAAGGCAAGCTACTAGCTCTCTACTCAACTTCAAAGGTTTTTCACCTCTACCAATTTCCTCGTTATGGTTCATTATGTTGAGGCTTAACTTATCAAGAAGGGTCTGCCCAGCTATCCCTCTCATCTCCTCGAAAGTCCATAGCATGATGCTAGTGCCACTATTTGGTTGAACCCCTTAAGCTCAACAAAGAATTAAAAGAAGTGAAAAAAAAATTTTAAAAATGAGTGGGAAGAATACATTGAGAAGTAGCAACATTTATTGAGCAAGCCCCAAGAAGTTCATTACCAAGATTACAAGCCGCATCATCTTGAAGACTTGAGAATCAAATGTGGGACTATAAACAAAGACGCACTAGAATTAACCATGTATAATTTTGACTTGGTTCCTCCAAAATCCATGCCTCATCAATGCTCTAAACTCCCATTAAAGCATTATTACCATGAATGACAAATATTGGGGCCTCACAGTTCAGTCCCTACCCTTCCTTCTCCAACTTCTAACATTATACTTGTTGTTTTTTTGCGAAATTCCCTGGCATTGGTAGTCTGAGATGTCTATGTGCTTCAATGGTTATAGTAGTAAACCCTCCTCAAAATCATTAGATTGAAGAGATATGTTCTCCTCACCTCTACTTCAAGGGAGAGAGGCTCCAATTGATCAAATGACAGAGGCCCTTCTCCTCCCACTTCAATTCATCACCCCAATCCTCATCATCTCATTTTGCCTTCATGTGAGCCTCCGAAAAGCAATGTAACACCAAATTAGGTTCCATCACATCTCCATTTCAATCGTCTTCAACAAGCTTTTTGAGTTCCTCTATCTACTCTCATATTCCCCAAATTCTAAAACAATACAGCTCTACGAGACCCCAACCTTCTGCTTGGAGTTACCATTAAATCAAGGCGACCTCTCTAGCTCTACTACGAACCTAGAGAATCCTAGGCCCACCCAAAAATCCATTAGGCTAGGAACTATTCAATTGAGTGATCTCCGTAATTGGGCTTAAAATAGCTAGCTCATTACTTGTTGGATTTGGCTAGGTCCAACCCCCATTAAGACACCTTATGCTAGGCCTTCCTACATAGTTTTGGTAACCTAACATGCAAGATGGGCCTCACCATCCTACCCCAAATTAATGGCTTTTCTTCACTCAACCTTAGGTTATGAGCTCTAGTGATGTGCCATGCATATCTCCATTCACAACTTTTAAGAAGTTTCCCCTTATAACAATAGAATCTAATGGAAGAACCACTAATTTCTTGCCTTGACGAAGAATGCCAAAATTGTGTTCTTGCCTTCCATATCTCTCTTTGTCAAAAAACCTCCATCACCATATCCAAGGAACCTATAAACGATTTGCCTACACTATGGCTGCTATTAGGCAACTCCGTGAACCATAACCTATGACTCACGTTCATAGAACCATCATCCAAACACCTAGGCTTCTTCTCTTCAACTACATTTTGCAATGCAATTCTTGCTTCACTTGCTTTGCTTCCCTCTAGTCAACCCTCCACCGAGTCAAGAATGTTCTTCCGCCCTATGGCCCCCTTACCATCCAACACACAAATCATTTGAATAGCCCCTATTTAGAATTAGAGGTATAAATGAGTCAAGCCTACTCGCAAGCTACTAAAACTCAACTCATCCCCTAACTCGACTTAACTTGACTCAATTCTACTCGAGTTTGAGTCGAGCTCGAACTACTTGAGTATTTTAATAAGTTGAGTTTGAGCTTGACAATAGTATTCAAGTCAAGTTTCAAGACTAACTGAGCTTTTTAATTTTATTATTTTTATATTACATAGGTCATATAGTATATATTTTATAAATATATTCAATATTATATGTACATAATATATATTTATGCATGTATTTAATATTAATTTATAATTAATTTAGGCATAATCAAGTCAAGCTCGAGTTTTAATAACTGCCGAATCAAGTTCGAGTATCTTACTATGTTGACTCAACTTGACTCAAATACACCCCTATTTAGAATCTTCTCCAAAGAAAAAAACAACAAAAGTTGTTTGCTTTTAACCATAGAAAATGAAATGAGTTGGTGCCCTAAAGGACCTCACCAATGGAGTTGGGGTTTTGGATAACTCCTTCATAAGCTATTATATTCCTCAATCAAAATAAGAATAGAATAACAACATGCTCATTGATCTCATTGAAAGAACTTCCTTTTTCCTTGTAAGAAAACCGTTTTGTTGATTAAAATAACTAAATCCCACATGAAACCTTGAAAAAAATTGTCAAAGAGAAAAAATGATCTTGACGATCAAAAGCTCTATGGAAATCTTATCCAACAATTAGAAAAATGCAACAGATACTCCCTACAAGCCATCAACGAAGAGAGTCACATAATTTGTGTCATTGCTTCCAACTAAGATGATTAGTTTTCAAATCTAGACCATATGAAATCTATAAGGGGTTCATCGAACATATTCTCCACATAGTAACTATCATTTATAGTTACGAATAATGGTTAAACTCTTATCATCCTAATACACTCATTGCATTTTTCATTTTCCTAAAACTGTTTTTTGCATTTGCAAGCAGCACCCTGCCAAACACACATAATGGATTCCCAGAAAAAATGCTTGAGTATATACATAGAAGATGATCCTACTCTAGATGGTGAGATAATGAGAAGTAAAATCTAAATTATGCAGGGGAATAATTAGCCTTAAGACTAGCGATTTTAGTTTTTAGCCTAGGACATTTAAATCATATGGCTCAGTGCACAGTTTTATTCATTAACCAGAACCACAATCCAGCACATTAAATTAGTTAGCCTGGACAACAATTTTTCAGACCGGTGCATTAATAATTTAACTTAGCGTACAGATTTCAGCATGGCATATTAAATCATGTGGCCCATTGCACAGTTTTCAGCCTAGCATATTTTGAGACAATTAGCCTAAAGCATAGCTTGGTGCATTAAATCATTTAGCTTAGAGAACAATCTTTCATCCCAGTGCATTCAATAGTTTACATCAGTGCACAATTTTTAGCATGATGTATTAAGTCATGTAATCTAGTGCATGGTTTTCAGCCAGTGCATTTAAATTATTGAGTCTTAAGCATAGTTTTTTTAGCTCAATATGCATAAACTGTCCAGCATGTAAGCTCGTGACATTCTAGTGAGACCTTCATCTCAAAAAAGCTCAGCCATAGATCAAGCTAACGTCAAGTCAGCTCAATACAACCCCAAACCAGCCCAGCCACATGTCAATTTAGGTAGACTTCAAACTAGTCTAGCCTCAAGTCAACGTAACCCAAACAAAAATTTTGTTCCAACCTCAAGTTAGCTCCACCCAAACTCAACTTAGCCCGAATTCAAAACAAGTTTGACTCACAGATTAGCTTGACATCAAACAACTCTTCCTTAGAAGTCAGCTCAGCTCAACCTTAAATTAGCTCAATTCAACTCTGCCTCTGAGTCAGCTCTATCCCATTAGTGCAGCACGTACACTCACACATGACACATTAATAAGTCTAGCATTTAGGCTCGGCATAAGGGTGAAAAGAACTCACGAAGACCTATTTCTCAGTTCTTACTCTTGATCGAAGGGTCATGTCCCAACTTAAGGGTAAAAGGTGCTGGTGTAAACCTTTTCTCAACTCCTTACTCCTAATCCAAGCATAGAAGGAAGTGGCAAAGACTGATTCTCGGTTCTTAATCCCAATCTAAGAGTTGCATCTAGACATAAGTAAAAGGGGTTGGTCATGAATTATTCTCAATTTTTTACTCTCAAAACAAGGGTAAAAGGAACTTGTGATTTATTGCTGATCTAAGGGTTGCTCCTAACTTAAGGCTACAAGGGCTTGCTGTTGCTGAAGACACGTTCACAACTTCCGACTCCCAACCAAAGGGTCAAAGAAGCTAGTAAAGGTCTATCAACAACTTGGTTCCCGAGTTGTTGATGATCAAGGATAGACACCCAAGCAAAGTCAACTTTTGACATCAAAAAATTACAAACTAAAGTTGTGTCTCAATCAACTTCTTCCCACAAAAGGAAAGAGGGAAAAATGGAAAAGACAAAGTGAGGAATTGAGGAAATGGGCATGCAGATCCCCCGCCCAGCAGAAGACATGCAAGCACCAAGCCATTCCAACGTTCTGCTATCTGCACAAATCGAGAAAGAATTCTACAAACACTCCAGAATTAATTGATCATGATAAAGACATAGTAACCCTGGCAGTGATAAATCAGCCAAGAAAACAAAAAGAGAAAAAGAAAAATAAAATAAAATAAAAAAAGCTACAGACCAAATGCAAGTAACCAAAACAAGTAAACCCACATCAATTGCGAAGCATCAGTGCCATATTAATGTCTAATCAGACATATGGCCACCAGAAGAAGATGTTACAAAAGATAACCTGAGCAAAGCTGACAATGAGGTGGCGGAACTTGGGGTGCCAGAGTGCCTCTTTCTTGAGCCGATTAGCTATGGGTTTAGACAGGGTTTTGAGAGCGAGGGTTCCCAGCTTCACCACAGGTAAAATCATCCCTTTCTCTCTGTACAGGTGCGCGCGTTCACAGGTTTTTTGAGTTCGTATTGGGACTTGTAGAGGCAGAAGCAGGGAACGATTATGAGCAAAGTTGAAGACAGCATCTGAGAGGACTCAGGAATCGAACCGCGCTGGCACACCGCATATGGTCCCGCACAAGGCATTTTACGCATGGATGCCTCAAGAAGCTGAGGAACAGAGGAAGATCATTGCGCTTTTTGTTCTCTCTTTAGCTCATGAATTAATGTTTGATTATTAAGAAAAGTAAATTAATAAATAAAAATATGATTTTTTTGAATTATTTATATTTAATTTTTTAAAATTTTAATTAATTTTTTAATAATATTTAGTGTAGAAAGAAAATATAATAAAAAATGAGTTTTATTTTTATTTTTCTTTCCATTCATTTTCCCAATTAAAACTCTTGATCCAAACAGATTCAAATGGTTCTATTTATAAATTCAGAATTTGAAACAACTTATAAAAAAATATTTATTTAAAAATATATCTTAAAAAAATTTTAATAATAAGTATTTATTTCTAAGAAAATAATTTTAAAATATATACTTAATTAAATGTAAATTAAATATTAACTATTGGCACAAATATTTAATAATAAGTATTTTAAAAAAACATTTTAAACAGTAGCTAAGCCCTTTCTACTGTTTCGCAAACTTCTAATCTACTCTGCAATTGGTTCATGGAATGAAATTAAAGAAGAAAAATAATTAAGAAAGAAATATGATCAAAAATAGAAATACTTCTACAACAATTTTGATGATTTATTCCTATTAGCATTATGCCAAAGCAAATTAGGTTCCAAAGGGAGTTGCCATGACCATTTACCAATTATGTAAATGTATTAGACAAAAAATTACCTATCTTAGTGAAGCACTTCAATCTCTAGTGATATCCTGAAAAGGATAGAATCTCTTAAAACAGACAACACGATAAGTCCAAAAAAAATGTCAAAGTAACAAATCATATCCAAATGAATTCTATTGAAAAACTCTCCCCTAAAAGAATTCTAGCATTTATTCCCAGCCAAATTCCTCACAATATACCAATAATGAATTTTGATTACTTGATATTCAGTAAAACCATCAAGATTCCACTCATAAAGTGATCCTCCACTAAAACTTCTTTCCTCTTTTATAGGTTCATTTTCAAATAATAAACTTTGAAAAGTTAGTTTCTTGTAATAAGTTCTTTGACTTTTGTTCTTTCAAAAATTATTGTTTATTTTGTTAAGCACAACTGCTACAAGTATTATTCAAGATCAAACTGGAAATGTCAAGATTAATTTTCAACCTTTATTAACAATAAGTAGAAGTGTAGGTCAATCTTCAATGTCAAACATAATAGAAGACTTAGGAAGAAAAAGTATTTCAAGCATATTATAAACTTAAAGGAATTAATTTCGAACCAGAAGTTCCTCAAGGATATTACTCTGAAGAACTTAACTCACCAACAATGTCTCAAGCCTTAGATGAAGAACAAAGAAAAGCCTTAAAAGAAGAAGGTCAAAGAAGAAATTTATTAACAATAGATAAAAAGTTTGAACCAAACATGGAAATCTTAAGAAAAGATTATAAACATAAATTGAATAAGAAAAATAGAGATGAATTTTTGGAAAAATACAGTAAGGAAGAAAGAGAAAAAATAAGAGAAGATTGGATAGAAGAAATACAAAAAACTCAAAGAGATATCTTATTTTTTTACGTATGTTAAGAAAAGGCAAGAAGTCAATGTTGTTCATAATAATAAGTGGAAATTATTAGATAATAACTATGTATCATCTACACATCCACCAAAAGATTTTTTCAAAATTCCATACAAAGGAACAGAAGTTATTGCATCACCTTATAAAGAAACCAAGAATACCAATAATGAATTTGATCAATTAGTTAGTCAAATAATTACGTCAATCAAATGTTACAATCACTTGCAAACCAAATAACAAGGATGGAAAATCTTTTGGAAGAGAAATTAGAAGTTAAAAATAATAATGTTTACGAAAAAGGAGAATCAAGTAAAATTAATAAACAACCACCTTTATTCAAAACTTTCTCAATACCTAATATAGACTTTAAACTTGAATCTAAAGAAGAAAAGATTATAGGAAAGATTGAAGAAATGTTTAAAAAATGTAATTTGAATGTTTTAAGTAAAGAAGAAGCTATTCATAATTTAGAAGAAAATTTTAAAGAAGAAAATTATGAGATTAACAAAATAAACAATAATTCTTGGAAGAACAAAAGTCAAAGAACTTATTACAAGAAACCAACTTTTCCAAGTTTATTATTTGAAGATGAACCTATAAAAGAGGAAAGAAGTTTTAGTGGAGGATCACTTTATGAGTGGAATCTTGATGATTTCACTGAATATCAAGTAATCAAAATTGTTCAACAAATGTCATTAGTAGCCGCCGCTTATAAATACAATGATCATAGAACATCAGAAATTACTATTGTTGAATTATTAGTTCAAGGTTTCAATGGATCATTAAGATCTTGGTGGGACAATTATCTCACTCAAAATGAAAAAGAAAGTATTTTTGGAGCAATCAAAATAAAATAAGAAAATGGTCAACCAACCCAGGTTAGTGATGCTGTCTCAGCATTACTGTGGACCATATTAAAAGCTTTTGTGGGAGAATCAAATGATTTAGTTGAGAAAAATAGTGTCATTCTTGTTATTCTAACTTGTCCAAAATTATCAGTCTTTTCATGGTACAAAGACATTTGTTTTGCAAAAGTTTTAAGTAGACCAGATGGAAGAAGTGGATTTTGGAAAGAAAAATTCATAGGAGGATTACTAAAATTATTTGCTCAAAGAGTTTGTGACATACTTAAAGACAACTTAGGAATAGACTATGAAAGAATTACTTATGGTCAAATAATTAGTGTCATTAATTATGAAGGATTAAGACTTTGTAATGAATTAAAAATACAATCTCAAATGAAGAGTGAATTTAAAAGAAATAAAGGAGAATTAGGATATTTGTGTACTCAATATGGATACGAAAAGATCCAAGCTCCTTCAAAATGACATAAGCATCATAAGAAATTTCATAAGAAGACAACTAGAAGATATTATAAAAATTATGATAAAGAATATTACAAGAAGAAAAAGAGAAAATATTCAAATCCTTCCAAATCTTATATAAAGGGAAAACAAAATATAAAGATAAAAAAGAAATAACTTGTTACAAATGTGGAAAGAAAGGACATTATGCAAAAGATTGAAGAGTGAAGCAAGAAATAAAAGAATTAAATTGTGGAGAGGATCTCAAAAGAAAAATAATCTTATTAATCATAAGTAGTTCATCAGAATTTGAATTAGTTGAAACATCTTCTAAGCCAGAAGAAATTATTCATAATATTCAAGAGACATCATTAGATTATTCAAAATCTTCATCCGAAGAAGAATGCTATGAAGAAATTGGATTTTTCCATTGTAATAAATGCTCAAAAAACATTAATGTTATTACAAAGGAAAGTGAAGATAGGCTTGAAATGATTGAATATATTAAAGATCCTAAGATTAGAAATAAATATTTAACAAAATTAAAAGAAAGATTAACTAAGCAAAAGACACCAAAATTTGAAGAAGGGTATAATCTTAACAAAATAATCAAAAGATATAATAAAAAAGAATCATTAGAAGAAAATAAGACTAATCAACCCACTATCCAAGACTTACAAAGAGAAGTAAACAATACAAAAGAAGAAATAAAAAAGATAAAAAATGAAATGGATAAGTTACAAACAAAAATTAAAACTTTAGAAAAAGGAAAAGCAAAAGTTGAGTTGATAGAATCAGAAGATGAAGAAGAAGATTATACACCACCAGATTATGAAAAAGAAATTTTCTTTGGATACTTATCAAAAGTAAATATACACAAATGGTATACAGAAGTAAAAATAGTTATTAATAAGACATTTGTATTAGTTGCTCATGCCTTATTAGACACAGGCGCTGATATGAATTGTGTACAAGAAGGACTAATACCTACTTCATATTACGAAAAAACAAATACACAACTTTATGGTGCCAATGATTCAAAATTACACATAAATTACAAGATAACAGATGTTCATATATGTAACCAAGAAATATGTTTGAAGACAACCTTCATACTTGTCAAAAATATACAACAGGAAATTATTTTAAGAACACCTTTCTTTACGTTGATATACCCATTTTAAGTTGAGAAAAGGGAATACATACAAAAATTAGTGGTCAAAAGATTACGTTTGAATTCATAGAAAAAATGAAAGAAAAAGAAGTCAATACTTTAAAAGATTTGGCTATTAAAAGAGTTAATTTGATCAAACAAAAAGAAAAACATATTAAACAATTATCAAAAGAAATTTATCATAAAAAGGTTGAAGAAAGAATTCAAACACCAGAGATCAAAAGTAAAATTGATCAATTTAAAGAAAAATTAGAAAAAGAAGTTTGTTCAAACTTACCTAATGCATTTTTGTCAAGAAAGAAACATATGGTACGATTATCGTATGTAAAAGATTTTACTGAAGACAAAATACCTACAAAAGTAAGACCTATACAAATGAATGATGGGTTATTAAAATACTGTAAAAAGGAAATCAAAGATTTATTAGACAAAAAATTAATTAGAAGAAGTAAATCTCCTTGGAGTTGCTCTGCTTTCTACGTTCAAAATCAAGTTGAAATAGAAAGAGGAGCCCCTAGAATTGTCATAAACTACAAACCTTTAAATAAAGCCCTTCAATGGATTAGGTATCCAATACCTAATAAAAAGGATTTATTGAATAGGCTTTGCATAGTTGTAGTTTATTTAAAATTAGATATGAAGTCAAGATTTTGGCAAATACAGATTGCTGAAGAAGATAAATACAAAACTGCTTTTACTGTCCCAGTTGACCATTACGAATTGAATGTAATGCTCTTTGGGTTAAAGAATGCTCCATCTGCATTTCGAAACATTATGAATGAGATTTTCAATCCCTATACAAAATTTACAATTGTATACATTGACGATGTCCTTGTATACTCTGAATCAATAGAACAACATTTTAAGCATTTAAACATTTTTTATGAAGTTATTAAAAGAAATGGTCTGGTTGTCTCACAACCAAAAATCAAATTATTTCAAGTTAATATAAGATTTCTTGGTCATAACATTTATCAAAACACTATTACATCAATCCAAAGATCATTAGAATTTGCAAACAAATTTTCAGATGAAATTAAAGACAAAAATCAACTTAAAAATTTTTTAGGATGTCTTAATTATGTTGCAAACTTTATTCCTAATATATAAATTTTACTAAAACCCTTGTTCAAAAGATTAAAGAAGAATCCATCTGCGTGGACAGAAGAACTTACGCAAGTTGTTATAAAGGTCAAAAATTTAGTCAAAAGTCTACCATGCCTCAGTTAACCTGACCTAAAAGCCTTTCTGATCGTAGAAACAGATGCCTCTGATGTTGGATTTGGAGGTATTCTCAAATAGAGAATGGATTCTAAAGAAACCCTGGTTAGGTTTCATTCAGGTGCTTGGTCAGGTTCTCAAACTAATTACTCAACGGTTAAAAAATAAATTTTATCAATTGTTTTATGCATACAAAAATTTCAAGATGATTTGTTTAACAAAGAATTTTTACTTCGAGTTGATTGCAAAAGTGCAAAAGATATTTTAGAAAATGATGTTAAAAATTTGGTTTCAAAACATATTTTTGCCAGGTGGCGAGCCATTCTTTCTGTTTTTGATTTCCAGATTGAATTTATCAAAGGTTCTTCAAATTCAATACTAGATTTTTTAACAAGAGATTTTCTATGGGGAAAAAATGGCTAGAAGATAGAAGGCCAGTGACTATTATTCAAAAGAAATCCCCCCTTCAAAAGCTTCACCCTCAAAACCTTCAGAAGTTATTCCTGTATACAACAGGTACTCACCTCTCATAAGGCCACCAAACCTACAAACACCATCCTTCAGAGAAATTATGGAAGGACAAGTACCTTCCCCTCAACAGTCTCCTTCTCAAAAGTTTTCAAAAGGATATTTTATCAAAGATATCTTCGAAGATCGATTTCCCATTGAACCTAAATGGGATTCATCTTCCCCCTTTAAAGTTATCAAGAAATGTTTCTTTCTTGGTTGTCAGTTTGATACTCCAGACACCCTAAAGAACAGAAGATTTTATGAACTTATTTTGGTTGAAACAAATTCAGCCATAATCGATTATACTTATGATCTACAAGATGCTTCAAAAATAAAGATTTTAAAAATCATTACTCCTTCTGAGTGGGGTCAGCACCCACGCGTCTCCAAGAAGTTTAAGGGAGTTTGTCCTTCAAACTTACGATTATCAAGATTACGTCAAAGCCTAGTTCTTTTCCTTGTATGTCAGAAATTTTTCTCATTCTTGGTTTATCCACTTTGATCAAAAAATTATCAAACACTTTCCCAGATGGTTCCTCTTATGGTTCAATTTCTTCAAACCAGAAAGAGAAAATTTCTCAAAAGTTATTCAAGATGATTTTGACCTATTTCAAAAGAATTTCAAGTTCCCTCCTAATTATTGAAAAGACTCTGCAAGTTTACTATATTTCTGCCCAATATTCATGATCACCTGGATCACCTGCTAGGACTATGTAATAGTTCCTCTTGAAGACAACCCCTCAGGACACACAAAAGTGTTGCGAAGAATTTTCAAAGTGCGTTGGTGGGATAAGTTCTCCATGCTTGAAGGAAAGGTCCAAGCATGGCTGGTTCAGTCTCTTACTCATGAAAACCCTTATCTTATTTCCAAAGACAAAAAGAAGGTTTTTGAAGACAATGATACTATGTCAATAGTATCATCAAGAAATTCAAAATCAAGCACAAAGTCAAAATTACTCAAGAAGCTCGCACAACTTGAATCAGACAATTTTGATTCATCAAAGGATCAAGAGTCTCCCAGAGCCGTTGATTTCAATCTACTTAGATCTGACATCGACACCTGGTACAAATTTATTCATGATGACCAGGAGGAAACCTCCTTGAAGAAGCTTGCTTCAAGAAATGACATCCTGACAATTTTATCAAGCAGAGACCAGCAGCTGAACCCAATTGTCAAAAGTTGCTACTCTCCTTTATCAAAAGCAAGATTCCAGTTTTCTGTTATTTTATTCAAAAGATGAAGACTTTTTACACCCGTCCACCTTTCGGCCAGGGTTGTAATTTCTTTCTATAGTAAATTAATTGTTTAGTTAAAGGTGGTGGGTCTCCACACAAATGTAGTCATCCATGTGCTATCACATTTAATTAAAGCCTTTTGTCTTATTGCGTCGGCTCGCTTATCTTGTAAGGATTCTTTGATGACTTTAGTGGACAATGGGGCCCAAAAAGCACCCGCACTAATTCACCCCGGATTCCAAATGGTTTCAATTTCGATCCTTTGTTTCTATAAATAGGTGTCCTCTAGTCTGTAACATCTCGCACCAAGTTGAGGGTTTAATTTCCTTAGGAAAGCATGTGTGATGCCCTGATTTTTTTCGTACAATTTTTTTTAAAAAAAAATCAATAATAAATAAATTTTCACTCATCATCCACAATATCCATAATCGGCCACGTCAACAATCCTATTATCATTGATACAACCTGACTCGCATTGGGTACTGGGTAAAAAGTCATTTTATTTATACAACCTAACAGTGGAAGATAGTATATTTATATCATCCAGAATACAATACTTAGAGTATCTACACACACATATATACATCACTATCACAAACTCAAATCAACCCAAATCTAGGGGAAATTACACATCCCCTAATCCAAAAACTCACCCTGTGTGTCAGGGTATCAGCTCCTTATGATCACAGAGCTCTATCATCTGGTCTATCCCTATTCCCTGAAAGATTTAGATAGTTTGGGTGAGACACATCTTAGTAAGAAGGAATAAATCATTTACAGTGTGTGACCATATGAGTTCAATTATAACATGCTCTATTTTTCAAAACAACACTTCATCTAAGAAAATACACTGATATTCACATTCACATAATCATATAGATATACAACACAAACTTTTATAAGCTATAAAACCATTTTTCAATTTTATTCATTTCCAACACACATAATTACCCGCGAAGTTCTTAAGAATAGGGAAGATTACCCGCCCATACAAGTAGCTTCCCTTTACCCTAACACGTTATGCAGCTAAGAATGACCACATCTGATACCTATCAGGGCACTCACCTTACTCAGTAAGCTCTCAGGCGGAGAGTTTCACTTCACCTCATTTATTTATTTTATAAAACACACACTCTTTCATTTCTCATAATCATTTCCCATTTTAATTCATTACATATCTATGTATGCATAAATTCACATTTATGTACTTTACATAATTCAATAGATTACATAATTCCAATTCTCAACACATTCACAATTCCCATACTGAGCATACCTCTCCAACAACATCAGTAGAAATCTCACAACACAATTTTCATACTGAGCATACCTCCCCAACGGCATCAGTACGAACTTCACAACACAATTTCCATACTGAGCATACCTCCCAAACAACATCAGTAGGAACTTCACCACACAATTTCCATACCAAGCTTACCTCCGCAACGACATTAGTAGGAACTTCACACACACAATCTCCCTATTGAGCATTCCTCCCCAACGACATTAATAGGAACTTCACACACGCACACAGTCTCCATACTGAGCATACCTCCCCAACGGCATCAGTAAGAACTTCACACACACACACACACACACACACACACACACAGTCTCCATACTGAGTATACCTCCCCAACGGCATCAGTAGGAACTTCACACACACACACAGAGTCTCCATACTGAGCATACCTCCCCAACGGCATCAGTAGGAACTTCACACACATACACAGTCTCCATACTGAGCATACCTCCCCAACGACATCAGTAAAAACTTCACACACACACACACACACACACACACACAGAGACAGTCTCCATACTGAGCATACCTCCCCAACGGTATCAGTAGGAACTTCACACACACACACACACACACACACACACACACACACACACACACAGTTTCCATACTGAGCATACCTCCCCAACCACATCAGTAGGAAAGGAATACCACCCACCCGCAATTATTGTGCGGTATTGGCATATCATCAATCATATTTTAGTATATCTCAATTCAATTTAATATTAAATATTCTCATCATTTTTTGTGTACATTTCATCATCTCATAATAATATATATCATATTTCACATATTTCCACATTTCCCAAAATACACATATCAGTAATTTGTATAAACTCATTTTTCGTGCAAATAATTTTACTCACGTATAAATATCATATCAATCATTCTCATTTTAATATTTTCTCAGAAAATACACATCATTATATTTCATATTTTTCAACACATGTCATGTGCCATACAATTTTCGTCTAATATTCATAATATGTTAATTTCACACTCCAAAATATCACAATTTAAAATTACTCAAATGTCACACAATTTATCTAATATTTATATCATAATAATTTTGAGACAAAATATCATATGCTCATTTTCACATATTAATTCAAATAGTAATTCTAAAAACACTGTTATAATTTATTCCCCTTACTTGGCTTACTAAGAGTCTTGTTAACACCCCAACTCCTACGCCCTTAGCGCCCGAAACTCAAATCCTAAAATTTGCATTTTCCTCAGATTAATTAATCTATTTCTCTAAAATAATACTCATCTAACATTACCTAAGCTCCATATACTTCAAATTAATATTTAAACTAAAATTTAACAGTTCTACTTAATTTTCTAAATTTTGCCCGCGAGTCCCCAAAATTACACCCGTGGCGCTCACCCGAGCGCTAAATTCCTGAAATTCTACTTCAATTTTAGATGCTCAACATTTTAGCATTTTTAAATTAATCCTAATTAATTAAAAATAAGCCCCTTAATAACCCTCATACCCCAAATTTGAGGTTTTGCCTACGATGACCCCACAAGAATTCCGTTCTGCTAGACTTGTAGAGAATCATCCCTAGATTCTCATGGTGGTGTCTGTTCATCAATTAGACTTATAATTTGCAAAAAATTAAAGAAAAAATGTAAAATTGACTTACCCCAAAAGATACGTTTACACCACTCCTACCACCAATCCACTTCAGTAGAAATGATGGCAGCGAAAGATGGAGTCTAGTGGTATCTTCCGATTTTCGATTGGGCAAAAATCCGTCACAAAATCGAGGAGAGAGGGGGAGAGAATGAGAGGAGAGAAAGAGAGTGTCTTCGACAGCAGAAGAAAAGAAAAGAAAAAAAGAAGAAGAAGAAGAAGAAGAAGAATAAAAAACATCCTGAAGCTTCTCAGCTTTAGGATGATTAATAATAATAATAATAATAATATATTTAATTAATATTAATAATAATATATTTTATTAATAAAAATAAAAATAAATTTTAATTATTATTATTTTTAACTCTGATTAATTAATTAATTAATTAATTAATTAATTTTTTTTTGGGAATCACTCCACTAATCTTATATAGCCCTTTTTGGGGTTATTATAGCCTGAGTTTCGAGCTCCACTCAACTTCTCTCTTCTCCGTCTTCTCTCTCTAACCTTCTGTTTTAGGTTTCTGTCATGTAAAAGAAATTAATAAAAAATTTAATCAAGTAAGCTTTCAATTGTTTTTAATATTCAAATTTGTTTGTTTGTTAAATTTGATTATTAAGTATGCTCTGCAGTTGCATCATTTGGATGATCCTCTGCAACAAAAATTTGTTTTGAATGTTTTGTTCTGAAAGTTCTTTACTTATCAAAAACCACTTTACAACGGATACCCGTAACCTAGCCTTTGAGGCTTAACATCAGGTTTAACGAAGTTGTAATGGGGTCTATTATTCAATTGCTTTAATTGCATGATTTTTTGCATGATTTAGGCTTAATTTTTCCATAATACTTTCTGAATAAAACAATCAAGGGAATTTGGTATCAGAGCTAGAATTGTTCATTATCTTTTCAAAATTTTTTCTAAAAATTGCATGTTTTGTTTTCACTAAGCATTGGTTAGCCAGTGAAAATCCGATGGTCAGCCCGTTAAGCTAGGAGAGCGTCAAGGGAATGGCACACCACCTATGGAAATGATTATGAGCAAAGTTGAAGACAGCATCTGAGAGGACTCAGGAATCGAACCGTGCTGGCATACTGCATACGATCTCGGACAAGGCACTTTACACATCGATGGCTCAAGAAGCTGAGGAACAGAGGAAGATCATTGCGCTTTTTGTTCTCTCTTTCCCATTGGAGCTCATGAATTTTTAATGTTTGATTATTAAGAAAAGTAAATTAAAAAATAAAAATATGATTTTTTGAATTATTTATATTTAATTTTTTAAAATTTTAATTATTTTTTTAATAGTATTTGGTATAGAAAGAGAATATAATAAAAAACGAGTTTTGTTTTTTTTTTTCTTTCCTTTCATTTTCCTAATTAAAATTCTTGATCCAAGCAAATTCAAATGGTTCTATTTTTAGATTCAGTTCGAGTGTTAATAAGTGAATTTGAAACTACTTATAAAAAAATATTTATTTAAAAATATATTTTTTAAAAATTTTAATAATAAGTGTTTATTTCTAAGAAAATAATTAAAATAAATACTTCCTTAAATGTAAATTAAATATTAACAATTGGCACAAATATTTAATAATAAGTATTTAAAAAAAAAAAAACATTTTAAACAGTAGCTAAGCCCTTTCTATTGTTTCGCAAACTTCTAATCTCATTTGCATTTGGTTCATGGAATGAAATTAAAGAAGAAAAATAATTAAGAAAGAAATAAGATAAAAAATATAAATACTTCTACAACAATTTTGATGATTTACTCCTATTAGCATTATGCCAAAGCAAATTAGGCTCCAAAGGGAGTTGCCATGACCATTTACCAACCATGTAAATGTATTAGACAAAAAATTACCTTAGTGAAACACTCCAATCTCTGGCGATATCCTAAAGGCATAGAATCTCTTAAAACAGACAACACTATAAGCCCAAAAAAAATGTCAAAGTGACAAATCATGTCCAAATGAATCCTACTGAAAAACTCTCCCCTAAAAGAATTCTAGCATTTATTCCCAACCAAATTCCTCACGATATACAGCACAAGGAGCACATCTCCATAACCTCTTATCATCCATTTGTTTCCCATAACCAGCAGATCTTCCAATGGTTTTTGGCAAACCATTTCACCAAGCACCCAAACAAAAATTCTAAGCAAAAGAACAATGAATAAACAAATGAGACAACTTTAGAACAATTTTCACACATAAAATACGTATTTGGTTTAGACACCCCATTTGTCTATGACTTTATATAAGCTTTTGGATTCTTTATTTAATTAATTTTGGTTTAATTTTGATACTCTTTAAGGTCTTCTCATAGACACAGTCTCTCCCCCACCCCCTCATCATCACCTGGTTCAACCGTGTATACATTAGATCATTTTATAATAATTTATTAATACAATCAAAAAAATTTTCTAGAGTTATCAAAGGTAGTCAACTTCTTAGAGTTATCAAAGGTTTGTATATATTGGATAAGATGGGTACGGCTTATATGAGATATGTTTAGTTGGTTTCCTTTTGATTTTGGTATAAGTGTATTTTCTTCTTTTTGTTTGATTTGATGTATGGGGTGTTTTATCGATTGTTATGTAAGCCTCAAGTGTTTTTTTATTTCTACGGTATTCCTCCGCCATAAGTGAGGGTTATTAATAAACTTGGAAAGGGACCGCTATGTGGATAGCTTCTGGTTCTTTCCAAAAAAAAAAAAAAACACAATCAAAAAAATTTAAAAATAATAATAAATACACAAAAAAAAAAAAGTTTCAGGAGCCCTAGAGTTCCAATGGGCCAGCCTCTCAAAGTTCCATTTTTGCACCCACAAAAGAGAAGAGGGAAATTTTTCATTAGTGGTGGGAAGGAACAATGTCTTGATGAATGAAATAAAGGGAAAAAAATCAATCAATCAATCAAACCAATTACTCCAACTGGAAAAAGTTCAATCAATCAATCAAATCAATAATTCCCAATTGGTTATTCCCACCCTGTCTATTTAGAAGGGAAGAAAAATTGATTTCTCATATTAAGAAAGAAAGACAAAAAAGTAAGGTAGAGAGATTGGAAGGAATAGGCAGAACTTTGGCAAGAAAATAAGAAGTAAGAAGCAAAAGCTTCTTAGAGAAGAAAGAAGAAGCAACAAGGAACTGTTGAAAGACAAGGAAGGAAGCAAAAGAAGTAGAAAGGAGCATGAAGAAAAATGAAGCAGAAATAAAGAGGAAAAGAGAAGGAGCTAAAGATTAAAGGGAGATCAAATGGAGGTTGAGTAAGTAGGTTGCTGAATTTCAGGAAAAAAAAAAATATCCAGTTACAGCAACAAAAGAAGGATGCAATAGCCTAGGTTCCCTCATCCAGAAGGAAGGTATCATCTCTACAATCATGTTCAGTTTGTTGTACTCATGATTTAATGTTTCCAGCATAACTTAAAGCACTCCCCTACAGTCAAAAATGCTTTGTCAGATTGAAATTTTGAGTCTCATATTGGAAATTCTGTTGAAAAATTAGTTAGATGATTAAAAGTAAATTTGAAGTTGATCTGTGAAAAGAATTCTGGTTGAATTTCGGGTGTTCAGATTTATAGGATTAATCCATAAAAACCAATTTGGTTGGATCATATGAGTGAAATTGTTTTGAGAACACAACTTTGGCTGAATATAGAAAATGTTATAGTCACTTAAAAATCAAGCCAAGATGAAAATTAATCTATATTTAAATTATTTGACATTCGATTAGGTTGGAAAATTATTTGTGTTGAAAATCAACATGAGTGTAGATTCAAAATATCCTTTGGAACCTGTAGGTGTATTGATTGTGAGATTTATAATCAATTTTAAAAATAATTTTGGATCTAATATTTGGTTTGCAACTGAAAATTGATTGTGGGTTTGGAAAACTTATTCACAATGGAAAAATCATTTTTGAGTCAAAATTTGTCTAGGGTTTGAAAATCAATTCAAGGTTTAAAGCATAAATTAGAAGAGAAATTAGAAGGGAAAAAGTAAAATCCTAAAAAAGGGAGAAACAAAAATTAAAAATAAAAAATAAAAATTTAGAAATTTTCTTTAAAATTTCATAAAAATCCAAAAAATAAGAAAAAAAAAATAGAAAACTTTTTAGACCATTTTTGCTTAATTTTGGTCTTTTCTTAGTAGTTTATCTTGTGTGTGCATGTGTACTTTGTATGCTGCATGTGCATTATGTTGTGTGTGTGTGTGTGTGTGTGTTCGTGGAATAATTGGCATGTTGGTATATGTATAGTCATGTGTATGTATGTAGATATGTGTATGTGTAGTAATATTAGTGTATGTGTTGTATGTTTTAGCATGTGTGTATTACTACGTATTTTAACCTACCTTTATTGAAATTAAAAAAAAAAAAAATTGTTGAAAAATACCAAAAAAAATATGTTTTTGCAACATTTTTCTTGTTTTTAAGTAAGGTCAATGTTGAAACCCTAGATTTTCAAAAATCATGCACCTTACCACATTTTTCAAACTAACACTTTTCAAAACTCACTTATTTCATTCACTTTTTCATTTACAATAATACAAGCTTGATTTTCTTTTTTTAAAATTTTGGTTTCAACAATGTAAATATGACGTTTTCAAAACCAACTATTTTTATACATTTATTAGTTGTCACCATCAACGTCATCTCATTTTCATCAAAACTTATGGTTCTAAGGCCAACCCCTTTAAAGCAATACACTGGGTTTCATGAAGTCGTATTAGATTGCTCGGATAGTGATTTCATCACTGGATGACCAAAAGTGGTATTTTCTCCCTTTTATTTTATTTTTTTCTTTTTGAAGGCAAGTAATCATTTTGCAAGTGGGTGTCATAGGGAGTGCTAATACCTTCCCCTTCTACAAATGTACTCCTAAACTCGTTTTCTGATTTTCAAGCACCTTTTGGAGTTTTTTTTTTCTTTAATCTTTCCTACGTTTTCCAAAAAAAAAAAAAACTAAGGTGGTGATTATGTTTTTAACTATTTGATCATTTTCATCGAAACATATTTTGTTCTTGTTTGGGAACCGCCATTCCCTCTTCGTTGGCATCCCAAGCAAAACCCGACGTTGACATCTGGTAGTAAATTTTAGAGATCCTGCTACTCTACAACAAATTGTTGTTGTTATCCCTATTAAAGGCCACCAACAAAACAAAAGAAGTCCTGCTTGCTAGCTATTTGTTTGCTTCAGTTATCCTAAGATCATGCAGAATAAATTCCTACTAATTCAAAGTATTTTCTAATGCAACGTACAAGGACTTAAGGAATCCAAGAAAAGAAAGGGAAAAAAATGAATGACCTTTTCACAACATATAACCCAATAGGGAAAATCAAATCTCCTCCAATGCACCAAGTGCAATGTTAAGTATACCCTATCCCTAGACCAATGCCACAAATCAAAAAGTGTAGCATTCCATTTAATTATCACATGGACACAAGCACACAAACATCTCTCTTCATTATATATGTCTGTCTATAATGTAATACTCCAACTTAGATTTGTCAGGGAACATTGCGTCTCTTCTCCTCCACCTAGACTAGACAATAAGGGGCGGACCTTATCAGACTAATAACTGGCCTCACAGACCAACACGTGTCCTTTTCAGTGTGTTTTGTCCTCACTCACACACTTCTTGAGAAAACTTCCAAGAAGGTCACCCATCCTAAGATTACTCCAAGCTAAGCACGCTTAATCGTGGAGTTCTTATAGGAAGACTCCCGAAAAGAAAGGTGTACCTTGTTGATATGGGTAGTAAAATCTAATCCTTTTAAATATTTCTTCCACAGGGTATCACATTCTCCCTTACTTACGGAACGCAACATCCTCGTTGCGAACCCACATTTTCAAACCCAGACGATGTGAATCTCATCACACTTTCGACTAGGTAATTGCTCTGATATCATTTTGTAACACCCTAACTTGGGTTTATCTGGGAGCACTAGATCTCTCCTTCTCCACTTGGACCAGGCAATAGGGGGCAGACCTTATCGGACTAATAACTGACCCCACAGACTAACACGTGTCCTTTTCAGTGTATTTTGTTCTCACTCACACACTTCCTGAGAAAACTTCCCCGAAGGTCACTCATCCCAAGATTACTCCAAGTTATGCACGGTTAACCGTGGAGTTCTTATATAATGGGAAGGCTCCCGAAAAGAAATGTGCATCTTGTTGATATGGGTAGTAACATCTAATCCTTTTAAACCTTTCTTCCATAGAATATCACATATAATGATTCAAAAGATTTATTCAACCATAAGATGTGATACCCCACTAGTCTATTTTGCACATTTCTAATTTTTTCATGTGCAACACACGTAACAAACTACTAGTGTAATTAAATTTATGAGTTGAATTAATAAAATACAACTAGAGACACATAAAAAATCCTTGACTAGCTCAATTTAGTAATTGGGAACAATGGAACTTCTAGCTCTACTAATGATGGTGAAGGGAGCAATGCTAAAAGTGGTAGTTGGAATAACGGGACCTTAGGATGGAAAATAGAAGCATCTCATTGGACAAAGTATATTTTGCAAAATTCTAATTTTTAACATATAGTACACATAACAAACATATTGATGTAATTAAATTTATTAGCTGAATTAACAAAGTGCAACTGGAGACACATAAAAAAGCCTTGACTAGCTCAATCCAATAGTTGGAACAAAGGAACTTCTAACTCTACTAATGATGGTGAAGGGAGCAATGCTACAAGTGGTAGTTGGAAAGCGGGACGTTAGGTTGGAAAACAAAAGTAATTCATCAAAGAAAAGGCAGAGTTGGGGTTGGGAACCAAAGGAACTAGAAACCAACCTAATTGTTTAATTTGGATTGTCGGTGGTTGGGGTGGAATCAAATGGTTGGGAATAAAGATGCAAGTGCAAGTGATGCTCAAGCTGGAGGTTGGAACAAGTGCCCATACATATGGATTATATCAAAAATCTCATTTTCCTAATTAATCAATCCAACTAATAATATATATCGCACCATCCACAGAAGCAGCAACTAAGATGACTACAACCATATGGAGACACAAAGATATAACTTTTTCTGCCAATCACACCACTACAACTTTTTCAACTAATACAAAAAATATATGAAAACTATAAGTTTCAAAGCCAATAACCAACAACTCTATTTATCTTAGTCACTAGTATTAAATCATAGAATACAACAACCAATAAACACAAGTTGCTAGCTTAGCTGCTAATAAATATTCACCCGTAGCTACTCTATGAAAGAAACATTTAAAGAATAATGAAGATGATAACTATAGGATTTAATCCTTGTTAATCTACTCTGAATTTAATGAATTTTACATTTATTAAACTACAAATTCAATGAATTTTACATGTATTAAACTACAAATTCAACATAAAATGTGAATATGTTGTGCAAATAGAGATTGAATTAGCATAGCAAGCTATCTCAGTAGTTTCTACAAACTATTTTATCAAATTTAGCATCATCGACAATAAGATTTGCATTGCAACATATCAGTGGAATGTAAAAAGGCAATAATGTCAGAATCCAACCAACCAAGGGCAGAATCAACTATAGAGTTCTCTAACCACTAGTGTTTGTTTCACTTGGCCATGTAGTTTAAATATAAAGGATACTTATTGTAGTATGCAAATGGTTTTGTTGTTGCATTTGCTTAAATTATTACACCATCCTTACCATGTTCTCTTCATACTCTTTCAAATGAGTATTCACATTTTTCAGCTCAACTCTAAGCTGATTGACCCTTTGGGTTTGAGAACTAGAGGTAGGACACATATTTGTTACTTTGTAGAAAAAACCTTAACTATTAACATGACATAATCGTCTCCCAAGCGCTTCTTGTAGTATGTAGTCTGAAGATGGTGGAGACATATCATCTTCAACTAACCAATTTTTCAATGCTAATTATATAATTCTATATAAAAAAAACAAACAAACAAACAAAATAAGAAAGACTATCAAGTGTTACATACAAATAAGAATTGTTGATCGTAATTTTTTGCTAAACAAAATTTAACACATATGAAGACATCAAAAGTCAAAGAAAAGTTAGGAGAAACAAAATTTTCACTAGGTAGTCAACCGACCTTCCCTCGAATTCCTAGTATAGGCGCCACCCATAGACAATCAACCAGCTTCTACAACGGCTGAGGGGCCTTGTCAATTTTTAATTTTTTGAGTTGTTTGCATGTGATTGGTTAGGGATTTTGGGCTTGCCACCTAATCCAATTATGCCACACGTCAACCTTCAATTTGAGCAGTTGGTGGTTGGTAGTTATCAGAAATTATTTTTGAATTTAAACTTTTAAAATTCAAATCCAAAGAGGCTTTTCTCTCCATTCCATTGGAGGTCTATAAAAGGATATCTTGGGGGAGAGATTGGGGCATGTCTAAGTGGGGGTAAGGTAAGGTTTTCAAAGTCTTTCGTGGAGTAAAAAGAGGATTTCTATTGAAAGAAGGAAAAGAGAGAAGACCACATATCTCTTCTTTTAAGAGAGGGGGGAGGGGGGGGGGGGGGGGGTTAGGGGTGTGAATCAAGGTGAGGGTGTCTTCCACTTGATCTATAAAGGATTATTTTTTAATAAGTTCAATGTCTAACCCTCAACTTCATTCATGTAATTTTGGTATGTTGATGTATATTGATAATTCTTTGAATATTATGATCAATGCTTCATTAAAACTCCATTAATTCATATCAAAATGCATGGTAGAAGTAGTAGGACATGCTTTTATCTTGATTACATAGAAAAAAAAGTACATTTGAAGATCAAAATTTGACATATTTGTGGAAATACACATTTAGCCAGTCGATCGATATATGTATTCAATTGACTAACCCATGCAAGTGGTCAACTAACCCCCTTTCATTTAGAAAAAGTAGTAGTTGGCTACAAGTGGTTAATTGGCCCTTACAAGTGGCCGATTGCCAAATTTACATAGTGTTATTTTTTGCACTTTTTCTTGATTTTCTTCAGCGTTTTAAGTGTTTTTTAGTCTCTACATTTGGTAGAACACATTTGATTGAGATTGAATGACTTATATTATAGTTTTTCGAGGTTTCTCCACACACAGAAAAAGAAAAAAACCAACTTTTTCATCAAGAGAATAATTTTGTGTGATGTTTTCATAGAAGTTTCCATGCTTTTGCATATTTTTTCAAAACATTTTGGAGTCATATAACCATGATGTGGCATTTGGATGTTCTCAAACTTTTGTTAATCAAATGTTAAGGCGGGTTTGTGGTTCTCCCTTTAAAAATCCATACTTTTCAAACTAGGTTTTATAGTTTTCCTTCCAAAGAAACCAACATACTTTTTCTAAAAAAAATAACTTTTTTAATGAACCATTCATGATATGATTATTGAATTGATTAAATAGTCTCTTTTCTAAAAGGTAAATGAGAGTTTTCAAGTCGGCTTTTATGGTTTTCCTCCTAAAGAAACCAAAATCATGCAAACTCAAGAGTTTTTAACAAAATAATCCAAAAAAATATTTTTAATATTGATATTTAAATTTTTTTTTGAGAACTACTGATGACTTGATTCCTCTTTTGAAAATATGTAAGCAGTTTACTTTGTAGATCTAGCTATACCGAACAAAAAAACCAAAAATATCGTTGTTTCTTTTCTAATCTGAGCATATTTGTATGTTCACTTCAACTAGGCATTAAATAGTAGGATTTTCATGAGATTAGGTCCTCTATATGGATCTTGCAAAAGCCTTTTAAATGAGTTAAAGACTAAAAATTTTCTAAAATGAGTAAGCAAAAGAGAAAAAACTTGTAAAGGGGCAATTAACCGACCTCCCCAGGCGATAGACCACCTGATCCATTTGATATTGTATTTCTAACTTGTCATTTTATTTTAAAAAATGGAGCCACTAGTTTATTTTTAATTTTTGAAAAGGCAAATTAAAAGAAAACCTATGGAAATTCTTTTGAAAAGAGATTAGGTTCGGGAGTACTTTTGCGAATAGGGAAGGTAATACTTTAAATCCCTTTTATTGGAATTTAAAGAATTAGCACCCTAAAATACCCATTTTATGAATGACTACCGTGTTTACCTTGTGTGTGCATATCTCCCTTTTTTGAAAAAAAAAAATCGAAAGAAATGATTGAATTTTGTTGGAAAAATATGTAAAACATCATTTAATTAATTTAAGGTTCAAACTAAGTTCGACCTAAATAATCCAACTTGTGTAGCCTAGTTGGGCTTGACTTAATTTAACCCAACCTAGCCAGTAACCCTCAAACCAATAGTCCATTCAACATGCAATCTAGACCAAGCCCAACCAGGCATAAACTTATTTAGCCCAAACAAGAATATCCTAGCCCAAAAAACATTTAACCCAATGAAACCTTACCTTTAAATGGGCTTAGCAGCTTAACCTAACCTTATCCCTGCCTAAACCCCAACCTAAGTTTTAAACTAGTTAACCAAAGCCCTAATTTCCCCCTGTTTGGATTTTGAAAAAATCCATGAAAAAAATCCACCAACAAGTTTTCCAAATAATTTTAGGAAAAGACATGGAAATCACAAAAAATAAATAAATAAATAAATAAAAGGACAACTTAACTATGAAGTTTTGGTTGGAAGAGAATAAAATAGAGTGAAAATCAAAATGAGAAATCAAAAGTGAAAGCATAAAGAGGGGAATCGAAAGAGAAAAGAAAAGGAAAATAGGAAGAGTCAAAGCGAAAAGAGGTATAATTGAGGGGGATCATACGAATCTAGCTTGGATTTGGTTTTAGGGAGGCTAGGCAGAGAGCTCAAAGCTCTCTACCTTCGGGGCTTTGTGACCAAATTGTAGAGACAAAAGCAAAGGAGGGGGGGGGGGGGGAGGGATTAAAAAGAGAAATTAGAGAGTGATAGGAAAGAAATAGCATTAGAGAGAGAGTGAAAAGACGGAGAGAGAACTATGAGAGAGAGAAAAAGAACTAGGAGGTGAGGGAGAAGAGGGAGCTGAGATAAGAAAGTGAAAAGAGAGAGAGAGAACTATGAGGGAAAATAGAGTGATGAGAAGGGAGGTGAGAGATCAAGGGAGAGTAGAGGTGAGAGAGATGAGAGAATAGCGAGCAGAGAGTGCAGAGATGAGAGAGGTGAGAGACAGAACTGGGAAGTGAGAGAGATGAGAAAGAGCCGAGGAGAGAGACAAAAGCATTTGGGAGAAGAACAGAGGAAATAAAAGAAAAGAATGGAAAAGAAAAAAAAGTTTTACGTTAATATTTTCCAAAAAAAAAAAAATTAGTGTTACACATGTCACCATATAGTTGGTGACACATGACATGCCCAGGACCATGCGTTTGGGGAACAATAAGGCATGACCCTTGTAATGACCTAATTATTTATTTATTTTTTATTTATATATACCATAAAATTATACTACTTTGATACCTTGAATAAAATCTATAACTTCATCCCGATCCAAGTGGGAACCGGGAAGCCTAAACATCCATAAAATTTCCTATGCAGCGGTAAACAAAAAGGCATACATCCACATTTACAATACCAAAGTTTTAGTATTCCCAAAATATACATATAACATGAACATTCCCAAAAATCTTCCATCTAATCTCCTAGGGACCATTCAAAAATGCATCTTTCCTAAAAATACTTACCCTACAAACATGGCAGTACTGTAGTCCCCCTACCTTCGAGCCTGATCTGCTTATCTATCTGGTTCACCTGTAAAGTGATAAATTATTGGGATGAGACAACTCTCAGTAAGACGAAATATGCTATTACCAATGTGTGGCAGATGAGTTTGCATAACTGTAATATCTGATTTAAAAGTACTGTATGCTGTAAACAACCGAGTCTAAGAAAACACATATAAATAAAACACCGTATAATTCACACCTATGTTATAAACTGTTTTCCTGAATATTCTATTCAAAATACTTTTAATATCTATAGGTATGATTGGAGCTTCTATAAATCTTGATATATAATAATATTTGAGAAAACTTCCCTGGATGGATAACAAAAAGTCATGAATTAACCCCTCATGACAAGGTTGTGCGGCCCGTAGGCGAGATTTAACACTAGTTGGCCGATCAAGATAAGTTAACTGAACTTTGATGGTTAGATCAACCACCTCAACCCTAATTGACGGGGAGCCTGTCCACAACAAAGGCATGATCGATTGCTGAAAATCCACATACTATTTGAGATATGTGGTTACACTTTGAACTGAAATAGCTACGATACCGTGCTTTTTAAAACTGATATGGTCCATCAGGGTCTGATACTATATATATATATATATATATATATATATATATATATATAATACAAATATATCTATTTTACTGATTAACCATGATTCTCTTTAACTGAAATAACCATAACGTTGTAGTAAACTGATCTGAATAAACTGATATATCTGAATGTTATGGTTCTATATAAGCTGTAAAAATCATAATCTGTATAAATCATAATTCTAGCTAATACTGCATATCGTGCTTTTTTGTATAAACTGTATAATCATGGTACTAAGAAAATTGAATATTTTAACTATGTAAAATTACATAAATTCTGATAACATGAATGATGTATAAATTTTGTACTATACTGATAACTTCTCATGCCACATAATTAATTAAACAAAACACATGTACTTAAATTTGTAGAACTGTATAGTTTACTTACTCTGAAAACACCCATAATCATATATCATATTTTACTGGTAAGTATCTCTAAATCAGTTGACATAACATATTTCCCTTACCTATATGACTGGGAGGCTTGCCTCCAATTCAACCCTCACGCCCTCGGCGTACCAACCTAAAAATCCTGCAATTACATATATACAAATTTCCAGTAAAACACTGAATTTTCTAGAAAATTATCACACTCATATTTCCTGTTATTCAAAAAAAACTTGGCCCTCGGCCACAAAATACAACCCGGTGTATATCTGTAAATTAAAACTCAGCCCTCGACCGTCAAATAATAATCCTAGCCCTTGGCCAATCAAACAATACCCGACCATTAGCCGTTATTTCAAACTCCTGTATTTCATAAACAGTTCCAGTATTTTCGTAAGCATTTCTAGTATTTCTCAAACAATTCAGTATTTTATAATTTCCAACTCATTCAGATCATCTACCACACAATTTCACATTTTAACGCACTCATATATATATATATATATATATATATATATGTATGCATGTATGTATGTATGTATGTATGTATATATTCAACTGTCCACCATTCATTTTTTACAAAATTACATATCATATATCGTAATTTAATCAAATAAACCCTAAATAAAATATTATTTTAATATTTCCTATGCCTATAAATTCCAAATAAATAATTGAACTCGCAAAATAACCAATTTTCTTATTTCCCTAAATCCCATTGTCGCTTTGGAGTGGTGCCTAAGACCCCCAAATTAAAAATTTGCTTTGACCAAAATGACGACGATCGAGACTAAGACCCCATGGTGGTGCCCGATCGTCGATTTAGATGAAAATTTAAGAAGAAATTGAGAAAAGAGAGGGAGTATACCTTTCCTCAAGAGTGGGGCCTACGTTGCTCTCACAACAAATCCACTCTAGTAGGAATGTCGGTGACGGAGAGGAACCAAGCGGTATCTTCGATTTTTCGGTTGGCCGAATATTTGTTGAAAAATTAAGGAGAGTAGAAGAGAGACGAAGTGGTGAGACGAGAGAGTTGGAGAGAATAATGAGAGAGAAAAGAAAAAGAAAAGAAGAAGCGTAGGGGCGGGCTCCAAAGAGAAATTTGAAATCCAATCCATCCAATTCCATTAAAATATCATTATACATATATATATATATATATATATATATATATACATATATATATATATATTTCTTTATTCTAATTAGTTTTAGTGTTTTTTTTCATTTGAATACTATTCATTTTATTTGTTTATTTAATTTAATATAATATTAATTAATTTTAATTTTTAATTATTATTATTTTTTAAATCACTACATCCTCTTATAATAATTATTTTTGGGGCATTACAATCCTGGTCATTCAATGGGTGTTTTTTTTAAATGGTTGGATCACTGCCGTGTTGAACCCCCAATACCTGCCATATTTTGCCATGTGGTGGGTGACGTCACCTTGTGCAATAAATTTAAAAAATAATAAAAATTAAATAAAAAAATTGCGCCATTGCCATCAACGATTGACACATGGCGACTCTATTTTTGAACTGAGTTAGTCCGATTTGACCATTGACTCAGTTCAAACAGGTAAAACCAATCTGACTTCTTTTGGACCGTTGATTTTTTTTAGTTTTAAAAAATTAATTTTTAATTCTTTAAAAATTAGGAAAGATAGTAAAAAAATCATAAAAGTTAGGGAAATTTCAAAAAAATTTAAAAAATAAATAAAAGTTATTTGGGTTATTTTTTACTCAAATAAAAATAAAATACCAAAAGTAAATGAAATGGAGGAAAATTTCTTTAAAAAATTTAAAAAGTTGCACAAAAATACTAAAAAAAATTTTAGAAAAATTCTTGAAATTAAGAAAAACAAGAATATTCTAAAAACTTTTTGCTTTAGTTTAATGAATTTTATTAATCATTTCATGTACTTATTGTCGCGACGTCCCGAAGCGTGTGTGCCCCGGGGCGGCGAAAAAAAAAATATGGTTTAAATTTTTGGAAAAAACAAGAATGAAATCGCTACTAACTTTTTAGTGTGATCAGAACACTTAATTACTACCCGGTTAAGGGTAGGATTGGTCTACGTTACTAGAGCCAGGATCGGAAGTTCGGTTATACGAGGGGAAGGTATGAGCACCCCCTACGCGCCCGTTCTTACGAACGATACCTAATTAATTATGAAATTATCCCTAAGTAAATTTAAAAAATCTTTTAGGTTACTCCTTTTGTGAATTTACAAATACACATGCAAAAATAAAAAAATAAACAAATTATACAAAATTGAGAACTAAAGGTACGTCAAGCCCGAAAGAGCTTGTATCATTTTTAATTGCAATCATAGGGATAAAAATTGAGAAAATACTTTACAAAATACACTCCGAAAATTTGGAAATGTTATAGGATTTTTTTAAGTATGAAAATACTAGTTTGGGAGGTTTTTGAAACTTAAATGGTGTAAAAAAAAAATGATTTACAAGTCTCAAAATATTTTTCTTGGATTTTTCTATTTTTCTGATTTTTTTTTTAAATATTTTTCCACATTTGTCTGAATTTTGAAATAACAAAATGACAATTAGTAAGAGTCAAATCAAAAATATTTAGAATTTTCTCCTAATTTTTTATTTTTTATGATTTTTTGTATTGTACCGAAATTTCAAATAGCTAATAAAGAAAATCGTATAATACTAATACTATATATCATAATATGTAAATATCATATATCCAAATCTCAATGATACAACCCAAGTATTAACACTCAATCCAAACTTAATAATATACCCTAGTATGTAATAATTAAACCTCACGTAAATCATATATAATTTACATAAAAAAAAAGAAGTTATGGAAACAATTAGAATTATGAATCTAATTATGAAATGTACACAAAAAAGTAACATGACATAAGATGAAAACCCTAAAAATAAGTATGGAAATAAATTGAATTCAATCAAGCAATATTCAATAATACGGAAATCTTTAAAGTTAACATACCTTATATGGAAACCCTAAAAACCAATATATAATAATATGGAATTCCTAAAACTAATACACAAGCTATATGAAAGTAATTAAACCCTAGACATGCAACCTAATCAAAACCCTAAACATCAAACCTACCATATGAAGATTACATATTTAAATAAACACGACAAAACCCTACACATTAGACATACCACGTGAGCATTGCATATTTAATAAACACGACAAAATTCAAGCTTTAAATATTCACACAAACTCCAAAATTTCCACAATAATAATAATAATAATACTTTAATAAATACAACCCAAAAACACAAATATGAATATCCACTAAACGAATATTATAACATTAAAAATCCTAAAACAATATTATTAATTGCTTAATAAATACAACAAAAACTCAACCTTTAAATATAAGCAGCAACTCAATAATAATAATAATAATACTTTAATATATACAAACCAAAAAAAATAAAATAAAATACAAACTTAAATATTGAAACAAATATTATACCTTACAAATCCTTCTGGGGGAAAGATTAGTCATTTAATATATATAATAAATACAATCTAGACATATCTGTACATACCAGGGAAACCCAAAGATTCGATTAAATCAAAACAAGAAAATAAATAAAATAGGCAAGAGAAAGAAAGGAAAAAAAAAAAAAATCTATGTGCACGTGTGTGTGAGTGCGTGCATGTGAGTATGTGTGGGTTCTGTGTGTGTGCATTGGGTGTTTGAGTGTGTGTAACCGTATGTGTGAGTGTGGGTATAAACAGCATGCAGAGAGGCAGGGGACTCACCGTGGGCTAACGGAGAACGGAACGAGGAAGGATGCCAGAGACAACGACCGGGGCGGGGTTGCCAGAAACTGTGGCGGAGCAGCACCAGTGGCAGCTGCTGTTGCTGCGAGTGGCTGTGCGAGACGGAGGGAGGCCGGAGACTGTTGGAATGTTCAGTGCGTGGAGTGAAGCTGTGGTGGCCGTGGAGATCGGAGGCGAGCTAGAGACTGCCGGAGGTTCGGGTCCGGCTGGGAATCTGTTGTGGTTGCCAGACTCCAGGTGGGCGGATGGGTTGTTTAGGTTCTAGCCAGCTGTGGGTGGCTGCAGACGAAGGAGACACAGCTGAGCAGGGGATCGTCTGGTGGTGTCTCTCGGCAGTGCTGGACTTCTGGAGCAGGTGTGGTCGGCTGCTGTCGTCTGCTGGTGCGTGAGAGGATGGAGGTTGCTGGGGGTGCAGTTGTGTTGTGAGTGTGGCCAGAAACACGCTGGTTAAGGGAGAGAGGCAGTGAGGACTGGTAGGGAAGGAGAGGGTGAGGGAGATGATGGATGTGGCCGGAAGGAGGTGGTCGGGTCTTCGGGTGGTTGGAGAGTTGCATTGGCTGGAGAGTTGCAGTGGCTGGGTGGTTGGTAGAACTGAGGTAGATGGGAATAGAAGAAAGAGAAGAAGAAGGAAGGGGAGGGAGAGTAACCAAGAGAGAGCTGGGAGAAAGAGCAGGGGTGCGGGAGAGGAGCCAAAAATGGGAACTTTAGGTTTTTTTCTTGTGTTTCCGCCCCCGTGTTGTGTATGTTCTCCCCCCCTTTTCAGCCGTGTTAGCCCCCTTTCTTTTATAAAAAATTTTCAAAACCATTAAAGCATGTGCCGCCGCTACCCTCATTGGCATGGGCTTTTAATTTGCAATGGCCCATGGAATTAAATATTCAATAGCTGAGAGCCGGTAAAGAAAGTGAACTTTAATTCCGAAAAACAAATGGACTTGGACTCGATTTAATAAAAATGATTCAATAAAATACTTAATTTGAAAGACTCAATCTAAAAATTAAAAGACTTAATTTAAAAATTGAAAGACTCAAATTAAAAATTGAAAGACTCAATCTAAAAATTAAAAGATTCAATTTAAAAATTGAAAGACTCATTTTAAAAATTAAAAGACTCAATCTAAAAATTAAAATATTCGATTTAAAAATTGAAAGACTCATTTTAAAAATTGAAAAACTCAATCGAAAAATTAAAAGACTCAAATTTAGAAATCAAACTAGCCTACACTTAAATTTTAACACGACCGGAGCCTTTTTTTTTTTTTTTTTAACATCCTGGACTCGAAATTAGGGACTCAAAACTAACCGAACTCAACTAAAACACTCAAACTCAATGTAAAAACAATTTTGGATTATTTTTTAAAATACACTGGGACTCAATCGAATCCTCCCATTTCCAGGATCACAAAGTTAACTTTTTAGTACGCCGGGTCTTCCTAAAATGGCCTGATTAAAATTGGGGTGTCTACAGCTGCCCCTCTTTGTGGGCTTTGTTGTTTCAATGCAATAGTAAGAACTCTCCTATGTTATTTGTAGCAATAATCCTGCAAAGATAAAAGACACATATTTTAACCACGTCAAACAAATGCCTAAAGCTTTCAGATCAACCAAATGCAGTTTGCTTTTGCCAACTAGGGATGGGAAAATTTAAACTGGACAAAATGGGAATGTGGCACAATTCTCTAGGAAGTTAGGTAATAGAATCTCTAAAAAATGGTTACTCCATTGGGGATGATCAATCAAGTGTAAGATCCTTAGTATTCAAGTGTAAGGTCCTGAATCTTTGAAAAATGGTTACTCCAAATGATAAATCGGGTGTAAGATCCTGAATATTCAGGTGTAGGGTCCTGAGTTTTTGAAAAATGGTTACTTTGCTAGGGATGATCAATCGAGTGCAGGATCCCTAGATCCTCTAAATGTTTGACTACTCAAGTGTAAGATCCTGAGAGTCTGTTGATTGCTCGAGTGTAGGATCTCGAGGACTCCTCAGATGTAGGATTCCGAGAGTTTGCTGATTGCTTGAGTGTAGGATCTCGAGGACTTCTCAGATGTAGGATTCTGAGAGTCTGCTGATTGCTTAAGTGAAGGATCTCGAGGACTTCTCAGATGTAGGATTTTGAGAGTCAGCTCATTGCTTGAGTGTAGGATATCGACGACTTCTCAAATGTAGGATTCTGAGAGTTTGCTAATTGTTTGAGTGTAGTATCTTAAAGACTCCTCAGATGTAGGATTTCGAGAGTTTGTTGATTACTCGAGTGTAGGATCTTGAGGACTTCTCAGATGTAGGATTTTGAGAGTCTTCTAATTGCTCAAGTGTAGGATCTCGAGGACTTCTCAGATGTAGGATTCTGAGAGTCTGCTAATTGTTCGAGTGTAGGATCTCGAGGACTCCTCAGATGTAGGATTCTGAGAGTCTGTTGATTGCTCGAGTGAAGGATCTCGAGGACTTTTCAGATATAGGATTCTGAGAGTCTGCTAATTGCCCAAGTGTAAGATCTTGACAACTCCTCAGATGTAGGATTTCTAGAGTCTAATGATTGCCTGAGTGTAGGATCTTGAGGATTTCTCAGATGTAGGATTCTGAAAGTCTGTTGGTTGCTTGAGTGTAGGATCTCGAGGATTTCTCATATGTATGATTTTGAGAGTTTGATGACTATTCGATGGTTAATGACGGTTCAGGTGTAGAATCCCGGTTAGCAGGGCTTTCGAGGAGGATTTGTGCCGAGTGTAGGATCTTGATGACTTAGGAAGTGACTACTCAGGTGTAGGATCATGAGAGTCTAATGACTACTCGAGTGTAGGATCTCGAGAGCTTGATGAATTGTCTAATCGAAGATGAATACTCAAGTATAGGATCCCGAGAGCCATATGAATTGTCGAATTGAAGATGAATGCTCAGGTATAGGATCCCGAAAGCCAGGTGAATTGTCAAATTGATGATGAATGCTCAGGTATAGGATCTCGAGAGTCAGATGAATTGTTGAGTTGAAGATGCATGCTCGGGTATAGGATCCCAAGAGCCAAATGAATTGTCGAATAGACGATAAATGCTCGGGTACAGGATCCCGAAAGTCAGATGAATTGTCAAATTGAAGATGAAAGCTTGGGTCTAGGATCTCGAGAGCCAGATGAATTTTTGAATTGAGAATGAATGCTTGGGTATAGGATCCCGAGAGCCAGAAGAATTGTCGAATTAACGATGAATGCTCAGGTATAGGATCCCGAAAGCTAGATGAATTTTTGAATTGATGATGAATGCTTGAGTATAGGATCTCGAAAGTCAGATGAATTGTCAAATTGAAGATGAAAGCTCGAGTATAGGATCCCGAGGGCCAGATGAATTTTTGAATTGACGATGAATACTTGGGTATAGGATCACGAGAGCCAGACGATCTAATTTGGTCCTAAAGGCTGGTTCCCCAGCTTCAAAATGGATGCTAAAATTTGGACTAGGGTCGATTACCCCAGTTTCAAAATGGAAGACTTGACTAAGATATGGGCCAGTTGCCCCATTCTCAGGGTAGATGGATCGATTTGTACCTCGACTAGTTGCCCCGGTTTTTTTTTTTAACTGAGACATGGATTGCTTAATAAGGATGACAAGAAAAATGTGAACGAATGATGCTATGTGGTGTATGCGTGTTGCTACTTATGATGCTAGAATGCAGGGATGCATGCATGCAAGCTGTTTGATATGATACCAGAACATGAGGATATGTAGGCATGTTGCATGATATGATATGTATACATTTTTCTTTGTAATGCATGAAATGCATGAACTTCCTTTTTCCAATGCGCCTGCAATCAACCAACCAATCTTTGATCTTGGCCATATTGTCCTCGAATTGGTTCCCTTGAAATTCAATTCGAAACCTACCACAGATGAATGGATCTATAACTGATCTTGACCCTATTTCCTTAATGGAGGTGGCCGACTTGGCTTAAATGAAACTCAATCATAAATCTTGCTCCAATTGAATGGATCTATAACTGATCTTAGCCTTGTTCTCATATTTTGATTGGATATGAAGGAATCTGACTTGGCTCGACATGACATCTGCCCAAGTTAAAATGTGTCGGTAAATGCTCTCAATTTTTACTTCTGATATGAAGGCATCTAAATTGACTCCACTTGAACTTGACATGGATTCTGCCCCATTTATCTATTGTTGACCTTGTCCACATTTCCAATCTTCATGAAGGCACCTGGGCATGGGATCTGCCTCAGTTATATTTGCTGATCGTGCCCGTACTTTTTCAATAGGAAGCATACTGGTGAACCCTTTTGATTACTCTATTCTTGAGAGTTAGAAAAGGTTTTTTTTTTTTTTAAAATAATAAAACGACTATGCATTTGTGACATCTTTTTGCTAAATCAAAGGATCATATGTGCAAGATAAATGATTTACCAAGCTTAAATGCTAGTTCAAGGGGAAAACTTTATACTAGTATTCAAGAGTCAAAGTACATGGATGTTAAGTTGTCAAACTTAATCCTTACTTAGCTGATCTTTCCCTCTTTCGTTGATGGCCCCAATTGAAGGAAGCATTCCTCACTCCTTTGTCTTATTCTATTGCGAACCCCTTGGAATCCTCCTCTAACTGCTGCCTCTACTTTAATCCAATTGAATCTATGTTTTGATCTCAAGATGGTCTTTAATACACGAGATGAAACGTAGGCTTGGGAATATAAGTTTTCAGTAGAAAAGGGAAATTGAAGCTCAAAAATCCCCTCCCATAATAACATTTTTTGCCCCAGTTTGAGTTGAGGCATTTTGTAAGATATTGATCAAACTTTTCATTTGAATAAACTACCTACGTACATTTTCAGGATCAAGTCCTTATGTAGTTCAGACTCAACATTGAGTCTGACAAATCATTAGAGATAACAATGTATACCAATTTGGTTAGGACTTTCATTTGGACCGTAATGTAGGCTGGGGGTTATAGGTTGAAGAAGAAAAAGGTTCAATAAGGCTCAAAATTATTGATCTTATAAAGGGTAAATTGGCTAAAGATCATATATGAAGTATGTCTCTTATTTCTTTCTTTATCTCTTCTTTTTTCTATATCTTCTGCTTTTACTGCTCCTTTTGCTTTTCCTTTCATAAAGGAATTTTGACATTTTATTTAGGCCTCATTTGGGACTGATCCTTTTAAAACTGCCCCAGTGTGGGGTGTGATCTTTTGACGGGTTGACTAAGAATTGAACTTTCCAGGATCAAAAAGGGCTTACAAGGGATTTCTTTTAGTTTTAACTTTCTTTTTGGGTAGCAGAAAGATGGCCTACCATCATTTTGGGTAGCTAATTGTTGTCTCGTATAACTTGTCAAACACTAAGGGACCTAAACCAAGGATAAATTTTTGAGGAGCTGACTTTTAAAAAAATATTGGTTTTAACATTCAAGCTCAACTTGGTTAACAATTGGTAAATCGTTGTTTGGTTCCTTTTATGGGAAAACAAGTCGGCCAAAGATGGCCATCTATCATTTGATCAAAACATGAATGACGAATAGACCTCAGATTTATGAAGCAAACAATCATTTTATTGAATGTCTTTGAGAGTTTACATGGGTTCTACGAGAAATACTTCTTTACAGCATCTGAGTTTGTGGGGTGCAGGAGATCGGTTCCATCCATATCTACTAATAACAGGGCACCTTCTAAAATTGCTTTCTTTACTATATACGACCCTTCATAATTTAGGGTCCACTTGCCCCGAGGGTCACTATGAATTGGTAAAATCTTTTTCAAAACTAGGTCCCCTTCTTGAAACTATTGAGGATGCACCTTTTTGTGGAAGGCTCTCATCATTCTCCTTTGGTATAACTGTCCATGAACTATAGCTGTCAATCTTTTCTCTTCAATTAGATTCAACCGGTCATATCTAGATTGCATCCATTCCGCCTCGGTTAACTCTGCTTCTTTTAAAACTCATAATGATGGGATCTCAACTTCTATTGGAATTACAACCTCCATCCCGTACACCAAAGAGAAAGGGGTGGCCCCTGTAGAAGTCCGAACAATAGTTTTGTAGGCCAATAAAGCGAAAGGTAACCTGTCATGCCAGTCTCTCTAGGTCTCTGTCGTTTTTTCCAAGATGCTCTTAATATTCTTGTTGGTCGCTTCCACTGCTTCATTCATTTGTGGTTGATAAGGGGTTGAATTATGATGTTTGACCTTGAACTAATTGCACAATTTTATCATGACCTTGTTGTTCAAGTTTTTGGCATTGTCTGAGATTATTTCTCTCTTAATAAAGCAGTTGATTACACTTTGAGTGACACTGGAGTATGATGTAGCTTCTACCCATTTTGTGAAGTAGTCAATGGCCACGAAAATGAATCGATGCCCATTACTAGCCTTCGGGGTTATTGGTCCGATCACATCCATGCCCCAGGCTGAGAAAGGCCAAGGCATAGATAAAATTTGGAGTTGAGTGGGTGAGACTTGCATACGATCTCCATAAATTTGACACTTAAGGCATTTTCAAACATATTCTATACAATCACGCTCCATGGTCATCCAATAGTATCCACTTCTTAGGATTTTTCGGGCCAGCGAATGACCTCCTGCATGGGTCCCACAAACACCTTCGTGTACTTATTGCATGATTTGTCTTGCATCTTGCAACTCTACACATCATAAGAGGGTCATATCATGGTTCCTTTTATACAATATTTCTCCGTCTAAGAAGAATCCCATAGCTAGCCTCCTAATCGTCCCCCGATCGTTATTAGAGGCTCCTATAGGGCACTCCTTCCCTTGAATGTATGTCTTGATATCATGAAACCATGGCTTTCCATCGGCTTCTTCCGTCATTACAAAATATGCTGGCTCCCTATGCAACCTTTTTTGAATGGGTTCAATCTCTATTTTGGGCTCAACCTTGAATAAAGCCGCCAATGTTGCTAGCGCATCAGGGATTAGATTACTTTCTCTCGGTAAATGGGAAAAACTGATAGTATCAAATTCTTGCATCATTTACTATATGTACTCCTGATACGACATTAACTTGGAATCTCGGGTTTCGCACTCTCCAGTCAATTGATGAATTACCAGAGCTGAATCTTCTTTTACAGTCAATTCTTTAATACCTCGGTCAATAGTTGCCTATAAGCCTAATACGCATGCTTCATACTCAGCTACATTGTTGGTACACGGAAAGGTGAGTTTGGCTATGATTGGGTAGTATTTACCCACTGGTGATATAAGTACGGCCCTTATTCCATGCCACCATACATTGGTCACCCCATCAAACAGCATCACCCACCCGATGCTTTCCTCCTCTTCTTGATTTATTGAATTAATATTGGGAAGTCAAACTCCATAGGTTGGTAATTGTTAATGGCTCTATCGGCCAAATACTCTGCTATAGCACTCCCCTCAATGGCCTTCCTCGTCACATATGTAATATCATATTCAGTCAACAACATCTTCCAACGAGCCATTCGTCCCATTATTGTGGGCTTTTTGAAAATATACTTGATCGGGTCTATTTTAGAAACCATCCATGTCATGTAATACAACGTGTATTGCCATAACCTGCTAACCACCCATACTAAAGCATAACATGTTTTCTCTAGGTTAGAATACCTAGATTCGTATTCCGTGAAATTTTTGCTTAGATAATAAATGGCGTGTTCTTTTCTTCCAGACTTATCATGTTGCCCTAACACACACCCCGTGGAATTTTCTGATACTGCCAAGTACAATATAAGAGGCCTTTCAGGTACAGGGGGAACCAATACCGGAGGGTTAAATAGATATTCTTTTATTTTCTCAAAAGCTTTTTGACACTCCTAATTCCATTTTTCGGGGTTATCCTTTTTTAACAGCTTAAATATAGGTTCACAAGTAGTAGTCAACTGAGATATGAATCGAGCTATGTAGTTTAATTTGCCTAGGAAATTCCTGACTTCTTTTCCGATTTTGGGACTAGGCATTTCTCGAATAGCCTTTATTTTATCTAGGTCCACCTCGATCCCTTTCTCACTTACAATAAATCCCAACAGTTTCCCTGAAGAGGCGCCAAATGTGCATTTTTCCGGATTTAATTTCAATTGACATTTTTGTAGCCTTTTAAACGGCTTCTCTAAGTTCATCACATGGCTATTCTCATCCTGAGACTTCACAATCACGTCATCTACATATACTTCTATCTCCTTATGCATTAAGTCATGGAATAAAGTCACCACGACTCTCTGATAAGTTGCACCTGCATTCTTTAAACCGAAAGACATAACCTTATAGAAAAAGGTTCCCTTTAAGGTAATGAACGTGGTTTTTCTTTATCTTCCGGGCCATCTTAATTTGATTATATCCAAAAAAGCCATCCATGAATGAAAATAGGGCATGTCCTGCCGTATTGTCTACCGGCACATCTATATGTGAAAGTAGGAAATTATCTTTAGGGCTAGCTTTATTCAAGTCCCGATAGTCAACACAAACTCTCACTTTTCCATTTTTATTCATTATTGGAATTACATTGGCCATCCATTCCAGATATTTGGCTACTTCTAAAAAACCAGCCTCAAACTGTTTTTGGACCTCTTCTTTTATTTTGATCAACATATCTGGGTGCATTCTGCTCAATTTCTGTTTTATCGGTTTGCTATCTGGGTAAATGGGTATTTTATGTGTCACTAGATCTGTGTCCAAACCTGGCATATCCTGATATGGCTATGCGAAAACATCTTGGCATTCCTTCAGAAGGTTTATCATTTTGTCTTTTTCTCTTCCTCCCAACTGTGCCCCAATTTTTAATTCTTTCAGCTCTTCATTAGTCCCCAAATTTATCGTGACTGGGGGATCACTACTGGTTAAAGTTGGTTTTTCATCTGATTTCAACATTCTTTGCATTCCAGGTGATAAGTTAATTTCTTCCTCTTCTATTTTAGCTTATGGAATTAGGTTTTTCAAAGTTAATATCAGTTTCTGGCTCATGAATATTGGTATGGTTATTTTCCCTATCCCTACATAAAACAAATTAAAAGTAAACAATTTCTTGACAACTGATCCCATGATGCAAATAATGTAAAGATATGCATACTTGTTGTATTGATGAAAAGATAAATGGTCTGAGGCGATAATGTCCACGGATTACAAAAAGAAAATTAAATAAGCAAAACTATTACATGAAATGAATCGGGTAATCAAAAGATGTCCAGTTTTGGATTTCTACTCTTGTAGTCAAAGGGTAGATCCATTTACTTGAGTCATTCATGGGATTCCCTGAATCCAATGGCAATATGCTCATCTGTCTCATTTCTGCCTTAAAAGTGACTTAATTGCCCTTTCGAAAGGTCCAATTAATTGGCGAGACTTCTGCTCCCCATTTGGTGCTTACTCTTCCTATGCCCCTCCCGATTCTGAGTATTCTTTTCTCTTCTGCCTTCTTCTTATGGTTAGTTAAAGTAGGAGTATATCAGATGCCGTATCTCTTATTCGTGCCTTATGGTAGCAACGACATGGTAATACCCTAAAGATGCTTCCCCAATCCTTTACCTAGGGAAAACCCCAATTTAATCATTTCAGAAGCCACCATACGTGCTGAAGAAGAGATTCGAGGTTGAGGGATAAAAGATCCCTCCATTATAGTAGTGGCGTTGACGATTTCAAATGCTTGGAATGAATCTTCATGGGCTTCTTCAGCCGCTTCCACATAGGGAGTGTAAGAAGGTTTAGTAACCATTATATCAGTCTCTCCGTAGACACACACTATTTTATCCCTTACTACAAACTTCACTCGCTGATGCAAAGATGATGGAACCACCCCTGTGTTATGTATCCAAGGTCTTCCCAAGAGACAATATATGAAGGCGTAATATCCATGACTTGAAAAGTGATATTGAAGGATACTGGTCCAATTTGAATAGGGATCTCAAGGGACCCTACCGATTCTCTTCGTGTTCCATCAAAGGCATGCACCACCAAATTGTTTAGCATCACATAAGAGGGATCAATGAGCAACCTTTGTAGCGTAGTCATTGGCATAACATTGAAAGATGACCCATTATCTATTAATACCCATGACATCATGGGGTTCTTGCATTTGGTGGATATGTGTAGCGCCTTGTTATCCCCCTGGCCTTCTAGCGGGATCTCTTCATCGCTAAAAGTGATGTAGTTGGAGGTTGCCGAGCTTCCAATCACATGGTTAAACTTATCAACGCTGATATCCTGGGAAATGTGAGCTTGATTTAAGACCTTAAGTAACGCTTCCCGATGGATCTCTAAATTTAGCAGAAGTGAAAAAACAGATATGTGCGCCGACATTTTCTTTAACTAGTCCACAATGTTGTACTCGCTGTGCTTTATTATTTTTAGGAATTCTTTGGCCCCTCTATTGGGCACCGAGTTTTTCACTACCTTGTCTGCTTCTCCCACCTTCTGTTGATTTGATTTTTCTGAAGATTCTGGTGTATACACCCTACCACTTTGGGTTATCCCTTTTACTTCTACTATATTACCAGTGCTCCCTTCGACATATGCTTCGCATTCATATCTCCAAGGTACTTCTTGGTTACTTTTGTATGGAAATGGCTTGGAACTGGAGATCACTAAGTGATCTGGCGCTTCCTACGTAAGAAGGGTCTTGTTCATGGTAGGTATGAATGGTTGATTAGTGTACTGGTGATAGACTGGCCTGTGTTCCCCAATGACTGAAATCTCTCCGCCCTTGTGGGTACAACCAATCTCCATGGACTTGTTATCCACCATCTTTTGTAGGAACACTCTAAAAGTTTCACAATGCCGTACCAATCTTCCTTCCTTCCTTTGGCATAAACAAAGTGCGTTGGTAGGGCAAACAACCTCTTACCCTATCTGACCTACTGTAGCGAGTTCATTAACACCCAATCTAGAGACATTTCTTCAAAATCTACTACATCCGTCCCTTCTTCTATCATTCTGACGTTGTTGCCCCCATAACTAGGCAGAGGGTTCCCCTAGATTCCTGGTTTTCTATCATAAAATGCTGACCATCCGGCTTCTCTTAGTGTTTGAAACTTATTTTTAAATGCCCAATAGTGTTCAATGGTGTGCCTAGGGGTGTTAGCGTGATATGCACACTTGGCTTCTAGGTCGTACCATTGTGGAAAGGGTGCCGTAACAACCATTCCAGGAATGGCTGAAACCAAGTTCCTTTCCATTAATTCTGGGAATAATTCTGAGTATGTCATTGGAATAGGATCTATTCTTCTCGCATTTCTCTGGATGCCTTTATCTTGTGTCCAAACATTCGGTTGGGCAGGAATGGGCCCGGAAGGAACAACTTGGGGTCTCGTGCCTGCATGGACAGTTTGATTAACAAAGGATTCAAAAACAAAATTCCTTCTAGGTCCTTGGCCATGAACTTTTTGATAGTGTTGCCCTTGAATCATCTGGGCCTCTTCTTCCCTCTTCCTATTTTTCCGTTTCTTGCCTAAACCGGTTTCTGCACTACTACTTTTGGTTCTTCCGACTTTGATGGCCGTTTCAATTCTCTCTCCGGTAGAAGCAATATCCATGAAGTCATGGGGGGTTGCCCTTAAGAGATGTCCATAGTAGGGATCTTTCAATGTATTCACGAATAGGGAAATACCCTCCCTATCTTCCACCGGAGGGCTCACTTAAATGGACATGTCCCTCCATCTATACGCATATTTTTTGAATGTTTCATTGGGTTTCATTTGCATGCTCTATAAGGTCATATGATCAGGTGTCATTTCTATCACGTGGCAGTACTGAACTATGAAAGAATTTGCCAGATCTTTTGAAGTACGGATTCAAGCTCGATCCTACTGAATGTACCATTTGATAGCTGCTCTAGTCAAGCTATCTTGAAAGCAATGCATCATCAACCTCTCATCGTCAGTGCGTGCAACCATTTTTTGGCCATAGAGGTGCTAGTGAGTCCGAGAACAGTGGGTTCCATCAAATTTTTCGAAACCTGAAACTTTAAATTTCGGTGGTAGCATCACCTTTGACACGAGGCACAAGTCATTAGGATCAACAGAGTTGAATGTATTGGATCCCTCAATGGCTTTCAAGCACTCCTCTAGCACGTCGTAACGACGCTCGACCTCAGATTTGTTCATCCCCATATCAGAAGTTACTAGAGGGGGAGCCACTGGGAACCCCTGTGTTGGCACGGTAGGGATGAATGGAGATATATTTGGCATTGGGCCTTCCATGATGCTAGGTGGTGGAGCTGACGTTTGTCCATGAACTGGGGTGAGCCTCGGAGGATGAGTGGGGTTTTTATCTATCTTAGGATCATTCTGTACTACTTTTCCTTTGTTCATCAATAATTCCAGGATTTTGCTCATTTTTTCATTCAATTCTTCCTATCCTTGTTCTATGCCCAGGACCCTATTTTCTAGCTGTTCGCTCATTTCTCTTGCCTTTCACCTGGTATTTTATGGGTGCATAGTAGTCTCAATATTGCTTTTGATTACTCAGGCGGATTCTTTCCTTAAGAGAGTTGCAGATCAAAACTTCCTTTCTTAGAACCATGAATGCATGATTATGTGATACATGAATGCATGAGTATTGAATGCCAAACCATGGGATGCAATGGGTATTTATGCATGGATGTAACTAGTGCAAACATATATACAAACAAAGATATGAACATGTATGCAACCTATCGTGCATGACTATGTGTGAAATTATACGTGAAGTGCGTGAATGTGATGTAACCTAAATAACTACTTTGCCAGAATTTTGGAAAAATCCCTATCGACTAATGAAAGGTTTTATGATTAAGCTGACCATTGATGGACCACTGATTCAATTCAATTCCTCCCTCGACCATTCCTCTCCTCAATGATGGTCCATGTACCTTAGATCCTATGAAGGATCAGGTTATGATCTGGGTTTGGGATTAACTCGGGCAAGTCAAGCCATTGGGTTGGTTCAATGCAGGCTTGTGGACTTTGATGTGCACTTGGACCTTAGGTGTTTCAAAATATGGGCTTCAAGCTATTTTACAATGGGTCGAGGCTTGAGTTTAAAAAGAGTTGAGCTTGGATTGCTTTAAAAATGTTGACCTAGACTTTTAAGTAATAAGGCCGAAGCCCCCTTTTGAAATACGGGTTTGACCCTTTTTGAAAATCAAGCTTGGGCTGGATTTTTTGTTTAGAAAAAGGCCGGGCCTAGATTTGTTTCTAAAAGAGTTGGGTCTGAGTTATTTGAGAAGGATTGGACCGACCCATTTTTAAAATGCTTAGGCCAAGTGTTTTATTTTTTTGAGGGGACGAACCATGATCTCATTATTGAGCTTTTCTAGAATAATGGCTAAGTAGTATGTATGTCTAAGATTGATGCAAGATGCATAACACAACACAAAATATATATAGAAAACACACAGATTAAGTTACATGGAGAAAGATGAGGATCTTATCCCAACCCAAGGTAGATACACCTATTTTATAGGGTTTCTTTATGGTTCTATCCTAGTTAGGGAAAACTATAGACAAGTACGTGTGGGTAGACTCTAACCCTTATTGATAACAAGGTTCCTAGTTTGGACTTCCATCCTCCCCCATAGGGATTTGGATAAAGCCCGCACTGAGCAGAGTGGTTCGTGGGTCCCATCAAACTCTGCCACGAAGGGATTGACACTATTACACTCCTATCTAATTCTAGTAGGGAAGGCTCGGGTATAGAGCGTGAAAGTGTGTGAATCCAAGTTTAGCCTAATCCCGCTACCCCACATGCATGCCATATGTTTATTCACAATTAATCACATGTTTAATCAAGTAACAAAGGAAAGTGTTTACAATCAATCACATGCTTATGGAAACTAGATATTTACAATTAACACACTTCATCTAAAAAGTTGGAATTAGAATAATTACAATTAATATTCTTATCTAAAAAAATTTGAAAAGAAGATATTTACAATTAGTATTCTAATCTAAAAATTTGGAAAGAAAATATTTACCATTAATATTCTTATCTACGAATTTAGAAAGAAAATATTTACAATTAATATTAAAATTTTGGAAAGAAAATATTTACTGTTAATATTCTTATCTACAAAGTTGGAAAGAAAATATTTACAATTAATATTCACAAAATGAGGAGCAACTAAAAGATTTATTAAATTTGATCTTAGGATAATTTCTAATTAATTACTGGCTCGACTCTCTATGGTCCCCAGTGGAGTCACCAAGCTGTTACGATGTCCCGGAGCGCGTGTGCCCCAGGGTGGCGAAATAAAAAAAAGTCTGGTTTAAATTTTTGAAAAAAATAGGAATGGAGTCGCTACAAACCTTTTAGTGTGGTTAGAATACTTAATTACTACCCGGTTAAGGATATGATTGGTCTGTGTTACTAGAGCCGGGATCGGGAGTTCGGTTATGCGAGGGGAAGGTACGAGCACCCCCTACGCACCTGTTCTTACGAACGGTACCTAATTAATTATGAAATTATCTCTAAGTAAATTTAAAAAATCTTTTAGGTTACTCATTTTGTGAATTTACAAATACACATGCAAAAATAAATAAATAGATAAGTAAACAAATTATACAAAAATATACGTAATATATATATATATATATATATATATATATTCCCTCAGAACTAAAGGTACGTCAAACCCGAAAGAGCTTGTATCCTTTTTAATTGCAATTATACAGATGAAAATCGAGAAAATACTTATACAAAATACACTCCCAAATTTTTTAAATCTTATAGTGTTTTTCTAAGTATGGAAATACTAGTTTGGGAGGTTTTTGGAACTTGAATGAAGTAAAAAAAAATGATTTACAAGTCTCAAAATATTTTTCTTGGCTTTTTCTATTTTTTTGATTTTTTTTCATATTTTTCCGCATTTTTTTGAATTTTGTAATAACAAAAAGACAATTAGTAAGAGTCAAATCAAAAATATTTTTAGAATTTTCTCCTAATTTTCTATTTTTTATGATTTTCTGTATTGTATCGAAATTTCAAATAGCTAATAAAGAAAATAGTATAATACTAATACTATATATCATAATACGTAAATATCATATATCCAAACCTCAATGATACAGACCAAGTATTAACACTCAATCCAAATTTAATAATATACCCTAATTGTAACGACCTGCTCCTTTTTCACATATATTTTTTTTATATAAATAAATTATCATCACATCATACATTCCAACTCAGCAGGTCACGATCCACCTGAGCCCATGGGCACCAGGGATATAACAAAACATACAGCAGAAGCCTACGCAGCAGAAAGTATAAAATCATATACATCTCCTCATAATGTGCATAACACATACCAGAGTCACTACAATTACTATCTCACAGTATATATATCTCAAAAATGAAATCTAGGGACAATCCCCACAAAACCTAACTATCCCTACAAAAAACTTACCCTTCCAAAGAGGGCAAACAACTGATCTAGATCAGCGGGGCTTTTCCCGCTCTCCTATTAGGGGCTCCTGAAAAATGTATAAGATTTAGGGGTGAGACACCTCTCAGTAAGGGAAATAAACTAATACCAGTGTGTGGTAACATGAGTATTCTGTGTTCTACATATACCATACATAACATATTTAATACTGTTTATCAAATCTGGGAAAACATATGCATATCAAAACATGGCAGAACATACTGCATTTTCATAAACATTTCTCATCTCATATAATAATAATAATAACATAAAAACAATCCTGGTAGGTTAGCTGGCTGTTGTCATGTATTACCCCCACATGATTAGGTTGTGTGGCTCGAAGGCGGGACCTGACAATGGTTGGCCGACCACTGCCAAGTCAAACAGTAGTCTGTAGGTTCGATGGGTCTACCCATACTGGTCCGTACACCAGGGGCAATAACAGCACACTTCTTGAAAATAACCACATCGACCATCCAATCTCACACCACTCCGTATAGCGGTGTTAACACAGATATCATGATCACGAGGACCATGGACACATAGCAACGGTACCGTGCAAGTGCTAGCCTAGACCAAGCCAACCAGGTTCTGATATCATATACATATACTAAAACCGTGATACATAAATATCTCATATCATTTATTTTCACATCAATCATATCATTTCACATATATACGTGTATCATGAAAATCATCGGCCTGTACGCCGGTATTACACATTTTATCATAGCTCGGCCCGTACGCCAGCAAATCACATAGCACAGCGAGTATGCTGGCAAACCACATAGCACGGCCCGTACGCCGACAAATCACATAGCACAGCCCGTACGCTGGCAAATCACATAGCACAGCCCGTACGCCGGCAAATCTCATCCACATAGCACGGCCCATACGCCGGCAAATCACATATACATATAAAAATATCTCGGCCCGTACGCCGGTTTTCCATCATAGAAATCCATATCGTCCCTATTCCAAAAAAAACAGTATTTCACAACATTTTTATACACATGCCACACTAAACAAATTTTCTATGTATTCAACATATCATCATTTAAATAGTATTTTCCAAATATAAATCATATATATAAATATATTTATTTTTCCTGAAACCAGATGCTATATATATATATACATACATTTTCTCAAAACAAAATTAGCTTAGTTTATCCCCTTACCTGATTCCTGAAAAGCCCCTAAGAAAATTTTCCTCGTACCCGCAAGGTTCTCAACTCAACACCCTGAAAATGAAAACTCACAGAATTAAAGTTTAGTATTTTCGTACGTACAACATTTTTTATAACTACCACTAAGTCAAATTCGACTTAAAAAAGTCTTACCTCAACTTAGGGATGATTTCCAACAACGTTCCCAGTCAACACCCTGGAACTGAAAATTTCCAATATTAAAGTTCAGTATTTTTACGCGTATATCACTTTCTTCAACTGTCAAAAATCCAAATATTGAATATAAAACGTTACATTGGATTTGGGATGAAATCCAACTTCGTTTTCCTGACGATCCGCTCCGGCAGACTTGTAGAGAACTTTGCCAGGAGCATCGTGGTGGCTTCGGTTTGTCGATCCGGCCGTAAAACTAGTCCGGAATCGAAGAGAGAGAGTCGTAGGAGAGAGAGAGAGAGAAGAGAGAGAGTGAGAGAAGAGAGAAAGCACGCCCACCAAAATCCAAAATTTGATTTCCAAAACTTCTTAAAGAAGCTTGTGCTAGTTTATAAATATATATAATAATAAACCTTAAGTATAGTAAAGTAAATAAAGCTTCTTTAAGAAGTTTTCATACTTTATATATATATACATATATACACACACACACACACACACACACACATATATATATATATATATATATATATACATGCTTTAATATTTATATATATATATATATATATATATATTTGTTCCTTATCATACTATTCATTTTACTTGTTAATTTAATTAATTAATTTTATTTTATTATTTTATTATTATTATTATTTTTTTAAATTTTTATTATTATTATTTTTTTTCCGGTTACTACACTAATATGGAAATAATTAAATCTCACATAAATCATATATAATTTACAAAAAAAAGAATAAAGTTATGGAAACAATTAGAATTATGAATCTAGTTATGAAATATAAAAAAAAAAAAGTAACATGCCATAAGATGAAAACCTTAAAAATAAGCATGGAAATAAATTGAATTCAATCAAACAATATTCAATAATATGGAAATCTTTAAAGTTAACATACCTTATATGGAAACCCTAAAAACCAATATATAATAATATGAAATTCCTAAAGCTAATACACAAGTTATATGAAAGTAATTAAACCCTAAACATGCAATTCAACCAAAACCCTAAACATCAAACCTATCATATGAACATTACATATTTAAATAAACACGACAAAACCCTACACATTAGACATACCGTGTGAGCATTGCATATTTAATAAACACGACGAAATTCAAGCTTTAAATATTAACATAAACTCCAAAATTTTCATAGTAACAATAATAATACTTTAATAAATACAACCCAAAAACACAAACATGAACATCCACTAAACGAATATTATAACATTAAAATTCCTAAAACAATATTATTAATTGCCTAATAAATATAGTAAAAACTCACCTTTAAATATAAACACCAACTCAATAATAATAATACTTTAATATATACAAACCAAAAAAAAAAAAAAAATACAAATTTAAATATTGGAACGAATATTATACCTTACAAATCCTTCAAGAGGAAAGATTAGTCATTTAATATATATAATAAATACAACCTGGACATATCTGCACATACGAGAAAAACCCAAAGATTCGATTAAATCAAAACAAGAAAATAAATAAAATAGGCAAGAGAAAGAAAGAAAATAAAAATCTATGTGTGCACGCGTGTGTGAGTGCGTGCATGCGAGTGTGTGTGCATTGGGTGTTTGAGTGTGTGTAACGGTGTGTGTGAGTGTGGGTATAGACAGCATGCAGAGAGGCAAGGGACTCACCGTGGGTTGACGGAGATCGGAACGGGGAAGGATGCCGGAGACAACGACCGGCGTGGGGTTGCTGGAAACTGTGGCGGAGCAGCACTAGTGGCAGTGGCTGTACGAGACGGAGGGAGGCCGGAGGCTGTTGGAATGTCCGGTGCATGGAGTGGAGCTGCGGTGGCCGTGGAGATCGGAGGTGAGCTGGAGACTGCCGGAGGTTTGGGTCCGGCTGGGAATCTGCTGTGGTTGCTGGACTCCAGATGGGCGGATGGGTTGTCTGGGTTCTGGCCAGCGGTGGGTGGCTGCAGACGAAGGGGACACAGCTGAGCAGGGGATCGTCTGGTGGTGTCTCTCGGCAGTGCTGGACTTCTGAAGCAGGTGTGGTCGGCTGTTGTCGTCTGCTGGTGCGTGAGAGGATGGAGGTTGCTGGGGGTGCAGTTGTGTTGTGAGTGTGAACGGAAACACGCTGGTAAGGGAGAGAGGCAGTGAGGAATAGTAGGGAAGGAGAGTGTGAGGGAGATGATTGATGTGGCCGGAAGGAGGTGGTCGGGTTTTCGGGTGGTTGGAGAGTTGCAGTGGCTGGAGCGTTGCATTGGCTGGAGAGTTGCAGTTCCTGGGTGGTTGGTAGAACTGAGGAAGATGGGAATAGAAGAAAGAGAAGAAGAAAGGGAAGAAGAAGGAAGGGGAGGGAGAGTAACCAAGAGAGAGTTGGGCGAAAGAGCAGGGTGCGGGAGAGAGCCAAAAATGGGAACTTTAGGTTTTTTCTTGTGTCTCCGCCCCCGTATTGTGTATGTTCTCCCCTCTTTTCAGCCGTGTGAGCCCCCTTGCTTTTATAAAAAATTTTCAAAACCCCTTAAAGCATGTGCCGCTCCTATCGTTATTTGCATGAGCTTTTAATTTGTAATGGCCCATGAAATTAAAGTTCTCTCAGCTATTAAACATTTAATTTGATGGGCCATTACAAATTTAAATATTTAAGTCTAGGCTAGTTTGATATCTAAATTTGAGTCTTTTAATTTTTTTATTGAGACTTTCAATTTTTAAAATGAGTCTTTCAATTTTTAAATCAAAATTTTTAATTTTTAGATTGAGTTTTCCAATTTTTAAAATGAGTCTTTCAATTTTTGAATGGAATCTTTTAATTTTTAGAAATCAAACTAGTCTAGACTTAAATTTTAACATGACTGAAACCCTTTTTCTTTTTAACATCCCAGTCTCAAAATTAGGGACTCAAAAATAATCGGACTCAACTTAAACACTCAAACTCAATGTAAAAACAATCCGAGATTCTTTTAAAATACACCGACACTCAATCGGATCCTCCCATTCCCGAGAACACAAAGTCAAATTTTTAGTACGTCGGGTCTTCCTAGAACGGCCTGGTTAAAATTGGGGTGTCTACACTTATTATCTATAAATATTTCATTTTGTGTGTGTATGTGCGTCTTAACAAAGGGTAAAGATGTGTTTTAGATCTCACATATATTAGTTTTAAGGGGGTTTATCTAATAAGATCCCCTGCTTTGGAGATCTTATTATACATTCCTAAATCACACCTTATTTCATATTTTCTTTTAGACATTTTAATTTTTTTTTTAATTTTTTAAGGAGTTAATTAAAGACCATTAGGTTCAGTTTAGGGATAATTCATGGTTAACTAACGAGTGTGTAGGGGTTGTTAGTACTTTTCCCTCTCATAACTGAACTTTTGAGCTCAATTTTAGTAAATGCAGATTAATACTATTGGTTATTTGGCCTAAAATTAGTCTAGAGACCAATCAAAGGGTAGTAATTAGGTGGACTAACCGCACCTAGGAAAATAACAGGTTAGTGGTGACTCCACCGAACCTTCAATATTATCACCCCTCGTCATTCTGGACCTTTCTCTATGACGTTGCGACATCTTTGTGACTCCACTAGGGACTTAGAGAGTCAAGACATTAATTAATTATGAGTTTAATAGTCTTTTTGATTGCTCCATGACATTTTACCTGTAAATATGAATAATTATTGTGTACTTGTGAATATTTTACCTGCATATATAACTCATATATATATGCTGTGTATGAATATATGAGCATGTACAAGGGGCGATGATGTGTTGGAATGATGGGATATGCTTTAAAATTTATGTGAGCACACACACTTTCACAAGCCTTATACCCGGGTTTCACCATTTTTAGGAATAGATAGGGTGTAGTAGCATTAGCTTTTGTGAGACAAAGGTCTTCGAGAGCATGTGAATCACTCTATTTAGTTTGTACTTTGTCCAAACCCATTGGGTAAGGATAGATGATATATTTGGGAACTTATTGTTGATAGGGAATAGAGTTTGAACCACATTTATTTGACTCTAGTTTCCTCCCTTAAGATAAAGCCTCAGAGTAAACATATAAGCTATAAATTTACCTGGGCTGGGATAGGAGTTTCATCCTTCATCACATACTCTATTCGTTCCTCTATTGTATATTATTCTGATTCCCTTTTGTGGTAAATATAGTACTGTTAAATATGTTACCACATTCTGTTGTATTCATTTAGGCATACACACTACTTTTCTAGAATTTTGGATTAGTCCCAAATCGCCCCATGGATAGCTTAGTAGTAGTATACAATGAAAAAGAAATAGAGGTTCAATAGTATTTTGGAGTCCTACAAAGTCATTAGAAAAGTAGTTGGATCAAAAGGATTGATGTGATTAAAAGAAGGAGTTGATGAGAAATCTGGTCAGGTTGGTGCGCCAATCCTCACAAATTTCCAACCATTGTGTCCTCAGGCAGTTCCCACTCTTTATATGGGACTTTTGGTTGCTAGGTCTCACCTCAAATTCAGACAGGAATGAAAATTCAAAGAAATAGTATGGCTACAGGAAAAGGTAGGGTTGCAAGACAGATTTCTCTTAGTTGAGGAAAGATCTGCCAAGAGCTGAATTAAATGCTTGGCAGATGAAGCTTAGGATAATTCTTATATGCTAGCAGAGGAAAGGAATGTACCTACAAATCAAGGAGGACTGTTCGATTCTAAAATTGAGAAGATTATACATGATGTACATCAAGAGTCGGGTTGGTTTGGGCATTTTCATTAAGGACATGTGTTTTTTTTTTTTTTGTTGTAATAAAATTGGTTGGAAAAATTGAAAAAAAGAAAAAGAAAAAGAAATAAAAATGAAAAGAATGAGCTTTCTTTTTGAATTTGTCTTTGTATTTTCTTTAGAAATGATTTTAAAAAAAATGGTGTGATGGGGGGTTTTCTATGAATTTTGGCGAAGTGGATATTTTAGGTTGCATTGCATAAGCTTTCTTGCATTTCATGCATAGTCATGCATACATAAGCATTGTCAATGGGTCCTTGCTCACATTCTAGTTGCCTTCAAAATCAATGTGTCAGAATGGCAGAGCCACAAATATAATTAAGTTTAATTAGAATTTTGGGGTTCCAATATTGAGCAAAGCAAGGCAATATCTGTGCATCCTTATAACACTAGACGAAAGGTCAGAATCATGGGAGAGCATTTGGAAAACTGCACGTTGGAACTTGAGCAAAGTGACAAGTAGGTTAGTCAATATGTTTGCGAGATTAAGGATCAAATGAATAAATTGATGAAGATGCTTTCTACTATGAGCAAGGGGAAAACTGTGCAACCTTTAGAACCCGCAATTGAAGATGATCCTTTATTTCTACTAGGGTGCACACCAGTTAGTGGACATCCTTTATGACAATAGGCTCAGGGTCAAGCTTGCACCTATTTATTCCAATGACATTAGCCCCAAGGTTCCAACCAATTGGGAATAAACAAACACTGCTAATCATAATTCCTGATATTGAAGAAAGGGGGAATAGCCAAGAAAATAGCTAAAGAACAAGCCCCTAGCCTAGAGGTAATAGTAGGCTTGCAGTGCCAGAGGAGTGTTTGTATGTTATGGAGGGTACAAACTTATTTGGATTGGTAGATGCATTTGATTTGTATTTAGTGTTCAATGTTGTTTTACCTCCGAAGTTCAAAGTTCCAGATTTTTAGAAGTTCAGTGGGTCCAAGTGTCTAGTAACCCATCTAAAGATGTATTGTCAGAAAATGCCTGCGTATTTCAATAATGGTAAGTTGCTAATCCACTATTTTCAAGATAGTTTAATTGGAGCTGCCATGAGATGGTATATTTAGCTAGCCCATACAAAGATCCGTGTTTGGAAGGCTCTAGCTCATGCCTTTATTGCCTAGTATAGGCATGTGATTGAGATAGCTCCTAATAGGTTGACTTTACAAAATATGAAGAAGAAGGCAAGTGAGTTATTGGAAGAATATGCTTATCGATGGAGAGAAATGGCAACATAGGTACATCCACTGATTGAGGATAAAGAAACAATTTCTTTATTTGTTAGTACCCTCTAAGATTCTTATTTTTGTCATCTTATCGGAAGTACTCCCCAGAGTTTTACAGATTTGGTAACCACCGGAGAAAGAATTAAAGGGACATTTAAGATGGAAAGGATAGGCAACTCTAGTACTAGGCAGGGGGCTACAAAAAAAGGAGTGGACAAAAAGAAAGACTTGGAGGTACAAGCAATACAAGATCACCCTTATGGAGGAAGTAATTCTAGATGGCAAAAGAATGTTCAAGCCTTAGAAAGAAGATTTCCAAGAGAGACAAAGAGAATAGAAATTCAGCATATCTTAATGACTTATGTAGAATTATTCCTGTAGTTCATGAAAATTTAGATGGTTGTCCCAATACTAGGAGTGCCAGTACAACCACGTTACCCAAAATGGTATGAACCAAATGCTCAATGTAAATATGATGAAAGGGCACCAGACCACTCAATTGAAAAATGTTCACCGTTTAAGTACAAGATACAAGCTTTGAGGGATGTAGGGTGGTTATCTTAAGGTGGTTTTATTTTGATGAGGTACCTTGTTGGAATTGGTGTATTCCCAAGAGGGGGGGGGGGGTGAATTGGGTATTTAAAATTTATTCCTAGGTATGTCCAAATCAGTAGCAGTAATACTCAACCTAGGGTCTGTATATATACTTATAAACCCAAATGCGTAGATAAATGAAAGATGCGGAAATTAAATCATGTGTACCATTCACACAATAACATACATGTGCAGGAATATAAATTGCGAAAATATAAAGTGCACACATGATATGTTATCGGAGTTCGGCCAATACTACCTACGTCCCAGTCTCAGCTTGCAAACCCGAGGATTACCACTATTGCTCACTTAACAGGTGGAGCAGCATCGTTTACAACCAGGTCAAATTACCAGGGTTTACCTCAACCTTTACAAGTTATCCTTACGGGGCAGAGAAGGCCCTACCGATCCTTACGAGTTAGATCAACACCCTTTTAGGCCACACCTGGAATACAACCATGAATAAAAATTTCTTGTACAATAAACAGTGCTTCTAACACAAGCAGATATGTGCTACAATTCAGCATAGTATAATCAATGCACATCAACAAGATAAGAACTATAAGCTCAGTGTAACGATGTGTAATAACACTCAATCTAATGTCAATAGGCAATCAATTGCAAGAGTGCATTTTCAAACAATCTTTGAAACAATATATCAAAGTATCTCAATCACAAGTACGGTTTCAAAGATATCCAACGAGTGTAATCAAAATATCTCAAAAATGATTTTCTAAAAAATCTAGCACAAGAGATATTTGTAGTATAAGCATGTCAAAATAATTTTTGCACAATCAAAACACAAGCTTAATGAGTCTTGTAATAATGATGCAAAGACTCACTAGCTAAAAGTTTTCCCCACAAAATGAGTTTATTAATTAAACCAAGGGGAAAAACTTTGGATAAACTCTCAATCAAAAAATCAAATACACAATCAAAACATTGAGAGTTTTAGCAAGTGGCACAATTTAGAATCACTCAAAGATACTCTTAACAAACTAGATTTGGCAAAGGAATGGCAATGGGTGTGTATTTTGGCTTAAGTATGAAGAGGGGCTTTTAAAAATTCAGAGAAAATTTGGCTAATCAAATCCCCTAATCTTGTCTTAATTTTGCAAATGAACCCATATTTAAGAAGGCCTAAATTATAATCGTTGGGGATACATAGGGAATAATTAAATTTATTTTAAATGATTTTAAGAAAATTAACCTAGTTTAACCCCAATTAACCGTGGTAAAATTTAAGCCAACCCGAGAGTTTCATTCGACCAAGCCATAGGTTAGGTCATCCAAACAGACACAAATAGAAAAGGTGATTTTTGAAGTTTGGGTGCCTGAATGAGGGTTCAGTTTGCTGACCAAGGCGATTTTCCAATCTGTCCGAGGTTCGGTCACTTGGTCTCAAGTTCGGTTTGCCAAACTTGAACATTCGGTCACCCGGGGATATTTTGAACGTGAAGTTCAGGTGCTCGAGTTTTAAAAAAAAGTTAGGGCTTGAGTTTGGTTGACTATGGACACTCAGTTCATTTTGAGTTCGGTCGCCCGAAGGCAGGTTAACTTTTTGACCATTCAACAGTTTGGTCGATTGAGGTGTTTTGAACACCAAGGTTTGGTCACCCGAAGCCCTATAACTTTAGTTCTTTAAGTCTTATTTCAATTCAGTTGTTTTGCATGATAGTGTATGTGATAATGGGGACTAACCTAAGTGCTAGTGCAAGGACCTAGGGTTTTTTCTAAGGTTTTAGGCATTTTAACTTAGTCTAAAAAACATGGCGTCGGTCGGCCGAAGTCTTGTTTAAGGTCTCTCGATTTCCAAGTGATATGTAGGGACCTAGGGTTATTCTAAGGCCTTTGAGCTTGTAGTTCCTACATGCATGATATATAAATTATTACAAACCGATAATTAATTATTACAGACCGAATGAATTGAATATGAATTATAAAGAAATTGGACACTTTGGGTCTTCTTTTTCTTCAAGCCACTATGTACCGCCATATGATTTTGCTAATTTGATCCTGCACACAAACTCGACAAATATTAGATACCTTGTATTTGTCATTATCAAAAACGATATAGGACTCAAAAAGTCAACATACCCAACATGTATAGCAATCCATTGCTTAAATATGGTGAGCCACAATAAAGGAAAAGTAGTAAGGATAAGAAGGAAAATAAGCTCACTTTGTAGAAAACCATGCTAGGTTGATTGATTGTCAACTTCAGCGGTGGGTCAATTCAACATAGAAGTGATAGGGGAAAAATAGATTAAATAAATGACAAGTGATTAAGTACCCGGTGGTGATGAAATCAATAAAATCTTAGAGATGTTTATGAATTTCTTAACTCTTGTCAATAAGAGGACAATGCCCTATAAATTCTTTTTGTTAAGATTATTTTTAATTTAAACGAAATAAAATGCATTTTAGTCTTATCTTATTACATCATCCTTTGTTTGTCACCTTTTGTGTTTCATCCAGGGATGCATGAAATAGTTTTATTAGTACGGATGACTTGGAGCTAATAATTGAATGAGGATTCAGTCAATGGGGAAAAAAATAAAAACAAAAACAAAAATAGTTTAAATTTAATAATGAAAAAAAAAGGAAAAATAGAAAAAAGAAAAAAATCCTCCTGATTGGTGCCTAGTAGAGGTCCCACTTCAATAGTGCATCCTCGATAATTTTAAGAAGATCAGCTAGTCTAGAAGAAGATGTTGACAATCCATGAGGATCCCAGCGAGAAATGGCTTTCAAACTATAAAGGGTCTTATCAGGAGGAGCTCTATTGTTAGTTGATATAGATGGAGACAACCTGGCTACCACACTCCATCAAGTCATATGTTGTAAAAAAAAAAATATTTTTCTTGGTGACATGTGGGTCTTTTTTATGAGAACAATGAGCAAGGTTCCTTGACTTTTTATTCTTAATTGTGGTTAATGTTTTATGGGTATAATGATTGTGTTCTAATTAAATGATGGGTGGCCATCTTTGGCTGACTAGTATACCCAAAAGAACTAACCAATGCATTGACTTACCATTTGGTAACCTATTTGAGCCTTAATTTTAAACAAACTTTTTCTTAAAGTTAATTTACCAAAAATTTAACCTGGGTTGCATCCCCTAGTGTCTGGAAATTCATTTGAGGTAATGTTTACTGCCAAAAGGATGGCAAGCCACCTTTTTGCTACCCAAAAGAAAATCAAATAAGAAATCCCTTGCTAGCCCTATTGAGTTTGAAAATTTTATTTCTTGAATACAATGTCAAGGGATCACCCCCCACACTAGGGCAATTTCAAGAAAATTAATATAAAGCCCCAAGTGAATTCTAAATAAAAATGGGAACTAAGATCCCCTCACAAATGGAAAAGAAAAAGATATAGTAAAAGAAGGGAAATACTAAAGAAAAAAAATGTTAAGGAAAATGATCAGGGACATACCTTATAAGTGATCCTTGACTAATATTTTTCTTCTTTAACCCGTACCCTCAGCCCATATTACAGTCCAAAAGGAAAGTCCTGACCTGATTAGTATGTGCCAGCACCTTAAATAAATTGTCAAGCTCATTAGAGTTTGAACTACGATATGACCTGAGCCTAATCAGGTACATAGGTAACTTTTTTAGCATAACAACTTTGGTAAACCTTTTGCACCACTAGGGGCATAAATGTCATTTTGGGGAGAAACTTTTTAGCCTTAATTTCCTTATTCTCCTAGGAACCTGTATCCTTAACCTACATTTCGTCCCATGTCTTAAAGTCTACCTTAAGGTTAGAATATTAATCAAAACACTTGAAAAGACATCGATCACAACTAAGCGTAGAAAGGCTAGGACGAATGTAGTAGCCTGAAAAAAAAATAAAAATAAAATAAAAAAATAAAAAAATAAGTAATTAAAAATTAATTAAGATTAATAATTAATTAATTAATTAATTAAAAATTATTAAATTAAATTAATTAAATTAAAAATTAAGTAATATGATATATATATATATATATAAGTAATATAATATTAAAATAATATAATACAGGTTATATTGGATGGATTGAAATGCAATCCATCCACAGATTGCAATTCAATTTGTTTCTTCTTCTGGAAACCTCCCCCTTCTCTCCCTCTCCCTACTTTCTCTCTCCTCAACCATTCCCACTCTCCTCAATTTCTTGACAAATATTCCGCTGATTGAAAATCAAAAAATACCACTGGACTCCTTCTCCGCCACCGACATTTCTACGTGAGCGAATTTTTCGTAGGAGCGACGTTGGCATATCCTCTGGGGTAAGGTCAATTCTCACTCTTACCTCAATTTTTCTTAAATTCTAAGTCAAATGGGCAATTAAACACTACTACGAGAATTTAGGGATGATTCTCTATAAGTCTAGCGGAGTAGATTTCTCATGGGGTCGTCGTAAGCATAGCCCCAAAATTAGAATAAGGGGGTTATTTAGAGATTAGTTTTTATTTAATTATTGTAGATTTGGAAATGTTCAAATATTGGGCATTTTGGGATTAAACTAGGGTTATTGAATTTAGGATTCGGGTGAGCGTCGCGGGTATGATTTGGAGATCCCTGCAGGCATAGTTTAGGAAACGAGGTAAGGGTAGATTAGGTCAGTTATTTTTAAAAATTTATTCATTGAATATATAGTATTTAATTTCAGGAATTTATTTATGAATTAATTAGTTTGGGAAAATATCGGTGTTGAACTAAGTAAAACATGATTTCATATTTAATATTATTTCGTTAGTAAAATATGTTATTTTTAGGACAGATAATATGATATAGTAATACTCACTTGTGTGGCGTGAGTATAAATGATTTTACTGCAGATTTGTAATATGTTAGAATGTTTTATATTTTTATGGAATAAGCATAATGTGATAATAGTTTAAAAGTTAATGATCAGTATATAAATTAAGATATTTTCCATAATATTATGATATGATAACCGGCGCAGATGCCGAGATATGTTAACTGGCACAGATGCCGAGATATGTTAGCCTGCGCAGATGCTGAGATATGACAACCGATGTAGATGCCGAGATCAGTTTTATTAGGATGATATGATTCATAAATTATGAAATAAAAATTTTATTCAGAGTTACATAAAAGTCAGATTTTATTTCAGGAATATAAAAATGTTATCAATTTTATTAGGATGATATGATTCCTAAATTATGAAATACAGTTTTATTCAGAGTTACATAAAAGTTAGATTTTATTTCAGGAATATGAAAATGTTAGTTATGAACAGAAATATATATATATATATATATATATATATATATATATATATATATATATAATGTGAAATGTATTATATAGTATCAGAACCTGGATGGTTACTTACGTAAAGAGCATAGTATCGTAGCTAGCTAGTCAGATCGGTGTAGTAGGTATACCCACTGAGTGCCGACCCCAGTGGTTTTGACGGTGTAGTAGGTTGGGCGGACCAGATTGGGTATAGCCGACAGTGCAACCACACTATTCAGGAAGTGTGGGTTGATGGCCGATTAGCCCGGAAGTGTAGGCGGTGTAGTAGGATACCCATTGTGTTACTGACTTGTGAAGTGTACTGTACGGTGTAGTAGGATGGGCATGCTAGGTTGGGTGGGCAATCGTGCATAGTTATTGTAATGACTTGGGAATTTAAATAATTAGAAAATATGATAAATGAAATGGATTAATGGATAATGAAGGAAAAAGGAAAGAAATTAGAAGGAAAAGCAGGCCTCATCGACGAATATCCTGTATTCGTCGACGAGTGCCCTTCTAAGATTGTCGATGAAGTCTACTTCTCGTCGATGAAGAAATCCCGAGAGAGAGGTTTGGAAACCCTGAATTTCGTTGAGGAAGGTATCTTCTCGTCGACGAAGTCTCTATAGAGCCTCGTCGACGAATCGATGTGTCTCGTCGTTGAAGCCCTGCCTATAAATTGAAATTCTTCAATTTCTTAGCGTGACAACTCGGTAAATTATCCTTCTCTCTCTAGAAAACAACCTTCTAGCCTTCTCTCTTCGATTTCGGGCCGGATTTGACCCAGTTTGAGGATCTAGAACCGCCACGAGGTTTGTGGGATCATTCTCTTCAAGGCTGTAGAAGCTGATCGTTGGGTTGTGAGGTTTGGGAAACATCCCAAAATCATGATAAGTTAGTTATTTTGGGATTTTCTTAAGGAATGTTATTATTTGGAGTTTAGGAAGTAATAAATAAGTATTTTCTTTAAGATTTAAGTTAATTGGAATTTATTGAATTTAAGTTAGGATTTTTTGGATTCAGGGTCTAAGTGAACGCTGCGGGTATCGGTTCGGGGATCCTGCCAGTGTAGTTTGAAGTCAGGTAAGGGGGAAATTTATATATTAACTCAGGTTTTTCATGAATAAAAAATGGATTATATGTTATTTAAGTATATATGTTTATATGTGGGTTTAAAATACCAGCCATGAAATGATATTTTCTGAGCTTAGGAATGTTTATATAGTTATGTATATGTGAAAGTAAACAAATGGAAGTGGAAATGAATTTTCTAAGGAATTAAGTAAGAAATGAAATGTATTTTTAGTATATCAAAGTTAATCATGGGTTGGCTTATTTTGTAAGAAATGTGTATGAATTCTACTACCACAATTGTGTTGCTTAAGATTTTGTGCAAATATATATGTTATATGTATGAGATGCAGGTTAAGTAAGTAAAGCTTATGAATAAAATATGATATGGACCATGTTGCTTGTATATGTTAAATGCAACCATGTAAATGTACGACAACTGAAATACAACCATGTTAGCAGATTCTAGCGTATTTCTATGTGGAAACTAACTGTAGTAGATTCTAGCGCATATCTATGTGGAAACTAATTGATGATGGCTAAAGACCAGCTATAGTACGAAGGAATGAAATGAAAATGTTAAGCAACGAAATGACAAAGGAATGATAATGCAATGAAATGAAATGTGAAACTTGAATGATACGAATGGGAAAGAGTCACTTAAAGTGAAACGAAATGCAAAGTTAAGTTATGAACAGAAATGAATGTGTATGAATGTATAAAGACATAAAAGAATGGTATTATGATATTAGAAGTATGTATGTATGTAGAACATCTTACAATTGGGCAAGGCAAACTCCTTGCCTGAGGGCTTGCTGAGAAAGGCGAGTGCACTAGTAGTTTCAGATGTGACAGTAGTTGTATAGCGTACTAGGGCAAAGGGAACCTATTTGTATGGGCAGGTAGATTTCCCTATCCTTAGGGCTTTGGTCGGTAAACTATTGTTGAATGCGTGAGTACGATATTAATCTAACACTTGAGGGCTTACTGAGTAAGGTAAGTGCCCTAGTATGCTTTAGTTGTGACCTTAGGGTTACCTATGTATCAGAGCAGAGGAGTGCTACTTGTATGGGCAGGTAATCACCCCTATCCTTAAGTAATCTCGTGGGTTAAAACTTTGCACATGATTTTTTAGGTTCAGAAAACGATTTCAAAGTTATGTTAATGATTTGAAAAAGTTATTAAAATGATATCTATATACCTCATGTTAGCCATACGTTGTTTTAATATGTATATTTCTTCCCTTATTGAGATGTGTCTCACTCGAATATGAATGTTTCTTTTTCAGGACATCCTCGAGATCGGGCTTGAAGAGCTCGAGGGTATTGTTAGGGTTTTTTAGGACTATAGAAATAGGGTATATGTTGATAATATTTTGGGAATGAAAATGTTTATGTTTTATGTTATTACATTTTTAGGTTTATTTAGAACGGAATGGTTGTTAACATACTGAATGTTTTGGAGATGTATAAATATATAGAGATTATGATGGTTGGTTTTTACGGATTTCTAGTTAGGATATAGTAAACTCTGGTATATTACGGTATTATGGAATGTTAGTATTATGGTCTATGTTGTATGAAGATTATGTTTATGTTTTCCGCTACATATGTATGTTAATGTTTTATGATTTAACAAGATAATATCAGTTATAACGCACCGGACCTGGGTATATGGGTTTGGAGCGTTACATTGTGGTATCAGAGCAATGATTTTGGGATTTCAAGGATTTAGGAAATGATTCATACCAGAGTATAGGAAATTGTTAGGATAAGGATACTAGATAAATAGGTTAGATATTGAGAAGTAAGTTTGGTGTAGGGAAGTATAGGTTCTTGTTTTATGATTTAAAGGCAAAATTACGTCAAGGATTTCCTGTGATTTTTCTGAAGCAGTTGATGGTCTTAGAAAAGCCACGGTAAACCTTAGATGTTTTTATTTCTGAATTGTGAGACTGGTCCTTATATGGAGATTTTGGATTTTATTTAATGATTATGTTATTTGGAGTTTTAATATGAAATTCTTATTTCTTCTCTGTCCTATTTTTCAGGATGGGTTTTGGAAATGAGAATATAGAAGCTGAAGGAAGGGAGGATTTAGTGACCTCTAGCGAGGAGGAAATAGATACCTCTAAGGCGCTGCGAGGTATCATCCATCAAGTTAAAGTAGAAATGAAGAAGGAACCCAAAGAACAGAACTGTCCACTTGCAGAATAGGGTTGCAGCATAAAAGAGTTTATGAGGATGAACCCTCCAACCTTTACAGGAGGACCTAATCTAGTGGCAGCAGAGAACTGGGTACATGAGATAGAAGAGATCATAGTTGTACTTGACTGTACGGACGAGCAGAAGGTCCATTATGCCGCTTTTAAAATGACAGGAGAAGCAAAGCGCTGGTGGCTTTCTATGAAGCTGTTGGAGGATCAGAGGGTCGTAAAGATAGCTCTTACCTGGGAGAGGTTCAAGGAGCTTTTCTTTGGCAGGTATTTTCCTTCATCTGTCAGAGAGGAGAAGATAGAAGAGTTCACCAATCTGACCCAGGGAGACATGACAGTTGCGGAGTATGCGGCTAAATTTGTAGAATTGTCCCGGTTCGCTCCATTTTTTGTCCCAAATGAAGTAAGGAAGGCCAAGAAATTTGAGAAAGGTCTGAGGCGCAGAATCTACGAGCTGGTGGTCGGTTTTCAGGTCCAGAGTTTTTCAGAAATAGTTGACAAGGCCTCAGTGTTAGAAAAGAGTATCCAAGGTAGCACTGAGCTTTTAGAGCCAACGAAGAGACCTGCACCATCTGGTTTTCGGTTTGAGGCCAGCCAGGGGTCAGTTAAGAAAAGGAAGGAAGCAATGGGCTTTGTATGCCCGAAATGTGATAAAAGGCATAGGGGTGAATGCTGGTATGGCACTCCGAATTGCTATAGGTGCGGTAAGTTAGGGCACCACAAGAAAGATTGCCGAGAACCCTTGCCTATGGTAGCTGCTCAGAATCAGGATAAGGGAAAGCAGCAAATACCACTTAGAAGAGGTGGTCCGCCTCGAATATACATACTCCGAGCTGAGGAGGATGCCATCAGAGAAACAGGTATGAGAAAATTTAATTTAATGAATGATGATTAAATGACTTATGTGATTATATGCATGTTAAGTTCTTATGATGATATTTAGTAAATGAGTTTAAGTTATGTAAAAGGATGATTAGATAGTAAAATTTCAAGGATGAAATTTCTTAAGGAGGGGAGAATGTAATGACTCGGGAATTTAAATAATTAGAAAATATGATAAATGAAATGGATTAATGGATAATGAAGGAAAAAGGAAAGAAATTAGAAGGAAAAGTAGGCCTCGTCGACAAATGTCTTGTATTCGTTGATGAGTGTCCTTCTAAGATCGTCGACGAAGTCTGCTTCTCGTCGACGAAGAAATCTCGAGAGAGAGTTTTAGAAACCCTGAATTTCATCGACGAAGGTATCTTTTCGTTGACGAAGTCTCTATAGAGCCTCGTCAACGAAGCCCTGCCTATAAATTGAAATTCTTCAATTTCTCAACGTGAAAACTCAACAAATTCTCCTTCTCTCTCTAGAAAACGACCTCCCAACCTTCTCTCTTTGATTCCGAGCCGAATTTGGCTCAATTTGATGATTTGGAACCACCACGAGGTTCGTGGGATCATTCTCTTCAAGGCTGTAAGAGCTAATCGTTGGGTTGTGAGGTTTGGGAAACATCCCAAAATCAGGTTAAGTTAGTTATTTTGGGATTTTCTTAAGGAATGTTGTTAGTTGGAGTCTAGGAAGTAATAAATAAGTATTTTCTTTAAGATTTAAGTTAATTGGAATTTATTGAATTTAAGTTAAGATTTTTTGGATTCAGGGTCCAAGTGAACGCTGCGGGTATCGGTTCGGGGATCCTGCCAGTGTAGTTTGAAGTCAGGTAAGGGGGAAATTTATATATTAACTCAGGTTTTTCATGAATCAAAAATGGATTATATGTTATTTAAGTATATATGTTTATATGTGGGTTTAAAATACCAGCCATGAAATGATGTTTTCTGAGCTTAGGAATGTTTATATAGTTATGTATATATGAAAGTAAACGAATGGAAGTGGAAAAGAATTTTCTAAGGAATTAAATAAGAAATGAAATGTATTTTCAGTATATCAATGTTAATCATGGGTTGGCTTATTTTGTAAGAAATGTGTATGAATTCCACTGCTAAAATTGTGTGGCATGAGATTCTGTGCAAATATATGTGTTACATGTATGAGACGCAGGTTAGGTAAGTAAAGCTTATGAATAAAATATGATATGGACAATGTTGCTTGTGCATGTTAAATGCAACCATGTAAATGTAAGACAGCTGAAAGACATCCATGTTAGCAGATTATAGCGCATTTCTATGTGGAAACTAACTATAGCAGATTCTAGCGCATATCTATGTGGAAACTAACTGATGATGGCTAAAAACCAGCTGTAGTACGAAGGAATGAAATGAAAATGTTATGCAACGAAATGACAAAGGAATGACAATGCAATGAAATGATTTGTGAAACGTGAACGATACGAATCGGAAAGAGTCACTTAAAGTGAAACGAAATGCAAAGTTAAGTTATGAACAGAAATGAATGTGTATGAATGTATAAAGATAGAAAAGAATGGTATTACAATATTAGAAGTATGTATGTACGTAAAACATGTTACAATTGGGCAAGGCAAACTCTTCGCCTGAGGTCTTGCTGAAAAAGGCGAGTGCACTAGTAGCTTCAGATGTGGCAGTAGCTACATAACGTACTAGTGCAAAGGGAACCTATTTGTATGGGCGGGTAGATTTCCCTATCCTTAGGGTCTTTTTCGGTAAACTATTGTTGAATGCGTGAGTACAAGATTAATCTAACACTTGAGTTCTTACTGAGTAGGGTAAGTGCCCTGGAATGCTTTAGTTGTGACCTTAGGGTTACCTATGTATCAGAGTAGAGGGGTGCTACTTGTATGGGCGGGTAATCACCCCTATCCTTAAGTAATCTCGTGGGTTAAAACTTTGCTTGTGATTGTTTAGGTTTAGAAAACGATTTGAAAGTTATGTTAATGATTTGACAAAGTTATTAAAATGATATCTATGTACCTCATGTTAGCCACACACTGTTTTAATATGTATATTTCTTCCCTTACTGAGATGTGTCTCACCCGAATATGAATGTTTCTTTTTCAGGACATCCTCGAGATTGGGCTTGAGGAGCTCAAGGGTATTATTAGCATTTTTGAGGACTATAGAAACAGGGTATATGTTGATAATATTTTGGGAATGAAAATGTTTATGTTTTATGTTATTACGTTTTTAGGTTTATTGAGAACGGAATGGTTGTGAACATACTGAATGTTTTGGAGATGTATGAATATATAGAGATTATGATGGTTGGTTTTTATGGATTTCTAGTTAAGATATAGTAAACTCTAGTATATTACGGTATTATGGAATGTTAGTATTATGGTCTATGTTGTATGGAGATTATGTTTATATTTTCCGCTGCGTATGTATGTTAATGATTTATGATTTAACACGATAATATCTGGTATAACGCACCGGACCGGGGTTTAGGGGTTTGGGGCGTTACAGTTATGTTATGTTTGACTTAGCCTAGTAGGCTAGCCAGCGTTAGTTCTAGGCTTCGGGCCGCACAACCCAAATCATGATGGGTGGAGTCATGGTAGATATATATCCAGGGTATAATTTCAGTATTGTACAGATTTAGTAGATGATTTAAATGTTATGTAAATTCATTATGATTATGTTTATAAGTACATATTTCCATGTATCACTACAAAAAATAAGGTTATTAGTGATGGTTTTCAATTAGTCACTATATCTGCCGTTACTAATACTTATTAGTGACGAATTTTTCAAATCGTCACTAATAATAGAGTATTAGTGGCGGATTAAAATCGTCACTAAAAACCTAAGCTCGTTACTATAGATTCTATACCAGCTTGACCAAAAATCATTACTAAAGCCATAGTATTAGTGACGATTTGAAAACCTTCACTAAAACTTTTTTAAAAGGCAATATTAGTGATGATTTTGAAACCATCACTAATACTTAAATTGGACAATTAGTAGTAAAGTTAATTTTTTTTTCTAATTATTAATTCCTATAAAAATCTGTAATTAAATTACATTTTCTTATACATAACATTAAACCATAATTGCAAAAAAATTCATAAATTATTCAAAATTGTAATTTAAATTTAAATACAAATATATTATACAAATTCAAATTCAAATACAAATATATTATACAAATTCAAATTTAAATACAAATACATTATACAAATTCAAATTCAAATGCATTTCATCTGTTCAGATAACAAAAAAAGTCAAAAGCTGCATCCGTAGTGCATGACATCGTTCTGACGTTGTCACAGTTGCAAACCCTACAAATTAAGAAAGTTAAAAAAATTAGTATACGCTTTTTGAAAAATTTGGCAGCATTTCTCCTGTAAATATGACATTTTCCTCAGAGATATGCTCCAAACCTAGGTGTTTACAATGAACAGTTCACAATAATCCAACTAGCAATGAATTTTACGAGTGCACATGAGTTTTATATAATAAGCATTAAATAATGTAACATGTTCAAGCATCCCATAAAACACATATATCAGAATATAGTGGATTATCCCATAAACAACATATTTTATAGAGTAGACACAGTTGGTATGAGATTCACTATAAAATGAAAATCCCAAGAAAGAGAGCTCCTCTCCAAAGAAAAGAATGAGAATGATACATGCATTGTGAAGAGTGGAAATCTTAAGAAGATGAAGCATCATCTACTCCAACGACTGTAACCAGGCCAAGCATCCTCCCAAAATCAAACCCTATTGCCATTAGCTACTCTAAAATGAGTGGGAGGAAGGAACAAACAAGCAAAATGGGAAACAAATTTCTACAGACTTGCATGGGAAACAATGCCACTTCCTCTAGTATTCCATCCATTTTGATGGACCCTATATTACTTTTAATCTCTTTTTTTGGCAATTAACAATTAATTTTTGGTTGCACATAAATTAAATTTAAACCTTCAAACATAAATAACGGACTCCAACCAAAATTGGCATAACCACCAAGCAAGCAAGAAATTAAAGAAAAATTATATCACATAGTCCAAAATTGGTCTCTTTTGAATTTTTTTTTTCCTTTTCCTAAAATTTTCAACAAATTTTCGACAGCAATCCGTCTATAAGTAGAACATTTCCCAAACCTGCAAGTCACAAAAGCATGCAATTCACAATATTTTTGCATCATACAGATGCCATTTAGATTCAGAAATGCAACAACCTAAAAGTATCTTCCAACAAACAATACACATCATTGCATCAGCCATGCAGGTGGCGTTCTAATCAAGCATGCAATCCTAATGTCCACTACCAGCATGCAGTTCACAAGATATATCAATCCAAACATGCAGTCCAGAAGTTAAATAATTTATTCAACTAAAGTTCGAACTTTTGACATAATATATAATTTTCCTATGTAAGACAAGCTCGATCTAATATTACATGCAGCTGATTCCCAAGTTTTGTTTAACCACCCACATAGAAAAAAAGGATTTAAAATTAAAAGACTTGATAAGAAGAAAAACAGCTTGATTTGCTCATTCTCTTGTCAATTATTATCAAAGAAAGTGAATTGAGTAACTATTCTATTTCTAACTTTGATTTAAAAAAAAAGGCTTGTTGGATATGGGATTTTGATAATATTATGGATTTGGTTCTTTTTCTCAGATTCATGGATTTCCAATCATAGGATTTTTCAAAATTTTGGCTTCATGGGCTTCAATGGAAAGGGGATAGACTTCATGGGTTTGCATTTTTAGCTTTTGTTGTGTCCCTGTTTGTTGACTCCATTTACAATTCTTATGGTCCATCACTTCTCCTCATTTACACGATACACCTCACCCCACCCCCACGTGGCATCCCACATCACTTTACAAATTTTGGAACGACATGCTTTTATAATGGATTTAGCTCAAATTCAAACAAATTTTTAATTCATCAGTGAAATGAAACCAGAATTAAATAGAATAAGATGTAATGAAGAATAAAGATTTAATGAAAAATGTACCAAACTAAAGTGACAAACATTTTGATTTCTATTTTCATTCACTCGTACACATTATATATATAGTCATTGTCGCGACGTCCCAGAGCGTGTGTGCTCCGGGCGGCGAAATAAAAATCAATTTTAATTTTCATGAAAAAATAAGGAATGTCGGAGTCGCCACTAACCTTTTAGTGTGGTTAGAACACATGATTACTATCTCGTTAGGGGTAGAATGGGCCTACGTTACCAGAGCTGGGGTTGGGAGTTCGGTTACGCGAGGGGAAGGTATGAGCACCCCCTACGCGCCCGTTCTTATGAACGGTACCTAATTAATTTAAAATTATCCCTAAGTTAATTTAAAAAGTTTTTAAGTTATTCCTTTTATGAGTTTATAAATACACATGAAAAATAAATAAATAAATAAATAAATAAATAAATGTAATATATACATATATATTCCCTCAGAGCTTAAGGTACGTGAAGCCCGAAAGCTCATATCCTAGCATTAAAGTCATAGGGATAATATATACACGAAAATAAATGATATTATAAAATAATAAAAATAAATATCATAATACATAATACAAAACATGAATATACCCAAGAAACAAAAATACTAAGAATATTTAATATTGGAAGTAATAGGTAGTAATAATAATGGTAATGATAATAGTAACATATTACTATAATGACAACCCTATGCTAATTATGTTACATTAATAATACAACCCGATATTATGATAGCAATACATAATAATATCACAACACTACTACATAAATAATAATATTACAATAATTATATAACACACGCTCGTAACGCATAATTATAATAACACTGCTTTAATAATAATATAATCCTAAAAAACAATAATAACACATCAATAATATAATGGTAATAATAATACCATAGTAATTTAGTACATAATAATAATAATAATAATAATAATAATAATAATAATAATCATACTAATATCATTTTACTAATGAGGATCCTAACACAAGGATAAACTAAAACCCTAAATAAATATACAGAACATGAATACATGAGCAATGCTTTTTACAAATAATAAACAACAATAATATCTAATGATACACTAATAACTATGTGGTAACAATATGAAATAACAAACCCTAATAAAATAAGAACATATATATGACTACAAAAACAATACAAAATAACAAATCACAATATTACTTACATAATATAAACATACATTTGATAATAACATGATAAGTAAAAAAAAAATCATAATATTACTTTTACATATGAGGATAAAAAAGAAACAAAAATGGAATAAAATCATGTTATTATAATAATATGAACAAAAAATAAAATCCCATGAAAGAAAACAACATTATAACTAAAAAACCCTCACCTTTGAGAGTGGCAGCTGCGTGTGGGTGAATGTGTATGTGCGTGAGGGAGTTCACAGGACTGTGTGTGTGCTGTGTGTGAGCGTGAGTGTGTGTGTGTGTGTGTTCTGTGCATGTGTGTGTATAAGCGAAGGGACTTGCAGAGGGGGGATCTGGAACAGGGGAGCGTGGAGTGGTGGCGACTTGGCCGTGTTTGCTGCTATGGCTGGAACATGGGAGAGGGCGGTGGTCTGGCCTGAGAAGATTCAGCCGCTGCTGTGAGTCTGTGACCGGAGTTGACGAACGGTGACGGTGATGGTGGTTGCTGCTGTGGCTGGAACAGGGGAGAGGGGCAACAGAGATGAACCCGCAGCAGCGTCTGGCGAAAGAGGAGCGGAACAGGGTGGCCTGGTTGGTTGGTGGCCGATTGTAGAGATCTGGTGGCTGCTGGCGACGGCGGTGGCATGGATCAGGGGACGACGATGATGGGGTTGTTGCTGCTGCTGCCGCTGCGAAGGTTGACTGCAGGTGTTCTGGGAAGCTGGTATGGATGGAGGCTGGAGCAAGAGGCTGGCAGGGCTGGTCGTGCTGCTTTGTGCAGCGGAGGAGGAGAGCTGCTGGACTTTCGGTTGTCTGCTAGTTCGAATGGAGGCTGGAGCAGGGGGAGGGGCAAGGAGAACAAGGAGAGAGATCAGAGAATGAGAGAGATGAAGGAAAGGGGGGGCAGGGGTGCGCTGGAGCTTCCCAGTGAGAAAAGAATAGGTTTCTTTTTTTTTTTTTTTTTGTAATTTTGCTTGGCTCTGCCTCCTGGCTGTGTGTGCGCCTCTCCCATTTATAAAAAAACAACCTAAAAATCTTTCTTTTCTTTTCCTTTTTCATTTTTATTCTCTTCATATTTTTTATGGTAACAATATATACAGATAATAATAATAATAATAATAATAATAATTAGTAAATAAAGTAATAATACTAATATTAAAAGCAATAGTTAATAATAATAATAATAATAATAATAGAAAAATAATAGAAATAATAATAAAGTAATAATATATGAAAATAATAATAATAATAATAATGATATTGGGTCTGGGTAAAAGTGGGGTATCTACAGTCACTACACCTTAGCAAATAATAATAATAGTAGTAATAATTGTTCAACAATTCTCCCAATACTTTAATTTTCTATTTTTTTTTGAGAAAACAAATTGATTTGAAATATTAATTAGCCCAATTTTCTATTTTTTTTTGAGAAAGCAAATCGATTCCACAATTCTTTTTTTTTTTCTTGGTAGTCATAGATTCTTTTCCTTCCTATTCATCTGACGCCAACCCACACCAATTAATATTATATTTCAGCTAGTGCTCACAGATTCTTTTCCTCGACATGTGTCATAGGCAAGGCAAGCACCAACTTTCCCTAATTTATAAAATGTGAGAACCCACATTCCAAGCATCCTTCAAGCGTTTCAATGATATATGTTCTATATGAAAGTGTCTTTTCTCTTCCTCTTAACCAGCAAAATCCTCCTCTTCCTTTTTTATTTTTGGGAGAGAATTTCTTTTGAGGAAAACAATTATTTGAGTTGGTAGTCACAAAAATTAATATTATAAGTTGTTTCATGCCAATCTTAAGACTTGTTTGGAAAGATACCCTCTAGACTTGGAAGTTATTTGGGTGCATGTTTGTGTTGTTTGAATTGTTTCACTGGTTGCAAATGTTTATTCATTTCATCACTGAGTAGTAACTAGAAACGAAAATTTAATTTAGAGAGTTTTGGGAAATAGATATGCTTGGTTCTATTAATTATTTTTTTAAACAATAAATTATCCACTCAGTGACCCCTATCATCATTTTGAGTCATTTTTTTGTGTTCCATTTATTTTGATTTGACCAAAAATATGACTAATGTCTCGTGTCATGTTCGTGTTGATTAACCATCTTCAATTATTTGCATCATCCAATTTTATTTGAGCTCATATTTTTCTTTTTGCTTGATTAAAATAAAATATTTTCTAAAATAATGTGATTCAAAATAAATAAAAACAATAAAACCAAATCTTAAGTCTCATTAGGTGGGATCAATTATATGAATCATTTTTTAGACTATGCTCTAAGCTGAAAGAGTTATTTCTTTCTTTGTGGACAATGTTAGTAGCTTTCCAGTCTCCTGGAATCTTCATTTCAAGAGATATCTAAATGATAGGGATTTAATAGAGTTGTCTTCCCTGTTGTCCATATTGAACAATTGCAACTTATCTTTGGGAAAGGATGTTCATTCTTGATGTCTATATCATTTAGGATGTTTTCTTGAAAATCATTCTTTGAATTTTTTTACATATTCAAACTCTCCCTTTCCTCTTTATCATGATATTTGGAAAGTTAAAGTTCCCCAAAAAATTAAAGTGTTTACTTGGTTGGTTGTGCTTAACAAAATTAATACCAATAACTTGCTGCAGATTAGGAGAACTTTGAAGGCCCTTTCTCCAGATGTTTGTGTGCTCTATTATAGGAATTTGGAAATAGCCTCCCATTTTTTTTTTTTTGCATTGTGACTTTGCACAAAAAATTTGGAAAAAAATTGTTTGTTATTATGAAAGAGAGTTGGGTTTACCCCTATTTAGTGGAAGACTTGTTAGTCATCTCTTTTGCTGGCTTGGAAGAAGGAAAGATAGGGTAGCCTTGTGGAAGTGTGGCAAGTGTGCAGTTTTATGGGGTTTATGGTTGGAACGTAATGGTGTATTTTTCTGGGAAGAAGTTGAATTTGTCTATGGTGTGAGAAAATATTATGTTTTTCACTTCTTTATGGTGTGTCAGGTTTGGATTTTCAAGGAAGCTAGTTTTTAGGATTTAAATAGGGACTAATTGGCTTGACTTTTGTTCCTTTAGTTTATTTCTAGTTTGAATGGTTTGAACTAGATTCTTTTGGGAGATTTCTTATTCTCCCTCCTTGTAAATTCTTTTTGAATTAATGAAATTTATTTTGGTATCAAAATTAAATGTTTTAGATCCCTCATATTAAGTTGAATCATTGCGATAACCATACCCATTAAGCCAAGGTAAACTCAAAGCAATTACATAAGTATGGTTGTTGCATTCCCTTTTCTTGTGTTAAATGAATAATTTGTTAAGAATGTGATGTAGGAGGAGAAGTGGTTATTCGGATGAATCATTTCGACCCAATTAGGAGGCCTATGTCAAAGAATAGGATGAATGGTTTTTTGGGTCTGAAACCCAAATGTGCTTAGTTATTTAGTTGTTCAAGTATGTGTATGCAGTTTGCTTGTATTAGCATTATTTGTAGTGAGGGATCATTTGTAGCCATTGTGCATTCTAAGGGTATATTTGTAATGCAATGTAGTTTTAGGGGTATGTATGTAATTTCATGTGTCTAGAGGCTCTCTTATAAATAGTGTGCAAAAGCCATGATGTAGGCAGTTGTTAATGAATTTGAATTGATGAATTGAACGTGAGTTCCTACCTGGTATATCCTCTCCTCCCTTCCCTTTCCTTCCACACTTCTATTTCTTCTAAATTCTCCCATAACTGCAAAACCTTGATGCTTCCCTTGCATCATTTGGTATCAGGGCCTCACTTAAATCTCCATTCTTCCATTTCAAATTTTCAATCCCCCTATCGTCCCCTTCTCTTTTCTCTTCTGCCCTGTTCTTCCCCCCTCTCTTCTTCTCTTCTAATTTTCTCTCCTAATTCTCTCAATTCTCTTTTTTTCTGATTTCTTCTCTTCTTCTCCTCTCTTCTCTATTCTTCTATTCTGTCCCTAATCCTTTGCAGCCCAGCAGCTTTCAGCCCACTTTCTTCTTCTCTGTTTCTCTTCTCCTTCTCTTCTTGTTCTTCTCTTTAAGTTTCTCCCATTTCTCTCTTAACTCTCTTCCTCATTTCTGAATTCTATAGCTGTATCTTTTTATTTTCTATCCAGCAACTCCTCCAACCTCCCATCTTCTTTCTCGTTCAGTTTCTTAATTCACCCCCTCTCCCTCTCTCTCTCTGCTTCTGAATTTCAGTTCTAAAAAAAAAAAAAAACTAAAAGCAGTTCTGAAGTTTCTGATTTTTTTTTTCTAAAATTCCATCCGTGTCCTCATTTTTCACAAACCACCTTCCTGCAACACCACCCATCCCATTGAAAACAGAACCCCCTGAAACCCTCACCCTTAAGTTTTCATTGCTGTCCAACCACTGGAGGAACGACGAAAACATCTCTAGCTATCGGCTCTTCAGAAGCCCTATCCTCTTGCACTATTCTCATCACACCACCAACACCATTGTACTCCTCATTCATTGATGTCCTTTCACCCCAAAAATCATTGCCGGAAAGTCACCACTGGCAACTCACGCTCCGCATGCTGGCATCTATTAGTGGGATTCTGGTAGAGTCCCCTCCTGTTGCCAGAATCGCGAGAAACTGGTATTTTGTTTTTACACAATATTTTGATATGCAGCATGGTATTTTGATCACAGACAACATATTGCAAGCAAACACAATAATTTTGGCACGAAACCCTGAAATTGCTACTGCGAGCATAAAAAATTAGGTTTTTTTGGCTGCATTTGGGAGTCTTTCTAGTGAATTTGTTTCAATTTTGCAAGATACTCAAGATTAAAGGCGACTTAAAGATTGTTCTTAAATAATTGAAAGTGAAGTTTGTGATTTGCTTTATATAACTGCATCATGGTGACCAACGTTGAATTGATTGCAAAGGTGGAATTGTTATATGGTAGAGTACAAAATATGGAAAATGCTTTGGAGACTATTACTAGTGCTTTGAATATGCTAACAGCTGAAGTTGCAGCTGTAGGTAAAAGGCCCATGGAATTTCCTAATCAAAAAAGGCTTTGAATGGGGGCTCCTGGATTTAGTGATGATAAAGATTGGGTCCAATACTAATTCCTAGCAATTATTATATGTTAAAAGAATTCATTTATTTCGGTCTCTTTTGATTAAATTATCATGGTTTAAATTTTGAGAGTTTTAACTTATTATTTGAGATAATATCTTGATATTTAAGTGGAGAAAGGAAGATGACAGATTCATTATTCCGATAAATTAGTTGAGTATCCAAAGAGTTTCAGACAACCATAAAAGAGGGATGATAAACTACCTTTTACATATCCTCTAATGAGAGGAGTCACCCGCATCATCTGGATGGGATTGGCGCATCATTTGTTCGATTTGCACTTTCCAATTCTTCATGGCTTGCATCTCTGTTTCCCAGTTCGACATCTTTTCTTTCAATTGCTGGTTCTCTGCTTCCACCATTTGCATCCGGATAATCATCTCCTCCGCTCGAGCCTCGGCGGCTCGACTCTCTTGGTCAATCTCAGCACGAGACGCCGCACTGAAAGAAGATGATGACGTTGGGGCGACGTATCCACTCCCAAGACCATTCAAACAGCCACCTGTTCATTGCCCAAGCACCTGAGTACAGATCTCGTCATCCGTCATCGGTTGACTGCCCTCTGCAACGAGTGCATCCCTCAGCTTAAGCATCTTTCCCTATTTTCAGTCATGAAAATGATGAAAATAAAGAAATAAGAATACAACTGACGTTTTGAATAAGATAATGAACTAAATAATCTGCTTGACTTACATGTTTCCTCTGCGCACCCTGACACCACTCCCTCGATAACCTCTGATGTGTTCTCCGATAAAGATCCGGCCTTGACTCTAGGTCACCAATGATGGGATCACACTACATTATCATATAAAAGTTCTTTAATATTCAGAGGTGTCAATATAAATAACACATGTCAGGTAATGGTCAGATAGTTTCGTAGCAATTACCTTTCGATGATTGATGAATAATTTCGAGCCATCGCAATGCATCGTATCTAGTTTGCCGCGATTCGAAGCATTTTTTTCATAGATAGCCTACAAAATATATGTAATGACTTTTTATTATTCACATAAATATGAAAAAGCAGTTATTGTAATTAATAGAAACACATCACCTTATAGTTAGAGTCGCGAAAATGGCGACACACCACCTGCCAATCCTTTAGGGAGATCTTATCGTATGGGTGTGCTTCTGCCTCATCTCTCATCTCCCTAAAATGGTTGCACATTTTACTGTGATAGGTCTTAAACCGAGAGCACAACTGCGTGTTCACTGCCTTTTTGACATGGTCTGCGGTGAAAATGTCCATATCAAACTCTTCCTGCATATGAAAATATAGTGATTTCCCAAATTTCATATCTCTGATCAACTTGAGCTAGTTTAATTTCTCTTCCCCACTTAGTCGATTTGGTTGCAACCTTCGTTCAGGTTTTCCATTAAAAATTTTGACACCACGAGTCCTCCAAGGATGTCCAGGTCGTAAAAAACGACGAAGACACATAAAACATAACTTGCATCCATACTTTAAGGATAAGGACCTAGCATCCTTATTACACACTGGGCATGCTAAGTAACCTTTTGTGCTCCAGCACGACAGATTGTCGTAGGTGGGGAAATCATTAATTGTCCACAAAAGTAGAGCATGCATCCGAAATGTTATCCCAGTTTTCACATCAAATGTCTCCACTCATTTTTCCCATAGTTCTTTCAACTCATCAATTAATGGCCTCAAGTAAACATTAATATCATTACCTGGTGCCCTCGGTCCAGGAATAAGCAGAGACATATAAATGAAGGGTTCTTTCATACATCGCCATGGCGGCATATTGAATGACATCATCATAACTGGCCACATGCTATACGCGTTGTTCATGTTACCGAAAGGATTGAACCCATTTGAAGCAAGGCCAAGTCTAATGTTGCGAGGATCACTAGAAAACCACGGATGCATTTTATCAAACTCTGCCCAAGCTTCCGAGTCCACTGGATGGCTAGGGGTGTTTTCCTCTTGAAAATGTTTCTCTTTATGCCATCTTATATTTGCAACAGTCTTTCTACACATGTACAATCGTTGCAATCATTGTATTAATGGACAATATTGCAAAACTTTTTGGGGGATCTTTTTACCCTTCTTCTAATTGGTTGTATACCTCGGTTCACCACATTCTAGACACTCATTCGCATTTTCATGTTCACCATAAAAGAGTGCACAATCATACCTACACACATGTATTGTAGTGTAACTGAGACCGAATTCACGCATGTATGTCTTTGCTTCATAAAAGGACTTTGGAAGTGTTTCACCATCAGACAGTGCTGCCTTAATGAGGCTTAAATGCATGTTGAATGCGCTCTGAGATAACCCATGCATTGTCCTTGCATGAAGCAACTTTATCAGGAACTCTAATTTTGAGAACTTTGTACAGTTTGGATATAAGGGCACTCGTGCATCCCTCAAGAGATTAACAAATGGTTTACCAAGTCAATTTAACGTACTAGGATCACAAGGTATGATACCTACTAAAGTAGATTCATCACCAGTACGCGACACACTGACGTCTTCCGTGTCCACTGCAATCCCCCTTTGTAAGTTACCTAACATTTCGATTAACCCTTCCGAGCGTGTATCACCACCTACTACATTTGCCCCCTCATCTTCATCGTCATCATCATCGCTCTGAACTACGTAATCTTCACCGTGGAACACCCATGTTGTGTACCTTCTCTCCATTCCAAAGTCTAATAAATGTGTATGAACCAAATCAATGTGTCTGTATGTTATGTTTTGGCATTTCTTGCAAGGAAACCTTATTCTACTAGCACCGTCAGCACGAGAACGCGCAAACTCTATGAAATCATGTACCCCTTTCACGTATTCTGGAAAAAACCTACTCCGAGCGTTCATCCAACTCTTATCCATGTTCATTAATTCCCTATAATATGTTCAACCACCTTTCGTCTAATGGGTACGGATCCTATCCTATTCGGGAATTTTGCAATTACATTGCGATCAATCGCTCAAATTCCTTTGTCATAGTCATTATAAATTTCAGCAGCATCTCCCCATGGCTCTCCAAGTACACGAGATGGGGGAAGTGCACATCATCTGCTAGTTTTCCATCACTAAAAAATTCTCACCACACCCCACTATGCACCTAGAGAACACAAGTAGAAACGCCATCGAAATATATAATGACAATGACCAAAGCATGAACGATGATAACAATGTAAATACAACTTCCTAAACTATCCACATTAGATAATTCAATAATGGTTGAAATATAAACATCACTAATCGTAAATGAAACAAATAATCAACATGTTCAATTGATTATTAGTCTACATAATATGACTAATAATCAATTGAATTTTAACAATTGATTTGTCCCACATGTACGATGAGGCATGAATGTATAGTAACCATTCTTGAACGGGTCTAAGCTTCGATGCACACATGAAATGACAATAATTAATTTTGCATAAGGAGCCCGTGATAAGTAGGCAAGGCATAAGCCTTATGGCATTAAGGTGTAAACCTTTTGAGAATTTCAATTTTTAGATAAAAGTACATAAATAAATTACATGTACTTTAAAAATAAGGAAAAAAACCACATAATTATAAATGCAATGTAAAAAATAAATATACTTTTTAAACTATTTTTTAGTCATTCAAAATACTAACTTAAATTCATTAAGTAAATCAAGCTAAGAGAAAGTTATAAAATTGTAGAGTTCATATTACTTTCAAGATTTATGATACAACTCCCAATTATTTTGGAAAGGTTGAGGCTCAAGAGTTTTAGAGATCAACTCATATTAGAACATTCCCTTTATATAGACATGTAGTTAAAATTTTCCAGCCAAATCTAAACTTGAGCTTCATGCACCCCAAAAGGCTTAAAAAAAAAAAAAAAAAAAAAAGAAGGCCAAAAAAATAGTGCCTTTCATACAAATGAGCCTTTTTAGGATTTCAAATTTTGGACTCAACCTCAAGAAGTTTTAGGATTTCAAATTTTGGCTTGCTGCCATTCTTAATATTGGGGCTCACTATTTGGAGGGCTTTCAAATAATTACAAAAATACCAAGTTAAAAAAGTCTCCTTGGCACTTAGTGAGGGTAGAGGGTGAGGATCGTACTAGTGTACACCATTGTGGACTAACAAAACTAGAAAATGTGAATTTGAAAAATTGGTCCAAATTAGATTCCTACCATTGAATCAAGAATCAATTATTTATAGAGAAAATATTCGGGAGCCCCTATTGGCCATCACTTAGGCTAGTTAAGTTTTTGAGAATTCTGAAGAGAAGATCCTTTATCACCTTAGATCCTTCGAATCGAAAAATATGTGTGCTTTCTTGATTGTGGGAAGGTTAAAACAAAGTCACTTTTCTTACCTTACTAATTTAAACCTACTTCATGTTAGAGACTGTGAGTTAAATATTCTAACCCCAATAAGTAAGAGTTACTTCACATAAGTAGTACATACTTGTACTAATCCTATTAAATGAGAGTTACTTTCATAAAATTAGAGTAGTGCCCACTTGTACTCTCTCTATGCAATTGTGCTTTGATGGATGACATATTAACATGGATTTGTTATAGGTGAAGAAAAAAAGAGACCAAGATATCCTAACCTTGCTCCAATCATTTGAATATATTTGTTGTAAATTTTAGCATGTCTCTTTAAATAATGGTGCATCATTTATGATAGAGGAGTGATTATTTTTAAAATTTTATGATGAGAGTGTTTGTTTATGTCATATTCCATGTTAGATTTTTTTATGTTAGATGACAAATAGTACAAATTTTTGCATGAGGATTTTTTTAATGATTACATTCTTGTATGATTTTTATAAAATTTTTATCTTAATATTCTTAATAAGAAAAACTAAGCAAATCAAGCTTGATCTAGGTATTGCATTTGAGGTTTAAGCTTTTAGCTTGGATTTGTATGAATTTGGGCTAAGCTTATTTAAAATCATATCACTAAATTTCATGCAAATCTAAATCTAAAGTTATGAAAGTCATGAAAATGCTTTCAATAGCAGCTAATTGAAAAATTACTCTGACTTCACCAAAGATCTCAATAGAGACACTCTATCATGAAGATTTAAAATGACTATGAACTCCCTGAACTAATTTTGTGGGTGATGAGGCAATTCATAACTGGTTAGGAGTGCCACATTGTTCTTTTATTGATAGGAAATTATTATATTAGACATGCTAAATATTAGATAATTGATTATATTTTTATATTTGAAGTGGTCACGACATATCTATTGCTGAAAAATCACCCACAATTAAAGAATGTAATCGATTATCTAATGTACTGTAATAGGACAATGTAACAACAATGAACAACATAATCCATCCTTTACGAGTCTTATAACAGGCCTTCAAATAAATAGATATAAATAATTTTTTCCTTAAAAAGTAATACTAATTTTTCTCCACCTTTTTTTGACTCACAAATATGCATATGCATTTAAGGCAGTGTTTGGTTCATGGAATCAAAATTGAAGTTGAAATAGGACTTAAAAATAGATTAGCAAATATTTCTTAAATTTTGATCCTTAGTCTTGGGTACATAGACAAAAATCAAAATTTATCTAATTTATCAACATAACTCATGAAATTTAAGATAAAATCTGCATTATTAACATTTTCACTAAGTGCAAAATTCCATAAAAAACCATCCTTCCCATGATGAAAATAGGAGAGAGATCACCAGATCTAATGCCAATTCTTGCTACTATAAGACTAGTGTCCTAAGAATAAGCAGCATCACACCAAACAAAAGTAGATAGTTTAAAGTCTTGGCCTTTCACCACTTGAAGAGATCAAAGAGGAGTGATTTTTTTTTTAATCACTAATCGTCTCCAAATGCAATAAAGTCATAAATATATTTTATCAAAATAAAGTTTTTAGTTGTTACAAATACCAATTTATAAGATTAGCTGCTGTATAATTTCTATGATCATACAACTATCTATTACGAAATCTAAAGAAAGAAAAATGATAAACCATTTTTAAACTTAATTCGCAAATATTCCACAATATGGATGAGCCAAGAATTGTTGAATTGGCACAAATGTGCACATGTTTGTGTGCGTATAATTCAATACGGGTAAACTTGTAAAGTGAATAAAACTTAAAGAATCTGAAAAAAAAAATTGAAGTACCAAAAGTTAGTGCTCCAAATTTGAGCTTATCAATTTTTTGAATTACGTGTGGACAAAAACCTTCATAACCCACATGAATTAACAGTGTGAAAAATCATGTCCAATATTCTACAACCATAGCATAAAAATCAGACACAACCATAGCATAAAAACTGTACCAGACCAGCTGTTGAATTGGATTCAATAGATCCAGTCACGCGGTAGTTAGGATCAAGGGGAAAATCACATCTTTTTTAGCAATGATAAACTCGATCAACCTAGTGTAAACCAAATCAAGAAGAAGAAGAAGAAGAAGCAGCAGCAGCTTACCGTGGAAGAAAAGAGAGGAGAGGCGGATGTGCGTAGACGCTGTGGGCGGTAGTGAAAAGTGGAAACGCTCTTTGCTGTGGGCGACGACTTGAGGAGCAAGGGGGGAGGGGCAAGAGTGAGGAGTGAGGAGCGAGGAGGAGGGAGGGGTAGGAAGGAGGAGGAATTATGAAATTTGGGGATTTTAGATTTTGAGGGACAGGCAGGCAGAGAAGGGATTTTAGGTTTTGAGCTAAATAAAAGGACTAGTAGTGACGAAAATTAAAAACCGTCACTACTACTTTGATTTTTTTTAAAATTTTTTAAAATAAAAAGACTATTGGTGACGGTTCTGAAAACCGTCACTAATAAGGACCCATTAGTGATGAAAATTAAAAACCGACACTACTACTCTGAATTTTTTTTGTTTATTTTTTTAAATAAAAAAGACTATTGGTGACGGTTCTAAAAACCGTCACTACTAAGGACCCATTAGTGACGAAAATACAAAACCGTCACTACCACTCTAATTTTTTTTTGTTTTTTAAAATAAAAAACTTTTGGTGATGGCTTTGAGAACCGTCACTAATAAGGACCTATTAGTGATGAAAATACAAAACCGTCACTAGTACTCGAAAATTATTTTTTGTTAATATAAAAGACTATTAGTGACGGTTCTGAAAACCGTCACTAATAAGGAACCTGTAGTGACAAAAATAAAAACCGTCACTAATAGTATGAAATAATAGTATTTTTTTTATTTTTTTAATAAGACGACCAGTAGTGACAGTGGCAAACCATCACTAATACACCATTCCTTAGTAGTGACAAATTTTCCAAATCGTTGCTAATACTCTTAAATAAATTTTAGTAGTGACGGATAGTTAATTGTCACTAATAAGCTACTTTTAGTGACGAATTTAATCCGTCACTAATACCCTAGAATTGTTGCTAATATTTTCTCGAAAAAATTTTCGCGCAAAAATTGTTTACTGCGTACTTTTTAGTGACGAAAGTATTAGTGACGGTTTGAAAACCGTCACTAATTTTGACACTACTAGTGACGGTTTTTAAGAACCGTCACTAATACCAACTTTTAGTGATGAAATTGAATTCGTCACTAAAAACCAGTTTTTTTGTATTGTATTAACAGCTACAGTTTAAGTTATACTACAATTAAATTAATTGCAGTATATGTTTATAATATGTCAAACTCACGTTGCCACACATTGACATTAATCTATTTCCCTTATTAAGAGGTGTCTCACCCTAGCATTACAAATATTTTAGGAAATCCCGATAGACGAGTGGAGTGAGCTCCGTAATAGAGGAGTTCGTTGTTACTACCCAGTTGTAGGATAAGTAGTCGGCTTAGACTCATGATGGATTTTTAAGGTATTATGTGTACATGTAGAAATAGTATATCTCTGGTATTGTATATATGTAAAGTGAATTTTGGTTCCGCTGCTTAGGTGATATGTATATATAAACATGTAAAACCCTAGTACCTATGGGTTCAGGTTAACTTTAACTATATATCATAGTATCATAGTATTATCAGAGTACTAATATTTAATATAAAGAAAAAAAATGATTCTAAAATCAAGGCGTTACATTTTGGTATAAAAGCCTAGGTTGCTAGGTTCTGCAGACTTTAGTAAACAATGGAATACAATACCAGAGTATAGGAATGGATTGTTAGGAGAATTGGAGATGGGTAGATTGAGATATGAATCAGTTGTTGTTAGAGGATAAGATTGAGATTTAGGGTTCTTTCTTATAGCCTGGAAGCAGGAAATTCTGTGATTGTTTCTGTGATTTTCCTGGGATAATGACTTCAAGAAAACCATAGTAAACTATCGCTAGGTCTTTTTTCTGAGTGGTAGGACTTAATCCTAAATTGAAATTGAGGATGATAAAATGAATGGTCATAGAAGATTATTTTTAGACCCTAGTGTGTTAAGTGTATTAGTGGTATTACATAGCGTCACCTAGCAGGTGATGATAGAAATGGCTAGGAGTTTAGGGGAACGAAGTAGTTCACGCGTATGAAGCCCTATCGTTTTTTGGAGGGGGGATGACCTACTCATGGATGAGAATTGGGTCCAGGATATCAAGGACATGTTTGCAATGTTTTCATGTACAGATGAGCAGGGAGTGTTGTTTGCAACATTCAAGTTGACTGGGGAAGCAAAAAGCTGGTGGAGATTAGCGAGACTATTAGAAGAGCAGAGACCTGACCCTGTAACGGTGACGTGAAACCGCTTCAAGGAGATTTTTTTGAGCGGTACTTCCTCGCTACTATCAGGATTGCGAAGGTAGCAGTGTTTCTACACTAGACATAGGGACAGATGATGATATAATAGTATGTAGCCAAATTTGTTTAGTTGTCTCGGTTTGTCCTGTATTTGGTGCCAGATGAGGAAAGAAAAGCAAGGAAGTTTGAGAAGGACCTGAGCCAGGGTTTATATGAGCAGGTAGTGGGTTTTCAAGTCTAGATAATTTTAGAACTGGTTGATAAAGCCACAGTGAATGAGACAAATTTACAAAGAGGTGGTGGGGTATTGAGCTAGAGGAAGAGGCCCACGCTTCCCGATTTTCATATAGGAACCAGCCAGGGGCTTTGAAGAAGGCATGTTGGAAAAGGAAGTCAGAGGTAGTGAATGGGAAACAGAGCTGTATAGGGCAGACCATTGCACTCTCTCTGCCCTAGGTGCTATGGGAGACACTCAAGTGACTGTCGGTTCATGGAAGTGATCTGTTATTGTTGCGGTTGACCTGGTCAAATACCAAGAAATTGTCGAGCACCGTCAATTTTTGCGCCCACTCCTAGACCATACTAAGGAGGTCACCAGGCACCCCAAGGCGGATAGCAGAGGAATACCACCCTAGTACGAGTCTATGCATTGACACCAGGAGATGCTGAGGCGGCTGGAGATGTTGTGACATGGTACTAGTTCAATTCTGTCATATAAAGCTGCTGCCTTGTTTGATTCAGGGGTGACTCATTCTTTTATCGCCCAAAAATTTATTAAATTTTGTGGGATTCTAACTTAGCCGTTAGATATCAGTTTGTTAGTGTCTACGCCAACTGGGGCAGTAATGTTGTGTAGGAAGGTACTCAAGAACTATCTAGTTTGGATTCAAGGGAGGTCTTTACCAGCTAATTTGGTAATTTTAGATATGCATGGGTTCATGGTAATTCTTGGAATAGATGGGCTAGCTGCTAACCACGCCTATAGACTGTTATTAGAAAGAGGTAGTGTTCAGACCTCTAAGAGAACATGGGTATAGACTTGGGGGGTCATAGGTGCGCACCCCACCACAGTTGTTATCCACCATTTAGGTAAGGAGGTTGTTGCTAGAGGGTTGACATGGATATTTGTCTTGTGAAGTATCGGAAGGGGAAATTTAGGATCTTTCAGCAGTAAGGAATTTTTCGAGTGTATTCCTTGAGGATTTGTCAAGACTACCTCTTGATCGTGAGGTAGAATTTGTTATTGATCTAGTTCTGGGGACAACAACACTTTCTAAAGCTCCGTATAGAATGGCACCAGCAGCACTAAAATTGTTGAAGGAACAGTCGTAGGAACTATTGGATTAGGAGTTTATTCGGCCAACGTGTCGCTTGGGGAGCGCAGGTATTGTTTGTGAGGAAGGAAGATGGGTCGATGAGAATGTGCATCGATTACATATTTCCATATTTCCATAAGTCAGTCAAAATAGTGGGGAGATTGTAATCCTAAAATTAAGATGCCCATAAGAATGTAAGATACTAAGTGGGCAACAATTAGGCTCCTATATTTTGTGGAAATTCTTTATTCCCTGGGAAGTGGGGTCATCACCATAACCTGAAACCAACCATGAGAACAAGATGTCATGGGCATCACATTGCTAAGTCTTCCAAAGGATCATGTGAACCAAATAACACCTAACAGAATCATTTTTAGCAACCCACCTAGAAGAAAAATCATAATGATACTCGGATCTTTAATAATCTGCTATCCAGAAGGAAAACCATGTATGCTAGGACCTGGAGTTTTATTTTTTCGCTCTATCTTGTGCAAATCCTACTTGGCAATAGGACACCAATTTAACCATTAGACATCGACTCGGTTGGAATTTAACTTATATAGCTTAATGTGAAATCTTCAGTTGTTGTTTGCAATTGATTGTGGCTTTTGAAGCCATATTCCAAATTTAATTCTTCTACCATTAGCAACTCTCTAGTACAAATAAATGTCACCTTTCCTTCCTGGTTCATTTTAGACAAGATTTATGCTGCCAGACAATGTCCAATCACTCATCATAACTGACTAAACAACTTCATTTGCATTGTATATTATACCGAAAAATCAAGGTACATGTTTATTGCATATTTGTCCAGTCACTAGAGCAAGGTTATGGTTGACTTGAAGTCAGTATACCAGGACTTAGACTTATCATAATTGCAATCCTTGCTTTTCATTGAGGATATTTTCCAATTATATTTTGATATTCAACGTTTTCCCACATAGGCTAGAAGTGGAATCTTAAAACTGTTGGAAGTAAGAAAAAATTTAGAAACCAATTTGGTAGAAAAATAATACTTTACTCTGATTTAAAAGTGTAAACCTGTGTATTAGTTTGACATTAAAATGGAATTGGGTAATTAGAATTTTAGAGAATGTGTAGAAGCTTATATAATTTTTACTCAATTGAATCACAAGTTATGATGAGAGTTTGAAGTACTTTTATACATTTGATTTGATAGGCTAATGATTACACATCCTGGTCTAGGATGTCCCAGCAGGTATGGTCATTGATGAGTATGAGTCATTATTGCAAGTTATTTATTTAAAAATGAGGCTAACCATTGGTGGTTATCTATTGATCATACACCTAGTTGATTGTTTTCAAAAGAAAGTAGTACTCAGAGATGTGTGATGGTTTCCTTCCAACTAACAAGCTCTCATATCATACACCTAGTTGATTGTTTTTAAAAGAAAGTAGTACTCAGAGATGAGATGTGTGATGGTTTCCTTCCAACTAACAAGCTCTCATATCATACACCTAGTTGATTGTTTTTAAAAGAAAGTAGTACTCAGAGATGAGATGTGTGATGGTTTCCTTCCAACTAACAAGCTCTCATATCATACACCTAGTTGATTGTTTTCAAAAGAAAGTAGTACTCAGAGATGTGTGATGGTTTCCTTCCAACTAACAAGCTCTCATATTTGACAGCTTGAGTGCTTGTGAAATGATGAAATTTGGGCACATGTCTGGGGATTGTAGTGGCAATGAAAGAAATATACAAGTTAACGAATCCCAACTTCTTTACGCATAAGTGATGAATTTTTAGATATTCTTCCTAGATGATTTATTGGGGCTATCTCCATAAGGAGACTGAATTTAATATTAATTTGGTGCTAGGAACAGAGCCCATGTCAAGTGCTTCATATAGAATGACACTAATTGAACAAAGGCAACCTAGGGTGCAACTAGAAGATTTCCTCAACAAGGAATTTGTTCAACCTAGTATATCATTCTAGGTTGCACCTGTGTTATTCAATAAAAGACATAATGGGACCTTAAGGTTATGCATTAATCATTGGAAGTTGAATCACGTTACATTAAGAATTGGTATCTACTTCCAGGGATTGGTGGATTATTTGATTAATTGGTAAAACCTCAAATTTTTTGAAGATTGATTTGCAATTAAATTATCACTAATTAAGATTTGAGAATTACACATCCCAATGACAGAATTGAGTACACCGTAAGATCACTATAAGTTTTTGGTGTTACCAATTGGGGTTACCAATGCACCTTACATTTTCATAGATATAATGAATCAAGTTATTCAACCATACTTAGATCAAATAATTATAATTTTATGGATGATTTTTGGGGTATTCAAAGACTTAAGAGCATGAACAATATTTGTGATTAATTTTACAAACATTATGAGAGCATTGGTTATATGCTAAATAGAAAATGTGGGTTCTTGACAACTACTACAAATTTTTGGGTCATGTCATAATCAACTGGAGATGAAAATTGAAGTTGTTGTGTGTTGGTGCTGAAGCAAGGTGTACTAGGACAGGATGTATAATCCATCGATTTATGTTAGTTACAAGTTCTAATAGGGTGGTTTAAAAGATTAACTCAAAATTTGTTAGGTTAACGATGGATTTTACTTGGGGTTGTATTCACCAAATTTCGACGACGAAATTTTTATAAGGAGGGGAGAATGTAGTAACCTGAAAAAAATAAAAAATAAAAATAAAAATAAAAATATAATAATAAATAAATAAATTAAAAACTAATTAATATTAATAATTAATTAATTAATTAAACATTATTAAATTGAATTAATATTAAAATAATATAATATAGGTTATATTGGATGGATTGAAATGCAATCCATCCACAAATTGCAATTCAATCTATTTCTTCTTCTAGAAACCATCCCCTTCTCTCTCTCTCTCTCTCTCTCTCTCTCTCTCTCTCTCTCTCTCTCTCTCTCTCTCTCTCTCTCTCTCTCTCTCTCCTTAACCACTCTCCCACTCTCCTCATTTTCTCGGCAAATATTTGGCCGATAAAAAATCGAAAAATACCATTGGGTTCCATTCTTCACCATCGACATTTCTATCGGAGCGGATTTGTCATAGGAGCAATGTAGGCATATCCCTTGGGGTAAGGTAAATTCTCACTCTTACCTCAATTTTTCTTAAATACTAAGTTAAATGGACGATCGGACACCACCCCGATAATCTAGGATGGGTCTCTACAAGTCTAGCGGAGTAGATTTCTCATGGGTCATCGTAGGCATAGCCCCAAAATTAGGATAAAGGGGTTATTTAGAGATTAATTTTTATTTAATGATTGTAGATTTGGAAATATTAAAATATTGGACATTTTTGAGATTGAACTAGGGTTATTGAATTCAAGGTTCGGGTGAGCGTCGCAGGAATGATTTTGGGATCCTTGCAGGTGTAGTTCAAGAAACTAGGTAAGAGAATAGATTAAGTCAGTTATTTTTAGAAATTTATTCATTGAATATACAACATTTAATTTTGGGAATTTATTTATGAATTAATTAGTTTGGGAAAATACTGGTGTTGAACTGAGTAAAACATGATTTCATATTTAATATTATTTCGTCAGTAAAATATGTTATTTTCAAGACAGATAATAGGATATAGTAATACTCACATGTGTGGCATGAGTATAAATGATTTTACTATGGATTTGTAATATGTTAGAACGTTTTATATTTTTACGGAATAAGCATAATGTGACAATAGTTTTAAAGTTATTGATTAGTATAGAAATGAAGATATTTTCCAGCATATTATCATATGATAACCAGCATAGATGCTGAGATATGTTAGCCAACGAAGATGTCGAGATATGTTAGTCGGCACAGATGCCGAGATATGACAGCCGGCGTAAATGCTGAGATTAGTTTTATTATGATGATATGATTCAGAAATTATGAAATAATGGTTTTATTTAGAGTTACGTGTTACTTATGTTAAGAGCACAGTACCGTAGCTAGTTAGTCAGATCGGTTTAGGAGGTATACCCACTGAGTGCCAACCCCAGTGGTTTTGACGGTGTAGTAGGTTGGGTGGACCAGATTGGGTATAGCCGACGGTGCAACCACAATATTTAGGAAGTGTGTATCGGTGGTCGATTAGCACGGAAGTGTAGGCGGTGTAGTAGGATACCCATTGTGTTACTGACCCGTGAAGTGTACGGTGTAGTAGGATGGACATGCCAGGTTGGGTAGGCAATTGTGCATAGTTATGTTATGTTTGACTTAACCTGGTAGGCCAGCCAGCGTTAGGTCCAGCCTTCGGGCCACACAACCCAAATCATGAGGAGTGGAGTCATGATACACATACATCTAGGGTATAATTTTAGTATTATACAGATTTAGCAGATGATTTAAATGTTATGTAAATTCATTATGATTATGTTTATAAGTACAAATTTCCATGTATTGATAGCTACAGTTTAAGTTATATTACAATTAAATTATTTGCAGTATATGTTTATAATATGTCAAACTCACGTTGCCACACACAGATATTAGTCTATTTCCCTTACTGAGAGGTGTCTCACCCTAACATTACAAATATTTCAAGAAATCCTGACAGACGAGTGGAGCGAGCTCCGTGATAGAGGAATTTGTTGCTACTACGCAGTTGCAGGGTAAGTAGTTGGCTCAGACTCATGATGGATTTTTAGGGTATTAGGTGTACATGTAGAAACAGTATATCTCTGGTATTGTATATATGTAAAGTGTATTTTGGTTCCGCTGCTTAGGTGATATGTATATATAAACAGGTAAATCCCTGGTACCTATGGGTTCAGGTTGACTTTGACTATGTATCATAGTATTAGAGTATTATCAGAGTAATAATATTTAATATAATGAAAAAAATGGTTCTAAAATCAGGGTGTTACAATGAACTTAAAAAAATAAGCTAAAAAAAAGTATTACTATAAATAGACATCAAATTAATAGTTGAAGCCTAATTGATTTGGGATTTGAAAACCTAAAAGGGTGGTGCCAACCTTTGATAAAAACCCAAGAAAAAAATAAAGAAAAGAAAAAGGTTAAGTTGGAGGCTAGGTAAAACTAAAAACTTTTAGAACCAAGTTTCTTCCAAAGATGTTGTAGTTGGAAGGAACAGAGGAATTATGAGATAGAGGTAAGAATGTATCTACAAATTCAACTAATGGTAAAGTTGTTGGGAAAACCAATTGAACTCTTTGGTTAATCAAAATTTGGCTAGTATGGTAGAGAAGTAATATTAGCAAGTATGGAGTGAAAAAAAAATCAGAAGTCTTTGTCAATTGATTTGATTCTCTAAGTTAATATTAAGGCTGCACGGCGTTAGAGTGCTGGTAAAACCACTTCTTGCTTAACAAGCATGGAAACTAGAAAAATAGACAGGCTTGAGCATTTCATTTGTATCCGTATTGAGATTGTGTTATTTGGTTGCATACTTATTTATTTTACTTCAAAATTATTTAAACATTAAAAGATCAGTCCATAAGGGGGTGCCATCATTAGGAAAATTCAGTGACGCATTGGTTAATCAACATTTTTGAGATAAATAGGTCAAGTTGAATAACTTGGTCATGAGTAGCTTAGGGCAGATGACATGCTAAGTTGTGAGAAGACAAATCCAAGGGCACTCACATTAGACAATGCAAGTGGTATTTTCTACTCAAGATCATAGTTTATTAAAGATTGTTAATAGGGGCATCATTGGCAAAACATGAAATTTTTTCTCCATAGATTGAATGAAAAATGATAGGAAAAATTGAGATATGAAAAAAATTGGTTTCAGAATCTTTTCTATTGATTGGATAGGCGTTGGTTAATGAGCATACTTGAAGAGGAAATTTGTGCATCTTCATGCATTGCATGCATAACATCAATAGTGATAGGTAGAAATCCATATGCATTTTGTAATATCATTGCATGAGAAGAGTTGGGATATGTTTTCACTTCATGTAACATAATATTTATATCATATGAATTTCTTTCATAGACTTTCTGAATTGATTTCATTTGACTTCTCACATCATCAATTCATTATCATCCATAAATTGGAATGATTTACATTGTACTTAGGGTATGTGGGCATTTGTTCCCAAATTCGTGTAATCCCTTCCAAGTTGCTTTGTCTACTTCGAATTCTTGGATCACTAGTTCCCAAATTCGAGTAGTAATTTCCAAGTTGTTTTGGCTATCTTGGATGTACGTGACATTAGTTACCAAATCCAAGTAAATGTTTCCAAGTTGTTTTGGCCATCTTGGAGGTATGTGGCATTAGTTCCCAAATTCGAAGTCACTTCCAAGTTGTTTCGGCTATCTTGGAGTTATGTCACATTAGTTCCCAAATCTTTGTAGTCACTTCCAAGTTATTTTAGCTATCTCAGAGGCATGTGGCATTAGTCCCCAAATCTGAGTAGTTGCTTTCAAGTTGTTTCAGCTATCTTGGAGCTATGTAGCGTAACTTCCCAAATTCGAGTAGTCATTTCTAAGTTATTTTGGCTATCTCGGAGGCATGTGGCATTAGTTCCCAAATCCAAGTAGTCATTTGGAAGCCGTAAGAGCCCCTAAATGAACATACCCGGGCGTATTCCATGGAATTACAAAGGAGTCAAAGACTAAAGATTTTATATGTTTTTCAGTTGTAATAATGATTTAGGTTTAATTGTGCATGCATTCCTCATGATTAAATTTGAAGCTCAATTAATGACCTTAGATTGACACTAGGATGCATGCTTTTCATGAAATATTCATATACACTTGACCTAGGTTGGATATGCATTTTAGAAGTTTAATAAGGCTAAAAAACAAGGCACTCGTCGACTAGTCCCTTGGCCTCGTCAATAAGCAAATACCTAGACCCTAACTTTCTTAGACAGACCACTCATTGACTAATCTTCTGGTCTTGTCGATAAGCAAGTGAAGACACTTATCGACTTGTTCTCTAGTCGTCAATGAGTTTGTCGGGCAGACCTGACACTCCAATGCTCAACGAGCAGATTTTTTTTAATTAAAATATTTATTATTGATCCAATGGTTAGAAAACGACTATATGCTAAAAGTGCCTATAAATACAAACCCTAAAATTTATTTTACGAGCTTTTGCCTACATTCTTTGACACTCAAATCATTATTGGGCATTCTTCTATTCTATCTTCAAGATCCAAGAGCATCCACTCATCTCATTTTGCAAAGCTATATTATTCTTGAGGTTTGGTAATAAGTTTTTGTTTTAGGCATTAAAATCTTATTTTTTTACTCTCCTACTCATTATATTTGAAATATTTATTGGGAGCAAAAACCCTAATTTTTCCATATATCCATTGTTTAAAAAATATTTTGGGAAAAAGTTTAAACTAGGGCTTGAATCTTTGAAGTGTTCACTTTCATATTTTTATTCAAAGATTTCATATTCTCTTATCTTTGTAAAACCTATTTGAAAGCAAACCCTAGAATCTCCAACACACATATTTTTAATAAATCATTTTTGAAGAAATATTGAATAGGGTTTAGATCTTTGAAGCAATTTATTATATATATATATATATATATATATATATATATATATTCATACAAAGATCATATATCGTTATTGCAAATACATCATTGGGTAAAACACATATTCTCTCTTGAACTTCAAGTTATATCTTGTGAGAGTGTTTAGGATTTCATTGTACTCATTAGCTTATTGGGAAGCATATGAGTGTATTCAAAATTATCTTTCGTCACTTGTATTGACGGTTCGATTTGTGAACCGGAAGGAGGTAGCTATGCCTCTTGTAAGCAATAGATTGTAAGGAGGTAGTTACACCTTATGTAAGCAGCGGATTGTAAAGGGAAGCTCCGTTCTAGGTTAAGGAGCGGTATAGTGGAATCCTTGGGTAGCTTGCCCAAGGCGAGGATGTAGGCCGGGTTGGCCGAACCTCCTAAAATCTGGAGTTTGGATTTCTCTTTCCCTTTTCTCATTTTATTTCCGCTTGCATTTGATTATTTATTTAATATTTGCCTATTGTGTGTGTTTTAAGTACCTCTTGCACTTGAGATTGATTGGGTAATACTAAATTGTTTGAGATATCCATAGCTTGAATTTATTAGGTTGTGTAATATTGAAATCTATGTATCTCTGAACTTGTACTTGTATGGCTGGTTTTCAAATTAAGGATTAAAAGAATTAAATATTTTTAAATACCTAATTCACCCCTACTTTTTGGATTACACCTAAAATAACATTTGGTATCAGAGACTCATTGCATTTGACTTAACCATTTTTGTAAAAGATCACGATGGCTCACGTTGGTGTATCCCCATTCGGTGAGGGACGATCTTACTCTAGTCCTCCAATATTTTGAGGTAAAAATTTTTTGGTTTGGAAACTAAAAATGAGTATTTTTATAAAATCAATGGATTGGAGGGTATGGCAAGTAATTGTTAAAGGAATTAGTATGCCATTGACTGAAAATAATATGCATGAAAATTCAAATGCCATGGATATGTTATATCATGCATTAGATTCTAATGTTTTTCATAATATCATGGCATGTCAAAATGCAAAGGAGATATGGGAAGTGCTTGACAAAAGATATGGAGAGACCAAGAAAGAAGTGACCACCACTCCTGATTCTTCACGCTTAAGCGTGCAAGAAGTGGTAATTCATGAACAAATTGCATTAGTCAAAGAGGAGGTGCATGCGTCTCGGCCTATTTTAGTTAATGATTCATTTATTGATTTATATGATGATTTTTATGAAAAATCATATGATGAATCATGCGTTACATTATGTGATGAATCAACTGATATCTCTTGTGACAATATTGTTATTGATGCATATAATGATTCATGTGATACATATTTACATTATGTGATGAATCAACTGATATCTCTTGTGACAATATTGTTATTGATGCATATAATGATTCATGTGATACATATTACGAAAATTCTTGTGGTGAATCATGTGTCGTACTTAATGAGGAAATCATGCCTTCTTGCAAACAACTAGAAATTGCTTTATCTGGAATGCATAAGCTTCTAGTTAATATTCCTAAGAGGAAAAAGTTCTTGAAAAATGAAAGTAAATGGTTGGCAAAAGAAATAGATGGTCTAAAAGAATATCATGCTATGCTAGAAAAGAAAAAGATTGAGAAGGAGTTGAAAATTTCATGTTTGAAGAGAGAAATAGGTGAGTATTCTAGAAGTACACCAAAAGCCAAAAATGAAAAGAGTAATCATGATAAATCCTTAGGAGTTAAAAATTAAAATCCTTTCAAAAAGAATTTAGGCTCATCAAATAAATTCCATGATCATTTATATGCCTCATCTATTAAAAATGGGCTTAATAAGAAAATTCTTTCACGAGTAAATAAAGTATGTTCATATTGTGAAAGATTAGAGCACATTAAAGGTGCTAGATGCAAGGATAGAAAATTGGTATGGGTTGTCGTGAAGGTAAAACCCTTTGGACCTAAGGAAGAACGGGTACCAATAGAAATTACACGACTATTTAATTCTTTATTAGAGCTTAGGATTAGCTACAGGGGGTAGTGATGACTATAGGCTTGGGAAGTGGTTTGGGCTCAAAATGTCAAATCTTAGTACATGTATTCACTACACTATTATTATACTAAGAATCTTACATGAAAGTTAAGCCAATATGAAAGCTCAAATAATATATCCAATCAGAATCTAATGCATATATATCATAATGATTGAGTAAAATATAAAAATATTGGCTAGAGCATGCTAACTTCGAATTGTTCAAAATAAAAGGCTGAAGGCTTAACTAGCTAAAATATCAAGAACCTTATACTTCTGAAATGAGTAACATAAATCATAATATTAAAGATTAAATCCACTTCCAAATGGAAAAAAACATTGCTGCTTAGTAAATAATCCTTATTGCTTAACTCATGCTTAAATATGAAACTGAAGAACCCATTTCAGTACTAAGGGTGGGTTGATAACCCACAGCGGAAGGCATTCTACCCAATAAGGAAGATACCTCAAATCCTGTCCATTACATAAGACTGAGTTTTAGGAAATAAATCATATACTAAGCATCATCTAATATTAAACTCATTTTTTTAAAAGTCTTGGCAAATATCAATCATCACTCTAGCCTTAAGCATGAATAATCATAAATTCCATTTCTATTAAGTGCTTATTAAAAGACATCCTCCATAATCAAATTAGAGGTATTCTCTAAAGGATTAAAATTGTTTATCAAGACATTTTAATAAATATTCCCTTTGTGCTTAAAATGTAAAATTCCCTAATTTTGATTTATGCTAAAGCTATTTCCTCCACAGGAAATATTTACCATACCACAATCATATCCGGTAAAAATTCATCTATCCTAGGCTCGTAACCTTACTTGAAATCAAGATCATACCTATAGAGTACCATCCAAGGGTGGGATAATCAGAAATACCCAAAGAGCAACATTCACAAATTCACATTCTCTAAAAATTATTCTTTTTATAAGTAGTTGGACATATTCACTTCCACAAAAATATTTTGAATCATGTCCACTCATAATGAATACTCTTTTGAACTTAATAGCAATTTAATTATTAAGAGTATTTATCCAATTTCGCTTCATAAGCTCTCATATTTAAGATAAATTAGTTAGAGCGTTATATCCTTAGATTAGTGTTGAATGACTGAGAAGATTGCACTACGTTTTGATCTAGCATAAATTTCAAGGAAACCTATGCACGGGTAGTTGAAGTGAAAAGTCATTCACACTTTGAGCCTATCGCACGTTGAGATTTACGATAAAATAGGCAAAATAGGCTTAGTACGTCTAAAGAGGTATTTATTGTGACTTTTTGGTCCTCCAAGCCTATGCATCCGAAATCAAGTTCAAATCATTGAAAATCTAAGGCACTTGACTAAGAAATTAGAAAATGACTAAGGCATTAAATGAATGGAGTGCATAACTCAAGGGGATCTTTTATTTTTCATGGTTATAAACTGAAATGCTCTCTTAATATTACATCATATTTTATGCCCATATGACTACATGCTTTGTGAAAATTGCCAATCACTATCCATATATTGCTAAAACCATGTGCTAGATTGACTATGATAAAATGCATGTTAAAACAATTTTTGAAAGGATGAGTGAATAATAAAAGAATAGATATCTATTTTTAATGCATTTGTGGCCTACAAGGACAACTATTTTGATAAGGTGATAAATATAACTGATAAATATTCAGTATAGTTGGTTTAAGAAGATTTAAGATGATTGCTTATACTACTTGGAATGCTTCATAACATAAATCTTAATTAGTATAAGCAATTCAGTGCATCTAAGCTAGGATTCAAATCAAAAGGGGGAGCTTCTAAAAATAAATTTCTATCTTGTCATGCTCACCAATATTTTGGCTTGTTTTGAATTCATAGTGGCTTGTGCATAATTATAATGATTTTATTGAAAATTTTAAATGAAAATATACTGTTTAGCCACAAGTTCTTTGGTTTTGCAATGGATCCTTGTTTAAAATTTTTTCTGCTATTTTTAGGATCTATATGGTTGATTTTGGTGGTTAATTTATGCTATGCTCTTAATTGGTCACTAGAAAAACATAGCGTGCTTGAATTTTATATTAAAGTTTCTTTTTTAGCAAGCACAATCCTGAGAACTTATTAGTAATATCATAAGGGGAAATTATTTTCAAATTATTTTTAAAGCAAGAACTGAACTTATATAGGATATATCTTTTATCTTGCTCGTGTGCTTAAATGCAATTCATGACATGTACTACGTAGTTTATAAAATTCATTTGTCATGAAATTTATTTTTTAAAACCTAATGGCTTTGGTCTTTAAGAGATTTTCTTATTTAAGAAGAAATTTTATTAGCCCTTTTGCTGATGACAAAAGGGGGAGATGTTTTATGAGAAAATTATCTTTCTTCCCGTCCTTTTGTTATTTACAAAATTGAAAATGATAAGTATGCTTTAACTGAATATCTTTTTCAAAGTAGGCTTCAAACATAAAATGCACATTAAACCAAACTGTACTTAAATGCTCAACTTGAAAAATTCTGAAGTCTTCATGTCTATATGTAAATTTTATTGAATATCTTTTGTTTATACATATTATAAGGGGGAGCCTTGTCTTGCAAACCCAAATTTTGCTCCTATGTTTGTCATCATAAAAAATGGGGACATCACCTAACTATAAAAAATTTAAAAATAATAATGAAAATGAAATTTTATATATATATCTACACCACGTGTCACCACCATTGGCTAACACATAGCAGCCCTATTCCTTAACCGGGTTAGATTGATTTGAATTGAGTTGACTTTTTGACCTTAGTTCAGATCAATTGAACTAGTTTGACATCACAGAACTGCCTAGTTCATTTTTTTGATAATATTGAAGGTTCAATGAAGTCGCCATTAATCTATTATTTTCCTAGGTGGGGTTAGTTTACCTAATTTCTACTTGTTGATTGGTCTTTATATTAATCCTAGGCCAAGGAACCAATAGTCTCGGTTTGCATTTACAAGAGTTGGGATTGGAAGTTCAGTTATGCAAAGAGAAGGTACTAGCACCCTGTAATAACTAGAACTCAGAAAATAAAAGAAAAATAAATAAAGAAAAGAAAAATAAATAAAGGAAAGGGAAAATAAGAAAAAGGATGGAGAAGGTTTGGTTCAGCACCAAACCGTCAATGATGTCAGGCCCTCTTAGAAAACTGTCAACGGTTTAAACTATCGAGGGTTTTAAAAAAAAGGGAAAACAGGGCAAACCGTCAATGGCTACAGGAAACCGTCGACGATTTTGCGTGGGGATAACTTGTTTATAAATAGATGTTAGGTCATTTTTATTAAAAAATTCACTTCTCTCTCTCTCTCTCTCTCTCTCTCTCTCTCTCTCTCTCTCTCTCTTTTTCTAAGTTTTGAACTTTTCTCTCTCTCATCCCTCACATGATTTTTTTACACTTCTACACTCACCCGAAGCTACTTTCACTCTCTGATCATCTTTCTTGGGTTGCCGAATTAGTTTTGGCGGCGGTTCCGTAAAGATAGGGTTTTCATCTCCTGTTCATTTTAGGCAAAACTTCGGGAAATAGGTAAGGGGAATAGATTATGCTAGTTGTTTGTAAATTCTACCAGTTAAAATGGAAATTATATGTGTATGTATATGATTATTATGCAAGTTTTGAAAGCCAATTATTTAAATTGAGGGTTTTGAGCCTAAGGTTGTGTTAATAGCTATTATTTTCAAAAATAAACTGATTAGAGTAAAGAAAAAGGCTACAGGATTTAAGTAATGGATTCTCTGGATAATTTGACTAGTTGAAATGATTGGTTGGAATTGTTTTTCATTTTCTAAAATTGGTCAAGGTGAGTAGGGTTAATCATTTCTGTTTTTTTACCAACATTTATTTTGAGTATTAGATAAATTGTGAAGATAATTTAACCTATATTTTCAGTAAAGCAGATAATGAAGATGGATTGACTTATTATTTCAGTGGTTATATAAATATGGGTATTACTCAAATCGTGTGGTATGAGGAAAAATGAAAATACTGTGTTGATTTATGAAATATGTATAATATGTTGAAATATTGAAATGCCTCGGGATTATATTGTATTTAGAATTGTTCAATTAGAGCAGAATATTAATGTTAATTTGCAATTGTATAGTTTGAGAACTTCGGTGGACCATAGTACGCACAGTACCGTTGCAAGAGTTATGAAGAGTTTAGTGCAACCACACGTCTTAGAGACAGTGTTGATATTGAATAGTCGATTGAACTGTGAAGGGTAGAGTTTCCCCTGGAGTCTAGACTAGCATGGAAAAACCAATCAGACTAGCACATTGAAGAGTTAGGAATTAATTTAACTTTGGTGGGCCGACTAGGGTTAAGTCCAGCCTATAGGTCGCACAACCTGTCATGGGGGGAAGCATGTCGGTTTCTATCCATCTGGCAGTGAGTTCTAAATTTATATTTGTAGATTTAACCAAGGTATTATAAAATAGTGCATGTAAATACATAATAGTGTATGTACAGAATCTATGAAGACAGAGGATATGAAATGTGATAACAGAGTATGTTATAGGAGAACAGAGCATGTGAAAATAAAGATTGAAGAGTTGAGTTGTACAAAGATAACAACATATAGAGTAAAGTAACAAAGTATTGAATGTATTAAATATAGTAGTATTATAAGTATTTGAGGCGAAGTAAACTCTCCGCTTGAGGGCTTGCCGTGAAAGGCGAGTGCCCTAATAGAAATTAGTTGTAGCCACACCAGGTTGCATACGGTATTAGAGTTGAGGGGAGTTACATGTATGGGCGTGTAATCTCTCTTATCATCGAAAACTTTTGCTTATAAATAATTGTGTGTGTGTGTGTGAGAATGGTCTGAGAATGATTTTTATAACTGTGGTTAATTAACAATTGATGATATTTTGTATATACTAAACTCATGATAGCCACACATTGGTATTAATCTATTCCGTATTACTGAGATGTGTCTTACCCATTATACAATTCATCTTTTTCAGGATCTCTATGTGATCGAGCTTAGTGAGCTCGGGGCTAGGTTGTTTGCATAGCATTTTTGATCTTGGATGTATTTTTGGGTTTAAGTTTTTCGTTTTCTAAGATGTTTATATGGATATTGGATGTTGGGAAATTTTTGGGATGTTTATATATAACTGTGGTATATTATTGAGGATGCTTATTTATTTATTTTTCTGTTGCATGATTGAGGTTATGGTATCAGACACAGGTGATTAGATCACATCACACCCTGGGGTTCGGGGCATGATAAAGTGGTATCAGAGCATTAGGTTGTTAGGGTTTGTGGACTCTAGGATGGATTAATACTAGAGTATAGGATCGAGTTAGGATGAGGATAGGAATGGGTAAATTAAAATACTATTAGGAATTATGAGTTGTTTTTGTAGCTTGGAGGTAGAAATCCCTTGATGAACTGTAAATCCATCGACGACAATGTTTTTGAGCACTGAGCCCGGTTTTTGATGTTTATTGATTTTCCAATTTAATATTAGTATTGATTAGTCTATGACGATGGGATTCTAAGAGTATTTTCTGTCTTATCTTTGGGATGGATCCCAAAGATAAGGGTGTTGATGTTGAGGGAAGCAACAACTTGGGGGCTTCCAGTGAGGATGATCTTGATACCTATGTCGTGTTGCGAGGTATAGCTCGCCAAGTCAGGAGAGAGATGAGGCAGGAGTCTAGAGAGCAGAACTATCCATCTGCAGACTAGGGCTACAATATTAAGGAATTTACTCATTTGAACTCTCCTACTTTTGTAGGAGGACCTGACCCAATAGCTTTTGAGAATTGGGTTCAGGAGATCAAGGAGATGATGATAGTACCCTGCTGCATTGATGAGCAAAAGATTCTTTACGCCTTGTTTAAAATGATGGGGGAGGCAAAATGCTGGTGGTTTCTGTGAAGCTGCTTGAGGGATAGAGACCGGTACCAGTGCCACCGTCATGGGCCAGATTTAAGGAGCTATTCTTTGACCGGTACTTCCCTTCTTTTACCCATGAAGATAAGGTAGGGGAATTTACCAGCCTAACCCAGGGGAGTATGACTATCGGGGAGTATGCAACGAAATTTGTGGAGCTATCTTGCTTCACATTGTATATGATCCCTGATGAGGTGAGGAAGGAAAAAAGGTTTGAGAAAGACTTGCAACGGAGGATGTTGGAGCAAGTGGTGGTTTTCCAGGTCCACAACTTCTCGGACTTGGTGGATAAGGCCTCAGTATTGGAGAAGAGCTTATAGGGCGGTACAGAGCCATCGGAGCAAAGAAAGAGGCTTGCACCTCCCAGTTTTCAAGCTAAGGCTAGTCAAGGTTCATGGAAGAGAGAAAGGGACAATGTGGGTCTGAGGCAAGAGACGAGAGATCGAGGTTATCATGGTTATCAGGATGATTCGTCCTACCCTATATGTCGCAGATGTAACTGGAGGCATATAGGTGACTGCTGAGTTGGGAGTGCCAATTGTTATTGGTGCGGTAAGCTAGGGCACATTGCATGAAATTATCATGAACTGTTGGCCAATGCACCTACACCTACCCACATCCAGGAAAACAATCACGTACCCCCAGGCGGTCTAGCACGTGTGTACATAATGATCCCGACTGGTGCAGACATTGCCCGTGGCGCTGGAGCAGGTAGTAAGTTTATGTTATGAAATAAGCAATAGTTATTTCCGGTTTTAGATCAATGTATTTATTTATAGTTGTAGAGTATATTGAAATATGTGGTATGGAGTGGTTCGTTAATAATGGAATCTAAATAGAATTATCGGTTCACAAAATTTGAGGACGAAATTTTGTAAGGAGGGGAGAATGTAATAACTCGAACTCAGAAAATAAACTCATTGCATGCATTAGATAAGACCTATCCTACATATGAGATGATTAGGAAGATCCTCAGAGGCTTGCCTCCTATTTGGGAAGCTAAGGCTACGACTATTTCTGAGGGTAAAGACCTTAAGGCCATGACTCTAGATGAATTGATAGGTTCCCTAGTCACCTATGAATTAGCCATAAATGAGAGGCTCAATGAACATAATAAGACGAAAAAGGTGATTGCATAGAAAATCTCCACTAATACATCTAGTGAATGTAGCAAACCTGACATTGAAGATGATATGGCCATGCTAAATAGAAAATTTAGCAGATTCTTCAGGAAGAGTAGAAAGCCATACAAAAGATATAGGGAGTCTACATCTGAGAAGGGAGAGTCTAGCAAAAGAAAATATAAATCAAATGCTCCCATGTGTTACAATTGCAACAAAGTTGGGCATATCAAGCTGGACTGCTCACTATTGAAAAAGGAGGTCGAGAAAAAGAAGAAAGCCATGAAGGCATGCACTTCATAGGATAATTAAGCAGCAGTGACTTAGAATTAGACCGCAGTGACTTAGAGGTTGCTAATCTGTGCTTGATGGCACATGGTGATGAGGTATCGTCCTCTTGTTCTTTATCTTCATATTATTCTGATTGCATGCCTACGTTTAGAGAATTACAATTTGAATATATTCGTGTATCTAAACTGTTGAATAAAATGACCAAAGAAAATGATGATTTGAAAAAGAAATGTGAAAATTGGTCAAAATTGTTTGGAATTGAAAAAACCTCTCATGCTTCTATTTTGAAAGAAGAAGATGTGATTATTTCCTGAACTTGGGAGGAAATTGGAGGATAGCTCCAAGATTGTTTTTAAATTCACCAAGGGCAAATGCAACTTTGAAAAACTACTTGGTGTCCAAAGAAATTCTCTAAGTAAAGAGGGTATAGGATTTAATGGGGTTGAAAATGTTAGACGACTTAATCTTTACTTGAGAAACTTCACGCGTGAATCAAAATCTCAAGTCCCACCTAAAGATCCTAAGTGTAGAATGAAATGTTTTAAATGCAAACAAATTGGCCATATTCAATTTGATTGCCACTTAGGAATAAGCAAACGAAAGTTAGAAAAGTTTGGGTAGTTAAAGGTGATCCAGTTACTAACCCCCGTGGACTCAACAAAATTTGGGGACCGACATCAGTCATTTAGTCTATTTTGCAGGTATGTTTGAGATCATCCTCCTCTAAGGACAAGTGGTACCTGAATAGCGGGTGCTCACGGCACATGACCGGCGACAAGGCAAAATTTGTGTCAATCATTCCCAAAGATGGAGGGTACGTGACGTTTGATGACAATGCAAAGGGATGCATCATTGGTGTAGGTAAAGTTGGTAAGGATCCCTCTCTATTCATTGATGATGTTCTGTAGGTTAATGGCTTGAAGTGTAATCTGTTGAGCATTAGTCATTTGTGTGATAAAGGATACAAAGTGTCATTTGAAAATGATAAGTGCATTGTTGAATGTAAACCAAATCATAAAGTGCTTTTTACTGCAGATCGCCTTCAAAATGTATACACTACCACTTTTGATAACTTAACTTCACAAGTAACTTGTTTTTCTACAATAAATAAAGATAGTGGGTTGTGGCATAGGCGATTAGAACACGCTAGCATGGACTTATTGTCAAAATTAGTAAGAAAAGATTTAGTGAAAGACTTGCCTAAAACATCATTTGTAAAAGATAAAATTTGTGATGCATGTCAAATGGGTAAGCAAACAAAATCTAGTTTTAAGAAAAATAAATTTATATCTAACACTAGACCACTTGAAATGCTTCACTTGGATATGTCTGGTCCTAATGCTGTGCAAAGTCTTGGTGGTAAATCATATGCTTTTGTCATTGTTGATGACTTTTCTAGGTTCACATGGGTGTTATTTTTCTCACATAAAAATGAATCATGTAAACAATTTACTAAGATTTGTAGGAGAATTCAAAATGAAAAAGGCTATAGGATAACCCATATAAGAAGTGATAGAGGCACTGAATTTAAAAATGAAGGCATAGAAAATTATTGTGACCTAGAGGGCATATCACATAACTTTTCTACACCTAGGACCCCTAAACAAAATGGCGTGGTAGAAAGAAAGAATAGGTCATTACAAGAAATGAGTAGAACTATGTTAAATGAACACCTAAATATTTTTAGGCCAAGGCCATAAATACTGCTTGTTATGTCATGAATAGGGTGTTGATTAGGCTGTCACTTGAAAAAACCTCTTATGAATTGTGGAACAACCATAAACCTAATATTTCTTATTTTCATGTTTTTGGTTGTAAATGCTTTGTGCTTAAGGATAATGAACATCTAGGGAAATTGATTCTAAATCCGATGAAGGCATTTTCCTAGGCTATGCTCTAAATAGTAAAGCATATAGAGTTTTCAATAAAAGAACATTAACTATCATATTGTGTTTGATGAATCTAATCCATTTTCTAAGAAAGATGATGAAGATGATATTGATATTAGAAAATGTTTAGATAAATTATCCATCGAAAACAATGCAAGTGAAAATTCAGAAGTAAATGATAAATCATTAGAAGATAATGACAATGAAAATGAAGCTCAAGACTTGCCTAGAGATTGGAGATTCGTTAGGAACCATCCTATAGATCAAATCATAGGTGAACCATCCCGTGGTGTAGCCACAAGATCTTCCTTGAAGAACCTAGTGAGTCATTCTGTTTTCTTGTCCCAAGAAGAACCTATTGAGTGATGTCCATGCAAGAAGAACTTAATAAATTTGAAAGAAGCAGACTGTGGACCCTAGTTCCTAGGCCTAATGTTCATACAATTATTGGAACTAAATGTGTATATAGAAATAAGAAAAATGAGAATGGGCTAGTAACTAGGAATAAAGTTAGACTAGTTACCCAAGGTTATAATCAGGAAGAAGGGATAGACTTTGATGAAACATATGCTCCTGTTGCTAGATTAGAAGCCATTCGTATGGTACTTGCTTATGCCGCTTTTGAAAATTTTAAATTGTTTCAAATGGATGTTAAAAGTGCTTTTCTAAATGGCTATATTAATGAAGAAGTATATGTAGAACAACCACTCGGTATTGAAAACCATAAATATCCAGATCATGTTTCCCGGCTGTCTAAGGCCTTGTATGGATTGAAACAAGCTCCTAGAGCTTGGTATGAGAGGCTTAGTGGTTTTCTACTAGAAAATGGGTTTACTTGTGGCAAGATTGACACTACCATCTTCATCAAATCCAAAAATGATGATATGCTCCTAGTTAAAATTTATGTTGGCGATATCATTTTTGGAGCAACTAATGATGAGTTGTGTAATGAGTTTGCCAAATGCATGCAAAGTGAATTTGAAATGAGCATGATGGGTGAGCTTAGTTTCTTTTAGGGGATGCAAATTAAACAAGATGAATATGGAACTTTCATATGTCAATCTAAATATGTTAGGGACTTGCTAAAGAAATTTAATATGGAAGATAGTAAAATTCTTAGTACCCCAATGAGTTCTTCCATTAAACTTGATAGCAAAGGATCCTTGTTGACATGAAATTATATCGTGGCATGATTGGGAGTCTTCTATATCTCACTGCTAGTAGGCTTGATATTATGTTTAGTGTGTGCATGTGAGCTAGGTTTCAGGCTGCTCCTAAGGAATCTCATCTAATAGAAGTTAAACGAATCCTTAGGTATCTAGTTGGAACTATAAAGTTAGGACTATGGTACCCTAAGCATACTACCTTTGAGATTGTAAGTTATGCTGATACTGACTTTGCCAGTAGTAAGGTTGATAGAAAAAGTACCAGCGGTACTTGTCACTATTTAGGACAATCTCTCGTTTCTTGGTTCTCCAAGAAACAAAACTCAGTTGCCTTATCCACAGCCAAAGCAGAATATAATGCGGCTGGAAGATGTGCTCAAACTCTTTACATGAAACCACAACTCATGGATTTTGGATTGCACTATGATACAGTATTAATTAAATGTGATTATACTAGTGCAATCAACATCTCTAAAAATCCTATCTCATATTTACGAACGAAACACATTGAAATTAGGCCTCACTTTCTTCGTGATCATGTGCAGAAAGGGGATATGGCTCTTAAGTTTGTATGCACCAATGAGTAGTGGGCGGACATCACTAAACCACTTCCAGAAGATAGGTTCATATAAATTAGACGTGAATTAGGTCTCATGCATAGTAGAGAAGCTTCCTAGATATTTCATAGGTTGCATAAATTCAGGGGGAGCTTTCAAATTATCTTAAAAGTCTAACAACTAATATAATTGTTGATATCTCTTATTGGCTTAGACTTTGTGAAATTGATTATGTTTTGCAAATGCATAATTCTCATATTTACTACATGATGATGATTACACTTCTGTTTTATATCTTGATCATATGAGTTGCCTAGTTGTGGATACACTATTAGGTCTTAAATTCTGCAAACAAGTCATTTTTATACAGAAATTTTTAGGAAATGTCTTACTTTCAAATGGCATGCTGCCAAAATTTTAAAAAAAATTCCCAAACTTCTCTTGTATGCAAATGATGCTCACTCATGGCCCTTTTTCCTATTGCCAAAAGGGGGAGATGGATAAGAGCGGAAAAAATTAGGTTCAGTTGAAGTTGAACTTAAATGAAAAATTATTTCAAGTTTTACATAATGCACATTATTAGGGGGGCCTTCTAAGGCTATACCAATTTTAGGATGACGTATTTGTCATCATCAAAAAGGGGGAGAATGTTGACCTTATAGGTCACACCCGGTTTTGATAATGACAAATACTTAGGTATTTGATAGTTTTCAAGTGTTTGTGTAGGCTTAGATGAGCATCTCAAGGAATGACACTTGAAGCAACATGAAGACCCTTAAGATTTTAATTTGTATTGTCAATTAAATTATTGTAGTAAGGGTCTGTAATAGTAACTAGGAATATAGTTTGTCTTTCTTACCTGCATATCATGCATATAGGATATATGGTAAGCTCAGTAAGATTGTAGTATGACTCTAGGTCCCAATAATCTCACATATGTCATACAAAATACAAGAGTGTTAAAAATGTGCTTAAATCGAACATCTCTAAGGAATTTAAGAGAGCTCGGACGACCGAACCCAGGAGTTCAAAACTCCTCGGGTGCTCGAACTGTAGAAAAGTCAACAGTTGACTTGGGCTCTTGGGCGACCGAACCATTTTGTGCGTACTATCCACAGGCGCCCGAATCCTTTGAAAGGGACATTCCACCAACTCGGGTGACTGAACTGCTTAGTTCAAATTGAGCCCCGGGCGACCGAACACACGGTGACCGAACCTATGATCGAGAACCCGAATCTACGAATAGTGGCTACTGACCTTGATATAGGCCACCGAACTTTAACACGGGTGACCAAACTTATTTAAATAACTTTTATTCTTGTGTCTGTTTGGGCGATCGAACCACGGTTCAACCACCCGAACCTTGGCAGGTTAAAATTATTTTAACTGTGGTAAAATCAGGTTAAGTTGGATTAGTTGTGTTTAAACTATTTGAATCTTTTCTAATAATTTCCAACAAGTCGCAAACGGTTATAATTTTACCCCTACCTATAAATGTAGGCTCATTTGTGTGGATTAGCAACAATTAGCAACTTGATTAGCCAAAAAATCCTCTCTTTTCAAAATACACTCTTTGTCCAAATACTCTCAAATTTCCATTCCTTTGATATATTTTGAGATTGTGAGAGCATATTTTGTGTGATTGTGATTGCTAAGTCTTGCTAAAAACTCCCACTTGCTTGTGTGATTGTCATATTATTTTTGGGGAGTTTAGTTTAAATTTATCCCACAGATTTTCTTATTATAATTCTTGTGTTGGGATAAACTAGTAAGTTTAGGATATTTGCATTGTTATTGCAAGTGTCCAATAGATTTGTTTTTATTGTGCAACGATATTTTCAATAAGCAAAAAGTTTTCAAAGTAGTAGTGTGCTTATCTCATTGAAGAAAATCTTCTTGAACTAGTTTGATTATCTGATTGATATCTTTGGAATATTGATTTGCTATTGAACTATGCTTTACTTAAAACTAACAACCTCCAAGGTAGATAAATCATCACAACTTGAAAATGACTATTCTGATTTGAGAACTAATGCCTTGTACTTCCAAGACTGCCAAAGCATCACAACGTTGAAAAGTGAGTGCCTGGATATCAAAGGTAGACATCATAACTTTGAAAGTGATTACTAGAATTTGGGAACCAATGTCTTATGCATTTGTAGTAGACATCACAACTTGGAAACAACAACTTGGATTTGGAAACTAAATAACACTAGTATTCGAAGCAAACAACAATTTGGAAGCGATTACTCAGATTTGAGAACTAATGCCACATACATTTGAAATAGCCAAAAATTTGGAAATGTTTACTTGAATTTGGGAACTAATGCCACATGCCTTTGATATAGCCAAAACCACTAGGAAGCGACTACTCAAATTTGGGAACTGATGCCATATGCCTCTAAGATATTCAAAACAACTTGGAAGCGACTACTTAGATTTTGGAACTATTGTCATATGCCTTTAATACAGCCAAACAAAACTTGAAAGTGACTACTTGGATTTGGGAACCAACGCCACATGTCTTCAAGATAGCCAAAATAACTTAGAGACAACCACTTGGATTTGGGAACTAGTGACAGATGCCTTCGAGATAGCTAAAACAACTTGGAAGCAACTACTCAAATTTGGAAACTAATGTCACGTTCCTCCAAGATAGCTAAAACAACCTAGAAGCGACTACTCAAATTTGGGAACTGATATCATATGCCACTGAGATAGTCAAAACAACTTGGAACTGACTACTCGAATTTGGGAACTAATTCCACTTGCCTTTGAGATAGCCAAAATAACTTAGATTCGACTACTCGAAGTTGGGCACTAATGCCACATGCCTATGAGACAACCAAAACAACTTGGAAACGACTACTTATATTTGGGAACTAATGCTATGTGCCTCCAAGTTAGCCAAAACAACTTGGAAGTGATAACTCGGCTTTGGGAACTAATGCCACATGCATTCGAAGTTGATAAAACAACTTAGAAGTGACTACTTGGATTTTTGAGGTATTGAATTAAAATTTGAGAAAATAACTACTTGGTATGGGAAAATTGATCCCTATATCCCAAGTAGAACATAGACCATTTTTACTTACAGAAGGCTATGAGTTGAAGGAGTGATAAGTGGAATGAACACTATTTACAAAATCTATGAAAGAAATTTATATGATATGAGCATTATGATGCATGAAATGAAGACATATCCTAACTCTACTTATGCAATAATATTACAAAATGCATGTGGATTGCTTCCCATCACTATTAATGTTATGCACCCAATGCATGAAGATGCAAAAATTTTCTCTTCAAGTATGCTCACGAACTAACTCTTATCCAACAATTGATAAGATTCTGAAATCAATTTCACTTATTATTTTTCAAATTTTAATTTGCGGAGAAGAAATTTTATGTTTTGCCAATGATGCCTATATTAACAATCTTTAAGAAACTATGATCTTGAGTAGAAAATATTTCTTGCTTTTTCTGATATGAGTGCCCTTGGATTTTTGTCTTCTCACAACTTGGCATGTCATCTGCCCCGGTCTACTTGTGACCAAGTTATTAAACTTGACATGTTTATCTCGAGAATGTTGATTAACCAATGCTTCAATAAATTTTCCTGATGATGGCACCCTTTTAAGGATTGCACTCTTAATGTTTAAATCAATTTTGAAGTTAAATAAATAAGAATGCAATCAAATAACACAATCTCATTAGGGATACAAATCAAATGCTCAAACTTGTCTATTTTCTTGTTTCTATGCTTATTGAACATGAAGTGGCTTTACCAATACGTTGATGCCGTATAACCTTAATATTAACTTAAAGAATCAAATCAATGGGTGAACACGTCTCATTTTTTTTTTTTTTCACCCCAGACTTGCTGATAATATGCTTCTCTACCATACCGAAAAAATTTTAATTAACCTAAAAGTTCAATTCGTTTTTCCCAGTAGCTTTAGCATAGGCCAAATTTGCAAATACATTATTCCTTTTATCCCATGATTCCTCTGTTCCTTCTAACTACGATATCTTTGGAAGAAACATGGTTTTAAAAGTATTCACTTTTACTTAGCCACCAACTTAATTTTTTTTTTTCCTTTGGTCTTCATGAAAGGTTGGTATCACCCTTTCAGGTTTTCAAATCCCAAATCAATTAGGCTTCCACTGTAAATTCATGCCTATTTCCAATAATACCTTTTTTTTTTTTTGTAGCTTGTATTTAAAAATTTATACCTAGGTTCAACTAATCCAACAACAGTATACCACAACCTAGGGTCTGTATAAATATTTCCAAATCATTAACAATATTTAAATTATGCACACTTTCATAATTAATTAAATCTAAGCATACATGTGCAGGAAATTAAAGTACAGAAATTTAAGAGCAGACACAAGAAATGTTATCGGAGTTTGGCCAAAACTAACAAGCAAGAGGATTCTACTACGTTGCTCACTTGTGGGTGGAGTGACACTGTTTACAACACCTTACCAGGATAGTGCACCTAGTTCTCTAAACCGGGTTTGAACCATTCCAGTGCTTTCCTAACCGAGTCTAAGCAAGTTCGAAACTATTCATAGGGCTAGTTTCTATCTTCCGATCATACATAGGGAATACAATAGATATGAAAAATTTACGTACGAATAAATGCTTCTAATACCAATACGCACAATATAACCAATGCACTCAAATATGATAAGAGTTAATGCTCAAGTGAGTATATCAAATATATCTACCAATCAAATAAATTATATGATAATGTGAGATATGCTAATGTGAAGTTTTATGTCAACTCTCAAGAATGTGTGTGTGTGTGTGTATATATATGTGAGAGTGAGACCTTTGATTCAATATAGTATATTCAATAAATGAATAATCAAAGGTGGTTTATAAAACCCTAAGCAAATATCTCAAAGTGTTTTATCAAATATCCAGAACAATAGATATTAGGGTTTAAACTTACAAAAATATTTTTATCAAGAACACAAAGCAAGCTTTTGAACCTTGCAATAAGGATGCCAAGATTCACAAGAAAGGAGGAGTTCTTCCCGAATAATATTTATCAATAAAATATAATGAGAATAACTTTAGCTTACTCTCAAAAATCAAGATCAAATAATGCAAGTATGTGAGAGTAGTTAGCTTAATCAGAATGCATAAATGCCCACAAGATATGAGTGTTCACTCAATCCTCAAGTTGCAATAACTTAGCAAATGAAGATGAAGAACATAATGCACTCTTTCTAAAATATGTAATCAATGGAGTATGAGAAAGAGTTTTAATAATGAGCTTATGAAAATGTGGGAGTATAAAAGATGTTAGGACAATAAAAATTTCAGAGGATTTTTGGCTAATCACTTTTCTAATCTCACGCTAATTATGAAAAATGAGGGGGTATATATAAAGTTGGGCAAAAATCTAACCGTTGGGGACATATAGGGTAGTTTAGAAATTGTTTAATTATGTTTAATAAAAATTAACCCTATTTAACATGCGGTAAAAATGTCCAACCCGAGAGGTTTCGGTCGACCATATTTAAGGTTTGGTAGACCATATTATTGAGTTCGGTCGACCGTATCAAGGCGATTTCGAACCTTTTTAGGTTCGGTCGACCAAGATAGGTTTGGTTGACCATTTTCTACAGTTTGGTCGACCAAGTCAGTTTTGACCTAGTGGTTCGGTCGACCTAGTAATTGGGAGTTAGCCATGTGTCAGTTCGGTCGACCGTAGAGTACAAGTTCATTTTAGAATGGTCGACTGAATAATCAACATTTTGACTTTGGTAAGTTTGGTTGACCAAAGCTTCTATATAGCTTTAGTTTCGGTCGACCGAAGCTTCTATATAGCTTTAGGTTCGGTCGACCGAAGCTTCTATATAGCTTTAGCTTCGATCGACTGAGACCACTTAAAATGTGCATTTAAGTCCTGTTTTGGTCTCAGTGCTTCATCAACCCAGTGTAATTAAGCATAAAACATTTTAGGTTATATGGGTGATGATTCATATGGTCATTCTAAGGCCTTTTGTGAGTTAACCCCAAAAATCTGACGTCAGTCGACCGAAGGTGATCCCTAAGGTCAAACTATGGTCTTGAGCATTTAATTCTTATCATGCATGATATGCAAATATTACATACCCAAAATATAAAAAAAAAATGCATTTTACAATAAAAACAAATGTCTTCAATCTTTTTGCTCATATGTGTAAGAACCCAAACCATGATAAGTGGGTTTAAAATAATTAAGAGAGAGGTAACATTGGTATTTTAACAGGCTTCATCGACAAAGCTAGAGTTCGTTGACGAAGGCCATGCATTTCTCATCGACGAAGTTCAGAGGCTTGTCGACAAGGAGAAACTGAGGAGTTTCGAGAACTAGTGATATCAGGGTTCATCGATGAATCCTTCGTCTCGTCGATGAGAGGACTATAGAGCCTCATCGACGAGTACACCATCTTGTCGACGATTTTGGCCCAGGTAAAAGGGGCTATAAATAGAAATTTCATTGTTTAACCATTAAGAAACTTCAAATATCTCTCTCTCTCTCTCTAGAACTCTCCCTACTCTCTATCTCTCTAGATTTCCTCACCGTTCATCATTGGAATCGTGAATCTGAAGTTACCACGAGGATCGTGGAAGGATTCTCTACAAGTTCTATAGATTGGAATCCCGTTTCGGAGATTTTCGGATTTGGTGAAAAATCGAGGTAAGGCTCGGTTTTCAATTCTGATTCTGTAGTTTAGTAGAGAACAATATTTTGAGTATATTTTGTATTGTGATTTGTAGGTTATGGAACTCGGTTTGTTGTTTAGGGACCTTAGAGTTTGGGATTTGCTATTCGGGGAAAAGGTAAGGGGAATTGTGTTTATATCGGTTATTTTTGAAATCAGACTCGGTAGACCTGTGGTTCACGATCCTGTGTGTGTTTTGGCTACTCATTTGGGGGAATATAATGGGAAAAACTATGGGTTTTTCATGATTACAGTTTTGGGAAAAAAAGGGAGACGAGCTGCATCCCTGGTTTTGTTGAAAACTGAATGTATATGTTGATTTATACTGTGTTATACGGATGGCTGTGCCTTGAATTATTTTAAATTGTATGCATTTGAAAAACCATGATTTTAGATTACCAAATGGGCATGGTTTGTTTGGTTATATGAGCATGCATGTGTGTGATGATTGTTTAAATGCTAGTAGGAACGCGGTTCCAAATTGTTCCAGGTACTGAGAGTGTTTGGCTCTATATCCAAGGGCATATGAAATCATTGGCCATATGTTGGCAGAGGTTCGACTCTATATCCGAGGGCGTGAGCCTATTATGGCAAATCAGGTCGAAGGGTGTGGATCCACCAGTTAGCGCCGGTATGATGCCATGGGAGTCGGGGACTAATCATGTGCCGGTGGCGCCGTGTTACACGGGTTGGTTAAGGGCCAACACCGTATGTCGAGGGACGGCTTCGGGCTGATGGGTGTGACGACACTGGGATTGCTGATCTTGTGTGTGCGAGCTTGTAGGCACTTTTGTGAAATTAGTACTGGACTGCATTTAACTACGTGTATATTGCATCATGATAAAACTAAAATGCCACACATCGATATAACCTGTGTTCTTCCTTACTAAGAGGTGTCTCACCCCTACTGTATGTACATTTTTATAGGCCCTTCGAGTAACCGAAACTAGCGTCCTAGTGTATGGAGTGTAGTGGCCAGTGTACTGCAGTTAGCACTTGGGTAAGTGCTAGGACTGTGTTTTGATGGGTTGCCATTTTGGGATGTGTTGGGCACCTAGTTGTACGTTGTATGATAGAGCCTGTCTTTGCTCTTGTATAGACTCTGGTATAGTACTGCATATGTATATATAGAATGACTTTTTTTCGCTGCGTATATGATTGTGTTTGGAAATGTTTAGGGTGCCTGGGAACCCCACGGGGTCGGACCCTCATCCTTTGTACTGTATCTGTGGATAATTTGTATGATACAGGGACATGTTAGGTTACATTTTCACCCCTAGGTCCCATTTCGGGGTTCGGGGCGTGACAGCTTGCTATCAGAGCTGACCAGGTTGTTAGGTCTTATAGACTTGGTTAGGCTTAGCTATGAGTACATACCAGAGTATAGGATGTTGGATATGGATAGAGTTGGTTGAGGGTTGTTCGGTTGCTAGACCGAGAATTATCGATGGTATTTTGTGTTTTTCCTGGAATGATGATTCCAATAAAAGCAGGGCAGATCATTGACGACTTTCGTGTTAGTGCGATAGGACAGACTTGGACCTGGCACGGAATAGTTAACACGATTAGTGTAGATCATTGTGTTAACTGTATGTGTTGTAGGGATACTAATAGATTCCTATTGTGTTACAGAATGGAGCCCAAGGATAATGACTTGGGAAGTGGCTTTGAGGAGACTGCGAGTGATGAGTCCTCTTCTGTGCCTTGAGGTTTGACGAGGCAAGTGTTACGAGAGATTGGGTAGAGTGTGAGGAGAAGCGAGCGCTCTCCTACTGCTGCGGGGTGCACCATTGAGAGGTTCACACACATGTATCCTCCGACGTTCTCTAGGGGACCTGACCCAACGATAGCAGAGGATTAGGTGGAAAAGACTGAGGGGATCTTGGAGGTTTTGCACTGCACGGATAGGCAGCGAGTCCTTTATGCCACCTTCCAGCTATCTGGGGAGGCGGGTCGATGGTGGATTGTAGTGGATCTGCTGGAGAAGCAGAGGGGTGGTCCTGAGGAGATGACGTGGAGCCATTTCAAGGAGGTGTTCTTTGACAGATACTTCCCGGCTTCAGTATGTGATGCGAAGGTAGATGAGTTTTCTGCTCTGATTCATGGGAGTATGACGGTGCATGGGTATGCAACTCGATACATAGAGTTGTCCCTCTTTGCACCATGTTTGATCTTGAGCGAGTATGAGAAGAGTTGGAGGTTTGAGAAGGGCCTGAGGAAGGATATCCGCAGACTGGTGGGTATGCTTCAGATCCGTGAGTTCTCAGTGTTAGTGGATAAAGCCATGGTGATTGAGACTAGTATCCGAGAGGACGAGGTGGATCAGGAATCGAGGAAGAGGAAAATACCTTTTGGGTCTCAGACAGGATCTCATCAGGGATCATGGAAGAAGAGGAACAAGGGCTCAGGTTACAGTTAGAATACCGAGCGGCAGGATTCTCAGATGAACCAGACTAGTGGTTGTTGTACCAGATGCCACAGGTTGCACGAGGGTGACTGCCGGTCGTTTGGAGGTAACTGCTATAACTATGGCCAGCCAAGCCACGTGTTTCGTGATTGTCATGGACCAAGGCGAGACATGCCTGCATCTAATGTGAACCGAGGGATAAATCAGATACCTTGGGGAACCATTCAGACGAATACAGCTTTGGCCAGAGTATACTCTTTTACTCCAGCGGACGCTGAGCATGCAGGGAATGTGGTGACATATACCTTATTATTGCTTTCGAATAAGGCTTCTATTTTATTTGATTCGGGTGCAACCCATTCTTTTGTATCTGTGAGTTTTGTGGAACGGTGTGGGGTTGAGACCTGATACATGAATGAGGTGTTATTTGTTACTACGCCATTTGGGAGTGTATCTTTCTATAGGAAGATGTTGGTAGACTACCTAGTGGTAATTTAGGGGAAGTTGCTACCGGTGAATCTCGTTGTATATGATATGTCGGGGTTCGATGTCATTTTGGGGATGGATTGGTTGTTCTCCAGTTATGTTGTGATCGACTGTCATAGGAAGGTAGTAGTTTTCAGACCTCTTGAGCGATAGGAGTATGAATTCGTGGGACCGTGTGTGTGTCTAGTGCCACAGATTCTGTCGGCACTACAGGCGAGGAGGTCACTCTTAGATGGGTGTCAGAGGTACCTAGCTTGTGTACAAGAACCACCACGGGATGAGTTGAGGCTCGAGGACATTCAGGTAGTTAGTGAGTTCTCGGATGTGTTTCCAGATGATTTACCTAGTTTACCTCCGGATCGTGAGGTGGAGTTTACGATAGAGTTGCTGCCTGGTAAGGCACCGATCTCTAAAGCTCCGTACTGGATGGCTCCACTAGAACTTCGGGAGTTGAAGGAGCAGTTACGAGAATTACTGGCAGGGGATTCATTCGACCTAGTGTTTCGCCCTAGGGAGCTTCAGTACTATTTGTGAAGAAGAAGGACGGGTCGATGTGGATGTGCATTGATTATCGTGAGATTAACAAGGTGACTATGAAGAATCGCTATCCCTCACCTCGTATCGATGATCTTTTTGACCAGTTACAGGGGATGTGGGTCTTTTTGAAGATCGACTTACGGTCAGGATATCATCAGGTGAGGGTTAGAACTGAGAATGTAGCGAAGACGACTTTTTGAACTAGATATGGCCACTACGAGTTCTTAGTCATGCCGTTTGGGTTGGCGAATGTTCTGGCGGTGTTCATGGATCTGATGAATAGGGTTTTCCATGAGTACCTAGATTGGTTCGTAGTGGTATTCATTGATGACATTCTGGTATACTCGAGGAGTTCGGAAGAGCATAAGGATCATTTGAGGTTAGTAATACAGATTTTGCGAGAGAAAAATCTGTATGCTAAGCTAAAGAATTGTGAATTCTAGTTGAGTCAGATTGCATTCTTAGGCCATGTGGTAACTGGTGATGGCATATCGGTTGATCCTAGCAAGATTGAAGCTGTGGTCGACTGGGTGAGGCCGAAGAATGTGTAGGAGGTTTGGAGTTTTCTAGGACTGGCGGGTTATTATCATTGGTTCGTGGAGGGGTTCTCTAAACTGTCTGGGCCTCTAACTCAATTGATCAGGAAAGGAGTCCAGTTTGAGTGGACCAGTGATTGCAAGCAGTGCTTTCAGGAGTTAAAGCACCGACTGGTTACTGCTCTAGTGTTGACCATTCCTTCGGGTGATGGTGGGTTTGTGATTTATAGCGACGCGTCTCTGAAAGGTCTGGGATGTGTGCTTATGCAGCAGGGTAAGGTAGTGGCATATGCTTTTGAAAATTGAAAGAGTATAAGAAGAATTACCCTACGCATGATCTAGAATTGGCTGTTGTTGTATATGCACTGAAGATCTGGAGACACTATCTGTATGGGGTGCAGTGTGAGATCTTCACTAACCATAATAGTCTCAGGTATTTCTTCATAAAGAAGGAGTTGAACACGAGGCAGAGGCAGTGGCTAGAATTGATTAAGGACTACGATTGCACGATCAGTTATCACCCGAGGAAGGCTAATGTGGTGGCTAATGCGTTGAGTCGGAAGTTGGGACCTACTGTTGTATCTACGGTTGTAGCTCAGCATCATATCAGACAAGACCTGGGAAGCCTTGGTGTGGAGTTAGTGTCTGGTGATCATCAGGCTTTCATTGCTAGCTTGGTGATCCAACCGACCTTATTTGAGCATATAAAAGTCGTGCAGGCTAGTGATGTAAAGTTGGTAGAGGTTATGAAAAAGGTACAGCAGGGACTGGCTACAAAATTTAACATCTCTGAGGGAGGTGTACTGAGGTTATGGACCAGGGTATGTGTTTTGAACGACAATGAGATAAAAAAGACGATTTTGGAGAAAGCACATCGTTCTTTGTTTACGGTACATCCTGGTAGTACAAAGATGTATCGGGACTTGTGCGAGACCTTCTGGTGGTCTGGTATGAAGAGGCAGATTGCTCAGTTCATGGAGCAGTGTCTGACGTGTCAGCAGGTGAAAGCTGAACATCAGAGGCCGGTAGGGCCGTTGCAGCCTTTGCCTATTTCGGTGTGGAAATGGGAGCATATTTCCATGAATTTTGTGACCGGATTGCCACTAGCACTTCACGGGCAGAATTCTATTTGGGTGATCGTGGATAGATTGACGAAATCTGCTCATTTCATACCAATGAAAGTTAGTTATCCTTTAAGTCGGCTGGCGGAGTTGTATGTGCATGAGATTGTGAGAATGCACGGGGTATCGGTGTCCATTGTGTCAGATCGAGACCCGAGGTTTACTTCTCGATTCTGGAAGAGTTTGTAGGAGGCACTGGGGACGAAGCTTACTTTCAGTACAACATTCCACCCTCAGACTGATGGACGGTCGAAGAGGACGATACAGATATTGGAAGATATGTTGTGAGCTTTTGTGTTAGACTTCGGTGGTAGCTGTATACAGTTTATGCCACTTGTAGAGTTCGCTTATATTAACAGCTTCCAGTCTAGTATTGGGATGGCACTGTTCGAGGCTTTGTATGGTCGGAGTTGTCAATCTCCTTTGTGTTGGGATGGTGCTAGTGAATGTCAGGTGTTAGGACCTGAACTCGTGCAGCAGGCATCTGAGAAGGTAGGTTTGATCCAAGAGAGGATTAAATCAACTCAAAGCCGGTAGAAGAGTTATGCAGATGTTCACCACTGTGATTTAGAGTTCGAGGTGGGGGGTAAGGTATTTAAGCATATCGCTCTGATGAAAGGGGTGATGAGATTTTGGAGGAAGGGCAAGTTGAGCCTGAGGTATATCAAACCATTCGAGGTTCTTGAGCAAATGGGTCTGGTAGCCTATAGGATTGCATTACCTACAGCACTTTCGAGGGTCCACAATGTGTTTCATGTATCCATGTTGAGAAGATACGTGTTGGATCCTTCACATGTTATCAGCTACAATGAGTTGGAAATTGGGGATAATTTAGTGTATGAGGAGATACCTGTTCATGTTTTGGACCGTAAAGTTCAGAAGCTTTGTACTAAAAAAATATCATTAGTGAAGGTATTGTGGTGGAACCATGAGGTTGAGGAAGCTTCTTGGGAACTGGAAATGGAAATATGCCGGAAATATCCACAGTTGTTTTGAGCACTTGTATGTTATCCTACTTTGGGTTGGGATAGGTGGTTAGTCATTGGGAGTGTATGTATTGTGAACTCCTGAGACAATTGTATATGTAACCATGGTATTCCTCCGCTATAAGTGAGGGTATATATGTGTATGTGTATGAGGGGGCTGCGCTGTAGTAGTCGCCAGTTTCTTGTTGGTATTTTGTGTATATGTATTCCGTGTATGAGTTTATGAATGAGAGATGACAAATTTCGAGGATGAAATTTTTGTAAGGAGGGGAGATTGTAAGAACCCAAATCGTGATAAGTGGGTTTAAATAATTAAAAGAGGGGTAACATTGGTATTTGAACAAGCTTCGTCGATGAAGCCAGAGTTTGTTGACGAAGGCTAATCATCTATCATCAACGAAGTTCAGAGGCTCGACGATGAGGAGAAGTCGAGGAGTTTCGGGAACCGGTGATATCAGGGTTCATCGATGAATCCTTCGTCTTGTCGACGAGAGGACTATAGAGCCTCATCGATGAGTACACCATCTTGTCGATGAGTTTGCCCAGGTCAAAGGGGCTATAAATAGAAATTTCATTGCTTAACCATTAAGAAACTTCAAATATCTTTCTCTCTCTCTCTAGAACTCTCCCTACTCTCTATATTTCCTCATCGTTCATCGTTGGAATCGTGAATCTGAAGTTACCACGAGGATCGTGGAAGGATTCTCTACAAGTTCTACGGATTGGAATCCTGTTTTGGAGATTTTCGGGTTTTGGCGAAAAATCGAGGTAAGGCTTAGTTTTCAATTCTGATTCGGTAGTTTAGTAGAGAACAATCTTGTGAGTATATTTTGTACTGTGATTTGTAGGTTTTGGAATTCGGTTCGTTGTTTAGGGACCTTAGTGTTCGGGATTTGCTATTTGGGGATAAGGTAAGGGGAATTGTGTTTATATCGGTTATTTTTGAAATCGGACTTGGTAGAACTATGGTTCACCGTCCTGTGTGTGTTTTGGCTACTCATTTGGGGGGATCTAACGGGGAAAATTATGGGGTTTTCATGATTACAATTTTGGGAAAAAGGGGGCGACGGGTTGCATCCCTGGTTTTGTTGAAAATCAAATTTATCTGTTTATTTATACTATGTTATAGGGATGGCCGTGCCTTGACTTGTTTTAAACTGTATGCATTTGAAAAAACATGACTTTAGATTACCAAATGGGTGTGGTTTGTTTGGTTATATGAGCATGCATGTGTGTGTATGATTGTTTAAATGCTAGTAGGAACGCGGTTTCGATTTGTTCCAGGTACTAAGAGTATCCAGCTCTATATCCGAGGATGTATGAAATCACTGGCCATAGGTTGGCAGAGGTCCAGCTCTATATCCGAGGGGGTGAGCCTATTCCGGTAGATCAGGCTGAAGGGTGTGGATCCACCAGTTAGCGCCGGTACGATGCCATGGGAGTTGGGGACTAACCATGTGCCGGTGGCGCCGTGTTATGCTGGTTGGCTACGGGCCAACTCCATATGTCGCGGGCCGGCTTCGGGCCGATAGGTGTGACGACATCAGGATTGCTGATCATGTGTGTGTGTGCTTGTAGTACTGTTGTGAAATTAGTACTGGATTGCATTTAACTACGTGTTTATTGCATCATGATAACACTTAAATGCCACACACCGATATAAGCTATGTTCTTCCTTACTGAGAGGTGTTTCACCCCTAATGTACGTACAGTTTTACAAGTCTTTCGAGTAACTAGAACTAGCGTCCTGGTATAGGGAGCGTAGTGGCCGGTGTACTGCGGTTAGCACTTGGGTAAGTGCTAGGACTGTGTTTTGATGGATTGCCATTTTGGGATGTGTTGGGCACCTAATTGTACGTTCTATTATAGAGCCTGTCTTTGCTCTTGTATAGACTCTAGTTTAGTATTGCATATGAATATATAGAATGATCTTTTTCCGCTGCGTATATGATTGTGTTTGGATGTGTTTAGGGTGCCTGGGAACCCTATGGGGTCGGACCCTCCTCCTTTGTATTGTATCTGTGGATGATTTGTATGATACAGGGATATGTTAGGTTATATTTTCACCCCTGGGTCCCATTCCGAAGTTCGGGGCATGACAATGTGTCTTCATGGAATGCACCAGATACATATGATCTTGAAGTTTCTTTTGGCTTACAAGTCACTTCATCTTATGTGTGTTGAAATTTAAACATGTTGACATACTTAAACACACATTAGATACTTGTAACAACCTGCCTATTTTACCATAATTTTTTTAAAAATAATAATATACTTGATAAAACGTAATCAACTTGGACTCATGGGTACTAAGGGTATACCTGAAATACAACAATGAAACCTAAACAACGAGAAACGTAAATTCATATACATATCAAATCATCCATCCATCACAATACCAGAGTTTTACTGCAATTGTCATATACATACATATATCCCAAAATATTCAAAATGTACCTTAGGGTTACCTCCCAAAAATTCGCCAGACCCTAGCAAAATAACTTACCCTTCAGAAAGGGTAGAACAGTCGAACTTTAACGTTGCGGAGCTTTATCCACTCTTCTAACAGGAGTTGCTGAAATGTTTATATAGTTGAGGTGAGACAGCTCTTAGTAAGGGAAATAAACTAATATCAGTGTGGCAGTATGAGTATTTTCATGTTATACGTATAACAGTACATAAATTACATTTGATAAAACTGTCTGTATCATATTTGGGGAAAACATAATCTCATAACATGGTATATCATACTGAAAGTCTATACATAAAAATTATCTCATATAACTGTATATGAAATAACACCTTGGATGGATAGTTGGCTGGTGTCATGTTATATCCCCATATGACTGGGTTGTGAGGCCCGAAAGCAGGACCTAACAATGGCTGGCCAACCACACTAGATCAATATAAATCTGTAAGTACGATGGGTCTGCCCCTTGTGGTTTGGACACCAGAGGGACGCCTACACTACTATAAAACCACATCGACTGCCGATCTCCCACTGCCCCTTATGGCAAGTGGTGGCACTAACATATAAATGATCGTGATCATATAGCTACGGTACTATGCTTCGTGAAAGCCTAAACCAAACCAACTAGGTTCTGATAAGATATAGTACATTCCCAAATAATGATACATGGCTATTTCATAATAATATCTGTCATGTTAATATTTTCATAAAACCTTGCATAACATATTATATAAAATTCACAGCCCTTATGCCGGCATTTGTATCTTGTAAATCACGGCCTTTACGCCAGTATATCATATAAAACCTCGATCCTTATGCCAACATATCATAATATACTGAATTATAAAATCTCTGTACTCTTTTAATATAATATCTAAAACATAGTTCCTGTACTGTTATAGAGTTTTTCTTGAAAATTGGTAATACATGAATATTCTGGGAAAACATAATATTTCATCGTCATATTTTCCATAGTAAATTTTACTCATGCCACACAAATGGGGTAATATCCAATACATAAAATCTATTCTAAAATCATCTTTCTGATATTATACATGAACCATATTTATGATCAACAACATTATTTCCAACATAATTATACAATATACATATTGACCTGAAATTAAATGCTGTAAAATAATAAATATATTTTCATAAGAAAACTGACTTAGTTTATCCCCTTACCTGGCTTTCTGAGAAGCCCACAAAACACTCAAAATCACACCCGTGTGTTCCCCAGTTCAACACTTTGAAATTGATATTTTACAACCAAAACTTCAGTATTATCTTACCCAAATTTTGGGATGGTTCCCAAGTGAGCCTAACTAACAAATCACTCCAGCAGATACGTAGAGAATCTTCCCAGGAGTGATGTGGCTGCTTCGGATCGTCGAACCAATGAAGAACGGGGCCGAATTTCTAGAGAGAAGGGGGAGAGAGTTGTAGGAGAGAGAGAGAGAGAGAGAGAGAGAGAGAGAGAGAGAGAGAGAGAGAGAGATTGATTTTGAAAATTTTTCACAATAAAAATGGGTTTTTGAGCTTATATAGAAAACTTGTCCATGTGGCCTCGTCAACGAGTCGCATCTCCTCGTCGATGAGCTAATGAAGGGAGCTTGTCGATGAACACCTTCTCCTCGTCGACGAGTTTCAGGAGTCTGAAAACAGTCCTTTTGGTATCTTCTCGTCGATGAGACGCTTGTAAACTAACTTTAAGAAAAGTTAGTTTAAAATTTAAGCTAAAATAGATTACTAAATGGTAAATCAATAAAATTTTTGGTTCTTTTTGGTATACTAATCGGCCAAAAATTGCCACCCATCATTTGATAATAATAATAAATAAAAAAAACAATCGTTACACCAATAAAACACTAACTACAATCAATATTAAAAAGGTGAGAGGCCTTGCTCATTGATCTCACAAAAAAAAAAAAAAAAAACATACATTACATAAAGCAAAATACTTTTTTACAGCACATGAATTGATAGGGTGTGGTAAATCATCTCCATCCATATTAGCTAATAACAATGCCCTTCCAGAGAATACCTTCTTTATAACATAAGGTCCTTCATAATTTGGAGTCCATTTTTCATGAGGATCATTATGGATTGGTAAGATCTTCTTTGAGACCAAATCTCCTTCCTAAAATTGTCGAAGTCACACCTTTTTTGTTATGGGCTTTCATAATTGTTATTAGATAAAGTTGTCCATGAACCAAAGCATCTAATATTTTCTCCTCAATAAAATTTAGCTAATTGAATCTTGCATTTATCCATTTTCCCTCTTCCAATTCTACTTCCTTCAAAACTCACAAAGATGGTATCTCAACCTTAACCAGAACAAATGTCTCCATTCCATATACCAAAGAATAAGGGGTTGCCTCAGTAGAGGTATGAATCATTGTCTTGTATGCCAACAAAACAAAAGGTAGCTTCTCATCCCAATCTGTATAAGTATTTTTCATTTTAATCTCCTTCCTAAAATTGTCGAAGTCACACCTTTTTTGTTATGGGCTTTCATAATTGTTATTAGATAAAGTTGTCCATGAACCAAAGCATCTAATATTTTCTCCTCGATAAAATTTAGCTAATTGAATCTTGCATTTATCCATTTTCCCTCTTCCAATTCTACTTCCTTCAACAAAGATGGTATCTCAACCTTAACCAGAACAAATGTCTCCATTCCATATACCAAAGAATAAGGGGTTGCCTCAGTAGAGGTATGAATCATTGTCTTGTATGCCAACAAAACAAAAGGTAGCTTCTCATCCCAATCTGTATAAGTATTTTTCATTTTGCCCAAAATGTTCTTGATATTCTTATTAGCTTCTTCAACTGCCTCATTCATTTGCGGCCAATATGGTGCTGAATTGTGATGCCTTATTTTGAATTGGGCATATAACTTTGTCATAACCTTATTGTTCATATTCTTGGCATTGTCTGAAATCATTCTCTCTAACATCCCATATCTGCATATTATATCTTTATGAATGAAATGAAAAATAATGGTTTGAGTAACACTTGCATATGTCTTGATTTCTTTTGTAAAGCATATATCTATCCAAGAAAAATCTCGTAGCTAACCTTCTAATTGTTTTTCGATCATTAGCTGATGATCCAATAGGATATTCCCCGCCTTTGAATATATTACTTTTTGTCATAAAACTGGGGCTTTCCATCAACTTCTTCTACAATTGCACATTATACTGGTTCATTCTGTATCCTTATATGAATTGACTTAATTTACATCACAGGCTCCACGTTGAACAATACAGCTAGTGTCGCCAAAGTATAAAGAATCTGGTTATTCTCTCTTAGCTAATGGTGGAATTCAATTTCATCACACTCATTAGCCATTTTAAGCATAAGTTGTTGGTAAGGAATTGTTAGGACTGGAGGAGCCTATGGGTGGGCTTGATACACATGGGTGAACACTAACTTGACCCAAAAGTTTAAGCCTATTAGATCTTGGACCCAACCATGTATATAAACACCCATCATCCATTCTAATTTTCCAATGTGGGACAAACTTACAAGTGGAATTCTCGACAGGAATCAACTTGGTATCTTGAGTTCCCCATTCCCCCTTTAAATGATATATTACCAAAGTTGAGTCCCCTTTGATTGTTAACCTTTTAATCCCTCTGTCTAATGCCACCTTGAAATCGAAGGTGCATGCTTCATATTATGCTACATATTGGTACATGGAAATAGAAGTTTTGCTGTAACTAAAAAAAATATTTCTCCTCAGGTGAGATCAACAAAGCATCTATCTTATGCCCCAAAACATTCAATGCTCCATCAAAAGCATGATCCATTCATCATGTTGACTTTCAACGACTTGTCTTCATATAAAAAACCAAATTTCATCAGCTGATAATTATTAATGGCCTTATCCGCTAAATATCCAACCATTGCACTACCTTTTATGACTTTCCTTGTAACATACATAGTGTAATACTCTGTGAGTAACATTGGCCACCTAGCTAGCCGACCTGTTACCACGGGTTTCTCAAAGACATACTTTATTGAATGCATTTTAGAAATTAACCAGGTGCTGTAATACATGGTATATTATCTTAATCTATTAATAACTCATGCCAAAGCACAACAATTCTTTTCCAAATCCGAGTACCGTGCCTCACATTCTGTGAATTTATTACTCAAATAGTAGATAACATGTTCCTTTATCCACAAAGCACCATGCCACCCCAATACGCAACCCATTGAATTTCTTGAAACTGCTATGTATAAAATAAGTGGACGTCCGAGTATTGGAGGAACCAACACTGGCGGACTCAAGAGAGATCTTTTGAGTTTTTCAAAGTCTTGTTGGCATTCTTCATTCCATTTCCTATGGTTATTATTTTGCAAAAGCTTGAAAATGGGCTCGCATTTGGCTGTTAACTGTGAAATGAAGCAAGCAATATAATTTAGCCTCCCCATTAAACTCCTAATTTCCCTTTCTATTTGAGGTGCTAACATTTCTTGAATAACCTTTAACTTGTTTGGATCCACTTCATTCCCATACTCACTTATTATGAATCCCATCAATTTTCTTGAAGTGACACCAAAAGTGCATTTATCTGGGTTTAACTTGAGCTGATACTTTCTTAATCTATCAAATAGCTTCCTTAGGTTCACCGCGTGATCTTATTTATCTCGAGACTTGACAATCATATCGTCCACATTTACTTCCATCTCCTTATGTATCATGTAATAGAATAACGTTACATGACTCTTTGATATGATGCTCTTGCATTCTTTAAACCAAAGGACATAATATAAAGAAAAAAAACTCATTAAATAATTTTAAAAAATAAATCTAAATATTAAGACCAATATTAACAATATAAAATTGCAACAATATATAATTATAGCATGGAGTTTGAATATAAATACAATCTTACTATTAGTAAAGGTGTATTGGAAAAATATATTTGGAATAGAAGATTTCGTTAAATAGTACTTTTAAAACACATATAACACAAAATATTTAAGTATAATTTTCTTGTGTGTTTTTAGTTACATTAATTGTCAATTAAATTATGACAAAAACATATCAACCTAACTTTCTTGGTCAGTAGAGAATTTGCAAAATAAAAAATTACAACAATATATAATTTTAACATGGAACTAAATATTACATCGAAACACATAGAATAATTAAAATTAATTCTATATTTTTAGCATATGTAAAAATAAACAAATAATAAAGAAAGTAGAAAATGATAATTTGAATTAATTTTATAATATAAAAGTATTGAAAAAGAAAGTGATGAAATTTTATTGAATTTGGATCATTTTTCAAAAAAAAATGTTTAATGAAATTCATTAATGTCAGACTTTTTAAATTTTGTCTAATAAAAAAAGAATTTTTTTAAAAATAATTTTTTAAATAATTAATGGAATTCATCTATAGAAAGAAATTTATTAGGGCCCGTATGGGATCAAAGAAAAAAGAAAAAAGTTTATAAAATAAATTAAAAAATTAATGAGATATGCATGGAACCTATGGAGAGAGAAAGGAGGAGAAAAGAAAGAAGAATGTTAAAAACGTTGTTAGAGAAAATATTTTTTAAAAGATAATGGGCTCGCACGAAGCCTCTCTACAGTAAAAGATATAGGGGCTGCTGCACCTACCCCTGCCCCTGCCCCTGCCCTTGCACCGCCATGCCAATCGTCTATAATATTTTACTTTGACAGCGGCTGGACTACAACTTCTCTGCGTGTCTGTTCATATATATTATTATAAAGGTATTAATTTTATATTTATATGCACGGCAATAGTATTAAATTATTATATACCATTAATTAATTAGTAGTGCGTACTGATTTAATACTATTCACGTGCATATTAATATTTTTATAATATATATTTTTTTTCAAAGAAGGACGATAATTCCATTTATTTATTGATAAATCCTTACTTTTAGCACAGAAATACCGTGGTTACAAGACAATCAAAGGAAGAAACAAAAGGCCAAACTTTAAAGGTCTTTCAAAAAACAATACCAACATTTAACCAAAAAAGGATTACAAGTCTAAACAAAACAAAATAAAATAAGTACCTACAAAACAAATCTCACGCAACAAAACAAACAAAAGATAAACAACATAAAGCATAAATCCAAAATCAACAGGAAATCAACTAAATATACCTCATATAAGCCGTACCCATTTTTAATTATTGGCCTTTTGGAGAGGAGGTCGAGGAGGGCAGCTGGCGATCATATATATATATATATATATATATATATATAATGCATACTAGTTTAATACTATTCACATGCATATAAATATAAAATTAATATTTTTATAATTTCTGCACTGCAAATATTTCTTCAATTATTGGCCTTTTAGGAAGGAGGTCGAGGAGGGCAGCTGGCGATTTTAATATTTGCAGTGCAAAAATTATAAAGATATTAATTTTGTATTTATATGCACATGAATAGCATTAAACTAGTATGCACTACTAATTAATTAATGGTATATATATATATATATATATATATATATATATATATATATATATATATATATATAATCTAGCTGCCCTCCCCAAAAGGCCAATACAAGGAACATTTGTAGTGCAGAAATTATAAAAGTATTAATTTTGTATTTATATGCAGTTGAATAGTATTAAATTAGTACGCACTACTAATTAATTAATGGTATATATAATTGCTAGCCGCCCTCCCCAAAAGGCCAATAATTGAAGGAATATTTGTAGTGCAAAGGTATTAATTTTATATTTATATGCACGAGAGTTAGCTGCCCTTCTAGACCTCCTCCCCAAAAGGCAAATAATTGAAGGAATATTTGTAGAAATATGCACAACTAATTTGATTAATGGTATATATAATCGTTAGCCGCCCTTCTAGACCTCCTCCCCAAAAGGCCAATAATTGAAGGAATATTTGTAGAAATTATAAAGGTACTAATTTTATATTTATATGCACATGAATGGTATTAAACACATGAATAGTATTAAACTAATATGCACAACTAATTAATTAATGGTATATATAATCGCTAGCTGCCCTTCTAGACCTCCTCCCCAAAAGGCCAATAATTGAAGGAATATTTGTAGTGCAGAAATTATAAAGGTATTAATTTTATATTTATATGCACGAGAATTGTATTAAACACGTGAATTGTATTAAACTAATATGCACTACTAATTAATTAATGGTATCCCCTTTTAAAATTTTGTCCTCATGGGTGGCAACAAATGGCAATGATCTGGATGAGTGACAGAACAAAACTCAAAGCCCTCCAGGAAAAAACCAAAACCCTAAGGTATATATATATATATATATATAATGTTCAAACTGAGTCAGTGATCCAGTTATCTCCAAATTTTACAATTAAATTTTAATGTTCCCATCATGTCAAAACTTATCTTTTGCATTCTAATTTTCAGAGTTAACATCCTGCAATTTTCATTTTTTATCAGTCTAAGTCTTACAATTAGCATCCTAATATTTTTATTTGTTATCAGTCTATATCTTCCATAGAAGGTTGTTATCAGAATCTATTAATTGACTGCAAAATATTTACACTTTTTTATTCAGAATTTCTTGTAATGAATAAAATTAAAACTAAAACTCATCTATTTTGAAGTAGTGAATTATAAATCAAAGAAATACATTTTTGCAAAAGTACTCATTGACATGAAAATTAAATTTTAGCAAATTCCCTACTTATGAGTACTTTTAAGACCCAAAAAACTAAAATTCACTTCACATAGTACTAAACAATGACATCAAAAAAAAAAAAAAAAAATTATTATTTTTTAAAGTGTAAATTACTAAATTACAGGAACTAAAACAGCAACAAACTAAACCAACGACCTAGAAATTACTGAATAAAAATTTTCTTTACTGAAAACCAAAGCTATTAAGAACTCTAAACAAACTAGCCATCCATGCTACATTCCGAAACCCTAAGGCACTCGAGGGTATAGAGAAATAGATTTCCAAATCTTAAGAGAGAACAAGCGTCTATTGGTTTAACTCCCCAAACTTAAACTACTCTCTCTCTTTAACTGTGATGGAGAGATATTTGTGATGAGTTCCTAAAATATATGATTTTAGACCCTCATTTATAGGTGTTTATCCTCATTTTATTATATATTTATCCAGAGTTATCATTGTTCAGAGTTATGCAAGGTTTGTTTGTCCTTTTAGGAAAAGCAGGACTGAGCATTACAAGAAGCCAAGGAGAATTTGGAGGATTCAAAGCTCGAATCTAGATGTTTAGCCAAGCTCTAGAAGCTTCAAAGCTTAAATGGACAAGAAGATGATGCTTGACCATGTGGTGTGACCAACAAACCACAGGGGCGACTTGGTTTTCCACTACAAACTCCAAGGTTCAGACTGAAATCAAAATGCTGCAAGGTTCGACCAAGTGCTCGACTAAATGACCCACTAGGGCGACTACATCAAGATACTGAGACAGAACTAAAATTCAGAAGTACTGAGAGTCTCAACGAAGTGTTCGACCAGGAGGCCTTCAGGGGCGACTATGTCGAGATACTTAGATTTCTTAAAGAATGAGATGCTGCAAGTCTCGACCATCAAGACCCTGAGGCGCGATGAAGTCGAAGGTATTGGAGATTCGAATCCTTGACTTCCCATGATTCTTGACCAGGGTGCGCACAAGAATGGTGAAGGAGCGACTTGTTCAACAACGACAATCTTCTGCGCGAGATTTGCTGCAAACCTTCATAAATTGCAAAACAAACTTTGTAAACATTGGAGCTTATAAATATTTGCTATGAACACGAGCTCTGGGATCCTCTTTGGCCTCTCTTAGGTTAGTGACATACTTAAGATGTCATTGAGAGCCGAGATAGATTAGGAGTAGCATAGTTTTCAATTCCTATTTCAGTGTGTGCATGAAGTGTTTGTCGGCCTATGACAACCAGCGGCGTTCGTGTGCTATCTGTGTATATTACACGATCACTCCGTTTTTAATTCCCGACGTTAGTGACAGAAGTTCTGAATAATAAAGGGATGATCTTTTTACTCTTGCTTTCATTTCCATGCTTTTGTTTACTGTTTTCCATTTACCTACTGTGTGTTTGATGAAAGATTGCAGATAAGGATAAGCACTTCTACATATTAGTCGAAGGGAAATAGTTGGCTACGGAATTGCAGAGGTGTTCTTTCATCGTTGAGACAGGGTATACTCCTATTCCCAACCATGCTCCGGAGGGTTGGTGCACCCTTACTACCCTGTGCCCTCGATTACCCCTCCCCTGCTTTGGTCCGCTCAGGTTACTACTTCTATGGAAGTCTAGATGAATGTAGATGGAGGCACGGTGTACAACGTCTGATTCTGACCACAGTATTGCTTTGTAGGAGTAGGGTAACTCTTAAATTTACTTGCTTTCCCGTAGTGTAGATTTACTTGCTTTCATTTAATCACTTTCCAGTAGTTAGAAACATCCATCATTAAAAAACATCACCTTTTACTTCTTTTTCATAAAAAGGTCATAATAAACTAACTTAGGAGTGGTTTACTAACTGCGCTTCAAGTCCCTGTGGATCGATACCCAACTTACTCACTTTCTACTGAACTTGGGATAGTTAGATTTATAAATATTATTTTTGGTAGTTAAGGACCCAAGCCTTGGCGAGCCTACCAAATTTTGGTGTCGTTGCTGGGGACTTGGCTACGGTTATAAGCCAACTCTGCTTTAGAGTATTATTACCCTGTTCTATTGATTTACTCTCCTTTTGTTTTCACTTTCTTACTTAATTTCTATTTTCTTTATTTTTTGGTCTTTTGTTTTTGAAGTCTGAATCTGTGTGCTTATACATGTGTATGTTTGGTCTGCGTTCTTTGGAACTTGAGATAATTCCCATTGATATTAAGATTGAATAGGGAACTTTTTTTTGAGACTTGGGAGCGCTTTAGGGACCTGCTCTATAAATGCCCACATCACCAAGTCCCCAAGTGGCAATTAGTCCAAACTTTCTATGAAAGATTGGCTGAAAGAGTTAGGTCTATGGTTGCTGCATCGTGCGGAGGTACTTCCTTCACTAAGCACGAGAATGAGGCCTGGATTCTCTTCAAAGATTTGGCGAAAAATTCTCAGCAGCACATGGCTACCACTCGTAGACTACCTAATCCATCAAACTTTAAACCAAAAGGAGTTTATAAGTTAGCCATAAGCCATTACCTAAACCCTACTCTACACACTATATCCCAGAAACTTGATCAGTTATTGTCTCTACGACAACAACCGCAAACAATGGCGTGTGTAGAGATACGTGCAATCTGCCCCAACCCTTCCCACACATGCTATAATTGCCCATATGCGCCTTCCCAAATTGAGCCTATGCATGAGGAAGTAAGGTCTACCCACTATTGGTATGACCAATAGAAAACTATGACCAGAGTGCCTATGGTTCCGGGTGGGAACAACACCCTAACTTTCCCTCGAGGTCACATGCTCTAGGCCTTCAAGCTCAAAGACCTCCATAGAACCCGAGTGCTTCGCTCCCTCGACTATATCCAACTGTCTATGATCCCCTTATTGCAATGCAGAGTCCTTCATTGTTGCAACAACCATCTACTCAACAAACTAACCATGATTTTTTTGAAGAGATGGTGTTGAAAACTTTGGAAATCATTGAAGCAGATCGCCAGGTGAAGTGGCAAATACTCTAGTCTCACTCACAATCCATAGCTAAGCTAGAGACCACTATGGGACAACTGGCCAAGGAAGTTAGTATGAGAAATGAAGGTGAGTCGCCAAGCCAGCAGCAAAAAATGCCTCAGAGGCAATACAAAATAGAAAGTGAGACTATAGTAGACACTTCATTGCATAAAATACATGCCCAGACGATAACCACACTTAGGAGTGGCAAGAAGATCAACAATCGGGTTGGGGAGCCAATAAGCCAAGCAAAAGGTAAAGAAAAGAAGAGGGTCGAACCTATAGAAATAGGCACCCCTTGCCTCATGAGTCAGCAAACACTGAAGCATCCACCTTGTCACCAAATGAAGCACTTCCCACCTTATTCCTATAGCCTCTTACCTCGCAGCTCTCCCTGCACCCTTTAAATCTAGAAAGGAGACCACCAATGAATCCATCATGGACACATTTAAGCAAGTTAAGGTCAACATTTCTCTCTTAGATGCAATCAAACAAATACCTACATATGCCAAATTCCTCAAGGACCTATGCTTGAAAAAGTGAAAATCAAGGGTGCATATGGACAAGCACGTCAAGCTGATCGAGCAGGAAAGCTCAATCCTTTTGGGCCACCTCCCTCCTAAGCTCAAAGACCCCAATGCTCCAACAATTTCATGTGTAATCGATAATTACACCATTGATAGGGCTCTCTTGGACTTAGAAGCCAATGTGAATATCCTATCGTACTTGGTTTTCATATAATTTAATTTAGGAGAACTAAAACCCACCCTGGTGACATTGAGTTTTTCTGATCGGTCGGTAAAAAAACCCCGAGGTGTAATAGAGGGCGTCTTAGTTAAGGTTGATGAATTATACTATCTGGTTGACTTCATAGTCTTGGATGTGGAACTCTATGACCCAACAAAAGATTATATCCATGTCCTATTAAGCCGTCCTTTTGGCCACAGCAAATGCTTGTATTCAATGTCGAATAAGGATCATGGATGTATCTTTTGGAAATATGCAGTTTTGGCTTAATGTATTCCATGCATCCCAACACCCACTTGAAGACATCCATGAGATGGATGTCGATATGATCGATGAGTGCGTTGTGGACATTGCCCCTTCGATTTTATGGAGGGATCCTTTAAGGGAAATGATCCAGCTTGAGAGCAACTCTCTATTTGACCCGGATGACCTTTACGAACAAATTCTTTCAAATACAGTCTCTGGGATAGAAGGGAACGTCTAGGTAAATGATACATGGTTCAAAGCAGAAATGGCGGACAACATGCTTGTTATCGAACTAGGATGATTTCAAGGTGTACTATTGATACGTCTGGCTAAAGACAAGAAACTTAGCGCTTTTGTCTGTGAGGCCACACGTGGTTTGTTAAAAAAAAAAAAAAAAAATGGACAACGAAGCATGACCATGTGAGCATTCAATGCAACTTGGTCGGTGCGACACAAAAAGTCATTCAGAAACCTATTTTTCCCTAGTATTGTTTAAAATTCCACAGGCCACCACCCCACGTTGCCTTCGTCGCCCGCACTTTTAGACTTCATCATCCAAGATTTTCCAGCAACTATGGCTCTTTAACACCCTTCCGATGGTCATTTGGGAAGTCAGAACATCGGCGACACTCTCACTCAAGTGCACCACCAGTCTAGCGCCACCTAGGGTCCTGGTACGAATCCCTTCTCGTATTTCTCTTCAAAATCAACCCTTTTTATTTATCCTCCCCCTAGCACTAGAATGCCTCGTCAACCTAAATCTAGGGTTGCACCCAACCCACCTTAATCATCTTAAGCCCCTATAAGGCGGAGAAGGATCCCCACTCAGTTGCGTGACACAACATCGCCCAACTCTGAACATCTCCCAACAGCCAAAAGAGGTCAATCATCCTGATCTCAATTAGAGCTCGAAAGGACCCGCGAAAGGCAGAACCTTCAAAAAATGACCCTTGAAGATTATGACTTTCACCTAATGTACACATTCGAATTAGATGAGACGCGAGCCCACGAAAAGAAAAGATGGTGCATCAATATCCTCAAAATAAGGAAATTCGACCATTATATGATTCCCCTAGAAACCTTGTATCATCTAGCACTGATTCGTGCATTTTATCAAAATATGCACCACGATTCGACAACTGAGGCATGGTTTACGGTGGTCCACGAAATTGGGATTGAGCTTAGCTTCGCCCTAATTGACACGGCTTGGCCACATGCTGAAACTGATGACACCATGGGGAGCTCTAGACTCTGCCAACGTACATCATATCATCCACCAAATGTTCCATAATTAGTATTATGATGGTGGCAACATGGTATGTGGCACATGCACAAACCACAGCAGACTACTTGATTATCTGCTTCTTTGGGACTTGATTCTTTAGCGCAACATCTGCGCCTCGAGGCATCACTTTGAGCGGCAAGGCATTCATCTACAGGTGTTATATGCAGTACATAAAGGAATGCAGTTGAATATCTCTCAGCTAATATTGGACGAAATGACTAATTTTTTATTGAGGCATAAGAAACACCTAAAGCTAAAAAGGCCGCTACCTAAGCCTTCCCATGGGCAACCCCATAAGGATTTGAGACGACCATTCATCCCCTATGCTCAACTTATCATGGCCATGCTTCAACACTTGTGAATTAACCTCGGGAATCCAAAGGCACACCCTCCCATCAGGGAGGTAACAACCACGAGGTCATGGTGGTACAGTTTACAATTGGTAACCATGGCCAGACTGAAAGTTCATCAATGGGCCCCGTTCGACGGACCTCAAGAATTTGAGCTGTTGGTAGCAAATTTTTGGCATATCCCCAAGGATGAGCCCATGCATTTACTAGGTCCACCCCCTTGCCGTGCTCCAAAAAGGAAAAAGAGAGCAGAAGATATACCCTCTACATCAACCGCAGCACCACCCCTATCAGCAACCTCTTCTGTGCCTCTAACTGGGGAGGACTTGGATCGTTTAAGCCACGATCTGGAGCTAGTTCACTCTGAGTTGATGGATACGCGTGCTAAGATGCACCAGGAGTTTCAAAGTCTATTTGGGATCTTGCGATCCATATTTCCACAGGCAGTTGACTTTGTTATCCTTCCCACATTTGCCACTACAGCAGACCAACACGTACCTCCATCCCACCCCCCTGCATCTGCTGCTGCTCCAAGCCATCCACAGTCTTCAGTAGTCTCCCCAATCCGAAATTCTCCATCTCATTTGTCTCCTACTCACAATGCTAAAACCTCAGCTAGCCTAGAAATCATGATCGAAATTGAATCATCTGGCGAGAGGGATGAGGTAACCTCTATAATAGCTACCACAGCGGGTGAGGCTCAGTTCCCCGCTCAGCTTCCTGCAACCACTAGCTGAACAACACTTGCCTCTCTACCTATGCCTCCATCGGCATTTACCCCACTGGCCCCATCTATAACTTCCACTCTCATCGTATCGGTCGACGTACCGCAACTACCAGTCTCACAACAAATACAACCTCCTCCTATCATATGGTGTTATGTCCAATTGAGGACTATCTCTCCACCATCGACCTCCTCTGCTCCCCTAGAGGCACTCAAACCTACTTCTCAAGCACCCATTCCAGTGCCATCACCAGCCGCAATTTCCCTTGCTTACGTTTCAGCAAAGGAGGAGGCCACCTCGAGTGTACAGGCATCTGAAGACTACCAATCAGTAGCTGGTACTCCATTTGAAGCATTTGGTGATTTAGGGGGGGGGGGGCAACTCTGAATATGAAAACGAGAGCTCTTCTGGTGAAGATTAATTTAGGGTATAGGCTGGCTACCCACATGTCAGTTTATACTATATGAATTATGTTTTTACAGCACACTTTGCTTTGTTCTTCTTTTCTTTTCTTTTTTCCTCACCATGGTTTCAATTGCCACTCTAGCAATAGTATACTAACTGCAACATGAATGAAACAAACATGGTGCTTTTAACCAATATCTGTCTTATGTGTTACATTATCCTCTTGCTTGCATGTACTTTGGTAATTATATTTTGCAAGACACTGTTTGTTCTTCGTGGCACCATGTACTGTCTTATCCCTTGCCCGAATCCTATTCTTTTTCAATAGTTAAGTGAGGACACTGAAGTTCTAACTTGGGGGTAGGGAATAGTACATTGCATGGCATTATTTCATGCACAAAAGTGACACAAAAAGTGACACAATTAAAAAAAAAAACGTTTTGCAAACAAATTCCAAGGAACCACGTTAACATAGTGTATACCCTATACATACACCCAAATAACCTAAGGTTACATGGATAAACTTTTTAATCATATGATTTCACTATGCTCACCAACAATGTAGTAAATCAATGGTATAAAATTTGCATAACATGACTGACAACTTGACATTACTCTAGGTAATTAACCAAGTGGTTTGTTTGGGTTAATATTGCAATGTAAACTCTTGTATTTACATGGAATATCATGGGGCTAAGAATACACTCGCACACGATTTGTAACACTTAGGGTTCTTTGGGAATACTAAGAGAACAACCGTGGTGACTGTGACACCTTCTGAGATATTTGAGCCGTCCATTCATTTCTCGAGTTTTTGACGTCAAACTTCGAGTTTACAAAACTCAACTATCCTCCTTTTATTAGATTTCCTTTTTCCACTAGTCTTTGTTCTTGTATTTGCCAGCCTATAGGTCACATCAAGTAGGGAGATATAAATCTAGGTCTTATAACTTACTCAATACAGAAAGGTTAAGCCAACCCTAGAGGTTGACTTTTTCCATGGACTTATTCTGAGCTACACTCCCATTGGAAAACATGAAGACGGTATAAGAACGTGATGATTGTTTCAACTAACCATGCAAGAGAAAAAGAAACCTAAGCAGAGAAAAAGAAAAACAACAAAAATATACACTTGCTATGAAAAAAAATAAACAGGTCAAGCTGAGAATGCACACTACAACTCTGTATGTATAAAGAATCTTCTAACCAATGCATTTGTTGAATTCATGCAATTTTGGGATAAGTTCCTCTAGGGTGGTGTTGATTAAATGTGGTGAGTAAATGAGAAGATACTAGGGCGAAGGACCCGATACCTCAACAAAGGCTGGATTCCTTTCTTATAAGACTAGTCACTCCACACTTCTAGCATCAATTCTTCAAATATGCGGGACATCTGATTATGATACTCTTCTTGACATATGAGAGTGAACCCATTCTCTTGAGTAAATTTTAAGGGAACAAACCAGTAAGGCTGAGTCAAGAGGACCATTTTGTAGATGCCTCCGAGCATTCTGAGTGAGACAAATCATATCTTGTACACATGCCTCGTGAGGTGGCCTATTCATACTTGGATTTGCATGCTAATATTAACTTTGAATTACAATCATGGGTTAATTATCTGTGAGTAGTATCTTGAAATGGTTGTGTTGTGTCAATTTTTACATGATTGAAATGTTGTGGAGTGGGTGCACAATGGAGTCATTTGTATGTAATAAGGTTATATTTCTGCATATAAAATGATATGATTATGTTACATGAATTTCCACTTTTTATTCACTACACTGGTGTTTGTGGGTATCACTCTAGAAACCCTCATGAGACTAGAACTCATCCACTAGGATCGACCTAGGGGTTTAAAGCCTTGTTGCATATGGTAAATGCAATCGTGTTTCCCATGAAAGAGGATATAGGTTGGATTTGGTAGTTTTCTTAGATTTCGCTTTGCTGAAGGACTAGCAGAGTGTAAGTTGGGGGTTGTTATGAGTCCCTAAAATATATGATTTTAGATCCTCATTTATATGTGTTTATCCTCATTTTATTATATATTTACTTAGAGTTATCATTGTTCAGAGCTATGCAAGGTTTTTTTGTCTTTTTAGGAAAAACTGGACAAAACCATGGAGTTAAGCATTACAAGAAGCCAAGGAGAATTTGGAGGATTCAAAGCTCAAATCCAGACATTTAGCCAAGCTCTAGAAACTTCAAAGCCTAAATGGACAAGAATATGATGCTCGACCATGTGGTGTGACCAGCAAACCACAGGGGCGACTTGGTCTTCCAATGTAAACTCCAAGGTTCAGACTGAGATCAGAATGTTGTAAGATTCGACCAAGTGCTCGACCAAGTGACCCATTGAGGTGACTATATCAAGATGCTGAGAAAGAACTGAAATTCAGAAGTACCGAGAGTCTCAATGAAGTGTTCGACCAGGAGACCTTCAAGGGCGACTATGTCGAGATACTGAGATTTCCTGAAGAACGAGATACTACAAGTCTCGACCATCAACTCGACCATCAAAACCCTGAGGTGCGACGAAGTCAAAGGTATTGGAGATTCAAATCCTTGACTTCTTATGAGTCTCAACCAAGGCATGCACAAGAACGATAAAGGAGTGACTTGGTTGACAACGACGATATTTTGCGCGAGATTTTCTATAAACCTTCCTAAATTGCAAAACAAACTTTGTGAACCCTAGAGCCTATAAATATTTGCTATGAACATGAGCTCTAGGTCTCTCTATGGCCTATTTTAGGTTAGTGATAGGCTTAAGATATCATTGAGAGCCAAGATATATTAGGAGTTGCATAGTTTTTGTAAGGACTCGAACCGTGATATATGGATTTAACTAATTAAGAGAAGGGTAAAATGGTAATTGATCAAGCTTCGTCACCGTGATATATGGATTTAACTAATTAAGAGAAGGGTAAAATGGTAATTGATCAAGCTTTGTCGACGAAGCTAGAGTTCGTTGACGAAGGCTTTGTAGTTCTCAGCGACCAAATTCAGGGTCTCGTCGACAAGGAGAAGCCGAGGGGTTTCGGAAAACCAGAGACCTAAGGCTCATCAATGAGGTCACCACATCATTGACGAGATATCTATATGGGCTCGTCGATGAAGACACCATTCGTCGACGAGGAGTGGCCGAGTTAAAGGGCTATAAATAGATATTTTTATTACTTTTCAACTAAGAAAACTCAAATTCTCTCTCTATCTCTCTAGAAACTCAACCTACTCTCTATCTCTCTAGATTTCTTCATCGTATGTAGCGAGAATCATAGATCTGATGTTACCACGAGGATCAGGGAAGGATTCTCTACAAGTTCTATAGATTGGATTTTCGTTTCGGGCATTCTCGAGTTTTGGCCCAAAATAGAGGTAAGGCTCGATTTTCAGTTCTGATTTGGTAGTCTTGTAGGTAATAGAGTTATGAGTGAGTTTTGTACTATGGATTGTAGGTTTTGGAACTTGGTTCGCGGTTTAGGGGCCTTGAAGTTTGGGATTTGTCATTCGGGAAAAGGTAAGGGGATTCAGTTTATGTCGGCTATTTTTTAAATCGAACTTGGTGTAATTGTGGTCCATGGTCCTATGTGCATTTTGGTTACTCATTTGGGGGAATCTAACTGGTAAAACTATGGGTTTTTCATGATTACAGTTTTGGGAAAAGGGGGCGACGGGCTGCATCCCTGGTTTTGTTGGAAAACTGTAAATATATTGTGATATATATTATGTTATAAGGATGGTCGTACCTTGACTTGTTTAAATTGTATGTGTTTGGAAAACCATGATTTAGATTACCAAATGGGTGTGGTTTGTTTGGTTATATGAGCATGCATAGTTGTGTTTTGTTGAAATGCAATAGGAATTGAGTTCTGAATTGTTCCAGGCACTGAAAGAGTGTTCGACTCTATATCCAAGGGTGTATGAAATCGCTGGCCATGTTTGGCAAGAGTGTCCGACTCTATATTCGAGGGCATGAGCCTTACCGGTTGATTATTGAAAGGTGAGGATCCACCAGTTTGTACCGGTATGATGCCATAGGAGTCTGGGGTTCGTCATATGCCGGGGATACAGTGTATCGTGGGCCAGCTTCGGGCCAAAGGGTGTGACGACACCAGGTTGATCATGTGTGTGTGTGCATGTATGCACTGTTTTGAAACTAGTGCTGGAACTTCATTTAACCATGTATGTTTTGCTGTCATTATAACACTCAAATGCCACACACCGATACAACTTGTATCTTCCCTTACTGAGAGGTGTCTCACCCTTACTGTAGGTACATATTTTTTAGGTCCTTCGAGTAACCAGAATTAGCATCCTTTGAGTTGGGAGCGTAGTGGTTGGGGTACTAGGAGAGGTGTTTGGGTAAGTTCTAGGACTGTATCAGGTGGTCTTTGTGGTTTCGGCTGACACTTGGGTTGTGTTTTGTATTATGGACCTAGATTTCCTTTTGTAAAGATTTTGGTATGGTACTGGTTGTGTATAGAAAGATCTTTTTCTGCTGCGTATGTTCTGGTTGTCTATGGATGTGTTTAGGGTGCTTGGAAACCCCACAGGGTCAGACGCTTATCCATCGTACTGTATCTTGGTATTGTATGATACAGGGATAGGTTAGGTTACTTTTTCACCTCTGTGTCCCATTTTCGGGTTCAAGGCGTAACAACTTGGTATTAGAGCCAACCAGGTTGTTAAGTCTTGCAGACTTGGATAGGAATAGCTATGTGTACATACCAGAGCATATGAGGTTGGATGTGGGTAGAGTTGGTTGAGGGATATTTTGTTGCTACATCGGGACTCGTAGGCGGTGTTTTGTGTTTTCCATGGAATGACGATTTTAGTAAAACCATGGCAAATCTGATGACTTTTGTGTCAGTGTGATAGGAAAGACCTGGACCTGACAGGTGGTAGTTAACATAACTAGGGTTAGATAATTGTTAATTATACATGTTGTAGGAGTCTTGATAGAACTCTGTTGTGTTTTCAGAATGGAGCCGAAGAATAATAACTTGGGAAGTGGCTTTGAGGAGACGGTGAGTGATGAGTCTCCTACTGTGCCTCGAGGATTGACAAGACATGTCCTACAAAAGATCGAGAAAAGTGTTAGGAGACGCAAACGTTCTCCTACGCCTGGGAGGTGCACCATTGAGAGGTTCATATGCATGCATCCCCCAACGTTCTCAGGGAGACATGACCCAACGATAGCAGAGAACCAGGTCGAGAAGATTGAGAGGATTTTGGAGGTCCTACACTGCACAGACAGTCAGAGAGTCCTCTATGCTACCTTCTAGTTGTTAGGGGAGGCAAGGCGTTGGTGGACTGCAGTGAATTAGTTGGAGAAGTAGAGGGCCGGTCTTGTGGAGATGTTTTGGAGCCATTTTAAGGAGGTGTTCTTTGTTAGATACTTCCCGGCTTCTGTACACGACGCTAAGGCAGATGAGTTTTCTGTGTTGACTCAGGGAGTATGACGGTGCAAGGGTATGCTGCTCGGTATATAGAGCTATCCTGGTTTGCACCGTATTTGATCTCGAACAAGTATGAGAAGACTCGGAGGTTCGAGAAGGGCTTGAGGAAGGACATCCACAGATTAGTGGGTATGTTGTAGATTTGTGAGTTCTCGATTTTGGTGAATAAGGTTACTATGATCGAGACCGGTATTCGAGAGGACGAGATGGATCAGGAGCCAAAGATGAGGCCAGTACCTTCTGGTTCTCAGTTTGGATCTCTTCTGGGGTTATGGAAGAAGAAGAACTGGGGCTCGAGTTATCGATAGAATAATGAGCATCAGGGTTCTCAGATGAGCCAGGTGGGTGATCATCATACTAGGGGCCGTAGATGGCATAGCGGTGAGTGCCAGCTGTTTGGGGGTAACTGCTACAACTGTGGTCAGATAGGTCACATGGCTCGGGATTGTCATGCACCGAAGAGGGGTACGCCTTCTTCGAGTCAGAATCGGGGGAGTAATCAGGTATCCCGGGGAACCCACCAGAAGAATACAGCTCCAACGAGGGTGTACTTGCTTACTCCAGTGGATGCTAAGCATGCGGGGAATGTGGTGACAGGTACTATGATATTGCTTTTAAATAGAGTTGTGGTTTTATTTGATTTGGGTGCGACCCACTCCTTTATATCTGTTAATTTTGTGAAACTGTGTGGGGTGGAAACCCAAGTCATGGAAGAGGAATTGTATGTAGCCACACCATCTGGGGGTATATCATTTTGTAGGAGGATGTTGGAGGACTACCCAGTGGTAATCTAGGGGAAGCTGATACCAGCAAACCTTGTAGTTTATGACATGTTAGGGTTTAATGTTATATTGGGAATGGATTGGTTATTCTCCAAATATGCTGTGATCTACTATCATAGGAAGGTGGTAGTGTTTAAACCTCCTCGGGAGCAAGAGTACAAGTTTGTGGGATTGTTTGTGCATTCGACGCCACAGATTCTATTAGCTTTGCAGGCGAGAAGATTACTCTTGGACAGATATTAGGGGTACTTGGCTTGTGTAAGGGAACCACCGTGGGATGAGTTGAGACTCAAGGATATTCAGGTAGTCAGCGAGTTCCCGGATGTGTTTCTAGATGACTTACCTGGTTTACCTCCGGATCGTGAGGTAGAGTTCGCGATAGAGTTGCTGTCTGGTAAGACACCAATCTCTAAAGCTCTATACCGAATGGCTCCAGCGGAATTTTGGGAGTTGAAGGAATAGTTATAGGAATTATTGGATAAGGGTTTTATTTGACCTAGTGTTTCACCCTGGGGAGTTCCAATGCTGTTTTTGAAGAAGAAGGACAGGTCGATGCATATGTGCATTGGTTATCGTGGGATTAACAAGATAACTGTGAAGAATAGCTACCCATTGCCTCTCATTGATGATCTCTTTGACCAGCTGCAGGGTACGTAGGTCTTTTCGAAGATTGACCTACGGTCAGGATATCATCAGGTGAGGGTTAGATCTAAGGATATAGCGAAGACCACTTTCCGTACCAGATACGACCACTACGAGTTTCTAGTCATGCCATTTGGGTTGATGAATGCTCTAGCGGTGTTCATGGATCTTATGAATAGGTGAGTACCTGGACCAGTTTGGGGCGGTGTTCATTGATGATATTCTGGTATACTCGAGGAGTACGGAAGAGCATGAGAACCATCAGAGGTTAGTATTACAGATTCTGCGAGAGAAGAAGTTGTATGCTAAACTAAAGAAGTGTGAATTCTGGTTGAATCAAGTGGCATTCTTAGGCCATGTAGTAATTGGTGATGGTATATCAGTTGATCCTAGCAAAATCAAAGCTGTGGTCGATTGGGTGAGGCCGAAGAGTGTGTAGGAGGTTCAGAGTTTTTTGGGACTGGCGGATTATTATCGTCGGTTCGTGGAAGGCTTTTCTAAATTGTCTGGGCCTCTGACTCAATTAACCAGGAAGGGGGTAAAGTTTGAATGGACTAGTGATTGCAAGTAGTGTTTTCAGGATTTGAAGCATCGACTGGTTACTGCTCCAATGTTAACCATTCCTCCTAGGGATAGCGATTTTGTGATTTATAGCAACGCGTCTCTGAAAGGTTTGGGTTGCGTGCTTATGTAGTAGGGTAAGGTAATAGCTTATGCTTCTCGACAACTAAAGGATTATGAGAACCATTACCCTACGCATGATCTGGAGTTGACTGCTATTGTATATGCACTGAAGATCTAGCGACACTATTTGTATGGTGTGCAATGCGAGCTTTTCGCTAATCACAAAAGCTTCAGGTACTTTTTCATGTACAAAATACCATATCATATATCTTATATTTATAAAGTCCATTTTAAACGGTTGATTTTCGAAGTAATCTTTGAAATCATAGTATACATGTATATAAAGCAGTTTAATCTGTTCAAACTTAATAAAAACCTAACTTAACTTAATTCCCTTACCTATTTTCCTGAAGCTACACCTGCAGGGATCTCAAAATTGTGCATGTGGAGCTCATACGAACCCTGCATTCATAAATCCTATTTTAATCAACTCAACTCCAAGTAAAATACTATTTTAACATTTTTGAGGCCCACAAACTCCAAATAAATGATTAAACTCCCAAAAACATCTAGTTTGCTTAATTCCCTAAATCTTATCCTAACCTTGGAGTCGTGCGTGGAAAGCCCAGTTCAAAAATCTACTCCGCTAGACGTGTAGAGAAATGCTTCTAGATCACCATGGTGACTTCCGATTGTCGATTTAGGCGACGAATGACGAGAAATCGAATAGAGAAGAAACGGGGTTCGTGGTTAGAGAGAGAGAGAGAGAGAGAAGATATTTTATTTTATTTTTCTTAAAGAATCTATTGTCGCTTCTTTTATAAGTCATTGACTCGGTCACGTTCATCGACGAATTTAAAGTGTTCGTCAACGAATTGCAGAATTCGTCGACTAAAGAAGAGGTTCGTCGACAAACCTTATGCCTGAGATTTCTCGGCTCTTGAGATTTCTTCGTGGACAATGCAGCACTTCGTTGACGAATCACAGAAGAGCACTTATTGACGAAAATAGGGGATTCTTCAACGAGTCCTGTTGCTTTGCCCTTTTTAAAATTTTCTTTCTTCTTTTCTTATTTATTTCTTTTATTTTTCGGGTTCGAGTTTCTACATCTAATATATGAAATGGATAAAAACATTCATCAAACTCAAGCAAGAAGCCCTTAAAACACTCCCAAAATTTTCCATATTTTTAAAAGAATTTTTATGAAAATTTTAGCATTTTCTTGTAATTTTTTGGGATTTTAAAGTTCTTTTCTCCATTTTATTTATTTTTTTGTATTTTATTTTTTATTTTTTTATTTGAGAAAAAATCGACTCAAATATTTTTTATTTATTTATTTTTATTTTTCAAATAATTTTCTTATTTTTTGTCTATTTTTTTTTCCAATTTTTAACAATTAAAATTAATTATTTTTTTATAAATTAAAATAAACTGGTAGTCCAAGAGGAGCCAAACTGGTACCGGGTGGTTGAGCCGGATCAACCTAGGCTAACCCAGTTAAGTGAAAGGTTTGCTACCTATTAGCAGGCGGTGACGACACGTGGTGCGGAAATTTTTTATTTTTTATTATTTATTTTTTTTAAGTAATTATTGCGGTATGGTGACATGAGCGTGACATTACTCATCACGTGGCAAAGTCCAAAAGGCATTAAGCTTGTGACACGGATCACTAACGTGACAGTGATCCAACCATCTAAAGAGAATACAATTTGGACGACTAGGATTGTGCCACGAATTGCGCCACATCGCCTCAGTGTAGTTCTCATTGCAACACATGTCACCGTCCATAAAATGACAAATGTCCCACATTTATTTTGAAAATTTAATATATATATATATATATACATATAATTTTTATTCTTTTTTCTTTTTTCTTTTTCTTTTCCTTTTCTTTCTTTTCATTTTTTACCGAGCTCGCTTTCTCTCTTTTCTTTCTGTTTCTCTCTCTCCCCTCAGCACACTCTCTCTATGTATCACAACTCTCTCTCTCCTCTTTTCTCTGTTGTGTCCGTTAACCTTAACTTTTTCCTGAAATAATTATTCGCACAATCGTACACAGTGCGAGCCTAGAAATCATATCCCCTATTAATCCTGATCGGCAATGCAGAACTGCTCCATCTCCATGTATCTCTATATATAGACACGCACCCACCAATGCCTTAAGCATTTACTTGTACAAACCAGTTAGGATCGATTAACAATATCTTCCATCATCATCATATATGGAGTTCGCCAAAGGGGATCTTCATAATGAGCGAGCCAGTACTACTGATGACCATGAGGATCTCCTCAAGTCTCAAGCTCACATATGGAACCACATCTTCAACTTCATAAACTCCATGTCCCTCAAGTGTGCCATCCAGCTGGGCATCCCCGACGCCATCCACCGCCACGGCGGCGGGCCCATGGCCCTCCACCAGCTGGTGATGGAGCTGCGCGTCCCCCCCGCCAGAGCCCCCGACCTCGCCCGTCTCATGCGCCTCCTCGTCCACTCGAGCTTCTTCGCCTCCGCCAAATGTAGAATCAACGGCCACGAAGAAGAAGAAGAAGAAGAAGGCTACGTCCTCACGGCTGCCTCCCGCCTCCTCCTCAAGGACGACCCCATGAGCGTGACGCCCCTTGTGCTGGCCATGCTGGACCCCGTGCTGACGGAGCCCTGGCATATGCTTGCCGCTTGGTTCCAAAACGACGTCCCTTCGCCGTTTCAGGAGGCACACGGGAAGCCCTTTTGGGAATACGGGAAGATGAGCGGAGGGGGACTGAATAAGCTGTTTAATGAAGCGATGGCCTCTGACACCCGGCTGGTAGGGAGGGTGGTGGTGAGCGAGTGCCGGGGAGTGTTCGAGGGGATGAAGTCGGTGGTGGACGTGGCCGGGGGCACGGGGGCTTTGGCTATGGCCATCGCGCGGGCGTTCCCGGCGGTGAGGTGCACGGTGCTTGACCAGCCGCACGTGGTTGAGGGCTTGCAAGCGCAGCAGCAACAGTGGTGTGAGAATTTGCATTTTCTTGGAGGAGACATGTTTGAGGCTATTCCACCCGCGGATGCTGTATTACTTAAGGTATGTATTCGTGCATTAAGCTTGTACGTTATGTCCATACCAATCACCAAACCCAACTTACTAAACTATTACTTCTGCACCAGAAATTGTTCAGTGTTTATTTTCTTAATTATATACTTACCTGAAAATAAGTATCTCTTTTATATTAATAAATATAAGACCAATTTAACACATATCTTACATTAAGAATTTCTCCTTCCGCGTACATATATTTTAAGATACTAAATGGATATACCAATTTTAACAACATACTATATATAATAATAGTGGATAAGAACCATTTATGCAATAGTGGTCTTTGTTTAATTAATTATGCTATATTAATTAACTTTTAAAATAACATTTTTTTTTTAAAACAAAAAAAACAGCACTCTTTTATTTTATCTATTAATATCTTAACAAAAAAAACATAAAATATACAAAATAGTATATCACTTTAATTAATATTTTTTAAATTTAATATACACATATATATTAAGATAAAGTAATTTTGTACCTCTCTCTCTCTCTCTCTCTCTCTCTCTCTCTCTCACACACACACACACACACACACACACACACAAACATTTATAATTTTAAGTATTCATAAGTAAATATTGAATTTTATAAATAAATAAAAAATTAACATAAAGTAGCGCCATAATCTTAAATATTTTGGAGCAAAGGGTGACCTTGGCCCTAGCTTGGTCTAATCCCTCCCTCTCCATCCAATTAACTCTAAAAAAATAGAAAAATTAATAATTTTTTGAAAATATTTTAGTGATTTTTCTTATGTTGTGTCTAGCAACATAGATTTCAAACTTTAAATTTGAATTTATCTTGATTTACAAAAAAAATTAGTGTAATTTTATTTAAATTTACAGAAGTCTAAATCTAAGACCTCTATCAAACACAAGGTTAATAAATTTTTCACCATAAATATCAATTATATGATTCCTCAAAAGTTCAGCTGAGCCAGATCTATATATACTATAGGAAATACCTAGCTCTCTAACACATACATTGTCTCACTCTTGCCAGAGTTTTAACTTGAGACTTATAAGTTGCATGGAAGTCCCAAACTTTAAAATATTTTTGAGAACTATCGGTATAAACATTATAATAACAATCAAATTGATAAATGAAAGTAAATTACTAAATCTCTCTCTCTCTCTCTCTCTCTCTCTCTCTCTCTCTCTCTCACGCACACACACACACACATGCAACAAAGTGTGATACTCCATAAATAAGATATATATTTTAATCTCATATATATATATATATATATATATATATGCTATAATTTTAATTTTAACTAAACAATAATTGAAAGACTTGAATTTGGACTCTATATCCATATCAAATACTCTCAAAAATTTAAACTTGTTGAGTGATAATCAAAAATAGTTTTATTAACTCTTCAGCAATTCTAACAGGTGTACTACATGTTTACAAATTCTTCACTAACATATCTAATATTCTTTAATTTTGATTTCTCTCCGTCTCTCTCCCTCTCTATATATATATATATATATATATATATATATATATATATTTGATTAGGTTTGGCGTTCGTCAACATGCGAAGTAAACACAACCTAAACACATATCACATGAAAACACAACATAAACACATATAATAAAGGTGGACATGAGATTTAGGCATCATTCTATATCATAAAGTAGTTTCAATCATTTCAATCATAATTAAACCAAATGCGTATAAAATAATAATTATCCTTTTTCAAGCTCTTTTCATCGTGATAATGGAGCTACAAATTGTTTTGAATCAATAGAATTGGCCTGTACTTACAATTAACGATATGAAAGGTGGACCCCGCCGCCTGCATGACGTTCCAAGAAAGACTAAAGGACAACTCCAATACATTAAATATTTTCCTATTGCTCCCAATTACATGCATTATACACCGGAAGTGTCACATGTTTAAAGCAGGGATATTGTAGAGATTGGATTCCAGGTTGTGGCCAATTTCCGATACACATTTTCTAAAGCCTGAATAATATATTGTGTGGGTGGATTTTTTATTTTTATTTTTTATGATTTTTTTCCCTTTCATACATTTTTAAATATATGTACCAATTGCAGTGGATATTGCATGATTGGAACGATGACGAGAGCGTGAAAATATTGAAGCGATGCAAAGAGGCCATTCCCAGTAAAGAAAAGGGAGGGAAGGTGATAATAATCGACATGATATTAATAGATCAGAGCCAGCAGAAAGGAAGATTATCTTCATCAAACGATGATAATGATGATGAGCAGTCTCAGTCTGTGGAAACCCAACTGTTCTTTGATATGGTGGTGATGGCTTTGTACCCTGGGAAAGAGCGGACTGAGAAAGAATGGGCAAAGCTCTTCTGCGATGCTGGCTTTAGTGACTACAAGATAACCCCCGTCTTGGGTTTAAGATCTCTCATTGAGGTTTATCCCTAACTGGCAGCCACACCAATCAGTTGTTTCCGTTGATATTGGAGATCGGTGACCACCAACTCTTCACCAACTTCAACCCATCATTGTTGATTATAATCTTCACTTATCGCCAGATGCTTTACTATAAATAAATGTGTGTGTATGTGTGTAATGTAATGTGTGGTATAAAGAGACATTCATAAGTGAGAAGAAGTGTTTGTGTATTTTGAATTTCTCTGTAATTTTTAAGATTGAAATCAATTGAGTGTTTATTATGCAAATTAAGTGTAATTCTCACTGAATTTCAATCACAACCAGTGATTGAGTGAGTCCTCTCCACCCATCAGTGGTATCAGAGCTTTAGGTTTGTCGAAATTCGCCAAACAGAGGCTAACAGACGGAGTCCGGGAGCCCCTACACGCCCTCTCATGCGTCGACAGAAGAAACAACGCCCTCCACATGTGTCGGCGAGGATACTGATCGCCAACATCACACTCCTCACGTGCCCACACGCGTCTTCTCCGCTCGACTGACGTGATTCGACCTAGACACCTAATCTGCGACCCAACCCAGCAACCAGGAACCTGAAATCGGCCTTGCGAGCACGACTCTACCTAGCTGATCGACCCGCGCCCAGTCGCCGACACCCAGCTGGCCCAGAAAACTCCACGTGGCTCGAATGGCATTCATTGACGCCGTCTTTTGGCCGTTTAGTCAAACCAGTTCAGAAATTTTCTTTTAGCTGGTTCAGTGTCATATTGACCGATTATTTGCAATCGCAAAAACCGGTTCCTAAAGTTTTTCGACCTTTTGAAGACACTGGTGGCATCAAATTTTCGAAAACCTATCTCCATCACTTTTTTTTTATATATTAAATCTAATGACTAACGATACTATACAAGCGGTGATTCCAAAGTTGACACTGGAGAACTATAACAATTAGTCTATTCAAATGAGAGTCCTACTGGTTCCTAAAGTTTTTCGACCTTTTGAAGACACCGGTGGCATCAAATTTTCCAAAACCTATCTCCATCACTTTTTTTTTATATATATTAAATCTAATGACTAATGATACTACACAAGCGATGATTCGAAAGCTGACATGGGAGAACTATAACAATTGGTCTATTCAAATGAGAGTCCTACTAGGTGCTTAGGATGTCATGTACATCGTTGAGGATGGGTACAGAGAAGCCTCATCAAAAGAAGATGAAACAAGTATGTCTGACGCTCAAAGAACAATCTTGCGAGTCGATCGAAAGAAAGATTGCAAGGCAAAGTCCATAATCTACCAAGGCCTTGATGAGGCCACGTTCAAAATCATCACCTCTACAAAGACATCCAAAGAAGTTTGAAACTCTCTCCATCAAACACACAAAGGTGCAGACAAAGTGAAAAAAATTCGTCTTCAAACACTGGGAGGTGATTTCGAATCCTTAAGAAAGAAATCTACTAAATCTATTGCTGATTACTATACATGAGTCATGGTAGTATCAAATCAATTGAGAAGAAATGGAAAGACTCTCAACGACAAGAGAATTTGTGAAAATATTTTGTGATCTTTGGATCCAAAATTTGATTATATAGCGGTAACCATGGAAGAAACAAAAGATTTGAAAATCATGTCCGTAGAAGAACTTGTCGGCTCACTCCAAGCCCATGAGCAGAAAGTCAATAGAAGCAGTGAAGAAAAAGCACTGGAGCAAGCTCTCCAAATAAAGTTATCCCTCACTATAGATTACTACAAAAAAAACTGATTTTTAGTGACGAAATTATTAGTGAAGGATTTAAATTTGTCACTAGATAATAGTAGACTATTAGTGACCGTTTTAGTAACCGTTACTAATACGACACTATTAGTGACGAAATTGAATTCGTCACTAATAGTTTCATCACTAAAAATCGAAAAATATTGGGCGAAAATATTTTTTGCGCAGAAATTATCCTGAAAAAATATTAGTGAAGATTTTTGTGGTATTAGTGACAAATTAAATCCGTCACTAAAAGATAATCATTAGTGACGATTAAATAACCGTCACTACTATTATTATTAGTGACAGATTTGAGAACCGTCACTAATACTTCCATTTTAAAAACAAATAAAAAATTTTTAGTTCAGAGTATTAGTGATGAATTTTTTAAAATCGTCACTATTTGCCCCTTATTAGTGACAGATTTAAGAACTGTCACTAATACTTTCCTTTTTTGAAAAAAAATAAAAATTTTTTAGTTCAGAGTATTAGTGACGAATTTACAAATTCGTCACTATTGACCCCTTATTGGTGACGGATTTAAGAACTGTCACTAATACTTCCATTTTAAAAAAAAATTAAAATTTTTTAGTTCAGAATATTAGTGACGAATTTACAAATTCATCACTATGGACCCCTTATTAGTGACGGATTTGAGAACCATCACTAATACTTCCCTTTTCAAAAAAAAAAATTAAATTTTTTTAGTTCAGAATATTAGTGACGAATTTACAAATTCGTCACTATTGGCCCCTTATTAGTGACGGATTTGAAAACCGTCACTAATACTTCTATTTTTAAAAAAAAATAAAAAAAAAATTAGTTCAGAGTATTAGTGACGAATTTTTAAATTCGTCACTATTGACCAATTATTAGTGACGGATTTGAGAAATATCACTAATACTTCCCTTTTTAAAAAAAAAATTAAATTTTTTAGGTTAGAGTATAAGTGATGAATATGTAGATTCGTCACTATTGGGCCCTTATTAGTAACGAATTTAAGAACTATCACTAATACTTCCCTTTTTTAAAATAAAATAAAATTTTTTTTGTTCAGAGTATTAGTGACAAATTTACAAATTCGTCACTATTGGCTCCTTATTAGTGATGGATTTGAGAACCATCACTAATACTTCCATTTTTTAAAAAAATTAAAATTAAAATTTTTTAGTTTAGAGTATTAGTGACTAATTTACAAATTCGTCACTATTGGTCCCTTATTAATGACGGATTTGAGAACCATCACTACTTCTTCATTTTTAAAAAAAAATTTAAAAATTTTTAAGTCAGAGTATTAGTAACAAATTTACAAATTCATCACTATTGGTCCCTTATTAGTGACAGATTTGAGAACCATTATTAATACTTATTTTTTTTTTAAATAAAAATAAAAATTTTTAGTTCAGAGTATTAGTGACGAATTTCAAAATTCGTCACTGTTAGCTTTAGTGCAATCCTAAGAGGAAGGGTGAATTGGGTATTTAAAATTTATCACATAGGTTAAACCAGATTAACAGTGTTACTTAACCTAGGGTCTGTCTATGCAAATGTAAATCCAATCATTCACAATATAACATATACGTGCAGTAAATAAATTGCGGGAATGTAAAGAACACGCACGATATGTTATCGGGGTTCGGCCAATTATGCCTACGTCCCCGCCTTGGCCACACCAGCACAAGGATTACCTCTATAATGCTCACTTAAAGAGGTGGAGCGGTTTCTAATACAACTAGGTCAATTCAAGGGGCTGACCTCAACTCACACGCCTTAATAGGATGGTGAACCTAGCTTTCCTAATTAGGTCTAAGCCAATCCGAGACTATTCCACATGACTAGTCTCCCTCTTCAGGCCCGTGCCTGGAATACAACCAATGTGTATAAAGTGTGTACACGGAAATTCACTCCTAAACAAGCAGATATTTGCACCAATATTCCTCAATTAATAATGCAAGTACAAATGATATGTAAATATGCTCAATGCTTTAATGTGTGCTAAACACTCAGTCACGTATAAGCTTTCAATTCTGATCTAGAGTGTATACCCAAGTAGTATTTGAAACACACTACGTGAATAATACAATATCATATCAGGGTTTCAAAATATGCTAAGTAAGTTCAAACAAACAAACTCAATGCAATATTCTAATATTCAAAGCACACTAGAGTTGTTTGAAGCACTCGCTTTTGAAAAAGATTTTGGCACACAAAATCTGGGTTTAGGTATCTTGCAACAATAATGCAATAAACACAACCCTCAAAGTTTTTCCACACTAAATTTATCAAATGAAATTGGTGGAAAAACCTTAATGCTAAACTTTCACAGAAAATCAATCAAACAATAATGTAACTGAGAGTTTTAGCTAGAGAGATTAAGTACAATAGCCTTAGAAAATACTCACAATGCTTGGAGAAATCAAGAATGAGGAGTATATGAGTGTTTAGAAGTATTATTTGGCTAATAAAGGATTTTGGGTGTTGAGAGAATTTTTGTCTTATCAAGTTGGCTAATCCTTGCTAATTAAGACAAATGAATGAGTATATGTAGGCAAGGAGGAATTTTTTACTGTTGGAGAGAAAGTAGGTATAATTAAATTTGTTTAAATGACCATTAAGAATATTAACCCTTTTTACCCCATTTAAAAATTGGGTAAAAAATATTTTAACCCGTGAGGTTCAGTTGCCCAACTAGAGGTTCGGGTGCCCGAACAAACAATGTCAAAAATTCAACTTTTAGAGGTTCGGGTGCTTGAAAAGAGAGTCGATCGGCCAAAACAAAGTCAGTAGTGTTTGTTCGATAGTTCGGGTGCCTAACTCACACTTCGGTTAACCGAACTAGGTAGTTTGGTCGCCCGAGCCTCGTTTTGAACGTAAACTTTCGGTCGGCCGAGTAGTTGAAAAGTGCCCTGACAGGCTTTGGGGTGCCCGAGGAAGGTGGGTTCAAATTAGGTTCGGATGCCCGAAGACCAAGTCAACATGTTGACTAGTTCGGTCGCCCGAGCCGCTTTACATGGCATAGGTTTGGTTGCCCAAACCCTCTCAACTTTTCCCTTTGAGTTCATTTTATCTTAAATTTGATTCCCCTAATGTAAAGAGCGACATTGGGGACTTTTTGTGCATTTTTTAGAGACTTAAGAACTTTCTATCCTACTGAAAAAATCCGGCGTTGGTCGACCCCCTAAGGTCTTTCTAAGGTCTGTATAGGTACCTAAAGTTCAATTAGGATCTGTTATTAGCATATCTACCTACCATGCATGATGCAAATTATTAAAAGTCATACATGTGCACAGTTCATAATAAATTACATCCCAGAATGAAGAAATAATCAAATGAAGACAAATTACAACATATAGATCTTCATTCTTTGGCACGAACACCGCACGCCATCATGATATGTCTTTTAGTCCTGAAGTACGCACAAGGTGAACCTGCGTGCAATTCTCAGTACAATCATTAATACCGAGAGTATTTGTCATAATCAAAACTGGGTGTGACCTATTAGATCAACAATCTCCCCCTTTTTGATGATGACAAATACTTTATGCAAAAGCGGGTACAGCTAAGAAAGACTCCCCCTAACTTTATGCATAAAGATAATTAAAGTAATGGGTAATAAAAGATTTAGCATGATTAAGCATAGTTTTACCCACTTTTGCCTCTTCTCCCCCTTTTGGCAACAGCAAAAAAGGTTAAGCAATAAAGTGCGAAGGCAAAAGATGTCATTTCGATACAGAAGGTATATTTGGAGGAATTTTAAAAAGATTCGGTAGCATGCCGTTTGAAAAAAGATCATTCCCAAACATAACCGTGTATTTAAGTGATCTATTTGGAGTTTTTTAACATAATACGTAGCAAATTGCAACACAGTAATCCAAACAGAATGTGCATCAAGGAGGTAAGAGTAGCATTTAGCATATGATACCAATTAATATTTTTAATGTTCTATACTCCCCCAATGGATGATTATGTATGGATGAAGATTAAAATTTTCATTTGGCTTTCACTCATCCTTTTAAAAATATTTTCACATAAATTTTATCATAATCATCTTTTGTTTGCCAAAACAAGCTCGAATTTCCACAAGGTATTGTATAATGAAAACATGTCAGCTTGATACCAAGTTTCATACTTATGTGATAGTGAGCCTACTAACAATAATCATGCTAATTGATAAAAACACTAATGCTTGTAAGGGCATGATATTTTGAAGTGAGCATGATATCTAATAAAGAATTTGCCAAAACACGCACATTGATATCACATAGTGAATGCATTTTCCAAGTGATATATAGAATGAAACTACAATTCATTTCTATTTCTTAGGGCCTAATGACTTTATTTTAAGTGACTCCCAATAAGAATATGCATTTTCCTATTAAATCAACTTGAGTAAAATTCAAATGTTATTTTAGAAACATAACTCAAGTTTTAAGTAATTTAACATTTTTCAGGTACAAGTTTTATGGGAAAATGTCTAATTTAAGAACGACATGCTATCAAAATTTCGTTAAAATTTTCCCAAAAAAAAACTATGTATAAAGATAATTATGATAAAATGAATGTTAAAATATTTTTGAAAGGATGAGTGAAAGTTAAACGAAAAGTCATTTCATTAAGTCCTAAATTTGCATCTATGAAAATACATGACATATCATTTGCTTTTAATTATGGATAAACATTATCATTCATCCACTACCAGGGATATTTTGTTTTAAGAATGTGTTAAAGTGTTTACGTGCATGGTTTGATGCATGCAACTGTATATATTCATATGTACGCCTTTCACATTCATTTCAGTTATTCATTTAGGATTGAAAACTATTGTATGACACTCTCTATATTTTTATTCCTGATTATATTGAGTGTCGGCTCTCCATTCTACTCTCCATTTGTATACTAATGTGTTTTTATGATTCTTAATTTGTAGGGTTTGCGACTGTCATAACATCAGCACGATGTCATGCATGCACTATAGTCGTCAGATACAACTTTTGATTATTTCTTTGTAATTTTTATTGTTATTTGAATAAATAGAATTTCTATATTTTAATTTGAATTTGTATAATGTATTTGTATTTGAATTTTGAAAGTTTTGTAATTTTTTTTGTTATTTGAAAAGATGTATTTTCTTTATTTTAATTAAATTTGCATTTGAATTCGAAATTTTGAATAATTTATGAATTTTTTAGTAATTATGATTTCAGGTTATGTATGCGAAAATGAAATCACAGATTTTTACAGGAATTGATGATAAAAAAAAAATTAGTATTAATTTTTTTTTCAATTTTAAATTATTAGTGAAGGATTCAAAATCGTCACTAATAGTAGAGTCTTAGTGACAATTTTAAAATTCATCACTAATATCATACTATCAGTGACGAATTTGAATCCTTTACTAATACCCTATTATTAGTGACGAATTACAAATTCGTCACTAATACTCTACTGTTAGTGACGAATTACCCTACTATGAGTGACAAATTTGAGTCGAGTCATTCTAGAATTTATAGTGACGGTATTATGGTTTTAGTGACGGTTATGATCTGTCACTAATACTACATTATTAGTGACGAAATATTTAATTCATCACTAAAAGTTAGTAGTAACGGTACATATAGCAACTATTTTAAAATTGTCACTAATACCCTGATTTTTTGTAGTGGATAAATACTTCAAAGGGAGGACGTCACAGCTTGGAAGAGGACGAGGCTAAGGATCTCGTGGAAGAAATTATGGAAATTTTGACTCTAGAGAAGGTGGTAGAAGCATAAGTGATCCCATTAGAGAAGGACGCAATCAAAAAAACTACATCCCATGAGGTAGAGGACAAGGAAGGAGAGGGGGATACAATAATCGTTCGAACGTATACAAGAGAAACATTCAGTGCTACAACTATCACAAATATGGACACTACAGCAATGAGTGCAAAGGTAATCCCTAAAATCACGAAGTAAATGAAAATACTAACTTTGCAGAAAAGGAGAAAGCCGAAGGAGACTCATTGATGCTGATGGCACACAATTCAACACCTTAGGACCAAAATGTTTGGTAACTTGACTCTGAAGCCAGCAATCACATGACTGGTAGAAAAAACCTATTTAATGAACTTGATGAGAAAGTTCAGGGAGAGATATCATTTGGTGATCTCTCTAAAGTCCGAGTTTGAGGAAGGGGAAATGTTTTAATCAAGAGGAAGGATGGAGACCATGCTTTTATCTCCAATGTGTACCATGTGCTAGCCATGAAGACTAATATATTGAGTCTTGGACATCTTGTGGAGAAAGGCTACCGAATTAGCCTTAAAGATAAGCAGATGGTGATAACATACGCTCAAGGTAAGCTCGTTATTCGAGTAAAATAGCAAAGAATCAAATGTTTTCGCTCGCTATTCAACATGATACACCAAGGTGTTTGAACGCTATCATCAAAGATAAAGACTGGCTATGACATCTTAGGTTCAGACATCTAAACTTTGAAAGTTTGAAACTATTGGGAAGCAAGAAGATGGTGAAAGGCTTACCCGACATCCACCACCCAAATGTGATATGTGAAAGCTGTGTTTTGAGCAAGCAACACAGAAATAGCTTTGGAAAGCAAGCTGACTGGAGATCTACCATGCCGCTCCAACTAGTACACATAGACATGTGTGGTCCATTGTGGTTATTTTGAAATGGACAGAACCGATACTTTCTCACCTTAATTAACGATTACAGTAGGAAGACTTGGGTCTACTTTCTGAAAAAGAAGTCAAAGGTGTTCGACAAGTTCAAAGAGTTCAAAGCCCTTATGAAGAAATAGAGTAGCTATCACATCAAGCCACTCTGATCAAACCAAGGAGGAGAGTACAAGGATAAAACTTTCCTGGAATTCCTTAGGCAAAAAGAGATTCAAAACTCTGTATTTTGCACTCCGCACTCGTCGTTTTTCCTCTTCTTGTCTCAATCAGGTGATTCCATTTATATAGTCGTGGAAGGGGCAAGTGGGTTTGTCTGATAATAATAATGGATTCACATGCATGGTAAACATAAGGGAGATAGGGCAGGTATGTTGAAGACATGGATGGTGACATCCACCATTCATTTCACAACATTCCCCCTTGGATGTCACCCATATATTAACTTATCTAGTTAAGATCTTTAAGATGTCTCATTCCGATAAGATGAACTAGTCTCTTGAATGTTGTAGTTGGTAAAGCCTTGGTGAATAAATCTGCTAGATTATCACTTGATTGGATCTGTTGAACATTTATATCACCATTCTTTTGGAGTTCAAGCGTATAGAAAAATTTTGGAGAGATATGCTTTGTCCTATCACCCTTTATGTATCCTCCTTTTAGTTAAACTATACATGCAGCGTTGTCTTCATACAAAACTGTTGGAATATCCTTGATTGACTTAAGGCTACAATTTTCTTGGGTATGAGAAATCATTGATCTAAGCCACACACATTCTCTACTAGCTTCATGAATAACTAGTATTTCAGAATAATTGGAGGATATTGTTGTAATCGTCTGTTTCACTGATTTCCAACATATAATAGTTTTTCCATAAAGAAATACATATCGAGTTTGAGATTTAGCATTATGAGGATCGGATAGATATTCAGCGTCTGCATATCCTACTAGTTGAGATTTGGAATTAAACGAGTAAAATAGACCCAAATCAGATGTACGTCTCAAATAACGTAGAATGTATTTAATTCCATTCCAGTGTCGTCGAGTAGGAGTGGAGCTATATCTTGCTAGTAGATTCACAACAAATATGCAATGTCAGGTCTAGTACAATTTTCCAGATACATCAAAGAACCGATAGCACTTAAATTTGGTACTTCAGAATCAAGTAATTCATTCCCCTCATCACGAGGTCGAAATGGATCTTTCTTAACATCAAGTGATTGCACCATCACTAGAGATCCTAGAGGATGAACTTTATCAATATAGAATTGTTTCAATACCTTTTCAGTATATTTAGATTAATGAACAAAAATTTTTCCACTTAAATGTTTAATCTATAGGCCAAGACCATATTTTGTCTTTCCAAGATCTTTCATCTCAAAATTTGCCATTAAATAATTAACAGCTTTAGTGAGCTCTTCAGGAGTCCCAACAAAATTCAAATCATCAACATAAATAGAAATTATAGCAAATCTGGATTTTGATCTTTTAATAAAAACACATGGGCAAATTGGATTGTTTATGAATCCTTCTTTCACTAGGTACTCAATCAATTGTACCACATGCGCCTAGATTGCTTTAATCCATATAAGGAACGTTAGAGTTTTACTGAATATAAATTAATAGGTTTTGCTTCAGGCAACTCAAAACCTTCAGAGATTTTCATATAAATTTCACTATCCAACGATCCATATAGGTGTATTGTTACTACGTCCATAAAACGCGTGCTCAATCGTTCAATGACTGCCAGTGCAATTAGGAATCTAAAAGTAATTCCATCCATTACAAGAAAATATGTCTCTTCATAATCAATTCCGGGTTTCTGTGAGAAACCTCGTGCCACAAGCCTTGCTTTATATCAAGTAATTTCATTATTTTCATTTCGTGTGCGCACAAATACCCATTTGTATCTAACGGGTTAGACATCTTCTAGTGTCTGGATTACAGGTCCAGAAACCTTTCTTTTTAAAAGAGAGTTTATTTATGATGTGATAGCTGTCGCGACGTCCTGGGAGTGCATGTGCCCCGGGCGGCGAAATAGAAATCCATTTTAATTTTCAAAAAAAAATATGGAATGTCAGAGTCGCCACTAACCTTTTAGTGTGGTTAGAACACATGATTACTACCCCGTTAGGGGTAAAGTGGGTCTTCGTTACCAGAGCTGGGGTCGGGAGTTCGGTTACGCGAGGGGAAGGTACGAGCACCCCCTACGCGCCCGTTCTTACGAACAGTACCTAATTAATTTAGAATTATCCCTAAGTTAATTTAAAAAGTCTTTAAATTACTCATTTTATGAATTTATAAATACACATGGAAAATAAATAAATAACTAAATAAATATAATATATACATATATATTCCCTCAGAGCTTTAAGGTACGTGAAGCCCGAAGGCTAATACCTTAGCATTAAAATCATAGGGATGAAAATCAAGAAAATATTTTATAAAAATAAATACAATAGTACATATAAGGCCAAATAACGAAAATACTAAAAATAGTGATAATAATATTAATAATGATAAGAATGATAATATTAATAAATAATAATAATAATAGTAATAATAATAAATACCATAATGATAACAATAAGAATAATGATGATAATAATAATAATAATAAATTACAATAATAGTAATAACAATAATATTAACAGTAATAATAATAAATATCGTCAACTAATAATATACATATTTTAATAATATGGTATTTATCTTAATATTAACACACTGTTAAAGATATGCACAAGACACACATATGCCAACAATTAATTAAAGAAACAAATCGAACTTAAGATTAAAAGATGGAAACCAATGAACAGGGCAAGAAAATAATTGAACTTATGGAAACAAGTTATTTCTAAAATTAATATGTACCTATTCAATATGGCCACCAAAATTAATACACAACTTTGAATATACAATTATCAAACATTGAATGAATGCAATAATAACAAAAACACCAAATACATACAACAATGAAAATCCTTACAACACGAATATTAAATGATAATAACATTAACACTTAAAATGTAACCATAATGAAAACCATGGATAGTAAACATACAATATGAAAATTTCCCATTTAATAATAATATACTAATATTGCAATGATAATAGCAATAATAACAACATACGAATTATAATAACATAACGTAAATATTTCCATAATATGATAATAATACTGGTAATAGTGTACAAATAATACAATGCTAATACAATACACATAATAATAATACGAACCATATACAAACAATAGAATATTAATACTAATAAAATCAATATGATAATCAATATAATAATAATACCAATAATAATATCCAAACAATACCGTAATTTTACTAATAGTGATATACAAACAGTAATATAAGGATAATGCAATCATGTTATTAATAATAATACACAAGCTATGTAATACTAATACTAATATAATTAATATAATAATAATGCTAATATTAATAAACCAACTATATAATAATATTACTAATACTAATACATAAACAATATGGTACTAACACTAATACAATCAACATAATAACAATACAACCCATATAATGACAATATTAAAAATAATATACAAACCATATAATAATATTATTGATGGTAATATACAAATAATGTAACAACCTTGTTAATAATGATAATCACATGATAATAATATTATTACTAATAATATATAAATAATAATATAATATACAACTAATAATACTAATATGGTATATGTATATATATATATATATATATGTATATATATATATATATATATGTATGTATATACATATATAAGCAGAAATACACGTGTTTACAAGTACTCACCGGGGACTTACCATGGGGGTACCACCGGAGTTAATGAGAGTCGTTGATGGTGTTACTACTGCTGTCGGAGATACAGAGCCATGAGTGCTCGACAGCGACGGCGGAGCTGGTATGACGACGGAGGAGATGGGGCGACGGCGACGGCGATGCCTGGACTGCCTGGTGTGCGGCCGGATCTACTGGTTCGTCGGGTATGGAGGCCGTGGCTGCGATGGTGACGGAGAGGGGAAGACACGCGAGCTTCTCGTCGGGGAGTTGCCGGGGCCTGGGCTGTGCGTGAGTGAGGGAGATGGACTTGTGCACTGCTGTGGTACGACTCTTGCTGGCTTGTGACTCTCTTGCCGGCTGCTGCGTTGCCAGAGTTGATGGTTGAAGGCGTGAAGAGCTGCCGGTGTTGGTTATGGCTGCTAGGTAGCGGGAAGGTGAAGCCTGCTGGTGGTTGTGGCAATGGGTGGCCAAGAGAACGGAAGAAAAGAAGAAGACGGAGGAATGGTCGTGGATTGGAGGGGCTGCAGGGATAAAGGTGTGCGGCAGTGTTTCCGTGAGGGAGGCTGGATGAGTGGTAACGGTGGACTGCCGGAGATGGCGAGTTGCAGGCAAGGGGGCTTGTGCGTGGTCTGTGGGGTGAGTTGGATGTAATGAGAGAATGGAGAGATGAGGAGCTATGGAGGGTGAAGGGTGAGAGGCTTATATGGCTATGGGAGTGAGGGTGAGGCAGGAGGAAAGATAGAGGAAAGGAAGCTGGGTGATGGAGATCTGCGGCTAGGTGGAAGGAAGAGAAGAAGATCGTTTTTTTTTTCTTGTGCGCCCCCCTCTTAGGCTCTGGCCGTTCCCCCACCTTTTAAACAAATTTTTTGAAAACCCTAATAAAAGAACTTCCTTCTTTTAATTTTATTTTTCTTTCTCTTTCTTTTATGCTTTTATTCTTATGGTAATAATGAAAATGGAAATAAATCATAATAATATAAGTATCAATAACGTAATAATAATAATAATAATACTACTAATAGTAAATAATAATAAATAATTATGGTAAAAATAAAAATAATAAAGATATTATCAGTAAAATAATAATAATACTAATAAAAATAGAGTAATAATACAAAAAGTAATAATTAATAATATAATAATAACATTACTAATAAAGATACAGATAATAAAAATAATAATACCCAAAATAAGATACTAATGCTAATAATAATAATAATAATAATAATAATAATAATAATAATAATAATAATAATTATAATAATAATAAGGTAATAGAGATAACTAACAATAATAGTAATAATAATCCAGAATAATTATGGTAAATTAATAATAATATTAAAAAAAAGTAATAGTAAAATAACGAAAGTAAAAATACTAAAATAACAAAAGGGAACCCCTTGTTCATTTTAGCTAGGGCAAAAATAGGGTGTCTAAAATAGTCTCTTTCCATTTTGGTCAATCACTTCTATATCAAAATTCATCCACATATTTTGGTTCAAGATCCTCATTACTTTTGATAATGTCACTATCTACTGCATATACAAATGTATTATTGACAAAAAATTTATTTCTATCCCAATTTTCTCCTATATAATGTATCGAAATCTCATTATTATTTCTAAGTACCTGTCCTTTTTCAAAGGATGTCTTTTCATGAGTTTTCTCTTCAGGAGATTCCTCTTCAGGAGGAGATTTCTCTTCAGGAGATTCTATAATAGGGATTTTATTTTCAGGAGAAATGGGTTTGTGAATGTTGATTAGATTACTTACCTTTGTTACCTCTTCTAGAGCGTTTACAGATTTCAATTTTCTCCTTCTGGGAGTCTTATCTTTTGTAATAACAGGCCTTCCATGTTGAATTTGCGACTTAAATTTATTAGTTGACTGTTGCCTTGGTATCTACAAAAGAATTAGGTAACTGATTTGTAATCCTTTACAAATGTATACTCTTTTGAACTTCAAGTTCACATTAATTTGTACCAGAATCTAAATGAGATAAACTCATGGTATTCTATGTGATTTCATATTGTGTTTCAGGCATTAATTTTGCTCTCCCTAATGTAGGGAATACCGTTTCATCAAAATGACATTCTTTAAACCATTCTTTAAACAAATCACCCGTTAAAGGTTCAAGATATCTAATAATAGAAGGAGAATCAAAATGAACATAGATACCAGGTTTACATTGAGGACCCATTTTAGTTCTTTAAGGAGGGGCAATTGGAACATATACTGTACAACCAAAAGTTCTTAAATAAGAAATATCAGGTTGTTGCCCAGAGACTAATTATATGAGTGAAAAATTATTGTAAGCAATTGGTCTTATACGAACTAAACATGCAGCATGAAGAATATCATGTCCCCAAATAGATATAGACAATTTGGTTCTCATAATCATAGGCCTAGTGATAAGTTGAAGTCTCTTAATAAAAGATTAAGCTAAACCATTTTGTATATGGGTATGAGCAACGGGATGTTCAAAATCTATTCCAAGTAACATGCAATAGTTATCAAAAGTTTGGGATGTAAACTCACCAGCATTAGCCATACGAATTGATTTAATTAGATAATCGTGAAAATGAGCTCGTAATTTAATTAGTTGAGAAAGAAGTCTAGTAAAAGCAACATTTCGAGTAGAAAGCAGAGAAACATGTGACCATATAGTAGATGCATCAATTAGAACCATAAAGTATCTAAATAGTCTAGATGGTAGATGTATTGGTCCGCATATATCACCATGAATTCTTTGTAAAAAACTGGGTGACTCAAAATTTACTTTTGAAACAGATGGTTTGACAATTAATTTCCTTTGAGAGTAGGCAGTACACATGAAATCTCTAGAAAAAAAGAATCTTCTAGTTCTTTAGTGGATGACCATATAAGTTTTCAATGATTCTTCACATCATTACATCTCCAGGATGTCCAAGACAATCATGTCAAAGTGTAAATAACTTTGAGTTATTACACTTCTGGTGTAAGACATTATATGATTCAACTGCTTTAATCTTTATATAATATAGTCCAGAAGATAAGGTTGGCAACTTTTCTAAAATATATTTCTTCCCAAAAATAATGGAAGTAATGTAAAGAAATTCTTTACTGCCTTCATTTGTGGTTTCAATATGATACCTATTGAGTCTTAAAACTTTAAAGCTTAACAGATTTTCTTCTAGATCTGCTAGAGTATAAAGGTTCATCGATTTGTAATAAAGTACCATTAGGTAACTTTATATTAGCTCTTCCGGAGTCTTCAATCAAATTTGTAAACCCAGATATTGTATTAACATTTGTTGATGATATTTTTAAGTAATGGAAATATTTTCTATCTCAAAGAATTGTGTGTGTTGTCGCACTGTTAGCTAAACAAACTTCTTCCATAGACATCTTAGGTTCGTTCAAAGCTATAAGATAAATTTCACTATAGTAAATATTTTAAAAGCTCATTACTATAATGATAGCAATAATTTATCAAAATACAATATTACTTACTATATATATGTCCTAAAATATTACATCATTATTTTCATCTAGTTTTACAAGGAAATCAGTAACATCAAGATACACAGAGTTGGACTGTTCAGTATCAAGGTCCACTGGAACAATATCATCGGCAAAATTTGTTTCAATTTCTTTACTCTTTTCCTTTTCTTTTATGGATGCTTGGTATAAATCTACCAAGTGTCTGGATGTACGACAGGTACGCGACCAATGACTTTTTCCTCCACATCTGTAACATTTAGTTTCATAGTGTTCGGGTCGCTGATTCTGATCATTTGCCCTTTTATGGGGGTCATCCCTCTTCTGGGGGTTTGTTACCTCACGTTGATGCCAATAATTATTTTGACCACGGTTGTGACCATACTCACGACCATTCTTGCGGACTTGCCTTTGACCACGAGATGTGTTTATATTCACTTTAGGGAACGGGGTCGAACCAGTTGGACGAGTTTGGTGATTTCTCATCAAAAGCTTGTTATTTTATTCAGCAACAAGAAGACATGATATAAGTTCAGAAAAGTTAGTAAATTTCCTTTCCCTATATTGTTGCTACAGGAGCACATTAGTGGGATGGAAAGTAGTAAAAAATTTTTCTAACATGTCTTCATCAGTAATATTTTCTCTGCATAACTTTAGCTTCGAGCTAATTTTATATAGAGCTGAGTTATATTCGTTGACAGTTTTAAGATCTTGCAATCTTAAATGCAACCATTCATATCGAGCTTTTGGTAAAATCACTATTTTTTTATGGTCAAATATATCCTTTAAATTTCTCCATAGGACGAGGGGGTCTTTAATAGTGAGGTATTCCATTTTTAGTTCTTCTTCTAAATGATGTTGGATAAAGATCATGACTTTAGCGCGATCTTGCTGGGATGCGGTATTTTCATATAATATTGTATTTCCTAAATTCATTGCATTTAAATGGATTTCTACATCAAGAATCCATAAGAGATAGTTGTTGCCTTTGATGTTAAGGGGAATAAACTCAATTTTACTTAAGCTCGACATCTGAATAAATTAACAATAACAAAGCGATTTAGAAAAGCGAAACATACTAACTAAGATTATATAGAAATAGTAATATAATTTTTTTTTCAGGAGATTAAAAATATACCCTCTTTAAAAGGTAAACAATTACTATCTCTTCTGGAGATTAAATATATTCTATTCAAGAGACTAATTTCTTTGGGAGATTAAATATATAACCTCTTCGAGAGGAATATTTTACCATTTTTCTGCAGATTGGGAAAACGGCGTCCCTTCGGCGTTTCAGTTGGCGCAAGGGAGGCCCTTTTGGGAAAGGATGAGTGGAGGGGGACTGAATAAGCTGTTTAATGAAGCGATGGCCAGTGACACCTGGCTGGTGGGGAGGGTGGTGGTGAGCGAGTGCCGGGGAGTGTTCGAGGGGATGAAGTCGGTGGTGGACGTGGGCGGGGGCACGGGGACTTTGGCTATGGCCATCGCGCGGGCGTTCCTGGCTGTGAGGTGCACGGTGCTTGACCTGCCGCACGTGGTTGAGGGCTTGCAAGCGCAGCAGCAGCAGTGGTGTGAGAATTTGCAGTTTCTTGGAGGAGACATGTTTGAGGCTATTCCACCCGCGGATGCTGTATTACTTAAGGTATGTATTCGTGCATTAAGCTTGTACGTTATGTCTATACCAATCACCTAACCCAACTTACTAAACTATTACTTCTGCACGGGAATTGTCCGTATGTTTATTTTCTTAATTAGACACTTTCTGAAAATGAATATTGCTTTGGAGCAAAGGGTGACCTTGGCCCAAGCTTGGTCTAATTCCTCCCTCTTCATCTTACTAACTCTTAAAAAATAATAATAATAATAATAATAATTTTTTGAAAATATTTTAGTGATTTTTCATATGTTGTGTCTAACAATATAGATTTCAAACTCTAAATTTAAATTTATCTTGATTTACATAAAATTTAATATAATTTTATATTACATTTTATTTAAATTTAGAGAAGTCTAAATCGAAGACCTTTATCAAACATAAGGTTAATAAATTTTCACCATGAATATCAATTTTATGATTCCCTGGAATATCAACACATACTCTGTTTCACTCTTGCCAAAGTTTTAACTTGAGACTTATAAGATGCTTGGAAGTCCCAAACTTTAAAATATTTTTGGGAACTATCGGTATAAACATTATAATAACAATCAAATTGATAAATGAATGTAAATTACTAAATCTCTCTCTCTCAAGCACAAATGCAACAAAGTGTGATACTCCATAAATGGGATATATATTTTAATCTCATATATATATATATATATATATATATATATATATATATGCTATAATTTTAATTTTAACTAAACAATAATTGAAAGACTAGAAGTTGAATTTTATATCCATATCAAATACTTCTAAAAGTTTAAACTTGTCGAGTGATAATCAAAAATAATTTTAATAACTCTTCAATAATGTTAACAGGTGTAATACATGTTTGCAAATTCTTCACTAACAGATCTAATATTCTTTAATTTTGGTCTCTCTCTCTCTCTCTCTCTCTATATATATATATTTGATCCTTTATCCTTTTTGAAGCTCTTTTCATCGTGATAATGGAGCTACAAATTGTTTTGAATGAATAGAATTGGCCCGGACTTACATCTAACTTTATGAAAGGGGGACCCCGCTGCAAGCATGAGGTTCCAAGAAAGACTAAAGGGCAACTCCAATAGTTTAAATATTTTCCTATTGCTTCCACATGTTTAAGCATGGATATTGAAGAGATTGGATTCTAGGCTGTGGGCAAATTCCCAATACACATTTTTTAAAGCCTGAATAAAATATTGTGCGGGTGGATTATTTTTTTATGATTTTTTCCCTTTCGTACATTTTTAAATATATGTACAAAATGCAGTGGATATTGCATGATTGGAGCGATGACGAGAGTGTGAAAATACTAAAGCGATGCAAAGAGGCCATTCCTAGTAAAGAAAAGGGAGGGAAGGTGATAATAATTGACATGACATTAATGGATCAGAGCCTGCAGAAAGGAAGATTATCATCATCAAACAATGATAATGATGATGAGCGGTCTCAGTCTGTGGAAACCCAACTATTCTTTGATGTGCTGATGATGACTTTGCTTACTGGGAAAGAGCGGACTGAGAAAGAATGGGCAAAACTCTTCTGCGATGTTGGCTTCAGTGACTACAAGATCGCCCCCGTCTTGGGTTTAAGAAGTCTCATTGAGGTTTATCCCTAACTAGTTTATATTAAAAATTAAACTTGACTAGTGTCATCGGTAGTCGCACTAATTAGCCATTTCTGTTGACATTGGAGATTGGCGGCTACCAACTTTGTACCAACTTAAGCTCACCATTATTGATTAAAATCTTCACTTATCGTCGGATGCTTTGCTATAAATAGATGTGTGTGTGTGTGTGTGTGTGTGTGTGTAATATAATGTGTGGTGTAGAGAGAGACATTAACCAGTGAGAAGAAGTGTTTATGTATGTTGAATCCCTCTTTAATTTTTTAGATTGAAATCAATTGAGTATTTATTGTGCAAATTGAGTGTAATCCTCACTGAATTTTAATCACAACCAGTGATTGAGTGAGTCCCCTCCTGTCACGTCCCGAATTCGGTAATGGGACCCAGGGGTGAATTAGTAACCTAACCCGTCCCGGTACCATACAAAATACCAATGATACACCATAATGAATGAGGGTCCGACCCCGTGGGGTTCCCGTACACCCTATGCACATTCACAAATATGAGAAATAGGCAGCGAAAACTGTTCTTTCTATTCATACACTATACCATACCAGAGTCTTTACAAAAGGAGTATAGGTTCCATAATACAAAACATAAACCCGGGTGCCAACCAAAATCCCAAAATGACAACCCAATAAAGTCCTAGTAATTGCACAAGCACTAACTGCAGTAAACCGACCACTACGCTCCCAACACAAGAACGCTAGTTCCGGTTACTCACAAGACTTGAAAAACATGTACGTACAATAGGGGTGAGACACTTTTCAGTAAGGCAGATCTAGGTTATATCGGTGTGTGGCATATGAGTGTTATCATGATATAAAACATACACAGTTCAATGCAATTCTAGTATTCTCAAAAAACAGTTCCAATATAGTGCATCACAAGCACACACACATGATTAAGCAACCTGGTGTCGTCACATCCTTCGGCCTGAAGTTGGCCCGCATTACACAGCGTCCCTGGCACATGGCGTAGCCCTAGGCTCCCATGACATCGTATCGGTACAACTGGTGGATCCACACCCTTCGGTGATTAGTCGGTAAGGCTCACGCCCTCGGATATAGATCCGGAAACTCTTGCCAAACATGGCACGTGATATTTCACACCATCAAATATAGAGTCAGATACTCTTTCACAACCTACAACAATTCGGAACCCTGTTCCTATTTCATTACAATAAAACACAACTCATACATGTTTATATAACCAAACAATTCACACCCATTTGGTAATCTAAAATCATGATTTTCCAAAAATATACAGTTTAAACAAGTCAAGGCACGACCATCCTTATAACATAATATATATCATAATATATTCATGGTTTTCCAACGAAACCAGAGATGCAACCCAATGCCCCATTTTTCCCAAAACTGTAACATGAAAACCCCATATTTTTTCCTGTTAGATTTCTCCAAATGAGTACCCAAAACACACATAGGACCGTGAACCACAGTTCTACCGAGTCTGATTTCAAAAATAACCGATACAAATAGAATCCCCTTACCTTTCCCAAAAAATTCAAACCTAGACTCAACGACCCCTAAACGGCGAACCAAGTTCCCAAAACATATAAACCATAGTATAGAACATGCTCACAATTATATTCCCTACATAACCACCAAAATAGAATTGAAAATCCAGCCTTATCTCGATTTTAAGGAAAAACCTGAAAATGCTCGAAATGAAGATCCGTTCCACAAATATTGAAGAGAATCCTTCCCTAATCCTCGTGGTAACTTCGGATCGACGATTCCAACAACGTACGACGAAGAAATCTAGAGAGGGAGAGTGGAATTTGAGTTCTTAGAGATAGAGAGAGAATTTATGATTTCTTAACTTAGAAGCAATGGAAATAGATATTTATAGCCCTTTGACTCAGTCAACCTCATCGACGAGTTGGCGTCTTCGTTGAAAAGCCAATAAAGACAGTTCGTCGATGAAGCGGTGACCTGGTCGACGAGCCTGAGATTTCTGAATTACCGAAACCTCTTGGCTTCTCCTCGTCGACGAGCACCTGCATCTCTTCGCCGAGCAATAGAAGGACCCTCGTCGACAAACTCTGGCTTCATTGACGTAGCCTGCTCAATTACTATTTTACCATTTTCTTATTTATTTATTCCATATATCATGGTTCGGGTTCTTATATCCTCCCCTCCTTACAAAAATTTCGTCCTCGAAATTTGTAATCTCTCATTCATGAACTCATTCACACAATCAAACATACACTCGACTTTAGAAAGAACCGACGGCTATTTACAACATAGCCCCGACATAATGCATACATACCCTCACTTATGGTGGAGGAATACAGTGGTTACATACATAAACCGTCTCAGGAGTTCATAATAATACACACTCCCAATGACTAACCACCTATCCCAATACAAAAGTAAGGTAATACATACATACTTACTAATTCTACTATCAAAACCACAACTCAGAACAATTTTGGATACTTCCGGTGTATCTCCACTTCCAATTCCCAAGAAGCTTTCTTAATCTCGTGATTCCACCACAATACCTTCACTAATGGTATATCCTTGGTATGTAGTTTCTGAACTTTATGGTCCATAATATGAACAGGTACTTCTTCATACGCTAAAGTATCCCAAATTTCCAAGTTATCGTAACTAATAATATGCGAAGGATATGACACGTAACTCCTCAACATGGATACGTGAAACACATCATGGATCCTCAAGAGCGCTGGGGATACTGCAATCTTGTAGGCTACCGGAACCACTCGCTCAAGAACCTCGAATGGCCTGATATACCTCAGGCTCATTCTTTCGGAATTTTATCACCCCTTTGATTGGAGCGATCCTCAGAAATACCTTGCCCCCCACTTAGAATTCTAACTCACGGTGGCAAACACCCACGTAACTCTTCTGCCGAATCTGAGCCGATCTAATCCTATCTCGAATCAAACCCACCTTCTTAGACGCCTACTGCACGAGTTCAGATCCTAACACCTAACGTTCACCAATCTCATCCTAATACAGAGGAGATTGATGCCTCCGACCACATAGAGTCTCAAATGGTGCCATCTTGATACTAGCCTGGAAGCTATTGTTATAGGCAAACTTTACTAGTGGCATAAACTGTATCCAACTACCACATAAGTCTAACACACAAGCCCATAACATATCCTCCGAGATCTGTATTGTGCTCTCTCACTGTCCATCAGTCTAGGGGTGGAACACTGTACTGAAAGTAAGCTTCATCCCCAGTACTTCCTACAAGCTCTTCTAGAAACGCGAGGTAAACCTCGGGCCTCGATCTGACACAATGGACACTGGTACCCCATGGATTCTAACTATCTCATGTACGTACAAGTCTGCTAGCCTACTCAAAGGGTAGCTAACCTTCATCGGTAAAAAGTGAGTAGATTTCGTCAACCTATTCATGATCACCCAAATGACATTCTGTCTGTGAAGTGCTTGTGACAATCCGGTCACAAAATCCATGAAAATATCTCCCATTTCCACTCCAGAATAGCTAAGGGTTGTAATAGCCCTGCCGGCCTCTAATGTTCATCTTTCACCTGCTAACACATCAGAAACTACTCCATGAACTGAGCAATCTGCCTTTTCATACCACTCCACCAGAAGGTTTCATGCGAGTCCCGATACATCTTCGTACTAACCGGATGTAACGTATACAACAAACGATGCGCTTCCTCCAAAATCGTCCTTCTGATCTCGTCGTCGTTTGGAACACACAGCCTGGCTCTAAACCTTAACACATCTCCATCAGCGATGTTAAAATCCGCAGCCAGCCCTTACTGTACTTTCTCCATAATCTCAGTCAACTCCGCATCACTAGTCTACGCGGCTTTAATACGCTCAAACAAAGTCAGTTGGATCACCCAACTAGCACTGAAAGCCTAATGATCACCAGACACCAACTTTATACCAAGGCTTTCTAGATCCCGTCTGATGTGATGCTGAGCTACAATTGCCGATACTACCGCATGCTCCGACTTTCGACTTAACACATCAGCAACCACGTTAGCTTTTCTTGGGCAATAACTGATGGTACAATTGTAGTCCTTGATCAGCTCAAGCCACCTCTGCTGCCTTATGTTCAACTCCTTCTATGTGAAAAAGTGTCTGAGGCTTTTTTGGTTAGTGAAAATCTCGCAATGCACACCATACAAGTAGTATCGGCAGATCCTCGGTGCATAAACTACAACAGCCAATTCCAGATCATGCATATGGTAATTCTTCTCATATTCCTTCAGTTTTCGAGAAGCATACGCTGTTACCTTACCCTGCTACATAAGCACACATCCCAAACCCTTCAGAGATGTGTCACTATAAATCACAAAACCGCCATTCCTAAAAGGAATTGTCAAAATCGAAGCAGTAACCAGTCGGTGCTTCAACTCCTGAAAGCACTACTCGCAATCTCTAGTCCACTCAAACTTTACCACCTTCCTAGTCAATTGAGTCAGAGGCTCAGACAACTTAGAGAATCCCTCCACGAACCAACTATAGTAACCCGTCAGTACTCAAAAACTCCAAACCTCCTGCACACTCTTCGGTCTCACCCAGTCGACCACAGCTTTGATCTTGCTAGGATCAACTAAGATACCCCCTTTAAACACCATATGGCCTAAGAATGCGACTTGATTCAATTAGAACTCACACTTATTCATTTTTGCATACAACTTCCTTTCCCACAAAATCTGTAGTACCAACCTCAAATTGTTATCATGCTCTTTCGAACTTCTTGAATATACTAGAATGTCATCGATAAATACCACTACAAACTGATCCAGGTACTCATGGAAAACCCTGTTCATCATATCTATGAACATTGCTGGGGCATTTTTCAACCCAAATGGTATGACTAAAAACTCGTAGTGGCCATATCTGGTTCAGAAAGCAATCTTCGCAACATCTTCAGATCGAACCCTCACCTGATGATACCCCGATAGTAGGTTGATCTTCGAAAAGACCTGTGTCCCCTGCAGCTGGTGAAAGAGATCATCAATACGAGGCAAAGGATAATGATTCTTCACAGTCACCTTGTTGATCTCACGGTAATTAATGCACATATGCATCGACCCTTCCTTCTTCTTCATAAACAAAACTAGAGCTCCCTAGGGTGAAACACTCGGTCAGATAAAGCCCTTATCAAGTAATTCCTACAACTGCTCATTCAACTCCTAAAGTTCGTATATAGCCATCTGGTACGAAGCTTTAGAGATCGGTACTTTGCCAGACAACAACTCTATCGCAAACTCCACCTCACGATCCGGAGGTAAACCAAGTAAGTCTTCTAGAAACACATTTAGGAACTCACTAACCACTCGAATATCCTCAAGCCTCAAATCATCCCGCGGTGGTTCCTTCACACAAGCTAGGTACCCCTAACATTCATCTAAGAGTAACCTCCTTGCCTATAATGCCGATAGAACTTGTGGCATCAAACGCACACACGATCCTACAAACTCGTACTCCTACTCCCCATGAGGTCTGAATACTACCACCCTTCTACGATAGTCGATCACAGCATAACTGGAGAATAACCAATCCATCCCCAATATGACATCGAACCCCGACATATCATAGACCACCAGATTCGCCGGTAACAACTTTCCCTAAATTACCACTAGGTAGTCTTCTAACATCCTCCTACAGAACAATACACTCCCAGATGGTGTAAATACAGACAATCCTTCTTTCATGACTTGGGTCTCCACCCTACACAATTTCACAAAATTAGCAGATATAAAGGAGTGGGTGGCACCCGAATCAAATAAAACCACAGCTCTTTTAAAAGTAACATCATAGTACCTGTCACCACATTCCTCACATGCTCAGCATCCACTAGAGTAAGTGAGTATACCCTTTTCGGAATTGTCTTCGCCTAATAAGTTCCCCGGAATACCTAATTACTTCCCCGACTCTAACTCAAAGTGGGCGTACCCCTCTTTGGTGCGTGACAATCTCAAGCCATGGGACTTGACTGGTGTAATGCCTCGAACCATTAATCCCGAGTCCGATGCGTTATACCTGATAAAATCCTTGATAATCCATAATCAACATATACGCAGTGGAAAACATAAACATAATCTTCATATAACATAATACAAGAGTTTACTAATTCTGACTATAATCCATAACAAATGATCCATCGCCTGCATTTCCATAAATCTACATAATTCCCAAAACATTTCAGTATTTTCACAATCATTCTTTACTCAACAGACTTAAAACATAAAGATATAAAACATAAAATGTGATGACCCAAAAATATATATATATATGATTAAAGTACAATAATAATAAAATAATAAAAATAGTCATTAAGTTAATATCAATACAGAAGTGTTTTTCTGTAGGATCCTTGATTCCATGTTTGATGCCTAAGAAAGACCTTGTCTTAGCGAGTGCTCAGAGACCATTGCGGCTCAGTCGCTCCCTGGAGGTCGGCCTGGTCAAAATGGAATTTCATAGGATAAACAGGATAGACACTATTTGTACACGTAAATAAGTATATATACATAAAATAGTGTTTTGACAGACATAATTTGTCGAAATACATAATAAGATAATAATAATATAGGTATCATATGTGGGGCCCACAAGACTATGTGGGGTCCACATGAGTCCCGGAGCCACAAGACACTGTTTATATACGTAAATAAGTACATAAAATAATGTTTTAACTGATATAATTTGTAGAAATATATGATAAAATAATAATAATATAGGTATCCTATGCGGGGCCCACAAGACTGTGTGGGGCCCACATGAGTCCCGAAGCCGTATGGAGGTTTTCACAAGTCTCAAAGCTATGTAGGATGCATAAAATCGTATAAGAGTTATTCGAGTTACGTAGGATCCATTCGGGTCTCGAAGTTGTGTGGGGCCCACAAGACCATGTGGGGCCCACATGAGTTTTTAAAATTTAAATTTAATTCTTGTTCAAAAATAAAATAAAATAAAATAAATACTAAATATAGTTTAAAATTAATAACAATGATAATAATAATGATTAAGAAAAATAATAAAATAATAAAATAATTAGTTAGGTAATGGATTAATTAATAAGGTAAGTAATTAATTAAAAATTTATTTAGTGAGAATGGTGGCAAGCACTCCCAAATGGCCTCCACTCAAGTTTAAAATAATAACAATGATAATAATAATGATAATGATGATTAGAAAAAAAAAATAAAATAAAATAATAGAATAATTAATTAAGTTATTGATTAATTAATTAGGTAAGTAATTAATTAAAAAAAAAATTATTTAGTGGGAATGGTGGCAAGCACTCCCACATGGCCTTCATCCCTATCCCATACTCAACCCATACCTTGCCCATCCCTTGCCCATTCTTTAATTTTTAAAAATTATAATTTCACCCATCTCCCCACACTTTTATAAATTCCATTTCTTCCCCAAAATTTTCCTATAAATAGGGAGCTCTCAACCTTCATTTTTCACAACAATTTTCTAAGGAAGAGAAGGATTAGTGAGTGAAAGAATTTGTGGTGGAGTGAGAATTTTGAGTAAGTTCTCACTCACCCACTCTTTCCGATCTCATATCTTAAAGATAGTTATTGTGTTCGTAGCACACGGTAAAAGAAGAAGGTAAGTAAATTTTGATTATGTTAGTTTTTTTATTTATTTAAAATTCATACCCGAGTTTATTTTATAAGTAAATTTCAATTATGTTAATTAGTTCTACAAAATTTCTATGAATTTATTTTTACGCGTATTTAATTATACCAGTTCTATCTTTAATATACTTGCATCTACTTTTGGGTTAAGAAATGTTCCAATCCCCTCGGGTAAATTTTCAACATTTCTTTCTATTCAAAAATAAAATTATATATATTTTTAACACAAAAATTGTGTGGCATGAGTTTATTTCTACGTTACATTTTTTTTATATAAATATGAGTAAAGATGAGATTTTCACGATATTATTTTAAATTGCATAAATTATAATAAGATGATTTTCAAACCCCTTATGGCAACGAAAGTTCAAAGTTACAGATGCTCGGTACCGCAGCTTAAAGTTTATATGGATCAGAGTGCACCCACACTGTTTACAGAGTGGTTATTTATGTTAGTGGATTTTTCCTGAGTGCACACCTGGTTTAAGTCCAGGACTTAATAAGGAAAATCTCACTTAAAGTTTACGTAAGTTGATTTAGTTTGGTCGGCCAGCCAGCTAAGTCCAGTCTTCGGACCGCACAACCCAGTCATGGGGGTAAACATGACTTACGGCAAACAGGCCTAAGGGTGGGTTTTTATAATATATATTTATACATATTTAATTACGTGTACAAAGTTACTGATGATTTGAAGGAAAAGTGTAAGTTTACATGAAAAGGATTATTTTGGTACTTAAATGACGATCTAAGGAAAACGTATAAGGAAAAGTATATGTATGTTTATCATTAAATATTTTTACAGTTTTAAAGTTAAAAGTTTAATTTAGCAGTTATAGTATATGATTGTAAAAATTTACTGTTGAAATTGATGACAAAAGTTTTATGCAGAAATTTTTAAATTTATGTTTATTATAAAAGCAGTCTTGAAGTTATAGTATTAAATATTATTTTACGAAATTCTTTAAAAGCTCATTTTGGCCACACACTAATAATAATCTTATTTACTTACTGAGCGTCGTCTCACCCAAATCATATTTTATTTCAGATAACTCTGAAGGACATGTCGGAAATCAGGCTTAGCAAGCATGCGGGTGCGGATTAGAAAAATAAAGATTAATTAGAAATATAGTATGATTTCAGATATTTACGTTTGTGTAATTTTCTTCTTTTGAAATAAGTGATTGTAACATGAATAATTAGCGCTCTGGTTTGAATAAAATTGAGTTTATTTGCTTCCGCTGTAAATTAGTAGTAAAAAGTTAATATCCTAGGCCCCTCGGGGTCGGGGTGTTACATAAAATATAGATTTTATACATCAGAAAATTAACATAAAAATATACCATTTTCTTTTTCTATTTCCCAATAATGCAATAAAACCTCAAGCATTCTAAGCTCGACCTCGAGAAGGTCCTAAAAAAAAAAATACATTTATATTCGAGTGAGACACATCTCATAAGGGAAGAAGTGATATATTAAGCACAACATGTGGCTAACATAAGGTATATAGATATCATTTTAAATACATTTGCAAATCATTATCATAACAATAAAACCATTTTTTGAACCTAAACAATCACATGCAGAGATTTACCCACAAAATTAACCAAGGATAGGGGTGATTACCCGCCCATACAAGTAGCACCCCTCTACTCTAATACTTAGGTAACCCTAAGGTCACCATTAAAACATACCAGAGCACTCACCTTACTTAGTAAGCCCTCAAGTGGAAGATTAATCTTGTACTCACGCATTCAACAATAGTTTACCAGGAAAGGTCCTAAGGATAGGGAAATCTACCAGCTCATACAAGTAGGTTTCTTCTGCCCTAGTACGTTATGTGGCTACTACCACATCTGAAACTATTAGTACACTCGCCTTACTCAGTAAGCCCTCAGGCGAAGAGTGCGCCCCATCCAAACGTAACATGTTCTACATACATAAATACTTCTAATATCATAATACATTATTCTTTTCTGTCATTATTCAATCATACACATCCGTTCATGGTCTTAGCTTAAATATTGCATTTCATTTCACTTTAAGTGACTTTTTCCCATTTTACACTATTCACATTTCATTTCTATTCCATTCATTTGCCTTTTCATTTCATACCCAGCATCTTTCAGTTGTTTTACCTAGCATCTTTCAGCTATTTTACCCAATATTTTTCAGCTGTCATACATTTACCCAACATCTTTTAGTTGTTTTACCCAACATTTTTCAGCTGTTACACATTTACCCGTCATCTTTCAGCTATTTTACCAAGCATCTTTCAACTGTTTTACCCAACATCTTTCAACTGTTTTACCTAACATTTTTTAACTATTTACCTAGCTTTTTTCAACTGTTTACATGGTTGCATTAATACACACAAGCAACGTAATCCATATCATGTTTTATTCACAATGCATTACTTACTTAACCTGCATCTCATATATTTAACATATATTTGCATAGAATCTCATGCCACACAGTTTAGCAATAAAATTCATATATTGCCTGTAAAATACACCAACCAACATTTAACATTTATATATCGAAAATACCTTTCATTCCTTACATAATTACCCTAAAATTATTTTTCTACTTTCATTAGTTCATTTTTGCATAAACATATCTAATAAACAGTCATAAACTCAGAAAAAATATAATTTAAATGGTTGGCATTTTAAACTCATACTGAAACATATACACGTATATATAACACAATTTATTTTTCATTAAATTCATGAAAATTCTGATTTAATATATATTTTTTCCCTTACCTGATTTCTTGAACTACGCCAACAGGGACCCCAAAAAATACATGCGGCGCTCACCCGGACCCTGAAATTAAAAATTCTAATTCCATTAAATTAATCCTAAATAAAATATTATTTTAATATTTTCTAAATTCATAAACTCTAAATAAATAAATACACCCTTAAATTTAGCTAAATTACCAAATTTCTCAAATCTCACTCTCGCTTTGAAGTGGGGCCTAAAAAACCCCAATTGGAACTTTACTTATGTCAAATGACAACGATCATGACTAGGACCCCATGGTGGTGTCTAATCGTCGATTCAACAACAGATTTAACGAGAAATTAAAAAATTAGGGAAAAATTATCTTACCCTAAAAATGGTGCCTACGCCGCTCCTACAACAAATTCACTCGAGTAGAAATATCGGTGGTGGAGTTGGAAATCTAATGGCACCTTCCATTTCTTGATCGGTCGAATATTCGTCAAGAAATTAAGAGAGAGAGAGAGAGAGAGAGAGAGAGAGAGAGAGAGAGAGATGAAGACGGAGGGAAAAATAAAAATAAAAAACACGCTGGAACTCACCTGGGGCATCCCTTCTGCAATTCAGATTTCCTGAAGGAAAGATCCTTCAGGAAGGTTAATATGTATAATCACCATTTTACTTAACTTAATTAATTCAATTTAATAATGTTTAATTAATTAATTACTAATAAATAATTTTAATTTAATTTAATTCTTTTTTTCTCTATTTCCTTTATTTGTTTATTTAATAAATTAATTTAATAATGTTTAACTAATTAACTCATTAATATTTTTAATTTATTTATTATTTATTTATTTATTATTTATTTATTTTTTCTAGGTTGTTACATTCTTCCCTCCTTTAAGAAATTTCGTCCTCAAAATTTTGCTAACTAATCAATCATTTCCTTAACCTTTGAAATCAACTAACTAACCTCATACCACACATTCCCATATACTCCAATTTAAATACCAAACACCCAACTTGACCACAAACTATTAAATCACATCACTTAAATTATTCTCCTTCAAAGATTTTCCTCTACAAATCAATAAACCTAGCCTTCGAGTTTAAATTCCAAGTTCTTATTTCTTTGCTCGGAAACATTACCATCGATGGATTTGTCATGATTTTCTAAAGTTAGCTACTTCTTCAGAAAAATACAAAATACCATCAAGGAATTTCTGCCCCCAAGCTTACGAAACACAACTCATAATTCTTAACGGTATCTTAATCTACCCATCTCCATCCTTATCGCAACTCAATCCTATACTCTAGTATAAATCATTCCTAACCTAATACTCTAACATTTCCATATCTAGGCGATGTGAATCTAATCACACTTTTGGCTAGACATTGCTCTAATACCATAATGTAACGCCTCAAACCCTTAATCTCGAGTCCGACACATTATACCTGATAAAATCTCTGATAATCCATAATCAACAAATATACAGTGAAAAACATCAACATAATCTTCATATAACATAATACCAGAGTTTACTAATTCTAACTATAATCCATAATAAGTCATTCATCACCTACATTTCCATAAATCTACATAACTCCCAAAACATTTCAGTATTTTCACAATCATTCCTTACTTAACAGACTTAAAACGTAAAGACATAAAACATAAAATATAAATTATATACATCCCAAAATTAACATAAAAATACACCATTTTCTTTTTCTATTTCCCAATAATGCTATAAAACCTCGAGCTTTCTAAGCTCGACCTCGAGGAGGTCTTGAAAAAATATATTTATATTCGGGTGAGATACATCTCAATAAGGGAAGAAAGAATATATTAAACACAGCGTGTGGCTAACATAAGGTATATAGATATCATTTTAAATACATTTGCAAATCATTATCATAACATTAAAATCATTTTCTGAACCTAAACAATCACATGCAGAGATTTATCCATAAGATTACCCAAAGATAGGGATGATTACCTGCCCATACAAGTAGCACCCCTCTGCTCTGATACTAAGGTCACCATTAAAACATACCAGAGCACTCACCTTACTTAGTAAGCCCTCAAGTGTAAGATTAATCTCATACTCACACATTTAACAATAGTTTACCGGCAAAGGCCCTAAGGATAGGGAAATCTACCCGCCCATACAAGTAGGTTCCCTCTACCCTAGTACGTTATACGGCTACTACCACATCTGAAGCTACTAGTGCACTCGCCTTACTCAGCAAGCCCTCAAGCGAAGAGTGCGCGGGCTCGCCCAAACGTAACATGTTCTACAAACATAAATACTTCTAATGTCATAATACATTATTCTTTTCTGTCATTATTCAATCATACACATCCATTCATGGTCATAGCTTAAACATTGCATTTCATTTCACTTTAGTGACTTTTTCCCATTTTACACTGTTCACATTTCACATTTCATTTCCATTCCATTCATTTCCCTTTTCATTTCATTTCATTTCATACCTAACATCTTTCAACTGTTTTATCCAACTTCTTTTAGTTATTTTACCCAGCATTTTTTAGCTGTTATACATTTACCCAGTATTTTTCAGCTGTTTTACCCAACATTTTTCAGCTGTTACACATTTACCTAGTATCTCTCAGTTGTTTTACCCAGCATCTCTCAGTTGTTTTACCCAACATTTTTCAACTGTTTACCCAACATATCATGTTTTATTCACAATGCATTACTTACTTAACCTACATCTCATACATTTAACATATATTTGCACAGAATCTCATGCCACACAGTTTAGTAATAAAATTCATACATTGCCTGTAAAATATGCCAACCAACATTTAACGTTTATATATTGAAAATACCTTTCATTCCTTACATAATTACTGTTAGCCTTATCGTGATCCCAAGAGGGGGGGGGGTGAATTGGTATTTTTAAATTTCTATCCCCTAGGTGTTCCTCCTAATTGCAATATGTTCACAACCCTATAGTCAATCTAGTGCAAGTAATATCAGAAGTTAATTAAAGCAGTTTAATCAATTACCCATGCACCAAAAAGTAGTAATGAACAGCGTAACACATAGATATGTTATCGAGGTTCGACCAACTGCCTACGTCCCCGCCTTGGCTAACCAGCACAAGGATTATCACAATAACTTGCTCACTTAAATGGGTAGAGTGGCACCTATACAACCAGATCAAATTAACACAGGGCTGACCTCAACCTTAACCAATCCTTACCAGGCTGGATTACCGCCCCCTCAGGCCACGCCTGGAATCTCTCAAATATACAATCAAAAGGTATAATATTGGGGTGCTTTCACGTAAAGCAAATTTGTACCACAAATGTGCACAATCACAAACACCACAGATGATTTAAAATGTAAGCTCAATGTGGTCTAAATAGTTCAACTCTCAAAAATATTTTCTATTAGTGTAGTGAGTACGCGAGAGTATTAATAACAGTCTGTGTATTTCAAAATGTTTCAATCAAATGTATTCACACAGAATACCAAGTAGGTCTCAAGAATATCAATCAGTAGAATATCTCAATCGCATGAACATGTATATGCTTGGATTGCAAAATATATATATGATCTTTGTTTCCAGCAAAAATATATGAATGAATAAATATTGCAACAAAGATGTTTCACCTTAAAAACAAATATCTCCTTAAATGGTTTTCAAAATAAAGAGCAATAGATATTTGTAAATGATTTTGAAAATATTTCGTAACCAAAAGCAAATGCGAGCTTCTCAAGATGTTGCAACGAATATGCAATCTTAGGATGAACTTATCAGTAAAGTCCCCTAAGAATCCTTTTGGGTTTGACTCTCAACAAAATGAAACAATCTCCAAAGAGGGAGCAAACCTTTCAATCCAAACACTGAAGAATACTTACAGATGATTTAACAACTTTTGAAGGTAAGCTAGAGTGTAGTTGGAAGAGTATGAGCAATGAGAAATATTTTTCTTGAGAGAGAATTAGATTTTCTATTTTTGCTAATCGATACTTAATTCTCCCAAATGAAAGAGTATATATAGACATACCAAAATATTTGACCGTTAGGGACCTATTAGGGAATGTTAGAAGACTTTAATGATGTTTAAAGCATTTTAACCCCGTTTAAAAAATTTAACTACGAAAAAAAATTTGGTGCAACTCGAGAGGTCCGGTCGACCAGAAATGTTTTGGTCGACTAGGACTCATATGGTTCGGTCGATTAGGGGAATATTGAACTGAGGGCTCGGTCGACCAGGAGAGGGCGATTTCTTAATTTTCTGAGGTTCGGTCGACCGGGCCTTTTTGAACTAGCTAGTTCGGTCGACCAGACTGCTGGGATTTCTCCCGAGCACCCTTGGTCGACCAGGTAGTTGGAGAACAAAAGTACTCGGTTAACCAGATGGTCAAAATGTTTATTAGGGAGGATTTTGGTCGACCAAGTCTTTTTGAACTACCTGGTTCGGTTGACTAAGGCCTTGGTCAATTGTTGACCCAGGCCCGATTCGGTCAACCAGGCCAAAATGAATTGTGCTGGCCGATCGACCGAAAGTGCACCAATTGTGCATTTCGGTCCCGTCTTGAAACGTACAAACCCTATTCGAGTGCCTAACAACCATATATGCAAATTTTTGTGTCTTAGGGTCATTTAGGTCCAAAATTAAGACACCGAAGAAGTCCGGCGTCGGTCGACCGACCCTAAGGTCTCTCTAAGGTCACTTTTAGTTCGTATTTAGTTTTGAGCTTACGAGATAAATCATACATGTGTTGTGTGTGCTTATTACAAACCAAATATCATAATTACTATTACAGACCAATTTGACCACGAAATATATATTACAACTGAAAATCACAAACTGGTCTTCAAGCCTTAAGCTTTCACATGTCATCAGTGTGTCTGCTAATATAGACCTGCACATGAAGTAGATATGTATTAAATACAAGAGTATTTGTCATTATTAAAACCAGGGTGTGACCTATAAGGTAAACAATTACCCTCAAAATATTTTTCCACTTTCATCAGTTCATTTTCGCATATACATATCTAATAAACAACCCTAAACTCGAAAAAAATATAATTTAAATGGTTGGCATTTTAAACCCATACCAAAACATATACACATATAGATAACACAATTTATTTTTCATTAAATTCATAAAAATTTTGATTTAATATATATTTTTTCCCTTACCTGATTTCTTGAACTACGACAATAGGGACCCTGAAAAATACCTGCGGCACTCACCTGTACCCTGAAATTAAAAATTCTAATTCTATTAAATTAATCTTAAATAAAATATTATTTTAATATTTCCTAAATTTATAAATTCTAAATAAATAAATACACCCTTAAATTTAGCTAAATTACCAAATTTCCCAAATCTCACTCTCGCTTTAGAGTGGGGTCTTGAAAACTCCAATTGAAACTTTACTTATGTCAAAATGACGATGATTACGACTAGGACCCCATGGTGGTGACTAATCGTTGATTCAACAATAGATTTAATGAGAAATTGAGAAATTAGGGAAAAAATGTCTTACTCTAGGAATGGTGCCTACGCCGCTCCCACAACAAATCCGCTCCAATAGAAATGCCAGTGGTAGAGTTAGAACTCTAATGGCACCTTCCGTTTCCCAATCGGTCGAATATTCTTCAAGAAATTAAGAGAGAGAGAGAGAGAGAGAGAGAGAGAGAGAGACGGAGACGGAGGGAAAAAAGAAGAAGAAGAAAAAAAAAAACACGCAGGAACTTGCTTGGGGCGTCCTTTTTGCAATGCAGACTTCTTGAAGGAAAGATCCTTCGGGAAGGTTAAATTAAAGTAACTTTAATATATTATTTATAATAATATTATATTATATACTTATATATATATATATATATATATATATATATATAATCTCCATTTTACTTAACTTAATTAATTCAATTTAATAATGTTTAATTAATTAATTACTAAAAAATAATTCTAATTTAATTTAATTCTTTTTTTTCTATTTCCTTTATTTTTTATTTAATACATTAATTTAATAATGTTTAACTAACTACCTCATTAATAATTTTAATTTATTAATTTTTTTAAATTTATTTATTTATTTATTTATTTTTTCCGGGTTGTTACAACTGGCCACAGTTGTAGCAGTTATCCCTAAACAATTGGCATTCACCGCTATGCCATTTGTGGCACCTGATACAACGATCACCCGACTGACTCGCCTACGAACTCTGACGCTCAGTATTCTGACAGTAACCTGAGCCCTTATTCCTCTTCTTCCATGATCCCCGGTGAGATCCCGACTGAGAACTAGAAGGTACTGACCTCTTCTTCGGTTCCTAATCCACCTCATCCTCCTAGATGTCGGTCTTGATCACAGTGACCTTATCCACTAAAACTTAAAACTCACGGATCTGCAACATTCCCACCAACCTGAGGATGTCTTTCCTCAAGCCTTTCTCAAACCTTTGGGTCTTCTCATACTCACTCGAGATCAAGCACGGCGCAAAACGAGATAGCTCCATATATCGAGCAGCATACCCCTGCACCTTCATATTTCCCTAAGTCAGAGCAGAAAACTCATTTGCCTTAGCGTCGCGTGTTGAGGCCGGCAAGTATCTTTCAAAGAACACCTTCCTAAAATGGCTCCATGTCATCTCCATAGGACTAGCTCTCTGCTTCTCTAGCAGACTCACCATAGTCCACCATCGCCTTGCCTCCCTAGATAGCTGGAAGGTAGCATAAAGAACCCTCTACTTATCTAGTCCAATGTAAGACCTCTAGAATTCTATAAGTCTTCTCAACCCAGTCCTCCACTATCATGGGATCATGTCCTCTTGAGAATGTCATAGGGTGCATACGTGTGAACCTCTCAATGGTGCACCCCGCAGTAGTAGGAAAACGTTCGTGTCTCCTAACACTTTGCCTGATCTCCCGCATGACCTGCCTCTTCAACCCACAAGGCACGGAAGGGGACTCATCGCTCGCAGTCTCATCGAAGTCACTTTCCAACTTATTATCTTTGGGCTCCATTCTAAAAAACGATAGGAATCTATTAGTACTCCTATATCACGTACAGTTAACACCATCATTTACAACTAATCATGTTAACTACCACCTGACAGGTCTAGGTTTGTCCTATCACACCGACATGAAAATCATCAATGGTTTGCCATAATTTTACTGAAATCGTCATTTCAGGAAAAACACGGAACACCACCAACGAGTCCCTGTCTAGCAACAAAACAACCCTTGACCTACTCTACCCATTTCCTACATACTATACTCTGGTATGTACACACAGCTATGCCCAACCAAGTCTACAGGACCTAACAACCTGGTTAACTCTAATACCAAGCTGTCACACCCAAAACCCGATAATGGGACCCAGGGGTGAATTAGTAACCTAGCATGTCTCTATACCATACAAAACACCAATGATACACCATAATGAATAAGGGTCTGACCCTGTAGGGTTCTCGTACACCTTATACACATTCACAAATATGACAAATAGGCAGCGAAAATTGTTCTTTATATTCATATACTGTACCATACCACAATCTATACAAAAGGAGTCTAGGCTCCATAATACAAAACATGCCAACCAGAACCCCAAAATGACAGCCCGATGGAGTCCACGTACTTACACAAGCACTAATCACAGTACACCTACCACTACGCTCCCAACACAAGAACGCTAGTTCCAATTACTCAAAGGACCTGAAAAACATGCACGTACGGTAGGGGTGAGACACTTCTCAGTAAGGCAGATTCAAGTTATATCAGTGTGTGGCATATGAGTGTTATCATGACATAAAACATACACAGTTCAATGTAATTCTAGTATTTTCAAAAAATAGTTCTAGTATAGTGCATCAAACACACACAGACATGATCAAGTAACCCGGTGTTGTCACACCCTTTGGCCGGAAGCCAGCCCGCATTACACAGCATCCCCGGCACATAGCATGGCCCCAGGCTCCCATGGCATCGTATCGGTACAACTGGTAGATCCACACCCTTTGGTGATCAGCCGGTAAGGCTCACGCCCTCGGATATAGAGCTAGACACTCTTATCAAACATGGCAGGTGATATTTCACACCCTCGGATATAAAGCTAGACACTCTTTCACAACCTAGAACAATTCGAACATTGTTCCTATTTCATTGCAACAAAACACAATTCATGCATGTTCATATAACCTAACAATCCACACCCATTTGGTAATCTAAAATCATGATTTTCCAAAAATTTACAGTTTAAACAAGTCAAGGCATGACCATCGCCATAACATAATATATATCACAATATATTCACGGTTTTCCAGCGAAACCAGAGATGCAACCCAATGCCCCCTTTTTCCCAAAGCTGTAATATGAAAACCCATAATTTTACCTGTTAGATTTTCCCAAATGAGTACCCAAAACACACACAAGACCGTGAACCACTGTTCTATAGAGTCCGATTTAAAAAATAACCGACATAAATAAAATCCCTTTACCTTTCCCTGAAAATCCAAACTTGAACTCTACAACCCCTAAACTGCGAAACGAGTTCCCAAAACCTATAAAGCACAGCACAGAACATACTCACAATTCTATTCCCTACATAACCATTGAAACAGAATTGAAAACCGAGTCTTACCTCAATTTTAAGCCAAAACCCGAAAATGCTCAGAATGAAGATTCGTTCCCCAAATCTTGAAGAAAATCCTTCCTCGAGCCTTATGGTGACGTCGGATCAACGATTCCAACAACGTATGATGAAGAAATCAAGAGAGAGAGAGAGAGAGAGAGAGAGAGAGAGAGAGAGAGAGAGAGAGGGGGGGAGAGAGAGGGAGAGAGAGAGAGAGAGAGAGAGAGAGAGAGAGAGAGAGAGAGGAATTCAAGTTTTTAAAGAGAAAGAGAGAGGATTTTTGATTTCTTAGCTTAGAAGCAACGGAAATAGATATTTAAAGCCCTTTGACTTGGCCAACCTTGTCAACGAGCTAGTGTCTTCATCGACGAGCCAGTGAAGATAGTTCGTCGACGAAGTGGTGGCCTCGTCGACAAGCACCTGCATTTCATCGCCGAGCAATAGAAGGGCCCTCGTCGATGAACTCTGGTTTCGTTGACGAAGCCTGCTCAATTACTATTTTACCTTTCTTTTATTTATTTATTCCATATATCATGATTTGGGTTCTTACACCTCCACCCACCAGTGGTATCAAAGTTTCAAGTTTGTTGGAATTCGCCAAACAGAGGCGAACGGAGGGGAAATTCAATTTTTTCCTAGATTTGAAGTTACTCAAAATCCAAAATTGAGCATACTATTGTGCAATTCTCATCGAGGCAAGTTCAGCAGTGAAAATTGTGCTTCAAACGGAGTCTAGAAGCCCCCACGCGCTGATAGACGAAATAGTGCCCTCCATATGCACCAGCGAGGATACTGACCACCAATGTCACACGCCTCATGTGCCCGCACGCGTATTTTCCACCCAACTAACGTGATTCGACCCAGACACCCGATCTGCTACCTGGCCCAACAACTAGCAACCCAGAACTGGCCCCGCGAGCACAACTCGACCCAGCTAACCGACTCGCACCCAGTCACCGACATGTGGCAAGCCCAAAAAATGCCACGTGGTTCTAACAGCGTTCATTGATGCCGTCTTTTGGCCATTAAGTTAAACTGCTTTAGAAATTTTCTTTTAGCCGGTTCAGTGTCATTTTGACCGGTTCTTTGCAACCCAAAACACCTTCCTAAGATTTTTCAACCTTCTAAAGACACTGGTGGTATTAGATTTTCCAAAATCTATCTCCATCACATTTTATTTGATATATTAAATCTAATGGCTAATGATACTGCACAAGCGGTGATTCTAAAACTGACACGAAACAACTATAACAATTGGTCTATTCAAATGACAGCCCTACTAGGTGCTCAGGATGTTATGGACATCTTTGAAGATGGGTACAGAGAAGTCCCATCAAAAGAAGATGAAACAGCTATGTCTGACGCTTAAAGAACAATCTTACGAGTCAATAGAAAGACGGATTGCAAGGCAAAGTCCATAATCTACAAAAGCCTTGATGAGGCCACATTCGAAATCATCACCTCCGCAAAGACATCCAAAGAGGTTTGGGACTCTCTCCATCGAACACACAAAGGTGTAGACAAAGTGAAGAAAATTCATCTTCAAACATTACGAGGTGATTTCGAATCCTTAAGAATAAAATTTACTGAATCTATTGCTAATTACTATACATGAGTTATGGTAGTATCAAATCAATTGAGAAGAAATGGAGAGACTCTTAATGATAGGAGAATTTGTGAAAAACTTTTGCGATCTTTGGATCCAAAATTTGATTATATAGCGGTGACCATGGAAGAAACAAAAGATTTGGAAACCATGTCCATAGTAGAACTTGTGGGCTCACTCCAAGCCCATGAGCAGAAAGTTAATAGAAGGAGTGAAGATAAAGCACTGGAGAAAGCCCTCCAAATGAAGTTGTCCCTCACTACAGATAGATACGACAAAAGGGGGACGTCACAGCGAGGAAGAGGACGAGGTCAACGATCTTGTGGAAGAAACTATGGAAATTTTGACTCTAAAGAATGTGACAGAGGTGGAAGTGGTCCCACTAGAGGAGGACGCAATCAATAGAACTATGTCCCACAAGATAGAGGACAAGATAGTGTAACAACCCAAGAAAAAAAAAAGTACCTATCCCTTACGGGAATCGAACCCGTGTCTTATATATATGAATATATTATATATAAAAGTGCAAATATCCTGAAGCTTAGAAGCTTCACGATCAACATCAAATTTCTCTGGGAAGCTGAGAGCTTCCTAGACTCGCCAAGGTCCTCTCTCTCTCACCAACGTTCTCTCTCCCCTCATCTCCTCTCTCCCACTCTCCTCAATTTCTTCTCCAACATTCGGCCGATCAGAAATTCTAAAATATCATTGGGCTCCATTCTCCGCCACCAACACTTCAATTGGAGCGGATTTGTCATAGGAGCGACATAGGCGTATCTCATGTGGTAAGGCCAATTTTCACTCTTACCTCATTTTTTTTTTTAAATCTTAGGTCGAATTAATGAAAAGAAATTGTTAGGAAATTTGTGGGGAGATTCTCTACAATCTAGTTGGAGCGGGTTTTCAAATTAGAGCTCTAGGGCACCAATCCTAAGTCAGGGTAAGTTTAATAATATAAGCTTTTATTAGGCTATTTAGGGTATTCATAAACTTAGGGGAATTTTAGGGAAAGTTACTCTAAGAATTGTGATGAATAACGTGATAAAATTTGAATTTCAGGATTTCAAGAGTTTTGAATGTCGTGGGGCATAGGTCGGGTTTGTATTGAGCTTTTCAAGAAATGAGGTAAGGGGATTAAGTTAAGTCAGTAATTTTATAGAAATTGAATAAATTTAATTGTTATGTTTAAATATATATACATATTTATTTATTTATTTAAGAATTTAAAGGTTATTTGGGAAACCAACTGCTTGAAATGGATTTTACAAACCTAGGATATATGGCATGGTATTTAAAATGAACGATGAAAAGCTTGTTTGTTTATATGGTTATGTTAAAATGTGGAAATCGTGTGACAGATGATTTAATTGATATGAATTATTGTATATCTCAATTTGAGATTTTGAAATACTGAACTTTTGTGAAATACTGATATTGTTTGCGAAATACTGGAAATGCTTGTGAATAATGTAGGGATTTTATATGATGGCCGAGAGCCGAGGTTTTTATTAAATAACTATGATCCAGATTGTATTTGTGGTCGGGGGCTGAGTTTTTGGAATAATAGGAAATATATGTGAATTGATGTTTTAAATGGTGTTTTCTATTATCTAAATTGCATGATATGCTTTAGGAACCCTAGGGACCAATGTATTGTGAGCATGGTACCGTTGCTAGGAATTTGTTATGTGGCCATGTGCGCCCATACCTATGTTGAGGGTGTAGGGTGACCTTGTCCGATTTGCCTGCGTGAGGTGAATGTACCCCCTAGGTAAGGGCAATCAGATGAGCAATTGGAGCTACAGATACCCACTGAGTATGTTAGTAGAGAGTACATATGACTATTGTCTGGGAGGATCCCCCACGACAATAGTCCAGCCTTCAGATCGCACAACCCATGCCATGGGAGAAGTAAATGGTCTATTTGTCACAGGGGTTTCTTATATGCATATCTGTTAATTTGTGTGAATACGGATAATTAATAAGATAATTTCGAGGGCTTACTGAGAAAGGTGAGTGCCCTAATAGCAGTAATGGTATTAGAGCAGAGGGAAGCTACTTGTGTGGGCGGATAATCTTTCCTATTCTCGGCCAATTATGTGTGTGAGTGTAAAATAAGAATGATTTCATAAATATGTTTATCTACTTAGTGAACTGACTATTTTCTGTACACTAAATGCCTGCTGGTCACACACTGACATTAACTTAGTCATACCCTTATTGAGTTGTGCCTCACCCCTTCTTTACAAACTATCATTTCAGGAAACCCTAGTTTTCTTGTTTAGATGACTAGAGGGGTCGAGCTTGTCGTTTAGTTAATACATGTAATGTGTTTAGACCGAGTTTCCTTTTTGGTTGAGTATTTTGAGTTGTAATATGGATATTTGGAGACATTTATGTATAATAGTAATTAGAGCTCTAGTAATGTGTTAGGAAAATATATTATTTAATTATGTTGCATTTTATATGATGAGTTTGGTATTAGATACACAGACGTCACTAAAGTAGCACCTCGGGCCCCACTTCATGGGTCAGGGCGTTACAGATACAATAATCGTTCAAACTTAGACAAAAGAAACATCTACAATAGCCACAAGTATGAACACTACAGCAATGAGTGCAGAGGTAATCCCCAAATCACGAAGTAAATGAAAATTCTAACTTTGGAGAAAAGGAGAAAATCGAAGGAGAATTATTGATGCTGATGGCACAAAATTCAACCCACCAAGACCAAAATATTTGGTAACTTGACTATGGAGCCAGCCATCACGTAACTAGTAGAAAGAACCTATTTAATGAACTTGATGAGAAAGTTCAGGGAGAGATATCATTTGGTGATCTCTCTAAAGTCCTAGTTGGAGGAAGGGGAAATGTCCTAATCAATAGGAAGGATGGAGACCATGCTTTTATCTCCAACGAGTACTATGTGCTAGCCATGAAGACTAATATATTGAGTCTCGGGCATCTTGTGGAGAAAGGCTACTGAATTAGCCTTAAAGATAAGTAGATGGTGATAACAGACACTCGAGGTAAGATCGTTACTTGAGTAAAAATAGCAAAGAATCGAATGCTTTTACTTGCTATTCAACATGATACGCCAAGGTGTTTGAACGCTATCATCAAAGATAAAGACTGGCTATGGCATCTCAGGTTTGGACATCTAAACTTTGAAAGTTTGAAACTATTGGGAAGCAAAAAGATGGTGAAAGGCTTACCCAACATCCACCACCCAAATGTGATATGTGAAAGTGTGTTTTGAGTAAGCAACACAGAAACAGATTTGGAAAGCAAGCTAACTAGAGATCTACCATGTCGCTCCAACTAGTACACACAGATGTATGTGGTCCATTGAGGCTATTTTCAAATGGACAGAAGCGATACTTCCTCACCTTTATTGACGATTATAGTAGGAAGACTTGGGTCTACTTCCTAAAAAAGAAGTCAAAGGTGTTTGACAAGTTCAAAGAATTCAAAGCGCTTATGGAGAAATAGAGTAGCTATCGCATCAAGTCACTTTGATCAGACCAAGGAGGACAGTACAAGGATGAAACTTTCCTAGAATTCCTTAGGCAACAAGGGATTCAAAAATAGTTCAAACCGACCTACACTACCCAGTTGAAAGTTGTAGCTAAGAGAAAGGACAGCACGATCCTTAACATGATCAGGAGCATGTTAAAGGATAAGAATGTGCCCAAGGGTTTTTGGGCAGAAGCAGTATCATGTGCAATTTATTTGCTTAACAGGTGTCCTACGAAGGGTCTTGATACAAAGATGCCACATGAAGCCTGGAGTTCTCACAAGCCCAGTGTGAGTCATCTTAGAGTGTTTGACTCCATAGCCTACACCAAGATCCCATAAGCAAGAAGGACAAAGTTGGAAGATAAAGGAGAGAAATGTTTCCTTGTCGAATACGACGACAGTACCATGAGATATCGACTAAACAATCCTATCAACAAGAAATTTATTCACAGTAAGGATGTCATTTTTGAAGAAAATGAATCCTGGAAGTGGGATCAGACCAAATCTTCCAAAGATGCAGAATTGACGCTTGAAGGAGAAGAACCCACACAGACAAGATATGTGGCTGTCAAGTCACAAGTTACCGAGCTGTAGACACCTCCACATGGTTCAAAACAGAGGAATGCATCTCCATCATCAATTGAGCATGAAATCTCAGACATAAGGCCTAGAGGAGCCAGTAATCTAGCTTATCTGTATGAAATGACCGAACCTATAAAAGAGTATTTTACTCTATACTGTTTGTTATTGACCAGTGAACTAGTTAGCTTTGAGGAGGCTAATGAAGAATAAAAATGCAGAAAAGCGATGGATGAGGAGATTCAATCCATCGAGAAGAACAAGACTTGGGAGCTAACAAATCTCTCAAAGGGCCGCAAAACTATTGGTGTGAAATGGGTCTACAAGACTAAGAAGAGCGCTCAAGGAGAAATTCAAAGATACAAAGCAAGGCTTGTCGCCAAGGGCTACAGGCAAAAAGAAGGGATTGATTATGGAGAAATCTTTGCCTCGGTTGTCAAGCTTGAAACTATCAAATTACTAATTTCACTATCAGCACAAAATGGATGAAAAATTTACCAGCTGCATGTGAAATCAGCCTTTTTGAATGGTTTTCTAGAAGAAGATATCTATACCGATCAACCACCTGGTTATGTGAAGAAAGGCAAAGAAGATAAAGTGTAGAAACTGAAGAAAGCACTCTATGGTTTAAAGCAGGAACCTCGTGCGTGTAACATCGGGATTGATGACTATTTATAGAAGAATGGATTTTAGAAGTGTTCCTACGAGCATGCGCTATACATGAATATGGAGACAGACAAAAGCATGCTAATTGTCTGCCTATATGTTGATGATCTAATTTTCACTGGTAACAATCTAGAGATGTTTGTCGCTTTTAAAAGAAGCATGGTCAAAGAGTTCGAAATGACGGATATTGGTCAGATGACTCATTTCCTTAGCATAGAAATTGTGCAAAGTGAGAAGGGAATCTTCATCTTTCAGAGCCACTATGCAAAAGAAGTACTAAAGAAGTTTGGGATGAATGAATGCAACCCTATGACAACTCCGGTTGAAACAGGATTGAAGTTGAGAAAGAATAAGCAAGAAAATGTTGACCCCACATATTTCAAGAGTTTGGTTGGAAGCTTGAGGTACTTGACGTCCACCAGACCAGATATATTCTATGGAGTTGGACTTGTCAGCAGGTACATGGAGACTCCTGACCAATCCCATCTGAATGCAACAAAGATGATGCTCCGTTATATCAAAGATACCATCACTGATGGTATGTTTTATTCATCAAGAGATGATTACAAACTTGTTGGCTATTAAGATAGCGATTGGGGAAGAGATCTTGATGAAAGAAAAAGCACGATTGGATTCACATTCTTCATGAGAGATACAACATTTACGTGGTCATCGAAGAAGCAACTCATTGTAACATTGTCATCATGTGAAGTTGAGTATGTTGCTGCTAGTTCACTTGTTTGTCATGGTATATGGATCAGCAGTGTACTAAAGTATTTGGGATTTCTTCAAAATCACCCCACAGAAGACTACATTGACAATTGATCAACGATTGCACTTGCGAAGAATCCAGTATTTCATGAAAGAAGCAAGCATATTGATACTCGGTATCATTTTATCATGTAACATGTCAAGAAAAAAAAAATGAAGTTGATATCTTGCAGAATGTATGATTAGATTGCTGACATTTTAACGAAACTACTCAGGCATGATATTTTTACAAAATTGAAGACAATGCTTAGAATGACGAAACCAGGAGAGTCAAGTTTAAGGGGGATGTTGAAAATTAAACTTGGTTGGAGTTGTCGGCAGCCACCAACTCTTCACCAACTTTAGCCCACCATTATTGATTTTAATCTTCACATATCGTCGGATGCTTTGCTATAAATAGATGTGTGTGTGTGTGTATGTGTAATGTAATTGTTGACCTTATTGGTCATATTCCGTTTTGATAATGACAAATACTATGATATTTAATGGTGAATGAGTTTGTGTGCAAGACTAATCGGAAGTATCACACAATGCACGCACATGGACATGAAGAAAGACAAAGACCCTAAAGATCGTTTTGTGTTGTAATTTATATTAATCATATATTCGGGTCTATAATAGTAATTAGGGAAAATGATTTGTAATAATAATTAATGCCTTACCAGCAAGGTAGGATAGATATAATGCCTTACCAACAAGGTAAGATGGATAAGCTCAAGACCATAGATGGACTTTAGGATCGATCGACCGACACCAGATTTTTTTGGTGTCTTCAAAAAGACTTAGAAATGACCTTAGGACACCTACACATGCATATATATCAATGGTTATTTCCATAGGGTGTTTGCATGCTTAAAAAGAATTGGAAAACACTTAAGTGGCATGTTCGGTCGACCATACTGCTCAAGTACATATGCCCCTCGTTGAATGAACTAGTGCCGGGTCAATAGTTTGACCATGGCTCGGTCGACGAAGCTTTATAGTTCATTACCTACTAGTCGACCGAACCCTAACCAGGTCAAATGATTGACCATAGCCCGATCGACCAAACTTATATAGTTCATTTATACCTGGTCGACCGAACCCCCTAGGGAGTCAACTTTTTGACCACCTGGTCGACCGAGAGAAAAATGTACTAGGACGCTCAGGTCAACCGAGGGTCCTCAGGAGTTGTCCCAACGATCTGGACGACCGAATTATTCAGTTCAAATCTTCTCAGTCGACTGAACCGTGCTAATTCAAAAGAATTGCCTTGGACCTCGATGTCTGGTCGACCGACCTTGTAGTTAATTTTAGTCCCGATCAACCGAACCTTAGAAATTTGCATCACACATACTTGTCCGATTGACCAACCTTGCAGTTCATTTTTGGCTCAGTCGGCCGAACCTGAAGAACTTCGGTCGACCGAACTTGTCCTAATCGACTGGTGCTCTCGGGTTGCCCCATATTTTTATCACGGTTAACTTTTTTAAAATGGGGTTAATTAGGGTTAAATTGGTTTAAAACAATATTAATAATACCCTACATGTCCTAACGGCTATAATTTTTCCTATCTCTATATATAGGCCTTTATTTGCAAAAATTAGGAGGAGATTAAGAAAATAATTAGTAAATATCCTCTGAGTCTCAAAAAGTCTATTTTTCATATCCAAGCTTTATACTGTCATTCTTACTCGTCCATATTGCAAATACCACTTAGTAAGAGTGCTCTAGTGTTCATCCCACCAAGCTTAAACTCTCTCTTGTTTGTATTGATTAAGATTTGTTTTTCTAAGAAAGTAAGCTTCTAGTTTTCTAAGGGGCTTCGTAAATAAGCCTTTCGTAGAAAAACTTCTTAGAGCTTCTGAGTTTTGCATTTCCATTGCAAAAAATTAAGAGTTCATATTGTGTTTTGGCTGCAAAAATATTTTTCAAATCATTTTTCAAATATCTCTTATGCTTATCCTTGAGAAATATTTTAAGATATTTGCTTGCATGCTAAAGATCTTTGCTGCTATACCTTTTCATTGAGATCATCATTTTATCACAAAGATCAAATAAATATTTTTACAAACCATTATTTAAATATCTCTTGTGGTTTTATTCACAAAAATATTGGTTGAGATATTTGAAGTGTGCTTGTGGTCTTTGCTTGTGCATTGTGATTGAATATATTGTGTGATACAAAGATCATATCATTTGCACTCTCACGCACTAATTACATTGCTCATATAATAATTTGAGAGTAGACACTTAGACTACACTAAGCTTATCAAATCCTATCTTTTGGTAGTGTATTTATTATACTGTGCGTAACTAGGTACATATCTGCTTTACTTGAAAGCACAATCACTGTACCATTTGAATTGAAAAATTACTGTTGTATTTCCAGGCGTGGCCTGAGGGGGCGATAATCTAGCCCGGTAAGGATTGTGTAGGTTGAGGTCAACCCTGTGTTAATTGACATAGTTATAAAGGTTGAGGTCAGTCCTGTGCTAATTGACCTGGTTGTTTAGGTGCTGCTCCACCCGTTAAGTGAGCCTATAGTGGTAATCCTTTTGCTTGTTAGCCAAGGCAAGGACGTAGGCAATTTGACCGAATCTCGATAACATTTATGGGTGTCATCTCCTTTACTGCTTTACTGTGCATGCTTGATTAAATTTCCATTGCAATCTAAATTCCATTGTATATTTGCATTGATTCATTTTGTGTGCACTAGATTGACCTTAGGCTTGTGTAATACTATTGATTAGTGGATTGACCTGGGGGATAAAATTTTTAAATACCAATTCACCCCCCTTTTGGAATTGCACCAAAGCTAACAATTGGTATCAGAGCCTTGTAACTTAGACTTAGACATCATTTAGTTAAAAGATCATGATGGCTCATGTTAGTGCATCCCCTTCATGTGAGGGAAGGTTGGTCACACGCCCACTAGTATTTGGCGGTGAAAACTATGTTGTATGGAAATTTAGAATGACTGTATATGTTAAAGCTTTAAATTGGAAATTTTGGAATGTCATTGATCAAGGTGATTGTGTGCTTGTTAAATTCATTGGTTGTACTAGTGTTCCTAAATCTGAGTAAGAATTGAATGATCAAGATAGGAACTTAGTTCAAATAAATTTTGATGCCTTAAATACCTTGCTACATGCATTAGATTCTAATGTCCTTTGTGAAGTTATGGCATGTAGCAGTGCTAAGGAGATATGGGAGGAACTTAAAAGGAGATATGAAGCTACTACATAGGAAAAGGAGATCACTCCTTGTAATTCGGGATTTACGGATCTTGAAGGAGGTAAATAGTGCTTCATAGCTCTAACCGACGATGAGGTAAACACGTCTCCTTCTATGTTATTAGATAATCCTGGCAATGATTCATGTGATGATTTAAATGATGCATCTGATTTTGAATCATGTCATAGTAGTGATAGTGAGAGCATGCCAACTTATGATGAATTGCAACGTGAATATGTTAGGACTCATAAGTTACTTGTTAAATCAAATAAAGAATGTTTTATGCTGAAAAACAAGTATGATGCATGCATTAACGAATGTGACTCAAAAGTTATTGCTGAAAGAGAAAATAATTTGAAAATTAAAAGACTAGAAGGCAAGAATGAATCATTAGAAAAGGAATTAACTGTTTTAAAATCTAAAGTTTCTAATGATGATAAAAAGAACCACTTGATCACAGATCTTGAAAATAAAGCAAACAATATGTATAAAGAACTCATGAGACTTTAGAATGTTTGCAAAGAATTGAAAAATACAAAAATTCAAGATCTAGAGAAGAAAATAGAAGACTAGTCTAAGATCATCTATATATTCACTAGAGGTAAAGAAAATTTTGACAAACTTTTAGATTCACAAAAGATGACCATGGACAAAGAAGGTATATGTAATGACCCGGAAATTTAAATAATTAAGAAATACAATGAATAAAATGGATTAATGGGTAATAAGGGATAAAGGAAGAATTTAAGAAGGAAAAGCAGGCCTTGTCGATGAATGTCCTTCTAAGTTCGTCAACGAACTCGGTTTCTCGTCGACGAAGGAATTTCGAGAGAGTATATTTGTGGAACTCTGAATTTCATCGATGAAGGTATCTTCTCGCCGACGAAGTCTCTATAGCGCCTCGTCGACGAAGTCTCTATAGCGCCTCATCAACGAAGCCCTGCCTATAAATAGGCTATTCTTCATTTTCCAGTGTAAATTTCGCGAACTCTCTCTCTCTAAAACAAAGCTTCAGCCTTCTCTCTTCGATTTCGGGCCGATTTTGACTCGGTTTGACAATCCGGAACCGCCATAAGGTTTGTGGGTTCAAGGCTGTAGGAGCTAATCGTTGGGTTGTGAGGTTTAGGAAACATCCGAAAATCAGGGTAAGTGATTTATTTTGGGATTTTGTTAAGGAATGTTGTTATTTGGAGGTTAGGAAGTAGTATGTAAGTATTTTCCTTAAGATTTAAGTTAATTGGAATTGATTATAATTAAGTTAGGATTTTTGGATTCAGGGTCCAAGTGAATGCTGGGGATATCGGTTCGGGGATCCTACCAGCGTAGTTTGAAAGTCAGGTAAGGGGGAAGTTTATATACTAAATCAGGTTTTTCATGAATTAAAATGGATTATGTGTTATTTATGTATATATGATTATATGTGGGTTTAAAATGTCAGCTATGAAATTTATGCTTTTTGAGCCTAGGATTGTTTATATAGTTATGTATATGTGAAAATAAATGAATGAAAGTGAAAAGGTATTTTTCTAAAGAAGTAAGTAAGGAATGAAATGTATTTTTAACATATAAATGTTAATTATGCGTTGACTTATTTTATAAGAAATGTATATGAATTTTACTGCTAAAGCTGTGTGGCATGAGATTCTGTGCAAATATATGTTAGATATATAAGATGCAGGTTAAGTAAGTAAAACTTTATGAATAAAATGTGATATGGACAATGTTTCTTGTGTATGTTAAATGCAACCATGTAAATGTAAGACAGCTGATAGACAACCATGTTAGTAGATTTTGGCGCATTTCTATGTGGAAACTAACTGTAGTAGATTCTAGCGCATTTCTTTGTGGAAACTAACAAATGATGGCTAAAGACCAGCTGTAGTATGAATGAATAAAATGAAAATGTTATGCAATGAAATGACAATGGAATGACAATGCGATAAAATGAAATGTGAAACGTGAACAATACAAACGGGAAAGAGTCATTTAAAGTGAAACGAAATGCAAAGTTAAGTTATGAACATGAATTAATGTGTATGAATGTATAATGACAGAAAGGAATGATGTATTATGATATTAGAAGTATGTATGTATGTAGAACATGTTACGATTTGGCAAGGCGAACTCTTCGCCTGAGGGCTTGTTGAGAAAGGCGAGTACACCAGTAGCTTCAAGTGTGGCAGTAGTTGCATAACGTACTAAGGCAGAGGGAACCTATTTGAATGGGCAGGTAGATTTCCCTATCCTTAGGGCCTTTTCCGGTAAACTATTGCTGAATGTGTGAGTATGAGATTAATCTAACACTTTAGGGCTTACTAAGTAAGGTGAGTGCCCTGGTATGTTTTAGTTGTGACCTTAGGGTTACCTAAGTATTAGAGTAGAGGGGTGCTACTTGTATGGCTGGGTAATCACCTCTATCCTTGGGTAATCTCGTGGGTTAAATATTTGCATGTGATTGTGTAGGATCAGAAAACGATTTCAATGTTACGTGATGATTTGCAAATGAAATTAAAATGATGTCTATTTACCTCATGTTGGTCACACGCTGTTTTAACATGTATATTTTCTTCCCTTACTGAGATGTATCTTATCGGAATATGAATGTTTCTTTTTCAGGACATCCTCGAGGCTGGTCTTAGGGAGCTTGAGGGTACTTAATTTTGAGGAATATTTAAAAACAAGGTATATGTTTGTTAATACTTGGGGATATATATATATATATATATATATGTTTATGTTTTATGTCATTATGTTTTAAGGATGTTAAGGAATGAATGATTGTAAAAGTACTGAAATATTTTAGGGTATATGTATTTATGGAAATGCAGGTGATGGTTGGTTTTTTATGGATTTCTTGTTAGGTTATAGCAAACTATGGTATTATGGAATGTTGGTATTGTAGAACTATGTTTACAGAGATTATGATTGTTGACCTTATTGGTCACACCCGGTTTTGATTATGACAAATACTCTTTGTATCTAATGGGTGTTTGAGGTTTTATATAGGAACTAGGATTGTTAAGATCAAGATGGGCACAAAGCAAGTAAAGTTCAAAGACCGATTATCGATCTTAATTGTAATATAACTCTCTTGTGAAGATTGGTCTGTAATAGTAAGTAGGGCTCTAGTTTGTAATAAGCTCACACACATCACATGTATGATTTATTACGTAAGCTTAAACAAACCGTAAATGAGAAATGACCTTAGAAAGAACTTAGGGTTTGGTCGACCGACACCGGACTTTTTCGATGTCTTAACTTTAGACATAAATGACCCTAGGACACACAAATTTGCATATATGTTTGTTAGGCACTTGAATAGGGTTTGTATGTTTCAAGACGGGACCGAAATGCACACTTGGTGCACTTTCGGTCGACCGGCCAGAACAGTTCATTTTGGCCTGGTTGACCGAACCGGACCTGGGTCAACAGTTGACCAAGGTCCTGGTCGACCGAACTAGGTAGTTCAAAAAGCCCCAGTCGACCGAAACCTCCTTGGGTCAACATTTTGACCATCTGGTCGACCGAGCCAATTTTGTACTCCAACTACCTGGTCGACCAAGGGTCCTCGGGAGAAATCCCAGTGGTCTGGTCGACCGAACCAGCCAGTTCAAATTGGCTCGGTTGACCGAACCCCGAAAAATTAAAAAATCGCCTTCTCCTGGTCGACCGAGACTTTAGTTCAAAATCCCCTTGATCAATCGAACCATATGAGACCTGGTTGATCGAAACATTTCTGGTCGACTGGACCTCTCGGGTTGTCGTGATTTTTACCAAGGTTAAATATTTTTTAAATAGGGTTAAAATGTTTTAAACGTCATTAAACTTCCCTAATAATACCCAATAGGTCCTCAACGGTCATATTTCCTCCTATGTCTATATATATGTGATCATTTGTGAAAATTATGAGGTATTAGCTACTTTGATTAGGGGAGAATTCTTTGAAAATCCAAAAGCCTATACTACTCATTTTTAAGTCTCATTCACTCATGCTTACCCTCTATTAGTGTCCATATCATCTGTAAGTTGATTGAGTGTTTGTTTTGGAAAGGTTTGTTTTCCTTGTTCTATTTGATTGACACTATTTTCTTGAGAGCCAAGCCTAAGGATTCTTAGGGGACTTTGTTGATAAGTCTATCCTAAGAAGACTTTGATAGATCTTCTAAGCTTGTACCGTTGTTGCAATATCTTGAAAAGATTTATTTGTTTTTTGTTGCAAAATATCTTCAAAATACTTTCAAATATCTAGTGTACTTTATATTGAAAAATACATTTAAAGAGATATTTGTTTACGTGATAAAATCTTTGTTGCAATACTCGCTAACTCATATATGCTCAGCTGAATACAAAGATTGAATATCCCTTTGCAAACCAAACATTACTAGAGGATCATACAATTGAGAAAACCCGCTCATTGAAATATACATTGTTTGGATAGTATCTTTGTATGAACATCTTGCCTGAATATCTTGTGATACAAAGATTGCTTGATTGATACTCTCACGCACTCATTACACTAATAGTAAATATATATATATCTGAAAGTTGAAATATTGGACCACACTGAGCTTACATGTTGAATCATATTTTGGTGTATGTTATTGCGCGTATTTGGGTACATATATGCTTTACACGAAAACACAATCACTGTACCATTCGATTATATACACATTTTTTGTATTTCCAGGCACGGGCCTGAAGAGGGAGACTAGCCCTGGAATAGTCCCGGATTAGCTTAGACCCGGTTAGGAAAGCTAGGTGTGTCGTCCTATTAAGGCGTGTAGGTTGAGGTCAGCCTGACTAATTGACCTGGTTAAGGTTGAGGTCAGCCCTGTGTTAATTTGACCTAGTTGTAAACGGTGCCACTCCACCCTTAAGTGAGCCTTTAATGGAATCCTTGGGTTTGCAAGCTAGAGGCGGGGACGTAGGCACAGTTGGCCGAACCCCGATAACATATCGTGTGTTTGTTTATATTTATGCATTTTATACTTACCGCACATGTATGTTATGGGTGAATGATGCGTATGACTTAATTTCCAGATTATATTTATCTACGCATTTGGAAATTGCATAAACTGACCCTAAGTTGTGTATATACTATAGTTGGATAGATTAACCTAGGAGAAAAAGTTTTGAATTCCAATTCACCCCCCTCCCCTCTTGGGAATACACCAATTCTAACAATGATTATGTCTTCAGCTATGTATGTATGGAATTATGGAATGTCAAGATTTTATTAGGTATAACGCGCCGGACCCGAGTTTATGGGTTCTTTGTAAAAGAATCAAAACACTATGCTAGTACCTCCTCCAGTCCATACACTCACACCACTTGCATTCTATGTAAAAAGAAGGGGCACACAAAATTTGATTGCCCATTTAAAAGAAAAGGTGTGAAACCCAAACAATTTTGGAAAGTCAATGTACCACCTAGTCCTAACCCATCGAGAACAAAAGATAGAAAAATGATATGGGTTGTTAAGAAAGAAAACCCCTTAAAATTCAAGGAAGAATATGCTCAAACATGAATCACATGATCACATAATTCTTTCTTAGCATTTAGGGTCAATTATTGGGGGTAATGTCTTCTAAAGGCTTAGGAAGTGGTTCGGGGCTGAAAGTGTAAAATCTTAGTACATGTCCACTATTTAAAATCTTACATACTAAGTATTTTGAAAAATCAAGCTAATCCACAAATCCAAGTATATAACCAATCTGATCTTAATGCATATATTCATTGGTTAAAATATGAAAATATTGGCGGCTTGAATAAAAATCCACTTCCAAATGGACATGGCATGTTTGCCTTGTATTTAAATTTCAAATTGCTTAACTTACGCTTAAATATGAATATCTTAAGTTAAGCATACATTGTCCATTGCACAAGCTTGTGGTTTAGGGAATCCATCTCACACTATATATCATTCAATCCTAAACCTATCATTGAACTTAAAAGCCTAAATCATAATTTAGTCATCACTCTAGGCTTGAAGCACTATTGATCATAAATTCCAAATATTTTTGGTGCTTATTAAAAGACATCCTTCCATGATCAAAGTTAGAGGCAACCACTAAGGGTTTCTAGTTTCACTATTTAATCAAAGTATTCCCTTTTGTGCTTCAAATATAAAAATCTTCTAATTTTGGTTCACCATTGTAATGACCCGGAAAAAAATAATGATATTTGAATATTAAGAGGAAGAGAAATGAAAGCAAAAATAGAAGGGAAGCTGCCAAGCTTCGTCGACAAACACAGGGTTTCGTCGATGAAGGCTTCAAGGATTTCGTCCATGAAGACAGGGCTTTGTTGATGAGAAAATACCAAGAGGGGTTCTGAGGCAGCCTGAATTTCGTCGACGAATACAGGGTCTCGTCGACGAAATTTGTGAAGGATTTGTCGACAAAGAACGGGCTCTTCGACGAAATCCCTATTTTATAAATAGTGGAAATCCGGGATATTTATCATTTTTCCACCGAGCTCTCTCTGTCCTCTCTCTCTCTCTCTCTCTCCTACGACTCTCTCTCCCTTCTCTCTTTGTTTCCAGCCCCACTAGTTGCCGGATCGATGATCCAAAGCTACCATGACGCTCCTGGCGGAGTTCTCCACAAATCTGTCGTAGTGGATCATTGGGAAAATAAAGTTGAATTTCATCCCAAATTCAGAGTAAGATATTTTATTGAGTTTTTGACTTTCTGACAGTTATAGGAAAAGATGTAGGCTAGAAAATACTGATGTTTTTTTCTGGGGGATTATGTATTCAGGATGTTGAAATAGGGACCTTGCGGGTATAGAACCAGATTTTTATAGGGGCTTTTCAAAGTTAAGGTAAGGGAAATATGCTATGTTAGGAGTTTTAATAGAGTTAATAGAGATGTTATAAGCATATTTTTATGTCAGTTTATTTTACAGTTTTTATAGAAAATGAGCATAAATATTTGTGTGGCCTAAGTAGACTTTCATGTGAAGAATGAATTTATACAGTTGTTATGAAACATTATACTATATTAAATACAAAGATATAGATAGTATATACATTTGATTTAGTTTTCCAGCATATGAGATTACACAGATACAGATTTGTACATACAGAGAAATGAACATGCATATACAAATTTTATATGAATGGTTTCATGAAACAGATATATATATATATATGTATATATATATATATATATATATATATCCATATACATGTATACAGATGCTCAGGTCAGTATTTTATATTACAGTTTATTACAGAACAGTATATATATATATATATATATATATATATATATATATATATATAAACAGTGTTATAACATGCCATGTTTTCCTATTACCATAACATACAGAACACACACATAGAGTATATATACAGAATACATAGATAGATATACAGAGGTAGCATCAAGATGCTACAGATACAGTATTTACAGTACAGAAAGATAGAGTTATGGTAATTTCGAAATCATGATGAAAACAGTAAAAGAGTATATATGTATATATGTATATAGTACCAAATCCCTGAGGAAAGATACACAGACAGATACAGATTATAGAGCACGGTACCGTTGCTAGATACAGATAGAGTGCAACCACATATCTTAGATAGTATGTGGGTACCATCAGCTGTGCTCGGAGAGTATGCAGCTCCCTAGTACATTGGGTTGAGGGGGCTAGTTTGACGAGGTAGTAGCCAGTCCCGAGCTTAGGAGAGGATGTAGTTTGGCCGAGCTGAGGTAGTGTAGAGTATGATGACCTATCTGGAGGGCCGACTAGATAGAGTCCCGCCTACGGGCCACACAACCCTATTATGAGGGGTCAAATCATGACGTACAGAGTCCCAGGGATAAAGAACAAATATTTATATATTCACAGTTTTACAGTATATGATAAGTATAGTATGATATTATCAGTATGAAAAGTAGAAAATACAGACGATACATTGTATTTTAAATTGAGAAAGATAGATATAGATAGATATGTTTTACAGATTGTTGCATTACAGTTCAGTTATTATTAAAAGTATCTTTAACTTAGTTGCCACACACTAGTGATAGCATATTTTCACTTACTGAGCGTCGACTCACCCCATTACTCTAACATTTTTCAGGTGAGCCAAATAGGCGAGCAGATCAGGCTCGTGGATAGAGAGAGTGTTTGGCCACCCTGGTTATAGGGTGAGTTTTTGGTAGAATTGTGTATGTTTTTGGGATCGATGATACTAGAGTGGCATTTTTGTATGGTCTGTATATTCTAGAATCTGGTATTGTATAGTTTATGTATAAATGGTTTTATGATTTGTGTTTCCGCTGCGTAGGAATGTTTATTGTATATATATATATATAAATGATAGGAATTTGAGGTCGTTACACCGTATCCTCCATAGGGAATCTTTACCAACCACGATCACATCAGGTAAGATCCACCCTCTTATTGGTATGTATCCTTGCTTCAAATTTATGATCATACCTAAAGGATACTTTCCAATTACTAAAGAGCAATGTTCCAAAATTCATACTCTTCTAAGTTGCTCTTTATCTAAATTGTTTGGACATTTCCTCTTCCATGCAAATATCTTGAATCATGTCCATTCATAATAAATATTTTTTGAACATAACTTAAATTTTAACTTTTCAAGAATATTAATCCAGAATTTCTTTTATAAGCTCTTAAATATTAAATCAAATATTTTAGAGCTCCAGCTTTGTGAATTAAGTTAAATGGCTAAAATGTTTAATATAGGTTTCAATCTAGATAGAACAAAATTCAAAGAAACCTATGCACGAACCTTAACATTTAAAGCCATTTGAACTTAGGCCTCTCACATGCATTAAAATTCATATCAATAGAGGTAAATATAGGCCTAGAAATCTCAAAAAAAATATCTATTGTGACATTTTAATTATATATCATTAAACACTAAAAAATCTAAAGCCATGATATATATCATTGAAAATCTTATTACACTTGACTAAAGAACTTGATAATTAAGAAAAAGGCATAAATTGAATAAGTGCATAACTTAGGGGGAGCATATATTCTTTCATGAGTATATACATTAAATGCTCTCAATTTTTATCTATGCTTATATGTCTGTGTGCTCTTTTGAGAACAACTCTGCACTGATCTCATAACTATCTATTATTAGTTATTGTTCATATCATATGTTGGATAGTTCATTTCTTTTATGAGTTGTTGATTGAACTACTGGAAAGCATGCTTGTGTTGAAAGCCTTCTGCATGGCGAATGCAGTGATATAATTTGCATGCTAGTTGTGGATATTGGGTTGTTGCTTGCTTTACATGGTTTATCTGTTGAAAACAACCCACTATTAGGTACTGGTTTTTATGGGAAATTGTCCTATATACAAACGGCATGCTGCCGAAATTTCGCCAGGATTCTCCCATATAAAACCTTGTGTTAAAGATGATTATGTTAAAATTAACGTTAAAATATTTTTGAAAGGTTGAGTGAAAACTAATTGAAAATTAAGTTTCATCCTTACATAATTATCAGGTAGTTAGGAGAGCTGAACACCTACCCTATAGAAAGAACTTTTACGACTCACATGCATCACTATCGTTTATTGAAATATTAAGGCTCTTCTAACATCTATGAACATTATATCCTGCACATAAAGTTCTTTGATTTGATAAGAAATGTTCTTGGGTCATAAATTGCATAGAATGCCTTAATATCTATTTCCGATGCAATTGTTGTCTATAAGGATGACTATACTGATGAGAGAAAAATATTGTTAATAAATATCCAGTATAGTTGTTGAAGAATGGTTTGTGTGCTCATTTATACTTTGGCAATATTGAATGAAATCAATCCCTTGCAAAGTATAAGTAATTTATTGTATCTAAACAATAATTCAAATTAATAGGAGGAACATCTAAAATTAAAAATGTTTATCATATTATGCTCACAAACTTTTTAGCTTAGATATGGTATTGAATCAAATGTAGCATGTGCTTAATTGAAATGATGTTGGTGAAAATCTTACATTGATTTATATTTCTTTGTCATATGTTGTTTGTGTTTGCCATATGATCTTGCATGTGATTATTAAATCTTTTGGATCATAATGGTTATGGTTTTCTGGTTATACTTTTGTTTGTGCGTCATTGACCGACCAAAAAATTTGCTACTTGCCTGCATCATATTTAAATTATTTTTGGCAAGCAACCCCCCATTACTTTTTTGTAAATATCATAAGGGGGATATATATTTTTATATATACATACATACATATATATATATATATATATTTATTGTAATACTTTATGACAAGAACTAATTTCAAAACTCAAACTTTTTCTTTTGCCTTATTATTATTATTATTATTATTATTATTATTATTATATACATATATGTTTTAAAGTCACATAACTGGTTCTATAACTACACATAAAAATGCGTGCAAACTAGTTAGACCGTGTTTGTGCTCAAACTTCCTTTTTGGTATCATATGTCGTGTATTTTTAATTCAAATCTTTCACGAGTCTTATGATATGTGTCAATTGAAATGGTTTGTGCATATATATAGTATAATTCTATTTTTCATGTCATTAAGACATTTAAATGATCAGTTGTGTTGTTTGTGTGCTAAATTGCTGAAGTTATCTTTGTCATTCACTTTGCATTATATGGTTATTCTATCTCTTGAATGGCTCAAAGTTTTACTTCTATTTTATGTTCTGAGAATAATGGACTATTTGAGTAATTAGTTATGGGTATATTGTCAATATATTACTCAAAACAGATCACTTGTATACAAGTATTTTTGGAAAAAATGTTCTGTTTTCAAACGCCATACTAACAATTTTTTTTATTTTTTATTTTAAAAAAAAAACCTTTTCCCAAACATATCTCATATGCAAATTGTCGCGACATTCTAGAGCGCGGGTACCCCGGGGTGGCAAAAATAAAATGTGTTTAAAATTTTCAAGAAAAACATGGAATGTCGGAGTCGCCACTAACATTTTAGTGTGGTTAGAACACTTGATTACTACATCGTTAAGGGTAGAGTGGGTCTACGTTACCAAAGCTGGAGTCGAGAGTTCGGTTACGCGAGGGGAAGGTAAGAGCACCTCCTACGTGCCCGTTCTTACGAACGGTACCTAACTAATTTGGAATTATCCCTAAGTTAATTTAAAAAGTCTTTCACATTACTCCTCTATTTGTAGATTTACAAATATACATGCAATATAAATAAATAAATAAGTGAATCATACAAAAATATATGTACTATATATATTCCCTCAGAACTAAAGGTACGTGAAGCCCGAAAGCTGATACCCTAACATTAAAATCATAGGGATGAAAATCAAGAAAATATTTAAGAAAATACACTCCCAAATTTTTAAATTGTATAGAAAATTTTTATAAGAAAATACTAGTATGGGAGGTTTTAATATATATTAATAGGATAATAAGCTAAGAAATTAAACTACCATAATATATATAATAATACTAATAACACATATCTACTAAAATATTACGAATATCAATGTAAGTAATAAAATACCATAATATAATATATGTTAAAATATTAAAGATACTATAAAAAATAATATCATATATATTAGAATACTAAAAGAATATACACTAATAAGTAATACTAAATATAATCATAATAATAATAGTAATATATAATATAAAATAAAATACTAAAAATAACATAATACTAAAATATACCAACATTCTTAATATAAACGTATAATCTAAGAATACTGAATCATACTTAGTATAGTAATATACTCATATACATCATATGACAATATAACAATATTCATAAATACGTAAAATATTGATAATAATAACTTACTTCTAATACTGATAATGATAATAAGGATGTGATGCATAACATAATACTTACCTTAATATTAACACACAATACACATATGAAAACATTTATCAAGATTAAGGAAATAATTCGAACTTATGATCAAAACATGGAAACCGATTAACTCTAAATTTAGCGGGTGATTATACAAAGGTAAGCAAACGTAGAAATTATAGAAACAATTTAAAGCTGATACTAATGCGTAAATACTCAAAATGACCACTAAATGGAAAATTAGGAAAATGGATCGAATCAAAAATTAATGTACAACCCTTAAAATTAATATGCTATATATGAAATAAACACTAAATATGAACAATAATAATAACCCCACATATGAACATTAATTATGACAAAAACCCTAAACGCAAAATAATCAACACATGTAAAAATGTAAAAATAATTAAAACCCTAAATGAACTTAAACCTAAAGTAATCAATATCCTAAAATTAGGAATTGCCTAAACAAGATTAGCATGAAATCCTCTACACATTGACAAATATGAACATCACATAAATATAAGAGCAAAACTTTTCACAACTAATAAACAATAATATTATATATAGTAACAAATAATATACAATAATATGTGATAGCAAAATGAAACAATAAACCATGATAAAATATAAACATGCATATGACACTAAACAAAATAAACAATGATAAATCACCATATCACCCACATAATACACCATAAATATACATATATACGTAGTAACAATATAAAATAATAAACCATAATAAATATAAATATATGCACAATAAAATCATGACAACAAGATTCAACCTTTGAACATTGAAATAAGCCCCCTAAGAGAATCCTACAAAAAAGAAGACAAACGAATTAATATTTACGTTAATAATAATAATAGAAAAAACAAAACAAGACAAAAGGGTGATAAAGAAAAAATAGAAAAATAAAAAATCATCACAGTGAAACAAAACAAATAGAGGCTTCGTGCATGTGTGTGCTTATCAAAGGTGAGAACCTCTCCAGATGGTGTGGCTAGTGTGTGGTCGTGAACAGCGCCGACAAGTGGGCAGTGGTGATTGGCAGCGGTGGCGGAGTTGGGTATCGGCTGTGGTGGTCTTCGATTGTTGCAGAGGAGTAGAGGACGGATGGTGTTCTGGAGCTGGAGGAGAATGGTCACTGTGGTGGAGGTTTCTAGAGGCGCTGGGCTTGGAGCAGCTGGAACAGAGGGGGCAGTCGGCTGGTGTCTATTCGGGTTGGTGGTTCGGCTGAACTGCCAAAAAGATGGCCAGAGGTTGCTGCTGTTGCAGCGGCCTGGAACAACAGGAGAGAGGCGGGAGGCTGCTGCTGTGATGGTGGCGGTAACGGGGAGCTGTGATGAGTGATGGTATGCTGAGGATGATGGGAAGGAGATGAAGGAGCAGAGGCTGCTCTGCAGCTGTGTCTGCATGAGGAAGAGTGATGGAGAGAGTGAGGGATGTCGGGGAGGATGCGTGGGTGCGCAGCCGTGATAAAGGTAGGTTTTTTTATTTTTTTCTTAGGTCTGCGCCCCCCCGCCCCCCCTTTTGGCTTTTGAGAATGAGCCTATAAATAGGCTCTCGTCCCCAAAATCCTAAAGATCCTTTCCTTTTTCGTTTTTTTTTCTTTTTTTTGTTTTTTCTTTTTATAATGATAATAATAATAATAATAATAATAATAATAATGACAATAGTAATACTAATAAAAATGGTAATAGTAGTAGTAGTAGTAATAATAATAATAATAATAATAATAATAATAATAATGTTACTAACAATAATAATAATAATAATAATAATAATAATAATAATAATAATAATAATAATAATAATAATAATGAAAATAAGAATAGAACCCTTTGTTCTATCTTGCTAGGGCAAAAATATGGTGTCTATAGTCGCCCCTCTTTGTAGGTTTTGTTGCTTCAATGTAACGGCAGGAACTCTCCTAAGTTTTTTGTAGCAACAAGCCTGCAAAGATAAAAGACACCTATTTTAGCTAAGTCATTCTACTCCTTATAACTTTTCAGGTTAATCAAGAGTTGTATATTTCTGCAAACCAGGGACGATTTGTACTGAATGTAAGAATCAATGTTGAGGTACATAGGGATGGCTTGCTGTGAATGAAAGAATCTGAGCCACAGGGATACGATGATTTGAGCCATGGGACACAATGATGGCTTGCTTCGAATGTAAGAATCCGAGCCATAGGGATACGGTGATTCGAGCCATGGGACACAATGATGGCTTGCTTCGAATGTAAGAATTTGAGCTGTAGGGATATGGTGATCCGAGCCATGGGACGCAATGATGGCTTGCTTCGAATGTAAGAATCAGATTCGTAAGGATACGATGATCCAGCCATGGGACACAATGATGGCTTGCTTCGAATGTAAGAATTCGAGCTGTAGGGATACGATGATCTAGCCATGGGACACAATGATGACTTGCTTCCAATGTAAGAATCTGAGCCGTAGGGATACGATGATCCAGCCATGGGACACAATTATGGCTTGCTTTGAATGTAAGAATCTGAGCCGTAAGGATACGATGATCCAGCCATGGGACACAATGATGGCTTGCTTCGAATGTAAGAATTCGAGCCGTAGGGATACGATGATCCAGCCATGGGACACAATGATGGCTTGCTTCGAATGTAAGAATCCGAGCCGTAGGGATACGATGATCCGAGCTATGGGACCCAATGATGGCTTGCTTCGAATGCAAGAATCCGAGCCGTAGGGATACAATGATCCGAGTCATGGGACACAATGATGGTTTTCTTCAAATGTAAGAATCCGAGCCCTAGGATATGATGATCCAACAAAGGACACAATGATTGCTTGCTTCGAATGTAAAAATCTAAGCCGTAGGGATACGATGATCCAGCCATGGGACACAATGATAACTTGCTTCGAATGTAAGAATCCAAGTCGTAGGGATACGATATGGCTTGCTTTAAATGTAAGAATCTAAGTCATAGGGATACGATGATTTGAGCCATGGGACACAATGATGGCTTACTTCGAATGTAAGAATCTGAGCCATAGGGATGCGATGATCCAACCATGGGACACAATGATGGCTTGCTTGGAATGTAAGAATCCGAGCCATAGGGATACGATGATCCAGCCATGGGACACAAAGATGGGTTGTTTCGAATGTAAGAATCCAAGCCGTAGGGATATGATAATCCAGCCATGGGACACAATGATGGCTTGCCTCGAATGTAAGAATCCGAGTCGTAGGGATACGACGATCCGAGCCATGGGACACAATGATGGCTTACTTCAAATGTAAGAGTCCGAGCCGTAAGGATACGATGATCCAACCATGGGACACAATGATGGCTTGCTTCGAATGTAAGAATCCAAGACGTAGGGATACGATAATCTAGTCATGCGACAATAATGGCTTGCTTCAAACATAAGAATCTGAACTGTAGGGATACGATGATCCAGCCATGAGACACAATGATGGCTTGCTTCGAATGTAAGAATCTGAGCTGTAGGCATATGACGATCCAGCCATGGGACACAATGATGGCTTGCTTCGAATGTAAGAATCCGAGTTGTAGGGATACGATGATCCAGCTATGAGACACAATGATGGCTTACTTCGAATGTAAGAATCTGAGCCGTAGGGATACGATGATCCAGCCACGGGACACAATGATGGCTTGTTTCAAATGTAAGAATCTGAGTCGTAGGGATACGATGGTTCGAGTCATGGGACACAATGATGGCTTACTTCGAATGTAAGAATCCAAGCCGTAGGGATATGATGATCCAACCATGGGACACAATGATGGCTTGCTTGGAATATAAGAATCTAAGTCGTAGGGATACGATGATCCAGCCATTGAACACAATGATGGCTTGCTTCGAAAGTAAGAATCCAAGCCATAGGGATACGATAATCCAGATATGGGACACAATGATGGCTTGCTTCGAATGTAAGAATCCGAACCGTAGGGATACGATGATCCAGCAATGAGACACAATGATGGCTTGCTTCGAATGTAAGAATCCGAGCTGTAGGGATACGATGATCCAGCCATGGGACACAATGATGGGTTGCTTCGAATGTAAGAATCTAAGCCATAGGGATACGATGATCCAGCCATGAGACACAATGATGGCTTGCTTCGAATATAAGAATCCGAGCCGTAGGGATACGATGATCCAGCCATGGGACACAATGATGGCTTGCTTTGAATGTAAGAATCCGAGTTGTAGGGATACGATGATCCGAGTCATGGGACACAATGATGGCTTACTTCGAATGTAAGAATCTGAGCCGTAGCAAATACGACAGTCCAAGCCACTTAAACCAGTAATAAGGTGTGAAAGATAATTTTGGAAAGTGGTTACTCTATTTGGAAAATGCACTTGGGGTAAGGTCTGAATGTCAATGAATAAATCCTTTTGTCTTTGGGATCTGTTACCCCAGTTTCAAAATAAGTCAATGTTTTTCTGGGATCAACTTGCCCCAGTTTCCAAGTAAATCAATGTGCGCTTGGGGTCAGCTGCCCTAGCTCAGAATTAAGCATAACAAGAATTTCTCCATCGAGGATGTCAAATAACCATTCGAAAGCTCAAGACAAGTGTGAAGGGTGCTCTATTGCTGCTTGTGATTCGAAAATGCAATGATATGCTGCTATATGTATGCATGTTGCTAACTTATAATGCTAGAATGCAGTGATATGTTGCTATTGATATGCATGTTACTAACTTGTGATATTTTTATTTTTTATTTTTTATTCTTTTTTATTTTTTTTTTGTGCAATGCATGAAATGTGTGACATGGATGGTAATGCGTGAAATGTAAGGTAACGCATGAAGTACATGACAATGCATGAAATGTAAGTAATGCATGAGATGCATGATAATGCATGGAATCTAGGTAATGCATGAAATGTGTGGCAATGCATGCATGACATGCTTGGGAATGCATGAAATTAGGTGATGCATGAAATGCATAACAATATATGAAATTTAGGTAATGCATGAAATGTATGGCAATGCGTGAAATTTGAGTAATGCATGACAATGCATGAAATGCATGGCAATGCATAAGATATATGCTAATGCATGGAATGCATGGCAATACATGAAACATATGGTAATATGTGAAATGTAGGGTAATGCATGAAATGCCTGACAAAGCATGATATGTAGGTTAATGCATGAAATGTAGGTAATGCATGACAATGCAGGAAATGTAAGTAATGCATGAAATGCATGGCAATGCATGAAATTTAGGTAATGCATGACAATGCATGAATCTTTTCTCCCAATGCGCTTGTGATCAACAACCTCGTCTCTTATCTTGGCCATGTTTTCATGAAACTTGCCGCATTTGTAACTTATCTTGGCTCATTTTTCTTGTTTCATCCCATCATACAGGTGGTTGGCTTGGCTCAAATGAAACTCGATCACAAAATTTGCCCCAGTTGAATGGATCTACAGCTGATCTTGACCCTATGTTCCTATTCCAATCTGATAAGAAGGTGCTTGAATGGGACCCACTAAAACTCAACTCGAAATTTGCCCCAATTAGGCTACTCTTTCTCCACAGGTATCTTTTTGTAGAAACTACTAGGGATTTTGAAAATCTTTGACTATCCATCCTCTTTTAACGCTCTGAAGAGTAAGAAGGGTTTTTTTTTTTTTTTTTGAACGAGAAATGATTGTGTAGCTATGACATCAACTTGCTAAATCAAAAAGCCAACCACACCAAATAGATTGTTTTACCATGTTTCGATGCTATCATAGGGGAAAATTCATACCAGTATTCAAAAGTCGTATAACGTTTATTTCCCAGCTTAGACGACTGTCTTTCTCTTCAACTGCCCCAACCTTATCAACCTATGCTTTGATCTAAAGATGGTTTTTAGGACTTGGGACGAAATGTAGGCTTAGGGATGTAGGCTTTCAGAATAAAAAGGAAACTAAGGCTTAAAAATACTAACCCAAATAATGTTTTATGCCCCCAGTTCGAGTTGAGGTGCTTTGCAAGAAGTTGATCAAACTTGTTATTTAAACAAACTGCCTATGTACCTTTTCAGGATCAGGTCATTATATAGTTCAAACTCAATATTGAGTCTGACAAATTATTTGAGACAACAATGTATACCAATCTGATCAGGACTTTCATTTGGACTGTAATGTAGGCTAAGGGTATGGGTTAATGAAAGAAAGATTTGAATAAGGCTCAAAATTTATCAATCTTATCATAGGTATTTGCTAGTCAAAGAGCACATATGAGTCATGCCCCTTATTTTTCTTTTTTCTTCCTTCTGATTTTTTTTTTCTTTCCTTTTTTTTTTTTTATCTTCTTTTACTTCTTTTACTGCAACTTTCACTTTTCCTTTTATAAAGGAATCTTAACTTCATTTTCATTTAAACTTTAATTGGGACCAATCTTTTAAAAACTGCCCTAGTGTGGGGTGTGATTTTTCAACAGGTTAATCAAGGAGTGAATTTTTCAGGCTCAAAAGGGTTGTCAAGGGATTTCTTCTTTGACTCTCTTTTAGGCAGCAAAAAAATGGTCTGCCATCCTTTTGGTAATGATTATTATCTCAAATTTGGATAAGGGACCCAAACCCAGGTTAGATTTCTGGTGATCTGACTTTTAAGAAAAAGCTGGTTTAACATTCAGGCTCAATTTGGTTAACAAATGGTAAATCATTGTTTGGGTTCTTTTAGGGATAACTGGTCAGCCAAAGAGGGTCATCCATCATTTGACCAAAACATGAGTGATGAATTGACATGAAATTATCAGAACAGCACATCCGCTTCGTTGAATTCCTTGGAAAATAAGATACTTCTTCATAACATTTGAATTTGATGATTGTTTCATCCTTCTCTATTTTCACCTCTTAAGTTAAATTTTCAAAAATTAATAGCTCTTTCTGGCTTGTGAATACTAGCAATATTACTTTCCCTATTTTCGCATGAAACATAAGCAAACAAAACTTGGCAACTAGACTCATGATGCAAATGAGATGACGAAATGCATAATTCATTTTATTAAATATAGAAAATATTCCGAGACACAGGCGTCCATAGATTACAAAAGGCAGATAACAATGGGGAAAACAAAAGAACACCAAATGAAAAGGATTAGACAATCAAAAGCTTGCTACTCCAACACTTTAGCCTCTATTGATAACAACTAAAACCATTGATTTCGGAACCTCCCTAATATGTTAACCACTTGCTTCCTCATGTTTGGGCAAAGGATTCTCCTGTACTCCCAGTTGTTTGTCTTCAAACGCTAACCATCCCCCATCTCTTAATAATTGCAGCTTATGCTTGAAGGCCCAACATCGATCAATAGTATGGCCGGGAGAGTTAGCATGGTACTCACAACAAGCCCAAGGATCATCCCACTGTGAAGGAGGGTTCGCAACGGGCATCCCAGGGATTGCAGATACCATCCCCCTTTCCCGCAGCTAAGGAAATAATTCGGCATATGTCATGGGAATGGGGTCCACCCTTCGTAAGTTTCTAGTCACATTCCTGTCTTGTGCTTGCTAATTCGGCGGGATCAATGTAAGCCTAGGATTCATGAATTGGGGCCTCATGCCCGTATGCACTGTTTGATTTACGGTGGGCTCAAAACCAAAATTTCTCTTGCACCATTGGTTCCCACCTTTTGGCTACTAATTCTTCCAGTTAAATTGCCCCTGTATCATTTGTGCTTTTTCCTCCTTCTTCCTATTAGTCCACCTTTTTCCTGGACCAATTTCTACGCCACTATCCCTGACTAGGCCTGCCTTGATATCGCCTTCAATTCTTCCTCCCGTGGCCACAATATCCATAAAATCGTGGGGAGTTGCTCCCCAAAGATGCGTGTGGTAGGGGTCTTTTAAGGTGCTTACGAACAAGAAGATAGCCTCTCGGTTATTCACTGGGGGGTCGACTTGGATCGACATATCCCTCCACTTATAAGCATATTCTTTGAATTTTTTGGTGTGTTTCTTCTCCATTTCTTATAGAGTCATTCGATCAGGCGCCATTTTCGTCACATGGCGGTAGTGAGTAACAAGGGCATTGGCCAAGTCCTTCCAGGTGCAGATCTAGGCCTTATCTTGCTGAATGTACCAACGGATAGCAGACCCTATCAAACTGCTTTGAAAACAATGCATTATTAGTTTTTCATCGTCTGAGTAAGCAGTGATTGCTTGGCAGTACATCACTAAATGTGTTCGAGGGCACCGGGTCCCGTCGAACATTTCAAAGTCTGGCATCTTGAACTTTGGCGGTAGGGTGACTTTTGGCACCAAGCAAAGGTCATTTGGATTAATGAAATCGAAAGTATTAGATCCTTCCATTGCTTTCAAGCACTCTTCCAATACGTCACAGTGACGCTTAGCCTCAGATTTGCCGATCCCCATATCAGAAGGTACTAACGAAGGAGTTCCTACCATTAGGAACCCCTGTGCTGGCACAACAGGGATAAAAGGAGACATATTTGGCAATGGACCCTCCATGACACCAGGTGGTGGAACTGATGTTTGTCCATGATCTGGGGTGAACCCTGGGGGATGAGTGGGGTCCACATCTACTTCGGGATCAACCTGCACTGCCTTTCCTTTGTTCATCAGTAACTCTAGGACCTTACTTATCTTATCATTTATCTATTCTTGTCCTTGTTCTAGACCCAAGACTCTATTTTCCAATTGTTCACTCATTTTTCTCGCTCTTCGCCTGGTATTGTACTGATGCATGGTGGTCTCAATTATTGCTTTATGTTACTCAAATGACCTCTTTGATTAGGAATTGAAAACCAAAAATTTACTTTTTAGAATCATGAATGCACATTTATGTACTGCAATGAGTGAATGTGTTTTGATGCATAATCAGGGTATGCAATGGGTGTTTATGCATGGATGCAACTAGTGCACTTATACATACAAACAAAGATATAACCGTGCATGTAGCCTATCGTGCATGACTATGTATGAAATGAAGTGCATGAATGCGATGTAACCTAAATGACTACTTTGCCAGGATTCTAGAAAAATTCCACTAATGAAACATTTCAAGATTAAAACGACCATTGATGGGCCATGATTTCAATTCAATTTTTCCTTCAACCATTCTTTTCCTTGCTGATGGTCCATGTACCTCAAATTCTATGAAGGGTTAGATTATGTTCTGAAGTTGGGGTTGACCTAGGTTAGTCAACCCGTGGGATTCGTTCAATGCGGACTTGTGAACTTTAGTGTGCACTTGGGCCTCAAGTATTTTAAAGTATGGACTTCAATGTACTTCATGATGAGATCAGACCCTAGTTTTAAAAGGACTTGGGTTTGGATTGCTTAGAAAATGTTGGCCCGGATTTTTAGGTAATAGGGCCGAAGCCCATTTTTTAAATCTGGGTTTGACCCTTTTTGAAAATAAGGTCTGGGCCGAGTTTTTACTTAGGAAAAGGTCGGGCCTAAGTTTTTTTTTTTTTTTTTTTTTCCTTAAAAAAAAAAAAATTGGGTCTGAGTTATTTGAAAAGGGTTAGGCCGACCCATATTTTAAAATTCTTGGGCCAAGTGCTTCATTTTCTGAAAAGATGGGCCATGGTCTCATTATTGGGTTTTTTCAGAATACTAGCTAAGTAGCATGTAAGTCTAAAATGGATGCAAAATACATGGCATAATACAAGGTATCTCACAATATATATACAACAGACGGTATAGGGAGAAGGATGTCTCGACCTAGGGTAGGTATGTATATACAGGATTCTTCATGGCTCTATCCTAGTTAAGGAAAACTATATACAAACATGTGTGGGTAGGCTCTAATCCTATTGACAAAAGATCCCCAGTTTGGAATTCCATCCTCCCCCATATGGGTCCGGATAAAATCCACACTGAGCGGAGTGGTTCGGGGGTCCCATCAAGCTCTACCACGAAGGGACTGACGCTATTACACTCCTATTTAATCCTAGCAGGGAAAGCTCGAGTATAGAGCTTGAAAGTGTGTGAATTCAAATTTAGCCTAATCCCGCTACCCTACATGCATGCACATGCTATTAATCATATGCTTATTCAATAATCATAAGAATAGAGTATTTATAGGCAATCACATGCTTGAACCATCACGAAAACAAATATTCACATTATACCAGGGATATTAAATGTTCACTTTAAACCCAGGATATTTATAAATATAATAACAAACATTCACATTGAAGCGAGGATATTCACATGTATGGGGAATAAATGTTCACAATCTACCTATATGGAAACTAAATATGCACATTAATTAAGAATATATACCTATATGGAAACTAAATATTTACATTAATTAAGAGTATCTACCTATATGGGAAGTAATATTTACATTAATAAATGGTATCTATCTATATGGGAAGTAATATTCACATTAATGAGGGTATCTACCTATATGGGAAGTAATATTCATATTAATAAAGGATATCTAACTTTATGGGAAGTAATATTCATATTAATGAAGGGTATCTATCTATATGAGAAGTAATATTCACATTAATGAGGGTATCTACCTATATGAGAAGTAATATTCACATTAATGAAGGCTATCTACCTACATGGGAAGTAATATTCACATTAATGAAGGCTATCTACCTACATGGGAAGTAATATTCACATTAATGAAGATATCTCTATATATGGGAACATTAATTAAGATATCTATGATTATTAACTCCAAACTATCTACAACTATGGAAACATATATATATATATATATATATATATATATATATATTTTTACTAAGTCAAACATATTATAATTTTAACAAATTACTTTATTCAAATATGTGGGGTATTTTATTTATAAAAGTGGAGTAATTAAAAGACTTAATAGATTTAAATTAGGATAATTCCTAATTAATTATTGGCTGAACTCTCAAATGTCGCCAGCGAAGTCGCCAAGCTATCACGACATTCCGGAGCGCGGGTGCCCCAGGATCGGCGAAATAAAAATGAAATGTGGTTTATAGTTTTCAAGAAAAAACATGGGAATATCAGAGTCACCACTAACTTTTAGTGTGGTTAGACCACTTGATTACTACCCCATTAAGGATAGAGTGGGTCTACGTTACTAGAGCTGGAGTCAGGAGTTCAGTTACACGAGGGGAAGGTACGAGCACCTCCTACGTGCTCGTTCTTACGAACGGTACCTAACTAATTTGGAATTATCCCTAAGTTAATTTAAAAAGTCTTTCACATTGCTCCTCTATTTGTAGATTTACAAATATACATGCGATATAAATAAATAAGTGAATCATACAAAAATATATGTACTATATATATTCCCTCAGAATTGAAGGTACATGAAGTGCGAAAACTGATACCCTAACATTAAAATCATAGGGATGAAAATCAAGAAAATATTTAAGAAAATACACTCCCAAATTTTTAAATTGTATAGAAAATTTTTATAGGAAAATACAAGTATGGGAGGTTTTAATATATATTAATAGGATAAAAAGCTAAGAAATTAAACTACCATAGTATACATAATAATACTAATAACACATATCTACTAAAATATTACGAATATCAAAGTAAGTAATAAAATATCATAATATAATATATGTTAAAATATTAAAGATACTATAAAAAATAATACCATATATATTAGAATACTAAAAGAATATACACTAATAAGTAATACTAAATATAATCATAATAATAATAATATATAATATAAAACAAAATACTAAAAATAACATAATACTAAAATATACCAACATTCTTAATATAAACGTATAATCTAAAAATACTGAATCATACTTAGTATAGCAATATACTCATATACATCATATGACAATATAACAATATACATAAATACGTACAATAATGATAATAATAACTTACTTCTAATACTGGTAATGATAATAAGGATGTGATGCATACCATAATACTTATCTTAATATTAACACACAACACACATATGGAAGCGTTTATTAAGATTAAGGAAATAATTTGAACTTATGATCAAACCTTGGAAACCAATTAACTCTAAATTTAGCGGATGATTATACAAAGGTAAGCAAACGTAGAAATTATGGGAACAATTTAAAGCTGATACTAATGCGTAAATACTCAATATGACCACTAAATAGAAAATTAGGAAAATGGATCGAATCAAAAATTAATGTACAATCCTAAAAATTAATATGCTACATATGAAATAAACACTAAATATGAACAATAATAATAACCCCACATATGAACATTAATTATGACAAAAACCCTAAACGCAAAATAATCAACACATTTAAATATGTAAAAATAATTAAAACCCTAAATGAACTTAACTAAAGTAATCAATATCCTAAAATTAGGAAGTTTCCTAAACAAGATTAGCATGAAATCCTCTAAACATTGACAAATATGAACATCACATAAATATAAGAGAAAAACTTTTCACAACTAATAAACAATAATATTATATATAGTAACAAATAATATACAATAATATGTGATAGCAAAATGAAACAATAAACCATGATAAAATATAAATATGCATATGAAACTAAACAAAATAAGCAATGATAAATCACCATATCAGCCACATAATACACCATAGATATACATATATACGTAGTAACAATATAAAATAATAAACCATAATAAATATAAATATATACACAATAAAATCATGACAACAAGATTCAACCTTTGAACATTGAAATAAGCCCCCTAAAGAGAATCCTACAAAAAAGAAGACAAACGAATTAATATTTACGTTAATAATAATAATAGAAAAAACAAAACAAGACAAGAGGGTGATAAAAAATAAAAATAAAAAAATAAAAAATCATCACAGTGAAACAAAACAAACAGAGGCTTCGTGCATGTGTGTGCTGGCCGAAGGTGAGAACCTCTCCCGGTGGTGTGGCCAGTGCGTGGCCGTGAACAGCACCGGCAAGTGGGCAGTGGTGACTGGCAACGGCGGCGGAGTTGGGTGTCAGGTGTGGTGGTCTTCAGTTTTTGCAGAGGAGTAGAGGACGGCTAGTGCTCTGGAGCTGGAGGAGAATGGTCATTGTGGTGGAGGTTGCTAGAGGCGCTGGGCTTGGAGCAGATGGAACAGAGGGGGTAGCCGGCTGGTGTCTGTTTGGGTTGGTGGTTCGGCTAAACAGCCAGAAAGATGGCCGCAGGTTGCTGTTGTTGCAGCAGCCTGGAACAACGAGAGAGAGGCGGGAGGTTGCTGCAGTGATGGTGGCAGTAACGGGGAGCTGTGATAAGTGATGGTATGCTGAGGATGATGGGAAGGAGATGAAGGAGCAGAGGCTGCTTTGCAGCCGTGTGTGCGTGAGGAAGAGTGATGGAGAGAATGAGGGAGGTCAGGGAGGATGCGTGGGTGCGCAGCTCCCCCCCACCCCCCCCCCCCCCACCCACTTTTGGCTTGTGAGAATGAGCCTATAAATAGGCTCTGCCCCCAAAACCCTAAAGATCCTTTCCTTTTTGTTTTTTTTGTTTTTTTTCTTTTTATAATGATAAAAATAATAATTAAGACGACGACGACAACAACAACAACAACAATAATAATAATAATAATAATAATAATAATAATAATACTAATAAAAATGGTAATAGTAATAATAATAATAATAATAATAATAATGTTATTAACAATAATAATAATAATAATAATAATAATAATAATAATAATAATAATAATAATAATAATAATGATAATCAAAAATAATAGTAGTAAAAAAAATTAATAAATAATACAAATAATTATAAGAAAGTAATAATAAAATAAAGATAATAAAAATACTAATAATAATAGTGATAATAAAATAATAATAAAAATAATAATACAAATAATAATGAAAATAAGAATAGACCCCCTTATTCTATTTGGTTAGGGCAAAAATAGGTGTCTACACAGATGATTATTTGCCTATGAACTTAAATGCTTATTTAGCCTTTTTTGCTATTACCAAAATGGGGAGAAGTAGACAAGTATTTGTCATCGTTAAAAAAGGGGAGATTATTGATCTTATTGGTCATATCCTGTTTTGATTATGACAAATACTATGATATTTAATGGTGAATGAGTTTGTGTGCAGGACCAATAAGAAGTATCACATAGTGCACGCACATGGACTTGAAGAAAGACAAAGACCCTAAATATCGTTTTGTGTTGTAATTTATATTAATAATTTATTCGAGGGGTTTGTAATAGTAATTAGGGAAAATGGTTTGTAATAATAATTAATGTCTTACCAGTAAGGTAGAATGGATATAATGTCTTACCAACAAGGTAGGATGGGTAAGCTCAAGACCATAGATGGACTTTAGGGTCAATCGAATGACACCAGATTTTTTCGATGTCTTCAAAAAGATTTAGAAATGACCCTAAGACACCCATACATGCATATATATATATATATATATATATATATATATATATATATGAATGGTCATTTCAATAGGGTCTTTGCATGCTTTAAAAGAACCAAAATGCACCTAAGTGGCATTTTCGGTCGACCGTACTGCTCAAGTACAAATTCCCCTCGTCGATCGAATTGGTGCCGGGTCAATAGTTTGACCATGGCCCGGTTGATCAAACTTCACATTTCATTACCTACGGGGTGACTGAACCCTGACCAGGTCAAATGATTGACCATAGCTCGGTCGACTGAACTTATATAATTCATTTATACCTGGTCGACCGAACCCCCTAGGGAGTCAACTTTTTGACCACCTAGTCAATTGAGAGAAAAATGTACTCCAACGCTCTAGTAAACCGAGGGTCCTCGGGAGTTGTCCCAACAGTCTGATTGATCGAACTATTCAGTTCAAATCTTCACAGTCGACCGAATCGTGCTAACTCAGAAAAATCTCCTTGGACCTTGATGTCCGGTCGACCGACCGTGTAGTTCATTTTAGTCCCGATCGACCAAACCTCAGAAAATTGCCTCGGACATACTTGTCCGGTTGACCAACCCTGCAATTCATTTTTGGCCCGGTCAACCGAACTTGTCTTGGTCGACCAGTGCTCTTGGGTTGCCCCATATTTTTACCGCGGTTAACTTTTTAAAAACGGCGTTAATTAGGATTAAATTGGTTTAAAACAATATTAGTAATACCCTACATGTCCTATTGACTTTAATTTTTCCTATCTCTATATATAGGCCTTCATTTGCAAAAATTAGGAGGAAATTAAGAAAATAATTAGAAAAAATATCCTCTGAATCTCAAAAAGTCAAATTTTCATATCCTAGCTTTATACTCTCATTCTTTCTCATCCATATTGCAAATAACACTTAGTAAGAGTGCTCTTGGGTTCATCCCACCAAGCTTAAACTCTCTCTTGTTTGTATTATTGAGATTTATTTTTTTAAGAGAGTAAGCTTATAGTTTTTCTAGGGGACTTCGTAAATAAGCCTTTCGTAGAAAAACTTCTTAGAACTTCTGAGTTTTGCGTTTTCATTGCAAAAACTCAAGAGTTCATATTGTGTCTTGGTTGCAAAAATATTTTTCAAATCATTTTTCAAATATCCCTTGTGCTTATCCTTGAGAAATATTTTGAGATATTTGCTTGTATACTGAAGATCTTTGCTGCTATACCTTTTCATTGAGATCATCATTTTATCAAAAAGATCAAATAAATATTTTTACAAACCATTATTTAAATATCTCTTGTGGTTTTATTCACAAAAATATTGGTTGAGATATTTGAAGTGTGCTTGTGGTCTTTGCTTGTGCATTGTGATTGAATATATTGTGTGATACAAATATCATATCATTTGCACTCTCACGCACTAATTACATTGCTCATATAATCATTTGAGAGTAGACACTTAGACTACACTGAGTTTATCAAATCCTATCTTTTAGTAGAATATTGATTATACTACGTGTAACTGGGTACATATCTGCTTTACATGAAAACACAATCACTATACCATTTGAATTGACAAATTACTGTTGTATTTCCATGCATGACCTGAGGGGGTGGTAATCCAGGCCAATAAGGATTGTGTAGGTTGAGGTTAGCCCTGTGTTTATTGACCTGACTGTAAAGGTTAAGATCAGCCCTGTGCTAATTGACTTGATTGTTTAGATGCTGCTTCACCCATTAAGTGAGCCTATAGTGGCAATCCTTGTGCTTGTTAGCCAAGGCGGGGACGTAAGCAATTTGGCCGAACCTCGATAACATTTATGGGTGTCATCTCCTTTACTACTTTATTGTGCATGCTTGATTAAATTTCCATTGCAATCTAAATTCCATTGTACATTTGCATTGATTCATTTTGCATGCACTAGATTGACCTTAGGCTTGTGTAATACCATTGATTAGTGGATTGACCTAACGGATAAAATTTTTAAATACCAATTCATCCCTCCCTCTTAGGATTGCACCAAAACTAATAGTAATATGTGGTATAGAGAGAGACATTAACTACTCAGTGGAAAATAAGCAGTTAAAATCATGCATATAAGCATAACCTCACCTTTTAGTGGTTTAGTTTATCCAAAAATGTTGTTGTAATCAAATTCCCCTTACCTTAAACTTGAAACAAAACTATGTACGAAAATGGTCCAAACTAATAACCCAAGATCCTCGAAACCTAAAAACCACAAAACATAATCATACTATAATGTTGACTACTATCCAAATATTCAATCAAAATCGAAATTAGATCCTTTCCTCGATTTTTGGGAAAACCTAAAAATCCTCAAAATGATGATCTGATCCACTAAAGTTGTAGAACTTCCTTCTCTAATCCACGCACGCACTTCCGTTTTTAAAAACAGATGATGAACGGCAAAGGATCTTAGAAAAAGTGAGAGAGCTCATTAGTCTCGAGAGAGAGAGTGTGTGTTCTTTATGTTTCTTAGCCCCAAAGCAACCCCAAAAGGACCTTTAAAGCGCCTTTGATTGAGTCAAACTTGTCAACAAAGCGGCTATCTCATCAACGAGGCTGCCGACATACTTGTCAACGAAGCCCTACCCTCGTCCACAAGGCATATCTGGATATTTCCTGACCCTAATTTCATCAACGAGGCTCTGAATTTTGTCGACGAGACTCTGAAGGACTTCGTCGACAAACCCAACTTATACGAGTTTGGGTCTCTACAATGATCGTCAAAAGAAACAAATATAAAAGCTATTTTAAAAAAATAAATACATACCAAATAAAAATATATCTGAATAGAACAAAATAGATGATCAAATAAGTAACTAGAGAATGATGAAATGGATCCATATGAAGCACTCCTAGGTCTCCCCATCATCATGATCATCATCATCCTCACCGCTCAACTCCATCTGGTCATCCTTACCAATGTCCTCGTCATTCATCTCTCACAACCACTCATTGAGGATATGGAAGTTAGCTAGTACCTCGGACTGGAACTCGGTTAACTTGCAGTAAAGGGAGTCAAGTCTAGCCTGTGATGAAGACACCTGCTCAGTCATGGAGACTCGGAACTCCTAAAACGAGGCAGAGAGATTAGTGATAGCTGCCATGATCTCAACGCTAAATGGTACATGAGGCAACTCCTATGGGACCTCTTGAGCTCCTGGGTCTCTCTCATGTGCAGTGGGCAACCACATGTTCCCAATGAGCTCGTAACCCATCAAATTTAAAGTGGTGGAGTTGAAGAAGTCAGAGGGTTAGACCTTCTTGATGGTGGCAAGTGGTGACCTATTCAGCCTTTCCCTAACAAATATCCTAGATAGAATCCCACCTTAGGGCAAAATGATCCTCTTTCCAACGGTTTTTATGAACATCAACCGTAGGATCAACCTAAGAAGGTCTAGCTTCTTTCTATTAAAGAGGCACCACATCACGAAGAAATCCAAATAGGATACATGGTCCCTCAATCTTGACTTAGACAAGGTGTTGTAGGAAATTAGGTGGTGTACCACCTTTGCCTCTAGAGTCAAGGATCTATAACTAGTAGTGTGGGTCAGATCAGCTACTAGATTCATCATGACTAAATTAACAAATGTACTCACAATGAAGTTGTGCTTGACTATCCAAGTGGAGGAAGAATCGGGGCAGATGAAGTCACCATGTTGGATCTCAAAAGTATCTGCCAAGTAGGCATTGTCAAAGTGGAGATCCGTCTAGAGCACCCTGGAGTAGAAGCCCTGCCCATCTTGAGCAATATTGGCATAAAAGAGCCAAATGAGCAGCAGGTACATCCCTTTGGGCTGAAAGGCTATAAACTTATACCATCCTTGATATCGAAACATGTCTAGAACATTATTGAAGTGAGTTTGCATGAATTCGATATCAATGATTTTTCCCAGATGGGGTCTCTGAGGTGAAAGATTTTCTTGTATTTGATTTGGCGAACGGGTGTGGGAAACCACTGGTCTAACGGAACACCTATGGCAACATGTCTCTTTTCCCTTGCCATAGAAATTTCAAAGAAAACTGGGCTAGAAAGAGAGGAAAACAAAGGAAGCACTCAAAGAAATGGGAGAAAATGAGCTGAAATTCGAGGAGAAATTTGTATATCAGCGCGGTTCGGGCGCTTGAGCATAAGTTCGGTTGCCTGAACAGCTTTAAGTACGAGAGCCCATTGAGTCTTTTTGGCAGCCCGAACACAAGTTTGGTCGGTTGAATTTGAGGCGCCATTTTGTATTTTTGAGGGTCGGCTGCGTGAATTAAGTTTGAACAATCGTAACCGGTCGCCCAAAGGTCTTCGTTCGGTTGCCTGAATATAAGTTCGAGGACTTGAAGATGTTCGGCAACCCGAGAAGATTTAAACATGAAAATTCAACCGCACAAAGTCTAGTCAACTGCTTGGTAAAACTTCAAGTTTGGTCGGCCTAAGTGCAAATGCATTATTTGGTTCAGTCGCCTAAGCTTGGTCTACTTGTTTTTATTTAACTGGATTTTCAAAGCTAAAGACCATATGACTTATCTATGAGATTTAGGGTGTTGATAGGGCTTCAAGATGAGTTTAGGACAAGATTTTTTATTTCAATTTCTAAACCTCAAATTTGTACATTGGACAAGGTATGCTTAACGATAGATGTTCGTATTTAAGTGAGAGTTAAGAATTTTGAACTTTAAACACAAGGCAATCATGCCGTGTCCATTTGGAAGTGGTTTTCTATTCAAACATCCAATGATTTATATTCTAACCAACAAGTATATTCATTTAGTCCAGATTGGTTTTGTAATTGAATTCACAGATTGGCTTGATTCTTGAAAATACTTCGTCTACAATATTTTGAATGGTGGGTAAACAAAGATCTTACATTTATCAGCCCCAAGCCACTTTCTAACCCCTTAGAGAATGCTACCCCCTACAGCTAATCCTAACTACTAAGGAAGAGCTATGTGATCATGTAATTCCTGTGTGAGTAAGCTCTTCCTTAACTTTCAAGGGGTTTTCTTTCTTAACAACCCATACCATTTTTCTTCCTTTTATTTTCGATGGGTTAGGGGTTGGTGATTTCTTAATTTTCCATACCTGTTTGGGCTTCACACCTTTTCTTTTAAAAGGGCAATCAAATTTTGTGTGCCCCTTCTTTTTACATAAGATACATGTGGCATGAATGTATGGTCCAAACGAGGTACTAGCATAATATTTTAATTCTTTTACAAAATACCCAATGTATAGGTTTTTTCTTTTCTTATTTTCAATTCCATTATAACCTATACCTTCCTTATCTAAGGTCATTTTTTGTGTACCTAGTAATTTTTCAAAGTTTTCCTTACCTCTAGTGAACGTGTAGATGATCTTAGATTGTTCTTCTATTTTCTTCTCTAGATCTTGAGTTTTTGAGTTTTCCAAATCTTTGCAAGCATTCTGAAGTTTCAAAAGTTCTTTAGACAAGTTGTTTGCTTTACTTTCAAGATCTGAAATCAAGTGGTTCTTTTCATCATCATTAGAAGCTTTAGGTTTCAAGCCCTCCAATTCCTTTTCTAATGATACATTCTTGCTCTCCAATCTTTTAATTTTCAAATTATTTTCTATTTTAGCAAGAATTTTTGAGTCACATTTTTTAATGCATGCATCATACTTGTTTTTCAGCATAGAGTACTTCTTATTTGATTTTACAAGTAGCTTATGAGTCCTCATGTATTCAATCTGCAGTTCCTTATAAGATGGCATGCTTTCACTATCTCTACTATCATATGATTCATAATCAGATACAACATTCAATTCAGCACATGAATCATGTTCATATTTAACTACTAAGACAGAAGGAACTGAGATAACCTCGTCATTAGTCAAAGCCACAAAACACTAGTTACCTTCCTTGAGATCAGTGGAGCCTGAGTTGTATGGAGAGATGTCCTCCTTTTGCATGGACGCATCGTATCTCCACTCAATTTCATCCCAAATCTTCTTAGCACTACTACACGCTATAACCTCACATAAAACATTAGAATCCAAAGCATGCAGTAAGGTATTCATGGCATCAAAATTTATCTGTACTAAATTCCTATCATGATCATTCATTTCACACTCAGATTTAAGAACATCAATACACCCAATAGATTTCATAGGCACAAAATCACCCTGATCAATGACTTTCCAAAGTTTCCAATTCAAAATTTTCACATACACAGTTATTTCGAATTTCCCTATAGCATAATCATTACCACAGAATACAAGTGGGTGTGTGACCAGTCTTCCCTCACATGAAAGGGATGCACTAATACGAGCCATCATGATCTTTTAACTAAATAACATCTAAGTTTAAGTTACGAGACTTTGATACCAATTGTTAGCTTTGGTGCAATCCCAAGAGGGGGGGGTGAATTGGGTATTTAAATTTTATCACCTAGGCTAAACCAAATTAACAGTGTTACTTAACCTTGGGTATGTTTATGCAAATGTAAACCTAATCATTCACAATATAACATACACGTGCAGTAAATAAATTATGGAAATGTAAAGAATGCACACGATATGTTATCGGAGTTCGGTCAACTGTGCCTACGTCCCTGCCTTGGCCACACCAGCACAAGGATTACCACTATAATGCTCACTTAAATGGGTGGAGCAACTCCTAATACAACCACGTCAATTCAAGGGGCTGATCTCAACCGACACGCCTTAACAGGATGGCACACATAGCTTTCCTAACCAGGTCTAAACCAATCTGGGACTATTCCATAGGGCTAGTCTCCCCCTTCAGGTCTGTGCCTGGAATACAACCAATGTGTATAAAGTGTGTACACGACAATTCACTTCTAAACAAGCAGATGTATGTACCAGTATAGCTCAATTAATAATGCAAACACAAATGATATGTAAATATGTTTAGTGCTCTAATGTGTGCTAAACACTCAGTCATGTATAAGCTTTCAATTCAGATTTAGAGTGTATACCCAAGCAATATTCAAAACACACTACGTGAATAATACAATATCAGATCAGGGTTTCAAAATATGCTAAGCAAGTTCAAACAAACAAACTCAATACAATATTCTAATATTCAAAGCACACTAGAGTTGTTTGAAGCACTAGCTATTGAAAAAAAGTTTTGCACACAAAATCTAGGTTTAGGTATCTTGCAACAATAATGCAAAAACCGCAACCCTCAAAGTTTTTCCACACTAAATTTATCAAATGAAATTAGTGGAAAAACCTTAATACTAAACTCTCACAGAAAATCAATCAAACAATAATGTAACTGAGACTTTTAGCTACATAGATTAAGCACAATACCCTTAGAAAATACTCACAATGCTTCGAGAAATCAAGAATGAGGAGTATGTGAGTGTTTGGAAGTATTATTTGGCTAATAAGGATTTTGGGTGTTGAGAGAATTTTTGTCTAATCAAGTTGGCTAATCCTTGCTAATTAAGACAAATGAATGAGTATATATAGGCAAGGAGGAATTTTTAATTGTTGGGGACAAAGTGTGTATAATTAAATTTGTTTAAAGGACCATTAAGAATATTAACCCTTTTTACCCCATTTAAAAATTCAGTAAAAATATTTTAACCCGCGAGGTTCGGTCGCTCAACTAGAGGTTCGGGTGCTCGAACAGACACAGTCAAAAATTTAACTTTTATAGGTTCGAGTGCCTGAAAAGAGAGTTAGTTGGCCGAAACAAAGTCAGTAGCATTTGTTGAATAGTTCGGGTGCCCAGCTCATAGTTTGGTTAACCGAATTAGGTAGTTTGGTCGCTCGAGCCTAATTTTGAACGTAAACTTTCGGTCGCCTGAGTAGATGAAAAGTGCCCTGATAGGCTTTCAGGTGCTCGAGGAAGGTACGTTCAAAATAGGTTCAGGTGCCCGAAGACCAAATCAACATATTGACTAGTTTGGTTGCCCGAGCCGCTTTACACAGCATAGATTCGGTCGCCCGAACCCTCTCAAATTTTCCTATTAAGTTCAGTTTAGCTTAAATTTGATTCCCCTGATGTAAAGAGTGATATTGGGGACTTTTTGTGCATTTGTTTAGGAACTTAAGAATTTTCTATCCTACCGAAAAAATCTAGCATTGGTCAACTCCCTAAGGTCTTTCTAAGGTTTGTGTAGGTACCTAAAGTTCAACTAGGGTCTGTTATGATCATATCTACTTACCATGTATGATGCAAATTATTACAAGCCATACACGTGCACAGTTCATAATAAATTACATCTCATAATTAATAAATAATCAAATGAATACAAATTATAACACATAGATCTTCATTCTTTGGCACGAACACCGCATGCCATCATGATATGTCTTTTAGTTATGAAGCGTGCACAAGGTGAACCTGCATGCAATTCTCAGTACAATCATTAGTACCAAGAGTATTTGTCATAATCAAAACTGGATGTGATCTATCAGGTCAATAGTCACTATTGACCCATTATTAGTGACGGATTTGAGAACTATCACTAATACTTCCATTTTTTAATAATAATAATAAAATTTTAGTTTAGAGTATTAGTGACGAATTTTTAGATTTATCACTATTGACCCTTTTTTAATGACGAATTTGAGAACTGTCACTAATACTTCTTCTTTTAAAAAAAAAAAAAATTTAGTTTAGAGTATTAGTGATGAATTTCTAAATTCGTCACTATTGGGCTATTATTAGTGATGGATTTGAGAACCGTCACTAATACTTTCCTTTTATTTAAAAAAAAAATAAAATTACTGCACACTTCCCCAATCCCCTCATTTTCCCTCCTTTCCATTTTCTCCTTCCTTCCTCCACTCCCCATCCTCTCTCTGTCGTAGCGTTGTTCGCGATCTCCCGTTGCAGTTGCCCCTTGCCGTCATCCCTCGCCTCGCCGTTGTCCTTTGCAGCTCCAGCCCCTCTCCTTTGGTCCATTTTCTCCTTCCCTCCTCCACTCTCCAACCTCTCTTCGTCGCAGTGTGGTTCAAGGTCTCCCGTCGCCGTCGCCCATTGCCGTTGGCCATCGCCATCGCCCGCCGCCCCTCCTTTCCATGGTCATCTGCTTCATGGTGATGCTTCAGCAAAAGCTACTTTGTATAGGGACAAAGCAGATTTCTCTGATTCAATCACTAATTGGACAAACAGAAGAGGCCTGGGGAAGTACTGAAGAACAGCTTTATGCTATTGAGACGCGGGGAAGTTGCAAATTTTGATCTGAAGAGGGTATTTTTTGAATATGAAGCTTCAGGTCTTGTTGGTTTATGGAAAATGGTTTTATTTTTTTTATTTTTGGTTTTCTTGAATAACTATAAAGATACCTCGTGTTGCTTTCTACTTTTCCAATATAAATGTTTAAAAACTGAAAAATAAAGAGATTTTTTTTATAATTATTTTTAAAAATTGATATTGAAATTTTTGTAATTTGTTGCAGTTGGTCTCATCTTTACTATCAAGAAAACCTTTGCAAAAGCTTAGGAAAATTCTTGTTAATGTAACCTTAGGCTCTCTCAAAAGCTTTAACAGAAGATGAGCTGGTGTATCTTAGAGCTCAGTTCAGGCTATTGGAACCAAGTGGAGATGGGCACGTCTCTCTAGATAATTTTAGAATGGTTATTCCATTATTTATCATTTATTTGGAAATTTCAATTTTCTGAATCAATTTAAGCATTTAAGCACATAATCATTTAATGTGAATGCATAACAAAAAGTAATATATATATATATATATATATATATATATATATATTCAGTTTGTTTCTTTTAATTTCTATTTCCTGCATTATTGAATGGTCAAATAACATACTCTGCATGCTCTTGTTGAAAATGCAACAGATGCCATGAAGGAGTCAAGGGTTCTTGATATTCTAATCATGGTAAGGCATCTGATTTATGGGGCATAGAATTGTATCTAATATTTTCACCACTATTCTGTGTTCATCATCACTGGACAATGTAGTTTTTGCATGCATTATATTAAATATTAAATACTGGCCTTTTACTTGTTAAACTGGTGTAAATTATTGTTATTATTATTATTATTAGTTTAAGTTAGCACATATGGGAAACCAGTGTATTTGGTTGGTTTAGAGACAGTCTTGAGAAATGTATGTGATCACTACCAGAATACAGATCACTTATATAATTTCTAATCAGTTTTTATTTCCCCCATGATTCAAATATTTTTCCGTAATAATTTAATGAATAAATATTAATTCTTTAATTTTCTATATTGATCTTATTTCATATGGAACCTCTTTCATACAGAAGCATGGACTTCGAAGAGTTCTGTGCCGCTGCAATCAGCACGCCTCCACTGGAGGCCCTTGAAAGGTGGGAGCAAATAGCATCTGCAGGTTTTGAGCATTTTGAGCAGGAGGGTAACCGAGTGGTCTCAGTCGAGGAATTGACAAGGGTATTACATCTATTTTCTTGATATTTTTTTTTATTTGTTCTTCTTTTTCATTACCATTTTATTTTTATTTTTTTTTCTCTAGCTTATGCATCTGCCTGTGTTTGTGTTTTCATTACCATTTTTATTTTTATTTTGAAAACAGATGCTTTACTCTCTACTTATACATTCCTTTTCTATCAATGAATTTATTTGTTATAGAAATTTTGGGGGGTGGGGGGAGAGTATGCTTAACTTTCAATTCAGATTCATAAAAAAAAATGCTAGTACACGACTTTCACACCCTATTTATAAGAATGCGTAGATTACAAGAATTATGCAAAGCCCTAAAGATACATGAAGTTACAACTTGCAAATGAACCCTTAAAACAAACATTTTCAAAAAAATCCTCAAATATACATAATCCTACATTTAATTAAGCTAACCACACGTAATTCCTTGATTCAATTTTTTTGAATCAATCTCCATAAAGGGCCATGGTTCAGCTTCTTGTCCTACATGTTGTTAATGCCACTTTCTTTTGTTAGAATGAATTGGCCTAACTAAATTCACTCGGTGAATCCTTGATTGATGTAGGTTTAAAAGAAACTGACTCATGATGATTTTTCCTGCTTTCTTCCGTTACGGTGGGAACAAATTAAGATGGTCAAGAATTTAATGATGAAGTTCAATTATGGTTGCAGAATTCAGTTTCTGAATTGAGGCAAATGTTGAGAATCTCTCCAAGTGTTTAGAGGAGCCATTTGATCAGTTTACTGTGGATAAAGTTATGAACATAAGGATGCAAGTCATCAATTTATCTGTCATCGTTGATTCTCTTTGTAAGAAAATGTCGGTATGGCTATGAAAAATTTTGAATCTTTTATTTATTTATTTATTTATGCATTTGAAATTCACGTGCCTAAATAACAACATGCAGGTATGAATGCATTGAGAATGATTTATTAGGGTCTCTCTAGCTTGGTACTTACAATATAGCTCCTTACAAATCAAAGGGTATTGAGAGGGCATCAGAACTGTCTGCTGTGGGAGCACCAAAGCCAATGATATTGATAAATGTGTACCATCAGATTCTAGAATATATGGTAAAGTGGATGCCAAAAGTGAGGGTTTATTAATAAATAAATGGAGGTGCCGCCCTCTTTTACCAAAAAAAAAAATTTGGTAAAGTGGATTAAAATGTTTTTATATGTTGGCCCTATTTGGTATCTAATTGATAATTCTTGAAACTTGCACAAATGGTTTGGAAAAAAGATATGAGCTTAAAATAGAAATAACCTGGAGACAGAACCACAAATATCTAGCAAAAAAATTGGGCTATTTGGAAAAATTATTTCCAGAGAAATAGATGGACAATCATCTTTGCATACAAGGAAGTTGAGGCCCTAACATGAAAATCAAAACACCGTTGAGATGGGAGCTTATGATGGGGCATATAGTTAAAAAAATGGTGTTAGCGAGTGAATTCATATTGTGTGAAACAATAGAAAATAGGAGAAAAGAAATTCTCAATTCCATTAATTATTATGGTATTAAATGTTCTTGTGGTAATAGATATAAATGCATTCATTTGGAATCAGACAATATTTGACTGATCTAGATGATATTTCTGTTTGTATTGATGGTGCAAATTCTCATCAGAGGAACACAAAATAAATTTGATCTGCATAGAATGCAAAATGCAGCCTGTAGGTATATCTTTAATGAATATAATGCTTCCTGTCTCATATCTTCTGATATTCTCTTGTTTGACATAATAAAAATAGAACAAAGAACAATTTTTATCTGCATCCATCTTAATCTCTTACCCAACTTTTTACCATACTGTGTGTCAGTCTTTGCTGTATCTCCTCTGATATACAGGGGCAAATTGTCCAGGTTTTTTGTGGCTACATAGCCATGGATTTGAACATAATATCTTTGTCCTTCTAACTTTTGAGCATCCACTTATCATCCATTGTGTTACCATCAACTGTGTCTAAACATGTTGGTAATTACAGAAACATGAGATGCAAAGGATATTGAATTTATTGCGACTTTCTATATCATGATGAATTCCTCATTAAATAAGGTGATATTGAGTTCATGCGATTGGAGTCTTTTTATTTTTCACATTTGCATTTTTGTGAATCTTTTGCTTCTTCTCATCCATTGTTGTTTGTAATCAAGTTTGCTTGGTGTCTTCCAGTGATTACATATATTTAAGAAACTGATAGTTCAACTAAGATGATTTGTGCCTCCCTAAACCCTGTCCCCTTCTCCCTAGAAAAAGGTTGTACTAATGCTCAATCATCTATTATTGTTGTATCTTCCGCATGATCATGCATTGATTGAATGGAAATAAGTTATTTGAAATCTTGAACCCTCATAATACCATACATTAGGTTTAAGATGTCCATTCAGCCCACCCACTCCTTTTTCTATTGTTTTTCCCTCCAAAAATGAAATTTAGTTACACTAAAAGGGTAAATTTTTAGAATTAAAACACAACCATGTGGAGATCCTTGTTCATGTCGTAGTAGATTGGAGTCCACATCTATTTTCTAGTGTCAACATGTCTGTTTTTGCATGGCTCCACTTGATGTTTTTTTTTTTCATCTTACCGAAATGAATTTCGTCATGTTTTGATTGGTATCGCCTTTAAACTTTTCGTGAATGCTATAATTTCTAATTTGGTCCTCTTCTCAAAAGGTTAGTTGCCCTTTGCAATGTTCTTAGTTCATCTATGCTTACCTGAAGGGTGCTGCCCAAAAAGAAAAAGAAAAAAAAACACTTAAAAGGGTGTCCTTTTTTAAAAAATAAGAGTGATGAATTTATTTTAATTATCCTTAAAATAAAAAAATAAAAAATAAAAAATTATTTTTGCACAAATAAAAAAAGTCATAAATATTTGCCCTATGTATACCAACTTGAAATTCTGATTTTTATTTAAATCTATATGAATTTAAATAAAAATAATAAATAGTTATCTTAAAATTAATTTGAATTTAAGTAAATTTAAATTTGACAATTTTTTTGAAAAAAAAAATTATATTTCGAAACAAGAACTTTAGGGTTAGGATTTAAATTTGTCTAAATATAAACCGTACTCAATATTTATTTTTATTTTGTCCAAAGATATCATTACATGCTTGTGTTGAACGCCAACTGCATGGCTGATGCAGTATATTGTGAATTGCATGCTGGTAGTGCATTTAGGTTGTTGCATGTTTGAAATATTTTATTTTGTGAAAACACCCATGTTTTAGGTGCAGGTTTTATGGGAAAATATCCAATTTACAGAAGGCATGCCATCAAAATTTTGTTAAAATTTTCCTAAAAAAAAAAAAAACTATGTATAAAGATAATTATAATAAAATGAATGTTAAAATATTTTTGAAAGGATGAGTAAAAGTTAAATGAAAAGTCATTTCATTAAATCCTAAATTTGCATCTATTAACATACATGACATATCATTTGCTTTTAACTATGGATAAGCATTATCATTCGTCCACTACCAAGGATATTTCTGTTTTGAGAACGAGTTAAAGTGTTTACGTGTGTGGTTTGATGTATGCAACTATATATATTCATACGTACGTCATTCACATTCATTTTAGTTATTTGATTAGGATTGAAAATTATTGTACGACGCATTCTCTATATTTTTATTCCTGATTATATTGAGCATCGGCTCTCCATTCTACTCTCCATTTGTATACTAATGTGTTTTTATGATTCTTAATTTGTAGGATTCATGACTGTTATAACATCAGCACGATGTCATGCATGCACTACAGCCGTCGTATGCAACTTTTGATTATTTCTTTGTAATTTTTATTGTTATTTGAACAAATGGAATTTATGTATTTTAATTTGAATTTGTATAATGTATTTGTATTTGAATTTTAAATGTTTTTTAATTCTTTTTGTTATCTGAATAGATGTAATTTCTTTATTTTAATTGAATTTGCATTTGAATTCGAAATTTTGAATAATTTATGAATTTTGTAGTAATTATGATTTCAAGTTATGTATGCGAAAATGTCATCACATATTTTTACAAGAATTGATGATTAAAAAAATTAGTATTAAATTTCTTTTTAAAAATTTTTAATTATTAGTGAAAGATTCAAATTCGTCACTAATAGTAGGGTATTAGTGACGAATTACAAATTCGTCACTAATAGTACAGTATTAGTGAAGGATTCAAAATCGTCACTAATAGTAGAGTCTTAGTAATGGTTTTAGAATTCGTCACTAATACCCAACTATTAGTGACGAATTTTAATCTTTCACTAATACCCTAGTATTAGTGACGAATTACAAATTCGTCACTATTACCCTACTATTAGTGACAAATTTGAGTTGAGCCGTTCTAGAATTTATAGTGATGGTATTAGGGTTTTAGTGACGGTTATGATCCATCACTAATACTCCATTATTAGTGACAAAATATTTAATTCGTCACTAAAAGTTAGTAGTAACGGTACATATAGTAACTATTTTAAAACCGTCACTAATACCTTGATTTTTTGTAGTGGATAGATACGACAAAGGGGGGGACGTCATAGTGAGGAAGAGGACGAGGTCGAGGATCTCGTGGAAGAAATTATGAAAATTTTGACTCTAGAGAAGGTGGTAGAAGCAGAAGTGGTCCCACTCGAGAAGGACGCAATCAACAGAACTATATCTCACGAGGTAGAGGACAAGGAAGGAGATGGGGATACAATAATCGTCTGAATGTATACAAGAGAAATGTTTAGTGCTACAACTGTCACAAGTACAAACACTACAACAATGAGTGCAAAGGTAATCCCTAAAATCACAAAGTAATTGAAAATTCTAACTTTGTAGAAAAGGAGAAAGCCGAAGGAGACACGTTGATGTTGATGGCACACAATTCAACCCATCAGGACCAAAACGTTTGGTAACTTGACTCTGAAGCCAACAATCACATGACTAGTAGAAAGAACCTATTTAATGAACTTGATGAGAAAGTTCAGGGAGAGATATCATTTGGTTATCTCTTTAAAGTCCTAGTTTGAGGAAGGGGAAATGTCCTAATCAAGAGGAAGGATTGAGACCATGCTTTTATCTCCAACGTGTACTATATTCTAGCCATGAAGACTAATATATTGAGTCTCAGACATCTTGTGGAGAAAGGCTACCGAATTAGCCTTATAGATAAGCAGATGATGACAACAGACGCTCAAGATAAGCTCGTTACTCGAGTAAAAATAGCAAAGAATCGAATGTTTTCGCTCACTATTCAACATGATACACCAAGGTGTTTGAACGCTATCATCAAAGATAAAGACTGGCTATGGCATCTCAGGTTCAGACATCTAAACTTTGAAAGTTTGAAACTATTGGGAAGCAAGAAGATGGTGAAAGGCTTACCCAACATCCACCACCCAAATATGATATGTGAAAGCTATGTTTTGAGCAAGCAACACAGAAATAGCTTTGGAAAGCAAGCCGACTGGAGATCTATCATGCCGCTCCAACTAGTACACACAGACGTGTGTGGTCCATTGAGGTCGTTTTCAAATGGATAGAACCGATACTTCCTCACCTTCATTGATGATTACGGTAGGAATACTTGGGTCTACTTCCTGAAAAAGAAGTCAAAGGTGTTCGACAAGTTCAAAGAATTCAAAGCCCTTATGGAGAAATAAAGTAGCTATCGCATCAAGTCACTCCGATCAGACCAAGGAGGAGAGTACAAGGAAGAAGCTTTCCTGGAATTCCTTAGGCAAAAAGAGATTCAAAACTAGTTCACACTGACCTACACTCTCCAATTGAATGGTGTAGCTGAGAGAAAGAAACACACAATCCTTAACATGGTCAGGAGCATGTTAAAGGATAAGAATGTGCCCAAAAGTTTTTTGGCAAAAGCAGTATCATATGTAATTTATCTGCTTAATAGGTGTCCTACGAAGAGTCTTAATATAAAGATGCCACATGAAGCATGGAGTACTAACAAGCCCAGTGTGAGTCATCTTAGAGTGTTTGGCTCCATAGCCTACACCAAGATCCCAGAAGCAAGAATGACAAAGTTGGAAGACAAAGGAGAAAAAATGTATCCTTGTTGGATATGGCAACCGCACCATGGGATATTGATTATACAATCCCATCAACAAGAAAGTTATTCATAGTAGGGATGCCATTTCTTTTTTAAAAAAAGAATATGAATCCTGAAAGTGGGACCAGGCTAAATCTTTCAAATATGCGAAATTAAAACTTGAAGGAGAAGAACCCACACAAACAAGAGAAGTGGCTATCAACTCACAAGTTCCTGAGCTACAAACACCTCCACATGGTTTACCATAAAGGAATGAATCTCCATCACCAATTTAGCATGAAATCTTAGACATGAGGCCTAGAGGAGCCCGTAATCTAACTAATCTATATGAAACTACAGAACCTATAAAACAGTATTTTACTCTATACTGTCTGTTATTGACCAGTGACCTAGTTAGCTTTAAGGAGGCTAATAAAGAAGAAAAATGGAGAAAAGCGATGGATGAGGAGATTCAATCCATCGAGAAGAACAAGACTTGGGAGCTAACAAATCTCTCGAAAGGACGCAAAACTATTGGTGTGAAATGGGTCTACAAGACCAAGAAGAACGCTCAAGGAGAAATTCAGAGATACAAAGTAAGACTTGTTGCCAAGGGCTACAGGCAAAAAGAAGAGATTATGGAGAAATCTTTGCCCCGATTGTCAGGCTTGAAAGTATTAGATTACTAATTTCACTATCAGCACAAAATGGATGGAAAATTTACTAGCTAGACGTGAAATTGGCCTTTTTGAATGGTTTTTTGGAAGAAGATATCTATATTGATAAGCCACCTGAATATGTAAAGAAGGGCAAAAAAGATAAAGTGTACAAACTAAATAAAGCACTCTACGGTTTAAAGCAGGCACCTCGCACGTGGAACATGAGAATTGATGACTATTTCTAGAATAATGGATTTAAGAAGTGTCCCTACGAGCATGCACTATACATGAAGATGGATACAGACGAAAGCATGTTAATTCTGGATGTTTGCGGCTTTTAAAAGGAGCATGGTCAAAGAGTTTGAAATGATGGATATTGGTTAGATGACTCATTTCCTTGGCATAGAAGTCGTGTAAAGCGAAAAGGGAATCTTCATCTCTCAGAGCCACTATGCAAAAGAAGTACTGAAGAAGTTTGGGATGAACAAATTCAACCGTGTGACAACTCCGATTGAAACGAGATTGGAGTTGAGAAAGAATAAGTAAGGAAATGTTGACCCCACATATTTCAAGAGTTTAGTTAGAAGCTTGAGGTATTTGACGTGCACCAGACCAAACATACTCTATGGAGTTGGACTTGTCAGCAGGTACATGAAGACTCCTGACCAGTCACATCTGAATGCAGTGAAGAGGATACTCTGTTATGTCAAGGGTACCATCACTGATGGTATGTTTTATTCATCAAGAGGTGATTGCAAACTTATCAGCTATTCAGATAGCGATTGCGGAAGAGATATTGATGAAGGAAAAAACACGACTGAATTCACATTTTTAATGAAAGATACAGTGATTACATGGTCATCAAATTAGCAAACTATTGTAACATTGTCATTATGTGAAGTTGAGTATGTTGCTGCTAGGCCTGGCAAAATGGGCGGGCGAGTCGGGTTTAGGCGGGTCACTAACAGGTCGGCTCATAAACGGATCGATGTTAAACGGATCACACACATGCCAACCCTAACCCGCCCATTTAATAAACGGGCGGGTAACGGGTCACCCGTTTAAAAAAATATTTTTTTTTATTTTAAAATTTTTATATAAAATGACATTTTAAAAAAAAAAACTGCATTTTATTTATTAATTTCTAAATAAAAAGAACATAAAATGTAAAAAAAACAATACATCCCTTTAATGAATACAATTTTTAAAAAATGTAAAATCAAAAAAAAAAAAACACACACACCTCTAAAAATATTAAATATGCATAATACATGCATAAAATATTTATATATAAATCTAAATTTAAATGAGTCCCATAATATTTACATACAGAGCTAAATGTAAAATATTTAATAAGTTCATTCATCATTCATATTTTTTAAATTCATGCATTATGCATAACACATGAATCAAATATTCAAGTCCCACAAGCAAAACATAATCTTAAAAAATATAACAATTAAATATTTAGAAACAAAACCAAATTTAAATGAGTTCCATAAAAATTCATAAGATTACAATTTTCAAAAGATAACAAAAAAACTTAATTAGCCATGATTGTTTGTAGAAGTTTCTCCCAAATCATTAATCAAAAGATTTTCAAATTTGACTTTTAATTGTTTAGCTTCTTCTCTTTCTTCACTTGGATCCACTGTAATGACAAAATAAATAGATAACAAATAAGAAACAATAACAATTGACAAAGGATATGAAAGTAATAAAAGAAAAATTGGATCCAAACTAATTTCCTAACAAAGAAAAATTGTTAAGACTCCGAAAAATAGTAAAATAAACAAAATAATGAAAATATTTATACAACAAACACAAATCTGTTATTGGGTGTGTGTGTGTGTGTGTGACAACAAATTATTCTTTTATTTTCTGTAGTGGAAACACAAGAAACATCATTATAAAGATTTCTTTTGTTATTACTTGATTTTCATTCAACTTAGCTTCTAAACATGGTAGGGATCCTTCTTGTTTTCTTAAATTATTTTATTTATCTACTATTTATTTATGTACTATTTATTCATCACAAATCCATCATGGCATCATCCATGAAACCCAACAAGCCAGTAACTCAGTAAGGCAGTAACAGAGAACCTAAAAAATAAAAAAATCACAACTCACCTCTGCAACTCACCTCTGGAGTCAAGTGGTCTGTCCATTTGTGGAGCTAGGGATGACTGACAGTCGCTGTGGTCCTTCGAGCCTGGAGGAGACCTGGAGATGACGACTCGAGCCACACACAGCACCGGTAGGTCCGACAAGTAGTAGCGCACCAGAGGAGAGTAGAGGAGACTCAAGAGAGGATAGGTCGGGGCCGTTCGGCACGTTGCAGCGCACCAGATCCAAAGGAGAGGAGAGGAGAGTTAGGAGTCAGGATTCAGGAAAGGAGTCGATTGAGAATGAGATTTGAGAGAGTGAGAGTTGAGAGGTCAGAGATGAGGAGACTCAGGAGTCAGGAGAGGCTGAGAGCTTGAGACTCGAGAGTCGCAGCGCGGGTTAGAGACTTAGAGCCCTTACGATTTTTTTGTGTTGACTGAGACTCTTGAGACTCTGAGAATTGCTGAAGCCTGAAGCCTGAAGACATGTGCGGTGTTCGTGTGCGTGACTGCAGCGTGAGTGAGTCGTGACTGTGAAGCTGGCGTTTGGAATTATGCATTAAACCATTAAGGATCCAAAATAACGGGTCACATGCCGGTGACCCGCCCAAACCCGGAGAACCCATTTATAAACAGGTTAACCCATGATCTGCCCAAATGTTAAACTGGTTAACTTCTTTAAACCCAAACTCATTTTAAACGGGTGGATCCGGGTGACCCAACGGGTCATGACCCGTTTTGTCAGGCCTAGTTGTTGCTAGTTCAGCTGTTTGTCATGGTCTATGGATCAGGAATGTACTGAAGTATCTGGGATTTCTTCAAAATTACCCCACATAAGTCTACATCGACAATCGATCAGCGATTGCACTTGCGAAGAATCCAGTATTCTATGAAAGAAGCAAGCATATTGATACTCGGTATCATTTTATCAGGGAGCATGTCAAGAAGAAAGACGTGGAATTGATATCTTGTAGAACATATGATCAGATTGATGACATTTTCACAAAACCACTCAGACGTGATATTTTTGCAAGATTGAAGACAATGTTCGGAATGACAAAACCAACAGAGTCAAGTTTAAGTTGGCATGTTGAAAATTAAACTTGATTGGAGTCATCAGTTGCCGCACCAATCAGCCGCTTCTGTTGACATTGGAGATCAGCAACCACCAACTCTTCAATAACTTCAGCCCACCATTGTTGATTATAATCTTCACTTATAGCCAAATGCTTTGCTATAAATAGATGTGTGTGTGTGTGTGTAATGTAATGTGTGGTGTAGAGAGAGACATTAAGTAGTGAAATCCACTATTTTAAGAGGAATTACGAAATATACCTTACTTTTGTATAAATATCTCTCCTTCTTACCTTACAAAATATCTCACTTTCTCTTTTCTCTCCTACTTCTTTCTTCTCTATTTTCTACACGCTCAATATTCAGCACTCTGTATTTTGCACTCTGCACTCTTCGTTTTTCCTCTCCTTATCTCAATCAGGTGATTCCATTTATATAACTGTGGGAGGACCACATGGGTTTGTCTGGTAATAATAATGGATTCACATGCATGGGAAACATGAGGGAGATGGGGAAGGCATATTGAAGACATGGATGGTGAAATTCATCATTCATTTCACAACATTCCCCCTTAGATGTCACCCATATATTAACTTATCTAGTTAAGATCTTTAAGATGTCTCATTTCGATAAGATGAACCAATCTCTTGAATGTTGTAGTTGGTAAAGCCTTGGTGAATAAATCTACTAGATTATCACTTGATTGGATATGTTGTACATCTATATCACTATTCTTCGGGAGTTTAAGCGTATAGAAAAATTTTGGAGAGATATGCTTTGTCCTGTCACCCTTTATGTATCCTCTCCTTAGTTAAGCTATACATGCGACGTTGTCATCATACAAAACTGTTGGAATATCCTTGATTGACTGAAGGCTACAATTTTCTTGGATATGAGAAACCATTGATCTAAGTCACACACATTCTCTACTAGCTTCACGAATAACTAGTATTTTAGAATGATTGGAGGATATTGTTGTAATCGTCTGTTTCACTGATTTCCAAGATATAATACTTTTTCCATAAAGAAATACATATCTAGTTTGAGATGTAGCATTATGAGAGTTTTACTGAATATAAATTACTAGGTTTTGCTTCAAGCAACTCAAAACCTTCAGTGATTATTATATAAATTTCACTATCCAACGATTCATATAGGTATGTTGTTACTACGTCCATAAGACACATGCTCAGTCGTTCAGCGATTGCTAGTCCAACTAGGAATCTAAAAGTAATTTCATCCATTACAAGAAAATATGTCTCTTTATAATCAATTCTGGGTTTCTACAAGAAACCTTGTGCCACAAGCCTTACTTTATATTGAGTAATTTTATTATTTTCATTTCGTTTGTGCACAAATACCCATTTGTATCCAACGGGTTGGACATCTTCTAGTGTCTGGACTATAGGTCCAAAAACCTTTTTTTTTAAAAGAGAGTTTATTTCTGATGTGATAGTTTCTTTCCATTTTGGTCAATCACTTCTATATCGACATTCATTCACATATTTTGGTTCAGGATCCTCACTACTTCTAATAATGTCAGTAGCTACTGCATATACAAATGTGTTATTAACAAAAACTTTATTTCTATCCCAAATTTCTCCTGTGTAATGTATCGAGATCTCATTATTATTTCCAGGTACTTGTCCCTTTTTAAAGGATGTCTCTTCATGAGTTTTCTCTTCAGGAAATTCCTCTTCATGAGGAGATTTCTCTTCAGGAGATTCTATAATAGGGATTTCATTTTTAGGAGAAATGAGTTTGTGAATGTCGATTAGATTACTTACCTATGTAACCTCTTCTGAAGCGTTTACAAATTTCAATTTTCTCCTTCTGGGAGTCTTTATCTTTTGCACTAACAGGCCTTGGTATCTGCAAAAGAATCAGGTAACTGATTTGCAATTCCTTGCAAATTTATAATCTTTTGAACTTTAAGTTCACATTGATTTGTACGAGAATCTAAATGAGATAAACTCATGACATTCCATGTGATTTCATGTTGTGTTTCAGGCACTAATTTTGCTCTCCCTAATGTAGGGAATACCGTTTCATCAAAATGACAATCTTGAAACCATGCTTTAAACAAACTCACCCGTTAAAGGTTCAAGATATCTAATAATAGAAGGAGAATCAAAACCAACATAGATACTAGGTTTACGTCGAGGACCCATTTTATTTCTTTGAGGAGGGGCGATAGGAACATATACTATACAACCAAAAGTTCTTAAATAAGAGATATCAGGTTGTTGCCTAGAGACTAATTGTATGAGTGAAAGACTATTGTAAGCAATTGGTCTTATACGAACTAAACATGCAGCATGAAGAATAGCATGTCCCCAAACAGATGTAGACACCCTATTTTTGCCCTAACCAAATAGAACAAGGGGTCCCCTCTTATTATTTTCATTATTACTTTACTATTATTATTTTTGATATATTATTATTATTATTATTATTATTATTATTATTATTATTATTATTATTATTATTTTCCTATATTATGATTAGTACTATCATTATTACTATTATTATTATTATTATATTATTTATCTTATTATTTTTGAGGAGGAGGTGGGAGAGGAAGGGGGGAGGGGGGGAGCAGGAGAGGAAGATGAGGGCAGGAGTATTGAGGGAGGGTAGCTGAGGAGAAGAGGTATGAGGAGAGCGGAGCAGGCGGAGGAGGAGTGACTGGGACCAGATAGGAGGACTCGGAGGAGTGGGGAGTCTGGAATATCGAGTATATTATTTTACCCTACTTTTTTTTATTTTTAAAAATTGTTTCTATTATTATTATATTATTATATTATTATTATTATTATTATTTATTTTCAAATATTATTGTTATTATTATTATTATTATTATTATTATTATTCTACCACTATTATTATTATTATATTTAATTCATTATTATTATTATTATTATTATTATTTTATTTTATTTTATTATTATTATTATTAGGGAGTATTAGGATTAGGGTTTGAGAAAAGCCTTTAAAAAGGCATGCTCACGCACAAGCCGGGGAAGGGGCGCACAGCCAAAGGAAAAAAAAAAACAAAAAAACCTTACCTTCTTTTCTCCGGCGAGCCTCACCTCTGCACACTCAGCCATCACCATAGCCCGCAGCCCCCCTCTTCATCTCCCTCAATCTTCCAGCCGACCACCCCCGAGCCACCAACCGCCTCTCCGTTTCACGGCCACCACTCGTCACAGTTCGAGCATCCGAGAGCACCAACAGGCACCGCAGCCGCAGCCGGCAACCTGCTGCACGGCGATACAACACCCGAAGTTTCCATCTTTGCCAGGAGCTGGCCATCTCTCTCACTCCTCACCGTCACCATCCTCCAATCACATTCTTCGACTCCAGAACCTCATCTTCGGCCACCACTGCAGCTCCACAACAAACACCAGAACACGACAGCAGTGGCCGCCCCCATTCTCTGTCAAATCATCACAGCCCAGCTCCGGCAACACCAGGCGGCAAGCACCACCTCCATCCAGCAGCTCCTCGGCCAGCCCCTGTTCCTGCAACCGGCGCCGTCGCTGACGGCCCCACCACTCGCCGTTTCCGTCGTCATCGCCTCACCACGCATCAGGCCAGTCGCCAAACTCCACGAGACTCCACCACCAGTCCCTCCGGCAGCAACCTCGGTAAGTCTTCTGGTGAGCTTCTTTCGTAGGCGAACACATTCGCACACAGGCACTCTGCCATGCTCTGTTTTCCTTATGTTTCTTTGTTTTTACTGTAAAAATTGATTTTTTTTTTCTTCTTTATATAATGTTTGTTTTACAGTTAAATGTTAATATTTGTGCTTTATTCTGTTATTATTGCAGGCGTTTTATTGTGGAAACTCGTTGAAGTTTAAATTGGCATTTTTTTTTTTAATATGTTTACGTAGGGTTTTAAGGTCCGGTAAATTTTGTGTTTATGGAAGTTTCATTTAAGTGTATTATGAGAGTTTTCCTTTTATTTTTTGTCCATGATAGAATTTCTGATATTGTTACATATATTTATATAATCCATATTATTGTTTATTCATCATATAAAATTTTAATTATTATTATTATGTATACAGTTATCATATTTATGGTTTATAGGGTGGTTGTATTTAATTGGATATGTGATTAGTTTATGATTATTCTCATTATTGATTCAATTATTCATTGTTCGAGATTGTAGTTTGTTGGTTAATATCTTTAGCGTGAATTAGGAGTGGTCATCTTCATTTTCATCCCTGCTCATAATGATAAACATTAATTGGATTATTATTTGATTTATATATAGGTGTATATCTTTTATTGTGAATGCTCATAATTGTTGTCATAGGATTTTTAATTAAGTGATACCTATATTTAGCAAAAATGGTAGTTTAATATCTTAAGTACATATTTAGGGTTTTAGGTAAATATATGTTTGGTAGTAATGAAATATTCTTAGTAATGATATATATTTAGTATCTTAATACATTTATTATTAATCATTTTTAGTATAGTAATATGTATAGCATCATTTATTTATAGTATCATAATACATTTAGCATTACATTAACATATTTAGTGTCTTGATATATTCAGCATTAATTATTCCTAATATATTAGTATACCTAGTGTTACTTATTTATAGTATCTTAACATATTTAGTATTAGCTATTTCTAGTATATTAATAATTTTAGTATCTTAATATATTTCGTAGTATTCATTTTTAGCACACTGAATTATCCAATATTATTTATTATTAAATATTTAGTATTACGTATGTTTATTATGTTGATATTGCATTATTTGTTCTAATATTTTCAGTATATATAGAATTATGTATTTTGTTATTGTTAATATTTTTTTTTAGTATTTTAGTGCATATAGCATTATTTACTAGGGTATTAATAGTTATCATTATCATTGTTATGATTTTGGGTTATATCATATGTTGTGTTATGTATAGCATTATATATATTTGTATTAATTAGTTTTATTATGTTTATTAAATATTTTCTTGATTTTAATCCTTATGATTTTATTGCGGGGGTATAAGCCTTTGGGCATCACGTACCTTAAGCTCTGAGGGAATATATATGTATATATTATATTCATTTATTTATTTTTCATATGTATTTATAAATTCATAAAAAGGAGTAATTTAAATACTTATTAGATTAATTTAGAGATAATTTCAAATTAATTAGGTACCGTTCATAAGAACGGACGCGTAGGGGGTGCTTGTACCTTCCCCTCGCGTAACCGAACTCCCGAGCCTAACTCTGGTAACATAGACCCGTTCTACCCCTAACGGGGTAGTAATCATGTGTTCTAACCACACTAAAAGGTTAGTGACGACTCCGACACTTTCATATTTTTAATTAAAAATTCAAATTGATTTTAATTTTATTGCCCGGGGCACACGCGCTCCGCGACGTCGCGACAACAGATATGGGCAATTTGGTTCTCATAATCATAGGCCTAGTATTAAGTTGAAATCTCTTAATAAAAGATTCAGCTAAACCATTTTGTGTGTGGGTATGAGCAACAGGATGTTCAACATCTATTCCAAGTAACATGCAATAGTTATCAAAAGTTTGGGATGTAAACTCACCAGTATTAGACATACGAATTGATTTAATTAGATAATCGTGAAAATGAGCTCGTAATTTAATTAGTTGAGAAAGAAGTCTAGCAAAAGCAACATTTCGAGTAGAAAGCAGAGAAACATGTGACCATATAGTAGATGCATCAATTAGAACCATAAAGTATCTAAATGGTCTAGATGATGGATGTATTGTTCTACATATATCACCATGAATTCTTTGTAAGAAATTGGGTGACTCAAAATTTACTTTCGAAACAGATGGTTTGACAATTAATTTCCTTTGAGAACAGACAGTACACATGAAATCTATAGACAAAAGAATCTTCTAGTTCTTTAGTGGATGACCATATAAGTTTTCAACGATTCTTTACATCATTACATCTCCAGAATGTCCAAGACAATCATGCAAAAGTGTAAATAACTTTGGGTCATTGCGTTCCTAGTGCAAGACATTATATGATTCAACTGCTTTAATATTTGTATAATATAGTCCAGAAGATAAGGTTGAAAACTTTTCTAAAATTTATTTTTTCCTAGAAATAATGGAAGTAATGTAAAGAAATTATTTACTTCCTTCATTTGTGGTTTCAATATGATACCCATTGAATCTTAAATCTTTAAAGCTTAACAAATTTCTTATGGATCTGCAAGAGTATAAAGCTTCATCGATTTGTAATAAAGTACCATTGGATAACTTTATATTAGCGCTTCCGGAGTCTTCAATCAAATTTGTAGTTCCAGATATTGTATTAACATTTGTTGATGATATTTTTAAATAATGAAAATATTTTCTATCTCGAAGAATTGTTTGTGTTGTCACACTATCAACTAAACAAACTTCTTCCATAGACATCTTAGGCTCGTTCAAAGCTTTAAGATAATTTTCACTACAGTAAATATTTTAAAAGCTCAATACTATAATGATAGCAACAATTTATCAAAATACAATATTACTTACTATATATATGTCCCAAAATATTACATCATTATTTTCATTTGGATTTACAAGGAAATCAACAATATCAAGATACGCAGAGTTGGATTGTTCAGTATCAAGGTCCATTGGAATAATATTATCGAAAAAAATTGTTTCAATTTCTTTCCTCTTTTCTTTTCTTTTATGGATGACTGGTATAAATCTACCAAGTGTCTAGGTGTATGACAGGTATGCGACCACTGACCTTTTCCTCCACATCTGTAACATTTAGTTTCATAGTGTTCAAGTCACGGATTCTGATCATTTGCCATCTTCTGGGGATCATCCCTCTTCTAGGGGTTTGTTACCTCACGTCGATGCCAGTAATTATTTTGACCACGGTCGTGACCATACCCACGACCATTCCTGCGGCCTCGCCCGTGTCCACGAGATGTGTTTATATTCACTTTAGGGAATTAGGTCGAACCAATTGGACGGGTTTGGTGATTTCTCATCAAAAGCTCGTTATTTTATTCAGCGACAAGAAGACATGATATAAGTTTAGAAAAGTTAGCAAATTTCCTTTCCCTATATTGTTGCTACAGGAGCACATTAGAAGGATGGAAAGTAGTAAAATTTTTTTCTAACATGTCTTCATCAGTAATATTTTCTCCGCATATTACTTTAGCTTCGAGCTAATTTTATGTAGAACTGAGTTATATTTGCTGACAATTTTAAAATCTTGCAACCTTAGGTGCAATCATTCATATTGAGATTTTGGTAAAATCACTATTTTTTTATGGTCAAACCTATCTTTTAAATTTCTCCATAGGACGAGTGAGTCTTTAACAATGAGGTATTTCGTTTTTAATTCTTCTTCTAAGTGATGTCGGATAAAGATCATAATTTTAGCACGATCTTACGGGGATGCGGTATTTTCATCTAATATTGTATTTCCTAAGTTCATTGCATTCAAATGGATTTCTATATCAAGAATCCATGAGAAATAGTTGTTGCCTTTGATATTAAGGGGAACAAACTCAACTTTACTTAAGTTCGACATTTGAATAAATTAACAATAATAAAGCAATTTAAAAAAGCAAAACATAGTAACTGAAATGATACAGAAATAATAATATATTTTTTTTTCAGGAGATTAAAAATATACCCTCTTTAAAAGGTAAGCAATTACTTTCTCTTCTGGAGATTAAATATATTGTCTCTTCAGGAGACTTATTTTTTCGGGAGATTAAATATATAGGCTCTTCAGGAGGAATATTTTACCATCTTTATTATAAATTGGTAATATATATATTAATATATATATATATATAGAGAGAGAGAGAGAGAGAGAGAGAGAGAGAAATAAAATTAGCCATTGAGGCAGTATTAATAAACAAAAATAAAATCGTCCATTAAAGCGGTATATATATAAATATATCAGTTGGGTAGAGCATCGTGCTGATAACGTGTTATAAAATAATATAGGACTAAATAAACGTGGATAATCAGAAAGTAATGAAAACAAGTAAAATAAATAAATAAATAAATAAATAAAAGTGAGACCGGATTTACGTGGTTCGATTTATACCTACTCCACGGGCGAATAGGATTTGAAATCCATTATTTTACGAGAAATTACAAAATATATCTGACTTTTGTACAAATATCTCACCTTCTTACCTAATAAAATATCTCACTTTCTTTTTTCTCTCATACTTCTCTTTTCTCTATTTTCTGCATATTCAATATTCTGCACTCTATATTTTGCACTCTACACTCTTTGTTTTTCCTCTCCTTATCTCAATCAGATGATTCCATTTATATAGTCGTGGAATGAGCAAGTGAATTTGTCTAATAATAATAATAAATTTACGTGATGTTGAAGACATGAATGGTGACATCCACCATTCATTTCACAACAATATATAATTTTTATTCTTTTTTCTTTTCCTTTTCTTTCTTTTCATTTTTCACGGAACTCGCCTTCTCTCTTTTCTTTCTGTTTCTCTCTCTCCCGTCAGCACACTTTCTCTCTCTGTCTCACAACTCTCTCTCTCCTCCTTTTCTCTGTTCTGTCCGTTAACCTTAACTTTTTCCTGAAATAATTAGTCGCACATTCGTACACAGTGCGAGCCTAGCTAGAAATCATATCCCCTATTAATCCTGATCGGCAATGCAGAACTGCTCCATCTCCATGTATCTCTATATATAGACACGCACCCACCAATGCCTTAAGCATTTACTTGTACAAACCAGTTAGGATCGATTAACAATATCTTCCATCATCATCATATATGGAGTTGGCCAATGGGGATCTTCATAATAAGCGAGCCAGTACTACTGATGACCATGAGGATCTCCTCAAGCCTCAAGCTCACATATGGAACCACATCTTCAACTTCATAAACTCCATGTCCCTCAAGTGTGCCATCCAGCTGGGCATCCCCGACGCCATCCACCGCCACGGCGGCGGGCCCATGGCCCTCCACCAGCTGGTGATGGCGCTGCGCGTCCCCCCCGCCAGAGCCCCCGCCGTCGCCCGACTCATGCGCCTCCTCGTCCACTCCAGCTTCTTCGCCTCCGCCAAATGTAGAATCAACGGCCACGAAGAAGAAGAAGGCTACGTCCTCACGGCTGCCTCCCGCCTCCTCGTCAAGGACGACCCCATGAGCGTGACACCGTTTGTGCTGGCCATGCTGGACCCCGTGCTGACGGAGCCCTGGCACATGCTTGCCGCCTGGTTCCAAAACGACGTCCCTTCGGCGTTTCAGTTGGCGCACGGGAGGCCCTTTTGGGAAAACGGGGGGATGAGTGGAGGGGGACTGAATAAGCTGTTTAATGAAGCGATGGCCAGTGACACCCGGCTGGTGGGGAGGGTGGTGGTGAGCGAGTGCCGGGGAGTGTTCGAGGGGGTGAAGTCTGTGGTGGATGTGGGCGGGGGCACGGGGACTTTGGCTATAGCCATCGCGCGGGCGTTCCCGGCGGTGAGGTGCACGGTGCTTGACCTGCCGCACGTGGTTGAGGGCTTGCAAGCGCAGCAGCAGCAGTGGTGTGAGAATTTGCAGTTTCTTGGAGGAGACATGTTTGAGGCTATTCCACCCGCGGATGCTGTATTACTTAAGGTATGTATTCGTGCATTAAGCTTGTACGTTATGTCCATACCAATCACCTAAACTATTACTTCTGCACGGGAATTGTCCGTATGTTTATTTTCTTAATTAGACAGCAACTGAAAATGAATATTTCTTTGGAGCAAAGGGTGACCTTGGCCCTAGCTTGGTCTGATCCCTCCCTCTTCATCTTATTAACTCTTAAAAAAAAAAAAAAAAGGAAGAAAAATTAATAATTTTTTGAAAATATTTTAGTGATTTTTCGTATATCGTGTCCAACAACATAGATTTCAAACTTTAAATTTGAATTTATCTTGATTTACATAAAATTTAATATCATTTTATATTACATTTTATTTAAATTTACAAAAGTCAAAATCTAAGACCTCTATCAAGCATAAGGTTAATAAATTTTCACCATGAATATGATTCCTTAGAAGTTCAGCTAAGCAAGATATATATATACAATAGGAAACAGCCAGCTCTCAACACATACTTTGTCTCTCTCTCACACACACAAATGCAACAAAGTGCGATACTCCATAAATGGGATATATATATTAATCTTATATATATATATATATATATATATGCTATAATTTTAATTTTAACTAAACAATAATTGAAAGACTAGAACTTGAATTCTATATCCATATCAAATACTCCTAAAAGTTTAAACTTGTTGAGTGATAATCAAAAATAGTTTTAATAACTCTTCAGGAATGTTAACAGGTGTAATACATGTTTGCAAATTCTTCACTAACAGATCTAATATTCTTTAATTTTGGCCTCTCTCTCTCTCTCTCTCTCTCTATATATATATATATATATATATATATATATTTATATATTTGATCCTAAACTTGCCAAATAAACACAACCTTAACACATATCACATGAAAGATATATCACATATATGTAAAAAATTATTAAATATCAATGTTATACCCATACTGATTGTGAATGAAATTTGTTTATGTCATTTATATATTACTTTCTCCTAAAATTATATCATAAAGTAGTTTCAATAATTTCAATCATAATTAAACCAAATGCCTATAAAATAATAATTATCCTTTTTCAAGCTCTTTTCTCCTAAAATTGTTTTGAATGAATAGAATTGGCCTGGACTTACATGTAACTTTATGAAAGGTGGACCCCGCTGCATGCATGAGGTTCCAAGAAAGACTAAAGGACAACTCCAATAGATTAAATATTTTCCTATTGCTTCCACATGTTTAAGCAGGGATATTGAAGAGATTGGATTCCAGGTTGTGCGCAATTCCCAATACACATTTTCTAAAGCCTGAATAAAATATTGTGCGGGTGGATTCTTTTTTTATGATTTTTTTCCCTTTCCTACATTTTTAAATATATGCACAAAATGTAGTGGATATTGCATGATTGGAGCGATGACGAGAGCGTGAAAATACTAAAGCGATGCAAAGATGCCATTCCCAGTAAAGAAAAGGGAGGCAAGGTGATAATAATCGACATGACATTAATGGATCAGAGCCTGCAGAAAGGAAGATTATCAACTTTAAACAATGATAATGATGATAAGCGGTCTCAATCTGTGGAAACACAACTGTTCTTTGATGTGCTAATGATGACTTTGCTCACTGGGAAAGAGCGGACTGAGAAAGAATGGGCAAAGCTCTTTTGCGAAGCTGGCTTCAGTGACTACAAGATCACCCCCGTCTTGGGTTTAAGAACTCTCATTGAGGTTTATCCCTAACTAGTTTATGTTGAAAATTAAACTTGACGAGGGTCATCGGCAGTCGCACCAATTAGCTGTTTCTATTGACATTGGAGATTGGCGGCTACCAACTCTTCATCAACTTCAGCCCACCATTATTGATTATAATCTTCACTTATTGTCAAATACTTTGCTATAAATAGATATGTGTGGGTGTGTGTGTGTGTGTGTAATATAATGTGTGGTGTAGAGAGAGACATTAACCAGTGAGAAGAAGTGTTTGTGTATGTTGAATTCCTCCGTAATTTTTTAGATTAAAATCAATTGAGTGTTTATTGTGCAAATTGAGTGTACTCCTCACTGAATTTCAATCACAACCAGTGATTGAGTGAGTCCCCTCCTGTCACCTCCCGAATCCGGTAATGGGACTCAGGGGTGAATTAGTAACCTAACATGTCCTTGTACCATATAAAATACCAATGATACACCATAATGAATGAGGGTCCAACCCTGTGGAGTTCCTGTACACCCTATACATATTCACAAATATGAAAAATAAGCAGCGGAAACTATTCTTTCTATTCATACACTGTACTATACCAGAGTCTATACAAAAGGAGTCTAGGTTCCATAATACAAAACATAAACCCAGGTGCCAACAAAAATCCCAAAATGACAACCTTCTAGTACTTACACAAGCACTAACCGCAGTACACCGACCATTACGCTCCCAACACAAGAACGCTAGTTCCGGTTACTCGAACGACCTGAAAAACATGTACGTACGATAAGGGTGAGATACTTCTCAATAAAATAGATCCAGGTTATATCGGTATGTGGCATATGAGTGTTATCAAAACATAAAACATACACAATTCAATGTAATTCTAGTATTCTCACAAAAGAGTTCCAGTATAGTGCATCACACGCACGCACACATGATCAATGTAACAACCTCCTTATAAAGATAAATTTTTTACTATTTTAAATTAACACAATTTCTTACACAACAGAAAGCAAATAACATGAAATACAACCTTATATATATATATATATATATATATATATATATATGTATATATATACACAATACCAGAGTGTCTAAATATTCCATAAATATTACATATTTCACTGTACTCTCAAGAACTACTCTTACTAATACTAGGGCTAAGAAAATTGTACCCCAAAAACACTCACTGTAACGACCCGAAAAATAATGTTATTTACATAATAAAAAGAAAGGAAAATGGAAATTTGAAACAGAAGAAAGCAGTCGATGACATTGCGTTTTAGAAAGGATAATCCCAAGGAGTTTTTCAACTCCTTGTCGATGAATACAGCGGACTCGTCGACGAGGGTATAATAGGAGCTCATCGACAAGGATAAGGTTCGTCGATGAGGGTATAACAAGAGCTCGTCGACGAGGATAGGATTCGTCAATGAGAAAATACCAAGAGAAGATTTTTGGAAGCCTGAAATTCGTCGACGAGGGTTAGAGTTCATTGACGAACTTTCTATAGGACTCGTCGAGAAGATGACGTGGCTCGTCGACGAATCCCGCAGGATAAATAGGGTTAAAACATGATTTTCAGTCATTTTTTTTTTTGCGCCGAATCTCTCTCCCTCTCCTCATATGGTTTCTCCTCCTTCTCACTAAGATTTTGGGCTGGATTTTCACCGATTCGACGATCTGAAGCCACCACGACGCTCTTGGGAAAGTTCTCTGCAAGTATGCCAGAACGGATCGTTGGTGGGGCGGAGTTGGAAACCATCCCAAATCCAGGGTAAGACTTTCTACTCAGTATTTGGTTAATTGACAAATGTAGGAAGTGATATACGCATAGAAATACAATACTTTAGTTCTGGGAAATGTTGTTTTCAAGGTGTTGAGTAAGGAACCCTACGGGTATGGGACAAATTTTCTTAGGGGCTTTTTAGGAATCGGGTAAGGAGATAAACTAAGCTAGTATTTTATGAAAATATGTACATTGTTATAGCATTTGATTTTAGAAAATAAATATATTTATATATGATTTATTTTTGGGAAAATATTGTTGAAAATGATGGTATGTTAAATACACGAAAAACATGTTAGTGTGGCATGAGTAGAAATTGTTATGAAATACTATTTTTTGGAAATGTGATCATGATACAAATTTTTATAATGGAAAATCGGCGTACGGGGCAAGATTTTTATATGTTGTGCCGGCGTACGGGCTGTGCTATGGATGTGATTTTCCAACATACGGGCTGTGCTATGATATGATTTTCCGATGTACGGGCCGTGCTATGAATGTTATTTGCCAGCGTACGGGTTGTGCTATGATGTGATTTTCCGGCGTACGGGCCGAGTTATAAAAAAATGTGAAATACCGGCGTACGGGCCGATGATTTTCATGATATATGTATGTATGCAAAATGATATGATTGATTTGATAATTAATGATATGAGATATTCATGTATCACAGTTTCAGCATATGTTATATGATATCAAAAGCTGGTTGGCTTGGTCTAGGCTAGTACTTGCACACTACCGTTGCTATGTGTCCATGGTCATCATGATCATGATATTTGTGTTAACGCCGCTGTACAGAGTGGTGTGAGATTGGATGGTCGATGTGGTTTTTAAGAAGTGTGTGAGCGCACCTTGTGTACGGACCAGGTCTGGTAGACCCATCTGATTTACAGACTGTACTTTTGACTTGGTAGTGGTCGGCTAACCATTGTTAGGTCTCACCTTCGGGCCACACAACCCAGTCATATGGGGGTAATACATGACAACGACCACCGAACCTACCAAGAATGTTTTTGTATTATTATTATATGAGATGAAATATGTTTATGAAAATGCAGCATGTTCTGCCATGTTTTTTATTATATATATGTTTTCCAAGATCTGACATAACAGTTTACTGAATATGTTTTGTATGGTATATGTATAACACGGAATGCTCTTGTTGTCACACATTAGTATTAGCTTATTTCCCTTGCAGGGAGGTGTCTCACCCCAAAATTTTATAAATATTTCAGGAGCCTCTGATAGGAGAGCGGGTAAAGTCCCGCTAATCTAGTACGGTAGATCTGCCCTTCCAGAAGGGTAAGTATTTTGATAGGGTCGGATGTATTTTGTGAAAATGGCCGTAAGACATCTTTTTAGGTTGAGTATTGTGTGTATATATACAGTGATTATAGTAACTATGGTATTGTGATGTATGGTATAATGAGATGTATATGATTGTATGGTTCCTACTGCTTAGGCTTCTACTATATGTTCTAATATATCCTTGGTACCCACGGGTCCAAGTGGGTTATGATCTGCTGAGATTGGTGATATTGATTTTATTATATTTTGAAAAAAATGTGGAAATTGAGCAGGTCGTCACACTCACCCTAAAAAAGGACAGACTAACAGTTCCTCTATCTATGAGCCTGCTCTGCTCGCCCAATTGGCTCACCTGAAAAAAATAATTCAATGCCGAAATAAGCCAAAGCTCAGTAAGATGAAATATACTATCACTAGTGTGTGGCTACTGAGATGTGGATCTGTAAAAATTAATCCGAGTTAAGAGTAGCACAAGTAACTAAAACTGGAAATGCTAATACTACATAACATATTATAAAACCTTTAACTACATAATTTAACATGTCAAACTGTATGAAATTACTTTTCATAATAATACTACTATTTCGTAAAATCTGATAATACAATAATATTTGAGAATATTTCCCTGGACGGCTGTATGTCATGATTTAACCCCTTATGACAGGATTGTGCGACCCAAAGGCTACATCTATCCTGGTTGGCCTACTAGGGTAAACCACTCTACTCCTCGGTCAGATTGGCCCTCCTCAACCCATATCTGATGGGGAGCCTATCCACAACTAGGCACGATCGACCTCATACCACTTACTGTCTGAGTTAAGTGGTTGCACTCTAAACTGAATATCTGTATATCTGTAGCTATGGTACCTTGCTTTGCTGTTTGATCCATCAATGTCTGATACTATATAATACGTTTCTATATGTAACTAACTGTTTTACCATGATTCTGTAATGACTGTATAAACCATAACACTGTAATAATCTATAACTATATCAATTGTATTTTTTCTGAGATAACTGTAAATCTACCTGTTATGGTGTTGTAAAACTGTAAAATCATGGTATTCTAAAAGATACTGTAAATGCATTTCACTGTTTGTATATTCTGTAAAACATATTCTTGGAAATGCTGTAAAAACATGTTTTTATATTGTATTCATACTCTCATGCCACACAATAATTTAAAGTACTTTAACATTAATAATAAATGCATAAATTTCTGCTCTGAATAGTAATCTGGTAAAAACATAAACTTCATACTGTAATCATACTAGGTATTCATAGCATAGCATGTTTCCCTTACCAAACTATCGAAAGCCCCTATTGTATACTAATCCTACACCCGCAGGGCTTCTTATTCCACACCTTGAAAACCACATTTTTCATAACAGAATATTAATATTTCTTGGTCTACATCATTTCCTACAATTGTCATAAGGTCAAAAACTGAATAAAAGGTCTTACCCTGATATGGGGAGAAATTCGACTCAATCCCACCGATGATCCGCCCCAGTAAACTTGAAGAGAACTCCATCAGGAGCTTCGTGGTGGTCTCAGATTGTCGATCCGGTGACTGACGGGGCCGAAATTGACGAAAATTGGAAGGAGAACCGTAGGAGAGAAAAAGAGGGAAACGCGGCGCTGAAATTCTGCGTTTAACTGAGGTTTTGTACTATTTATACTACAGAATTCGTCGACGAGCCACGTCACCTTGTCGATGAGTCCTATAGGAAGTTCGTCGTCGAACCTACCCCCTCGTCGATGAATTTCAGACTTCCCAATAATCCTCTCTCGGTATCTTCTCGTCGACGAAACTTGCCCTCGTTGATGAGAACCTCTTGTACCCTCGTCGACGAGGTCATGAGAAAATCTCCTTAGTTATTATATTCAAAATGCAATGTCATTGACGAACGCAGAGGGTTCATCGATGAAGTCGATTGCTTCTTTCTGTTACTGTTTCCATTTCTCTCTCTCTTTATTATTTAAATACCATTATTCTTCGGGTCTTTCTAATCAAGCAACCCAGTGTCGTCACATCCTTTGGCCCGAAGCCGGCCCGCATTACACAGCGTCCCCGGCACATGGCGTAGGCCTAGGATCCCATGGCATCGTATCGGTACAACTGGTGGATCCACACCCTTCGATGATCAGCCGGTAAGGCTTACGCCCTCGAATATAGAGCTGGAAACTCTTGCCAAACATGGTAGGTGATATTTCACACCCCCGGATATAGAGTCGGATACTCTTTCACAACCTAGAACAATTCGGAACCCTTTTCCTATTTCATTGCAACAAAACACAACTCATGCATGTTCATATAACCAAACAATCCACACTCATTTGGTAATCTAAAATCATGATTTTCCAAAAATATACAGTTTAAACAAGTCAAGGCACGGCTATCCCCATAACATAATATATATCACAATATATTCACGGTTTTCCAACGAAACCAGAGATGCAACCACATGCCCCCTTTTTCCCAAAACTGTAACATGAAAACCTATAATATTTCCCATTAGATTTCCCCAAATGAGTACCCAAAACACACACAGGACCATGAACCACAGTTCTACCAAGTCCAATTTTAAAAATAATCGACATAAATAGAATCCCCTTACCTTTCCCCGAAAATCCAAACCTGAACTCTACGGCCCCTAAACCGCGAACTAAGTTCCCAAAACATAAAAACCACAGTATAAAACATACTCACAATTCTATTCCTTACATAACCACCAAAACAGAATTGAAAATCGAGCCTTATCTCGATTTTAAGCCAAAACCCTAAAATGCTCGGAATGAAGATCCGTTCCACAAATCTTGAAGAGAATCCTTCTCTGATCCTCGTGGTAACGTCGGATCGATGATTCCAACAACGTATAACGAAGAAATCTAGAGAGGGAGAGTGGAATTCGAGTTATTAGAGATAGAGAGAGGATTTATGATTTCTTAACTTAGAAGCAATGGAAATAGATATTTATAGCCCTTTGACTTGGTCAACCTCATCGACGAGTTGGCGTCTTCGTCGACGAGCTAATGAAGAAAGTTCGTCGATGAAGCGGTGGCCTCATCAATGAGCCTGAGATTTTTGAATTCCCGAAACCTCTCAGCTTCTCCTCATCAACGAACACCTGCATTTCATCGCCGAGCAATAGAAAGACCCTCATCAACAAACTCTGGCTTCGTTGATGAAGCCTGCTTAATTACTATTTTACCCTTTTCTTATTTATTTATTCCATATATCACGGATCGGGTTAATACAACCTCCCCTCCTTACAAAAATTTCGTCCTTGAATTTTGTAATCTCTCATTCATGAACTCATTCGCACAATCAGACACACACTTGACTCTAGAAAGAATCAGTGGCTATTTACAACGTAGCCACGACACAATACATATATACCCTCACTTATGGCAGAGGAACACTATGGTTACATACATAAACTGTCTCAAGAGTTGACAATAATACACACTCCCAACGACTAACCACCTATCCCAATACAAAAGTAGGGTAATACATACATACTTACCGATTCTACTATCAAAACCACAACTCAGAACAACTATGGATACTTCCGGCGTATCTCCACTTCCAATTCCCAAGAAGCTTCCTCAACCTCATGATTCCACCACAATACCTTCACTAACAGTATATCCTTAGTACGTAGTTCTTGAACTTTATGGTCCAGAATCTAAACAGGTACTTCTTCATACACTAAAGTAACTCAATTTCCAAGTTCTCGTAACTAATAATATGCGAAGGATCTGACACGTACCTTCTCAACATGGATACGTGAAACACATCATGGATCCTTGAGAGTGTTGGGGGTAGTGCAATCCTGTAGGCTACCGAACCCACTCGCTCAAGAACCTCTAATGGCTCAATATACCTCAGGCTCAGCTTGCCCTTCTTTCTAAATCTCATCACCCCTTTCATTAGAGCTGTTGATTTAGGTGAGATCTCAAGAGGGGGGGAGGGGGTGAATTGGGTATTTTAAAAAATTCTTTGAAACTTATTTACCAATCAATCTCTATTTCTATGTTTAACTAATTAATAACAGGAATTTTATGTTGATTTGAATTTCTAAATTAATGAATTCCCTTTTACCCAATTAAATGCGTGCAAAGTTATTCAACATACACAAGCAAACACGAAATTGAAATACGATGCGGAAAATGAAAAGGATAAGGGAAGAGAGAATGCAATCACGATTTTACGAGGTTCAGCCAACTCGGCCTACGTCCTTACCTTGAGCAACCCACTCAAGGATTCCACTATAATCCTTGCTCCTTAAATTGGGGCGAAGCTCCCCTTACAATCCGCTGCTTACAAGAGGTACAACTCCCTCATAATCCACTGCTTACAAGAGGTACAACTCCCTCCTAATCCGCTGCTTACAAGAGATACAACTCTCTCCTCAACCCCAGTTCACAAACCAAACCTTGAATACAATTTAATCTCCAAAACACTCAATATTGCTTCTAACAAAGCTAGTGAGTACAATTCAAAGTCCTAGTACATAATCATATGATGAAACTTGAAGCTCAGAATGTATGGAAATGATACAACCGTTTTATGAATAATTATGCTTCAACACACAATACTCTTTTTATGAAATCTCCCAAATAAAGATATATTTAAGCACTTTAGAGAATTTTAGGGTTCTAGTTCACTTTGTAGAAATGCACAAATACGTCTTTTTGTGAACTAATCAAAAAGCTTTGAAAATTATATCAATTGCAATCAAAAAGGTTCCTTTCAAATTTTCAATCTCAACACAATCTTTGTTATATGCAAGTATGCATATATATAGATAATGATGTTCAACACTCACAAACTGAATATATTGTTGTTTAGAAAAATATCCCCCAATAAAATGTATATTTATAAAAACAAAGGATATTTAATCAAGTGTTAATATATCTAAAATATAAATCCTTTAACAACCACACACTAGAATCAAATCTTTTTAACCAATAAAAAAAAAACTTAATCAAGTAGTGAGATTAACCAAATAATCTATATGAAAATATACTCACTATCAATCACCCGGCTTATTTCAATAATAGATTTGGAATGAGAAGTTCTTTGAAAAATAGATTTACTCTTGAATCAAACACTATTCAACCAATAGCTAAAACCTTTCTCAAGTAATGATCTTGTTAAAAAAATATTTATATGTATATGCACATTCAAGATCAATTTCTCTAATGATATTCAATAACAAGTAATGAGACAAGGAGTTCTTGAAAATAATAACTTGAATGATCAAACCTCAATACTAAGATGAAAAACAAGATGAGTAAACGAGTTCCCTTCAAGATTCTGAGTTGATTTGCCCAAACTTGATGAGTAAAGTTGAAGTGTAGGCAATCGTATAGCAATAAGAGCAAGTTTCTCAATATTCTTTCAATAATATGTATTCTTCTCTTCTTGTGTGTCTTAGCTATGTTCTAGGGTTTGGATATTTAGTATTTATAGTTTTTTACCCTTAGAATTGATCTCAACTGTTGGATCAAAGAAAAAGCTCGCGAGTTCTATTAATAAAAATCACAATTTTAAGTTCCCTGCAGGTTTAGGCGCCTGAGGGTGAATGCCTAGGCGACTGAAGTTCCTTAACCCTTTGAAAATTTAACTTAGGATGCAGGGTCAGGCGCCTAAAGATAGGGTCAAGCTCTTGAAGTGGTTTAGGCGCCTGAGATTCCAGGGTTAGGCGACCAAGGTGCCTCGGCCAACTTGCTGTGTTTTCCCATTAATTCTTCAGGCTACCGAACTTAATCTTCAGGCTCCTGAAGAAATTCTTCAGCTACTGAGGGTGAGTTTAGGCTAGTGAAGTCCCCCTTTTTCTCAATTTTCCTTTTTCTAATTTAAAAATCTTCTTTGCTTTTTTTCTTGGGTCTTTTATAAAACATATTTTGCATGATTTTAAAAGTATTTCTAAGTCCATGAAAGTACCCTAATTGTGTACATGAAATGCATAAATCCTAAAATCATTCTAAGTTACATTGAGGCTCAAATTAAATCATATGAAAATGTAAATACATAAGATCTAAATACCCATTCCCAAGATGTTCTTGAACTTTGCAACTTGAATCTTGAATCTCGTACTCTTTGAGTTCCATGGATCTTGCCAAGATATGTTAGCTTTACTTTGTGACTTTCATGACTCCTTATCTTTCCATAAATGCTTAATATAGGTCCTTTTCACAAACTCAATGCACAAATCAAATACCAAGTGATTTTTCATTATCAAAACCGGATTGGACTCATAGAGTCAACAATCTCCCCCTTTTTGATGATGACAAATACGCGAGCAAAAATATATAATGGGTTGTGCCTAACAAGGCTACCCCTAAATTAATGCATTAAATATTCAATGAATGTCAATATGCTAATGTTCATACACAAAGTGTTTAGCCTGAATCCAAATGAAGTATGAAATATTCAAATATGCTCATGAATATGCTCATGATGTTCCAACCATGACATCAACAACAGTTTCTTCCCCTTTTGTATATCTCACCCTTTGCATAACATCAATAACAATTTTTGCTCATTCTTCTTTGCTTTTGATTTGTTTTTTTTATTTTTGCTACCAATTTTTCTCCCCCTTTTGACTTCAACAAAAAGATGTATAATAATAAGACATGAATAATCTTAAAGTTTTAATCTTGTTCAATCATTAGATTTTTAACGAACTTGACTTCTCCCCTTTTTACATCAACCATCCCCCTTGCTAATGCATAAGATTCAACGATTATGTGAGGATACCAAATATTGATTGATGTGATATTAAATGTGGACTAATGTTATATCAAATGAGAACAAATGTTAATTGATTTGATACAAAATGTGAATTAATGCGATACAAACATTTGATTGATTTGATACCAAGTGATTACATCTTAAGTGAAGTTGCTCCCCCTGAATTATGTTATCTAATATAATTCTGGGCAACCATGTTTATTTTAGCTCATAAAAGCTTTCCCATGTTTTACTTCCTTAAGCTCAAACACATTATGGATTATGGAATTTAAAAAAATCTCTCCCGCTTTAGTTCTCATTAGAAATTTACTCTGGTATATATCTCTTACCTTTTCGGATCTTCAAAACAAGTTTTGCTATAGATATTTGCTTTAAGTACAGTTCGAAAAGAATTGTAACCAGAGAGACTAACCATACAGATCGTCATTATATCAATGCATTTCAAAACGAGATCATATGGTTAACTAAAGCAATCTTCTGCAAAGCAATCTATCTTTTTCATTTAGAATATTCAATAGAATCATCATAATTGAGTGCATGCTACATAAAGTTCACTGCACATCTAAGCATAAGACATATTGGTAAGTATAATAAGATAGGAAATCATTTCGAGATGCTCCCCCTATGAATTTTAATACTTGCGTAGATGAAATGACATGCTTACACTTATCAAAGATTTATGTCACTACTAGTTCAAAGCCATATAAGCAATCATTGTGGAATCTAATAGTGACGAATTACAAATTTGTTACTAATAGTACAGTATTAGTGAAGGATTCAAAATCGTCACTAATAGTAGAGTCTTAGTGACGGTTTTAAAATTCGTCACTAATACCATATTATTAGTGACGAATTTGTAATTCATCACTAATACCCAACTATTAGTGACGAATTTTAATCTTTCACTAATAACCTAGTATTAGTGACAAATTTGAGTTGAGCCGTTCTAGAATTTATAGAGATGGTATTAGGGTTTTAGTGACGGTTATGATCCGTCACTAATACTCCATTATTAGTGACAAAATATTTAATTCGTCACTCAAAGTTAGTAGTAACAGTACATATAGTAACTATTTTAAAACCGTCACTAATACCTTGATTTTTTGTAGTGGATAGATACGACAAAGGGGGGACGTCATAGTGACGAAGAGGACGAGGTCGAGGATCTCGTGGAAGAAATTATGAAAATTTTGACTCTAGATAAGGTGGTAGAAGCGGAAGTGGTCCCACTCGAGAAGGACGCAATCAACAAAACTATATCTCACGAGGTAGAGGACAAGGAAGGAGATGGGGATACAATAATCGTCTGAATGTATACAAGAGAAACGTGTAGTCCTACAACTATCACAAGTACAAACACTACAACAATGAGTGCAAAGGTAATCCCAAAAATCACGAAGTAATTGAAAATGCTAACTTTGCAGAAAAGGAGAAAGCCGAAGGAGACACGTTGATGTTGATGGCACACAATTCAACCCATCAGGCCCAAAATGTTTGGTAACTTGACTCTGAAGCCAGCAATCACATGACTAGTAGAAAGAACCTATTTAATGAACTTGATAAGAAAGTTCAGGGAGGGATATCATTTGGTGATCTCTCTAAAGTCCTAGTTTGAGGAAGGGGAAATGTCCTAATCAAGAGGAAGGATTGAGACCATGCTTTTATCTCCAACGTGTACTATATTCTAGCCATGAAGACTAATATATTGAGTCTCAGACATCTTGTGGAGAAAGGCTACCGAATTAGCCTTATAGATAAGCAGATGATGATAACAGATACTCAAGATAAGCTCGTTACTCGAGTAAAAATAGCAAAGAATCGAATGTTTTCGCTCACTATTCAACATGATATACCAAGGTGTTTGAACGCTATCATCAAAGATAAAGACTGGCTATGGCATCTCAGGTTCAGACATCTAAACTTTGAAAGTTTGAAACTATTGGGAAGCAAGAAGATGGTGAAAGGCTTACCCAACATCCACCACCCAAATATGATATGTGAAAGCTGTGTTTTGAGCAAGCAACACAAAAATAGCTTTGGAAAGCAAGCCGACTAGAGATCTACCATGCCGCTCCAACTAGTACACACAGACGTGTGTGGTCCATTAAGGTCATTTTCAAATGGATAGAACCGATACTTCCTCACCTTCATTGATGATTATAGTAGGAATACTTGGGTCTACTTCCTAAAAAACAAGTCAAAGGTGTTCGACAAGTTCAAAGAGTTCAAAGCCTTTATGGAGAAATAGAGTAGCTATCGCATCAAGTCACTCCGATCAGACCAAGGAGGAGAGTACAAGGATGAAGCTTTCCTGGATTTCCTTAGGCAAAAAGAGATTCAAAACTAGTTCACACTGACCTACACTCTCCAAATGAACGGTGTAGCTGAGAGAAAGAAACACACAATCCTTAACATGGTCAGGAGCATGTTAAAGGATAAGAATGTGCCCAAGAGTTTTTTGGCAAAAGCAGTATCATATGCAATTTATCTGCTTAATAGGTGTCCTACGAAGAGTCTTAATATAAAGATGCCACATGAAGCATGGAGTGCTCACAAGCCCAATGTCAGTCATCTTAGAGTGTCTGGCTCCATAGCCTACACCAACATTCTAGAAGCAAGAATGACAAAGTTGAAAGACAAAGGAGAAAAAATGTATCCTTGTTGGATATGGCAATCGCATCGTGGGATATTGATTATATAATCCCATCAACAAGAAAGTTATTCATAGTAGGGATGCCATTTTTGAAAAAAAAAAAAAAAGAATATGAATCCTGGAAGTGGGACCAGGCTAAATCTTCTAAATATGCGAAATTAACACTTGAAGGAGAAGAACCCACACAGACAAGAGAAGTGGCTATCAACTCACAAGTTCCCGAGCTACAGACACCTCCACATGGTTTACCATAGAGGAATGAATCTCCATCACCAATTGAGCATGAAATCTTAGACTTGAGGCCTAGAGGAGCCCGTAATCTAACTGATCTATATGAAACTACAGAACCTATAAAAGAGTATTTTACTCTATACTGTCTGTTACTGACCAACGACCTAGTTAGCATTATGGAGGCTAATAAAGAAGAAAAATGAAGAAAAGCGATGGATGAGGAGATTCAATCTATCGAGAAGAACAAGACTTGGGAGCTAACAAATCTCCCGAAAGGACGCAAAACTATTAGTGTGAAATGGGTCTACAAGACCAAGAAGAACGCTCAAGGAGAAATTCAAAGATACAAAGTAAGACTTGCTACCAAGGGCTACAGGTAGAAAGAAGGGATTGATTATGGAGAAATCTTTGCCCCGATTGCCAGGCTTGAAAGTATTAGATTACTAATTTCACTATCAGTACAAAATGGATGGAAAATTTACCAGCTAGACGTGAAATCGGCCTTTTTGAATGGTTTTCTGGAAGAAGATATCTATATCGATAAGCCACCTGAATATGTAAAGAAGGGCAAAGAAGATAAAGTGTACAAACTAAATAAAGCACTCTACGGTTTAAAGCAGGCACCTTGTGCATGGAACATGAGAATTGATGACTATTTCTAGAATAATGGATTTAAGAAGTGTCCCTACGAGCATGCACTATACATGAAGATGGATACAGACGAAAGCATTTTAATTCTGGATGTTTGCGGCTTTTAAAAGGAGCATGGTCAAAGAGTTTGAAATGACGGATATTGGTCAGATAACTCATTTCCTTGGCATAGAAGTCGTGTAAAGCGAGAAGGGAATCTTCATCTCCCATAGCCACTATGTAAAAGAAGTACTGAAGAAGTTTGGGATGGACAAATGCAACCCTGTGACAACTCGGATTGAAACGAGATTGGAGTTGAGAAAGAATGAGTAAGGAAATGTTGACCCCACGTATTTCAAGAGTTTGGTTAGAAGCTTGAGGTATTTGATGTGCACCAGACCAGACATACTCTATGGAGTTGGACTTGTCAGCAGGTGCATGAAGACTCCTGACCAGTCACATCTGAATGCAGTGAAGAGGATACTCTGTTATGTCAAGGGTACCATCACTCATGGTATGTTTTATTCATCAAGAGGTGATTGTAAACTTATCAACTATTCAGATAGCAATTGGGGAAGAGATATTGATGAAGGAAAAAACACAACTGAATTCACATTTTTCATGGGAGATACAGTGATTACGTGGTCATCAAATTAGCAAACCATTGTAACATTGTCATTATGTGAAGTTGAGTATGTTGCTACTAGGCCTGACAAAACGGGCGAGCAAGCTGGGTTTGGGCGGGTCACTAACGGGTCGGGTCATAAACGGGTCGATGTTAAACGGATCACACACATGCCAACCCTAACCCGCCCATTTGATAAACGGGTGGGTAACGGGTCACCCGTTTAAAAAAATATATATTTTTTATTTTAAAATTTTCATATAAAATGACATTTTAAAAAAAAAAAACTGCATTTTATTTATTAATTTCTAAATAAAAAGAACATAAAATGTAAAAAAAAACAATACATCCCTTTAATGAATACAATTTTTAAAAAATGTAAAATTAAAAAAAAACACACACACACCTCTAAAAATATTAAATATGCATAATACATGCATAAAATATTTATATATAAATCTAAATTTAAATGAGTCCCATAATATTTACATACAGACCTAAATGTAAAATATTTAATAAGTTCATTCATCATTCATATTTTTTTAATTCATGCATTATGCATAACACATGAATCAAATATTCAAGTCCCACAATCAAAACATAATCTTAAAAAATATAATAGTTAAATATTTAGAAACAAAACCAAATTTAAATGAGTTCCATAAAAATTCATAAGATTACAATTTTCAAAAGATAACAAAATAACTTAATTAGCCATGATTGTTTATAGAAGTTTCTCCCAAATCATTAATCAAAAGATTTTCAAATTTGACTTTTAATTGTTTAGCTTCTTCTCTTTCTTCACTTGGATCCACTGTAATGACAAAATAAATAGATAACAAATAAGAAACAATAACAATTGACAAAGGATATGAAAGTAAATAAAAGAAAAATTGGATCCAAACTAATTTCCTAACAAAGAAAAATTGTTAAGACTCCGAAAAATAGTAAAATAAACAAAATAATGAAAATATTTATACAACAAACACAAATCTGTTATTGGGTGTGTGTGTGTGTGTGTGACAACAAATTATTCTTTTATTTTCTGTAGTGGAAACACAAGAAACATCATTATAAAGATTTCTTTTGTTATTACTTGATTTTCATTCAACTTAGCTTCTGAACATGGTAGGGATCCTTCTTGTTTTCTTAAATTATTTTATTTATCTACTATTTATTTATGTACTATTTATTCATCACAAATCCATCATGGCATCATCCATGAAACCCAACAAGCCAGTAACTCAGTAAGGCAGTAACAGAGAACCTACAAAATAAAAAAATCACAACTCACCTCTACAACTCACCTCTGGAGTCAAGTGGTCTGTCCATCTGTGGAGCTAGGGATGACTGACAGTCGCTGTGGTCCTTCGAGCCTGGAGGAGACCTGGAGATGACGACTCGAGCCACGCACAGCACTGGCAGGTCCAGCAAGTAGCAGCGCACTAGAGGAGAGTAGAGGAGACTCAAGAGAGGACAGGTCGGGGGCGTTCGGCACGTTGCAGCGCACCAGATCCAAAGGAGAGGAGAGGAGAGTTAGGAGTCAGGATTCAGGAAAGGAGTAGATTGAGAATGAGATTTGAGAGAGTGAGAGTTGAGAGGTCAGAGATGAGGAGACTCAAGAGTCAGGAGAGGCTGAGAGCTTGAGACTCGAGAGCTGCGGCACGGATTAGAGACTTAGAGCCCTTAGGGTTTTTTTGTGTTGACTGAGACTCTTGAGATTCTGAGAATTGCTGAAGCCTGAAGCCTGAAGACATGTGCGGTGTTCCGTGTGCGTGACTGCAACGTGAGTGAGTCATGACTGTGAAGCTAGCGTCTGGAATTATGCATTAAGCCATTAAGGATCCAAAATAACGGGTCACCCGGCGGGTGACCCGCCCAAACTCGAAGAACCCATTTATAAACAGGTTAACCCGTGATCCGCCCAAATATTTAACTGGTTAACTTCTTTAAACCCAAACTCATTTTAAACGGGCGGATCCGGGTGACCCGACGGGTCATGACCGTTTTTCCAGGGCTAGTTGTTGCTAGTTCAGCTATTTGTCATGGTCTATGGATCAGGAATGTACTGAAGTATATGAGATTTCTTCAAAATTACCTCACATAAGTCTACATCGACAATCGATCAGCGATTGCACTTGCGAAGAATCCAGTATTGTATGAAAGAAGAAAGCATATTAATACTCGGTATCATTTTATCAGGGAGCATGTCAAGAAGAAAGAAGTGGAATTGATATCTTGTAGAACGTATGATCAGATTGATGACATTTTCACAAAACCACTCAGACGTGATATTTTTGCAACATTGAAGACAATGTTCGGAATGACAAAACCAACAGAGTCAAGTTTAAGTTGGCATGTTGAAAATTAAACTTGATTGGAGTCGTCAGTTGCCGCACCAATCAGCTGCTTCTGTTGACATTGGAGATCGGCGGCCACCAACTCTTCAACAACTTCAGCCCACCATTGTTGATTATAATTTTCACTTATAGCCAAATGCTTTGCTATAAATAGATGTGTGTGTGTGTGTGTGTGTGTAATGTAATGTGTGGTGTAGAGAGAGACATTAAGTAGTGAGAAGAAGTGTTGTGTGTATTTTGAATTCCACTGTAATTTTTCAGATTGAAATCAATTGAGCGTTTATTGTGCAAATTGAGTATAGTTCTCATTGAATTTCAATCACAATCAGTGATTGAGTGAGTCCCTCCACTTATGTTTATAAATTATTGAGTTTAGACTTTACGAAGGATCTGGCTTTAGTCACGGTAGAGCAAGGTGTGATTTTGTTTCCTCGTTCTATGATTAAAGTACTTCATTGGAGAATATATTGCAAGTGGACTCAAAAACAAACAAAAATGAAGAAAACAATATATTTTATTAGTGAAGCAGTCTCTCGTACCCTCGAGGATAAGTAATGTGATCTAAAACTGGGGCCCAACACCAATAGCCACCGTCACTCTCTCATCACTTCTGCACGCTTTTACGCTTAGTAACATGCAGCTTGTAGCATTTAAAAAAAGTATTTAAAATACTTATCACCTAAAATAACTTTTTTTATAATAATAATAATAATTATTATTATTATTATTATTATTTTAAACGGTAACAAGTACATGTTACAACAAGTGTGTTTGTAGAATCACTTTTTTGAAAATTTTTTAAATAATTTTTTTTAAAATAACGTTTTTTATAATAATAATAATAATAATAATAATAATAATAATAATAATAATAATTATTATTATTATTATTATTATTATTATTATTATTTTAAACGGTAACAAGTACATGTTACAACAAGTGTGTTTGTAGAATCACTTTTTTGAAAAATTTTTAAATAATTTTTTTAAAAAAAAATTATTTAAAATTATGAAAGATAAATTTTTTTAACCTTTTAAAAGTGGCACTCTTCATACAAAGGATAAGATTTGTAAATATAATACATTTTACTAAGAATTTTATAAATTTAAAAAAATATATTAGAAAATAATTATATACTATTTTAATTATGTGTTATAACATATCAATTATTGATTATTCAATTATGGAATTAAGAAGCAGAACCATATATTAATTTAAATTAACATTAAATAAGTTAAAAATTTTAATTCAATTATGATAAATGTGATAATCATATGTAGTTATTAATAATATATAGTTCAATCCTAGAATAAAGAAGAATTATCTATTGACTTAAGTTACTATTAAATAAATTAGAAATTTAATTTAATTAATAGTATTATTTTAATATCAATTAATATGATATTTGTCAATATTGGATTCGAGTGACTCATTTTATTGAAAACTAAATTGGTGACCATTTTGAAAAATAAGTAAAATATAGAAAACAAATCATTACTTATCTAACCCATCCTCTTATTTGAAAAACAGAGTTGTCACTTTATTTTAATTTTTGAAAAAGTAAAATAAAGGAAATTCTTTTTCAAAGAGTTATAGGTTTGGGTAGACTTGAGAAAGTAGATCAAACATATTAGGTGGATTATCGGGTGAGGATATTATAATCCATATCCGACTTAATTAAATTACGGATTTATAATGGTTCAGATTGGATAATCCATGGCAGATGATGACTATATATATATATATATATATATATATATATATATATATATAATTTGTCATTCTCATCCTTAATATAATTATTTTTACGATCCAATGAATAATTTATTTTGTAATAAAATAATTGAACTTATTTTTTAAAATATAATTTGATAATTGTTAAACATTTTATAACCAATCACAAAATTATAATTTTTTTTTTTTTACTTTTCAAATCATGAATTTAGGGGCTTTAATTTTGATCATGAGAAAATTGAGTATTTGTGCTTGAGTTTAAATGTGGGCATGGCGCAAACTCAGAGGCGCATATAGTAGTGCAAGAGTTGGAAGTGTGGGACTAGGTCTTGACCAATAGAGTTTATACTAATTCAATTGATGCCTAATAAATATGGATGTAACGACCTGAAAATTCATACCATTTTCCCATGGAATCCATCCTGAATATAGGATAGAAATCGACTTAGAAATTCCACATTTATAATGGTTGATACAAGTACGAAATGAAGAAATAATATAACATATGAATTCGTAGTTAAAAAGAATCAATTACACAATCCTACCACAAAATCGTCAAGATACCGGCCTCTAACCATAACACCGGCACTACGCTCATACTTAACCGACCTAACATTCCCACATAAATTTCAAAGTTCCAGTCTCTCAACCCAGAAACGAAACCATCGATGGATTTACCATGGTTTTTCTAAAATCATTGTTCTAGGAAAAACATAGAAGACCATCAAAGGATCTCCGCCTCTAAGCTTCTAGACCAAAACTCACCTAATCTACCCATTCCTATCCTTAACTTATCTCAATCTATACTTCGGTAATTATTAACCATCGAAGTCTACAGAACCTAACAAACCTAGGCTTTGATACCACCTATAACACCCCGACCCACCACGTGGGGCTCGGGGTTCTACTTTAGTGACGTCTATGTACCTGATACCATATTCATTATAAAAATGCAGCTGAAATAAATGATACATTCTCTAAAATATATTACCAGAGTTCTAAACTACCTTTATACACACTCAAAAAAACTAATTCTAGCTATCACCCCACCCCAAAACTCACTACGCTCGATCTCGAGATGGTCCTGAAAAGACGATTTGTATATTGGGGTGAGACACTTCTCAGTAAGGAAGATTAAGTTAATATATGTGTGTGGTCAACGTGAGTTTTAATGTATACAAAATATCATCAGTTGAAAATTAACCACAACTATAAAATCATTTTCTGACCATACTCACACACACACACACACACACAATTATTTATTAGTGAAAGTTCTTAAGGATAGGAGAGATTACACGCTCATACATATAGCTCTCCTTTGCTCTAATACCTTATGCAACTTGGTATGACAACAACTGGTACTTATCAGGGTACTCGCCCTTCTCAGCAAGCCCTCGGGTAGAGAGTTTACTTCACTATAAACATTTATGCATTGTAATTCATATAAAAATACTCGCACCTTTACAGTTAAAAAATATGCATTTGATTCCTCAGTATAAACCAATTCAATAAATAATCACACCATTTACATAAATCAACATATATGCGTAGAAGACACTCCCTGGGACTAACACACCATTTACTTCCCCTATGGTATGAGTTGTGCGGCCCAAAAGATGGACTTATGCCTAGGGGATCAATCCAGACACAATCAAAGTAACCATTTGCAAGTACGTCTGTAGGCATCTACAACTCAGTTGTAGGTCCGATAACCTTACCACTTCCTGGCCCGGGTCCTTAGGAAAGGTATTTCATCCTTACGCAGGTTAGTCGGCTGAGACCACCCTACACTTCTCAGTACAGTGTGGGCGCACATGGTCTCGCAATAATTCCCTAACAACAGTACGATGCTCACAATACAACTGGTCATTTGGGTTCTTAAACCATATCATGCAATGTAAATAATAAAAAATGTAGTATAAATCTCAATTCATATAGAACCTGCCATTTAATAAAATCCAGCCCCCAGCCGTTAAATAAGACTCGACCTCCAATCTTCAAATAAAACCCAACTTTTGGCCGTTAAATAAAACTTGACTCATAGCCTTCAAATCAAACCCAGTACTTTGCAAAGGTAGTTCCAGTACGTTTTGCAAACAGCTCAATATTTTCACAACCATACCCAAATTCGATTATACAATAACCAATACCGATTGTTCACCTGCCACACAATTCAATATTTGAACATAGCCATTTAAACAACCAAGAAAAACACAGTATGTAGTTCGTAAGATAAAACCCAGTTTTCCACCGTTCAATTTATCCAAAATATCATATCGTATATCCTATATTTATAAAGTCTATTTTGAAGGATCAGTTTTTGAAATAACCTTTGAAATCATAGTATACATGTATGTAAAGCAGTTTAATCGGTTCAAACTTAATAAAAGTTTGACTTAACTTAATCCCTTTACCTATTTTCCTAAAGTTACGCCTGTAGGGATCCCAAAACTATGCCTGTGAGACTCACACAAATCCTGAATTCATAAATCCTAGTTTAAGCAACTCAACCCTAAGTAAAATACTATTTTAACATTTCTCAGGCTGACAAACTCCAAATAAATGATTAAACTCCCAAAAACATCAAATTTGCTTAATTCCCTAAATCTTACCCTAACCTTTGAGTGGTGCTTAGAAAGCCTAGTTTAAAAATCTACTCCGCTAGACTTGTAAAGAAATGCTCTTATATCACTATGGTGACTTCCAATTGTCGATCGAACCAAAAACGACAAGAAATCGAAGAGAGAAGAGATGGGGTTCGTGGTTAGAGAGAGAGAGAGAGAGAGAGAGAGAGAGAGAGAGAGAGAGAGAGAGAGAGAGAGAGAGAGAGAGAGAGAGAGGGAGAGAAGATATTTTATTTTTTTTCTTAAAAAATATCTCATGGTTTCTTTTATAAAAGTGTTCGTTGGCGAATTGCAGAAGAACATTCATTGACAAAAGAAGAGGTTCATCGACAAACCTTAAGCCTGAGATTTCCTGGCTCTCTGGATTTCTTCTTCGACAGTGCAGTACTTCATCGACAAATTACAGAAGTGCACTTGTCGACGAAAACAAGAGATTCGTCAACGAGTCCTGTTGCTTAATTTGCGCTTTTTAAATTTTTTTTTTCTTATTTATTTCTTTTATTTTTTGGGTTCAGGTTTCTACATATAATACATGAAATGGTTAAAAATATTCATCAAACTCAAGGAAGAAGTCCTTAAAACTCTCCCAAAATTTTCCATATTTTTTAAAAAAAATTTATGAACTTTTTAGCATTTTCTTGTATTTTTTTTTGGGATTTAAAAGTTATTTTCTCCATTTTATTTATTTTTTTGGTATTTTATTTTTTTATTTTTTTTATTTGAGGAAAAATTAACTCAAATAGTTTTTATTTATTTTTTCTGATTTTTCAAATAATTTTCCTTTTTTTTTTCTTTTTTTCCCAATTTTTTAACAATTAAAAATTAATTATTTTTTTATAAATTTAAAATAAACTGGTAGTCCAAGAAGAGACAAACGGGTACCGGGTGGTTGAACCGGGTCAAACTAGGATAACCCGGTTAAGTGAAAGGCTTGCTACCTTTTAGCAAGTGATGACGACACGTGGTGTAGAAATTTCTTATTTTTTATTATTTATTTTTAAAAAAAAAATATTTATTGCAGCATGGTGGTGACATCAGCGTGACATCACTCATCATGTGGCAAAGTCCAAAAGGCACTAAGTTTGTGACACGGATCACTCACGTGGCAGTGATCCAACCATCCAAAGAAAACATAATTTGGACGACTAGGATTGTGCCACGGATTGCGCCATGTCGCCTCGGTGCAGTCTTGATCATACCATGTGTCACCATCCATAGAATGACAAATGTACCACATTTGTTTTAAAAATTCAATATATATATATATATATATATATATATATATGTTATAAAATAATAAAAGAATAAATAAACGTGGATAATCAGAAAGTAATGAAGACAAGTGTGACGCCCCAAAACCCACCAAGTGGGGCCCGGGTGCCACGTATTCCAATCACTTGCATCTGATACCATAATTATCATGCACGCAGTGGAACATAAATAAATAACCTCAAATAAATACCAAAGTTCTATATAACATTCCAAAAACAAATACTACAACATCCAAATATCCATATTCACATCCAACATTTAAAACATAACCTAGTACAAATATATATCTGTATATATGTATTAGTATCTCACAATAACCCAGAAAGAAACCAGCAAATACAATCCCAACGTAGGCCTTCAAACCCGGTCTCCAGAAGAACCTGAAAAATTGTTAATCCACTAAGGTGAGACACTTCTCAGTAAGGGTGGAATAAGTTATAACAGTGTGTGACAACTGAGTTTTAATATTTATATTTCAAAATAAACTGCTTTTCATATAACATCAACAACAACTAAGAAAATGCACCATTAATAACATTTCCGATATCTAATATCATACACACATCCAATGTGCACAAGTACATAATTTTTATGCAAGCGAAAGTCTCCGAGGATAGCGAAGATTACCTTCCCATAGAAGTAGTTTCTCTCTGCTCTGGTTCTAAAAATTACCTACCAGAGCACTCACCTTACTCAGTAAGCCCTTAGGTGAAGTATTACCTTGCCGCCAGTACACACATCTTTATTATTTTAAAGGCGAAGGTTTCCGAGGATCGGGATATCTACCTGCCCATACAAGTAGCATCCCTTTGCACTGATACCAAGAAACTACCTAACAGAGCACTCGCCTTTCTTAGCAAGCCCCTGGTGGTATGTTTACCTCGCCGCATGCACACATACATTCACAATATGCTATACCATTATTTTTATGCTATAATTAAATTCACATGCGCATAACACATCCACACAGGAATCATGCATCTCATATTTCATCTTCCAATGTCCTCAGTACGTGGCCCACACAGGCACCTACGTACTTCTTATCTACACGTGGCCCACATAAGCACCAGTATTCACCAGTATCCAATCCCCATGACCTACCCGTCATACATCAGTAGAACAAGCTCCTCGACCTGCCAATGTCCTATCCCATATAAATGACAATATGATGAGCTCCTTGACCTACCAACGTTATATCATGATTTATATCTAGGCAATATAACAACCTCCTCATGCCAACGTTATATTGAGATGCATACGAATAACCACACCAGTTAGTTCACACAGACGCATCAATGCATTTCCACACAGGAATCCAACAGATCAATTCATTTCCCACACAGTATCCCAACAGATCAATACATTTTCACACATGAGTCAAACATAACAATTTATTCATTATGTCATAATCATTCCAAACACCCCCACATGCAAACCCAAATGCCACAACAATTTATATTCAATTTATGTCACAAGAATTTAATATCATATGCAATTATCCCAAATATGAATCTTAAACAAAAATCATCATTTTTCCAGTAATAAAGTTATTCTGAAAATCATATAGATAAATAATAAATTTCATATGCTTGTAAATAACTGGTTTACCTTAATAAAATACTGATATAATTTTATTCCCCCTTACTTGATTCCCTGAACCACGGTTGTCACGACATCCTAGAGCGCGTGTGCCCTGGGCGGCGAAATAAAAATCAATTTTAATTTTCAAGAAAAAATAAGGAATGTCGGAGTCTCCACTAACCTTTTAGTGTGGTTAAACACATGATTACTACTCCGTTAGAGGTAGAATGGGTCTACGTTACTAGAGTTAGGCTCGAGAGTTCGATTACACGAGAGGAAGGTACAAGCACCCCCTACGCGCCCGTTCTTACGAACGGTACCTAATTAATTTGAAATTATCCTTAAGTTAATCTAATAAGTCTTTAAATTACTCATTTTTATGAATTTATAAATACATATAAAAAATAAATAAATAAATAAATATAATATATACATATATATTCCCTCAGAGCTTAAGATACGTGAAGCCCGAAGGCTAATACCCTAGCATTAAAATCATAGGGATAATAATTAAGAAAATACTTAAGAAAATATACTCCCAAATTTTGAAATTGTATATAAAATTTTTATAGGAAAATACTAGTATGAGAGGTTTTAATATATATTAATAAGATAATAAACTAAGAAATTAAATTACCATAATACATGTTATAATAATAGGAATACATATATGCTAAAATATTACAAATATCAAAGTAAGTAATGAAATACCATGATACTATATATATTAAGACACTAAAGATACTATAAAAAAAAATAATTAATACTAAATATATTGAGAGAGTAAAAGTAATTAATACTAAATATATTAAGATACCAAAAATAATTAACACAAATATATTAAGATACTAAAAATAATTAATACTAAACATATTAAGATGCTGAAAATAACTAATACTAAATACATTAAGATACCAAAAATAATTAATATTACATGTATTAAGATATTAAAAATAATTAATACTAAATATATTAAGATACCAAAAATAATTAGTACTAAATATTTTAAGATAAAAAAAAAATATCACAATAAATAACTATAATACCATAATAATTACACGTAATAAATGACACTCTAAAAATACCTAATAAGATGCTGAAAAATAACTAATACTAAATACATTAAGATACCAAAAATAATTAATATTAAATGTATTAAGGTATTAAAAATAATTAATACTAAGTATATTAAGATTCCAAAAATAATTAGTACTAAATATTTTAAGATAAAAAAAATATCACAATAAATAACTATAATACCATAATAATTACATGTAATAAAGGAAACCCTAAAAATACCTAAAACAATGTAAACTAATCAAAACCCTAAAAAATATATACATCATCAACATGACAATAGTGAAAACCCAAAATATACAATATTAATATAATCATAATGAAAACCATATAATATTACATCACCTGAATACTAACTTGATGATAATAATCAATAACCTGAATACATAATAGATAATAGTAATAATAATAATAGTACAATATTCAAAAGTACAACATCTACATGTTCATACCAAACAAGTGTAACAATAAGAGTGTTATATCATAAGAAAAAATTATATACACGAAAACAATATAATATTCAACAATAAGTTACATACATGTTCATACGAAACAAATGTAATAATAAAAGCATACCATAAAAAATATATATATACATGCTGATAATACAATATTAGATAGTAAACCATAATATTACATAACAATATGAAAGAATAAATCATAATATGTACATGAATATAAAAACAATATAATAAACCATAACCAATATACATATATATGCGGTATCCATATAAAACAATAAACCATGATAAACATAAATATATATGCATAATAACAAAACAGATGCAAATATAACCATATTAATAAAATATATATATATATATAATAATTAAAATAAATAAATACCAAAACAAAATCTCACCTTTGGGCATTGTTGTGTATTCTGTGTATGTGTGTGTTCCCGTGTGTGTGAGTTATGCAGAGAGGCTTACAGAGGGGGGGTACCGCCGGAGAATTGAGGCTAGGAGCGGCGACGACAGCAAGGGCTGCCGGAGACGACGACGGCGGTGGAGGACAGCAAGGAAAGGTGATCGGAGCTAGGCTCGGCGACGGCGAAAGGCGGCGGGGCAGAGAGCTTGTGGCGGCGATGGAGAAACGGCGACAGCTGCTGGTGCTGGGGAGCTGCTCTCGATTTCCAGCAGGACCAGCAGCTGGAGAAGTGCTCGGGGCCCTGGTGGTGTCGTCGTGGAGAGTTGCAGGGGCTGGACTGGATCTGCAGGGAGCAACGGCGGCGCTGCTGCTGCCGTGTGGACGGAGGTTGGTCTGAAGCAATGGTTTATGCGGGTGTTGGCTGAGGATGATGGCTGGAGAATCTCGTGGCCGGAGTTGCAGGCGAGGTCGGTTGGTGGCTCTCGGCTGGTGCTGTTGCCGAGAGCAGAGGAGTGGTGGTGGCTTGCCTATTCTGATCTGTGGGAACGGTGGCGAGATGGAGTTGAAGGAGGGGGAGGTGAGGGCTGCTGTGTGACCGTGAGTGAGGCTGTGAGAGCATCGGAGAGGCTATGTGGTTGTTGTGCTACAGCTGTAAAGGAAGATAAAGGGTGGTGCTGTGTGATGGAGAGCTGCGGCTAGAGAAGAAGATGGTTGTTTTTTTGTGTGTGTCTCCGCGCCCCGGCTGTTGTGCGCTGCGCCCCCCCTGCTTTGGCTGTGTGAATAAGGCCTTTACATAGGCATTCGCCAAAACCCTAAACCCACTAATAAAAATAATAATAATAATAAAAGTAATAATAAAATAATAATAGCACTAATACTAATAATACTAATAATAAAATAATATAATAAAACAATAATAATAATAATAATAATAATAGCAAAATAATAATAATAATAATAATAATAACAACAAAGTAATAATAAAAATATATGAAAATAATAATAATAATAATAATTGTAATAATAGAAAATTAATAAAAATAATAATAAAGTAATTACAATAATATATGAAAATAATAATAATAATAACAATAATAATAATAATAGAGTAATAATATATATATATATATATATAAATAAAATGATAATAATATTAATAGTAGTAATAACAATACTAATAGAAAAATAATAGTAGTAAAAATAATTATAATAATAATAATAATAGTGAAAATAATAGTAATGATAATAAATAATATAAATAACAACAATAAAAAATCATAGTAATAATAATAATAATAATAATGAAATAATAGTGATAATAAAATAATAATAATAAAAATAAGAAAATAATAATAATAATAATAATAATAATAATAATACAATGAGAAAGGACCCCTTGTTCTATTTGACTAAGGCAAAAATAGGGTGTGTACAACGGCTACAAGGCTCCCAAACTTATACCCGCAGCGCTCACCCGAATCCTGATTCAATCAAATGAACTCCAATAAAATATTATTTTAACCTTTCCTAATTTACAATAATTAAATAATAATTAATTTCTAAATAACCCATTTATCCTAATTTTGGGGCTATTTCCACAACGACCCCACGAGAAATTCGCTCCGCTAGATTTGTAGAGGATCATCCCTGACTCACTTGAAAAATGAGCAGCTCGAAAGTTATCCCAAGTATAGGAGTTACGTCATGTAATATTCAGCCCAGGGGCTAAATCGTCTCCTCAGGGAATGTCTTTTAATATTAGATTTTACGTTTTTCCAATCGAAAACAAAAATGTACTGAACTTAGTTCAGATTCGGGATTTTCAAAGTTGTTGAGATTTATTCAAACTAATTAAAATAACACGCAAAGTAAAACCCTAAAACTAACATATGGGGAACTAAGAAGCAAACAATGGAAACCCTAGCCTACTTAAGGAAGCATTGGGACATGCGTTAATTAAAAATGGAAACCTAGAACATGGAATTAAAAACACACAATGGAAACTAAACCAAACACACACACGCGTAATAAAAAAAAATCTTTAACACAAATAAAAAATTACGAACCAAAATCTCAATTTAACGCAACGTGAACTTAACAGAAATTTAACGCTCAACTGATAATGGAACATGATAAGAACAATATGAACTTTGATCAAACCAACCCAAGCTTCAACAAAAATTAAATCTAAAAAAAAAATCTTAAAACAAGAACATTCTTTCAAGGTAAATAAAAAAAATAAATAAATAAAAAAACTTATGCTTAAATGAAAACATTAAACTCACTTAAATAACTCTTCAATAAGTGTAATAACTAATTAAATAGAGAAAACAACTATTCAATGGCACTTTTAAAGGAAGGAGAGAGAGAGAGAGAGAATAGAGCAAGACTGCTGGAAATTGCAGCAGTGATAGGGGCTAGCCGAGAGGGCTGCTGGAATGAGTCCTGGCCGAGGGTACGCTGGAGAGTGGCAGCTGAGGGCCGTGAGGATCTGCTGCGGAAGATGGAGGTTGGTTGTGCAGTGGTTGTGCTGGTGTTCTACTGTGCCATGAAGAATCTCCTCGGGTCTCCTTAGACAACAGTAGCAGAGTGGAGTTAAACTGCTGTGGCTGCTGCTGGAGGAGTGCTTGGCCGAGAGTGAAGGAGCTGGTATTGCTGAGGGGTTCGGCTGCTGGTGCCTGCTGCATCAACTCTCTACTGGAGCTGTGTGTGGTGGAATAGGGAAGGTCTCAGAGCAGTGGTCTGCTATGGAGGATTGCAGAAGAGTTGAAGTACTCGAGTATGGCTGCTGGCAGGCTGGCGACTGATGGAGCTTGAGGGAGAGAGAATAGAGGGATTGGGAGAGCTTGAGTGAGAGGACTCGTAGAGAAAAAACAAGGAGAGGAAGACCGAGAGAGGAGAGAAAAAGGGAATGGAAAGCAGAGAATAGGGAAAAAAGAAAGAGAGAGAGAATGGAAGGAAGGACGAGAACAGAAACAAGACAAAAGAAAGAACATAACAGGGAAGAAGAAGAAGAAGGAGAAAGAGAGGAGAGGAGAGAGTGAGAGTTGGCTGGGGGCAGCACCCAACAGGGCAAAAGGAAGAACAAGAGAGTATTTAAATGGGAAAAAATTGGCTTTCCCTAGACCCACGAGACCAACTTGACTCGGTAACTTGACCCAACACGAATTATTATTATTATTATTATTATTATTATTTTGTTCTCTATTCATTGCAAATATGACCCTTCTAGAGCTGGTTTCTTGCAAAATGCGAAATTGAAAAGTTGTAGATAATCCTTTCCTCTTTCTCCAGAAATTTGAATCTTATCGATCAAAGCTCAAACGAAAAAGTTATGCACGAAATACGAATAGGTGTCGGTTTTGGTTCCCGGGATTTTTCCTGCGAAAAAAAAAATTACCAAAAATTCATAAATTGTGCAATAAAACTTAAGAATGATAATTTTGGCACTTTATTAAAATATTAGACAAATTTTGACATTTAATTAAAAATATAAGTCATAAAGACCGGGTTAAAATGCCCAATTACGCAGTTTTCACGCGTAATCACACCCCACAATTAACATTTTGCTAGTCTCTAACAAATGACGTGAATGAATCTCAGGGTGGTGTCTACAACTACATACTCCTGTGATCATGAAATCAATGCACATGCGACATAATTATACCACTTCACATACAAAAACATAACTGAATTTCACACAAGCTCGTTCATATTCAATGCACACGACTCCAAAGCACGTCACTCATGCAAGTTTCATCGTTTATATGTGATTTGGGAGCAGTATACTCACATGAAGTTAATCAGTGGCACATTCAGAGTTCATGCAATCATATAAGTTCGAGTATAAACTGGTAAACTCTCGAGGTGTGTGTGATGTGTGTGACTCAGTACACCTAGGATACCAGTGGACACCTACAGAATGGTTGCTTTGACTCGGCCTAATTGGCATACCCTAAAGAACACTCAAAAGGAATGGGTTCACTCATCATATGTGAAGAAGAGTGTCGCGATCAAACATCCCACATATTAAAAGGAACAAACACTAATTATATGGAGTGGACTAGTCTGGAAAGGATCTAGCCTACCTATGAGGTGTCGGGTCCTTCACTCTAGCATCTTCTCACCTACTCGCCATATCCAACTGAGACCACCCTAGATCAACTTACTCACAAACTTGTCGTGAATGCATCTGAGGCATTAATCGGTTGAAGAATCTTCGTACGTGGAAAATATGTGTCGTGTCCTTGATTTTTTGTGGTTTTCTATGGAGCAAACATTAGTATTTCATCTCATGCGCATGTGTATTTCTTGTTCTTTCTTCTACTCATTCTTTATTTTCTGTCTTTTCTTGAGTAAGAAGGACAATCTTAACACTTCTTTTGTAATTTTCATACTATCAATGGGAATTGAGCTCGAATAGGGGTTCATGAACTAAGTCTAACTCTAGGGGTGGCTCAGCCTTCACATTTTGAGTAGGCTACAAGACCTAGGTTTTTATCTCCCCACTAAGTGTCACCTCTAGGTTAGCAAATCAAAAACAAAGACTAGTGTACAAGGAATCATCCAGAAAAAGAGAATTGAGTTCTGTGAATTCTGATTTGATATTAACACTCAAAAGGAAGATAAATAGCTCAAGGATATCTCACAAGGTGTCATAGTCGCCACGGGTGTTCTCTCAGTGCTCACAGGAAACCCTAAGTGTAATGAATCATGTGAATGTGTTTATTCAGCCTTGTGAGATGCCGTGTAAATACATGAAATTATATAACCAGATTAACACGAATGTACAACCAATCAATTCTTCATGGAGTCATAAAATCATATAAAGAGAAACTACGCATGATTGACTCAAGTGTATTGTTCTTAAGTTATATGCAAGTGTGTAAAGGGTATGAGTCAGTGTTAAGCATGGCATAGTGCAGTGCAATTCCTCAGTGCTCCTCCTTTATTTCTCTCTTTCTTTTTGATTTTTTTTTGATTTTTTAATTTTTTTTTTAAAACTCGGTACGTGTACGTGCACAGTGTCATATGCGAATGCTCATCCCCCCCCCCAAACTAAAGTGGAACATTATCCTCAATATGAAAGCATAAGGGAAATAGAAAAGATTGTGCACGCGAAAAGTAAGGCGTACTTGAGTGGCGAAGTAATGGAAAAGAAAAACTGAACTACAAGATAGACCTGAAAACTAACTAAAAATAAAATAAGATAAAATAAAAGGAAAAGAAGGAAAAGAAAAACATCACAATGTCTAGCGGAGGCTCAGGAGGAATTTTGTCTGGTGGCCGTAGGTCTATAAATTGCACCGGCGGTTCTCCAAATTTGAGTCGCCACAGTGGATTAGTTTTCATACCTGCACGAAAATCAGCCTCAAATGAATTAATGTGTGTCAAAATACCAAACAATACGTGCGCAGGTTGACCCTCGTGTGTGGACAAGAAAGGGTCTTTATTCAACATCGTGTCCAGGAAATGTGCTTCTTTACGAACTAACGTGTGATGGGAAGTTATTGGAGCAATTACCTGTAGTTCTTCAGAAGCATTAACATTAAAGGTTTTACCTGGTTCTTTGAAAATTATATGCTCACCAGACTGGTCACCCTCTTTATCGGGTGTACATATCATCATACCACTGCAAGAGTCTGCCTCCACATCAGGCTCCTTAACATCTGATTCAGGCGGGGGTGACGGTTCCATGGTTTCTGAGCTCGGAGGATAAGGTACCACAGGTTGGTACTCCGTATGAGTATCAGTCTCCTCATCAACTAACTGCTCCGCTTCTGGCCCCGTTTCCTCTGATTTTTCTTTGACCTCTTCTGATTCAGCCGTGACTTCTAGTGCTAGGACAACTGGTTGTCCGACGATGAGCATCTCAGGTTGGGGAAATTCTTTCTCGCTTCTCGAAGTAGTGGTGGTCTCTGCTGTCTCAAGAGAAACATCGTGTATTTGTTGGTGTGGCTGCTGGTACTCTTGAGGACTAGGCTAAGGTTCCATGAGCAATTCTTCATTTTCTAAGATGTCCAAGTGCGTGCTTATCGCATTAATGGTGTCCCACAATTCCTTATTATGACCGACTTGCGTTTGCATGAACTGCTAGAGCATGTTCGCCATCTGTGTTATGCTATCCTCCAGAAATTCTGACGGCGTACAGCTCTGAGGGATTTGTTGTGGCTGGTATTGTGGTGGAGGAATATCTGGGTAGTTTGGTGGTTCATATGCATCACCACCACTAATTGTGCTGATAGGGTGTGTGCAGTCATGGGTGCCTGAGTGTATCGTGTGTTGCATTGTGGGACATTGTCAGCTAAGTAATCAAAGAATGATAATACTTGATCTGGATTCTCGCTGACGGGTTCTCCATTGCACATGGTCTGGACAAAATACTTGCAATCAGGGGTAAAAGTAGTATAAAAATAATCAGCTAACCTCCATGAGTCAAACCTGTGATGTGGACAAGTATTTAGCAGATCCTTGAATCGTTTCCAGTAAGCCCGAAATGTCTCGTCATCCTACTGCACAAAATTAAGAATTTGTTCCTACAAAAATTGAGTTTTCTGTGAGGGACAAAATGCATGCAGGAATTCATGCTCCATATCAACCCAATTAGTGATAAAGTGAGGTCTCAATGAATGAAACCAGATCAGTGCCCTATCCTACAAAGTAGCAAGAAATAAATTTAGTCTAATAGATTCGTCAGTTCTACCATGAGAGAAAAACATATTATAGGTTAACTCAAACTCTGCTAGGTGCTGATAGGGGCACTTAGATTCTGTCCCGTAGAACTCGGGTAGCAATGACGTTCTCCTGCGCTGCATCATGAAATTAAGCTCGTCATAAGGCAAAACAGTGGAAGAGGATGCAGTGGTATATTCAAGCTGCAAAAAGTCCATTATCGTGCGCGGTGCAGGTGCAGTCATTTTTTCAAAACTCAATTTTTTTCTGTTTTTGTTTTCTGTTTTTTTTTTTCATAAAACTAATAAAAATGACGGGAAAAATGCAAATTTGAGACTAAGACCGACATTCCCTAACAACGGCGCCAAAAACTTGACTCACTCGAAAAATGAGTAGCTCGAAAGCTATCCCAAGTATAGGAGTTACGTCGTGTAATATTCAGCCAGGGGCTAAATCGTCTCCTCAAGGAATGCGTTTTAATATCAGATTTTACGTTTTTCCAATCGAAAACAAAAATGTCTTGAATTTAGTTCAGATTCGGGATTTTCAAAGTTGTTGAGATTTATTCAAACTAATTAAAATAACACGCAAAGTAAAACCCTAAAACTAACATATGGGGAACTAAGGAGCAAACAATGGAAACCCTAGCCTACTTAAGGAAATATTGGGACACGCGTTAATTAAAAATGAAAACCTAGAACATGGAATTAAAAACACACAATGGAAACTAAACCAAACACACACATGCGTAATAAAAACAAATCTTTAACACAAATAAAAAATTACGAACCAAAGTCTCAATTTAACGTAACGTGAACTTAACAGAAATTTAATGCTCAACTGATAATGGAACACGATAAGAACAATACGAACTTTGATCAAACCAACCCAAGCTTCAACAAAAATTAAATCTAAAAAAAAAATCTGAAAAGAAGAACATTCTTTCGAGGTAAATAAAAATAAAATAAAATAAAAGAAATAAAAAAATTTATGTTTAAATGAAAACATTAAACTCACTTAAATAACTCTTCAGTAAGTGTAATAACTAATTAAATAGAGAAAACAACTATTCAATGGCACTTTTAAAGGAAGGAGAGAGAGAGAGAGAGAGAGAGAGAGAGAGAGAGAGATAGAGAGAACAGAGCAGGACTGCTGGAAATTGCAGTAGTGACAGGGGCTAGCCGAGAGGGCTGCTGGAATGAGTCCTGGCCGAGGGTGCATTGGAGAGTGGCAGCTGAGGGCCGTGAGGATCTGCTGTTGAAGATGGAGGTTGGTTGTGCAGTGGTTGTGCTGGTGTTCTTCTGTGCCATGAAGAATCTCCTCAGGTCTCCTTAGACAACAGTAGCAGAGTGGAGTTAAACTGTTGTGGCTGCTGCTGGAGGAGTGCTTGGCTGAGAGTGGAGGAGCTGGTATTGCTGAGGGGTTCAGCTACTGGTGCCTGCTATATCAACTCTCTGCTGGAGCTGTGTGTGGTGGAATAGGGAAGGTCTCGGAGCAGTGGTCTGCTATGGAGGATTGCAGAAGAGTTGAAGTACTCGGGTATGGCTGCTGGCAGGCTGGCTACTGATGGAGCTTGCGGGAGAGAGAATAGAGGGATTGGGAGAGCTTGAGTGAGAGGACTTGTAGAGAAAAAACAAGGAGAGGAAGACCGAGAGGGGAGAGAAAAAGGGAATGGAAAGCAGAGAATAGAGAAAAGAGAAAGAGAGAGAATGGAAGGAAGGGCGGGAAGAGAAACAAGACAAGAGAAAGAACATAACAGGGAAGAAGAAGAAGAAGGAGAAAGAGAGGAGAGGAGAGAGTGAGAGTTCGCTGGGGGCAGCACCCAACAGGGCAAAAGGAAGAACAAGAGAGTATTTAAATGGGAAAAAATTGGCTTGCCCTAGACCTACGAGACCAACTTGGCCCGGTAACTTGACCTAGCCCGAATTATTATTATTATTATTATTATTATTATTATTTTTTTTTTTTCATTTTTTTCGTTCTCTATTCATTGCAAATCTGACCCTTCTAGAGCCCGTTTCTTATAAAATGCAAAACAGGAAAGTTGTAGATAATCCTTTCCTATTTCTCCAAAAATTTGAATCGTCTCGATTGGAGCTCGAACGGAAAAGTTATGCATGAAATACCAACAGGTATCGGTTTTGGTTCCTGGGATTTTTCCTGCGACAAAAAAAAAAATTACAAAAAATTCATAAATTTTGCAATAAAACTCAAGAATGATTATTTTGGCACTTTATTAAAATATTGGACAAATTTTGACATTTAATTAAAAATATAAGTCATAAAGACTGGGTTAAAATGCCCAATTACGCAGTTTTCACGTGTAATCAATCCCTAGATTCTCGTGGTGGTGTCCGATTGTTCATTTGGCTTAAAATTTAAGAAAAATTGTGGTAAGAATGAGAATTTGCCTTATCCCAGGAGATATGCCCACGTTGCTCCTACGACAAATCCACTTCGGTAGATATGTCGGTGGCGAAGAATGGAGTCCAGTGATATTTTCGGATTTCCAATTAGGCGAGAATCCGCCGCAAAATCGAAGAAAGAAGAGGAGTGGAGAACGTGAGTTAAGAGAATTTTTTTTTTCTTTCTTTCCTTTCCTGCTTCTCCAGAACTTAACCACTAAGTTTCCTTTTTTTTTTTTTTCTTTTTTTTCTTTCCTTTATCCTTACTTTAACATTTTATATATATATATATATATATATATATATATATATATATATATATACACACACACACTTATATATACTTACTTATATATATACTTATATATATATATATATATATCCAAAATCCTCAAATTTCTTAATTTAATTAATTTTCTTAATAATAATTAATTAATTAATTAATTAATTAATAATCATTTTTAATTATTATTATTTTTTGGGTCATTGCAACAAGCAAAATAAATAAATAATAAATAAAAGTGAAATCGGATTTACGTGGTTTGGTTTATACCTACTCCAGGGGCCAATTGGATCTGAAATCCACTATTTTTTAAGGAATTATAAAATATATCTAACTTTTGTAAAAATATCTCTCCTTCTTACCTTACAAAATATCTCACTTTCTCTTTTCTCTCCTACTTCTTTCTTCTCTATTTTCTACACGCTCAATATTCTACACTCTGTATTTTGCACTCTGCACTCTTGGTTTTTCCTCTCATTATCTCAATCAGGTGATTCCATTTATATAACTGTGGGAGGACCACATGGGTTTGTCTGGTAATAATAATGGATTCACATGCATGGGAAACATGAGGGAGATGGGGTAGGCATGTTGAAGACATGGATGATGAAATTCACCATTCATTTCACAACACTCCCCCTTGGATGTCACCCATATATTAACTTATCTAGTTAAGATCTTTAAGGTATCTCATTCCGATAAGATGAACCAATCTTTTGAATGTTGTAGTTGGTAAAGCCTTGGTGAATAAATCTGTTAGATTATCACTTGATTGGATCTATTGTACATCTATATCACTATTCTTCTGGAGTTTAAGTGTATAGAAAAATTTTGGAGAGATATGCTTTGTCCTGTCACCCTTTATCTATCCTCTTCTTAGTTAAGCTATACATGCGGCGTTGTCATCATACAAAACTATTGGAATATCCTTGATTGACTGAAGGCTACAATTTTCTTGGATATGAGAAATCATTGATCTAAGTCACACACATTCTCTACTAGCTTCATGAATAGCTAGTATTTTAGAATGATTGGAGGATATTGTTGTAATCGTCTGTTTCACTGATTTCCAAGATATAATAGTTTTTCTATAAAGAAATACATATCTAGTTTGAGATGTAGCATTATGAGGATCGGATAGATATCTAGCATCTGCATATCCTACTAGTTGAGATTTGGAATTAAATGAGTAAAATAGACCCAAATCAGATGTACCTCTCAAATAACATAGAATGTATTTAATTCCATTCTAATGTCACCGAGTAGGAGCAAAGCTGTATCTTGCTAGTAGATTCACAACAAATATGCAATGTCAGGTCTAGTACAATTTTCCATATACATCAAAGAACCGATAGCACTTAAATATGGTACTTCAGAATCAAGTAATTCCTCCCCATCATCACAAGGTCGAAATGGATCTTTCTTAACATCAAGTGATCGCATCATCACTGGAGATCCTAGAGGATGAACTTTATCCATATAGAATTGTTTCAATACCTTTTTAATATATTTAGATTGATGAACACAAATTTTTCCATTTAAATGTTCAATCTGTAGGCCAAGACAATATTTTGTCTTTCCTAGATCTTTCAAATCAAATTTTGTCATTAAATAATTAGCAGCTTTAGTGAACTCTTCAAGAGTCCCAACTAAATTCAAATCATCAACATAAATAGCAATTATTGCAAATCCGGATTCTGATCTTTTAATAAAAACGCATGGACCAATTGGATTGTTTATGAATTCTTCTTTCACTAGGTACTCACTTAATCAATTGTACCACATGCACCCAAATTGCTTTAATCCATATAAGGAACGTTGGAGTTTAATTGAATATAAATTACTAGGTTTTGCTTCAAGCAACTCAAAACCTTCAGTGATTTTCATATAAATTTCACTATCCAACGATTCATATAGGTTTGTTGTTACTACGTCCATAAGACACATGCTCAGTCGTTCAGCAACTGCTAGTCCAATTAGGAATCTAAAAGTAATTCCATCCATTACAAGAAAATATGTCTCTTCATAATCAATTCGGGGTTTCTGCAAGAAACCTTGTGCCACAAGCCTTGCTTTATATTGAGTAATTTTATTATTTTCATTTCGTTTGTGCACAAATACCCATTTGTATCCAACGGGTTGAACATCTTCTAGTATCTGGACTACATGTCCAAAAACCTTTCTTTTTAAAAGAGTGTTTATTTCTGATGTGATAGTCTCTTTCCATTTTGGTCAATCACTTCTATATCAACATTCATCCATAGATTTTGGTTTAGGATCCTCATTACTTCTAATAATGTCAGTAGCTATTGCATATACAAATGTATTATTGAAAAAAACTTTATTTCTATCCTAAATTTCTCCTGTGTAATGTATCGAGATCTCATTATTATTTCCAGGTACCTGTCCCTTTTTAAAGGATGTCTCTTCATGAGTTTTCTCTTCAGGAGATTCCTCTTCATGAGGAGATTTCTTTTCAGGAGATTCTATAATAAGGATTTCATTTTTAGGAGAAATGGGTTTGTGAATGTCGATTAGATTACTTACCTATGTAACCTCTTCTGAAGCATTTACAAATTTCAATTTTCTCCTTCTGGGAGTCTTATCTTTTGCACTAACAGGCCTTGGTATCTGCAAAAGAATCAAGTAACTGATTTGCAATCCCTTGCAAATGTATAATCTTTTGAACTTCAAGTTCACATTGATTTGTACGAGAATCTAAATGAGATAAACTCATGGCATTCCATATTTCATGTTGTGTTTCAAGCACTAATTTTGCTCTTCCTAATGTAGGGAATACCGTTTCATCAAAATGACAATCTTGAAACCGTGCTTTAAACAAATCACCCGTTAAAGGTTCAAGATATCTAATAATAGAAGGAGAATCAAAACCAACATAGATACTAGGTTTACGTTGAGGACCCATTTTATTTCTTTGAGGAGGGGCGATATGAACATATACTATACAACCAAAAGTTCTTAAATAAGAGATATCAGGTTGTTGCCTAGAGACTAATTGTATGAGTGAAAGATTATTGTAAGCAGTTGGTCTTATACGAATTAAACATGCAGCATGAAGAATAGCATGTCCCCAAAAAGATATGGGCAATTTGGTTCTCATAATCATAGGCCTAGTAATAAGTTGAAGTCTTTTAATAAAAGATTCAGCTAAACCATTTTGTGTATGGGTATGAGCAACAAGATGTTCAACATCTATTCTAAGTAACATGCAATAGTTATCAAAAGTTTGGAATGTAAACTCACCAGCATTAGACATACGAATTGATTTAATTAGATAATCGTGAAAATGAGCTCGTAATTTAATTAGTTGAGAAAGAAGTCTAGCAAAAGCAACATTTCGAGTAGAAAGCAGAGAAACATGTGACCATATAGTAGATGCATCAATTAGAACCATAAAGTATCTAAATTGTCCAGATGATGGATGTATTGTTCTGATATATCACCATGAATTCTTTGTAAGAAACTGGGTGACTCAAAATTTACTTTCGAAACAGATGGTTTGACAATTAATTTCCTTTGAGAACAGACAGTATACATGAAATCTATAGACAAAAGAATCTTCTAGTTCTTTAGTGGATGACCATATAAGTTTTCAACAATTCTTTGCATCATTACATCTCCAGAATGTCTAAGACAATCATGCAAAAATGTAAATAACTTTGGGTCATTGCATTTCTAGTGCAAGACATTATATGATTCAACTGCTTTAATATTTGTATAATATAGTCCAGAAGATAAGGTTGACAACTTTTCTAAAATTTATTTTTTCCCAGAAATAATGGAAGTAATGTAAAGAAATTCTTTACTTCCTTCATTTGTGGTTTCAATATGATACCCATTGAATCTTAAATCTTTAAAGTTTAACAAATTTCTTATGGTTCTGCAAGAGTATAAAGCTTCATCGATTTGTAATAAAGTATCATTGGGTAACTTTATATTAGTTCTTCCGGAGTCTTCAATCAAATTTGTAGTTCCAGATATTGTATTAACATTTGTTGATGATATTTTTAAATAATGAAAGTATTTTCTATCTCGAAGAATTATGTGTGTTGTCACACTATCAGCTAAACAAATTTCTTCCATAGACATCTTAGGCTTGTTCAAAGCTTTAAGATAATTTTCACTACAGTAAATATTTTAAAAGCTCAATACTATAATGATAGCAACAATTTATCAAAATACAATATTACTTACTATATGTATGTCCTAAAATATTACATCATTATTTTCATTTGGATTTACAAGGAAATCAACAATATCAAGATACACAAAGTTGGATTGTTCAGTATCAAGGTCCATTGGAATAATATTATCGACAAAAATTGTTTCAATTTCTTTACTCTTTTCTTTTTCTTTTATGAATGATTGGTATAAATCTACCAAGTGTCTAGGTGTACGACAGGTACGCGACCACTGACCTTTTCCTCCACATCTGTAACATTTAGTTTCATAGTGTTTAGGTCACGGATTCTGATCATTTGCCATCTTCTGGGGGTCATCCCTCTTCAAGGGGTTTGTTACCTCACGTCGATGCTAGTAATTATTTTGACCACGGTCGTGACCATACCCACGACCATTCCTGCGGCCTCGCCCTTGTCCACGAGATGTGTTTATATTCACTTTAGGGAATTAGGTCGAACCAGTTGGACGAGTTTGGTGATTTCTCATCAAAAACTCGTTATTTTTTTCAGCAACAAGAAGACATGATATAAGTTTAGAAAAGTTAGCAAATTTCCTTTCCCTATATTGTTGCTACAGGAGCACATTAGTGGGATGGAAAGTAGTAAAAGTTTTTTCTAACATGTCTTCATCAGTAATATTTTCTCCGCATATTACTTTAACTTCGAGCTAATTTTATGTAGAACTGAGTTATATTCGCTGACAATTTTAAAATCTTGCAACCTTAGGTGCAACCATTCATATTGAGATTTTAGTAAATCACTATTTTTTTATGGTCAAACCTATCTTTTAAATTTCTCCATAGGACGAGTGAGTCTTTAACAGTGAGGTATTCTGTTTTTAATTCTTCTTCTAAGTGATGTCGGATAAAGATCATGACTTTAGCGCGATCTTACTAGGATGCGGTATTTTCATCTAATATTGTATTTCCTAAGTTCATTGCATTCAAATGGATTTCTATATCAAGAATCCATGAGAAATAGTTGTTGCTTTTGATGTTAAGGGGAACAAACTAAACTTTACTTAAGTTCGACATTTGAATAAATTAACAATAATAAAGCGATTTAGAAAAGTGAAACATAGTAACTGAAATGATACGGAAATAGTAATATAATTTTTTTTTCAGGAAATTAAAAATATACCCTCTTTAAAAGGTAAACAATTACTTTCTCTTCTGGAGATTAAATATATTGTCTCTTCAGGAGACTTATTTTTTCGGGAGATTAAATATATAGGCTCTTCAGGAGGAATATTTTACCATCTTTATTGGAGATTGGTAATATATATATATATATATATATAGAGAGAAATAAAATTAGCCATTGAGGCGGTATTAATAAACAAAAATAAAATCGTCCATTAAAGCGGTATATATATAAATATATCAGCTGGGTAGAGCATCGTGCTGATAACGTGTTATAAAATAATATAGGAATAAATAAACGTGGATAATCAGAAAGTAATGAAAACAAGCAAAATAAAATATTAAAAAAATTTAAATAAATGTGAGACCGGATTTACGTGGTTCGATTTATACCTACTCCACGGGTGGATAGGATCTGAAATCCACTATTTTAAGAGAAATTACAAAATATATCTGACTTTTGTACAAATATCTCACCTTCTTACCTAACAAAATATCTCACTTTCTCTTTTCTCTCCTACTTCTCTCTTCTCTATTTTCTGTACATTCAATATTGTGCACTCTACATTCTTCGTTTTTCCTCTCCTTATCTCAATCAGGTGATTCCATTTATATAGCCGTGAAAGGACCATGTGAATTTGTCTAATAGTAATAATAAATTCACATACATGAAAAATATGAAAGAGATGAGACAGGTATGTTAAAGACATGAATGGTTACATCCACCATTCATTTCACAACAATATATAATTTTTATTCTTATTTCTTTTCCTTTTCTTTCTTTTCATTTTTCACCGAACTCGCCGTCTCTCTTTTCTTTCTGTTTCTCTCTCTCCCGTCAGCACACTCTCTCTTTGTCTCACAACTCTCTCTCTCCTCCTTTTCTCTGTTCCGTCCGTAAACCTTAACTTTTTCCTGAAATAATTATTCGCACAATCGTACACAGTGCAAGCCTAGCTAGAAATCATATCCCCCTTAAAGCATTTACTTGTACAAACCCAGTTAGGATCGATTAACAATATCTTCCATCATCATCATATATGGAGTTGGCCAATGGGGATCTTCATAATAAGCGAGCCAGTACTACTGATGACCATGAGGATCTCCTCAAGCCTCAAGCTCACATATGGAACCACATCTTCAACTTCATAAACTCCATGTCCCTCAAGTGTGCCATCCAGCTGGGCATCCCCGACGCCATCCACCGCCACGGCGGCGGGCCCATGGCCCTCCACCAGCTGGTGATGGAGCTGCGCGTCCCCCCCGCCAGAGCCCCCGCCGTCGCCCGACTCATGCGCCTCCTCGTCCACTCCAGCTTCTTCGCCTCCGCCAAATGTAGAATCAACGGCCACGAAGAAGAAGAAGAAGGCTACGTCCTCACGGCTGCCTCCCGCCTCCTCGTCAAGGACGACCCCATGAGCGTGACACCCTTTGTGCTAGCCATGCTGGACCCCGTGCTGACGGAGCCCTGGCACATGCTTGCCGCCTGGTTCCAAAACGACGTCCCTTCGGCGTTTCAGTTGGCGCACGGGAGGCCCTTTTGGGAAAGGATGAGTGGAGGGGGACTGAATAAGCTGTTTAAGGAAGCGATGGCCAGTGACACCCGGCTGGTGGGGAGGGTGGTGGTGAGCGAGTGCCGGGGAGTGTTCGAGGGGATGAAGTCGGTGGTGGACGTGGGCGGGGGCACGGGGACTTTGGCTATGGCCATCGCGCGGGCGTTCCCGGCGGTGAGGTGCACGGTGCTTGACCTGCCGCACGTGGTTGAGGGCTTGCAAGCGCAGCAGCAGCAGTGGTGTGAGAATTTGCAGTTTCTTGGAGGAGACATGTTTGAGGCTATTCCACCCGCGGATGCTGTATTACTTAAGGTATGTATTCGTGCATTAAGCTTCTTCGTTATGTCCATACGAATCACCTAACCCAACTTACTATACTATTACTTCTGCACGGGAATTATCCGTATGTTTATTTTCTTAATTAGACACTTACTGAAAATGAATATTGCTTTGGAGCAAAGGGTGACCTTGGCCCAAGCTTGGTCTGATTCCTCCCTCTTCATCTTACTAACTCTAAAAAAACAAAAAAAATTAATAATTTTTTGAAAATATTTTAGTGATTTTTCATATGTTGTGTCTAACAACATAAATTTAATATAATTTATATTACATTTTATTTAAATTTAGAGAAGTCTAAATCGAAAACCTCTATCAAACGTAAGGTTAATAAATTTTCACCATGAATATCAATTTTATGATTCCCTGGAATATCAACACATACTCTGTTTCACTCTTGCCAAAGTTTTAACTTGAGACTTATAAGATGCATGGAAGTCCCAAACTTTAAAATATTTTTGGAAACTATCGGTATAAATATTATAATAACAATCAAATTGATAAATGAATGTAAATTACTAAATCTCTCTCTCTCTCTCTCTCTCTCTCTCTCTCTCTCTCTCTCACACACACACACACACACACACACACACACACACAAATGCAACAAAGTGTGATACTCCATAAATGGGATATATATTTTAATCTCATATATATATATATATATTTATATATGCTATAATTTTAATTTTAACTAAATAATAATTGAAAGTCTAGAACTTGAATTCTATATCCAAATCAAATACTCCTAAAAGTTTAAACTTGTTGAATCATAATAAAACATAGTTTTAATAACTTTTCAGCAATGTTAACAGGTGTAATACATGTTTGCAAATTCTTCACTAACAGATCTAATGCTCTTTAATTTTTGTTTCTCTCTCTCTCTCTCTCTCTCTCTCTCTCTCTCTCTATATATATATATATATATATATATATTTTGATCCTCAACTTGCCAAATAAATACAACCTAAACACATATCACATGAAAGATGACATATATGTAAAAAATTATTAAATATCAATGTTATACCCATACTGATTGTGAATGAAATTTGTTTATGTGATTTATATATTACTTTCACCTAAAATTATATCATAAAGTAGTTTCAATCATTTCAATCAAAATTAAACTAAATGCGCATAAAATAATAATTATCCTTTTTCAAGCTCTTTTCATCGTGATAATGGAGCTGCAAATTGTTTTGAATGAATAGAATTGGCCTGGACTTACATCCAACTTTATGAAAGGTGGACCCCGCTGCATGCATGAGATTCCAAGAAAGACTAAAGGACAACTCCAATAGATTAAATAATTTCCCATTGCTTCCAATTACATACAGTATACACTGGAAGTGTCACATGTTTAAGCAGGAATATGAAGAGATTGGATTCCAAGTTGTGGGCAATTCCCAATACCCATTTTCTAAAGCCTGAATAAAATATTGTGCGGGTGGATTATTTTTTTATGATTTTTTCCCCTTTCGTACATTTTCAAATATATGTACAAAATGCAGTGGATATTGCATGATTGGAGCGATGACGAGAGTGTAAAAATACTAAAGCGATGCAAAGAGGCCATTCCCAGTAAAGAAAAGGGGGGGAAGGTGATAATAATCGACATGACATTAATGGATCAGAGCCTGCAAAAAGAAAGATTATCATCATTAGACGATGATAATGATGATAAACGGTCTCAGTTTGTGGAAACCCAACTGTTCTTTGATGTGCTGATGATGACTTTGGTCACTGGGAAAGAGCGGACTAAGAAAGAATGGGCAAAGCTCTTCTGCGATGCTGGCTTCAGTGACTACAAGATCACCCCCGTCTTGGGTTTAAGAAGTCTCATTGAGGTATATCCCTAACTAGTTTATGTTGAAAATTAAACTTGACTAGGGTCATCGGCAGTCGCACCAATTAGCCGTTTCTGTTGACATTGGAGATTGGCGGCAACCAACTCTTCACCAACTTCAGCCCACCATTATTGATTATAATCTTCACTTATCGTCAGATGCTTTGCTATAAATAGATATGTGTGTGTGTGTGTGTGCGCGCGCGTGTGTGCGTGTAATATAATGTGTGGTGTAGAGAGAGACATTACCAGTGAGAAGGAGTATTTGTGTATGTTGAATTCCTCCGTAATTTTTTAGATTGAAATCAATTGAGTGTTTATTGTGCAAATTGAGTATAATCCTCACTGAGTTTCAATCACAACCAGTGATCGAGTGAGTCCCCTCCTGTCACGTCCCGAACCTGGTAATGGAACCCAGAGGTGAATTAGTAACCTAACATGTCCTTGTACCATACAAAATACCAATGATACACCATAATGAATGAGGGTCCAACCCTATGGGGTTCTCGTACACATTATACATATTCACAAATATGATGAATAGGTAGCGGAAACTGTTCTTTCTATTCATACACTGTACCATACCAGAGTCTATACAAAAGGAGTTTAGGTTCCATAATATAAAACATAAACCCGGGTGCCAACAAAAATCCCAAAATGACAACCTGATAGAGTCCTAGTACTTACACAAGCATTGACCGCAATACACCGACCACTACGCTCCCAACACAAGAACGCTAGTTCCGGTTACTCGAAGGACTTGAAAAACATGTACGTACGATAGGGGTAAGACACTTCTCAATAAGGCAGATCCAAGTTATATCGGTGTGTGACATATGAGTGTTATCATGATATAAAACATACACAGTTCAATCCAATTCCAGTATTCTTACAAGACAGTTCTAGTATAGTGCATCACATGCACACGCGCATGATCAATGAACAACCTCCTTATAAAGATAAATTCTTTACTATTTTAAATTAACACAATTTCCTATATAGCGGAAAGCAAATAACATGAAACACAACCTTATATATACAATACCAGAGTGTCTAAATATTCCACAAATATTACATATTTCACTATACTCTCAAGAACTATTCTTACTAATACTAGGGCTAAGAAAATTTTACCCCAAAAACACTCACCCTAAAAAAGGACAGACTAAAAGTTCCTCTATCTACGAGCCTGCTCCGCTTGCCCAACTGGCTCACATGAAAAAAATAATTTAACACTAGAATGAGCCAAAGTTCAGTAAGACGAAACATGCTATCACTAGTGTGCGGCTACTGAGATGTAGATCTGTAAAAATTAATCAGAGTTAAGAGTAGTACAAGTAACTAAAATTAGAAATGCTGATACTACATAACATATTATAAAACCTTTAACTACATAATTTAACATGTCAAACTATATGAAATTACTTTTCATAATAATACTACTATTTCGTAAAATCTAATAATACCATAATATCTGAGAATATTTTCCTAGATGACTGTATGTCATGATTAAACCCCTTATAACAGGGTTGTGCGGCCCGAAGGCTGGATCTATCCTGGTTGGCCTACCAGGGTAAACCACTCTACTCCTCGATCAGATCGGCCCTCCTCAACCCATATCTGATGGGGAGCCTGTCCACACCTAGGCACGATCGACCTCATACCACTTACTATCTGAGTTAAGTGGTTGCACTCTGAACTGAATATCTGTATATCTGTAGCTATGGTACCGTACTCTGCTATTTGATCCATTAGGGTCTGATACTTTATAATACGTTTCTATATACAACTAACTGTTTTACCATGATTCTGTAATAACTGTATAAACCATAAGACTGTAATAATCTATAACTATATCAATTGTATTTTTTCTAAGATAACTATAAATCTACCTATTATGATGCTATAAAACTATAAAATCATGGTATTCTGAAAGATACTGTAAACGCATTTCACTGTCTGTATATTCTGTAAAACATATTCTTGAAAATACTGTAAAAACATGTTTCTATATTGTATTCATACTCTCATGCCACACAATAAGTTAAAGTACTTTAACATCAATAATAAATGCATAAATTTCTGCTCTGAATAGTAATCTTGTAAAAACATAAACTTCATACTGTAATCATACTAGGTTTTTCTAGCATAGCATGTTTCCCTTACCAGACTGTCGAAAAGCCCCTATCATATACTGATCCTACACCCACAAGGCTTCCCATTCCACACCCTGAAACCACATTTTCAAGAACAGAATATCAATATTTCTTGGTCTACATCATTTCCTATAACTGCGATAAGGTCAAAAACTAAATAAAAGGCCTTACCCTAATCTGGGAAGAAATTCAACTCAATCCCACTGACGATTCGCCCTAGTAGACTTGAAGAGAACTCCTCCAGCAGCGTCGTGGTGGCCTCACATTGTCGATCCGGCGACTGACGGGGCCGAAATCGAAGAAAATTGGAAGGAGAACCGTAGGAGAGATAAAGAGGGAAACGCGGCGCTGCAATTTTGCGTTTAACCGAGGTTTTGCACTATTTATACTGTAAAATTCGTCGATGAGCCACATCTCCTTGTCAACGAGTCCTGCAAGAAGTTCATTGACGAACCTACCCCCTTGTCGACAAATTTCATACTTCCCAATAATCCTCTCTCGGTATCTTCTCGTCAACGAAACTTGCCCTCGTTGACGAGACCCTCTTGTACCCTCGTCGACAAATCCCTTGTGTTTGTCGACGAGGTCATGAGAAAATCCCTAGGTTATTATATTCAAAATGCAATGTCGTTGACGAACGCAAAGTATTCGTCAATGAAGTCGATTGCCTCCTTCTGTTACTGTTTCCATTTCTCCCTCTCTTTATTATTTAAATACCATTATTCTTCGGGTGTTACAATCAAACAACCTGGTGTCGTCACATCCTTTGGCCCGAAGCCGACCCCCATTACATAGCGTCCCCAGCACAGGGCATAGCCCTAGGCTCCCTTGGCATCGTATCAGTACAAATGGTGGATCCACACCCTTCGGTGAACAGCCGTTAAGGCTTACACCCTCTGATATAAAGCCGAAAACTCTTGCCAAACATGACAGGTGATATTTCACAACCTCAGATATAGAGCCGGATACTCTTCACAACCTGGAACAATTCGGAACCCTGTTCCTATTTCATTGCAACAAAACACAACTCATGCATGTTCATATAACCAAACAATCCACACCCATTTGGTAATCTAAAATCATGATTTTAAAAAAATATACAGTTTAAAAAAGTCAAGGCACGACCATCCCTATAACATAATTTATATCACAACATATTCACGATTTTTCAACGAAACCAGAGATGCAACCCAATGCCCCCTTTTTCCCAAAACTGTAACATGAAAAACCTATAATATTTCTTGTTAGATTTCTCCAAATGAGTACCCAAAACACACACAGGACTGTGAACCACAGTTCTACCGAGTCTGATTTCAAAAATAATTGACATAAATAGAATCCCCTTACCTTTCCTCGAAAATCCAAACCTGAACTCTACGGCCCCTAAACTGCGAACCAAGTTCCCAAAATATATAAACCATAGTATAGGACATACTCACAATTCTATTCCCTACATAACCACCAAAACCAAATTGAAAATCGAGCCTTATCTTGATTTTAAGCGAAAACCCGAAAATGCTTGAAATGAAGATCTATTCCACAATTCTTGAAGAGAATCCTTCCCTGATCCTTGTGGTAACATTAGATCGACAATTCCAACAACGTACGACGAAGAAATCTAGAGAGGGAAAGTGGAATTCGAGTTCTTAAAGATAGAGAGAGGATATATGATTTCTTAACTTAGAAGCAATAGAAATAGATATTTATAGCCCTTTGACTTGGTCAACCTCATCGACGAGTTGGCGTCTTCGTCGATGAGCCAATGAAGACAGTTCGTCGATGAAGCGGTGACCTCGTCGATGAGATGAAGATTTCTGAATTCCCGAAACCTCTCGGCTTTTCCTCGTCGACGAGCACCTATATTTCATCACCGACCAATAGAAGGACCCTCGTTGACAAACTTTGGCTTCATTGACGAAGCCTACTCAATTACTATTTTATCCTTTTCTTATTTATTTATTCCATATATCACAGTTCGGGGTTATACAACCTCCCCTCCTTGCAAAAATTTCGTCCTCGAATTTTGTAATCTCTCATTCATGAACTCATTCACACAATCAGACACACACTCGACTCTAGAAAGAATCAGCGGCTATTTACAACGTAGCCCCGACACAATACATACATACGCTCACTTATGGCGGAGGAATACCATGGTTACATACATAAACCATCTCAAGAGTTTACAATAATACACACTCCCAACGACTAACCACCTATCCCAATACAAAAGTAGGGTAATACATACATACTTACCGATTCTACTATCAAAACCACAACTCAGAACAACTATGGATACTTCCAGCGTATCTCCACTTCCAATTCCCAAGAAGCTTCCTCGACCTCGTGATTCCACCACAATACCTTCACTAACGGTATATCCTTGGTACGTAGTTTCTGAACTTTATGGTCCAGAATCTGAACAGGTACTTCTTCATATGCTAAAGTAGCCCAATTTCCAAGTTCTCGTAACTAATAATATGCAAAGGATCTGACATGTACCTCCCCAACATGGATACATGAAACACATCATGGATCCTCGAGAGTGCTGGGGGTAGTGCAATCCTGTAGGCTACCGAACCCACTCGCTCAAGAACCTCGAATGGCCCAATATACCTCAGGCTCAGCTGGCCCTTCTTTCTGAATCTCATCACCCCTTTCATTGGAGCGATCCTCAGAAATACCCTACTCCCCACTTTGAATTCTAACTCACGGCGGCGAACATCCACGTAACTCTTCTGTCGAATCTGAGCCGATCTAATCCTATCTCGGATCAAACCCATCTTCTCAGACGCTTGCCCCATAAGTTTAGGTCCTAACACCTAACATTCACCAATCTCATCCCAATACAGAGGAGATCGACACCTCCTACCATATAAAGCCTTGAACGATGCCATCTTGATACTAGCCTGGAAGTTATTGTTATAGGAAAACTTTACTAGCGGCATAAACTGTATCCAGCTTCCACCGAAGTTTAACACACAAGCCCGTAACATATCCTCCCAGATCTGTATTGTTCTCTCTGAATGTCCATCAGTTTGGGGGTGGAACGATGTACTAAAAGTAAGCTTCGTCCCCAGTACTTCTTGCAAGCTCTTCTAGAAATAAGAGGCAAACCTTGGGTCTCAATCTGACACAATGGACACTGGTACCCCATGCATTCTAACTATCTCATGCACGTACAAGTCTGCTAGCCAACTCAAAGGGTAGCTAACCTTCATCGGTAAAAAGTGAGCAGATTTCATCAACCTATCCATGATCACCCAAATGGCATTCTGTCCGTAGAGTGCTGGCGACAATCCGGTCACAAAATCTATGAAAATATGCTCCCATTTCCATTCCGAAATAGCTAAGGGTTGTAACGGCCCGGTCGGCCTCTAGTGTTTAGCTTTCATCTAGTGACACATCAGGCACTACTCCATGAACTAAGCAATCTGCCTTCTTATACCACTCCACCAGAAGTTCTTGTGCAAGTCTTGATACATCTTCGTACTACCCGAATGTACCGTATAAAACGAACGATGCGCTTCCTCTAGAATTGTCCTTCTGATCTCGTTGTCGTTTGGAACACACAACCTGGTTCCAAACCTTAACACATCTCCATCAGAGATGTTAAAATCCGCAGCCGACCAATACTGTAATTTCTCCAAAATCTTAGTCAACTCCGCATCACTAGCCTGCGCGACTTTAATACGCTTAAATATAGTCGGCTGGATCACCCAACTAGCAATGAAAGCCTGATGATCACCGGACACCAACTCTATACCAAGGCTTTCCAGATCCCATCTGATGTGATGCTAATCTACAACTACAGATACTGCCGCACACTCCGACTTTTGACTCAGCACATCAGTTACCACGTTAGCTTTTCTTGGGTGATAATTGATGGTGCAATCGTAGCCCTTGATCAGCTCAAGACCCCTCCACTGCCTCATGTTCAACTCCTTCTGCATGAAAAAGTACTTGAGGCTTTTATGGTCAATGAAAATCTTGCATTGCACACTATACAAGTAGTGTCGCTAGATCTTCAGTGTATAAACTACGGCAACCAATTCCAGATCATGCGTAGGGTAATTCTTCTCATATTCCTTCAGTTGCCGAGAAGCATACGTTGTTACCTTACCCTGCTGCATAAGCATAAATACTTTTTGCAAAAGTGGGTACAACCAAAAAAGGCCCCCCCTGACTTTATGCATAAAGACAATTAAAGTAATGGGTAATTAAAGATTAAGCATTATTAAGCATTGTTTTACCCACTTTTGTCTCTTCTCCCACTTTTGGTAGCAGCAAAAAGGGTTAAGTAATAAAGCTCGACGGTAAAGGATGTCATTTAGATACAGAAGGTATATTGGGAGGAATTTAAAAAAATTCGGCAGCATTTCGTTTGAAAATAGACTAATCCCAATCATAACCTTGTACCTAAGTGACCTGTGTTGAGTTTCAATCAATAGTATATAGCACATATTTATCAATCAACTTAACCGGTACAGTATGATCAATAATTATAACTTATAGCATAGAAAAAAAATATAATCATATAATGCACAATAAATGACATAATATGACTTATAACAATTTGATCACACAAACTATATAACTGGTCTTTTAAATGATTTAAATGACATGAAAACAACGTTAGACCATAAACATACACAAACCATTGCAATTGAAACATATAATAAGACTTGTGAAAATTTGAATTAAGAACACATGACATATGATACCAAAGAGCAAGTTTGAGCATAAACATAGTCTAACCAGTTCGCATGCATTTTTATGTGTAGTTATAGAACCAATCATGTGACTTTAAAAACATATATGTATATAATAATAATGATGAGGCAAGAAAAAATTCGAGTTTTGAAAATAGTTCTTGCCATAAAGTATTACAATATATATATATATATATATATATATATGTATATATACAAATATATATCCCCTTTAGGATGTTTGCAAAATGTATTGGGGGTTGCTTGCCAAAACAGAAGCTTTAATTTAAAACAGGCAAGTACAAATTTTCTGGTTTTTTAATTTTGCACATACAAGAATATAACTAGAAAACCACAACCATAATGATCCTAAAGATTTAATAATTCAAATGTGAGATCATATGGCAAACACAAACAATTTGTGGCAAAATAATAAATGTCAACTTAAGATTTTCACAAAGATCATTTCATGTAAGCACATGCCACATTTGATTCAACACCATATCTTAGCTATAAATTTGTGAGCATAATATGATAGACATTTTAATATTAGAAGCTCCCCCTATCAATTTGAGTTATAGCTTAGATGCAATAAGCTGCTTATACTAAATAGAAAGTTATTTCATTATGCCTAGTTATATAAGCCATCATTTTAAAACTTTTAACATAACTACACTAGATATTAGATGAGTTTTTTCAAACATGGCAACCAGCATAGTCTCCCTAGAATCTTCAAAATGCATCAGAGAATATATATTAAAGCATGAAATAAAGCATATAACCAAGAACAATCCATATATAAATATATAGCTTTAAGAGTTGGATATGATGTTCAAGATTCTTAGAAGAGCCTCAATATTCAAAATTTAAAGCATGATGCAAATGGGTTCTTTATGCTCCTTTTCTAGGGATGAATCTTAGCCTTTTTAAATATTTGATGATTATATTAGGATGAAATTTAATTTGTTTAATTGATTTTCACTCATCCTTTCAAAAATGTTTTAACATTAATTTTATTATAATCATCTTTAACACAAGGTTTTATATGGGAAAATCTTGGCAAAATTTCCGCAGCATGCCGTTTGTATATAAGACAATTTCCCATAAAACCTGTACCTAATAGGTTCAAACAAGTAATTTATATTTCAGTTCAAGGCACACGAGAACCTATTATCCACTACCAGCATGCAATTCACATCAACTGCATCCGCCATGTAGGAGGCATTCTAAACTAAGCATGCAGTCAGGTAGTATAATCAACTATCCATATAAAATGTAAACCATCCAACTAGATACTATGAACAATAAATAATCATGGATAGTTAGGAATTCAATGCAATACTCATATGGACATTTAGGCATGAAATAAATATATGAGAGCATTTTAATTTATATAACCAGGAAAGAATAGATGCTCCCCCTAAGTTATGCACTAATTCATTTTACGCCTTTTCTTATTTTTCAGGTTCTTTAGCCAAGTGTATTAAGATTTTCAATGATATATATATATATATATATATATATATATATATATATTCTTGGCTTTAAATGATTTTAGCTTAGAGGACCAAAAGGTCACAATAGATATTTCTTTAAGAGTTCTAAGCCAAATTTTGCCTCTTTTCTTATGATTTACAATACGTGAGAGGCCTAAGTTCAAATGGCTTTGAATGTTAAGGTTCGTGCATGGGTTTCTTTGAATTTTTTTCTATCATCTAGATTGAAACCTATATTAATCATTTTAGCCATTTAACTTAATTCACAAAGCTAAAGCTCTAAAGGATTTGATTTAATGTTTGAGAGCTTATAAAGGAAACTTTGGATTAATACTCTTGAAAAGTTAAAAATTATGTTATATTCAAAGAGTATTTGTTTTGAATGGACATGATTCAAGATATTTGCATGGAATAGGATATGTCCAAACAATTTAGATAAAGAGTAACTAGAAAAGTGTGAATTTTGGAACGTTGCTCTTTGGTGATTGGAAAGTATCCTTTAGATATGATCAAAATTTTGGAGCAAGGATACGAACCAATGAGAGGATGGATCTTTACCTGATGTGATCGTGGTAAGGTAAAGATTTCCTATGGAGGATATAAACCAAAATTAGAGGATTTATAATTTAAGCTCAAAGGGAATTTTTGATTTAATGGTGAAACTTGAATACCCTAGTGGATGCCTCTAGTTTTAATCAATAAAGAAATGTCTTTTAATAAGCACTAGAAATATTTGAAATTTATCATCAGTAGTGCTTTAAGCCTAGAATGATGACTAAACATTTTATTAGACATTTTAGGCTTTCAAGATGAGTTTAGGACAAGATTTTTAACTTCATTTTTTAAAACTCAAACTTGTGCAATGGACAAAGTATGCTTAACGTTAGATATTCATATTTTAGTGTGAGTTAAGCAATTGAAATTTAAATACAAGGCAAAAATGTCATGTCCATTTGGAAGTGGATTTTTATTCAAGCAGCCAATAATTTCATATTTCAACCAAGGAATATATGCATTAAGTTCAGATTGGTTATATACTTGCATTTGCAGATTGACTCAATTTTTCAAAATACTTAGTATATGAGATTTTAAATAGTGGACATATACTAAGATTTTACATTTTCAGCCCCAAACCACTTCCTAAGCCTTTAGAAGACACTACCCCCTATAGCTAATCCTAACTGCTAAGGAAGAATTATGTGATCATGTAATTCCTGTTTGAGCAAATTCTTCCTTGAATTTCAAGGGGTTTTCTTTCTTAACAACTCATATAATTTTTCTACCTTTTATTCTCGATGGGTTAGGAGTCGGTGATTCTTTAATCTTCCATACTCATTTGGGTTTCACACCTTTTCTTTTAAATGGTCAATCAAATTTTGTGTGCCCCTTTTTTTACATAAGATGCATATGATGTGAGTGTATGAACTGGCGGAGGTGTGCATAGTGTTTCGATTTTTTTACAAAGTACCCTATGTATAGGTTTTTCCTTTTCTTATTTTCAATTTCATTAAAACCTTTACCTTCCTTATCTAAGGTCATCTTTTGTGCACCTAGTAGTTTATCAAAGTTTTCTTTGCCTCTAGTGAATGTGTAGATGATCTTAGACTGATTTTCTATTTTCTTCTCTAGATCTTGAATTTTTGAGTTTTTCAATTCTTTGCAAACATCCTGAAGTTTTATAAGTTCTTTAGACATATTGTTTGCTTTATTTTCAAGATCTGCAATCAAATGGTCCTTTTTATCATCATTAGAAACTTGAGATTTCAAAACAGTTAATTCCTTTTCTAATGATTCATTCTTGCTTTCCAGTCTTTTAATTTTCAAATTGTTTTCTCTTTCAGCAAGAATTTTTGAGTCACATTCTTTAATGCATGCATCATACTTAATTTTCAGCGCAGAATATTTCTTATTTGATTTAACAAGTAACTTATGAGTCCTACCATATTCACATTGCAATTCATCATAAGTTGGCATGCTTTCATTATCACTACTATCATATGATTCACAATCAAATGCATCATTCAAATTAGCACATGAATCATTTTCATAATTATCTACTAAAGCAGAAGGAACCGAGATAACCTCATCATCAGTTAAAGCAAAAAAACACTGGTTACCTCCCTCGAGATTAGTGGAGCCTAAGTCATAAGGAGAGATGACTTCCTTTAGTGTGGACGCGCCATATCTCCTCTCAAGTTCATCCCAAATCTGCTTAGCACTACTACAAGCCATAACCTCACATAAAACAATAGAATCTAAAACATGCAACAAGGTATTTATGGCATCAAAATTTACCTGTACTATGTTCTTATCATGATCATTTAGTTCACACTTAGATTTAGGAACAACAGTACACCCAATAGATTTCATAGGCATATAATCACCTTGATTAATGACTTTCCAAAATTTCCAATTTAAGGCTTTCACATACATAGTCATTCTGAATTTCAATACAACATAATTATCACCACAGAATACAGGTGGGTGTGTCCAATCTTCCCTCAGATGAAGGGGATGCACTAACACGAGCCATCATAATCTTTTAACTAAATGACTTCTAAGTCTAAGTTACGAGGCTCTGATATCAACTGTAAACTTTGGTGCAACCCCAAGAAAGAGGGTGAATTGGGTATTTAAAATTCATCACCTAGGTTAACTAGTTTTATCAACAGTGTAATACAGCCTAGGGTCAGTCTATGCAATCAACAAATAAACATACATGTTCAGTAAAGGTAAAGTGCGAAAATGTAAAGAACACGCACGATATGTTATTGGGGTTTTGCCAACTGTGCCTTTGTCCCCGCCTTGGCCACACCAGCACAAGGATTACCACTATAATGCTCACTTAAACGGGTGGAGCGGCACCTATACAAACTAGGTTAATTCAAGGGGCTGGCCTCAACTAACACGCCTTAACAAGATGACGCACCTAGCTTTCCTAACCGGGTCTAAGCCAATCCGAGACTATTCCACAGGGCTAGTCTCCCTCTTCAGGCCCATTCCTGGAATAAAACCAATGTGAATAAAATGTGTACATGGAAATTCGCTTTTAGACAAGCAGATGTGTGCACCAATATAACTTAATCGATATTGCAAGTATGAATGATATGTAAATATGCTCAGTGCTCTAATGTGTCCTAAACACTAAATCAAGTATAGATTTTAGTCCAGATCTAGAGTGTATATCCAATCAAGATTTGAAACACACTATGTGAATAACTTAAAATCAGATCAGGGGTTTCAAATATGCTAAGCAAGTTAAATCAAACAAACTTAGTAGGATATTTCAATATACAAAGCACAATGAAGTTGTTTGAAATACTAGCTTTTTGAAAAGGATTTTTGCACACCAAAATTTAGGTTTAGGTATCTTGCAATAACAATGCAAGAGCCGCAACTCTCAAAGTCTTTCCACATTAGATTTATCAAATGAAATCGATGGAAGAACTTTAATGCTAAACTCACAAAGAAAATCAATCAAGCAATAATACAAATGAGAGTCATAGCTAAAGAGATTAAGCACAATAGCCTTAGAGATACTCACAATGCTTAAAGAGATCAAGAATGAGGAGTATGTGAGTGTTTGGAAGTAGTATTGGCTATAAAATGATTTTTGGATTTGAGAGTATTTTGTCCTTAATGATCTTTTTAATCACTTGCTAATTATTCCAAATGAGGGGGGTATTTATAGACTTCCCCAAAAATATGACCATTAAGGATACATGCGGAATAATTAGAAAAATTTTAATGTTATTTAATTAAATTAACCCCATTTAAAAAGGTTGACCATGGTAAAAAAAATAAGGGGCAACCTGAGAGCACCGGTCGATCAGAACACTTTCAGTCGACCCAAGTTTATATGGTCTGGTCGACCGGACCAAAAATGAATTGCCTAGGTCTGTTGACCGGACATGTATGTCCGAGGCTATTTTTCCTAATTAGCGAGGTTCGATCATTCAGGACTAGAATGAACAAGACTGGTCGGTCGACTAGACTGTTGGATTCCCACACGTGGGAACTCGGTTGACCAGGTTGGTGCAACACAAAATTGGCTCAGTTGACTAGGAAGTCAACCTGTTAACTTCTAGGGGGTTCGGTCAATTAGGGTCAAATAAGCTTCAGAAGCTCGGTCGACCAGATAGAGGTCAATCGGTTGACCCAGACCGGGTTCGGTCGACCGTGAACAGAATGAACTGCACTGGTCGGTTGACCGAAGGTGCACATTTTGTGCATTTCAGTCTTGTTTAAGCATGCAATCACCCAATTCAAATGATCATTCATATATGTGCATGAGTGAGTGTCCTAGGGTCATTTCTAGATCCTTTTTAGTTTGAGGACACTGAAAAAATCTAGTGTTAGTCGACCGAAGGGTGCTCCTTAAGGTCTTTTTATGGTCTGTGTAGGTACCTAAAGTCTAACTAGAGTCGATTTGAGCATACCTACATACCATGCATGATGCAAATTATTACAAGCCATAGGAGTGCATAGTCCATAATTAAATTTAAATCCCAAAATGAAGAAATGAAATAATGAGTATAAATACAACACACAATTCTTCATTCTTCGGCATGAACACGGAACACCATCATGATATGTCATTTAGTCCAAATACACGTGCACGGTGAACCTGCATGCAAGTCTTAGTACAACCATCAGTACCAAGAGTATTTTTCATAATCAAAACTAGGTGTGACCTATCAGGTCAACAGATACCGAGAGGAAGAAATTTCAAACATTGTTTCGTCAACGAATTCATAACCTTCGTCAACGAACTCCCTTCTTCAGTTCGTCGATGAGTCCACGTGTCTCGTTGATGAAGCCACGTGGCCAACCATTTATAAATACGCGAAAATCAATTTTTTGGTGAAAATTCAGTTGTCTCTCTCTCTCTCTCTCTCTCTCTCTCTCTCTCTCTATAGATTTTTGGATCCTCTACCTTCTCTCTAAGATTTTGGCTCTGTTTTTCCCCGGTTCGACGATCAGAAGCTACCACGTTGATCATAGGGAAATTCTCTACAACTTAAATGGAGTAGAATTTTGATTTGAGAAGTTCATGCACCATTCCAAAATCAGGATAAATAGGGTATTTTATGGTTTATATGGTTAGTAGGCTTTCCTGAACTCAAATCTTGTGTTAGATGAAAATATACTGATGTTTGAATAGATTAAACTAGGATATTGTGATTTCAAGGAGTGGGTTTCCAAACACTGCACGCATGGGTTGAGGATCCCAGCGGGTGTTTTCTAAGGAAGTCAGGTAATGCTAATAAATAATTAGTAGTTTAGAATTTCATAGATAAAGATATATGTGAGCATGGGGAAAAAGGCAAGTATTGTCACGCCCCGAACCCACAGATGGGTCCCAGGAGTGAATATAGTAACCTAACCTATCTCTGTATCAATTAAACATACATGATACAACACTAAATGAGAGTCCGACCCTGAGGAGTACACGTAAACCCTATACATATTCACATACACATCCATATTCATCAAATACGTAGTGGAAATGTTCTTTCTATACATACATCATACCATACCAGAGTTTATACAGAACTAGAATATACATTCCCAAAATTTCAATACATACTCTGGGTGTCTACAAACCCAACAATGACAACCCGGATACAAAACTCGTACTTACATATGAACTAAATGCAGCTAACTGACACCCCGCTTCTAAACGCTAGGATGCTAGTTTTGGCTACCTGAAGGACCTGAAAAACATTTGTATATTCGGGATGAGACACCTCTCAGTAAAGAAGAAATCAGGTTATATCAGTGTGTGGCATACGAGTGTTATTTCGACGTAAAACATAACACAATATAATACAGTACAATACAGTTTTAGTATTTTTCACAATCCAGTTCCAGTACATATGATACCCAAATATACCGTCAGTGTCGTCACACTAAGCACTTAATTACCCTGCGATAATTGAAGCCTCACAGCGATAACATTGCCAATATGAGCATCCGATAACCTGTGATAACCAAAGCCTCACAGCAATATCGTTGCCACTACTGTGTAGCTCACACCCATCGCTGACCAGCCTAAAAGAACAAGCGATATTTCACACCCTCAGATATAGAGCTTGACACTCTCACCCATGATAATTAGCTGAGACATGGCATCAACGTACAGTAATTAGCCCCTCGTAGCTGATTCAGTGTATAGTAATTAGCTGCCTTAGCTAATTTACAAAACTTGAAACAATTTTAGAACTCATGTCCCTATACTCATCAGTGTACGGTAATTAGCTGCCCCTAGTTGTTTTTACAAAACCTGGAACATTTTACATTCAATAGTTCATTCCACACTTATTTGTTATATAACAGATCCTATCATTTTTAGTTCAAGAATACAGTTTAATACAAATATGGGTACGACCATCTCAATACTACAGTTTTAATACAACATACGGTTTCTCCAACAAAATAGAGATGATACCCGAAACTCCCAAATTTTCCCAAAAACTGTTATCCAAAAATCCTACATTTTCACCCTATAGATTTTCCCAAATAAGTAGTCAAAACATACATACGATCGTAAACTACAGGTTTACCGATCTCGATTTCAAAAATAAACTAATATAAACAGAATCCCCTTACATTTTCTCGAATACCAAAATACGAACTCTACGACTCCAAAACTACGAACCGAGACACCAAAACCTAAACATCCAAGAACTATACTTCACTATAATTCGTACTACTACATATATTCCAAAACGAAACTAAAATTGGACCCTTACCTCAGTTTTGCGTCAAAACCAGAAAGTCCCCAAAATGAAGATCTGACCCACTATTCTCGAAGAGATTCCTCTCCTGATCCATGCAGTAACGTCGGATCATCGAATCAGGCGACGAACAACAAAGAATCGAAAAGAGAGAGAGAGAGAGAGAGAGAGAGAGAGAGAGAGAGAGAGAGAGAGAGAGAGAGAGAGAGAGAGATAGAGTTTTAGCTTACTTAGACATGAAGCAATGAAATAGGATATTTATAGCCCCTTTGACCTGGCCACCCTCGTCGATGAGATGGTGCCATCGTCGATGAATCATCCATCGATAAACCAACTCCTTCGGCGATGAACCCTATTCCGATATTTTACAACACGTTCGGTATCTCTTCGTTGACGAGGCTTTGAATTTCGGCAACGAAGATTATAAAGGCCTTTGTTGACGAGAACAATGGCTTTGTCAATGAAGCCTATAAAATTTACCTTTTTACCCTTTTTTATTTATTGAATCTACATACCTCGGGTTGGGTTCTTACAACCTCCCTTCCTCACAAAAATTTTGTTCTCGAAATTTGCAATCTCTCATTTACCTAGTCATCTACATACCCATACGTATACCCGACTCTTAGGTAGAGCTTGCAGCCACCCACATAGCAGCCCCGTCCCAAATACATACATACACTCGCTTATGGCAGAGGATTAACGTCGTTACATACATACACTGTCTCGGGAGCTCACACTACTACCAAACTCTCCTAGAGACTAACCACATGACACTACTACGATGACAGAATACTACATACATACATACCCATACTGATCCTGCTACCAAAACTACCACTTAGAACAATTGTGGATACTTCCAGAGTATTTTCGTCTCTAACTCCCAAGAAACTTCCTCAACCACGTGATTCTGCCACAACACCTTCACTAACGGTATCTCCTTGGTACGTAGCTTCTGAACTTTATGGTCCAGAATCTGAATGGGTATCTCCTTATACGCCAAAGCATCCTTAATCTCTAAGGACTCGTAACTAATCACATGTGACGGATCTGGCACGTACCCCCTCAACATGGATACGTGAAACACATCTTGGATCCTTGAGAGCGCTGGGGGTAGTGCAATCCTATAAGCCACCGGACCCACTTGTTCCAGTGCCTCGAATGGTCTGATATACCGCAGGCTCAACTTGCCCTTCTTCCCAAATCTCATCACTCCTTTCATCGGAGTGATTCTCAGAAATATCTTACCCCTAACCTCGAATTCCAACTCACAATGGCTAACATTAGCGTAACTCTTCTACCGACTTTAAGCTAATTTAATCCTATCCCTGATCAAACCAACCTTCTCAGAAGCCTGCTATACGAGTTTTGGCCCTAATATCCGCCATTCACCGATGTCATCCCAATACAAAGGAGACCGACACCTCCAACCATACAATGCCTTAAATAGTGTCATCCTAATACTAGCCTAGAAGCTATTGTTATAGGCAAATTCCACTAACGGTAGAAACTGAAGCTAACTACCGCCAAAGTCTAAGACACAAGCCCGTAACATATCCTCCAAGATCTGTATCATCTTTTCTGACTGTTCATTAGTATGGGGGTGGAACGTTGTACTGAAAGTAAGCTTCGTCCCCAGTGCTTCCTATAAACTCTTCTAGAATCGAGAAATGAACCTCGGGTCTCGATTTGAAACAATGGACACTGGTACCCCGTGCATTCTGACTATCTCTTGCATGTACAAACCTGCTAGCCTACTCAAAGAGTAGCTAACCTTCATCGGTATAAAGTGAGTAGATTTTGTCAACCTATCCACGATTACCCAGATGACACTCTGCCTATGTGGTGCTGGTGGCAATCCGGTGACAAAGTCTAAGGAGATGTACTCCCATTTCCACTCCAGGATACTCAATGGCTGCAACGGCCCTGCTGGCCTTTGATATTCAGCTTTCACCTACTAACACGTCAGACAATGCTCTAAAAATCAAGCAATCTCCCGTTTCATGCCACTCCACTAGAAGGACTCGCGCAAATCCCGATACATCTTCATACTACTCGGATGTACTGTATACAAAGAATGATGCGCCTCCTCCAAGATCGTCATATTTATTCCCTCGTCATTTGGAATACATAGCCTAATCCCAAACCTCAGCACACCTCCCTCAAAGATGTTAAAATCTGTAGCCAACCCATGCTGCACTTTCTCTACAGCCTCAACTAATTCTGCATCATTAGCCTGCATAACTTTAATCCTCTTAAATAATGTTGGTTGGATCACTAAGCTAGCAGTGAAAGCTTGATGATTACCATCCACCAACTTCACTCCAAGACTTTCCATATCTTATCTGATATGATGCTGACCTACTATTGTAGATACTGACGCATGCTTTAACTTCCGACTTAATGCATTAGCAACCACGTTAGCCTTCTCCAGATGATAGCTAATGGTGCAACCATAATCCTTGATCTGTTCCAGACACCTCCTCTACCTCATGTTCAACTCCTTTTGTAAGAAAACATATTTGAGACTCTTGTGGTTCGTGAAGATCTCACACTGTTCACCATGCAACTAGTGTCTTCAGATCTTCAATGCATATACTACTGCCACCAACTTTAAATCGTGCAGGATAATTCTTCTCGTACTCCTTGAGTTTCCAAGAAGCATAAGCAATTACCTTTCCCTACTACATCAGCACACATCTCAAACCCTTTAGCGATGCATTGTTGTAAATCACAAAACCACCATCCCCAAATGGAATGGTTAAAACCGGAGCAGTAACTATTCGGTGTTTCAACTCCTAGAAACTCTGCTCGCACTCGTTGGTCCAATCAAATCTCACACCCTTCCTTGTCAACCATGTCAGAGGACCGCATAACTTTAAGAATCCTTCCACAAACCGCTGGTAATACCCAGCCAGTCCTAGGAAACTCTGAACATCCTACAAACACTTCGATTTTACCCAGTCAGCCACTGCTTCTATCTTACCAGGATCAATTGAGATATCATCCTTCGACACAACATGGCCTAGAAACGCCACCTGATTCAGCCAGAACTCGCAATTCTTTAGCTTAGCATACAACTTCTTTTGCCGTAGAAACTAAAGTACCAACCTCAAATAGTTTCTGTGCTCTTATGAACTCTTAGAATATACCAGAATATCGTCGATGAACACTACTACAAACTAATACAGGTATTCATGGAAAACCCTATTCATTAGGTCCATATGTCACGCCCCGAACCCAATAATTGGACTCGATGGTGAAAAAGTAACCTAACATGTCCCTATATCACCAAAATCAAGATACAGTACAATGAATGAGGGTCCGACCCCGTGGGGTTCCCAGACACCCTATACACATTCACATACACAATAGAAACATAGCGGAAGATAAGTCTTTCTATACACAATCTGTACCATACCAGAGTCTATACAAAGGAGTCAAACTTCACAAAAATACAACACAACCCGGGTGACAATCATAACCCTCGGTGATCACCTGGTAAGGCTCACGCCCTCGAATATAGAGTTGGACACTCTTGCCAAACTTGGCAAGCGATAAGCAGAAGCCCTTAGATATAGAGCCGGACACTCTTTAGTACCTAGAATAACTTGGAACCCAATTCCTATTGCATTTCATCAAAAACACAACCATGCATGCTCATATAACCAAACAACACACACCCATTTGGTAATCTATAAATCATGATTTTCCAAACGTACACAGTTTAATAAAGTCAAGGCACGACCATCCCCAACACAATACATAACACAGTATGCCAAAGGTTTTCCAACAAAACCAGGGAATGCAGCCCAGTACCCCCTTTCTCCCAAAAATTGTTACATGAAAAACCCACAATTTTACCTGTTAGATTTCCCCAAATGAGTAATCAAAATGCACGCAAGACCATGAACCATAGTTCTACCGAGTCTAATTTAAAAAATAACTGACATAAACTGAATCCCCTTACCTTTTCCTGAATGACAAATCCCGAATTCAAAGACCCTTAAACCACGAATCGAGTTCCAAAACCTACAACCCACAGTACGAAACTCGCTCAGAACTCTGTTACCTACAAGACTACCGAATCAGAACTGAAAATTGAGCCAAAACCCGAGAATGCCCGAAATGAAAATCCAATCCATAAAACTTGTAAAGAATCCTTCCTTGATCCTCGTGGTAACGTCGGATCTACGATTCTCGCTACATACAGCGAAGAAATCTTGAGAGATAGAAAGTAGGTTGAGTTTTAGAGAGATAGAGAGAGAATTTGAGTTTTCTTAGCTGAGAAGTAATGAAAATATCTATTTATAACCTTTCTCTTAATTAATTAATTCCCTATATCACGATTCAGGTTCTTACAACCTCCCCTCCTTACAAAAATTTCATTCTCGAAATTTTCTATCTCTTATTTATAAACTCATTCATGAAATCAATTATACACTTTTCTTCTTAAAGAAAACTAGCGACTATTATAACGCAGCCCCATCACAACATATACATACCCTCACTTATGGCAAAGGAATACTATGGTTACAAACATAAATCATCTTAGGAGTTCACAAATACATGCACTCCTCAAAACCAACCACCTATTCCAATACAAAGTAGGGTAATGTACATAACTCAAAACAACTGTGGATACTTCCAGTGTATTTCTGCTTCCAATTCCCAAGAAGCTTCCTCAACCTCGTGACTCCACGACAATACCTTCACTAAAGATATGTCCTTGGTACGTAGCTTCTGAACTTTATGGTCCAGAATCTGACCAGGTATCTCCTCATACGCTAAAGTATCCCAAAATCTCTATATTCTCATAGCTAATAACATGTGAATGATCCAACACGTACCTCCTCAACATGGATATGTGAAACACATCGTGGACCCTCGAGAGTGTTGGGGGTAGTGCAATCCTGTAGGCTACCGGACCCACTCACTTAAGAACCTCGAATGGTCCGAAGTACCTCGGGCTCAGCTTGCCCTTCTTCCCGAATCTCATCACCTATTTCATCGGAGAGATCCTCAAAAATACCTTACTCCCCACCTCGAACTCTAACTCACGGCGGCGAACATCTATGTAGCTCTTCTACTGACTCTGAGCTGATTTAATCCTTTCTCGAATCAAACCTACCTTCTCAGATGTCTACTGCACAAGTTCAGGTCCTAGCACCTGATGTTCACCAACCTCACTCCAATACAGAGGAGATCGACACCTTCAACCATACAGAGCCTCGAACAGTGCCATCCCGATACTAGTCTGGAAGCTATTGTTATAAGCGAACTCTATTAGTGGCATAAGTTGTATCCAGCTACCACCAAAATCTAACACATAAGCCTGCAACATATCCTCTAAGATCTGTATTGTCCTCTCTGACTGTCCCTCAGTTTGGGGGTGGAACGTTGTACTTAAAGTAAGCTTCGTCCCCAATGCTTCCTACAAGCTCGTCCAGAATCGAGAAGTAAACCTTGGGTCTCAATCTGATACAATGGACATCGGTACCCCGTGCATTCTAACTATCTCATGCACATATATTTCTAATAGCCTACTCAAAGGGTAGCTAACCTTCATCGGTAAGAAGTGAGCATATTTTGTCAATCTATCCACGATCACCCAAATAGCATTCTGCCCATGAAGTGTTGGCGGCAACCCGGTTACAAAGTCAATGGAAATATGCTCCCATTTCCACACCGAAATAACTAAGGGCTGTAATGGTCCTACCAACTTTTGATGTTCAGCTTTCATCTACTGACATGTCAGAAACTGCTCTACAAACTGAGCAATCTGTCTTTTCATACCACTCCACTAGAAGGTGTCATGCAAATCCTGATACATCTTTGTACAACTAGGATGTACCATATACGAAGAACGATGCACTTCCTCTAGAATCATCTTTCTAATCTCATCGTCACTCAGAACACATAACCTTGTTCCAAACCTCAACACACCTTCCACAAAGATGTTAAATTTCGCCGCCAACCCCTGCTGCACTTTTTCCACAACCTCTGTCAACTCTGCATCACTAGCTTGCACGAATTTTATACGCTCAAACAAAGTCGGTTGGACCACCAAACTAGCAAGGAAAGCTTGATGATCACCACGCACTAACTATATACCTGAGCTCTCCAGATCCTGTCTGATGTGATATTGAGCTACAACTGCAGATACTACCACGTGATCCGACTTCCGACTCAACGCATCAGCTAGCACATTAGCTTTTCCCAGGTGATAACTGATGGTGCAATTGTAGTCCTTAATCAACTCAAGACACCGTATTTGTCTCATGTTTAGCTCCTTCTGCATGAAGAGGTACCTGAGGCTCTTGTGATTAGTGAAAATCTTGCATTGCACACCATATAAATAGTGTCACCAAATCTTCAATACATATACAACAGCAGCCAATTTCAGATCATGCGTAGGGTAATTCTTCTCATAATCCTTTAGTTGTCGAGAAGCATACGCTATCACCTTACCCTACTGCATAAGCACGCAACTCAAACCTTTCAGAGACGCGTCGTTATAAATCACAAAACTGCCATCCCCAGAAGGAATAGTCAAAACTGGAGCAGTAACCAGCCTGTGAGTCAACTCCTGAAAACACTGCTCACAATCACTAGTCCACTCGAACTTTACCCCCTTTCTCTTCAGTCGAGTCAGAGGCCCAGACAACTTAGAAAACCCTTCCATGAACTGACGATGATAAACCGCTAGTCCTAGAAAACTCTGAACCTCCTGCACACTCTTCGGCCTCACCCAGTCAACCACAGCTTCAATCTTGCTAGGATCAATTGAAATACCATCTCCAAACACCACATAGACTAAGAATGCAACTTGATTCAACTAGAATTCACACTTCTTCAATTTAGAATACAACTTCTTCTCTCGTAGTATCTGTAATACTAACCTCAGATGGTTTTCATGCTCTTCCGCACTCCTCGAGTATACCAGAATATCATTAATAAACACCACCACAAACCGGTCTAGGTCCTCATGGAAAACCCTATTCATAAGATCCATGAACACTATCGAAACATTCGTCAACCCAAACGATATGACTAGAAACTCATAGTGGCCATATCTGCTACAGAAAGCAGTCTTCGCTACATCCTCAGATCTGACCCTCACCTGTTGATATCCTGATTGTAGGTCAATCTTCGAAAAGACCTACATCCCCTACAGCTGGTCAAAGAGATCATCAATATAAGGCAACGGGTAGCAATTCTTCACAGTTATCTTGTTAATCCCACAATAATCAATGCACATATGCATTGACCCATCCTTCTTCTTCACAAAAAAGTACTGGAGCTCGCTAGGGAAAAATATTAGGTCAAATGAAACCCCTTTCCAGTAATTTCTGCAACTGCTCCTTCAACTCATGAAGTTCCACTGGAGCCATCCAATATGGAGCTTTAGAGATCGGTGCCTCACCAGACAACAATTCTATCTCGAACTCTACCTCACAATCTGGACGTAAACCGGGTAAATCATCTGGAAACACATCCGAGAACTCACTGACTACCCGAATATCCTCGAGTCTCTACTCATCCTACTGCGGTTCCTTCACACAAGCTAGGTACCCCTGACATTCATCCAAGAGTAACCTTCTCACCTGCAATGTTGATAGAATCTGTGGCGCCAAACGCACACACGATCCCACAAACTCATACTTCTACTCCCTAGGAGATCTGAACACTACCACCTTCCAACGACAATTAATCACAGCATAACTAGAGAATAACCAATCCATTCTTAATATGACATCAAACCCTGACATGTCGTATACTACAAGGTTTGCTGGTAGCAGCTTCCCTTGGATTACCATTAGGTAGTCCTCCAACATCCTCCTACAGAATGATAAACTCCCAGATAGTGTGGCTACAAACAATTCCTCTTCCATGACTTGGATCTCCACCCCACATAGTTTCACAAAATTAAAAAATATAAAGGAGTGGGTCAAACCCGAATCAAACAAAACCACAGCTCTATTTAAAAGCAACATCATAGTACCTGTCACCACATTCCCCGCATGCTCAGCATTCGTTAGAGTAAGCGAGTACACCCTCGCTAGAGTTATATTCATCTAGTGGTTTCCTCGGGATACCTGATTACTCCCCCGATTCTAACTCAAAGAAGGCATACCCCTCTTCGGTGCGTGACAATCTCGAGCCATATGACCCGATTGACCACAGTTGTAGCAGTTATCCCCAAACGACTGGCACTCACTGTTATGTCATCTGCGGCACCTAGTACAACGATCACCCACTTAGCTCATCTGAGAACCCTGATGCTCAGTATTCTGTCGGTAACCCAAGCCCTTGTTCCTCTTCTCCCATGATCCTTAACAAGATCCAGACTGAAAACCAGAAGGTACTAGCCTCTTCTTCGGCTCCTGATCCACCTCGTTCTCTTAGATACCAGTCTCAATCACAGTGGCTTTATCCACCAAAATCAAAAATTCACGGATCTGAAGCATACCACTAATCTTTGGATGTCCTTCCTCAGGCCCTTCTCAAACCTTTGAGTCTTCTTATACTTGTTTGAGATCAAACACGACGAAAATTGGGATAGCTCTATAAACCGAGCAGCATACCCCTGCACTGTCACACTCCCCTGAGTCAGCGCAGAAAACTCATCCGCCTTAGCGTCACGTACAGAAGCCAGGAAGTATCTGTCAAAGAACACTTCCTTGAAATGACTCCAAGACATCTCTACAAGACCAGCCCTCTGCTTCTCCAATAGACTCACGGTAGTCCACCATCGCCCTACGTCCTTAGATAACTAGAAGGTAGCCTAAAGAACTCTCTGCCTGTCTGTGCAGTGTAGGACCTCCAAGATCCTCTCAATCTTCTCTACCCATTCCTCTGTTATCATTGGGTCATGTCCCCCTAAGAACGTCGGAGGATGCATGCATGTGAACCTCTCAATGGTGCATCCCACAGACGTAGGAGAATGTTCGCGTCTCCTGACACTCCACCCAAACTCCCGTAGGACCTATCTCGTTAGTCCTCGAGGCACAATAGGAGACTCATCACTCATCGTCTCCTCAGAGCTACTTCCTAGGTCATTATCCTTGGGCTCCATTCTGAAAACACAACAAAGTTCTATCAAGACTCCTACAACATGTAAAGTTTACACAATTATCTAACCCTAATCATGTTAACTATCACCTATCACGTCCAGGGCTGTCCTATAACACTAACACAAAAGTCATCAATGATTTGCCGTGATTTTACTGAAATCGTCATTCCAGGAAAAACATAGAACACCACCGACGAGTCCTAGTTTAGCAACAAAACATCCCTCAACCAACTCTACCCACATCCAACCTCCTATGCTCTAGTATGTACACACATCTATGCCTAACAAACTCTGCAAGACCTAACAACCTAGTTAGCTCTGATACCAAGTTATCACGCCCCGAACCCAATAATTGGACCTGAGGGTGAAAAAGTAACCTAGCTTGTCCCTGTATCACCAAAATCAAGATACAATACAATGAATAAGGGTCCGACCCCATGGGGTTCCCAGACATCCTATACACATTCACATACACAATAGAAACACAACGGAAGATAAGTCTTTCTATACACAATCTATACCATACTGGAGTCTATACAAAGGAGTCAAACTGCACAAAAATACAACACAACCCAGGTGACAACCATAACCACAAAAGTTAACCTGATACAGTCCAAGTACTTACCCAAGTACCTCTTGCAGTACACCGACCACTATGCTCCCAACAACAGGATACTAGTTTCGGTTACTCGAAGGACCTAAAAAATATGTATGTACAACAGGGGTGAGACACCTCTCAGTAAGGGCAGATACAGGTTATATCGGTGTGTGGCATTTGAATGTTATCATGACAGCAAAACATACACACTTAAATGCAATTTCTAGTACTTCCACAAATAGTTTCAAAATAGTGCATACACATACACACACATGATCAAGTAACCCGGTGTTGTCACACCCTTCGACCCAAAGCCGGCCTGCAATACATGCGTCGGCTTGTAGTCGACCAGCGATACATGGCGTCCTGGATACATGGAAAACCCAGGCTCCCATGGCATCATACTAGTACAAACTAGTGGATCCACACCCTTCGGTGATCAGTCGGTAAGGCTCATGCCCTCAAATATAGAGTTAAACACTTTTTCCAAACATGACAGGCGATAAGAACATGCCCTCGGATATAGAGCCAGACACTTTTCAGTACCTAGAATAACTTGGAACCTAGTTCCTATTGCATTTCATCAAAAACACAACCATGCATGCTTATATAACCAAATAACCCACACCTATTTGGTAATCTATAAATCATGATTTTCCAAACATACACAGTTTAATAAAGTCAAGGCATGAACATCCCCAACACAATACATAACACACTATACCAAAGGTTTTCCAACAAAACTAGGGAATGCAGCCTAGTACCCCTTTTTTCCCAAAAACTATTTCATGAAAAACCCATAATTTTACCCATTAGATTTCTCCAAATGAGTTACCAAAATGCACGTAGGACCGTGAACCATTGTTCTACCAAGTCCGATTTCAAAAATAATTGACATAAATTGAATCCCCTTACCTTTTCCCCAATGAAAAATCCCAAAGTCCAAGGCCCCTAAACCGTGAACCGATTTCCAAAACCTACAACCTACAATACAAAACTCGCTCACAACTCTATTACCTACAAGACTATAGAATCAAAACTGAAAATCAAGCCTTACCTCTATTTTGGGCCAAAACTCGAGAATGCTTGAAACGAAAATCCAATCTGTACAACTTGTAGAGAATCCTTCCCTGATCCTCATGGTAATTTCGGATTTACGATTCCCGCTACATACGGGGAAGAAATCTAGAGAGATAGGGAGTAGGTTAAGTTTTTAGAGAGATAGAAAGAGAATTTGAGTTTTCTTACTTGAGAAGTAATGAAAATACCTATTTGTAACCCTTCTCTTAATTAATTAATTCCCTATATCATGGTTCTAGTGCTTACACCATAAATACAGCCCAAGCGTTAGTCAACCCGAAAGGCATAACTAAGAACTTGTAATGACCATATCTAGTTCAGAAAGCAGTCTTTATAACATCCTTAGTCCTAACATTCACCTGATGATACCCTGACCGTAAATCGATCTTCGAAAAGACATGCGTTCCTTGCAGCTGGTCAAATAGATCATCTATATGAGGCAACGGGTATCGGTTCTTCACAGTTACCTTGTTGATCTCATGGTAATCAATGCACATTAGCATCAATCCGTCCTTCTTCCTCAAGAACAACACTGGAGCTCTTAAGGGCGAAACACTAGGTCTGACAAAGCCCTTGTCCAGTAGTTCCTACAACTGCTCATTCAACTCTCTAAATTCAGTTGGAGCCATCAGGTATGGAGCTTTAGAAATCAGCGCCTTGCCTAGCAGCAGATCAATAGCAAACTCCACCTCTCGATCAGGAGGTAAACCAAGTAAGTCTTTCGGGAATACATCCAGAAATTCGTTAACCCCTCGGATATCTTCAAGTTTCAGATCATCCCAAGGTGGTTCCTTCACACAAGCTAGGTACCCCTGACAACCCTCCAAGAGTAACCTTCTTGCCTGTATAGCTGACAGAATTTGTGGCGTTGAACGCACACATGATCCCACAAACTCACACTTCTGCTCCCCAAGAGGTCTGAACACTACTACCTTCCTACGACAATCAATCACCACATAACTAGAGAATAGCCAATCCATCCCCAATATGACGTCAAATCCACTCATATCGAACACTACTAAGTTCCCAAGTAGCTGTCTTCCCTGAATAAACCCTGGGCAGTTTCCCAACATCTTACTACAAATCGTTAAACTCCTAATTGGTGTAGCCACATACAACCAATCATCCATCATTTGGGTTTCAATCCCACACAGTTTTACAAAACTAGCAGATATAAACAAATGGGTTGCTCCCAAATCAAATAAAATAATAGCTCTATTCGAAAGCAATAACATGGTACCTGCTAGCAGATATAAACGAATGGGTTGCTCCCAAATCAAATAAAATAATAGCTCTATTCGAAAGCAATAACATGGTACCTGCCACCATGTTCCCAGCATGTTCCGCATCTGCTAGAATAAGGGAGTACACCCTCGCTGGAGCCGTGTTTTCCTGATAGTTTCCTCGAGGCATCTGATTACTCCCACGGTTCTGGCTCTGTGTAGGCATTTAGCTCCTCTGTGCCTGATAGTTTCGTGACATATGGCCTAGTTTGCCATAGTTATAGCAGTTACCCCAGAACTGTTGGCATTCACAATCATGCCATTTACGGAACTTGGCGCATGGTGCGAAGGGTGGATCCCCCTTAGAACTCTGCTGCTCGGTATTCTACTAATAACCCAAACTATAGTTCTTCTTATTCTTCCACCATCCCTATCGAGGACCAGTCTAAGAACTAGAAGATATTGGCCTCTTCCTCTGTTCCTGTACCACCTCATCTCCCTGAAGGTCAGCCTTGACTATGGTGGCTTTATCCACTAGAACAAAAAACTCTCGGATATGCAGCATCCCCACAAGCCTGCAAATGTCCTTCCTCAGACCTTTCTCAAACCTCTGTGCCTTCTCATACTCGTTCGAGACTAAGTACAGTGTGAAACAAGATAACTCAATATATTTAGTGGCATATCTCTGCACCGTCAGGGTTCCCTGCATCAAGCTTAAGAACTCATCAGCCTTCGCGTCACGAGTGGAATCCAGGAACTATCTCTCAAAAAATACCTCCTTGAAATGGCTCCACGTCATACCAGATGGTTCAACTCTCCTCTTCTCAAGCTGACTAATAGTCATCCACCATATTTTCGCTTCTCCTACTAGTTGAAAGGTAGAATAGAGAACCTTCTGCTGGTTGGTGTAGTGCAAAACTTCCAATATCTTCTTGATTTTCTGCACCCAGTTCTTTGCTATTATCGAATCGGGTCCTCCCGTAAACGTCAAAGGGTACATGTGGTTAAACCTCTCTGTAGTACAACCCATAGTCATTGGAGAGTGCTCACGTCTCCTAACACTCCCCTCAATCTCCCGCATAACTTGCCTCGTCAAACCCCGAGGCACAGAGCGAGACTCGTCACTCGCAATCCCCTCGGAGCCACTATCTAAGTTGTTATCCTTTGCCTCCATTCTAAAAGTAAGATAGCAATTAGTTAGAGTTCCTGTATCATACACAGTAAACACAATCATTGAACACTAATCATGTCAACTACAACTCTCACGAGTCTAGGTCTCTCCTACCCTACTGACACGAAACCATCAATGGTTTATCGTGATTTTACTAAAATCGGCATTCTAAGAAAAACACAGAACTCCATCAAAGAGTCCCTATCTAGCAACAAAACAACCCTCAACCTACTCTACCCATTTCCTACATCCTATACTCTGGTATGTACACATAACTATGCTTAACCAAGTCTGCAAGACCTAACAACCTAGTTTAGCTTTGATACCAAGCTGTCATGCCCTGAACCTATAGATGGGTCCCAAGTGTGAATATCGTAACCTAACCGGTCTCTGTATCAATTAAATATACATGATACAACGCTGAATGAGGGTTTCATCCTGAGGGGTACACGTAAACCCTATACACATTCACATACACATCCACACTCATCAAATACGCAGCGAAAATGTTCTTTCCATACATACATCATACCATACCAGAGTTTATACAAAACTAGAATATACGTTCGCAAAATTTCAGTACATACTCCGAGTAACTACAAACCCAACAATGACAACCCGATTACAAAAACTCGTACTTACATAGGTACTAAATGTAGCGAACCGAAACCCTTGCTTCCGGATGCTAGGATGCTAGTTTCGGGTACGCAAAGGACCTCAAAAAAAATTTTATATTGGGGGTGAAACACCTCTCAGTAAGGAAGAAAGCAGGTTATATCAGTGTGTGGCATACGAGTGTTATTTCGGCATAAAACATATAACAATACAACACAGTACAATACAGTTCCGGTATTTTTCAGAATCCAGTTTCAGTACATACGATACCCAAACATACGGTCAGTGTTTTCACACTAAGCACCCAATTACCCTACGATAACCGAAGCCTCACAGCGATAACGTTGCCAATACGAGCACTCGATAACCTGCAATAACCGAAGCCTCATAGTGATATCATTGCCATAACGGTGTAGATCACACCCATTGGTGACCAGCCGAAAAGAATAGGCGATATTTCACACCCTCGGATATAGAGGCGGACACTCTCGCCCACGGTAATTAGCCGAGATATGGTGTCAGTGTACGGTAATTAGCCGCCCCTAGATGATTTACAAAATCTGGAATAATTTTGGAACTCATGTCCCTATACTCATCATCGTACGGTAATTAGCCATCCTTAGCTATTTTTACAAAACCTGGAACATTTTACATACAACAGTTTGTTCCACACTTATTTGGTATATAGCAGATCCTATCATTTTCAGTTCAAGAATACAGTTTGATACAAATATGGGTACGGTCATCTCAATACTATAGTTTTAATACAATATACGGTTTCTCCAACAAAATAGAGATGATACCCGAAACCCTCAAATTTTCCCAAAAACTGTAACCTAATAATCCTGCATTTTCACCCAATAGATTTTCCCAAATAAGTAGTCAAAACATACATACGATCGTAAACTATAGCTTTATTGATCTCGATTTCGAAAATTAATTAATATAAACAGAATCCCCTTACCTTTTCTCAAATACCAAAATACGAACTTTATGGCTCAAAAACTACGAACCGAGACACCAAAACCAAAACATCCAAGAACTATACTTCACTATAATTTGTACTACTATATATATTCCAAAGTGAAACTGAAATCGGACCCTTACTTCAGTTTTGGGTCAAAACCCGAAAGTCCCCGAAACGAAGATCTGATCCACTATTCTTGAAGAGATTCCTCCCCTGATCTATGCATTAACGTCGGATCATCGAATCAGGTGACGAACAACAAAGAATTGAAGACAAAGAGAGAGATATAGAGAGAGTTTTAGCTTACTTAGCCATAAAGCAATGAAATAGGATATTTATAGCCCCTTTGACCCAGCCAACCTCGTCGACGAGATGGCGCCTTCATCAAAGAATCATCCATACATTTCATCAATGAATCGGCTCCTTCGGCAATGAACCCTATTCTCATATTTTACAACACGTTCGGTATCACTTCGTCGATGAGGCTCTGAATTTCGATAACGAAGATTATGAAGGCCTTCGTCAACGAGAACAATGGCTTCGTCGACGAAGCTTGCAAAATTTACCTTTTACCCCTTTTTCATTTATTCAATCTACATACTTTAGGTCAGGTTCTTACAAGTATAGTTATTATTCTGAGATTGGGTTGATTGAATTAAGAAATGTACATTATTTCAAGGTTTTGGAGTGTGGTACGCTGCGGGTGTAATGACCTGCTTATTTTACCATTTTTTTCATAATATCCCATATAATAATTCTGGCAAATCATAATCCACCTAGTAAATCATAACCCACTGTTGACTTTTTGAGTCCGATCCCTGTTTTGATAATTACAAACCACAGTATCTCACTTCTGTAATTGAGTGTGAACACGTTTATATTTATGTAAGTACAAGTGATGAATGAAAAATGGAAGTCGTAAAGAGCACTGAGAAGAACACCAATCGGCGTATTCCATGGAGCATTGAGGAGCAGAAGACACAAAGACTTTATCTATTTTATGGGTTGTAATAGTAATTAGGGTTGAATGTGCATGCATCTTACATGATTTAAAATTGAAGCTCTACCTGACCTTAGATTGACCATAAGACGTCCAAATAACATGAAAAACTCTTTTCATAAAATGTCTAACTTATACAAAAAATTTTAAATGGTTTTAAAGTTAAAATAAGGCAAAAACTAAATTTTTCAAAGAGGTCGGTCAAACGGCTAGTCGGCAGAATGTTAGAAATAAGCAATTTTATCACTCAATTAGATCTTATCTCAAACTAAGTTCAATGTGAAAATTGTGGCATTTTCCCATAGCTTTCGTTTGATACCAAGAAAGTTCAAATTGGGGTTACACAGAAAAAAAGTTATGGTTAAAACATTGAAACGTGTCTGTAACAGAAAAACTCCCTTTATGTTTCTTCCGTCTCATTGATGGGCATTTTTATCAAAACAAAACTCATTATCTTAAAATGTGTTCAACATAAAAGTTGTGGGATTTTTTCTTACCTTTCTATTGATATCAATAATATCCAATTTAGAGTTGTATAGAAAACGTTATAGCCAAAACACTAAATAGTGTTCGTGTAGAAAAGTCGAGGCCGGTCGACCAAACCTTCACTATGGTCGACCGAAACTTGCGGATTTCAAGCCTCGGTCGACCGTACCTTGAGCTTGGTCAACCGACCTTCTCAGGAAAGCATCCCAATGACTGAAAAATGGCTAGTTTTCAAAATAAAAAAATATTTTAAGGTCCCAACGGATATATAACAGTCACAAGGGGTTTTCGCCTATAAATACAACCCCAAAACACTTGAAAATGGTTGGAGAATCCCTTTGTTAATTTAGTTTAGCATTATTTGATTCTCCCACACTTCTATACCCCATTTTTTTTTTAAATTATCATTTTTCTCCTACTCTTCTTTTATTTGAAAAACATTTTGGGAGAAAATATTCTTGGGGGTTTTATGTGAAGAGGCTTGAGCATATATCATATACATATATATTGCTTGATGGCCTTCTTCTTTCATTTGTGATATATTTTCAACGATTAAAATGTCTCCTATTCTCTTCTTTTGAAGACCATTTTTGGGGAAAATATTTTTGAGGTTATATTTGAAGAGGCTTGAGCATATAACATTCTCTATATGTATATTGCTTGAAGGCCTTTCTATTTTTCATGCTTTCAAAGATTAAATTTATCCCATATTCTTTTATTTAGAAAAATATTTTTTGGAGAAGTTTCTTGTGAATAATGTCTTGAAGGCTTGGGCTAATATTCTTGCTCATATATTTTTCTTGAATGCCTTCTTGGTATTAATTTTACTAAGGTCAATCATTTTGAAGAAAACTCTAATATTCTCCTACTCTTATCTTGAAATACATTTGTTGAATAATTTCTTTGGGTTATACAAGAGGGAGCCTTAAGCATATATCAATTTAATATATACTTGCTTGAGAAGCTTCTCCTTTTATTTTATAAAGGTCAATCATTTTGATAGCAAAATCCTAGTTTCTCCTACTTATCTTGAAGTATATTTTTGGAGAAACTCTTTGGGTTATTTAAGAGCTTTGAGCATTTATTCATTAATATATATTGGCTTGAAAAGCTTCTTGAAAAAAAGGCTAATGCATATATTCATTTTTGCTTGGTAACCTTTATGATGTGAATTTGAAAAGGTCAATCATTTTAGAAAAGAAAATCATTTTCCAAACTCTCAAGTTTTACTTGAAAAATATTTTGAGAGAAAACCCATACTCTACTTAAGCTTCATTTCAAAATCATATAAGAGTGCATATTAGATTTCAATGTTTTACATCTCTGCTTAGTTTAGAAGCATTTGTTTGTACGCAAATTCTATTAAATATATTTGTATTCTAGGCATGGCCTAAAGAGGGAGACTCATCTTGTGAAGAGTCCCAGATAGACTTAGACCCAGTTAAGAAAGTCCCAGACTAGTTTAGACTCGGTTAGGAAAGTTAGGTGCACCATCCTGGTAAGGCGTCATGGTTGGGTTCAACCCGAAATTGAATTGGAAAGTCTCAGCCTCGTAAGTGAGACCGATTCGGTTCAGCCCAGAAATTGAACTGGGGTTTTCCTTGCCCCATAAGGAGAGGATGTAAAAGGCTTCTGCTCTGCTTGGTTAAGTGAGCAAGTATAGTGGAATCCTTGGGGGGTATGCCCAAGGCGGGGACGTAGGCTAGCTTGGCCGAACCTTGATAACAAATCTGGTGTCGCTCTCTTTATCTTATTTAAATTCCTACACTTTAATTTCAGCATGTGTATGGATGTTTATTTAATGTCAAAATTATTTGCATACACACATTTGATTTAAATAAGATACTACACATGTGTATGTTTTCTTTCACTGTTAAATTTATTTTACATACACGCGTATACATTGCATGGGATATAATATGTGGCGAATCGGCGTAATTTTTTAAATTAACAAAAAATATTTTAAAACCCAATTCACCTCCCCCCCTTTTGGGATCACACCAATTCCAACATCCACCTAGCCCCAAAGGTATCAGGGATATTCCTTAAATACAATACTGATACCTAAGCAGCAGGAAACGCAATAACATATACATATCAAATTACCATTTAACACAATACCAGAGTTTACTACATCCCTCATATGATTACACACAACCCAAAATATCCAAAAACAAGTCCTAGTGTCGTCACCCAAAAATCTGTCTGACCCTAGAAAAAGACTTACCCTTCAAACAGGGTAGAATAACCGAATCCTAACGCTACGAAACTCTATTGGCTCTTCTATCTGGGGCTCCTGAAATGTGTATATATTTTGGGGGTGAGACACCTCTCAGTAAGGGAAATAAACTAATAGCAGTGTGTGGTAACATGAGTATTTTCGTGTTATACATATAACAGTACATAAACATATTTGATAAAACCATTTGTATCATATCTGGGAAAACATATATAAACGTAACATGGTATAACATATTGAATTTCCATATGTATAAATCATCTCATATAACTATACATAGAAAACATCCTAGATGGTTAGCTGGCTGGTGTCATGTCTTACCCCCACATGACTGGGTTGTGTGGCCCGAAGGCGGGACCTAGCAATTGCTGGCCGACCATGCTAGATCAAACAAAAGTCTATAAGTATGATGGGTCTGCCCCTCCTACTGGACACCAAAGGGACGCCTGTGCTACAATAAACCACATCAACTGCCGATCTCCCACTGCCCCATACGGCAAGCGGTAGCACTAATATAAACATGATCGTGATCATATAGTTATGATATCATGCTTCATGAAAGTCTAAACCAAGCCAACCAGGTTCTGATAACATATAACATATTTCCAAATAATGATACATGGCTATTACATAATCATATCTATCATATTAATATTTTCATACATCTTTGCATAACATATCATATAAAATTACGACCCTTACACTGACATTTTGTATTTTATAAATCACGGCCCGTATGCCAGCATATCATATAAAAACCTTGGCCCGTATGTTGACATATCATATAAAATCCTCAGCTCGTATGCCGATATATCATATAAATCTTCGGCCCATACGCCGATATACCATATAAAATCCTCGGCATGTATGTTGATATATCATATAAAATCCTCAGTTTGAAAAATCCCTGTATCATTTTAACATTTTCCTAGAAGCAGTAAAAACATACTTACTTTGTAAATGTAATATTTCATCATCATAATTTCCATGGTAAATATTACTCATGCCACACAAAAAAGGTATTAAACATATTTCTGATAAACAACATTATTTCCAACATAATTCTACAATATACATATTTATCTAAAACTAAACGTTGTAAAATAGTAAATACATTTTCATAAAATCTGATTTCTAAAAAGCCCCTACAAAGTCTAGTCTTATACCCACAGGGTTCCCTGTTTAATGCCCTAAAAACAACATCTCATTAAACAAAACTTCAGTATTTCTTCGACTACTACATTTTCTACTAGTGGAGGAAAGCTAAATACTAAATAGAAAGCCTTACCCTGAACTTGGGATGGAGTCCAAGTTAGCCCCACCAATGATCCACTCCAGCAAACTTGAAGAGAATTTCCCCAGGAGTGTCGTGGTGGCTTCGGATCGTTGATCCAGCGAAGAATGGAGCCAAAATCTTAGAGTGAAGGGAGAGGGACGAACAAGAGAGAGAGAGAGAGGGAAATTCTGCATGAAAATTATGCGTTGAAAATCGAGTCTGAGCTATTTATACCCCTGCGCTCATCGATGAGCCACGTCACTTCGTCGACGAGGCCGCGAAGGAAGTTCATCGATGAATGCTTATTCCTCATCGACGAAATTCAGAGCTGAAAATAACCTCTCGGTAACTTCTCATGGATGAGACACGTGTCCCCGTCAACGATTCCAATAACCCACTTCGTCAATGAACCCGTGATGTGACCCCTTTACAATTTCCCTTTTCTCCCTCTTTTATTATTTAAATACCATAATTCTTTAGGTCTCTACATTCTCCCCTCCTTATAAAAATTTCATCCTCGAAATTTGCTATCCATACGATTCATCATCCCCTAAAGAAAACAGTTTACTTATTTATTACTTTCCCTCACTTATAGCGGAGGAATACCGTTGTTACATTCAGATTTCTAGGAGATTACATATGTAAAATAAAATTCTCCCAAAATTAAAATACTACTTACTAACTAAACTATTACATATACTGACTAATCTGCAAAAGAAACATTACATAATAACTTCCACTTTTCTGATTACAACTGAGCTCCACTAAATGAATGTTGATATTTCTGCTTTATCTGTTCCTCGAGCTCCCAAGATGCTTCTTTTATTGCACGATTTCTCCACAGGAATTTCACTAAAGGAATCTTATTATTACGTAATTCTTGCTCTTTCCTGTCAAGAATCTATACTAGTACCTCCTCATAAACTAGTGGGTCCCGATCTGACACTATAGACACAGGCACACTGTGAGAACGCACTATCACTTGAATATAAATCTCTATCGGTCTGTTAATGGAGTAGCTGAGCTTGATGGGAAGAAAATGGGCGGTCTTAGTCAAACGATCTACAATCACCCATATTGCATTCTAGCAATGCAATGCTGATGACAGCCCTGAAACAAAATCCATAGATATGTGATCCCGTTTCCACTCTGGGATAAATGGTGGCTGCAACTGACCTACCAGCCTTTGGTGCTCAGCTTTTACCTACTAACACATCAAGCATTGTGCTACATATTTAGTAATTTATTTCTTCATACCACTCCACCAATAAGACTCTTGCAGATCCTTACACATTTTCGTGCTGCCGGGATGAACTGTGTACAAAGATTTGTGAGCCTCTTCTAGGATGGTTTTTTTTATATCAGCGTCAGCAAGAATACACAATTGAGAACGAAACCGCAAAGCCCCGTCATCTATAATACAAAATTCCTCTCCCTAACCACTTTGTGCTCTAATCATTACCTTTGCTAATTCTAGATCATTTTTCTAAGCAGCATTAATCCTTTCCTATAGAGTAGGCTGCACCACTAAACTAGAAATACATACCTAAGGATCACTCTCAATCAACTCTATGCCGAGTCTCTCTAGATCCATAATGATCGGATACTGAATCTTCATACTTGTCAACGCTGGTCCCACAGACTTCTTGCTTAGTGCATTAGCTACCATGTTGGCTTTTACTGGGTGATAACTGATAGTACAATCAAAATCTTTAATAAGCTCCAATCACCTTCTCTGCCTCATGTTCAATTCCTTCTGAGTGAAAAAGTACTTTAAACTCTTACGGTCGGAGATGATTTCGCATCGTTCGCCATACAGATAATATCTCCAAATATTCAATGCATGTACAACTGTAGCCAATTCAAGATCATGGGTAGGGTAGTTCTTTTCATACTTTTTCAACTGTCTGGAAGCATATGCTACCACCCTACCATGCTACATCAATACATTGCCTAGTCCCTTCGAGAACGCATCACTGTAGATAACATAACCCTCACCCCCTGACAGGATTATCAACACTCGTGTTGTGACAAGCCTTTGCTTCAATTCCTAAAAGCTCTACTCACAACTGTCGTCCCATTAAAACCTGATGTTCTTCCTAGTCAGTCGTGTCAGAGACCCTAATAATGCTGAGAATCCCTTAACAAAACGACAGTAATATCCAGCTAGCCCCAATAAACTCTTGATTTCCTAGACGTTCCTCAGTCTAGCTCAATTCACTACCGCATCAATTTTACTAGGATCCACATAAATTCCATCTCCTGAGATGACGTGCCCCAAAAACACAACCTTCTCGAGCCAGAATTCATATTTACTGAACTTGGCATACAACTTCTTTTCTCTAAGCATCTATAAGACCTGCCTTAAATGTGTCTCATGTTCCTCATAGCACCTCAAATAGACTAGTACATCATCAATAAAAACAAAAACAAAAAACTGGTCTAAATATTGGTGGAAGATTCTATTCAGCAAATCCATGAATATCGTAGGAGCATTCGTCAGACCAAACTGCATAACAAGGAATTCATAATGCCCATATCTGGTCCTAAAAGTTATCTTCAAGACGTCTTCTACTCTTACCTTTACTTGATGATAGCCTGATCTAAGATTAATCTTAGAATACTCTCGTGTACCCTGGAGTTGGTTAAATAAATCATCTATACGGGGTAAAGGATACTTGTTCTTGATTGTCACTTTATTAATTTCCCTATAATCTATATACATCCACATGGTCTCGTCTTTCTTCCTCACAAATAACACTGGAGCTCTCCACAGAGATACACTAGGCCGTATAAAACCCTTATCAAGCAAATCTTGCAACTGATTCTTTAATTCTTCCAACTCTGTTGGCATTATTCGGTAAGGTTCTTTAAAGATTGGTGTTGTACTTGGAAGCAGATCAATAAGAAAGTATACCTCATGATTAGGTGGCAAGCCTGGTAACTCATTTGGAAAAACATCTGTAAAATCCTTTACTACTAGCGTACTAGTGAGTTTCAATTCATTCCCTGACATTTCCTTCACAAATGCCAAAAATCCCTGACAACCACTTAACAGCAGTCTCCTCACCTGAATAACTGAAAATAACTGAGGCGAGGATTGCACTCACGACCCTATAAACCTGAATTTTGATCTTCTCAGAGGTCTTAATATTACTTCTTTCAAACAACATTCTATGTTGGCATAATTGGTTGCCAACCAGTCCATACCAAATATTACATCGAACCCCTGCATATCCAATACTATCAAATCAGCTGGCAAGACTTTCCCCTAAATATCAACTGGATAGCCTCAAAGCACTCTGCTACACCTTACTACAGACCCTGTCGGTGTAGTGACTAACAGTTTGGTGTCTAACAACTCTGTTTTCGACCCACATAATCTAATACACTTCATAGAAACAAACGCATATGTGGCTCTTGAATCAAACAATACAATAATTTTAAATGAAAACATGTTAATCATACCTGTCACCACATCGCTGGCTATCTCAGTATCCCCAGGCATTAAAGCATAAACCCTCGCTGGAGCTACATTCCTCTTTTGGCCTCCACGGGGCACTTGATAGCCTCCCCAATATGGTCTGGGAGCAGGAGCGGTATCTGGTGGTGAAGGGTAGTCTCACACCAAACATCCCTATCTATCGTAGCGATAGCACACAGCTCTACCTAGTGTCCCCACAAGTCTGACAGATAGGAAAATTATGCACTCCCTGAACCTCATGACCTCCAGTCTCCTGCCACTTTCCTCTACCATAGTTTCCTCTCCTCCACTAACCCTGCCTAGGTCCCTCTTGGAAAGCTGAAGGCGTAGGTCTCTTCTTCTGTCCTTGCTCCTCTGCATCTATACGCTCACTAGCCTCGGTCAAGGCTGCTCTTTCGACTAGCTTAGCAAAGTCCTGTATCTTCAGCATTACCACCTGCTTGTATATGTCTGGCCTCAAACCTCTTTCAAATTGTCTCACCTTATTTATTTCATCATGAATAATATATAGAGCGAAGAGAGAAAGCTATATACACTGCGCCGCATACTGCTGGACCAACTGCTGTCCCTACTTCAGATTTAGGAACTCTTTTACTTTAGCTTCCCTGATAATGGCTGGGAAATATCTGTCAAAGAATAATTCTTTAAATCGGTCCCATGTCATAACTATTGGCGTCTTCCTCTGCTGCTCCAGAAGTCTCACAGCAGTCCACCACCTCTTGGCCTCTCCTGTTAGTTTATAGGTGGCGAAAAGGACCCTTTGTTTCTCCGTACATTGTAATACGACCAATACTTTCTCAATCTCCTGCATCAAATTCTCAGCAGCTGCTGGATCAACTCCTCCTGAAAATTTCGAAGGATTCATTTTGCTAAACTTCTTATTATGCACCTATGGCCTACAAACGGGCCTCCCTACTCTCTAGAGCTCCTAGCGGTCTCAGCCATAACCTACTGAACCACACTGCATAATACTGCATCAGTATCTGCCCCGCCTGCACTCGAGAGCCCTGCTCCATCTTTACCACTCGCATAGGCACTACCTCCTCCCTGATCCATCCTGAAAAACAAATAACGTGATTTAGAAACCCTATCCTTATAATTTACGTGCCTAACATAGTCCCCTATCTTAACATCCTCATCTTATTTCTAACTCTAGTCCTACATTCTAGGAACATAGCCCGACAATAGTTTACTATGGTTTTTCAAAAATCGTTACCTTAGGAAAAACACAGAAACCACCATGGAAGTCCTACCTCTAGACTGTAGAACAAAACCTTAAATCCTTTTTCCTATACTCTGGTATCATTTTCGCTGCACTCTAAAGTCTACAGAACCTAGCAACCTAGGCTCTGATACCAAACTGTAACGACCTGCTTATTTTCATAATATCCCATATAATAATTCTAACAAATCATAACCCACTTGGTAAATCATAATCCACCTGAACCTAAAGGTACCAGGGATATACTTGAAATACAATACCGATACCTAAGCAGTAGGAAATGTAATAACATATACATATCAAATTATCATTTAACACAATACCAGAGTTTACTATATCCCTTATATGATTACACACAACCCGAAATATCCAAAAACAAGTCCTAGGGTCATCACCCAAAAATCCGTCTGACTCTAGCAAAATACTTACCCTTCAAAGAGGTAGAATAGCTGAATCTTAATGCTGCGGACCTCTATCCGCTCTTCTATCTAGGGCTCCTGAAATATTTATTTAATTTGGGGTAAAACACCTCTTAGTAAGGGAAATAAACTAATATCGGTGTGACAACATAAGTATTTTCATGTTATACATATAACAATACATAAACATACTTCATAAAACCGTTTGTATCATATCTAGGAAAACATATATAAACATAACATGGTATAGCATACTGAATTTCCATACGTATAAATCATCTCATATAACTATACATAGAAAACATTCTAGATGGTTAGCTGGCTGGTGTCATGTCTTACCCCCACATAACTGGGTTGTGCGGCCCGAACGCGGGACCTAGCAATTGCTGGTCGACTACGCTAGATCAAATAAAAGTTTGTAAGTACGATGGGTCTGCCCCTCCTGGTCCAGACACCAGAGGGACTCTTGCGCTACAATAAACCACATCAACTGCCGATCTCTCACTGCCTCGTACGGAAAGTGGTAGCCCTTATATAAATATGATCGTGATCATATAGTTACGGTACCATGCTTTGTGAAAGCCTAAACCAAGCCAACCAGGTTCTGATAACATATAACATATTTCCAAATAATGATACATGGATATTACATAATCATATATGTCATGTTAATATTTTCATACATCTTTGCATAACATATCATATAAAATTTACGGACCTTATGCCAGCATTTTGTAATTCATAAATCACGGCCCGTACATCGGCATATCATATAAAAACCTTGGCCCATACGTCGACATATCATATAAATCCTCGGCTCGTACGCCAATATATCATATAAAATCCTTGGCCCATACGCCGATATACCATATAAAATCCTCGGCCTGTACGCCGATATATCATATAAAATCCTCAGTTTAAAAAATAACTATATCATTTTAACATTTTCCTAGAAGCAGTAAAAACATACTTACTTTGTAAACATAATATTTCATCATCATAATTTCCATGGTAAATATTACTTATGTCACATAGAAAAGGTATTAAACATATTTCTGATCAATAACTGTATTTCCAACATAATTCTACAATATACATATTTATTTGAAACTAAACGATGTAAAATAGTAAATACAATTTTTATAAAATCCTGATTTAGTTTATCCCCTTACCTGATTTTTGAAAAGCCCTACAAAGCCCAGTCTTACACCTACAAGGTTCCCCGTTCAACACCCTGAAAATAAAATCTCCCTAAACAAAATTTTAGTATTTCTTCGACTACTACATTTTCTACAACTGAAGGAAAGCCAAATACTAAATAGAAAGTCTTACCCTGAACTTGGGATGGAGTCCAAGGTAGCCCCACCAACGATCCACTCCAATAAACTTGAAGAGAACTTCCGAAGGAGTATTGTGGTGGCTTCGGATCGTAGATCCGACGAAGAATGGACTCGAAATCTTAGAGAGAAAGGAAAGGGGACAATAAAAGAGAGAGAAAGAGAGAGGGAGAGGAAAATTCTGCGTGAAAATTCTGTGCTAAAAATTGAGTTTGAGCTATTTATACACCTGCACTCATCAACGAGCCACGTCACTTCGTCGACAAGGCCACGAAGGAAGTTTGTGGACTAATGCTTATTCCTTGTCGATGAAATTCAAAACTGAAAATAGCCTCTCAGTTACTTCTCCTCAATGAGACACGTGTCAACGATCCCAATAAGCCACTTCGTTGATGAACGCGAGGACCTGCTGTGACCCCCTTTACAATTTCCCTTTTCTCCCTCTTTTATTATTTAAATACTATAATTTTTCGGGTCTCTACAGCGAGCGTAAGAATAAAGTGGGAGTCAGACTTCCCAGTCAATTAGGTAAGGGAAATATGTTATGCCAATTAAATCAAGATTTCTTATCAGTAAAGTGTAGTATATGTTTATGGGTTTTCAGAGAAAGAAATTATTCAGTATTACAGATTATAGTTAATGAATTTTTATTTAGCGGTATTGCATGAGAAATATTAGTATAGTAAATAATTTTATTCATATTTTACAGAGCTATGATTTACACAGTTTATTCATATATACAGTTTTATTAAAATATTAAAGTTATTCAGATATACAATTTTATTCAAATATTACAGTTATTCAGATATACATTTTTATTCAAATATTACAGTTTATTTAGATACACAGTTTTTTTTAGATATATAGTTTTTATTGTACCATGATATAAAGATTATAGAACCATGATATACAGATATTACAAAGCTATAACATATAATTATTATAGTTTATACAAATAAGTTTATTACAGCATTATGGTTAATACAACTTTACAGAATCATGGTTATTACAATTGTACAGAATCATGGTAAATCATAAGGATATATAACAGTATTATATAGTATCAGACCTTGATGGAACAAATCAGATTATAGAGCACGGTATCGTAGCTGTTACAGTATAGAGAGTGCACCTACATATCTCAGATAGGGTGTGGATTTATATATGTAGTCGATCGTGCCTTGGAAGAGATTATAGACTCCTGGGTAGTCCGGGTTGAGGCAGTCGATCTGACGATAGAGATTTACAAATTTAAAGAAAAAAACAGATATATCTATAAATACTAAAAGTATGATTAAATATAAAGTTCAAAAGCAGTTCTATTTTAAATCACACAGGTGTGAGTTATACTGTATTATATTTTGCATGCTTTTTCAGTTTCAGTAGATTAAAAGCATATTGTTCATATAAACTCAGTTGCCACACACTGGTAATAGCATATTTCATCTTACTGAGAGTTGTCTCATCCCAGTAATTTAACATATTTCAAGTGATCCGGTTAGAAGAGTAGTTTAGGCTCGAAGATAGAGGGGATCTTATATTGCCCTGTTAGAAAGGTAAGTGTATGCCGGGAGATGTGTTTTTGGTGTAAGTACTAGTTGATCTAGTGGTGAATACTAGAGTGATGTATATATATGTTTTGGGAAAATACTAAATTCTGGTATTGTATTTGTGGTAAATGATTTTTTTTTCTACTGCATAGGTGTATTGTCTTATGAACGGGGATTCCTCGGTGCCACTTTTGGACCGAGATGCTATAATAGATACTACAGGGGTATCAGAGTAATATAGTTTACAGCTACAAAAAAAATTTAGTATGAATTTTTGGGTCGTTATAATTTGGTATCAGAGTCTAGGTTGCTAGGTTCTGTAGACTTTAGTATACAGCGGAAAACAATACCAGAATATAGGAATAGAATTTTGAGAAGGATAGGAATTAGGGTAGAGCAAAATTTTAGTAAGTTAATGTTGGAAAGTTAGGGCAAGAATTTAGTGTTCTATTCTACAATTTGGAGGTAAGGACTTCGGGGTGGTTTCTACGATTTTCCTAAGGTGACGATTTCAAGAAAATCATGGTAAACTATCATCGGTTTCTATTTTCATATGGTAGGAATAGACATTAAATTAGTGATAGGTGGTATGAGGATATATTATTAAGATTAATGTAAGAATAGCATTATGTGGTTCAGTTTCTCAAAATAATTTGGTATTATTGCAAGATGGACCTTAGAGTAGTAGCGCTCATGCTAGCGGCGATGATGGTGCAGGGCCTTCCTGTAATGTCCCAAAGAATAATAGCGTTTTTAATAATAAGAGGGAGAGAAAAGAGAAACAGAAATAGAAGGAGGTCGAAGCATTCGTCGACGACATTGTAATTTGAAAAAAATATATTAGATAATCATAATTTCATAATTTTGCCAGGCTTCGTCGATGAACACAGGGTCTCGTCGACGAAGGCCTTCAGAATTTCGTCGACGAACACAGGGCTTCGTCGATGATAAAATACCGAGAGACGGTTCGGGATGCTCTGAATTTTGTCGACGAACACAGGGTCTCGTCGATGAATTTTTTGAAGGGCTCGTCGACGAAGTCACGTGGCTCATCGACGAACCTAGCCCTATAAAAGGTGGGAAATCGAGATATTTCTCATTTTCTCTCACCGCTCTGTCTCTCCTCTCTCTCTCCTACGACTCCCTCTCCCTTCTCTCTTCATTTTCGGCCCCACCAGTCGCCAGATCGACAATTTGAAGCTACCACGACGCTCCTGGCGTAGTTCTCTGCGAATCTGCCAGAGCAGATCCTTGGGAAATCAGAGTTGGAAATCATCCCAAATTCAAGGTAAGCCCTTTTAGCCACTTTTTGGCCTCATGGTAGTTATAGAAAATAATGTAGGTAGGAAAATATTGATGTTTAGTTCTGGCATATATTGGTTTCAGGGTGTTTTGTAGGAGGCCCTACGAGTATCGGGCTAGAGTACAGTAGGGTCTTTTCAGAGATAAGGTAAAGGAAATATGCTATGTTAGGAAATTTCTAAATATTATACAGGTTATTTATTTTTGAAAATTGTGTATGTTAGTATGGTGTCACTTGTGATTATGTGTATGTAGTATGGGGATATGTTTTACGAATTTAGTTTCCTGATTTTATGAATTTCAGTATTATGGTTATACGAACTTCAGTATCATGATCTTACGGATTTCAGTATCATGATTTTACGATATTTCAGTACCATGATTTTATGAATCTTAGTACCATGATTATACGAATTCCAGTATTATGAATATGCAGTTCCATGTTATGATTATTCATATTTCAGTATGTTATGTAGCATCATGGTTATTTCAGTACTTCAGAATCATGGTAAATCAGTTAGTTATGTATAGAAATATATTATACGATATCAGACCCTGTTGGACTTGTAGCTACAGAGCACGGTACCGTTGCTACAGATACTATGTTACTTTACGAGTGCAACCACCTATTCAGATAATACGTGGTACGGTCGACACCTAGGCCCTTGAAGAGGTTAGGCTCCCCATCTAGATATGGGTTGAGGTGGGCAGGTCGACTGATGGAGTTCAGTGATTTATTCCTGGTTGGCCAGCCAAGGTAAATCCAGCCTACGGGCCGCACAACCTCGTCATGAGGGGCATGTCATGACACAGATGGCCACAGGGAACAGTTTCAGTTACTATTACTTACGTATTGATTTACAGAATCAGGGATCCTACTATATACACTAGAACTATTTTGAATTATAACTATAATACTGATATGTTAAGCAATAGGAAAAAGGGGTGGTGTGCTTTATTATTTGTACTGTACTTTTGTACTCAGTTATTCATGTTCATATGAAACAAATTTCATGATATATATAGTAGGTCATTTGCCACACACTAGTAATAGCATATTTTCTCTTACTGAGTGTTGGCTCATCCCAGTGTTGAAATATTTTTTAGATGATCCGAGTAGGCAAGCAGATCAGGCTCGCAAATAGAGGGTGTCTGTAGTGCCCCATCAGAGAGTGAGTATCATTTTGGGGAATGATTTTGTGTAGCCTTAGCTAGTTGAGGGCATTTTTGAGGATACAGTTATGTTGTATATTGCAAAACATTTCAGAACTCTGGTATGGAATGTAATGGTTTAGGTTATGTTTATATGATTCTGCTTCTCGCTGCTTAGGTTAACACGATGGTATTAGAGTATGTTAATTGCTATTATGAGAAAAAAAATCAATTAATTAAGCAGGTCGTTACACTTCCAGCATGATTGGTGGGAATTTAGATATTGTTTTGTGCAACATAGCTCAGTAGGTCATGGCTAAAATTGCATGGAGCTCCAGGGAGCAGGGAGGACCGATTGCAGCCCAGGGGTGTACGATAGAGAAGTTTACCAAAATGAACCCTCCAAGGTTTTTAGGAGGAGCAGATCCTGCAGTCGTTGAGAACTGGATGTAGGAGATTGAGAAAGTGTTAACGGTGCTCCACTGCACCGATGAGCAGAGGGTCCTCTATGCCACATATAAGTTGACAGGCAAGGCCAAGAGATGGTGGATAACTACCAAATTATTGAAGGAGCAGAGACCCATACTAGTGGCTATAACCTGGTGTACTCAAAGAGTTTTGAGGAACACGAGGATCATCTAAGACTAGTATTACAAGTATTAAGGGAGAAGAAGCTATACGCAAAATTCAAGAAATGTGAATTTTGGCTTAAGCAGGTCACTTTTCTCAGGCATGTGATCTCTGGGGATGGCGTATCAGTAGACACGAGCAAGATAGAAGCAGTGGTGAATTGGGTGAGACTGGTGAATGTTTAGGAGATCAGAAACTGCCTAGGTTGGGCAGGGTACTACCGGCAGTTTGTAAATGGTTTTTTCAAATTATCGGGTCCACTAACACGACTCATGAGGGAAAATATGAGATTTGAATGGACTGATAAGTGTGAGCAGAACTTCTTGGAATTAAAGCAACGACTGGACACTACACCGGTATTATCTATTCCATCAGGAGAGGATGAATTTGTTATATACAGTGACGCATCCCAGAAAGGACTCGGGTGCATGTTGATGCAGCATGGGAGGGTTATTGCTTATGCCTCTCGACAATTTAATGAGTATGAGAAGAACTACCCGGTACATGATTTAGAATTAGCTCAAGTGGTGTATGCTCTAAATATTTGGAGACATTACCTTTATGGTGGGAGATGTAAGATCTTCACTGACCATAAAAGTTTGAAGTATTTCTTCACCCAGAAAGAATTGAATATGAGGCAAAGAAAATGGTTGGAGCTTATTAAAGATTATGATTGCACAATCAGCTGCCACCTAGGGAAAGCAAATGTGGTGGTTGATGCTCTGACCCGAAAATCAATGGGATCAGCATTGTCAGCAGTGGAGATTCAGCATCAAATCCAGATGGATTTAGAGAGGCTCGATGTGGAGCTAGTAGAGGATGATCATTAGGCATTTATTGCTAACCTAGTGTTACTGCCTTCCTTGCAGGAGAGGATTAAAGCCGCTCAGAAGAATGACGTAGAATCGGTAGAGCTGATAGATAAAGTGCAGGATGGATAAGGAGAGGACTTTAGTATTTCAGATGATGGAACTCTGAGGTTTCGTGCCAGGCTGTACGTACCTACAAATGCTGAGATTAGAAGGGCTATCCTAGAGGAGGCACACAGATCCCTTTACACAGTGCATCCTAACGGCACTAAAATGTATCGGGACCTTCAGGAATCTTTCTGGTGAAGCGGCATGAAGAGGAAAATAGTTGAGTTCATGGAGCAGTGTTTGACGTGCCAGTAGGTAAAGGCTGAGCACTAAAGACCAGTGGGACATTTGTAGCCACTCCATATCCCTTAGTAGAAGTGGGATCATATATCCATGGATTTCGTGATAGGGTTACCGCCGGCGTTGCATGGACATAATGCTATTTGGGTGTTTGTTGATCGATTGATGAGGCTGGCTCACTTTCTTCCTATTAAAGTCAACTACTTTGTGAACAAACTGGCAGAGTTATACATTTAGGAGATAGTTCGACCCCATGGTGTATCAGTATCCATAGTTTTTTACCAAGGCCCATGATTTACATCGCGATTTTGGAAGAGCTTGCAGGAAGCTTTGGGGTCTCAGTTAACATTCAGCATGACATTTCATCCTCAGAACGATGGATAGACAAAGAGGATGGTCCAGATACTTGAGGATATGTTAAGAGCATACGTTCTGGATTTCGAGGGTAGTTGGACCCAGTATATGTCGTTGGTTGATTTGCGTATAATAACAGCTACTAGGCCAGCATCGGGATGACACTATACAAGGCATTATATGGTAGAAGGTGTTGTTCTCCACTTTATTGGGATGAAATGGGTAAGAGGTGAGTTCTGGCAGCAAAGTTTGTGCAACAGGCTTATGATAAAATCTAACTTATTAAAGACGAAATCAGTGTAGCTCAGAGTCGGTTAAAAAGCTATGCAAATACTTGCCGCCAGAAGTTGGAGTTTGATGTGGGAGATTAGGTATCTCTAAAAGTAATATCGCTGAGAGGAGCTATAAGGTTTGGGAGGAAGGGTAAGCTGAGCCCTAGGTTTATTGGCCCATTCGAGATACTTGAGAGAGTGGGTCCAGTTGCTTATAGACTAACCTTACCACCAGCTCTATCCAAGATTCATGACATATTTCATGTTTCCATGCTGAGGAAATACGTCCCAAATTATTCTCACGTGATTAGTTATGAGGAGATAGAGCTTAAAGATACTTTAGCATATGAGGAAACACCGGTGCAGATTCTAGATAGAAAAGAACAAGAGTTGCACACCAAGAAAATTCCACTAGTAAAAATACTATGGAGGAATCATGTAGTGGAGGAGGTCTCGTGGGAGCTAAAAAAGGAGATAAGACAGAAACACCTACATCTGTTCAGTGGGGACCAGCATTAGACAGAAAAGGAATAGTAATAATTCAGGTAAAGTAAATATAGTTTGGTTTTATTTTATGCAGAGCATGATAATGTATGTATAAGTTGTATTTTAGATTAGAGAATAGGTAGTATTTTTGGCTTTGGGAATATTTTTCTTTTATGTGTATACGTGTAATCTCCTAGAACCATAATTGTAACCTGGTATTCCTCCTCCATAAGTGAGGGTAATTAATCAAATAAGTAGCAAATTTTTCTCAAAGGATGGTGTATAGCAAAAATAGCAAATTTCAAGGATGAAATTTTATGAGGGGAGAATGTAGAGACTCCAAAAATAATACCAAAAAAATAATAGAGAGAAAGAGGGAAAATAAGATAAAAAGGAAATTCAAAAAAGGGGCAAAGCAGGGTTCTTCAACAAACACCCTTGTATGATTCGTGGACGAGCCTTAGTGTCTCGTCGACGAAGAGATACAGAAAGGGAAAAATTTCAGACATTGGTTCGTCGACAAACTCATAACCTTTGTCGATGAACTCTCTTCTTCGATTCGTCGACGAGTCCATGTGTCTCGTCAACGAAGCCACGTGACCAGCCATCTATAAATACGCAAAAATCAGATTTTTGGCGAAAATTCAATTGTTTCTCTCTTTCTAGATTTTTGGATCCTCTACCTTCTCTCTAAGTTTTCGGCTCCATTTTTCCCCGGTTCGATGATTAGAAGCTACCATGTTGATTCTGGGAAAATTCTCTACAACTTTTCCAGAGCAAAATTTTGATTTGAGAAGTTCAGGCACCATCCCAAAATCAAGGTAAGTAGCTTATTTTAGGCTTTATATGGTTAGTAGGCTTTCCTGAACCCAGATCTTATGTTATATGAAAATATACTGAAGTTTGAATTGATTAAACTAGGGTATTGTGATTTCAAGGATTGGGATTCCAAACACCTCATGCATGGGTTGAGGATCCCAGCGGGTATTTTCTAAGGAACTTAGGTAACACTGATAAATAATAAGCAGTTTAGAATTTCGTGGAGAAAGATATATGTGAGCCTAAGGAAAAAGCAAGTATAGTTATTATTCTGAGATTGGGTTGATTGAATAAGGAAATGTACACTATTTCAGGGTTTTGGAGTGTGGTACGCTGTGAACGTAAGAATAAAATGGGAGTCAGGCTTCCCAGTTAGTTAGGTAAGAGAAATATGCTATGCTAGTTAAATCAGGATTTCTTATCAGTAAAGTGTAGTATATGTTTATGGGTTTTCAGAAAAAGAAATTATACAGTATTAGAAATTATAGTTAATGAACTTTTATTTAGTGGTGTGGCATGAGAAATGTTAGTATGGTACATAATTCTACTCAGATTTTATAGAGCTACGATTTACACAGTTTATTCGGATATACAGTTTTATTCAAATATTACAGTTATTTAGATATATAATTTTATTCAGATATTACAGTTTATTCAGATATACAATTTTTATAGTACCATGATATACAGATTACAAAACCATGATATACAGATATTGCGGAATCATAACATACAATTATTACAGTTTATACAGATCAGTTTATTACAGCATTATGGTTAATACAGCTTTACAGAATCATGGTTATTACAGTTGTACACGATCATCGAATCATGGTAAATCAAAAAGATATATAACCATATTATATAGTATTAGACCCTAATGGAACAAATCAGATTATAAAGCATGGTACCATAGCTATTATAGTATAGAGTGCAAACACTTATTTCAGATAGTGTGTGGATTTTTATGTAGAGTCGATTGTGCCTTGGGAGAGATTGCAGGCTCCTCGGTAGTCTGAGCTGAGGCGGTCGATCTAATGATAGAGGTATCAATTGACTTATCTGTATATATATATATACGGATTTATAGGAAATAGCAAATATATCTATAGATACTAAAAGTATGACCAAATAGAAAGTTCAGAAACAGTTGTATTTTAAACCACATAGGTGTGAGTTATACTGTATTATATTTTTCATGCTATTTCAGCTTCAGTAGATTAAAAGTATATTGTTCATATAAACTCAGTGGCCACACACTGGTAATAGCATATTTTTTCTTACTGAGAGTTGTCTCATCCCAGTAATATAACATATTTCAGGTGATCCAGTTAGATGAGTAGATCAGGCTCGAAGATAGAGGGGATCTAATACTGCCCTGTCAAAAAGGTAATTGTATGCCGGGAGATGTGTTTTTGGTTTAAGTACTAGTTGATCTAGTGGTGAATACTATAGTGATGTCTATATATGTTTTAGGAAAATACTAAATTCTGGTATTATATTTATGGTAAATGATTTTATGTTTTTCACTGCATAGGTGTATTGTCTTATGAACAGGGATTCCTCAATGCCACTTTTGGACTGAGATGTTATAATAGATACTACAGGGGTATCAGAGTAATATATTTTACAGTTGTAAAAAAAAAAAAAAAATAGTATGAATTTTTGGGTCATTACATTTATAATGGTTCATATTGGATACTATATATATATATATAATCCGTCATTCTCATCCCTAATATAATTATTTTTACGATCCAATGAATAATTTATTTTGTAATAAAATAATTGAAGTTATTTTTAAACTATAATTTTATAATTATTAAACATTTTATAACCAATCACAAAATTATATTCTTTTTTTAACTTTTCAAATCATGAATTTAGGGGCTTTAATTTTGGTCATGATAAAGTTCAGTAGGCACGAGGCAAACTTTGAAGTGCATATAGTAGTGCAAAACTTGGAAGTATAGGACTAGGTCTTCACCAATAGAGTTTATACTAATTGAATTTATGCATAATAAGCATGGGCATATGGGGTCATCCATGAATTTAAACATTACCTATTACCGAATTGACATATATCAATCAGATCGAATCCTATTAATCGTCAATTTAACTTAATGCCCAAAATAGAGGCTGACAAGTCTTTTACATTTCCCTGAATTTTACTTTTGTGGTTTTTCCTATTCTATTTTTTTTTTGCCATTTTTTACTATCATAGGTGATCCAAGATTATTCCAAATGGTAAGGTGGGGTTTGACAGTGACTTTAATCTCATGCATGTGAATTCAAATAAAACCTCGATCATTTTTGGGAATTTCTACTCACTCTCTCCCAATTCTAATTTCATTAGGTGATTTGAAGTAGTTCGAAATGGTAAGAATACGTCTAAATCATCTGATAGTGATTTCAAATTTGGGCAAGAAAATCAAGGCAAAAAAACCAATCAATTCAGGCTTTTCTACTCTCTTTATGCCAAATCTAGTCGCATTGGGTGATTTGGAGCAGTCTAAAACAATATGGAGTGGTATGACAGTGTTTATAATGCCCTGATCCGCCACGTGGGGCACGGGATGCTACTTAGTGATGTCTGTGTACCTGATACCGTATTCATTATATAAATGCAGTGGAAATAAATGATATATTCTCCCAAAATACATTACCAGAGTTATAAACTACCTTTATACACAAAAGTCTCCAAATATTCATATTACAACCCATAATATCATACACAAACCAACTAAGTCCAAACAACCATCATACATATTCAAGGACATTAGACATAACTTGATCACATTAGAGTTCTTGTAGAAACTCACAAAAAATAGCTATCACCCTACCCCGGAACTCGCTAAGCTCGATCTCGAGATCGTCCTAGAAAGATGATTTGTATATTGGGGTGAGACACTTCTCAATAAGGCGGATTAAGTTAATATCAATGTGTGGCCAATATGAGTTTTAATGTATACAAAATATAACTGTTTGTAAATCAACATCAACTAAGAAACACATGCAAACTATATTTACACACACATAAACATTTATAAGCGAGAGTTCTCAAGGATAAAGGAGATTACATGCCCATATATGTAACGCCCCTTTACTTTGATACTATTGGTAACCTTGCCCTTTTTAATTGGGTGAGGCTACGGCTAATACTTACCAGGGCACTCACCTTACTCAGTAAGCCCTCCGATGGAGAGTTGTACTTCGTCATAAACATTCATACATTTTAATTCACATACATGTACTTCACCTTTACAGTTGAAAAATATGCATTTGCTTCCTCAATATAAACCAGTTCACTAAAAAAATAACATCATTTACACAAATCAACAGATATGTGTAAAAGACACTCTCTGGGACTAATGGCATGCTTAACCCCCATGACAGGTTGTGCGGCCCAAAGGCTGGACTAAGCCCAAGAGGAATCAACCTAAACAAAGTCAAAGTAACCATATGCTAAATAGGTCTGCAGGCATCCACAACCCAGTTGCAAGTCCGATTGCCTTACCATTTCCAAGTCCGGACCCTAGGGAAGGTAGAACCTTTATGTAGATCAATGAGTTGAAACCACCGTACACCTCTCAGTACAGTGTGGGTGCACATGGCCAAATAGTAATTCCCTAGCAATGGTACTGTGCTCATAATACAACCGGTCCTCAGGTTTCTTAAACCATATCATGCAATTTTGGTAATAAAAACTATAGTATAAACTCATTTCGTATAAAACCTGCCATTTAATAAAACCCGGCCCTCGGCTGTCAAATAAAACCCAGCTCATAGCCATCATATCAAATCCTAGTATTTTACAAAGGCAGATCCAATATGTTTCATAAGTAGTTCAGTATTTTCACAACCATGCCCAAATTTTGTTACACGATAACCGTACCGATTATTCACCTGCCACATGATTTTTAGTATTTTGAACATAACGATTTAAACAACCAAGAAAACACGGTATATGAAGTTTGTACAATAAAAACTAGCTTTCCACCGTTCATTTTATTCAAAATATCATATCATATATCTTATGTTTGTAAAGTTCTTTTTGAACGGTTGGTTTTTGAAATAACTTTTGAAATCATAGTATACATATATATATAAAGCAGTTTAATCAGTTCAAATTTGATAAAAACCTGACTTAACTTAATTGCCTTACCTATTCTTGAGAAAGAAATCAATTCCGTTCGAAAAATGGAAAACCCTAGCTTTTCGATCTCGCCGTAGAAAACGAATTGGTAACCCAAGAGAAGAGAGGATAGTGATCATGAGATCTGAGTGAGCCTACGGCAAAGAGAGAGAGCCATGAGAGAGAGAGAGAGAGAGAGAGAGAGAGAGAGTGTGTGTGTGTGTGTGTGTGTGTGTGAGAGAGAGAGAGAGAGAGTGAATTTTGAAGTTATAAAAAAAAATATTAATTGCTTAGCCCTTAAGTAAGCAAACTCGTAGGAAAATCATCGACGATTTTTCCTGCCCTAACAAAACCATTGACGGCTTGGAAGTTGACCCTTCCTTATTAACTGAAACCGGTGACGATTTTTCCCAAGCTCTATAAAACCATCAACGATTTGGGTCCTGCCAAACCAATTTCTTTATTTTTTTTCCTTTCTTTTCCTTTATTTCTCTTTTCCTTATTTATTTTATTTTTAGGGTTTGGGTTTCTAAAATCTCCCCCTCTTATAAAAAATTTCTTCCTTGAAATTGGCTAACTGTTACCGATCACAATCCATCTCTATAGAACAGTTGATAGCCACCCACATAGCGATTTCGTCCCAAGTTTATTAAATACCCTCACTTATGGCGGAGGAATACTGTGTTTACACACAATGTCTTGAGAGATTACAGTACCATACAAAACTTTCCCAAAGACTATCCATATACGAAAACCGTAAACAAACTAATAATACTAAACAAACCTACCTTACCTAACCTGCAAACAAAACTAGACACCTACCTATCTAGTGTTGAACCTCTCTAAAAAACTGTGGGCATTTTTTGTGTATTTCGGTCTCTAATTCCCAAGAAACCTCCTCAACTGTGTTATTCCACCACAGCACCTTCACTAACGGTATATCCTTAGTACACAATTCCTGTATTTTCCCTAATAAACTCGACCTTTGCAAAGGTCTGTTGAACTAGTTCCAACCCCAAAATCTACCGCTAACCTACCTTATCCCAGTACAAAGGAGATTGGCACTAGCGACCATACAAAGCCTCATATGGTGCCATCTCAATACTGGCCTAATAAATGATATTATAGGCAAACTCAATGAGCATAGATAGCGAATCCAACAATCCCAAAAATCCAGCACTCACGCCTATAGCATATCCTCTAGAATCTGAATGGTCCTCTCAGACTGCCCATTCGTCTGCGGGTGAAACATGGTACTGAAAGTGAGTTGAGATCCCAAGGCGTCCTGCAAACTCTTCCAGAATCGAGAGGTGAACCGTGGATCTCAATCTGAAATAATGGAAACCAGAACTCCATGAAGTCATACAATCTCCTGCACATAAAGCTCTCTCATCCTATTCATAAAACCTTTGACTCTAATTGGAACAAAGTGCGCAGTCTTCATCATTCGATCCACTATTACCCAAATGGCATTTTGTCCATGCACCACTGAAGCCAACCCAAATCCGAAATCCATAGAGATGTGCTCCCACTTCCACTTAGGGATATCAAGTGGCTAAAGTGGTCTCACTGGCCTCTAGTGCTCTACTTTTACTACCGATATGTCAGGCACTATTCTACAAATTTGGCAATCACTCTCTTCATGTTACTCCACCAGAACAATTCTCGCAGATCTTTATACATCTTCGTGCTTCCTAGATAAACAGTATAGAGAGAGCAATGAGCCTCCTCCAGAATCGTCTTTTTAATCGCCGTGTCGTTAGGTACACACAATCTAGCATGAAATTTTAGAACTCCATCCTCAAAAACATTGAAGTCCATTTTCTGCTCACTTCATACTTTCTTCACAATTTTTATCAACTCTACGTCTCTCATCTGAGCGGCCTTAATTTTTTCCTACAAGGTTGGTTGAATAATCAAACTTCGAATGAATGCCTATGAATTCCCTTCTACTAACTCTATACCCAACCTTTCTAGGTCCATCCTAATCTGATTTTGTACAACAACCACTGAAACTGACGCATCCACTGACTTTCGTCTCAAAGCATCAGCTATCACATTAGCCTTTCTTGGGTGGTAACTAATGGTATAGTCATAGTCATTTATCAATTCAAATCATCTTCTATGCCTTATATTCAATTCCTTCTGGGTGAAAAAAAGTATTTAAGGCACTTATGATTAGTAAATATCTCACACTTTTCATCGTATAGATAGTGCATCTAGATCTTTAACACAAAAACTACTACTACCAGCTCCAAGTTATGCGTCGGATAATTCTTCTCATACTCCTTGAGTTGGCTAGAAGCGTATGCAATAACTTTTCCCTATTGCATCAATACACACCTGAGTCCTTTCTAAGATGCGTCACTACATATCACATATCCACCATCTCCTAATAGAATGGTCAATACTGGGCAATGACTAGTCGTTGCTTCAAATCCTAAAAACTCTACTCGCATTCACTAGTCCACTCAAACTTCCTGTTCTTTCTCGTAAGCTGCGTCAGAGGACTTGATAACCTCAAAAATCTCTCTAAGAACCGACGATAATATCCTGCTCGACCCAAGAAACTTCTAACCTCGTGCACGTTCTTCGATCTTACCCGATCAAGTACCGCCTCTACTTTGTGTGGAACTACTGAAATCCCCTCCTTGGACACCACATGTCCCAAAAATGCAACTTGTTCCAGCCAGAACTCGCATTTCTTAAATTTAGCAAACAACTTATTTTCCATAAGTACCTGAAGTACAAGCCTCAAATGAGCTTCATGCTCTACAGGGCTCCTCGAATAAACCAAGATGTAATCGATGAACACCACCATGAACTGATCTAAGTACTCATGGAACACCTTGTCAATCAGGTCCATGAATATCGTAGAAGCATTGGTTAAACCAAATAGCATAACCAAAATCTCGTAATGACCATACCTAGTATGGAAAGCCATATTTGGCACATCCTCTGATTTCACCTTCACCTGATGATACCCGAATCGCAGATCGATCATAAAGAAAACCTGTGTGCCCTTTAACTGGTCAAATAGATCATCAATATGGGATAGCGGGTATTTGTTCTTCACTGTCACCTTATTAATTTCCCTGTAGTTGATGCACATTCTCATCAATTCGTTCTTCTTCTTTACAAACAACACCGACGCTCCCCAGGGTGATACGCTCAGTCTGATGAACCCTTCGTCAAGTAGTTCTTGTAGCTACTCTTTTAACTCCTTTAATTTAGTTAGAGACATTCTATATGGAGCCTTAAAAATGGGTGATGTCCTTGGATTTAATTCAGCGGCAAACTCCACCTCGCGATTAGGACGCAATCCCGGTAAGTACTCAGGAAAAACATCTGAAAACTCCCTTATCACTAGAATATCCTCCAGCTTAAGTCCCTCCTTTGGTGCTTCTTTTACAAATGCAAGGTACCCCTGGCTACCCTCCAAAAGTTACCTCTTTGCTTGAATTTCTCAAAGGATCTGTGATACAGATAGCACACATGACCCGACGAATTTTAACCCCTGCTCCCCAGGAGGTCTGAACACTATCTCCTTCCTATGGCAATCAATACTCACATAGCTGGATGCTAGCCAGTCCATCCCCAAAATGACATCAAACCCATGCATGTCAAAAACAATTAAGCTAGCAGGCAGTATTCTCCCCTGAATCTCCACTGGGCAGTCTCTAATCACCTTACTACACATCACAACTGACCATGTTGGCGCAACCACACCTAACTCGGCATCTAACAACTATGTCTCTACCTAATACAATTTAACTAATCCCCGAGACACGAAAGAGTGTGTCGCACCTGAGTCAAATAACAAAATAGCACTATTCGATAAAATAGAAATAGTACCTATCACCATGTCGCCGGTATTCTCCACATCTCCCGGCATAAGCGAGTATACCTGTGCCTAGGCGGAGCCCCTCTGGTAACCATCTCAAGGTGCCTGGTTACCTCTCTGATACTAATGCTATGAAGGAGTGTGAGTCAACGTTGCACGATAGTCCCGTGCCATATGTCTTGTCCCACCACACCGGTAGCAAACAGCTAATCCATCCCCGCACTCACCTCAATGCCTCTGATGGCATCTAGGATAGGTAGGATGCGGTGAATTGCCCTGATGGGTTAGATATCCCATCGCTTGCCTCTGGCCCGTGAAATTACCAGGCCTCCTCCATGAACCCTAGCTGGTGCTAGTCAAAAATCCCTAAGGCAAGGGCCTCTTCTTTTGGTGTGCTAGTCTCTCACCCTCCTAAATGTTGGCCTCAACTGTCATTACCTTATCCACCAACTCAGAAAAACTCTCAGCCATCAACGCCACAACTTGTGCACATATACTCTGCCTCAAACCTTTCTCAAACCTCTAGGCCTTCTTTAGCTCGTCCGAGATCATGTATGGAGCGAAACGGGATAGCTCCATAAACTTGGCTACGTAATGTTTTATGGTCAAGTGTCTCTAAGTCAGATTCAAGAACTCCTCCACCTTACCCTCTTGGGTGGCAATAGGGAAGTACCTGTCGAAGGAAACCTCTCTAAAACAACTCCAGGTTATAGCCGTAGGTCATGGCCGCTCTTCCTCCACCAGCCTTGCTGATCTCCACTACCTTTTTTGCTTCCCCCACTAGTTTAAAGGTAGCATTCTGCACCTTCTACTCCTCTGTGCATTGCAACACACCTAGTAGTTCCTCTATCTCCTAAACCCAATCTTCAGCTAGATTCGGGTTTGCTCCTTCTTCAAATGCCAGTGGATTCATCCGGGTAAACTGCTGAAAAGTGCAGCCCCAATCAATTGGTGGTTGATCCTACTCTCTACAATCCCTCCAGTTCTCCTTCCTAGCCTTCCGCGCTATACTTTGCGGCACTGTCAAGGCATCAACATCATCCTCACTGGAAGTCTCCACATGATTATCCCCTCCATCAACAATGTCATTTCCCCTGTAATCCATACTAAAGATAGGATAGAAATTGACTTAGAAATTCCATATTTATCATGTTAGATGCAAGTATTAAATGAATAAGTAATATAACATATGAGTACATAGTTAAAAAGAATCATTTACACAATCCTACCACAAAACCATTGACAAAAAATCTGAATTACAGAGAGTCTCTTTTGAAGAAAACCATTGATGGTTTTATATTTTCCCCAGGAAACCATCGATGGTTTGCCTCCTGCAAACCATAATATTCTCCGTTGCTCATATAAACTTAGTCATATTAAAGTATCAGCCCCTAATCACAACTCTGGGACAAAACACATAGTCACTTGACCTAACATTCTAGCATAAGTTCCTAAGTTTCAATCTCTCAACCTAGAAACTAAACAATTGATGGATTTACCATAGTTTTCCTGAAATCATCATTTTAGGAAAAACACGGAAAACCGTCGAAGGATTATTGTCTCTAAGATTCTAGACCAAAACTTACCTAATCTACCCACTATTATCCTTATCTTATCTCAACCTATACTCTGGTAATCATCCATTATCAAATTCTATTGAACCTAACAAACCTAAGCTCTGATACCACTTATAACGCCCCGACCCGCCACGTGGGGCCCGGGATGCTACTTTAGTGACATCTGTGTACCTAATACCATATTCATTATATAGATACATTCTCCCAAAATACATTACCAAAGTTCTAAACTACCTTTATACACAAAAGTCTCCAAATATTCATAATACAACCCATTATATCATACAAAAGCCAAAAAAGTCCATACAACCAATATAAATATCCGGGGACATCAAACATAACTTGATCACATTAGAGCTCTTGCATACACTCACAAAAATTAGCTATCACCCTGCCCTAGAACTCGCTAAGCTCGATCTCGAGATGGTCCTGAAAAGATGATTTGTATATTGGGGTGAGACACTTCTCAGGAAGGCAGATTAAGTTAATATTAGTGTGTGTGGCCAACATGAGTTTTAGTGTAAGCAAAATATAACTGTTTGTAAATCAACATCAACTAAGAAACACATGCAAACTATATTTACACACACAAACATTTATAAGCGAGAGTTTTCAAGGATAAGGGAGACTACACGCCGATACATGTAATGCCCCTTTGCTCTGATACTGTTGGTAACTTTGCCCTTTTTAATTGGGTGAGACTACAGCTGATACTTATCAAGGCACTCACCTTACTCAGTAAGCCCTCTAATGGAGAGTTTTACTTTGCCATAAACATTTATGCATTTTAATTCACATACATGTACTCACACCTTTACAGTTGAAAAATATGCATTCGCTTCCTCAATATAAATCAGTTTAGTAAAAAAATAACACCATTTACATAAATCAACAAATATGCATAAAAGACACTTCCTAGGACTAACGACAAGCTTAACCCCCAAAACGGGTGTGCTACCCAAAGGTTGGACTAAGCCCTGGGGGGATCAACCTAGATAAAGTCAAAGTAACCATATGCTAAATACGTCTACAGGCATCCACAACCCAGTTGTAGGTACGATTACCTTAGCACTTTCTGGTCTGGACCCCAAGGAAGGTACAACCTCTACATAGGCCAATCAGCTGAAACCACCTTGCACCTCCTAGTACAGTGTAGGCGAACATAGCCAAATAGTAATTCCCTAGCAATGGTACCGTGCTCACAATACAGCTGGTCCTTAGGGTTCTTAAACCATATTATGCAATTTTGGTAATAAAAACTGTAGTATAAACTCATTTTGTATAAAATCTGCCATTTAATAAAACTTGGTCAATGACCGTCAAATAAAACCCGGCCCCCAACCGTCAAATAAAACCTAACTCACAGTCGTCATATCAAATCCCAGTATTTTGTAAAGGCGGTTCCAGTATGTTTCGTAAACTGTTCAGTATTTTCACAACCATACCCAAATTCCTTTACACGAAAACCGTACCGATTATTCACCTGCCACACGATTTTTGGTTTTTTGAACATAGCCATTTAAACAACCAAGAAAACACAGTATATGAAGTTTGTACGATAAAACCAAGCTTTCCACCATTCATTTTATTCAAAATACCGTATCATATATCTTATGTTTGTAAAGTCCAATTTGAACGGTTGGTTTTCAAAATAACCTTTGAAATCATAGTATACATATATATAAAGCAATTTAATTGGTTCAAATTTGATAAAAACCTGAGCTAATTTAATCTCCTTACCTGTTCCTGAGAAAGAAACAGATTCTGTTCAAAAAATGAAAACCCTAGCTTTTTGATCCCACCGCCAAAAACGAACCGGCAAGTCGAGAGAAGAGAGGAAAGTGATCGGAGAGTAATCACGAGATCCAGGTGAGCCTACAGGAGAAAGAGAGAGCCATGAGAGAGTGAGAGTAGAGAGAGAGAGTCCAAAACCCTAAGAGAGGGAGAGAGAGAGAGAGAGAGAGAGAGAGAGAGAGAGAGAGAGAATTTTGAAGTTATAAAAAATAATATCTTGCTTAGCCTTTAAGTACACAAACTCGCAAGAAAACCGTTGTTGGTTTGGCAAGCTCTATAAAACCAGTGATGATTTTTCTCAAGCTCTATAAAACCGTCAACGATTTGGGTCCTGCGAAACCAATTTCCTTCTTCTTCTTTTTTCCTTTCTTTTCTTTTATTTCTCTTTTCCTTATTTATTTTCTTTTATTTTACAATTTTGGGTTTCTACAGTGATTTTGACCCCAAACACGCAAATTGAGGCAAATCCTTATTGTTTTAATATTTTTTGCACTCTTTTTGTCCAATTTGACTTAACTAGGTGATTTGGACTAGTCCAAAATTGTAATAGGATGTCTAACAATGATTTTAGCCTCGAACTCATAAATCGAGGCAAAATCTGTCATTTTTAACTCTTCTAGCCTTTTCCATCAATTTTTATTATACTTAGTGATCTAGAATAATCTAAAATGATTCCTAGTAATTCACCTTCCGAAATGAAAATTGAGCTGAGAGTCCTGTCATTTCTAGTATTTTGGATTTTTATGCCAAATCTGACTACACTGGGTAATCCGGAGCACAAAATGATGAGGGGGCCAAATTGTAATTTTGGATTTTACATGAAAATCAACGACAAATTTTGGCTTTTCAGTAATTTTCTAACATTTTTGGGTGTTAGCTTAAGTGCCTACATGATCCTAATTGTCATGTTTTGATGATAACAACCCATTAGTGGTTATAAGTTAAAGTAATCTTTGCATACTAAGCTATGACGGGTATAAGTGGCGAAATCACACATATACGGGTTTTAGTGCAAAGATCAAGCAAACACTCTTATAGGCAAAGATTGAGTGGACATTCAAGTAGAAAAGATCAAAGTGGACAGTCACTCAGAAGAACTCAAACACATCCAACAAAGCAAATGTTTGGGTTATGTTATGATTTAGGCTATGTTATAAATTAATACAAATGATTTGCTTCAAAGGAGAAGACTTAATAAGGTCTTGTCCCCCAACATTTGTGTTTGCATGAGGAGTGAAGAGACTAGTAAACATCTCTTTCTTCATTGCCCTTAGTCAATTTGATTAATATAATTGACTAAAAGTAGTAAGTCTAGATTTATTTTGTGGCTTCCATACTTTGGGCTTATATATATATAGGTTGGTGATATCAACCTTTTTTATATGGTGGGTTAAAAATCACATGCCAAGTGTCTTTGACTTGGAGTTTACTATAACCAAAAAGGAATCAATCTTACTAAAATTCACCTAAAGAGTAAAGGAGTCACGCTCATATAGTGGCAAGACTATGCCAAGTCCAGCCCAACCAAACTCATTCTTATCCACAACCCTAGCCCCCCTCCCCCCAATAAACTAGCTATAGGTAGCATTGCTCAAAAGCAAATCTCTAAGACCACACTTCCTTATCAATAAGTCAAAATGTTGCATAATAACACTAACTCCAAACCCCCCCCCCCTTTTCCAGAAAATCTTACCATGTCAAAATCCCCACATACTACCCACCTAGGGGAACAATGGGTAGATGGACAATACACTGAGGAAACCCACCACTAAACCTCCTTTTCACTTTGACAAGGCCTAAGAGGGAAAAGAAACCCACCAAACCAAGTCTAGAATCTGTGGACCATAACCAAGTGTAGGATTTGCATAATGGATGCATATGTGGATTCCACAAAACATAGATGCCATGTGGGATGAATCAGCATCTATAGACCATAACCAAGTCTAGGATTTGGTGGAGTTTTCTACTAGATGCAAGGTTGTTGGTGCAAATGAGTTTTCAAAACCAAGCATTTTTTTAGAAGTGATTACTGTTGTGTGTGTGTGTGTGTGTGTGTGTGTGTGTGTGTGTGTGTGTGTGTGCGTGCGTGCTTCTTAACTAAAGAAGAAAGAAAAAGAAATAAAAATAAATAAAAAAGTGCCTTTTAGTTTTTCAATCATCCGATGAAATAATCAACATCTCAGACTCCTATTAAGAGTTACAAAACCTCGATAAACTCTTGATTGAAAAAGGGTTGGCCTCAAGTGATCCTATAAAACTTCATCAACTTCTTTAACAACAACATTAAGCATATTAACAAAAATTTATAGCACAAATGCAATCATATCTTCAGAAATTTCATTAAAATAATTAAATAAATAAATAAAATATAACATACAAAACTTCAAACAGATATGATAGCAATTCAACAGAAGAAGAAGAAGAAGAAGAAGAAGAAGAAGAAGAGGATGATGATAAAGGGAGAGGACAAATATAGACCTTGCAGCCAATGGTGGAGAGTAGTGGATTTCGGTGACTTCTCTCACTTCAGCGATGGGCAGACAGGCAATGGCTTGTGTGGAATCCGGTGACTGGTAGACGAGAGGGGATTCTATGATGGAGGAGGGAAATCGGGCGAGAGGGGAAAGGGATTTGGGAAATCAGCGCGAAGAAACAAATAAGAAATGAGGTTTTCTAGGTAAGGGTTTTATATAGTGACAGTTTGAAGAATTGTCACTAAAAGTCTACTATTAGTGACAAATATTTTCGTCACTAATAGTCAATAAATCATAGTTAATATTTTCGCACAATAGTTTGAGTGAGAAACCTACTATTAGTGACGAAAGTATTAGTGACAATTTTAAAATCATCACTAATAACATTATTAGTGACGGTTTGAATTTTCATCACTTATGCCTTAATTAGTAGTAAAAAATTATATTTTAGTCACTAATGGCTTAGTATTAGTGACGATTTTGGCTTCGTTGCTAATACTTTCATCACTAAAAAGACTTTTTTTTTTTTTGGTAGTGCTATGTTGGGACAATAGTGGAGAGGGATTTAACAACTCACACGCTTCTGTCCTTAAGCTTATATACAAATAACCAGTTGTTGCACTGGAGATTAGAAAACTTGAGAACAAGGCAAATGATCTTAACAACAAATGCTTCCCTATACTTAGTATAGATTCATGATGCCAATACCTCCTTCCAATATTGTTTTATAGATCTTGAGACAATTGATTTTTCCTAGGGCATTAGTGTCCTTTTGGCCTTTTTAAAAAATATGTTTAAGATTTATTTCCAAACAACTAATAACTACACTAGGAAAGATAAGACAAGAGCCCCCAATAATAGTAAATGCTCATTAAGACAAATTTAATGAGCTGGATTCTACTTGTATAGGAAATACTTTTGTTAGAAAATTGCTCAAACGACCAAAAAATTCTATCCACCAAAGCATGACCATCTTCTTTACTAATCTTCTTAGAAGTAAGAAGGAAAACTAGGAATTTGACAAGCAAGGTTTCTTTGGGATTCAAAAGCTCGGCCTAAATATTATGAAGGATGGTTTCATCGATACAACACTGAAGAGATCGTATTTTTCCAGTTAACTTGAAGACCAAATATGGTGTAGAAAAGGTATATGGAATCATTAATGCTAGTGGAAAACTTTAAATCTCGTTAGAAAAAAAGAGTATATTATAAAAAAAATTAGAGATTAATTAACCCAATTAGCTTATGTTTGGGTTGGAAGCCCAACTCACCTGAGGCAATAGTAGTGTTGAGTAAACAAGTCATAGCTTCTCTAGCCATGACAAAGAGGTAGGGGGTGAAAGGGTCACCATGCCTAACTCTTTTTTTTTTCCCCTTAAAAAAACATGCAATAGAGTCAACAACAACAATAGAAAAAGTGGGGGGATGCATTCCTATTGTTTATGGTGTGGCTCTTATACTTTGGAGGGGCTTATAAACAAAGGGAGAAAAACATATGTTGGTGCAGCAACAATGACTCGTCGACGAGTGCCATATGCACGTCTACGAATAGATACTGAGAGCCATAAAATCTCAGAGTTAAAGACTCATCGATGAAAGGATAGACTTGTCAATGATTGGGCTTCTTGGAATCGTCAATGAATCCCTTGTTCTCATCGATGGGTGCGCTTGGGCTGTGAGAAAATATTTGAATTTTGAATGTAAACGGTGAGACGGTTGGGGATTCTGAGGAAAGCCTCTGAGGGCTTGTTATATATGCTCTTCTAGGCATATTTTGACATGTATGAGAGTATGAGAGGGGTTAGAGAAGGAGAGAAGATCATTGAGTGTGTATCTTTGATTTTTATACTGAATCTCTTACCGATTGCTCCCATGGATGTAGGCTTTGTCGAACCATGTAATTTCTGGTGTCGTTGCTCTTATCCTTGCTCTCTTTATATTGCTATGGTTGTAGAGTAATTCTATATTTCACCATTATGGATTGTTGCATATGGTATTGTTTGTTCTTTCACAATATTTATTTCATTGTGCATTGTTATAAGAGGCCTTATTTTCACAACAATTGGTATCAGAGCATGTGTTGTATGGCCTTTGAATTGAAGGATCTCGTGGTGCAGCAAGGCATGGTGAAAGGTTTATATATAATTTCAACGGGATAGCATGGATGCAATGACTTGGAATGAATTGGGAGCAATCATTCGTTTTTTGTTTGACTAAGTATGTGTTGTATCTGTCATGGATGAGAACTCTCTAGTATTAGTTTGGTGAAAATTGGGAATGCCAATATATGTCTAAGGGTTCGTCAAAATTTGTAAGTGTAGTGGAGGAAGACTCAAAATGTAGTGATAGAGATATGCTACGTGTTTCATCGGATTCGGAGTGCCTCACAGGTGATTTTTGGATCTTAGATACCAGATGCTTTTATCCTAGAAAAATGGTTTCACATCTACATGTCAATTTATACTGATTGTATTTTGATGGAAAAATGATATTTCATGCAAAATGTTTTTTATTGAAAATTTCAAAATCAAAATGTATAATGATGTTGTAAGAATTATATGTGATGTAAAGCTCAAATCAGGTTTAAGGAAGAATGGTATTTCATTGGAAACTTTAGGCCGTAATGGATATTGTTACGAGTCTAAATATAGAGAAATGAAAGTGTTTGAAGGTAACTTGATAGTGAAGAAAGGAGATAAAGTAGCAGGAAATATCTGTGCACTACAGGGTGTTATGGTTGCAGGTGGAGTTGCAACTGTTGAATCTAAGTCAGGTATCCTGTGGCATATGCGGTTAAAGCATATGGGTGACTACATGTATTCAGATGTTTGGGAATCAATGATGATAGCATCAACGGATAGACATATGTATTTCATATGTTTATCACGAAGGGTCTTGGTGTACTTCATGTAGTGGTTGAGGTGGAGAACCAGACCGAGAGAGAAATGCTCAATTCAAACATTGATACTATGTACACTGGTTTTGTTCAAGTAGTTTTGTGAGTAGGGTAGGTTATATACAAGGCTTGCAGGGTAGTTCTTGGTGAAGTCGGTGAGTATGGCGCGTTTCTTGTGCAACCGATCGCCAAAGGTATCTCTAGATAGGAAAGTTGCAGGTGAATTATGGGCAAATTTTGCGGTAGACTACTCGATTGTGAGTGGATGTCCGCAGGTGCAATATTCTAGTGATGGAGGATCTAGGCTTGGTGTTACGTCTTGACAGTACACTTTTCTGGGGTACAAGAAAATTGGGTGCAAGCTGGGTGATCATATGGCAAGGGGTGATCGAGGACATGACTTTTGGTGATAAAGCCATGGGGCAGCATACTCAGGTAAAGAAAGAGAAATAAATACCAGAAAACTAGGGCAGCAGCAATCATGTTATTCAGGTGGAGTTACGGACTCAAGGCAGAAATTTGGGGAGTTCCATCTAGGGTCAACAGTATCACAGTATGAATGGGCATATGATGTAGGTGGAGCAACAAAGTCAAGGCACAGATGACATTGTTCCTATTGCAAGGATTTTTCAGCTCGGGAGACCAGCAAGATCACGGTAGGCTCATGTGTACTATCAGACCACTACTCAGTTGTGTGAGTTTCTGAGGCTTCCAGTTTAGAAGAGGGTGATAGAATGTCATGGAGTGATGTATCTGTTGTGTGTGAAAACCATGTTATTGGCTAGAAAGGTTTTGACTGAGGTTAATCAGTTGGATACTCTATTGAAAGGTTTTGACATAAATGTGTTGGGTACGACTAAGATGGGTCTTGGTTTGCTAATTCACATGGACAAAATTGCAAGGAGATTGGTATTATATTAGGGTGGTTTTGTGGACAAGGCTATAGGAAGATTGGTGTTATCTCAGGATGGCTTTATGGACGGAACTGCAGGGAGACTTCATTTACCATCTTAGGGGGGTTCTGTGGAGAATCAATATGGAATGTCTACAACTTGGTACCCAAGGACGGGCTGCGATGTCTAGGATATGTCAAAGGTCCATGATTGTGTAATGGAGTGTTTCAGTAGGCAACAAAGTGGACTGTCAGTTGTTAGTTTTGTTGAAGACTATGTAGGGGCCTTTGGTGATAGAAGGCTTGCAGCAGTGTTTGTGTTTACTATTGTGGGAAAGTCTTGTTGGAAGCCTAGGGCGAAATCTTCAGGTATTGCATCTACAACTGTATCAGGGTTGATGGTAGAAGATGAAGCTTCCATCGGCAAGTTCAAGTGGCGTTACTTGGACTTGGTATATGACTCCAAGTGCTAGAAAGGAGATGATCCCAACCGAGCGTTTTAGGTTCAAGGTGGAGCAGTTAGATATGTGTTTCGGGTTCTCCTAAGGGTCGTATAATCGCCAAGGTAGAGATTGTTGTTTATGGTGTGGCTCTTATACTTCATGGGGACTTATAAATAAAGGGAGAAAAACATATGTTGGTGCAATAGCAATGACTTGTCGACGAGTAGATACCAAGAGCCAGAAAATCTTAGAGTTAGACTCGTTGACGAAAGGATAGACTCGTTGACAAGTGGGCTTCTTGGACTTGTCAACGAATCACTTGTTCTTGTCGACCAGTGCGTCTGGGCTACGAGAAAATATTTGAATTTTGAATGTAAACGGTGTGACGATTGAGGATTAGGAGGGAAGCCTCCAAGGGCTTGTTATATATGCTCTTCTGGGCATATTTTGACATGTAAGAGAGTAAGAGAGGGGTGAGAGAAGGAGGGAAGATCATTGAGTGTGTATCTTTGATTTTCATAGTAAATCTCTTATCGATTGCTCCCATGAATGTAGGCTTTGCCGAACCACGTAATTCCTGGTGTCGTTGCTCTTATCCTTACTCTCTTGATATTGCTATGGTTGTGGAATAATTTTGTATTTCACCATTGTAGATTGTTGCATATGGTATTGTTTGATCCTTTACAATGTTTATTCCGCTATGCATTGTTGGAAGATACTCTATTTTCATAACAATTTCCTAACTCATTGGCAAAAAATAGGAGGTGTTTTAATAGCATAAAAAATATTCATCAAAAAATCCCAAATGACGGAGTTGAATGTTTTTTTAAGGTCAAGCTTTAGAGAAATTCTTGGAAGACCATTGTCCAAGTGATAATTATGCAACAAAAACTAAGCTAGCAAGAGGTTATCAAGGATAGACCTCCCTTTAACAAAAGTTGTTTGATTGGGACTTATATGACTATTGAGACAACTCCACAATTGATTTGCTAAGAACTTAGTGATAGTTTTGTAGAAAACATTACAACAGGCTATAGGCTTGAAGCCAAAAGCTTGGGAAAGATTTGGGCATTTAGGCACCAAGTAAAGCATAACAACATCGACTTTCTTAAGGAATTTTCCTTCAAAAAAAAAACATTTGTGTCCCATTTTGCATAAATTCTTTGGATTCAAATAATATAATTTATGCTCCACATAAATTCTTCTATTGATTCCAAACATACAATTCATGACAAATGTATTAAGTTTATATGATGTGTGGATTATACATGGTTTTTGTTTGTTGCTATATAACTATTTTAAGCACCTAGCTCCAATACCAAAATTTTTCCCATTCAAATTTTTATTTTATTTATTTATTCAGTTGAGAAACTATTATTTGTTTGGTATCTGAATATGGAATAGAATTAGTCTTCATAAAATTTTATATATTAATCATATAATTTTTCATTTCATTCTACTTCCAATCTGTTCCATTCCATCATCCCAAACATTGAGTTAGAACTTAAGAGGTTAAAATTGAGTTATTAAAGCTTTCAATAGTGGGGGGAAAAAAAAGTCAGCATTGTATATTTTTTCAAATTATTTTTTTTTTTTTTTAAATCATTGATGATGACTTTTATTGTTGACCTTAGAGAATTTAGAGTCCTGCACTCCCAAATTCAACACTTTTTTATTAGATTGAATAGTTCCAAGTCAGAAATATATATATATATATATATATATATATATATATATATATAAGTGATTTATTTAGTTTATATAAGTGGGTAAATTTTTTTCTTGCATTAACAATTATATATGTATGTAATGGAGAGGCTCAGGAGTCAGTCTAACATCACTAGCAACCCAGCTCAAGGGTCAACCCCATCTGTGGAAAATATCAAGAGGAGAGAGTTGAAGCCGAGATTGCTTTAAAACTAATGGCCTAAAATGCATAAAACAATATCTGCAGATGAAAATGATAGAATGAGGGAAGGGGTCCAATATGGATGGAGTTAAGAGGGGGATTAATTGGATTGGATTGGTGGAGGTGGGGAATGGAAGCTGGTCTTAATAGACTAAATCCAATTTTGAATTAATAAATTGGGGCTTTAGCCGTCAATTTGGGAAAGCTAATTGTTGTGGAATAAAGATATCAAATGACCTCCAATAAACTTTTCAATCTCGATCACCTGAAAAAGAATGAAAGAAGAGTGGCTTGGAGGACTTGAGGTGTGCTTTGGGGATCACTCCAATACCTCAGTAAGGAATTACTTAAGAGAGGTTGTAAGCAACAGTAAAGATGAGTTAGGATGAGATGTCGTACATCTTTGCAGTGCCTCCCTTTTATATTGGGGAGGTTTGACCCTTAGGAGATTCGCCATTGATGAGCGTGTTTATGACGCTTGGCGTGAATCCCTCTGATCATCATAGTATTGGCGTCAATTGCTCTAGCCGAGCAATTGACTTGGGTGGCAACTACCCTCATCAATGCTGGACCTTAGTCTCCTCTTGACTTATGAGGTGATATACTTTTGGGGTATATCAGTTGTCCCCCCCCCCCCTTAGTTTCAAATTTTGAAGGTCATTTCCAAAGTTCGAAAGTTGTTCCTGTTGGGCATTGTGGGGCCTAGTTATGTTTGATCCGGATGATGACATGCTCTGAAATAATGTTACGTGGTTTTTTAATGGGAGATTTTTTTTTAGTGACTGTCTTCTTATGTATGGCTTGCTGAGCCAATGTTGGCGTGTTATCGGCTTATCCGAGCCGATTTTACTGCGTGCGCTTATTTTGTTGAGCCGAACTCTAAAGTGTCAGCTAATATGAACCGAGGTTGAGGTGTGCACGTCTTTGTCAAGCCAAACTCTGAGGTGTCGACTAATCCGAGCTGAGGTTGAAGTGTGCACGGCTTTGCCGAGTTGAACTTTAGGGTGTCGGCTGATCTGAGCTGAGGATGCAAGGTATCCGACTTGCAAAGCCGAGGGCGTAGTTATCAACTAATCCAAGTTGATGTTGTCATGTACACGACTTGCCGAGCCGATGTCTATTCCGAGTAGCTCTACGGGAGAACTTTTGTGTCGAGCAGCTCTTCGAGAGGCAATTTATGTCTAGCTGCTCTTTGAGAGGCAATTTATGCCAAACAACTTTTCGAGAGGCACTTTTTTCCGAGCAGATCTTCGAGGGGTATTTCGTGCCGAGCAGCTCTTCAAAAGGCATTTTGTGCCAAGCAGCTCCTTGAGAGGCATTTCGTGTCGAGTAGCTCTTTGAGAGGCATTTTATGTCGAGCAGCTCTTTGAGATGCACTTTGTGCCGAGCAAATCTTTGAGGGGTATTTCGTGTCAAGCAGGTCCTTAAGAGGCATTTCGTGTCGAGTAGCTCTTTACGAGGTTTTCATGCCAAGCAACTCGTTGCGAGGCTTTTGTGCCAAGCAACTCATTGTGAGGTTTTCATGTTGAGCAATTCTTTACGAGGCCTTTGTGCCAAGCAGCTTTTTGCGACGCTTTTGGTGCCGAACAGCTCTTCGCGAGTCATGTTGTCGGGTCTCTATTGGACTGGTTTACTTAATGAGTTGTGCTCATCTTTCGGGTTATTTTCTAGCCTAATGAGATGTGTTCATCTTTTGGGCCAGTTTCACCTTGCCTAATGAGTTGTGCTCATCTTTTGGGAAGTCTTCTAGCCTAATAAGTTGTGCTCATCTTTTGGGTTGGTTTTACTTTACCTAATGAGCTGTGTTCATCTTTTGGGCAGTCTTCTGACCTAATGAGTTGTGCTCATCTTTTGGAACGGTTTTGTTTTTCCTAATGAGTTGTGCTCATCTTTTGGGCTATTTTCGGGGCCTCAATTGGGTCGTTTCTTCTTTGCCTAATGAGTTGTACTCATCTTTTGGGCTGTCTTCAAGCCTTATGAGCATTGCTCATCAGTTTGGCTGGTTTTTCTTTGCCTAATGAGTTGTGCTCATCTTTTGGGCTATCTTCAGGCCTTGTGAGCATTGCTCATTAATTGGCTCAGTTGTCTTTTGCCTAATGAGTTGTGTTCATCTTTTGGATTGAAATCGAGTAGCGTGACAAAAAATGCACTTATAGATATGTACGTAAAGTTTGATAATTTAATAGAGGCACACAAAATGTTCAAAGATATGACTGATAGAGATGCAATTTTATGGAACAATCTTTTTTTTGGGCACGCTAGATTGGGCGAAAACCCCCTAGGGCATTGGTACATAAGAAATTTAGGGAAGTGTAGGACTGGAACTTACTTATATGTCCTAACCCCCTAGCGCTGCTCTGCAACTTGCTACTTTCTTACTTCTTCCCTATTTTGGAGGCCTCCCCAGTATCCCTCGAGCTCTTTCTTTTCAAATCAGCTCGATCTCTCCTTGTGTCTATTACTTCCTTCAGATTGATATACTTCTGTGCACGTGCCATTAGTTCTCCCATGTCGGCTGGAGACCTTTTTCCCATGGAGTACAAGAAGTCCCTATGTTGAAGGGTCATGATTAGGGCTGCCAATACTACCCCATGATCCAAGTTGTGATTCTCTAGGGTAGCAGCGACGAAACGATGTATGAATTTTTTTCAACATTTCCCTTTCTCCTTGGACTAAGCTCATCAGATGAGCTAAGGTCTTTGCCATCTTGACGCTACTGATGAAGTGTCTGGTAAATTGTGTTCCATCTTTGAGAAGGAGTTGATGGATTCGGGTTTCAGGGTTTGGTACCATACCTTGGAATTCCCTTTAAGGGTGGTGGCAAACGCATGACACATGATAGCATCTAGTGCGCCTTACAGTTGCATTAACACCTTAAAGGTATCCAAGTGGTCAACCGGATCGGTCAAGCCTTCATACCTTTCAAAGATAGGCATTTTGAACTTACTTGGCCGCGGGGCCTTCATCACTTCTTTGGTGAAGGACAGATCTGAAGACTTCAATGAGGTTTCCCCACAGAACAGATTGGTACGAGCCTCCTTCATCATCTTTTCTATTTGGTTAATCTTCTTGATCCCCTCCTCCAGTTTGTTCGATTGTGGTTCATTGATCCCCACGCTATTTGCATCCTCCACCTTCTTTGCGGGGTTGGTCTTTTCACTATTGTTGACCTTATAGGTCATAGCTGATTTTAATAATGACAAATACTCTTGGTATTTGATGATTTTCAAGTTTGTGTCCAGGATCATACTAAATTGGATCACATTGATAGCATGCAGCAACTTGAAGAAATATGATGACTCCGACACATTTATTATTTGTTGTAATATTATTGGGTCTGTAATAATTTCATTTCAAATGGGTTTGTAATAATCTACATATCATGCATGTAGGAATATAAGCTCAAAGGAATTAAACTGACCTTAGGACCACCATTTCAGCATGAAAATGTGCTCTACTGTCTTAAAGTTAATCATCATATAAATAAGGAAAAAGTTATAAGAAGAAAAGAACCGAATTAATGGGCATGTTTGGTCGACCGAACCCTAATACTCAGGGACCTTCGATCGACTAAACCTCCACCGGGTCAACAGTTTGACCATTTGGTCGACCAAACCTAAACTTTGCTACAATGCTCTAGTCGACCGAACTGACACGTGGGGAGATCCCAACTATCTAGTTGATCAAACTTATTGAAGGAAATTGACCTGGTCGACCGAACACCCAAGTTCAGTCAACCGAACTCAATATGGTCTACCGAACCTGGAGTTTTGGAAATCACGTTATAAATGGTTGATCGAACTCGTAGTTCAAATTCTCTCTGGTCAACAAAACTGAGCACCACGGTCGATCGAACCATCAAGATGGCCAACTGACCCTCTTGGGTTGCTCAAAATTTACCAAGGTTAAAACATTGTTATTTTTCATTAACCTTATTTAAACATTTCCAAAAATGCCAAATAGGTCCACAACAGTCATAATTTAGCCCTATTTTATATATAGGGGCTCATTTGCAAGGATTAGCAATAGATTAGCAAAAGTGATTAAGGTATAAACTCTCTCAATTTTTTTTCAAGCCTATATTGTTCATACTACTTCCAAATACTCTCCAACTCCACATTCCTTGATTATTCAAGCTTAGTAAGAGTATTCAAATTGTTTGTGTTCCATTCTAAATAGCTAATAACTCTCATTTGAAGTGTGTATTGTTTGATTTTTTATCTTGAGAGTTACGCTAGAGTTTTTCCTACTGATTTGAACAAATAAATCTTGTGTGGGAAAATTCATTGGCTTTGGGATCTTGGCATTGATATTGCAAGATTCCTTAAGCAATATTTTTGTGTGCAAAATATTTTACAAGCTTGAGTTTGTTTGAATATTATTGCTAGCATCTTTGAAACCCTAATCCAACATTAAGATTTGATATACTTTGTTTTCAAAGAAAAGGCTGTTTGAACACTTTTGTGCATATTTGAGATTATACATTTTACTGGGTGTTGTTTGCACATAATTACATCACTGATCTTATAGGTCTTATATCATTGATGTGCATTGGTTTATACTAGTACAAATCTACTTATGTAGAAGCATACTTCATTGTACGGAAATTTTTATATCTATTGTATTCCAGGCATGGGCCTGAAGAGGGAGACTAGCCTTGTTGAATACTCCCGGATTGGCTTAGACCCGGTTAGGAAAGTTAGGTGCATCATCCTGGTAAGGTGCAGTTGTAGGTTGAGGTTAGCCCTGATAATTGACCTGTTTGTAAATGGTGTCACTCCACCCGTGAAGTGAGACGACGTAGGCACTTTGACCAAACCTCGATAACATATCGTGCGTACAATTTACTTTTTTGCAATTTATTTACTGCATGTGTATGTTTTCTTATAAATTGGATTTAAAATTGCATAGGCAGACCCTAGGTTGCGTAATACTATTGTTAGACTATTTGACCTAGGAAAGAATTTTTAAATATCCAATTCACCCCCCCCCCCCTCTTGGGATTGCACCGAAGTCAACAATTGGTATCAGAGCCTCGTAGCTTAGACTTAATCATTAATTTGTAAAAATATCATGATGGCTCATGTTGGTGCATCCCCTTTGTGTGAGGGAAGGTTAGTCACGAACCCTCCATTATTTTGCGCTGAAAATTGCACTGTATGGAAATTTAGGATGACCGTATTTGTTAAAGCTTTAAATTGGAGGTTCGAGAAGATTATTGCACAAGGAGATAGTATTCCAATAAAAATCATTAATTTTGTTGATCTTCCTAAGTCTGAATTTGAGTTGAATGATAATGATAGGAACTTAATGCAAATAAATTTTGATGTCATGAACACCTTGCTGCATGCTTTAGATTCTAATATTCTTTGTGAGGTTATGGCATGTAATAGTGCTAAAGAGATATGGGAGGAACTTGAAAAGAGATATGGAGCAACTACCCAAGAAAAGGTGATCACTCTTTGTGACTCAAGCTCTATGGATCTTGAAGGAGGTAAACGGTGCTTTATAACTCTAACTGATGATGAGGTAAATTCGTCTCCCACTACTTTGTTAGATAAACCTGGTAATGATTCATGTGCTAATTTGAATGATGCATTTGATACTAAATCATGTGATAGTTCTGAGAGTGAAAGTATGCCTACTTATGAAGAATTGCAAATTGAATATGTTATAATTCATAAGTCACTTGGTAAATCTAACAAAAGATATACTAGTTTGAAAAACAAGTGTGAGGCATATGTGAAAGAATGTGAGTCAAAAGTTTTTGTTGAAAGGGAAAATGAGTTAAAAATCAAACAGTTAGTAAACAAGAATGAAAAATTGGAAAAAGAATTGAATGCAATAAGATCTCAAACTTCAAGTGATGATAATAAAGATCATCTTATTGCAAAACTTGAATGTAAAGCAAACAACATGACTAAAGAATTTGTTAAATTACAAGATGTTTGCAAAGGTCTTAAGAACTTGAAAATGCAAGATTTAGAAAAGAAAGTAGAAGACCAAGCTAAGATCATCTATACATTCACTAGAGGCAAGGACAACTTTAATAAGTTGTTAGGATCACAAAAGATGACCTTAGATTAAGAAGGTATAGGTTATAATGGAATTGAAAACAAGGAAAGAAAGAACCTATACATGGGGTACTTTGTAAAAGAATCTAAATATTATGCAAGTACCTCCTTCGGTCCCTATACTCACACCATATGTGTCTTGTGTAAAAAGAAGGGGCACACAAAATTTGATTGCCCATTTAAAAGAAAAGGTGTGAAACCCAAATGAGTATGGAAAGTCAAATAATCACTGACTCCTAACCCATCGAGAATCAAAGACAAAAAAATGGTATGGGTCGTTAAGAAAGCAAACCCCTTGAAATTCAAGGAAGAATTTACTCAAACAGGAATTACATAATCACACAATTCTTCCTTAGCATTTAGGATTAGGTTTAGGGGGTTGTGATGACTGTAGGCTTAGGGGTGGTTTGGGATTAATACATATATATATATATATATATATATATATATATATATATATCTAGTATCTGCATTCACTTCCAATTGGACATGGCACCTTTTCCAGGTAATAAATTTCAAATGCCTACCTCATACTTAAATGTAAACATCTTAAGTTAAGTAGCTGTTGTCCATTGCATAGAGATGAGTTTTAGTGATCCATCCCATTCTATACATCTTTACCCTAATCTTATTAATCAAAATCTAGTCATCACTATAGGTATAAGCACCAATGCTAATTAATTCCATATCCACTAGTGCTAATTAACAAGACATTCCTCATAATCAAAATTAGAGGCAACCACTAAGGGATTCTAGTTTCACTATATAATCAAAACATTCCCATTGAACTTAAAATATAAAAATCCTCTAGTCTTGGTTCACCATCTCCTCCATAGGGACTCTTTACCAAATCACGATCATGTCTGGTAAAGATTATACCTATCCATCAGTTTGTATCCTTGCTACAAATCATGATCATATCTATAGGATACTTTCCATTCTTCGAAAAGCATTGTTCAAGAAAATTCATATACTCATTCCATTCTCCGAAGAGCATTGTTCAAGAAAATTCATATACTCATAAATGCTCTTTGCCTAAGCAGTTGAACAATTTCAATTCTACGCGAATATCCTGAATCATATCCATTCATAATGAATACTCTTCGAACTTAATATAAATTTTAATCCTTAAAAGTATTTTATCCTGTGCCTCTCACACGTATTGAGATTCACAAGAAAAGAGGCAGACATAGGCTTATTACCTAAATGAATACTCCTTGTGACTTTTTGGTCTGATAAGCCTAATGCATCCACCGCCAAGTTTAAACCATTGAAAATCTTAAGCACCATGGCTAAAATATTTAGAAATGAAAAAGGCATAAAATGAGTTGAGTGCATAACTTAGGGGGAGCATTTATCTTTCATGACTATTTATATTAAATGCTCTCATGATTTTATCTTTTATGTCCATATGCCTTCATATGAAAAGCATTGAATTCCTACTATTCATTATTCGTTAAATGAGTATTTCTTCTAATGAATAGTTTAGCTTTTATATCATTTGTTGATTCCTACCTGAATGCATGCTTATCTAGAATGCCACCTGCATGACGGATGTAGTTGATGTGTATTGCATGCTAGTAGTGGATACAGGTTCTTGTGTTCCTTGAACTAAATTATAAATTGCTTATTTGAACCTACCAGGTATAGGTTTTATGGAAAAATGTCCGATTTACAAAAGGCATTGTAACGCTCCAACCCGTTATATGGCCCCAAAGTGCTACTACACCCTGTATAATACACCTATCTCTCATAACATACATATACCACCCACCCTTAATACGGACACACAGGTGTTTCATACCGATATCTAATCTCATGCACAATAGAAAACATAAACATCAATATGGAAACTAACAGACATAACCAAAGTTTCTAATTGTATCCTCAAATACATACGATCGTACTTAAAACATAACATGTTCTTACAATCTCCAAAAGATATTCTGAATTGAGTCTATTATATATACAACACTTACGTAAGCTAAAAACAAAATGACCCTCCAAGTCCCTCTAGCAATTAGGACCGACGTCCTGTAGGATCTAAAACAAAGGTTGTATGTTGGGGTGAGACACTTCTCAGTAAAGTGGAAGATATTACATCAGTGTGTGACCACATGCATTTATTTCAGTTAAAAGCAGTTACATATAAGGCATATTCTCAATACTGTAATATAGGAGATATATAGACATAATTCCTACAATAGATTGTTTAGCATCATAACAAGCGAGAGTTTCCGAGGTTAGGGTAGGGTATAGGCCCATACACTATACAATCCCTCCGCCCAGTACTCAAACCTGTGACTTTGCCCATTTTAGTTTTCAAATCATAAATATGAATATTTAAAACACTGTCCACCTTAGAAACAAAAATAACAAATGCCAACACTACCCCTTGGCTCGAATTGTGCGATTTATTATAGTCCGACTTGAACCACCTGGTCCATTAATCCACTAGTGGCACACTCCAAATCCAACAAACTATCTTGATACCCACATTGAAAATCACATGTGTGGTTACACTATATCCAATATAAAGCAACGAAACCACACTTAACCTTTTTAAGGCTTCATATAACATTGAGCTTTTTAAGGCTCTCTTATAAAGGTGAGCTTTTTAGGGCTCTCATATAACGGTGAGCTTTTTAAGGCTCTGATATAACGGCAAGCATTTTAAGGCTCTCATAGTAACAAGCTGCGGTTTTAAATATCATATATACAATTTATAATAAAATGAATTAACTTCTTTCAAATCACAAATCACCTATATAGTTCCAGCATTTTCACAAACTCATTCACTTATATGGTGGTATAAATCGGCGCACACATTATCAGTTTAACCTTTTTCATATATAAAGCTCGGTATACAACCAGCACCTGCTTTCCACATTTTTTAGATAGCAAAATAAACTCTAGTTTCCATAGTTCATATATGTATTTAAACAGATTCACATATTCCATTTCATATCATATGTAACACTCGTTTAGTCAAAATTCGCTATATAGCATATAACTCGATAAATATCATTTAAATGGAAAATAAGGGGTTCAAGCATCTCCTACATTAAGACTAATATAAATAAAGAAGTTTTGAAAAGTTTGGAGATCATACGCCAAAACTCTCATTTTTACCAAAATCATAAAACCAACATCTTTACCCGGTGAAATTTCGCAAATAAGCAGTCAATACGTGCATATAAATATAAGCTAACTTTTTAGTGGTTTAGTTTTCTAAAAAGATTAATGTAAACAAATCACCTTACCTATTTTCGAATTCCAAAACACGAACTATACGGCTCCCAAAATAGCAAACCGAGTTCTCAAACCTATAAATCAAAGAACAATACTTTAATACAATCATATTTACTATAGATCTACTGAACCAAAAATGAACTTGGACCCTTACCTCGATTTTCAGGATAAAGCCCTGAAGTCCTCAAAACAAAGATCCAATCCGCTATAATCGTAAAGGTTTTCCCCCTTATCCATGTGGTAACGTCGGATTGTGGATTCGAGTGATGAACAACGAAGGATTGAAAAGAGAGAGAGAGAGAGAGAGAGAGAGAGAGAGAGAGAGAGAGCTTTTGTGATTTCTTAACCCTTAAGCAACCAAAAATGATATTTATAGGCCCCTTGATCCAATCAAACTCGTCGACGAATGATGCCTTCATTGACGAGCGACAATAGGCTTTTCATCGACGAACCTCTTCCTTCGTTGACGAACCCTTGTCTGATATTTTTCCTGTCGGTCGAGATCTCTTCATCGCCAAGGTTCTGAATTTCGACGACAATTCGTAGAAGGGCCTTCGTTGACGAGAACCCTAACGAAACCTGCTAAAATTACCTTTTACCCTTTTTCTTATTTTATGGGTTCGGGTCTCTACAATCTCCCCTCCTTATAAAAATTTCATCCTTGGAATTTATTAACTATTTCTTATAACTCAGTTCTACAGAAAAGTCGGCAGCAACCCACATAGTGGCTTCAACCTAAGCTTATTATATACCCTCACATATGGTGGAGGTATACCGTGGTTACAATGTGATGCTTTAGGAGTTTATAATACACATACAAAACTCTACTGAAACCATATCTAAAATAAACTGAACCACCTATTCCATTTACTTGTCTGACTCTTACTATCTCTAAATAAATGAGGGTACTTCTGGCGTTTCTCTGACTCTAATTTTCATGAAGCTTCCTCCACTGCATGATTATGCTCTAGTACCTTCACTAACGGTATCTCCTTAGTCCGTAACTGCTGCACCTTCTGATCTAATATCTGTACCAAAACCTCTTTGTATGCTAATGCATCACTGATCTCTAGAGGCTCGTAACTCAGCACATACGAAGGATCTAGCACGTACTTCCTCAGCACTGATACGTGAAACATATCGTGAACTCTGGATAGTGCTGGAGGTAATGCCACTCGATAAGCAATTGGACCTATCCTTTCCAAGATCTCAAATGGAACAATGTACCGAGGGCTTAGTTTCCTTTTCTTCCCAAACCTCATTACTCCTTTCATCGAAGCAATCTTCAGGAATATCATATCTCCTACCTCGAACTCTAGCTCTCATCGGTAAGTATTAGCATAACTTTTATGCCGACTCTGAGCTGTCCTGATTCTCTCTCTAATTAGCTCGACCTTTGCAGAAGCCTGCTGAATCAGTTTTAGTCCTAGTATCTGCCACTCGCCTACCTATTCCCAGTACAATAGAGACCGACACCGACGACCATACAATGCCTCATATGGTGTCATCTTTAAACTGGTCTGGTAGCTGTTGTTATATGCAAATTCCACAACCGGTAGATAACTTGTCCAACTGTCCCCAAAATCTGGTACGCATTCCTGCAGCATATCTTCTAACATCTAAATAGTCCTCTCGGATTGTCCATCCGTCTACGGGTGAAATGACGTACTGAATGTGAGTTGCGATCCCAAGGTATCCTGTAGACTCTTCTAGAATCGAGAGGTAAAACGTGGGTCTTGATCTAAAATGATAGAAACTGAGATACCATGGCGTCGCACAATCTCCTGCACATATAACTCTGCCCGCCTATTCAGAGAATAGATGACTTTGATTGGAATGAAATGTGCAGTCTTCATCAGCCGATCTACTACAACCCATATAGCATTATGCTCATACATTGTCGCATATAACCCCAATACGAAATCCATCGAGATATGCTCCCATTTCAACTTGGGAATGTCAAGTGGCTAAAGGGATCCTACTGGCCTCTGGTGCTCTGCCTTGACCTGCTGACATGTCGGGCACTGCTCTAAAAAATGAGCAATCTCTCTTTTCATGTTCGACCACCAGAAAGATTCACTCAAGTTTCGGTACATCTTCATACTTCCTGGATGTACGGTGTAGAGCGAACGGTGTGCCTCCTCCAGAATGACCCATTTAATCTCGACGTTATTTGGTACATAAACCCTACTGTGGAATCTCAATATCCCATCATCAAAGATATTGAAATTCGGCTTTGAACCACTAAATACCCCTTCTATAACCTTTACCAGCTCTTCGTCCTCCTTCTGTGCTGTTCTGATCCTCTCTTATAAGGTCGGTTGTATCACTAAGCTAGCAAGAAAAGCTTGGTGATTTCCTTCTACAACCTCTAAGTCCAACCTTTCTAGGTCCATACAGATTTGATGCTGAACTCCCACTACTGAGACTGATGCATCAATAGAAATCTGACTCAGAGCATCAGCTACCACATTTGCTTTTCCTAGGTGATAGCTAATAGTATAATTGTAGTCTTTTATCAACTCAAGTCATCTACGATGCCTCATATTCATCTCTTTCTAGGTGAAAATGTACTTAAGACTTTTATGGTCGGTAAAAATCTCGCACCTTTCACCGTATAAGTAGTGCCTCCAAATTTTCAATGCAAACAGTACTGCTTCTAGTTCCATATCATGTGTCGGGTAGTTCTTCTCATACTCTTTGAGTTGACAAGAAGCATCAGCAATCACCCTTCCCTACAGCATTAAAACACACCCAAGACCTTTCTTAGAGGTTTCACTGTAGATAACGAATCCACTATCCCCAGATGGAATGGTCAGAACTTGAGCAGAAACAAACCGTTGTTTCAGCTTTTGGAAACTTAACTTGCACTCATATGTCCAATCGTACTTCATGTTCTTTCTCGTAAGTCATGTCAATAGACCTGCTAAACTGGAGAACCCTTCTACGAACCATCGATAGTAACCTACAAGACCTAGAAAACTTATCACCTCCCGAACATTCTTCAGTCTCGCCCAATCCACTGCTTCTATTTTACTTGGATCCACTTATACCCCTCCTTTGGATACTACATGCCCTAGAAATGCAATCTGTTCCAGCCAGAACTCGCATTTCTTTAGTTTAGCATATAAACTCTTTTCCTTGAGCATTTTCAGTACCAATCTCAGATGAACTTCATGTTCTACAGCACTCCTAGAACATACTAGGATGTCATCTATAAATACCACAATGAACTGGTCTAAGTATTCATGAAAGACCCTCTTCATCAGATCCATAAATGCCGCAGATGCATTCGTCAAACCAAAAGGCGTAACCATAAATTCGTAATGGTCATACCGGGTTCGAAATGCTATCTTTGAAACGTCCTCCGCTTTCACCTTCAGCTGGCGATGCCCGAATAGTAGATCGATCTTAGAGAAGATCTGCGTGCCCTATAGCTGATGAAACAGATCATCAATCTTGGATAGTAGGTATTTGTTCTTTATCGTCGCCTTGTTAAGCTCTTTGTAGTCAATACACATCCTCATCGACCCATTCTTCTTCTTTACAAATAACACCGGTGCTCCACAGGGTGAAGCACTCGGTCGAATATACCTTTTTTCTAGTAGCTCCTATAGCTGCTCCTTCAACTCTCTCAATTCAACTGGAGTTATATGATATGGAGCTTTCAATATTGGCGCCATACCTGGAACCAACTCTATAACAAACTCCACCTTACGATTTGGAGGTAATCCTGGTAAGTCCTCTGGAAATACGTTTGGGAACTCACACACTACAAGAATCCCCTCCAATTTAAGTTCTTCTTCTGACATGTCCTCCACAAACGCCAGGTATCTTTGGCATCTCTCCAGGAGTAATCTCCTAGTCTACATAGCTGAAAGGATCCATGGTAAAGAATGCACACACGACCCTAAGAACTTAAACTCCTGTTCCCCTGGCGTTCTAAAAATCACCTCTCTCCTGTGGCAATCGATACTGGCATAACTAGCAAATAACCAATCCATCCCTAGGATGATATCGAAGCCATGCATGTCAAACACAATAAGACTGACTAGTAGGACCCTCTCCTGAATTTCTATTGAAAAATCACGAACCACTTCGCTACATACGACTATAGACCCAGATGGCATAGTCACTACCAATTCATAATCTAACTGGTGCACCTCTAATCTGCACAGTTTAACGAATCCCCGAGAGATAAAGGAATGTGTTGCCCCTGAATCGAATAATACAATAGCTTTAAGAGAAAGCATGTAAATGATACCTGTGACTACATCACCAGTATTCTCTGCGTCGCCTAGAGTCAACAAATACACCCTAACCTAGGTTGTACCCCCCGTTAACCACCACGTTGTGCCTGCATATCTCCTTTGTATGGTTGTTTTGGGGCTCTGCTGTTCCCTCGCATGCGACAATCTTTCAGCAGATGTCTGTGCTTACCACACTGCAAACAAGCCCTTGTAGTCCTCCAACACTGCCCCGAGTGCCCTTTACCACACGTAGGGTAACCATGATAGGGTGTGGTGCTTTGATATGTACCACTACTGTTCTTCTTCCTGTTGCACTACTTTGCACTAGAAGAAGAATTGGGAGGCTCTAGCCTCTTTTACGATACCTGAACCTCTGCTTCCTTCAGCAGATGCTCATCTACTACAGTGGCTTTGTCTACCATTGTAGCAAAGTCCTGCAACTGCAAGATCATTGTCTACCTCCTAATCTCCTTCTTCAAACCCCTCTAAAACTTCTAGGTCTTCATTGCCTCATCCGGTATCATGAATGGAGTAAATCAGGACACCTCCTGGAATTTAGCAACGTATGGCTGCACTGTTAGTGACTCCTGCGTCGGGCTCATGAATTCCTCCATCTTCGCATTTCTAACCATGGCTGAAAAGTACCATTCAAAGAATAATTCTATGAAATGGGCCCACGTCATCGTGACTAGTATCGTTCAGTGCTCCTTCATTTTCTTTACCGACACCCACCATCTCTCTGCCTCCCCTCACAACTTGAACGTTGCAAAGGTTACTTCTGCTTCTCTGTGCAGTTCAGAACATCTAGGATCTTCTTGATCTTCTGGATCCAATTCTCATCTCGAATCGGATTTGCACTTCCTATGAAAACAGAAGGCTTCAGTCTAGTCAACTGGTCAATGGAGCATCCCATCTCAGCTGTGGGACGGTCCTGCCCTTTATTCGTTCGCACCACCTCTGCCATAAGCTGGTGTGCGAAATCTCCCAGTACACTCATAGAGTCACTGCCAGCCTCATGGCCGGCACCCTTACTACTACTGCCTCCCACGTTGGCAGTATTCTCCCTGGATTCCATCCTAAAAAGCAATTGTGGACATCGATTAGAAGCTTAATAACCCAAGTATCAGCTAATACTACAATACTATAGACTCAGTTCCCTAAATCCACATTACTACTATTGATGTACTTAGGTAACTCAACGTTCTCATTCCAACTCAACTTCTGCCCTTTCACTCGAAAAAAATCGCCAATGGATTGCCGTGATTTTCTGAACCTTTCCATCGATTTTGAAAAACACAGAAGTCTGTCAATGAATTTTTGTCTCTAGGTCTACTAAGCAAAACTCAAATCTTATTCCAATCCTAAACTCTGGTATAGTCTAATCTACAAAACATAACAACCTAAGCTCTGAGCATTCCATAACCAGGCAGTGTGAACCATATCACACTTTCGGCTGGTTAAGGCTCTGATACCAACTATAACACCTCGACCCATTATACGGCCCCAGAGTGCTACTACACCTGTATAATACACCTGTCTCTGATAACATACATATACCACCCACCCCTAATAAGGACACACGGGTATTTCATACTGATATTTAATCTTATGCACAACATAAAACATAAACATCCATACGAAAATCTAATAGACATAACTAGAGTTTCTAATTGTATCCTCAAATACATACGATCGTGCTTAAAACATGACATGTTCTTACAATCTCCAAAAGATATTCTGAACTGAGTCTATTATATATACAACACTTATGTAAGCTAAAAACAAAACGACCCTCCAAGTCCCTCTAGCAATTAGGACCAACGTCCTGTAGGACCTGAAACAAAGGTTGTATGTTGGGGTGAGACACTTCTCAGTAAAGTGGAAGATATTATATCAGTGTGAGGACATGCGTTTATTTCAGTTAAAGGTATTTACATATAAGGCATATTCTCAATACTATAATATAGGAGATATATAGACATAATTCCTACAATAGATGGTTTAGCATCATAACAAGCGAGAGTTCCCGAAGTTAGGGTAGGGTACAGGCCTATACACTGTATAATCCCTTCGCCCGGTACTCAAACCTGTGACTTTGCCCATTTTAGTTTTCAAATCATAAATATGCATATTTAAAATATTGTCCAGCTTAGAAATAATAATAACAAATGCCAACACTACCCCTTGGCTCAGGTTGTGCGATTTACTATAGTCCTACTGGAACCACCTGGTCCATTAATCCACTAGTGGCACACTATAAATTTAGCCAACTATCTCAATATCCGCTCTGAAAATTAGATGTGTGGTTGCACTGTATTGAGTATAAAGAAATGAAACCGCGCTTAAGCTTTTTAAGGCTTCATATAACGTTGAGCTTTTTAAGGCTCTTTTATAACGATGAGCTTTTTAAGGTTCTCATAAAACGGTGAGCTTTTTAAGGCTCTAATATAACTGTGAGCTTTTTAAGGCTCTGATCGTAACAAGCTATGATTTGAAATATCATATATACAATTTATGATAAAACGAATTAACTTGTTTCAAATTCACAAATCACTTGTACAGTTCTAATATTTTCACAAACTCATTCACTCATACGGTGGTAAAAACTAGCGCACACATTCTCGATTTAACCTTTTTCACATATAAAGCTCGGTATATAATCGGCACTTATTTTCCACATTTTTTAGATAGCAAAATGGGACTCCAGTTCCCATAGTTCATATAAGTATTTAAACAGATTCTTATATTCCATTTCATATCATATGTCACACTCATTTGGTCAAAATCCGCTATATAGCATATAACTCGATAAATATCATTTAAATGGAAAATAAGGGGTTCAAGCATCTCCTACGTTAAGATTAATATAAATAAAGAAATTTTGAAAAGTTTGGAGATCATACGCCAAAACCCTCATTTTTACCAAAATCATAAAATTGTAAAACCGACATTTTTACCCGGTGAAACTTCACAAATAAGCAGTCAATACGTGCATATAAACATAAGCTAACTTTTTAGCGATTTAGTTTTCTAAAAAGACTGATGTAAACAACCCTTACCTATTTTCAAATTCTAAAACACAAACTATACGACTCCCAAAACAACGAACTAAGTTCTCAAAACCTATAAACCGAAGAACAATACTTTAATACAATCCTATTTACTACAGATCTATCAAACAAAAAACAAACTTAGACCCTTACCTCGATTTTCAGGATAAAACCCAGAAGTCCACAAAACAAAGATCCAATCGGCTATAATTGTAGAGGTTTTCCCTCTTATCCACTTGGTAACATTGGATCATGGATTCGGGTGACAAATAGCGAAGGCTCGAAGAGAAAGAGAGAGAGAGAGAGAGAGAGTTCGCCGGTTCTAGAGAGAGAGAGAGAGAGAGAGAGAGATATTTTGTGATTTTTTAACCCTTAAGCAACCAAAAATGATATTTATAGACCCCTTGACTCAATCAAACTCGTTGACGAATGGTGCCTTTGTAGACGAGCCACAATAGGCTCTTCGTTAACGAGCCTCTTCCTTTGTCGATGAACCCTTGTCTGATATTTTTCCTGTCAGTCGAGATCTCTTTGTTGCTGAGGCTCTGAATTTCGGCAATGAACTACATAAGGGCCTTTGTCGACAAGAACCTTGGCTTCGTCGACGAAGCCTGCTAAAATTACCTTTTTTTCTTATTTTATGGGTTCGGGACTCTACCAACATACTGCCAAAATTTCGATAGGAATTTTCCCAAAAGTAAAACCTTATACATAGATGATTATGATAAAATTAATGTTAGAATATTTTTGAAATGGTGAGTGAAAATAATTGAATATTAAATTTCATCCGAGCATAATCATCGAATAATTAGAGGAGCTCAGCTCTATCCCTAGAAAAAGAGCATAAATAACTCATATGCATCATGCTTTGATTTTTGATTATTGAGGCTCTTCTAAGTACCTTGAACATCATAACTATAAACAAATATGGATTGTTCTTAGGGTTGTGGCCTTTGTAGCAAGGTTGTTGACCTTATAGGTCATGCTCGGTTTTGATTATGACAAATACTCATTGTTTCTAATGAGTGTTTGAGACTTTGTGTCGGAACTTAAAATAACAGATCATAATGCACATGGAGAGAGTGACCAAATTTCTATTGAAGACCCAATTTCTTATGTTGTAATATAATTCATTCATGTAAAGGGCCTGTAATAGTAATTAGGGCTTTTTGTATGTAATAATCACACACATCACATGCATGATGTAATGTGTAAGCTCAAAAAGAAAATGACCTTAGAATGACCTTAGGGTTTACCCTTCGGCTGACCTTCGGTCGACCAACACCAAATTTTTTCGATGTCTTCAAAAAGACCTAGAAATGACCCTAGGACGCTCACTCATGCACATATATGTTTGGTCATTTGATTAGGGTGTTTGAACAACTTAAAAAGAATCAAAATGTATGAAAATTACATGTTTGGTTGACCGTACTCCCATATACAAAATGCCCCGGTCGACTGAACCCGGACTAGGTCAATAGTTTGACCATAGTCCGATTGACCGAACTCACTTAATTCAAATGCACCTGGTCAACTGAACCCAAATTGCATTGCAACTGTCTGGTCGACCGAGGGTCCTCGGGAGAAATCTCAATGGTCTGGTTGACCGAATCACTTAGTTTAAATCAGTTTGGTCGACCGAACCTTGGTAAAACTGAAAAATCACCTTGGACATATTTATTCGGTCGACCGAGTCCCCAGTTCAAATTATGCCCAGTCGACCGACCCATATGAACTTCGGTCGACCGAAAGTATTCTGGTCAACCGGGTCTCTCAGGTTGCCCTCAATTTTTTATGGCAGTTAAATATTTTAAACAGGATTAATTACATTAAAATGATTTAAAACTTTCTTAATAATACCCAATAGGTCCCTAACGGTCAGAACCCTTCCCATGTCTATATATATGAGATCATTTATGCAAATTAGTATGGGATTTAGTAATATTGATTAGGAGAAATCCTTTGAAATTCTCAAAGTCTATAATACTCATTTTTTAGCCTCCTACACTTATTCTTACCAGATCTTACTACTTTAATATCCTTGTAAGTGTGATTTAAGTGTGGTTGTTCCATAAGGTGTGCTCTCTTTGTCTTGATTGATGGATTCCATTTTCTTGAGGAGCAAAACCTTGAGTATTCTTAGGAGACTTAATTAATAAGTCCTTCCTAAGAAGAACTCGTTCGATCTTCTGAGATTGTATATTCATTGCAACATCTTGAGAAGCTCGTATTTTATTTTGGTTGCAAAATTTTTTTAAAATTATTTACAAACATCTATTGTGTTTTATATATCTTGAAAAATATTTGAAGTGATATTTGTTTGTGAGTCAAAATCTTTGTGGCAATATTTATAAAGCTTTATCTCTTGCTGAATACAAAGATTAGATTTCCTTTTGCAAACCAAATCTATACGTTGCTTAAGATTTATATTATTGAGAAGATCTTCTAGTTGAAATATATATATATATATATATATATATATATATATATATATATATAAGGATTGATTGATATCCTTGTTTGAGCATTTAGATTGAACATCTTGTGATACAAAGATCATATAGGTTTGCACTCTCATGCACTGAATACATTGATAGAAAATATATTTGAGAGTTGATATATTAAACCATATTGAGCTTACATATTATATCTTGTTTTTGGTGCATATGACTGAGCGCATCTGGGTACATATCTGCTTTGCACGAAAGCACAATCACTGTACCAATATTGTTTGATTGCAAATACTGTTGTATTTCCAAGCACGGGCCTGAAGAGGGAGACTAGCCCTTTGAAATAGTCCTAGATTGGCTTAGACCCGGTTAGGAAAGCTAGGTGCACCATCCTATTAAGGCGTGTAGGTTGAGGTTAGCCCCGCTAATTGATTTAGTTGTTAAGGTTGAGGTCAGCCCTGTGCTAATTGACCTGGTTGTAATCGGTGCCGCTCCACCCTTAAGTGAGCCTTTAGTGGAATCCTCGAGCTTGCGAGTTAGAGGCGGGGATGTAGGCACAGTTGGATGAACCCTGATAACATACCGTGTGTCTGTTTACATTTCCGCACTTTATATTTACCGCACATATATGTTATGGTATGAATGATGTGCATGATTTAAACTCTTTATATTTTATTCATCGACACATTTGGAATTGTGTAAAAAGATCCTAGATTACCAAATCATATTGACTTCTCACTTAACCTAGGAGAAAAGTTTAAATTTCCAATTCACCCCCCCCCCCTCTTGGGAATACACAAATTCTAACAAATGTCTTGATATCTATTTATCTTTTTTATGCATTTATAGTCTCTAGGGAGGCTATACTGATTGCAATGTTTGAAATAAATCAGTTAATATCCAATATAGTTATATTAAAAGATTTTAAATAACTGCTTATACTCTTGGCCAATTAAATGAGAGTAAGTTGTGGTATGTATAAGCACTTAGAAGTATCTAAGCTATCACTCAAAATGAAAGGGAGAACATCTAAACATAAATTTCTATTTTGTTTTGCTCACAAATATTTTTAGCTTAAATCTATTTTGAATTCACTGTGGCATGTGCTTAAATGAAATGATCTTTGTAAAAATCTTAAGTTGATATATATTGTTTTGCCACATGTTGATTGTGTTTGTCATGTGCTCCTTGCTTTAAATTGTCTAACATCTTTAGGATCGTTGTGGTTATATTTTTCTGGTTATATTTTAGTATGTGCTTAATTGACAAACCAGAAAATTTGTGTTTGCTTGATCTTTAAAGTTATATTTTCAGCAAGCACACCCCCAGTACCTTCTTGATAACATCCTAAGGGGGATATATATTTATTATACACACACACACACACACACACACACACACACATATATATATATATATATATATTCATAATTTTTTATTATTTGGCAAGAAATTCTTTCAAATCATAAAAATCTTTATCTCTTGCCTTATTATTATTATTATTATTATTATTATTATTATTATTATTATTATTATTATTATTATTATTATTATTATTATTATTATATACATATATTTTTTAAATAGCATAACTGATTCGATAACTTCACATGTAAATGCATGCCAACTTGTTAGACTTTGTTTGTACTCAAACCAACTATTTGTTATCATATATCGTGTGCTTTAAACTCAAATCTTCCACGGGTCTTATGATATGTTTCAATTGAAATGGTTTGTGGATAATTCTGTTCTGACCTTATTTTCATGTCATTTAAATCATTTTAATAACCAGTTATATAGTTTGTGTGCTTAATTGCTAAACCTGTCATTGCTTTATATGTTATGAATTTGTTTGTGGTATGAAATTCACAGCTATCATATCTCTTGCATGTTGATAGTCATACTTATGTTTTGAGAATACTGAACTATTTTAGTAACTAGTTTTGGATATATTGCAAACATAGAACTCAATCAGGTCACTTGTACATAGCGATTTTTTGGGAAATGTCTTATATTCAAATGGCATGCTGCCGAAATTTCTCAAAATTTCCCAATTTATCTCTTGTATATGAATGTGTTTGCCCATTTGCCTCTCTTTGTACTTAAATGCTTCTGTCTAAGCCCCTTTTTACTGTTGTCAAAAGGGGGAGAAGTGGCAAAATTGGGTAATGAATAAAATTTTAAAATCCTTATTTTTCCCATTATGCATAAAATTAGCGGGAGCCTATCCTGGCTGTACCCATTTTTGCATCATGTATTTTTCATCATCAAAAAGAGGGATAATGTTGACCTTATAGGTCATACCTGATTTCGATAATGACAAATACACTTGGTATTTGATGACTTTCAAATTTGTGTGCAGGATCACACTAAACTGGATCACATTGATAGCATGCAGCAATTTGAAGGAATATGAAGACCTCGACACATTTATTATTTGTTGTAATATTATTGGGTCTGTAATAATTTCATTTCAAATGAGTTTGTAATAATGTGCATATCATGCATGTAGAACTATAAGTTCAAAGGACTTATACTGACCTTAGGACGCTCATTTCTGCATGAAAATGTGTCATATTGTCTTAAAGTTAATCATCATACAAATAAGGACAATGTTATACGAAGAAAAGGGCCGAATTGCCCAAATTGGCATGTTCGGTTGACCAAACCCTAATACTCAGGGACCCTCGGTCGACGGAAACTCCATCGGGTCAATAGTTTGACCCTTCGGTCGACTGAACCTAAAATGAGCTGCAACGCTCTGGTCGACCGAACTGACACGTGGAGAGATCCTAAATATCTGATCGACCAAACTTATAGAAGAAAATTGACTTGGTTGACCGAACACCCAAGTTTGGTCAACCAAACTCAGTCTAGTCAACCAAACCTCAGAGTTTTGGAAATCGCCTTATGAATGGTCGACCGAACTCATAATTCAAATTCTTCCTGATCAACCGAACTGAGCACCACGGTCGACCGACTCTCTCAGGTTGCTCAAAATTTACCGAGGTTAAAACGGTGTTATTTTTCATTAACCTCATTTAAACTTTTCAAAAAATGCCAGATAGGTCCTCAACGATCATAATTTAGCCCTCTTCTATATATAGGGGCTCATTTGTATGGATTAGCAATGGATTAGCAAAAGTGATTAAGGCAAAAACTCTCTGATTTTTTTTTCAAGCCTATATTGTTCATACTACTTCCAAATACTCTCCCACTCCACATTCCTTGATTATTCAAGCTTAGTGAGAGTATTCAAATTGTTTGTGTTCCATTTTAAATAGCTAATAACTCTCATTTGAAGTGTGTATTGGTTGATTGTTTATCTTGAGAGTTAGGCTAGAGTTTTTCCCACTGATTTGAACAAATAAATCTTGTGTGGGAAAACTCATTGGCTTCAGGTTCTTTGCATTGATATTACAAGATTCCTTAAGCAATATTTTTGTGTGCAAAATATTTTACAAGCTTGATTTCAAACAACTCTTATGTTTGCTACATTGAGAAAATATTTTTGAATTTGTTTGAATATTATTGCTAGCATCTTTAAAACACTAATCCAACATTAAGATTTGATATACTTGGTTTTCAAAGAAAAGCTTATTTGAACACTCTTGTGCATATTTGAGATTATACATTTTAACTGAGTGTTGTTTGCACATAATTACATCACTGAGCTTATAGGTCTTATATCATTTACGTGTATTGGTTAATACTGGTACAAATCTACTTGTGTAGAAGCATATTTTCATGTACGCAAATTTTTATATCTGTTGTATTCTAGGTATGGACTTGAAGAGGGAGATTAGCCATGTTGAATAGTCTCGAATTGACTTAGACTCGGTTAGGAAAGTTAGGTACACTATCTTGGTAAGGTGCGGTTGTAGGTTGAGGTCAACCTCGTTAATTGACCTGGTTGTAAACGGTGCCGCTCCACCCGTGAAGTGAGCCTTATAGTGGAATCCTTGTGCTGGTGAGTCAAGGTAGGGACGTAGGCACTTTGGCCAAACCTCGATAATGTATTGTGTATACAATTTACTTTTCCGCAATTTATTTACCGCATATGTATGTTTTATAGTAAATGATTGGATTTAAAATTGCATAAGCAGACCCTAGATTACATAATACTGTTGTTAAACTGTTTGACCTATGAAAGAATTTTTAAATATCCAATTCACCCCCCCCCCCCCTCTTGGGATTACACCAAAGTCAACAACTACTCGCCTTCTGGTTTGCCATTTTTTCGTGAAATTTAGGATCTACTTGTCAATGGTGAGCAACAGGCTCTAGATGACCCCTTTGTTGCGAGATCATGTTGAACATGTCCTCCATATTTTTCTAGGAAGCTGCCATGTCTTCCATTCTCTTCTGGAAAGTAAGGAATTCTATCCTCGTCACACTAGTATGATCTTCGAGTGTGGAGTGAGTGGACTGAGATGATTGTTCACCCGAAATCGGCTCTGAGCTTGAATTGTTGGACATTGTCATGTTTCAAGGATTGAAAATCAGAAGTAGGAAGGAAACCTCTCAAAAGTGTTCCCACAGACAGAGCCAACTGTTACGGAATAAAAATGTCAAATGACCTCTGATGAACTTTCCAATCTCGATCACCTGAAAAAGGATGAAAGAAGAGTGGTTTGAAGGACTCGGGGTGTACTTCGAGGGATCACTTTTATGCCTAAGCAAGGGAATTCTCTAGAGAGGTTGTAAGCAACAGTAAAGATGAGTTAGGATGAGATGGCGTATCTCTTTGTAGTGCCCCTCCTTTTATATTGGCGAGGTTTGACTCTTATGAGATTCGCCATTTATGAGTGTGTTTATGACGCTTGGCGTGAATCCCTCCGATCATCATAGTGCTGGCATCAGTTGCTCTGCCCAAGCAATTGACTTAGATGGTAACTGCTCGCATCAATGCTGGGTCTTAGTCTCCTCTTGACTCATGAGGTGATATACTTTTGGGGTATATCAATGGTGATAGGTACGTGTGGGCGATGATATTATATTCTAAAAATGCTAATTTCTTTTCTTCCTCTTTTTTTTTTTTTTTAACATTGATATTAATGATCAAATCTCTGCATTTTCATTGAAACTTTAGCAATCGTCTGGTGTCACTAATAAAAATTACAAAATGAAAATCAAAAACTAGAAATAAAAACTAAAAATAAGAAACCAACTATATGGTTAATATTTGTAAAACTAAAGAAAACTAAAATTTTAATTAAAAAATGCTCATTTTTTCCTTTAAATCAAATAATATCATAAAAATATAATTAAAATGATAAAATTAAAAAATAATGCACATTAAAAAAATAATATAATAAAAATAAAAATTATTATGTTATTTACGTAATTGCCATGCTTTCAAGTTTTGTTTTACAATATTTACCATTCATGGCGATTGAAAAATAGTAAAAATATTTTGTAGTTGACTTTATTATTGTTTTTAAAATTTATTTATATTTATATTTAAATTAATATGATCATTTTATTTTATTTTTATTTTAAAGTGTATAAAATGAATGATTTAATCGAAAAATATATATTTTTAGAGATTAAAATTTCTGACAACAAATTGTCAAAGCATTTAAAAACCTTAAAATTTAATTTTACAACAACGAAAAAAATTTGGCAAGATAAACAAATGAATTTTTATAAGTTGTTTCTTCACTGTTTAGATATAAAAATAAAAAATAGAAAGTAGCAACGATACCAAACAGACCCTTAATTGCACGTCTATAGTAAGGAATGGACCGTTTCATTTTTATTTCATTCCAACCTCATTATGTTTTTGCAAACTAAATATGACTAACAATGCTATAGAAAAAAATTGTAAATACCGCTCAACCCAAATATTTAAAATTAAATCATCGTAAAATAAAGTTATGCTAGCTTGTTTGGAGAAAATTAAAGGAAAATAAGAAGAAAAAATTTTATTTTTTGCCACATTTTTCTACTATATCAAATATCATTAAAAATAAAAAATATTCTAATAAAATTACAACTTAAAAAATATATATATATATATATATATATATATATATTAGGGATGTGAAAATTTATTTTTTCACTTTTCTTAATAACCAAACATGAAAAAAGGGAAAACCTTCCTGTTTCTCCTCCGAAAATTTTTTCCTAGCTGCAAACAGATAGTTAAAATCCATGTAGAATTCATAGAAGTTAAAGAGCAATGAAGAATATGAACGAATCTTTCTTTTCTTTTTTTCTTGTTTGATTAAGCAGCAAAATGAAAAAAAAAATTTTAAATTTATTACAAAGTATTCAAAAAAATTTAATTTTACACATTATTAACATTTCACATTTTTTAAATTTAAAATCATATTAGAATAAAAATTCATTTCTAATAGTATTTTGATACAGACCAAAAGTAAAATAGAATATAAATTTTTCTTTTATTTTCCTTTCCTTTTTTCAGAAGAATCCTTGACCCAAACAGAAAGTAAAAGCCAATAAATATTTTGTCATGAGATTTAACTGGAATTCAAGTGGGCTACTTGCCAATACCATTCAATGGGTGAGGGAGAGATGATGATGCATCGAAGTGCAAATTGTTACTAAAAAGGATAAAAATATTCGTTGAAAGGGATTGTGAAGTGCAATCGAAGAGCACAACGAGGAGCATAAACTCCGGTCTTGAACTAGACGCAACAAAGTGCAGTAAAGATAATAGATCATACAGGTGCAATCTACAAGCGAGGGGGCACCACAGCCACCTCTCTTTTTCAACAGAAAGAAGAAAAATAAATGTGGGCAATTGGGTCCTCCAACCTTTCTTTCTCCAACACAAGACTGATGAAGACGAACACCAATTCCAGGACTAGAGATTGCAGCTCCGCATACCGTCCAAATGCATCATCAAGAACATTGATCTTGGTCCTCGGAAACTCAACTTACATGAAAGCATCTGTAGAAACACATTTGGTTGCAGCAGTGAATAACACGTGTAAAAATGATGCCAAAAATCTACCCACCAGACCAACTAATAGATTAGAGCAATTGAAAACCTTCTGTGGAGCCTTTTCTTTTCTTTTTTTTTCTGTGATAAAACAACTTCTATTTGTTAATCCACAAGTCACCATATGCCTAATGAGAACATTTGGTCATATTAGCAGGTGAGGTGATATGTTTGTGAAGGCAAAGCATGACGACACAACACGGCGCCCAGATTACAAACTTGGTAAATGAAAAAACAATGACTCCTTAAAACCCCTACTCCAGTCATACTGCAGTGAGCAGTAACGTCAGTTGGGCCCCTCTGCCCTCTTGACTGAAGGACACATCATGGTATTAATGGTCAATATGGAAAAATGTTTGTCCACATCCATTAAATAGTGCAGATAAAGCAGCAGCTCGATAAAAAATGCACGAAATACCAATAATACAAGAACCTCCAGGACTCGTGATGATTGACATGCATCTCTCTAGATTATAGCATTTAATAAAGGGCAAAAGACACTCACCTCGCCAGAAGTTTGGCAGAAAGACAGAGATCTCCCTTGAAGTTTCAAAAATGTCATAGAATGTAGGGTAAAAAATAGAGATCTAACAAAACAATAATTCAAATCATAGCAAGAATATATCTGTTTGCTCATTTTTTTTCCCAGTAACTCTCACATGATTCCACCCTAATCCCTAATGGTCATTTTCTTTTCCTTTCTTTACGTTCTTTTTTTCTTGTTTTTCTTTTTTTGAATAAGAAAATAAATATTTCATTTAAGAGAATGAGTAAGGGACAGAAAAAGTTCACCGATATACAGAATAAAAAACAATCAACAAAACTTAAAAAGGCAATAAAATTTCAGTAGATTGAAGATCTCCAGTCACTCTGGATATGAATCAAGAAACTCATGCAAAAGCAATAGCTAATGAAGCCCAAAGAGGCAAAGAACACCTATCCCAAAGAAAATGAAGAGGAAGCGAATATCCCCAAGGACTTGAATTCCTCTCTAACTAAATGCCCCTAACCATGGCAAGTAAAGCACAATCTCATACAATTCTGCACTCTTTCCTTTCCCCGAAACATGAAAAACTAGAGAAAAATAACTCCTCTATAGTATTCAGTGACGCCCAAGAATGACCAATGCTAAAAAGGAGATTTGACAGCCTCCTAACACAAGGACAACGCAGAAAAAAGATGAGCAAATACTCTCACTGCTCTGCCTACACAGCAAGTGAGTTGTCCTCTGCAAACAATCATTGGTATTTATCCGATTCAAAATTTAAAGGGAACTTGAGCTTCAACAATATGCTTACCCAGAATTAAAGAACCATCTGTGAAGGTTCAACAAGATAAGAATAAAGATCAAAATCACTTGGCCATAGAAAAGAGAACCCAACACGATTCCAGAATAGATCTCAAAGAAATAAACTCAAATCACACCCTAGCATTAAATTTTCCAAAATAATTAAAATCATTCTGACTAAAAATTTGCAATAAAAAAACATGAATGGCGAAAAGATGATACAAGCATAGGAAAGCATCACAAAAGGGAGTGTAACCCATCCACAAATCCTCCGAAAAATGGATTTTAGAACCATCTCCCTACCCGTTACAAGTCAAAGAAATAAGAGGTATAACTCTTTAAAAATAAATTTCAAAGGACTAGCATGGGAAACATTTTTCCTCCCATCCCACCTTAGCATCCCAATCATTCCTATGGAGCCCCATATTTTTTCTTGATTCCCTCATCCCAAAGGGACACAGTTTCTCAAAAAAAAGAAAAAAAATGCCATTAACACTTCCCCACCATATTTTCTCTTGATAACAAGCTGCCAAAGGGACTCAGTTGCCAAATGGACATCCCACCCCACCACACCCCCAAAAAAATACGAAAAAATTAAAAAATAATAATAAAAAAATAAAGAAAAACAGAAAGATGTTGACACTACAGTCCCTATACTCAATCCTCTTCTAGATCTAAGCTTCCTCACAACCTCCCAAGTAGCCTTTCCTATCCTTACCCCAACCCGAGGCCAAAGAAAATCTTGCATCAAATTTTCTATTCTCTCAGGCTCAGATATACTAAATGGGATCCCAAAAAGAGGAAAAAAAAAAATAGGAATGCTTGACAATTGGGATGGACTAGATTAATGCAAACTAAAGAAAATTGGTATGCTTCCATGCATCTAACCTCTTCACAGCTCTCTCCACAACAGGATCCCAAACCAAAGTAGCAGGAAGTCTACTCCCCAAAGGAAGACATAAATAAGTCATAGTCTCCTTGTTAAAGCTTGATATGCATTGTTGGTCCACAACCTAATAGCTTAAGCTTTTACCTTTTAGGTAAAGTGGTAATCTAACATCGTATCAGAGCTCTGGTAACCAGGATGCCCTGGGTTCTAGTCTTGTTGCACGCCTTTATTCTATGGTGTTATTTATCATTTGTTTGTCTTTCCATGTGCTGTCAGGCTGCACGTGTGGGGGAGTGTTAAAGCTTGATATGCATTGTTGGCCCACAACCTAATAGCTTAAGCTTTTTAGGTAAAGTAATAATCTAACACTCCTAGGGAACTCTTTGAACTTTGCAACCAGCTAAGGAAGCATAACAAGAGGCATCCTATGTACTCAAATTCAAACCAACCAAACTAGACTCAGATAAATTAATCTTAAGACCCAAAACAGGCTCAAAAATCTTTAGAATAGTTAAATTAAAGCATTCTTAAAAATCTCTAAACAACCTTTAGAAAAAAGAAAAATAGAAGAGAAAAGAAAAGAATAGTGTCTTGAGCAAATTAAAGATGCAAAAAAAATATTTACTCCTTAGACAAATACTAATTCCCTCCAAATAACATAAAACCCCGCACCTACATAACATTATACTCAAGATATCAACTAAAGTAAACAGAGAGGAGACAAAGGACAACCTCAATGCAAACCCCTCAGAGCTGACATGCTTATAAGTATGTAATTCTTGGTTCCTTGTAAATATCTCATAACCTTTTTGGCAGCTTTCCAATGATCCATTCCAGGATTACTTTGATATCAGCCAAGCATTCCTACTGCAAATGCTATGTCTGGTCTTATACAGACCTGTGCATACATCAAACTACCAACTGTAGACGCATAAGGAATGTTTTCCATTTCTTCCTTTTCCAATATATTTTTCGGCCACCGACTTAAGCTGAATTTGTCACCCTTCAAAATGGGTGTTGCATTCAGCTTACATTTATTCATCCTAAATTTCTCAAGAACCTTTTCAATGTAGGCCTTATGAGATAGTCCTAGTGTCCTTTGAGACCTATCTCTGTGAATTTCTATGCCAATGACATAAGAGGCTTCACCCAAATCCTTCATTTCAAAATTCTTAGAGAGAAATTGTTTCGTGTCATATAGCAATCTCAAATCATTGGTTGCAAGTAGGATATCATCCACATATAGGACTAAGAAAATAATTTTACTCCCACTAATCTTGAGGTATATGCAATTATCCACAATGTTCTCCGTAAAACCAAATGAAGTAATAACATCATGAAACTTTAGATAACATTGTCGGGAGGCTTGCTTTAGTCCATATATTGACTTCTTTAATTTGCAAACCAAATTATTGCCTTGATCAAAACAAAATCCGTCAGGTTCTTTCATGTATACATCTTCTTCAAGATCCCCATTTAAAAATGTTGTTTTCACATCCATCTGATATAGCTCTAAATCAAAATGAGCTACAAGAGCCATGATTATTCTAAATGAGTTTTCTTAGAAACTGGGGAAAAGTGTTATGGTAATCAATGCCTTCTACTTGAGTGAATCCCTTAGCTATCAGTCTGGCCTTATATCTCTCAATGTTACCATTTGAGTCTCTTTTAGTCTTGTAGATCCATTTACAGCTTACAACATTGACTCCCTTAGGTAACTCAACGATATCCCAGACTTGGTTTTTAGCCATAGAATCCATTTCTTCCTTCATGGCATCATACCAAACACTTGAATTTTCCCCACTCATGGCTTGTGAAAACGAGGTGGGATCATCTTTAAGTCCAACATCAAAGTCAGACTCTATCAAGTATGCATGATAGTCGCTAGGAATAGCAGATCTTCTTACCCTTGCAGACCTCCTTAAAACTTAAGTTTGAGTGTCACCCATATCAGGTGGGTGTTGTACTTCAGCCTCTATATTGACTTGTTCCTCTTGAGGTGGAGATGGTATTTCTTGATTTGACTGTTCTTCCAAAACATCATTTTGATTTTCTTGAAAGATAATCATTTTACCCTTATTCACAGATTCATTTTCTTTATTCTGTGTTTCCTCCCACTCTATCTTTCAAGAAACAGTGCTCCCACTACTGTCAATATCCTCAAGAAATTTTGCATTCCTAACTTCAACAATTCTAGGTGCGTGTGAGTGACAGTAAAATTTATAACCCTTAGAATTTTCTGCATAACCAATGAAGTATCCACTGATTGTTCTAGGGTCTAATTTCTTTAATTGTGGATCATAGATTCTGACCTCAACTGGACAACCCCATATCCTTCCATAACTCAAATGGCGTTTTGGGAACCGCCTTAGATGGAACTCTGTTTAAGATATACACTGCAGTTTTAAGGCCTCACTCCACAAATATAAGGGAAGATCATTGTTGCTTAACATACTCTGAACAATATCCATAAGGGTATGATTCCGCCTTTCTGCAACACCATTTTGGTAAGGTGATCCCAGCATAGTATATTGTGCAACAATACCCTCATCCTTAAGAAATTCTGCAAATGGACCCGGTCTTTGTCCTAATTCTGTGTATCTTCCATAATATTCACCACCTCTATCTGATCTCACGATCTTAATACTTTTGTCTAATTGTTCCTCTACTTTTTTCTTAAATGTCCTGAATGCATCTAGTGCTTCAGCTTTATTAAACAGAAGGTAGAGATACATATACCGAGTATGGTCATCAATAAATGAGATAAAGTATCTTTGACCATTTAGACAAGGGGGTACTCAATGGACCACAAATATCAATGTATGATCCCAAGTATTTCATTACTCCTCTTGGCACCTTTACTTGTCTTATTGATTTGCTTACCCTTTATGCAACCCACACAAGTGTTGAAATCAAAAAAATCTAGAGTTTTGAGGACTCCATCATTAACTAATCTCTTCATTCTTTCAATGGAGATATGACCTAATCTCCAGTGCCATAATTTAGAGGACTCATCAATAATGGTACGTTTAGTACCAACATTATCATGCATTGTTAGGAGACTTTGCCCATAGACAGGATCTAGATTTAATTTGTACAAACCATTTATTAAATTTCCACTGCCTATGGCAACTAAATTTTTAGATAAATAAACTGTAGAGTTTACAAAATGAAATTGAAACTTCAAATGTGCTAGTCGAGAAATTGAAATTAAATTTCTGGAAAAAGAAGGTACATAAAAAATGTTTTGACTAGTTCTAGCTAAAATTTATTTTCTAAAACAAGCTTAAAAGTCCCCACAACCTAAACGTGCGAACGCATTACAAAATGAAATTGAAACTTCAAATGTGCTAGTCTAGAAATTGAAATTAAATTTCTGGAAAAAGAAGGTACATAAAAAGTGTTTTCAAGATCTAGTTGAAATTTATTTTCTAAAACAAGCTTAAAAGTCCCCACTGCCTGAACGTGCGAACGCATTCCATTTCCAGAATAGATGCCTTGTTCACTTCTCGTTGGTTTCCTTAGGCTGAGAAAGCCCCACATGACATTAACAACGTGAATTGTAGTAACTGAATCAATCCACCATGTATTATGATGAGTATCCATGAAATTAGATTCATAACACACAAGAACATTGAGAATACTCTTTTTCACGAGCCATTGCTTGTATTCAAGCAATCTTTCTTTTGGTGCCCCTTTTTCTTACAGAAGAAGCATGCATCACTATGGTAATTTCGTTTCAATGACCCTTTTTCCTCCTTCTTAAAAGGTTTACCATCAGCACCTTTACCTTTCTTTCTTTGTCCCTTTTTGTGAGTGAAAAAATTGGCACTCTCCAAATTTTCATGTTTCAACCTCTCCTCTTCTTGCACACACATAGTCAGCAGCTCATTAATAGACCATTTTTCCTTATGTGTGTTGTATGATATTTTAAATGGTCCATATGCTACAGGGAGAGAGTTGAGTATGAAATGGACAAGAAAGGATTCTATAATCTCAATCTCCAATGACTTGAGGCGGGCTGCAATGTCCCTCATTTCCATGATGTGCTCACGCACTCTTAGATTTGTGATGTTTCGTCACTGACAGCTTGTTCATTAGGGTGCTAGCAAGTGCCTTGTCAGAACTAACAAATTGCTCTTCAATAGCCTTTATGTAGTCCTTGACATAGTCACACTCAGGAATTGACTCTCTAATGCTCTTGCTAACATGCGACTTGATGAACATTAGACACAGACGATTGGATTTCTCCCACCGTTCATAGGCCAATTGATATGTAGCAGGACCTGACTTCGTAGGTATTGTCGATTTGTCAATACAGAGTACTAGATCAATATCCATGCACCCTAATGTCAAGAGGATTTTGTTCTTCCAATCCAAAAAATTTTCACCGTTCAGAATTGGAAAATGAGAATCATTACTTAGAATAGAAGTGCAATAACCAAGAAATTTAATTAATACTTTGAAACAAAACTGCAGTTTGAACCAATCAATGTTAGATCAAAGAAAAAATCTAAACATTTCCTGTGGGTATAGGTTGCATAATGCATTAGATATGCTTATACTTTATAATAAGACTAGTGGAATAAGGAAACCTATACCTGTAGGTATTTAGTATTCCCTTTCTTAATCACTATCTTATTCCAATCATGTCAAAGAAAATAATTACCTCCTTGTAAGGTAAAGTAATCATCAACTATGACTTAACTGCAATGTGGATTTAAAGCCAATTTATAAAAAAAATATCTGCGTGTCATAAAATTGTTGTGGCTAATTTTTAATACACAATGATATTCATTTTTCTTGATATAGCTCAATCCATTATTTAGAAACTTTAATATTCTAGGTCTATTTTACTGTAGATACGAATAGCACTACCAAGTAAGTTCCCAGGAAAGATTTTTCTTTCCCAGACAGAACTTCAAGATTCCCAGGAAAGATGGAGGAGTCACAATGGTCCCGCTTAAAATCCAATCTCCTAGACAGAATCTCCTTAGATGTACACATCCATACCCCACAGCAAACAGTCTATTAATTTAATTAAGGCTTATATAATCATGTATTTCAATACTGATGTACATGAAATAAAATACAATTTTAACAATAAGCCTAATTAATAAAGACATATATTGGCATTTACATAAAAATTTAATAAATGCACAAATAATAATCACAATTATAGGCCAATAAAAATTAATAAATGCATATATGACGTGCATTAAATATTTATGCACAGGTTTTTTCTTTGGTTTGACTAGTCAAAGGGTTCACCTGTGCGGTCAGGTCAATGGTCAACCGGTTCACTGAACCGGGCCAAGCTCTGTCCAGATGCGCAGGTTGAGAACGGGTACAGGGTCAAGTTGGCGGAGTCTCCCATGCACATTTTATCGAGTCAAGCCTTAGAGTGGGTCAGCCTATTTGACCAATGGCTCATGCTTTATAAACCTAACTGGTTTGTTTACTGAACTGGGCCAGGCCCAAATCCCACGGCCAGTGAGATTTAACAAGGCTCTTCTTCTCCTCAATGGGCCGGATGCAGCGCACGGCCCAATACCCTAGGCCTAAACGACACAACCCACACCGTTTCAACCCTCTTTGGCACTCAGGAAACCCTAGCGCCACCGGCCCTTCCTTGCCTCTTGATCCAGCGCGGCTTCACTTCCTCATGGTGACTTCACTATTACGCGAAAAAATCAACACAAAAACTTTCTCATCCGAGACCACTCAGTGAACAGACCTATCAAAAAGAAAATCTCTCTTTGGAAAGAAAAACATGCCGTGAGATTGGTAAAATAAGCACAATACATATACCGAGTTTGCATATTTGAGAACAGTGCATGCCGAGTGAATTTCATCATAGAAATTAATACTGTAATATCAAAATCAATTTCTTGAAAAATAATTTCATGCGATTTTAGAATAATAGAAACTAAGCAATATGGTATGGAGTTGGCTCTGATACCACTAATGGAAGCATAATTTCATAAACTTCAAACAAACAATTGTTTACAAGCGGAAGAGAACAGTGATCTAACCTCCAGCCGTAACTGCTCAAGTCTTCAAGAAAGAGATCTGAAATAAGAAAGAGAACTATGAGAAATAGAGAAAGAGATTTGGGAATTCTCTTTACTCTCATCGTGTTTCAGAAGAGTAAAAGGAGTAGGGTTTTTGGTCAGTTCTATATTACCGTAAGCCAATGTGTGACTTAATGGTTAATCACAGGCCCTATTTATAGACTGGTCAAGACCCCATCCACTGAGAGATTTCCTCTCACATTTCCTACCATCAAGGGATTGTGAGTTTTCAAAATCTCTCATTTGAATTTCAAATCAGATTCAAAATCTTCCATTTGAATTTCAAACCAACGACTTAGTCTTAGGAGACTTAGTCTTAGTATATCAAGTAGTTACTGTAAAATTTCATCTCCCATATTTGATTTTTTTGAATAAAATAATAATTATAATAATTTAGATAATAGTATTTTCAAATAAAACAAGATGTGTTATGCGTGCCACTTAAAAAGAAATCATGCGAACTAACAGTTTTACTTTATTTTGAAAGAGGTTATACATTGTATGCTTCTTATTTTTGTTACTATAATGTTATCAAGGAATACTTGGCTAGAGTTTAATTTTTGGGTTGACATTTGAGAATATGCTTTAATATTGTGGTACAATAATGCTTAAAATATACAAAATGTTGCAAAATTGGATTGCTTGAGATACGAAAAATTCACAGATTTTGGTGTTGTAGATTGATCAATTTTATAGAGGAAACATTAGCGATGTGTTTGGGAGCATGAATTTTGCGTCTTGGATTTAGATTTATGTGGATTTGTGTGAAATTCAATATAATTTTGAATTATATTTTATCCAAATTCACATAAATTCATATATAAGGTCCGAATTCCAAGCTCCCAAAAACATGGAGTAAGAGGGATCTTGTTTATAGATTATATCAAGTGAGTGGAGCTGGGTAGCATATGTGGAACGTTGTTTTAAATTACTGCCATTAGGTAGCGTAAGGGCTGGTGCATACAGGAATTTTAGTCATTTGTATTGCATTTAGGCTTGCATTAGCAGATAGGAGAGAACAATTGGCCATAAAGGCCTCTTCTTAAATGTAACGGGCTGTAGTTGTGATTCTGTCATGGTTCCATGATACTTCTGTCATCCTTAAAAGTAAAATTTGACCATTATTTTCTCATTTTTTCACTCAATTTATTGCTTAAGTTGCTCTATCTCGTTCCAGGCTTCCAGCCTATATCTATCATTTTGAAGCATGAAAAACAAGATTTTGGGGTTCGAAATTTGTATCAAGCTACTGTGCAGTCAACAAAGTCACGGTTAATCAATACAAGCACTTGTTTTTTATCCAATTTGGTGTTGTTGGAGCTTGATTTCGGTTAGGAATCCAACTCCTTACCTTCTTGTACTTTGATTCAGCATAGAAAGCAATAAATCTAAAGGATTTATTGGAGATATATTTGGAAGAACCCTCTCTCTTGCTTAAGTAATTCTTTTATATAATGTTTTTCTTTGATTCTATGTTGCATATGTTCCACTCATGACGCATTTTAAATTCATGATGCGGAGAGATTTTAACTATTGAGTCTTGGCAAAATTAAAATGCCTTGTACAAAAAAATTTAGTTGATTTAGGAGTAACATACACGTTACCCGAAGAGCATACTTGAAATTATGATCTTGAGATGTATAACTAGTAATGCAAGAAAAGAAAAACTAAAAATAACTAATAATAAATTTTCTGGGAACTGAAGTCGTCAAATGATGATACTTAAGATTGTTTGATCTGTCCAATGGAGAATTTATAAATCACTATGGATGTCTGAGCCAACGTAGGTTGAGGTGCAATGAGGACAAGAAAGCATGTAAAAATAATTTCACACAAGTGTCAAATATAAATCAGTGTGGATGTCTAATTCAATGTAAGTTGAGACAACAACTGCAAGAAGCATGTCAAGAATAATTTTACATGAGGCAATGTTAAGGGTGTGAGACATGTCAAAAAGACATGATCATGAAAAAGGACTAGATCAAACTGAACAAGGGGGATATATGATTTTGTTGTGCTGAAGTTGCTAGGCAAAATTGGTTGGGCTTGTTGAACTTAATAAGCATGGCATTTGGTATTTGGGTCTTATTATCTGTGATGGATTGGGAGAGGATCAGGGCATCTGTTCACAAGGGATGGATGCTCCAAGGCTTAGGATGTGATGCCACAACTGAAGTTGAAGTCCTGGACAGCAATGAACTTGACTGCAAGCCTGCAAAGTCATCCTAAGGTGAAGGGAGTCAAGAAAATGGGATCAGTAATCACTGTTTGCTTTCAGAGTGTAAGTGGGTGAACATGGCATTGGCATTGTGCCACTAATTTGGCTCACGGTTCTTATTTGATATGCTGCAAATTAGACCTGCCTTCGTCCTGCTTTTGAGGCTTCTCACAGCTGTGCTTAGTCACATTCTCTCTCTTTCCCTCAATGAATTTCCTCTTGATGTGGATTTTCCTTGTTCCTTTCCTTTGGCTATTATTAACACTCCTTTCCCAAGCAAAGAGAAGGTGATAGCTTCTCTGAAGAAGCATGAGCAAGCTTCTATTGCTACGCAACAGTGAAGCAGGATAGCATTTGTGCCCGTGTGTTTGAATTTGAGGAGAACCATGCAAATATAGAGTGTGTAGAAGGGGAAACTCTGTGAAATGTGCAGTTGTTGAAGTTTTCTTTGATGATGTATGAGAGTTTGATACGAATTTGATGAAAGAATTTGATGTAAGACTCAGAGAGAGAGAGAGAGAGAGAGAGAGATGCGGTTTATAGTGAAGTAACCATAAAAAATAAAAAATAAAAAAAAAAAAAGGGCAGCCTGGTGCACAAAGCTCCCGCATATGCGGGGCCCGAGAAAGGGGCGGACCACAATGGATCTATAAGCATGCGAGAAAAGTAGAAGGAAACAAACATGAGATTAGAGACATAGAGATACCAAAAATAGTAGGAATTTAAAATTCAATGAAGTAACTAACTGCTTAATTACACAACCTGCGGGTTATGGTAAATAAATCCTAAAATGATTAGTAAAATTGAAAATGACCTACTACAAAATGCACTGAAATCCCAAAAAGAACAAAATTCCTAAATATAAATAAAACCTTAATGTGGCGTTTGATTCACAGCGTCTAAAGATGCCATCTGGGCATGCAGTATTCCCATGATTGGTTTTTTACTTTGATAACATAACTTTCTATCCCTTAATATCAAGTTGGATGAGTGATACTTGAAAAAAGGAATGCCTGTATGTATTATTTTAGCACAAAACTCAATGGATAAAATGAAATACTAAAAAAAAACTTCCCAACTCGTTGAAAACACAATTACCAAAACCAATAAAATAATAATATTATATAATTACTACATAATTCAGAGCTAATTCAATGGTGCAAGTATTTTTTAAATAATAATAATAAAAATAATAAAGTGAAGTATTTTTGAATTTTTAAAATATAACTAGTGACTTTTTGCCACCTCATAATTTGTAGTGATTCCCCTGGTTGGGAATCTTGACACTCATTATTTAAAATGGGAATGGGGATGCTTGTAATGAATAGCTTTGTAGGAATATATACCATTCTTGGGAATGGGATTGCCGACTTAACCAAATGTGACGCATTGTTAGTGGCTCTAATAATTGGCTTGACACTGCCTAAGAAGCTTGAATACAGATTTTGGGTAATGCTAAGAACGTGATGATGCTATGATCTTTTAAAAAGTAAGGTAAGATACCACAAGGTTACATCAATAAAAATAATTTTTTTATATTTTATTAATTCTAAATTTTTTGGTATATCATTCATATTCTATAGTTGTAAGTTTATTATAGTTTAATTTCATGAATACTCCATATAAATAATAAGCAAAAATTCTATGATATTTTTGTAATTGTGCTTTTATTTTTAAATTATTATTATTTAATACTTACAATGGTCACTTTAGGTTCAATGTGTGTTTGATACATTTATGGAAGAATGTTGGAGAGAAAATTAAAATTCATGGCAAAAAACTACTACTTTTTAACAAAAGATGTTCAAGAAATTGTCAACAAGCAGATCTAAATACCTTAGATGTATTATGCAATTTGAAGGGGAATACATATCTTTCAAGCTGGTTGAGTAAAATGCAAGTGTTTCAGGTATGTTGTATGCCGTAGAATACCCATAAAACTAAAAGGGGAGATCTATAAGATGGCTATAAGACTAGCTATGCTATATGGATTGGAATGTGGCCTGCTAAGAAACAACATATCTAGAAAGTAAAGTTGCTGAAGTGGCAAAGCTAAGGTGGATGGGTGGTATACCTCTAAGAAATAAAGATAAATAAAGGATGATTAAGGTGGTTTGGATGATAGCAAAATTAGCTAAATAATGCATGAATGAGGCTTGAGCCAGCCAATGTTTGTGGCAGAGGGAAGGGGTGCACCTAGAATAACTTGGATTGAGATAGTAAGTATTTGACAACCCTCTAATTATCAAAGGGTAATTGTGCGGAATTACAGAAGAGGATTCATGTGGCTAATCCCACCAAGTGTGACTTAAGGCCGGGTTGTTGCTGTTTATGTGTTTTATACTTTTGAAAAGTATTTGAGAACTATTGGATGCATATTGAAAATTAAAATTTTCATTTGACAATTTTAAAGACGTAGATGGAAGTAGCATATGTGTATCCTATACATGGTACAGGATTATAATTTCCTTTACAAGTGTTTAAGCTAGATGGGGGATTTCCTTTTCCCTAGGCAGCTCCGTGCATGTAATATTTAAGATTGTCATTTATGTTTATTGAATTGCCATTTAACCACCTGGTAGGAAAGTGGGCATGGGCCACATACAAGAAACTTCAGTGCCTTGATGTTGTGTATGCATTGAAGCGTAGGGAACCAAGTTTGAGAGCCTCCTTGAACCACTATGAATATGATGTTGTAGCTTGACATGTAAGCCCAAACTTTGTTAATCAGCTTAGCTTAGTCTGAATTGTTGCGAACAGGTGGAAAATTTGCTTTGTAATTAGATGAACTGTTTTAGGACAGAAACAGCAATAGAACTGAACGGAGAGATCTAAGGGAGAGAGAGAGAAAGAAGGGAGACTAAGAGAGATTGATGCAGGGCAGAACTGATAGTCAGAAGCAGATCAGAGAGACAAACAGAAAGAGAAGGAAGGAAGGAGAAGAAAGAAGAAGGGAGGAGGAAGAAGTACAAGGAGAGGGCTGCTCAAAAGAGAGAAAACAAGTCTGAACTTTTGAATTCAGATGTGATTACTGTCCCCAGATGGTACAAATACCAAAATATTGATACCCAACATCTAACTATACACATAATTACAAAACAATCCCAACATAACAGAAAATTATGCAATACAAACAAAAATCTAATACGTGCATAGTTTCCAAAATATGCACTGAAAATAAGGATGCTGGTTAGGCAGCTGAAATTGTGTAAGTGGTCCTCCACTCCTCAGTCATGAAGTCTATTAGTTTGGTGTATGTTAGATTAGGAGAAGGGTTTTCACTTGTGAGAAAGGTTTAAAATGACCAAAATAGATATGTCATTTTAAGAAACATAATTAAGGCCTAGATGATTTTGTAATATTTTTAAAAAAAAATTAAAGACATTCATGGTATAGAATAATCAATTAGAAAAACTAGCTTCTAGCTTTCAAAAGCTCAAAATCTGTAATTTCCAAAGTTGCTAAGAAAAGCTAAAAGCTGGCTTTTTAAAAGCTGAAAAGGCTATTCACCAAATGTGCTGTACCAAACTTTTACTTTTTTAAAAGGAGAAGTTCATCCAGGAAGGGAGGAGAAACTCACCCTAAGTCTGGTACTCTTGATGGGTGCATGCCTGCAGTTTCTAGTCAGGATCTTGAGGGGAATGTAGTGTCTGTGTGATTTTTGGCTTGAACAGTGGGAGATTGGTTTCATTTCTGAAGTTTGAGGAAGTTATCTTATTGGATAAGTTAAGGATTCACGAGGATGTTTGCAACCTCTTTGTTCTCCCGCTTCTTACTTGGCTGAGGTCTCTTTTTATTAGAAGATGTGGATTATAATCAAGGGAGGTCAATATGTAGATGGTTGATTCAGCTTCAATAGCTCCTCGAATTTGGCCATAATGGGGTAAACTCCATCTGTGATCATCAATATTGAAATCGACATCAACCTCAAAATTTTCATTGGAATTTCTGTGTTGAAGCTTTGATTCAGCTTCAATAGCTCCTCGAATTTGGTGATAATGGGGTAAACTCCATCTGTGATCATCAATATTGAAATCGACATCAACCTCAAAATTTTCATTGGAATTTCTGTGTTGAAGCTTTGATTCAGCTTCAATAGCTCCTCGAATTTGGTGATAATGGGGTAAACTCCATCTGTGATCATCAATATTGAAATCGACCTCAACCTCAAAATTTTCATTGAAATTTCTGTGTTGAAGCTTCCAGAATTTAGCTAAATTTGAAATTCAAGGCCTTCATTGACAGCAACAGGCACAAATACCCCTTCATCCATGTCATCGATGGTGTTGCTGTCGCCTACATCCTTGATCCCGACTATAATCCCTGCATTGCTCACTCATTTTTTCAGTTTAACAGTGTGAGGAAGGAGGTTTGTCGAGATGATTTTCAGTTTATATTCAATTATCGAGTTACAGTGAGTGGTATTTACAATCTGTATTTGCCGAGGCTTATCGTGTAATGGAATATGCAGTTTAAATGCGAATAATGGGAGATAAGAATGAAAGAGAGCATTGTGAGATGAGTCTTGCATGCATGTGCAGCATTAGTTGGCTTAGATAGCTGCTGCACATGTATGAATTTTATTGAGCTGCTGCATCAGATGGCCAAGGGAGCCATCACAAAGTCTTTTGAGCCTTTTTAACACATAATTTTAAACCATGATGGCATTTCCAAGCCCTTGTTCACAATGCAAGTCACAGAACTTGTACACAGCTTCTATATAGTCCAAAATCAACAGCAGAAAACACTAGATGCCCCTCTCTTGTCTTTGTCGACACACCAGCAAGCTGTTGTGTAGAAGTTCCTCTTTATCCTGTCTGACATCCAATTCCCCTAACCCTCTTGACTGTGGCTCATGGGAGGCACAGTGGAGAATCAGGTTGTTGTCCATGTGGTTGACACAAAGGTGGTGGGACGATGTGCTCAACAGTATTTTTTGTACTTTTTTGTCGTGTTATTTTTTATTTGCTACGGTAACTATTTCCTTGTTTATGTTGCTTGATTATAATGGAGGAAACATCTTTCTCTTTTGAACTGCTTGTTTCATGGTAAATTTGTTTGTGAGAAAAGGTTTAAATTTTAAATATGAAGCTCCAAACTTACCAGCTGTTAAAAACAAAGTCGAGTTGCTAAATAGCTAAGTACATAAAGAGATCTCATGTTGGATAAGCCTTCATGTTTATGTGATTGTTGCAGGACCACCAATTCATTAAAGGTAAAAAAAAACTGTTCTATATGATTTTGTTAATGAAGTTCTGTATCATATTGCAAGCATCTTGAGCCCATGCCTCCATGCATCTCTACTTTATACTTAGCACATTTTTTTTATCCATTTATTTCATCCTTTTGTTCATTTTAGTTTTTAACCAAACGTATATTACAATCATGTGAGATGTCTTACTTGGATGACACCCATTAGAGGTAACCAATAACCATGATAGTTGTCAGACCACACAGGCAAAGTGTCTTTGATTTCCCAGGCCCCCCACAAGTCTCATAGTTTTTGCTGCCATCAGCTGCTCACTCATTTTGTCCCTTGCCAAATACACCTTCCTGTTCATGCCTTCCGCTACCTTGATCCAAACTCCAAGTTCTGCTGATTGTTAGAGAGGTTTACTGTTTAACAATCTTGCTGACCAAACTTCTTCCTTCTTCAGGTAAGCTAAATCTGGTTTCTGATTATCATGGTAAATTGGAAAATAAATTTTTTGTTTCAGATTTTGGGTGATGATAACCTTGACTGAGGGATCTTGTCCCCTGAAGCAGTCACATGTTCCAGCAACCACTGAATTGCCAAAGGGGTTTGGGTCCTAAAAGCGATGTTGTAGCTATTGAGCCCTAGGGGTGGAATGACATTAGAGACTTCCTTGAAGATTTAGGTTTTCAGTTGGTTAGGCCTAGTGAGGAACAGGTGAAGGTGTTAGTATTCTCTAAAGGGGATAGTAGGATGAGAATGAAGAAAAAAGAGAGGCAACTGAAGAAAACTTGAATCTTATATAAATTATGAAGGGGATAGAGATAGAGAACTAGGGGGTGTTAGAGGTAGGTATCCCACTATCCCACGAAGGTTTAGTTGAAATGCGAGAGGTCTAGGATATAGAGTTAAGCGGAAGGCAGTTCATGAGGTGTTAATAGGTTGTAAGCTGATATTGTTTTCATTGAAGTAAAAAAGTGAAAGTTCATGGATGGGTTCTCAGTTAAGAGTATTTGGAATATAAATTAGAGGATTGGGTGTCTTCTTTTTAGGATGTATTTAATTCTTTGGGATGCAAGGTTCATCTCTAAGGTTGATTCACTTGTAGGGTCTTTCTCTTGGTTGGTTCTCATAGACATTAGAGGTAGAGGAGAGCGGTGGTTAATGGCCATAATTGTCCTTGTCTTAGGCCTTGCTTTTGGGATGAACTTAGGGATTTGTATGGCTTGTGTGGTCCGTACTAGTGTTTGGGGTGGTTTAATGTGCTTTGGGTTTCTTAAAGAGCTCCATAATTACAACCAGACGGGGATTTTGATGATTTTATTAGAGATTGTGATTTGAGAAATATTCCTTTGTCTAATGAGGATACTTTTCCCAATCTAGTTCAAGAGGTCCATTCTAGAATGATCAGAAAATTTTCTCATTGTGTTGGAGTCTAGTTATGTGAAGGATGCCCTTGTTTATTTCATTTTGAAAATATGTGCCTATCATAACTTTTTTATGTTAGTTGCTGGTTGATGGAGTGAATATCAGTTGCAAGGCTGGGCTGTTTTTGTTTTTGTGAAGAAGAAAATTTGAAGGACAGATGCAAAGTGTGGAATAAGGAGGTTTTTGGAGATATGAGGGGAAAGAAAATTAAATTTTGAGGGAGATTGGGGATTTAGATGGGATTGAAGGGGTGGTGGGACTTTTAGGGGACAAGCAGGATAGGAGGAACATTCTCAAAAATGAATTGGAGGACTTATGGAAGGAGATTAGATGGAGACAAAAAGGTAAGGAGCATGTGGGTGAAGTAGAAAGACTGTAATACTTATTTGTTTCGTGGGATTGCCTATGGAAGGTGTGGAAATATGATTATGGAGTTAGATGTGGAGAGTGAATATGGAGGAAATTAGTCAGTTCTATAAGGTCTTTGTTTTCTGAGGAGAATGTTGCTTGACAAATGATTAATGGATTAGATGGGAGTACTATTTTAAGGAACAATGGTTGCTGATTAGAAAGGCCTTCTTTTGAGGAGGTGATGGAAGCATTGCTTGGAATGAAGGGATTGCTGGTGGAAAGAAATATGATTATGAGGTTGGAGATGGAGACTGGAGAGTGATCAGAGGAGATTAGTTAGTTTTATTAGGTTTTGTTTTCTGAGGAGAATGTTGCTTGACATATGATTAGTAGATAGAGTCATTAGATGGGAGTCCTATTTTTGAGGAGCAACTATTGCTGGTTAGAAAGGTCATATTTTGATGAGGTGAAGGAAGCAGTGTTTGGAATGAAGGGTGTATAACACCAGGTTCAGATGGTTTTACCATGACTTTCTTCACCACTTTTGTGATATTAATGAGGGAAAACTTCTAAAAGGTGGTTTATGTATTCCATGCTAATGGGATTGTAGGAAAAACTGATAATTCTACTTTTTATCACCCTTGTGCTCAAGAAGGATCTTTCTTTGTATGTGAGAGATTACAAGCCAATTAGTTCAGTGACCGTACAATATTTTTACAAAGTTTAATCCAAAAGATCGTGTGCAGTGGCTGCTACTCTCTCTTCCTCCCAGGCAGCATTTGTTGGAGAAGTGGTTGGATAGACAGATTCGGATTTCGCCAGATGTCAAGATTCAAAGAAATCCACTTCAGGATATGTCTTTATGCTAGCAAGTGGTGTTATATCTTGGAAGAGCACCAAACAGACAATAGTTGTATCATCTACCATGGAGGCAGAGTTTATAGCATGCTTTGAAGCAACTTCACAGTCCAAATGGTTAAAAAATTTTATCACAGGGCTTCAAATTGTGGATTCAATATCAAAGTCATTAAGGATTTACTGTGATAACTCGACAGTAGTGTTCTTTTCAAAGAACAACAAGAGTGGGAGCAGAAGTAAACACATCGACATAAAGTACCTTACTGTCAAAGAAAGAATTAAAGAACAAGAAGTGACCATTGAACATATAAGTACTGATTTAGTGGTGGCAGACCCTATGACGAAAGGATTCTCAATCAAAATGTTTACAAAACATGTGGAAAGCATGGGATTGGTTAGTACACTTTGTTCTTGATCTCTTATTTAATTGTCGATAAAATCAATTTATTTGTGCACATATAGTATCTATTCCTAAAATTGTCCATTGGGACATTAGACCTACAATGACTTATAAGAAGTCATGCATAAAGAGTTACCACACAAAGTTTTATTAAGAAAGGTCGTACATCGTGATACATGGAAGGAATTGTTTACTACATAAAGAAAAACAAAACCGTCATGATTCATGTATTATCTTTCTATAAAAGTTAAAGTAGTTTTGTGGCCATATTCATTTTTGAACTTCTTATCCCATAAAGTCTTCAAAATGTATAATGTGAGCCAAGTGGGAGAATGTTAGCGCACATGTTTCCTTTTTAAGTGGCACACATAACACATCTTGTTTTATTTGAAAATACTATTATCTAAATTATTATAATTATTATTTTATTCAAAAAAATCAAATATGAGAGATGAAATTTTACAGTAACTACTTGATACACTAAAACTAAGTCTCCTAAGACTAAGTCATTGGTTTGAAATTCAAATAAAAGATTTTGAATATGATTTGAAATTCAAATGAGAGATTTTGAAAACTCACAGTCCCTTGATGGTAGGAAATGTAAGAGGAAATCTCTCAGTGGATGGGGTCTTAACCAGTCTACAAATAGGACTTATGATTAACCATTAAGTCACACATTAGCTTACGGGGATTTAGAACTAGCCAAAAACCCTACTCCTTCTATTCTTCTAAAATACAGTGAGAGTAAAGAGAATTCACAAATCTCTTTCTCTATTTCTCATAATTTTCTTTCTTATTTCAGATCCATTTCTTGAAGACTTGAGCAGTTATGGCTGGAGGTCAAATCACTGTTCTCTTCCGCTTGTAAACAATTGTTTGTTTGTAGTTTCTGAAATTATGCTTTCAAAAACAACATAAAGGCCTAGTATGTTCAAGAATCAGACATTGAATTATTCGAGCTCAGCACTAACCTATGATGTTTGCCTATTCATGAAGGGCAGAAGGCTAATCATTCTAGCATACAAAACTACTTAAACATTAGGAACTCACAATAATCCAGAAGAAGATAAATAGATATATGTTTAGATCATTTTGTTTTCTCAATCAATTAAAGAACTCAAAGAATGAGACAATAATACCAATTAAATAGATGTCAAGAGCATCAACATTCACGATTAATAACAAATAAAAATTAAAGAAATATAGGTGCAAACCAGAGAACAATGCCAATTCAATTCATTCAATAGCTAAAAACGTTATCACGGCAAGAACCATACCATCCACTAGAACTTGGCCGATTCCCACTTGAACTCGGCTGAGTCATCTCCCCCAGATGTGCTTCCCCATCCCTCCTCACCTTCTCATAGCCGCTCGACTTCGGACGTCCTTCTTCACCGTAACAGTTTGGTGACACGAAATTCCCCGGCCCGTGACCGAATTCCCTGGATCGCAGCCCGGGTTGCTTCTGAGACTCCGTCAAGGGTTTATCCTCCCGGCCTACAAAACCAGGTCGGAGATGGGGTGGCACAAATCGATTCGGCTTGGGCGACGGCAAAGGCTCCTTATCTCTCTCCGGGATCGGAACCGCCAAGGGCAGCGATGGACCGGCCCCAGTTCGGCCTAAGGGGCGCAGGGAAATGGAATCGGGTTCGGACCGGGTTTGATCTGGTACAGGCTGCGGTTGAGATTGTTGCTGTGGCGAAGGTGGTGGTAGCGAGGGTTGAGGTCGGGGTTTGGGAGAGGGGCGGGTCAGGACGAGCATGCGGCCATGGGTGCGGGTCACGGCGGCGAGGTGTGTTTTGTGTTGGTGAGTAGCGGCAACGGAGGTGGTGGCGGCGGTTGAAGGGGAAGGGGAAGGAGAAGGAGAGGCAGAGGAGGATTTGGACGAGGTGTTGATGAACTTTTTCTCGTAGATGTCGTTGAAGTTAACAGAGGCGTATTTGTTGCTCCTTGCCATCCACCACCACCACCTGCGGCGGAGAGAGAGAGAGAGAGAGAGAGAGGAGGGGGAGCGAACGTGTTGAAAGCAGGAGGTGGCGTTCGACCTTGCGTCCGGTTTGTCTGCTTGTTGCCTTGTTCACTGCGTATTGTGCTTACCGGGATTTGCTAATTTTGGCGCATGAGCCTACCACGTCTCACTATTTCAGCACCGAAAAGTACCTTACCCAAAAAATTTTAAAAAAAAATAAAAGTTAAAGGAGAGTTTGGTATTATTGTCCAAATTTATCGAAATAAGAATTAAAAATTAACAATCCGTTTGGTTATTATTTTTCAACTAAAACAAATTAACAACTTAATTAAATAAGTTCTTATTTTTGTCTTTGAATCAAGAAGTAATTACAAAATATAACTAAATAATAAAAGTAATAAAAATATTATAATAAAATAAAATTTATTTTAATTCTTTTACTTGATCTTTATATTTTAAAATTCACTCTATAAAACAAACTTATCAAGTATGACAATTAAAAATAATAAAAATATTCTTTAATACCTTTTATTATTGTTTAGTTTTTTAAAAATTTTATAAGTATTTTTATTTTAATTGTATTTTAAATTCATGTGATCATTTTATTTAATTTTAAATAATAATACAGATAAAATAAATGATTTAATAGATTAAAGTTAATTATAAATGCAAAATATTCTAACAATAGGTTACCAAAATAACTTAAAATCGTAAAACTTGGCTTTCAGTTTTTTTTACAAATAGTTGAAAATTGTTACCAAAAATAGAAAATTGACAACGTGAAATCAAAAGCATTTTCATGATGTATTTTTCTACTTTAAAAAAATAATTATAAAGAAAATAAATATAAGTTAAAAGGACATTTTGGGATAATTTAGATATTTTGACACAATTATAAGTAGTTATAGGGGTGCTTTGCATCGTTTAAAAATCATACCAAGAAATAGGAATCCCCTTTCAAGTATTAAACATTTTTACCCTAAGTTTGGTTTACTGAATGTCTATTTTTAGAAATATATTAGGTATAATCAGTTAGTTAAATTAACTATGCAAAAAATTATGCTGATACCGTAAAAGCAAATAATAATTTGAAACATTTTATGAGTTCATACCAAGGAATAGACAAGAAGTAATTACTTTCAAATTTTACATGTCTATTCTTTTCCTATTACATGTTGAATGAAGAAATAAGGAACATAAGAGGAATGGCTATTACCTAAATTTCTAAAATTTTCACTATATTCCATTTTACTCCAAGAAATAGCTATTTCGTAAACTAAATGAAATACACTTTAAAACTCCATTCAAAATTTAGAAAGTATTAAATCCTTGTGTATCAAATAGTATCAAAAATGAAAGTTTATTATAATATAATTAAAAATTAAGAAAAATTAAACGTTACTTATGTGTAAAATCAATTTATTATCCATTTGTAATTATACTTTTTTTTTCTTTGCACTTTCTTTGATAATCAAATATATTTAAAAAATTGCTTAAAATTAACTCATTCCTTTTTCTTTATATTTTTCAAATTTTGAATAACATCTAACAATCCATTCATATAAGTATTTTATTTGGGGAAATAAAATTAAAAAAATTTATATTTTCGACTTATGTTTTCTTTTATATTTAATACTATTAAAAATAAAAATTTGTTGCTATATGATTAAAAATTAAGAAAAATCAATTGTTAATAATGTGTAAAATAAAAATTTTCTATTCTTTGATTTAGTATATTCTTCTGTTGGAACTAGTGTATTCCCAAGAGGAAGGTGAGTTGGGTATTTAAAACTTTCTAAGTTGATTGCAATTTCACAAGCAATAATACACAACCTACGATCTATCTATAAAATCCTAAATGCGCAGATAAATAAAATGTGCAGAAATTAAATCATGCGCAGCATTCACAGAATAACATACATGTGCAGGACTGTAAATTACAGAAATGTAAAGTGCACACACGATAGGTTATCAAGGTTCGGCCAACTGTACCTATGTCCCCGCCTCTAACTCGCAAGCCCGAGGATTCCACTAATGCTCACTTAATGGGTGGAGTGGCACCGATTACAATTAGGTCAAATTCACAGGGCTGACCTTAACCTTTACATACTCTCCTTACAGGCAGAGAAGGCCCTAACAACCGATCCTTATGAGTTAGATCAAACCCCCTCAGGCCACGCCTGAAATACAACAAACAATTAAAATTTACGTGCAATTTTAATGCTTCTAAACACAAGAAGATTTGTACTGATACAACACAATATAATCAATGCACCTCAAGATGGTAAGATCTATAAGTTTAGTGCAAATATGTGTGTAATAGCACTCAATATAGAGACCCAAATAATTATCTTAATTTAATAACAGAAGGAGGAGAGGAAAGAAGAATTAAAGAAGGAATTAAATAGGGTCTCGTCGATGAACGCAGGGGATTCGTCGACGAACACACATAAGGGGCTCGTCGATGGGGACATGTCTCGTCGACGAGAAGATACCGAGAGGATATATCACAGTTCTAAATTTCATCGACGAAGAGTAAGCATTCATTGACGAATTTCCTTCTTGACCTCGTCAATGAAGTGACGTGACTCGTTGATGAAGGCCAGTGTATAAGTAAGCCTAAACTTCATTTTTGGCCAAAATTCACGCACAAATTCCTCTCTCTCTCTCTCTCCTGTTTGACCCATACTCTTTCTCTCTAAGTTTTCGGGCTGGATTTTCGTCGATTCGACGATCCAAGGCCACCACGACACTCCTGAGAAAGTTCTCTTCAAATCTACTTGAGTGGATCGTTGGTGGGGCTGCTTTGGATTACATCCCAAGTTTAGGATAAGGCTTTATATTCAGTATTTGACTTTCCTATAGTTGTAGAAATTGTAGTAGTCAAGAAAATACTAAAGTTTTGTTTTGAGAAATGTTGATTTCAGGGTGTTGAACGAGGAACTCTACGGGTGCAGGACTAGTTTATTTTAGGGGCTTTTCATAAGTCAAATAAGGGAGTAAATTAAAACAGTTATTTTCCATGAAAATTATTATTACTTGTTAGAAAATTAATTTTCAGAAAGCATGTATTATATGTATGAGTATGTTGGTAGAAAATGCATATTTGGAAAAATACTGTTATTATACAATAAATATGATTTTTGAATGAAAATTATGATTTTATTCAGCATTATGCGGCATGAATATTTTTTTATTCAAACGGTATTTTGTTAATCAAGTTTACAAGAAAAACATATTTGCATCTATTTCAGTATAATACAGCACATTATGTTCTCAGAATACATGATAAATAATACATTTATTCATATCAGTATTTATGATATGTTCAGCACAAAGGTTGTGATTAATAGCCAACGCACGGTCGTGGATTATGTATATTTTCAGTGCAAGGCCGTAATTATAAATGTTTCGACGCAAAGCCACAATATAAATGTAATCGGTGCAAGGCCGCATTTATTTATGTTATTATAGAAATCAGAATGTGCTATCAATCTATTTACATTAAACAGTATATTATCATGTATTATATGTTATTAGAACCCAGATGATAGTTTAGATCAGTTATAGGAGCATGGTACCATAGCTATATATGGAAGTTTAGTTTAGTTTAGACTTGTGCTAACCGCCCCTGCTAGTAGAGGGGGTGGGAGATGGATAGTCGATGTGGCTTTCAGTGTAGAGTTGTAGACGTCCACCTGGTAGTCCAAACCAGGGTGTGGTGGGGTCATCATACTTACAGACATTCTTGACTCAGCAGTGGTCGGTCAGCCATTGTCGGGTCCCGCCTTCGAGTTGCACAACCCATTATGGGGGGTAATACATGACATCCGCTAGCTATTCATCCTGGGTAAATTTCAGAATTACTAGTTATATCAGACGATTTATGAACTGTATGACTTAGTAGAATTATGAACTTATATGTTTATTCAGCTATGCTATTAACAGTGTTTTTGAGTATGTGACATGTACTGCATTTCTATTATAGTATTAAATATTCACGTTACCGCAAAGTTGTATTTAGTTTATTTCCTTTATGAGAGGTGTCTCACCCCCAGCTTAAATTATTTTAAGGAACCCAGATAGACCGGCGGACCGAGGTTGCCATTGAGGCAGAGTTATCACCCCACTAGGAGGGTGAGTCTTTTGAGTTAGGATCAGTAGATTTTTGCTGAAAGATCCTAAATGTATCTTTTGATGTTTTTGGATATTGTATTCGTGTATACATACGGTATTATGGTGGATTATAGTTAACTCTTGTACTATGCACTTTATGGTTTAGAGATTGTAATTTTATTTTTACTGCTGCTTAGGTTTTCGCTGTGTATGACATGTGTATCCCTGTTACCCATAGGTTCAGGTTAATTTTATGGCTACTTAGTGGCATTAGGGTGTTAATGTAATTAATTATATAGTAAATGAAGCAGGACGTTACACCCAAGTTAATGTCACTAAGAAATCAAGTGCAAGAGTGTATTATCAATCAATCTTTAAAACAATATACATAAATATATTTCAATCACAAATAGAGTTTCAAAGATTTCCAAGAGAGCGACCAAATATCTCAAAAAGATTTTCAAAAGCTTTAAGCACAAGAGATATTAGAAAACTAAGCTTGTCAAAGATGTTTTCTACAAGAACACAAACCAAGCTCAAGAGTCTTGCAATCAATATGCAAAGACACACAAGCTAGCAAGATTTTCCTCACACAATAAATTTATGAGCTAAATCTATGGGGAAAATTTATAGCTAACTCTCATTAACAAAATCAACAATCAATTGAAACCAAGAGAGTATAGCTTGTAAAGGGAATGTAGGTGATCTCAATATGCTCTCACTCAATAAGATTTTTCAAAAGAATAAGAAAGTGATGATTATTAGGATTTGAATGTGAAGGAATAACTCTAAAAAATTCAAAGGAAATTTTACTAATCAAAATCCCTAATCCCATCTTAATTTTGCAAATGAACTCATATTTATAAACATGGAAAGAATTATGACCTTTGGGGACACTAGGGGAATTATTAAAATTGTTTTAAAAGAGTATAAGAAAATTAACCATGTTTTAACCCCAATTAACCTTGGTAAAAATCGAGCAACCCGAGAGTTCGGTCGACCACTTTTGAGGTTCGGTCGACCAAGTTGCTCGATTCGATTGACCAGGGTGATTTTGAACTTAAGAGTTGGTCGACCAGACTTGAGGCAATTTTTAAGCCTCCACGGTTCGGTCGACTAGGCCAAGTTCAGTTGATCGAACTTGTATGTTCAATCGACCATGCCATTTTTCTTCTTCAAGTTTGGTCGACCAGGGCGTTGGGATTTTCCCACGTGCCAGTTCGGTTGACTAGGACATTGCAGTTCATTTTAGAAATGGTCAACCAACTAGTCAACTTTTTGACCCTAGGGAACTTTGGTCGATCGAAGTTCTCAGTGTGTTGGGGTTCGGTCGACCAAACACACCAACTTTGACCATTCAATCCTATTCTTCTTATAAAGTCACCCCTATTCACATGATAATTAATTGTAAGATTATGAGGGACTTTTCATGTAATATTTTGGGTCCTATGGTCAGTCTAAAGTCTAATAGAGCTGACCGAAAAAATCCAGCATCGGTCGACCGAAGTCACTTTATGGTCTTGAGCTTATAGATCTTACATGCATGATATGCATCAATTATTATAGACCTTTAGAATTAATAATATTACAGATCCAAATAGAAAAACTAAATACAATTACAAAAAAAAATAATTGTCTTCTTCTTCTATTGCTCCTTTGATCATGAAATACTCCAGAAGGTATGCTCTTTATGTCTTTTAGGCTTCCATCAATCCTTTCTCATGTGTGTGTTCTAAATTAATGACATGTTCAAGTACTAGGTACACACATTAGTAACATACGATTTGTCATTATCAAAACCAGGGATCATACTCAAAAAGTCAACATCTTCATTTTCTTTCTACTTTTTTTGATAACTAAACATAGAAAAGATGAATTCTTTCAAATTTTCTTTTCCTTTTCCTAATATTTCCAAGTTCTAAATGATGCATAACAAAGAAAAGAAAATTTTTGGAGGAAGTTACTTTCGTATATTCGATTATCAAGATAAGTGAGAAAGAATTAAAATATATAACATATTAATGAATACAGTTTTGCTTTGACACATCATTAGCATTTTATTTTTTTTTATTTTTTTAATCATATTCGAATAAAATTTTATTTCTAATAGATTTTGATTACGCTACTCCTAAAAGACTAAAGGAGAAAACTAGTAGTCCTCAAAATGTCAAAAATCAAAATCTCAATTTTATCCTTTGTTTTGTATTTATGAAATTTGAAATTTCACAAATGTCCTGACAACCAAAGCAGCGCAAGCCCCTTTCCATTCATAATCCCATCCATACGACTCCCAAATAGTTCATTTTTTGCCAACCATCAAAATAATCATCCATGAAAAATTAATACCCTACATCCTTTCAAAATTCAAACAATTAACTCACACACCGACTTGGAAGTTCTCAAAGTCATTAAAATCAAAATCCCAATTTACCCTTCATTTTGTATTTATGAAATTTGAAATTTCACAAATGTCTCACCACCTGTAATTGAATGCCACCCCTTCCCATCCCCACCCCACCGTCCATATGAATCCCCAATTGTTCACCTTCCAACAATCCACAAATATCCCACATCTGCTCAAAACCAAAACAATTAACTCGCACACCAACTTGTTAGTACTCAAAGTGACAAAAATCAAAGTCTTAATTTTAACCTTCATTTTGTATTCATGAAATTTGAAATTCCACAAATGTCCCAACACCCAAAGCTTAATGCCACCCCTTCTTGTTCCCTACCCCACTTGTCTATATGACTCTTCTATTGTTCACCTTCTGCTAACCCAAAAATTAATATCAAACACCTATTCAAAATCCAAACAATTAGCTTGCACACTTTCTCATCTTTACCAAGTTTTTTGTTCAAATCCTAGCCATATAGATTCTGCACCTAAAAGGATGAAATTGAAATTTTTATTTTTAGGAATGTTGTTGTTACAAAGAATATGGTTTTGATACTAATTTTTAAGCATTTTCATTCCCTTCTTCCCCCCCCCCCCCCCTCTTCTCTAGTTTTGAATATAGTAAGTGTGATTTTTGGTGTAATCCAAGGGGGTGAATTAGGTATTTTAAAAATTCCTAGGATCGGGTATCCTAATTTAATCATAATCAGTATTTCACAACCTACGGTCTTACTAGCACTTCTCAAAGGAATAACAATTTAAATGCAAACAATATTCAAGCAAGCACAATAATGAAAGCATACGAGTGCGGAAATTAAATAGAATAGGGAAGAGAAAGCACAAACATGAAATTTTTAATGAGGTTCGGTAAATCCCACCTACGTCCTCGCCTTGGGAAAACTACCCAAGGATTCCACTATCCGCTCCTTAAAACTGGGCGGAGCTTCCCATTACAATCCGCTTCTTCACAGAGCAAAGCGTCCCTTTACAATCTGCTACTTACACAAGGCATAGTTACCTCTTTACAATCCGCTGTTTACACGAGGCGTAACTATCTCTTTACAATCCGCTGCTTACATGAGGCGTAGCTACCTTTCCACGGTTCACAATCCGAATACAAATGATATGAAAATTTTTGTACAAATAGACGCTTCTCAAATAAGCTTATTGGTACAAATAAAATCCTAATATGCATTCTCAAATGATTTTCAAATGAAATTCAATAGAGTATGTTGAACACTCTCAAAATATTTTTCAAAAAAAAATAAGTGAGAGTATGGAAAATGATTTCTCTCAAAATGATTGACCTTTGCAATTTCAAATATGAGAAGCCTCTCAAGCAAGAAGAATATGAGTGGATATATTGCTCAAGGCTCTCTTCAAAAATCCAAAGAGTTTTCTCCAAAAAATATATTTTCAAATAAGAAAAGTATGAGAAATATGGAAAATGATTTCTTCAAATAAATTTGACTTTAGAAATCTCAAGAACAAAGGCTCTTCAAGCATTATATATGAAATGGATATATGCTCAAAGCCTAGCTTGTATAACCCCAAAATTTTTTCTCCAAAAATATTTTTTCAAGATGAGAGTAGAAGTAAAAAATTAAACTTCAAAATGGAGTATAAAAAATGAATAGGAATCAAAGAGTTTGCAAGTATGCTTTCCAAGAGTTTTTCCAACCTTTTTCAAGTGTTTAGGCATTTATTTATAGGCCAAAAACCAAAACTAGTCGTTTTATGGCAGTTAGGGTATTAAAATATAATTTAATTTGAAAACTAACCATTTTTCGGCCGTTGGCGCACTTTCTGCGTGGGTACCCTTCAGATTTTTAGACATAATTTTTTATATACAACTCCAAATTGGACGTTCTTGGTATCAAAAAAAGTTAAGAAAAAATCCCACAACTTTCATGCTAAATACATTTTAATATAAGGAGTGATTAATTGATAAAATTGCTTATCAATGAGATGAAAGAAACATGAAGGAAATATTTCTACTGCGAACACCTTTCAGTATTTTGGACATAATGATTTCTATATAACTTCAAATAGAACATACTTAAATCTAAGAGAAAATCCCACAAATTTCATGCTGGACACTTTTTAAGATAAGGAGTGTTTGATAAAAAAAAGTGCTCATTAAAGCAATGGAAGAAACATGAAGGGGTTTCTTTTAAGAAACTTGTTTTAGAAAAAATGTTTTCACGAAAAGTTTATGTGCCCTAAGGTCAATCTAAGGTCATTGAGCTTCAAATTAAATCATGAGGAATGCATGCACAATTAAACCTAATTAATTATTACAACCCAATAAATAAATGAAGTTTTCCCGCCTTTTGCTCTTCTAAATCCCCATGGAATACGCCGATTGGTGTGAGCTTGAACTGCATTTATGGCTTCCATTTTGTATCCTTCACTTGTGCTCCCAGATTATAATCTTGTACATTAACTAAGTACACAAGTGAGATGTTGTGGTTTTCATAATCAAAACAGGGATCGAACTCAAAAAGTCAACAATAACATTCTAAAAGTTTTAGGTTGGTGTTTAACTAAACTCATTTGTAATTATCAACTTGTACTGCAACTTATTAAAAATTTGGCATTGACCTTAATAGTGCTTTTATTTTTTGGAACTGGGTTAAAGGCTTATATACTAGCAAGTATATTTTCTTTTATTAAAGGATCCTATGATTCGCATGATGTTTGATTCCTTTTCTTTTATTAGTTGTAGTTTGCAGAGTTGTAGTGTTGTTAGAGTATTGCCTTTTATCTATCCAATATAGTTTATGTTTTGTTTTGTACTATTTTGTGTATCAATAAAATTTTTATTTACTTTTTCTAAAGTTCCTAACAAATTATAATGACATGTCGATGTGTTCTTGTAACGACCCAAAAATTCATATCATTTTCAATTTTTTTTATATATAATTGTGGTACTCTGATTCCCCTGATAACATCTACTATAACATCTCAATCCCAAAGTGGGTACCGAGGAATACCTGTTCGTAAGATAACACACCTATGCAACGGAAAACATAAAATTATAATACTATAAATACTATACCAGAATTTCAGTATTTTCCCAAAAATATACATACATATCACTCCAAAAACATCCACTAGACCTCCTAAGATCTACTCAAAAATACATTTCCCTGAAACACTTACCTTGTAGACAGGGAAGTACAAACATCCCCTCTATCTCCGAGCTTGATCTGCTCATCTAACTGGGTCATCTTAAATGTGTTAAAATACTCGGATGAGAAAACTCTTAGTAAGATGAAATATGCTATTACCAATGTGTGGCAACTAAGTTAACGTGAAAAATATATTCTTAAACAATTGAAGTTGAGATAACTCGTAAAATAATATACAATATAACTCACACCTATATAGCTTAAATACAACTACAATATATGATTTTTCTATTTAATCATACTTCTAGTAACTATAAATATATTTGTTAATATGTAAGTTTGTATATATGTATATAACTGTGAAAACTTCCCTGGGCTGTATTTCATGATTTAACCCCTCATGACAGGGTTGTACGGCTCATAGTGGGACTTAACAGTGGTTGGCCTACCATGATAAGTCAACTAAAACCTCCATCGTCATACCGGCCGCCTCAACCTAGACTACTAGGGAGCTTGCAATCTCTCCCAAGGGATGGTCGACTATTCATAAAATTCATACACTATCTGAGATATGTGGTTGCACTCTGATCTGAATAGTTACGGTACCATGCTCTGAAATATGATCTGATCCATTATGGTCTGATACTGTATAATACTAATATATATATATATATATATATATATATATATATATATATAATAGCCATAACATTGTAAAAGTTGATCTGAATAAACATAAATATCTAAATAAACTAGAATATTTGAATGTTATGGTTCTGTAATCTGTATATAATGGTATGCTGTAAATGCTATAAAAACATCTTTCTATTATATATGCTATAAATCATAATTCTGTAAGTTCTATAAATCAACCTTCAATATATATATATAGACTATAAATCATGATACTTTGGAAGCTATGTAAATTCTATACTGAATTGATATTTACTCATGCCGCACAATTAAATAATAAGAAACCCATGAACTATAATCATCATTTTCTGATAATAAAAGTAAGATATAATATGTAGAGTTTTCCCTAAAAACACATAATTTTATATCCCAAAATACATATGTTTTACTGGTAAATTTTCTAAAATTACTAGCATAGCATATTTCCCTTACCTAACTGGTTAGGAGATCTGACTCCAACTTTATTCCTATGCCCGCAGCATACCAAACTCCAAAATCCTAAAATAATATATATACATTCCTAATTCAATCAACCCAAACTCTGAATAATAACTATACTCACCCTTTCCCCAAGCTCACATATCCCATTATATCCATAAAATTCTAAACTACTTAATTATTTATCAATATTATCTGAGTTCCTAAGCGAACACTCGTTGGGATCCTCAATCCATGCCTAAGGTGTTTGGAAACCCAAACCCTGAAATTACAACACCCTAGTTTAATCAACTCAAACACCAGTATATTTCCATCTTATACAAAATCTGAGTTCAGGAAAGCCTGATAACTATAAAAACCCTAAAATAACCTGCTTACCCTAATTTTGGGATGATGCCTAAACTTCTCAAACCAAAATTCTACTCTGGCTAAGTTGTAGAGAATCTCCCCAGGATCATCATGGTAACTTCTGATTGTTGAACTAGAGAATAATAGGGCTGGAAACTTATGGAGAACATGGAGAAACCAAATTTTAGAGAGAGAAAAAGAATCTAGCTGAATTTTTTGCCCAAAAATATGATTTTTGCTTATTTATAGGTGGTTGGCCACGTGGCTTCGTCGACGAGACATGTGGACTCGTTAACAAACTGAAAGAAGGAAATTCATCGATGAGGATGTTGAGTTTGTCAACGAACCAAAGGGTCTGAATGTCTCCCTCTCGGTATCTCTTCATCGACAAGGCACTGAAGCTCGTCGATGAACCGTATATGGGCGTTCATCGATGAAACCAGGGGGTTCATCGATGAACCCTGCTTTTATTCCTTTTGAATTTTCCTTTTATTTTCCGAGTCTCTATATTCTCCTCTCCTTACAAAATTTCGTCATCGAAATTCGCTATATGTGCTGCACACCATCCTTTGAGGAAAATTTGCTACTTATTTTATTAATTACCCTCACTTATGACGGAGGAATACCGTGGTTACAATTTACGATTTTGGGAGGTTACAAGTATATACATAAAAGAAAATTCTCCCAAAACTAAAAACACTACCTATCCTATAATCCAATATACAACTTATACATACATTATCCTGCTCTACTTAAAATAAAACCAAACTATATTTACTTTACCTGAATTATTACCATTCCTTTTCTGTCTAATGCTAGTCCCCACTAAACATATGTGGGTACTTCTGTCGCATTTCCTCCTTAAGCTCCCACGACGCTTCCTCTACTACATGATTCCTCCACAGAACTTTTACTAGTGGAATTTTCTTGGTGTGCAACTCCTATTCTTTTTTATCTAGAATCTGCACTAGTGTTTCCTCATATGCTAAAGTATCTATAAGCTCTATCTCTTCATAATTGATCATGTGAGAGGGATCCAGGACGTATTTTCTTAGCATGGAAATATAGAATACGTCATGAATCCTGGATAGAGCTGGTGGTAAAATTAGACTGTAGGCGACTGGGACCACTCTCTCAAGTATCTCGAATGGGCCAATAAACCTAGGACTCAACTTACCTTTCTTCCTAAACCTCATATTTCCTTTCAGCGGAGCTACTCTAAAAAATACCTGATCTCCCACATCAAACTCTAACTTCTGACGGCGAGTACCTGCATAGTTTTTTTGCTGACTCCGAGCTGTATTGAATCTATCTTTAATAAGTCAGACTTTATCATATGCCTACTGCACCAACTCTGGTCCCAAAACTCGCCTTTCACCCATTTCATCTTAGTATAGTAGGGAACAACACCTCCTACCATATAATATCTCGTAAGGTTCCATCCTGATGCTGGCCTAGTAACTATTATTATACGCGAATTCAACTAGTAGCATTTACTGGGTCCAACTATGTAACGACCTAAAATTTCGTACCATTTTTAGAAAAAAAAAAAATATAGACTGTAAATTACCTTACTCTAAAAAAAAAAAATATAGACTGTAAATTACCTTACTCTGATACCCCTATAATAACTACTAGAAAATACCTATGCAGCAGAAAACACAAAACTATACAACCATATACACAATACCAGAATCCAGTACCTCCCCAAAATATACATATATAATTACACATGATCCCAACATCTTCTACCTAAAAACTCTTGAATGTTACTAAAAAATACAACCCTCTAATAACACTTACCCTACAGACAGGGTAGTGTAAACGACCTCTTTACTTGCGAGCCTGATCTGTTCGTCTAGTTGGATCACCTGAAAAATGTTAAATCACTAGGATGAGACAACTCTCAGTAAGAAGAAATATGTTATTACTAGTGTGTGACAATTAAGTTTACATAAATAATTTACTGATAAATAACTGAACAAAGATATCATATAAAATATAATACTGTGTGACTCACACCTATGTGGCTTAAAATACATCTGTAATATCTGAGTTTCTATTTAATCATACTACTGGCATTATAATACATTTGTTGTGATCCTAAAAATTTGTATATATATATATATATATATATATATATATATATATATATATATATATATATATATATATATAACTGTGAAAACTACCTTAGAAATTTGTATGTCATAATTTAACCCCTCATGATAGGGTTGTGCGGCCCGTAGGTAGGACTTAACTCTGGTTGGCCCACCAGGATAAGTCAACTGATACTCTATCAATTCTCAGTCCAGACTTACTGCAATCTCTCCAAAGGCTCGGTACTAACATCTACCTTGTCAAACCAGCCACCTCTACCCAGAATATTGGGGAGCTTGCAATCCCTCCAAGGCACGGTTGACGGAAAATCCACACACTATCTGAGATATGTCGTTACATTCTGATCTTAAATAGTTACGGTACTATGCTCTATTGACTGAATCTGACTAAAATAATTAATTTGATTGAAATATTTCATCAGTATTTGAATCATGATTCCAAAAAATAATCATAACACTGTAAATCTGATATGTAAATACAGTAATATTTGACTAAAATAATTGTATATCTGATCTGTATTATCTGAATGAATAAACTGTAATATCTGAGTATTATGGTTTTGTAATTCTAGAAATCATGGTATTTTGTAAATACTATAAAATATCTATCTGTAAAATATCTGTCTGTATAATATCTGTCTGTAAAATGTTTGTCTGTAAAATATCTGTTTCTATAATATCTATTTGTAAAATGTTTGTTTGTAAAATATTTGTTTATAAAATATCTATCTATATATATATATACACTGTAATTTATAATTCTGTAAAAATGTGGTAAAACATATTTCTGTGCCAAAAATACTGTAAATCATGGTATGCTAAAAAATTGTATAAACTCAGTATTGAACAAATATCTACTCAAGTCATACAATTAATAAAACTCATGTTCTAAAATCTGTAAAACTATAGAATTGATACCCTGTATCTTAATAAACAAGTACTATAATTTACTAATAAATTTTCTAAATTTACTAACATAACATTTTTCCCTTGCTAACTTACGCCCATGGTGTCCATAATTCCATAATCGTGAAATTACACACACACACACACACACACACACACACACACACACACACACACACACACACACATATATATATATATATATTCCAGTCAATCAACTGAATTTCCCATAATAGTTTCATATTCACATTTCCTGAATCATAAACTACTTATCATTTGCCTAGGTCCCTGAGGAAAAACACTCATTGAAAACCTAGCCTGCCTACCGTGTATATACAAATCCTAAATTATACAAAATCCCAATTTCTCAATTTAACCTCAAAAATACATTTACGTCTAAGCTTATACCTTCAATAATTAAATAATCAACCCAAAACACTCAAATAACACCCTTACCTCAGTTTTGGGATGGTACCCCAAAACTCCAAATTGAAATTCTACTCTGCCTACGTTGTAAAGAATCTTTCGAGGAACCTCGTGGTGGTTCCTGATTGTCGAAATAAGGCTTATTGGAGCCGAAATTGTAGAGAGAAGGGAGAGGGGTCGTGGGTTCTGAAGAGAGAGAGAGAGAGAGAGAGAGAGAGAGAGAGAGAGAGAGAGAGAGAGAGAGAGAGAGAGAGAGAGAGAGAGAGTTTGATTTTTTTTTAAAAATAAAATATGAAGCTCTCGGTTCTTTATAACTTTCAGTACTAGCCAGAAAACCATTGCCGATTTTCTATGCTTCTCAGAAAACCGTCGCCGGTTTTCTACTAATCAGCTTCAGAATTTACTGTTTTACCTTTACCCAGCCGTGGTAAAAACCCAAAACCATTGCCGATTTTTTTGATTCCTTTAGAAAACAGTTGCCAATTTTCTCCTGCCTTAGCCAAAAATTTCTTTTTCTAATTTCTTTCATTATTATAATTTTCAGGTCACTACATTCTCCCGTCCGTATAAAATTTCATCCTCGAAATCTACTATTTGTGTTGTACACCATCCACTGAGGAAAATTTGATTACTTATTTTATTACTTACCCTCACTTATGGTGGAGGAATACCGTGGTTATATATACGATTTTGGGAGATTACAAATATATACAAAAAAGAAAATTCTCCCAAAACCCAAAACACTACCTATCTTATAGCCTAATATACAACTTATACATATATCATTATGCTATGCATAAAATAAAACCAAACTGCATAAACTGAATTTACTTTACCTGAATTGCTATTATTTTTTCTGTCTAATATTGATCCCCACTGAGCATATGTGGGTATTTCTATCATATCTCCTCCTCTAACTCCCACGAGGCCTCTTCCACCGCATGATTTCTCCATAGGACTTTTACTAGTGGAATTCTCTTAGTACGCAACTTTTGTTCTTTTCTATCTAAAATCTGCACTGGCGTCTCTTCATATGCTAGGGTATCCTTGAACTTTATCTCCTCATAGCTAAACACTTGGGAGGGATCTGGGATGTATGTCCTCAACATGGAAACATGGAATACGTCATGTATTCTAGATAACGCTGGTGGTAAAGCTAACATGTAGGTAATTGGACCCACTCTTTCTAGTATCTCGAATGGGCCAATAAACCTAGGACTTAGTTTACCCTTCCTCCCAAATCTCATAGCCCCTCTCAGTGGTGCTACATTCAAAAACACCTGATCTTCCACATCAAATTCCAGTTTTTGGCAGCAAGTATCTACGTAGCTTTTCTACCGACTCTGCACTGATTCTGTCTTTAATTAGTCAGACTTTATCATATACCTGCTGCACTAATTTAGGTCCCAAAACTCACCTCTCACCCATTTCATCCCAATATAGTGGAGAACGACACCTCCTACCGTACAATGCCTCATAAGGTGCCATCTTGATGCTGGCTTGATAGTTGTTATTATACGCAAACTCAACCAGCGACATATACTGGGTCCAACTACCCCTGAAACCCAGCACACACACTCGAAGCATATCCTCAAGTACCTGAATCATCCTCTCTATCTAGCCCATTTGTCTGAGGATGAAATGTCGTGCTGAATGATAATTGAGACCCCAAAGCCTTTTATAAGCTCCTCCAAAATCGTGATGTGAAATGTGGGTCTTGGTCTGAAACTATAGATACTAGCACTCCATGAGGTTGAACTATCTTTTGAATATATATTTCTACCAGTCTGTTCATAGGGTAACTAACTTTAATAGGTAGGAAGTGGGCAATCTTCGTCAGTCGGTCTATAATTACCCAAATAGCGTTCTAACCATGTAGCGCTAGCGGCAAACTTGTGACAAAATCCATAGATATATGGTCTCATTTCCACTCAGGGATGTGGAGTGGCTGCAACTGTTCTGCTCGCCTCTAGTGCTCAGCTTTTACCTACTGGTACGTCAAACACTACTCCACGAATTCCACTATCTCTCTTTTCCTTCCACTCCACCAAAAGGATTTTCAAAGATCCTAATACATTTTAGTACTACCAAGATGAAGTGTGTATAAGGATCTGCGTGCCTCCTCTAAGATAGCCCTCATAATCTCAGCATTTGCAGGAACACACAATCTGGTACGAAACTGTAGCGCTCCATCATCTGATATACTAAACTCCTCCCCCTGACCATCTTGCACTTTCTTTATCAACTCTATGAACTTTGTGTCATTTATCTGAGCAGCTTTAATTCTTTCTTGCAACGGAGGCTATATCACCACGTTAGCAATAAATGCCTAGTGACCACCCTTTACTAACTCTATATCGAGCCTCTCCAGGTCTATCCGAATCAGATACTGAATCTCCACTGTTGACAATGCTGCTCCCACTAACTTTTAGCTCAGTGCATCAGCCACTACATTTGCTTTCCTTGGATGGTAGCTGATCGTACAATCATAATCTTTAATGAATTCTAGCCATCTTCTTTGCCTTATATTCAATTCTTTCTAGGTGAAGAAATACTTCAAACTTTTATGATCAGTGAAAATCTCGCATTTTCCACCATAAAGATAATGTCTCTAGATCTTTAGAGCATACACTACAACAGTTAATTCCAAATCATGTACTGGATAGTTCTTTTCATATTCTTTAAGCTGTCGAGATGCATAGGCAATAACTCTTCCATGCTGCATTAACACACATTCGAGTCCCTTCAAAGAAGCATCACTGTATATAACAAATCTATCCTCCCCTGATGGAATAGACAGTATCGATGCAATAACCAACCACCGCTTTAACTCCTAGAAACTCTATTCACAATCATCTGTCCATTCAAACCTTACATTTTTCCTCGTGAGTCGTGTTAGTGGACCAAATAATCTGGAGAAGCCATCCACAAAACATCGATAATACCCTGCCAGACTCAAAAAGCTCTTGACCTATTAAACATTTCCCGGTCTTACCCAATTCACCACTGCTTCTATTTTACTTGGATTAATTGCTATGCCATCCCCGGAGATCATATGCTCGAGGAAAGTAATCTGCTTCAACCAAAATTCACATTTCTTGAATTTAGTGTATAACTGCTTCTTCCTTAACACCTGTAAAACCAGCCTCAGATGATCCCTATGTTCCTCAAAACTCTTTGAATAGACCAATATATCATCAATAAATACAACAACATATTAGTCCAAATATTGATGGAACATCCGATTCATTAAATCCATAAACACTGCTGGTGCATTAGTTAACCCGAACGACATCACCAAAAACTCGTAATGCCCATATCTAGTTCAAAAAGTTATCTTCGAAATATCCTCTACTCTAACTCTCACCTGGTGATATCCCGACCGAAGGTTATTCTTGGAGTAGATCTGGGTCCCTTGGAGCTGATCAAATAAATCGTCAATTCTAGGAAGAGGATATTTATTCCTGACAGTCAAATTATTTATTTCTCTATAATCTATGCACATCTTCATAGTCCCATCTTTCTTTTTTACGACAAGACTGGTGCTCCCTAAGGCGACATATTAGGCCTGATGAATCCTTTATCTAGCAACTCCTGCAACTGATATTTCAATTCTTTCAATTCGGCTGGTGTCATACGGTATGGTGCTTTAGATATCAATGCCGACCCTGGTAGAAGATCCATAGTAAATTCAATCTCTTGATCTAGTGGTAAGCCATGTAATTCCTCTAGAGAGACATCTGTAAATTCTCTGACTACTGGAATATCAAACAATTTCAACTCTTCTTCTAGAATCTCCTTTATATAAGCAATATAACCCTGACAACCACCCTGAAGCAGCTTCCTCGCTTGAATTTACGATACTAACTATGGCGAGGCGTGCACACGTAAACCCATATATTTGAATTCTTGCACCTAGGGGTCTGAAAATCACCTCTTTTCGATGACAATCTATGCTAGCGTGATTAGCTGCCAGCTAGTCCACACCTAATATCACATCAAACCCCTGTATGTCTAGTATCACAAGATCAGCTGGTAGTACTTTCTCTTGAATGCCCACTGGAAAATTTTTAAGTATCCTCCTACATCTCATTACTGATCTGGTTGGTGAGGCTACTAACAATTCAACATCCATCAATTGTGCCTCAATCCTAGATAACTTAGCATATCCCGACAATACGAAAGAATGAGTGGCACCTATGTCAAACAAAACAACAACTTTATATGGTAAAGCAATAATAATACCTATTACGACGTCTCCAGTAGCCTTAGCATATCCCAACGTTAATGCATAGACTCTTGCCGATGTTGTGTTCTTCTGCTGGCCTCTACGAGGTGCCCGGTAACCACCCCAGAACAGTCTATAAATTGGTGCCTAAGATGGCAGTCCCTAACATGACCAAGACCTATGACTGTGTCTCCCACAATGATAGCAGACATCTCTCTCATCCTACACTCATCTGGATTCCTTCGACCACATCTGGGACAAATGGGGTAAGCCTGCTCTCTTTGAAACCCTTGGTGTTCTGTCATCTGTCTCTGGCCTCCTAAGTACCAATCTCCTCTCCATGGGCCTCGACTGAAACTGCTTGAAAATCGGGAGACGTAGGCCTCTTCCTCTGACTCAGTACTCCCACATCTGTCTGCTCACTCTCCTCTACTATTGTGGCCCTTTCAACAAGTTCAGTAAAGTCCCGCATCTTTAGAACACCACCTATTTGTATATGTCTCGACTCATGCCCCTCTCGAACATCCCAACCTTTTTAGCTTCATCTAGTACCATGTGTGGGGCAAATCGTGACAGCTCTATAAACTTTGCCATATATTGCTGAATTGTCATCGGTCCTTGGGTCAAACTCAGAAACTCCTGTACTTTAGCCTCTCTGAATGTGGCATGAAAGTATCTGTTGAAGAATATGTCTCTGAATCGAGCCCAGGTCACAGGCACTGGTATAGGTCTTTGCTCCTCTAGTAATCTAGTAGCCATCCACCATCTCTCGGCCTCCCATGCCAACTTATACATGGCATAAAGGACCCTCTGCTCATTGGTGTAGTGAAGTACCGTCAATATTTTCTCTATCTCATGCATCCAGTTCTCAGCAACTGTAGGATCAGTTGCTTCTGAAAATGTTGGAGGATTCATCTTCGTGAACTTCTCTCTCGTACACCCTTGCGCTGTAGATGGACCCCCTCTGCTCCTTGGAGTTCTGTGTAATCTCAGCCTTAACCTATTGAGCAATGCTACGCAAGACAGCATCTGACTCCCCGCCTCTCATGCCAGATAACCCTGCTCCATCATCATCGCTAGCGTAGGCACTACTACCTCCAGGGTCCATCCTGCAATAATAACAAATTATTCTAAGAACCTGAACCTCATAGTGCTATTCTAACCACAATATCCTCATACCACCTATTACTAATTTAAGGTCTACTCCTACCATATGAAAATAAAAACTAACAATAGTTTACTATGGTTTTCCTGAAATCGTCATCCTAGGAAAAGCACAGGAACCACCCCAAAATTCCTGCTTCTAGACTACAGAATAGAAACCTAAATTCTCACCCTAGTTTCCAAACATTAACTCACTAATATCCTGTTCTATCCTTCTCAAAATTTCATTCCTATATTCTGGTATTGTTTTCCGTTGTACTCTAGAGTCTACAGAACCTAGCAACCTATGCTCTAATACCAAAATGTAATGACCTTATATTTCATACCATTTTTTTTAAAAAAAAAAATATAGATTGTAAATTACCTTACTCTGATACCCCTATAATGACTACTGGAAAATACCTATGTAGCGGAAAACACAAAACTATACAACCATATACACAATACCAGAATTCAGTATCTTCCCAAAATATATATACAAAATTACACGTCATCTCAACATCTTCTGCCTAAAAACTCGTGAATATTACTAAAACATACAACCCTCTAATAACACTTACCCTACAGATAGGGTAGTGTAAACAACCTCTTTACTTGCGAGCCTGATCTGCTCGTCTAGTTGGATCACCTGAAAAATGTTAAATCATTGGGATGAGATAACTCTCATTAAGAAGAAATATGCTATTACTAGTTTGTGGCAACTAAGTTTACATAAATAATTTACTGATAAATAGCTGAACTGAGATATCATATAAAATATAATACTGTGTAACTCACACCTATATGACTTAAAATACATCTGTAATATCTGAGCTTTTCTATTTAATCAAATTGCTGGTATTATAATATATTTGTTGTGATCCTGTAAATCTATATATATATAAATAACTGTGAAAACTACCTTAAAAATTTGTATGTCATGATTTAACCCCTCATGACAGGGTTGTGCGGCTCGTAGGCAGGACTTAACTCTGGTTGGCCCACCAAAATAAATCAACTGATACTCTATCAATCCTCAGTCCGGCTTTACTATAATCTCTCCAAAGGCTCGGTATTGGCATCTACCTCATCAAATCAGCCACCTCTACCCAGAATATTGGGGAGCCTGCACTCCCTCCAAGGCACGGTTGATGGAAATCCACACACTATCTAAGATATGTGGTTGCACTCTGATATGAAATAGTTATGGTACCATGCTCTACTGACTGAAATAATTAATCTGACTGAAATATTTCATCAGGGTCTGATACTATATAGTACTAATATATAATTATCTTACTGTTTCATCATGATTCCAAAATAACCATAACACTGTAAATCTGATTTGTAAATACTGTAATATCTGACTGAAATAACTGTATAACTTATCTGTATTATCTGACTAAATAAACTGTAATATCTGAGCGTTATGGTTTTGTAATTCTGGAAATCATGGTATTTTGTAAATACTGTAAAATATGTCTGTAAAATATATGTTTGTATAATATCTGTCTGTAAAATGCTTGTCTGTAAAATATTTGTCTATATAATATCTGTCTGTAAAATATTTGTCTATAAAATATCTGTCTGTATAATATTTTTCTATAAAATATCTATCTATATGTATACACTGTAATTTATAATTCTGTAAAAATATGGTAAAACATATTTTTGTACCGAAAATACTATAAATCATGGTATTCTGAAAAACTGTATAAACTTAGTACTGAACAAATATTTACTCAAGCCACACAATTAATAAAACATATGTTCTAAAATATGTAAAATTGTATAATTGATACCCTGTATCTTAATAAACAAAGACTATAATTTACTGATAAAATTTCTAAATTTACTAGCATAGCATATTTCCCTTACCTGACAAACTAAGCTTATCTGCTAACTTGCTAACTTACGCCCATGGCGTCCATAATTCCATAATCCTGAAATTATACACACATACACACACACACACACACACACACACACACACACATACCTGTCAATCAACTGAATTTCCCAGAATAGTTTTATACTCACATTTCTTGAATCATAAGTTATTTATCATTTACCTAGGTCCCTAAGGAAAACACCCACTAAAAACCTAGCCTGCCTGCCATGTATATACCAACCCTGAATTATACAAAATCCCAATTTCTCAATTTAACCTTAGAAATACATTCACATCTAAGCTTATACCGAAGTAATTAAATAATCAACCCAAAACACTCCAATAACACCCTTACCTCAGTTTTGGGATGGTGCCCCAAAACCCCAAATTGAAATTTTACTCCACCTACGTTGTAGAGAATCTTCCTACGACCCCCTGTGGTGGTTCCTGATCATCAAAATGAGGCTTATTGGAGCATAAATTGTAGAGAGAAGGGAGACGGGCCGTGGGTTCTAAAGAGAGAGAGAGAGTTTGATTTGTTTTAAACAAAATATGAAGCTCTTAGTTCTTTATAAGTTTCAGTACTGGCTAGAAAATAGTAGCTGGTTTTCTGTATTTCTTAGAAAATTGTCGTCGATTTTCTATTAACTGGCTCCACAGTTTACTGTTTTACCTTCACCTGGTAGTGGTAAAAACCCAAAACCATTGCCGATTTTCTCCTACCTTAGCCAAAAATCCCTTTTTCTAATTTCTTTCATTATTATAATTTCTTAGTCACTACAAATTACCCCCGAAATCCAGCACACATGCTCGTAGCATATCCTCAAGTATTTGGATCGTCCTCTCTGTCTACCCATCAGTTTGAGGATGAAAGGTTGTGCTGAATGATAACTGAGATCCCAAAGCTTCCTACAAACTCCTCCAAAATTGTGATGTAAAACGTGGGTCTCGGTCTAAAACTATAGATACTAGCACACCATGAGGTCGAACTATCTCCTGAAACTAGGGGGTTCGTCGATGAACCTTGCTTTTATTCCTTTTGAAGTTTCCTTTTATTTTCCAGGTCTCTACAGTTCTTGTGTTTGAAAATGCTCCATTTGTCTCATGGAGAGCTTAAAGGATGTGTTAGTTTTCTTCTTTCAAAAGATGATTACAATATTAAGGTGTAGAATTACAAGTTGCACCAGTTTTTATTTACTTGTCTTATTGATTATCTTTGCACAATTTAGTTTCACCATGAATGTTATCATGAGCCAAGCTTGTTTAAGGCATTATGCTTGCCTGTGACCACTTGTCCTGTGTACACAGGATAGGTTATGTTGACTTTTTGAGTCCTATCTCTGTTTTGATGCTGATAAATCACCAGTATCTTATGTGTAATTAAGTATGTGAACAAGTCTAAATTTCAGCTCACATAAGATCTAGGGACTTGGAAGCCAAAAGAAACCCCAAGATCATATGTACTTGGCAAATTCAATGAAGAACAAGAAGAGAAAAAGAAGATTGAAGATATTATTTGTTTTTAAATTGTATATGTATTTAGTTTTTGGTCTGTAATAATGGATGACGTGCATAATATGAATGATAGCTCATGATGACCGTAGACAGACCTTAGGGGACCCAACACTTGCACAAAAAAACTTTTTCTAAAAAGACTAAAAATCAAACAAAGGTTTTTGAAATAGCCTTAGGGTCGATTTGGGGGTCGATTGATGTTGGATTTTTTTTGTCAAATTAAGGGAAAAACAGTAAAATTCAATGCTATCACTCAACAGACCGAACTTGTATTATAATCCAATGGTTGATCGAAACATAGTTTGCCCGGGGTCAACTTGTTGACCAAGGCTCGGTCGACCGACCGTCTTGAACTGAACTTCAACAGTTGACTGAACTAAGAAGTTGACCAAAGTTAAAGCCTTGGTCGACCGAACCTAGCATGCACAAATTGGCTTAGTTGACCAAATCGATCTAAAGTCAACATATTGACTTCTCTCGGTCGACCGTTCAATTTTGAACACATCTTCCATGGTCGACTGAACCAACACGTGTCTGACACCCTAACTACTTTGTTAGCTTTACCGTGATCCCAAGAGGGGGGGGGGTGGATTGGTATTTTTAAAATTTAACCCTTAGGTATTCCTCCTAACAACAGTATGTTCACAACATTAAGTAAAGTAGTTATAATCAAAACCACATGCACCAGAAAGTAGTAAAAAAGAGTAACACACAAAAATGTTATCGAGGTTTGGCCAATTGCCCACGTCCACGCCTTGGCTAACAAGCACAAGGATTCCCACTATAACTTGCTCACTTAAACATGTGGAGCGGCACCGATACAAACTAGGTCAATTAGCATAGGGTTGACCTTTACACCAATCCTTACAGGGCTGGATTACCACCCCCTCAGGCCACGCCTGAAATCACTCAGATTTACAATCAAATGGTACAATGAATTAGTGCTTTCACATAAAACAAATTTGTACCCAAGTAGTGCGCTCAATCACAAACACATCAATAGCATAAATATAGTGTAAGCTCAGTGATGTATGTTTTGCTCAATCAGTGCTCAATATAAGATGATCAGTATGATGCTCAAGAGTATTTTCAACAAAAGAAGCAACTTGGAATTCTAAATAGGATATCTCAATAGAACATCAATATTCCAAGTAAATTAAGCATGAAATCAAACTAGAATCAAACAGATTTTCCTCAATGAAAGATGCACAATACTAGTTTGAAGAAATCTTTGTTTGTTTGAAAAAAAAAAATATTTGCACACCAAAAATCCAGCTATCGGACACTTGCAATGAAATGCAAATATCCAAGCTTCCTTGGTTTAATCCCACGCCAGATTTATGATGAAGAAATCCATGGGTTAAACCTAGGCTAAAACTCCCCAAGAGAAATATATATAACAACCATACAAATCGGAGATTTTAGCACAGTATAACAATCACAATAACACATGAAGAGCTCTCACAATCTCAGATTTTATCAAAGGAGGGAAGTTTGAGAGTTTTTGGACAAAGAGAGGATTTTCAAAATAGAGAGAATTTATTTACTAATTATTTCTCTAATCGATTGCTAATCTTACAAATGAAGGTATATTTATAGCTAGGTGAAAAATTATAACTGTTCGGGATATGATGGGTATTATTAAAAAAGTCCCAAACAATTAAAACCCAATTATTCTGTCTTAACCTTGTTTTACCGCGGTTGAATTAATTTTAACCGGCTGGAGTTCGGGTGGCTGAACCGAGGTTCGATCGCCCGAGAAGATACAAAAATAAAAGGTATTCTACATGATTTGGTCGCCCGTGCCTTAGTTTGGCAGCTCGAATCAAAGTCAGTAGCAAAACTACGTGTTTTCGGGTGCCGATTCATTGTTCGAGTGCCCGACCTCTTGTGTTCGGTCACCCAGGGCAGATTTTGAACTGTAATCCTCGGTTGCCTGAGTTGGTGAATAGTCCCTTTCTAGGTGTTCAAGCGCCTGAAGAAGATACATGCATTTATGGTTCGGTCGCCCTAAGGGCTGGTCAACTTTTTGACTTTTTCTAAATTCGGGCGCCCAAGGAGTTTTATACTCCAAAGGTTCGATCACCCGACCCCTCTTAGCTTGCTTAGATATTGTCAATTTTAGCACAATTATTTCACAATCATATTTTATGCAATGTGTGTGTGAGTGTTGGAGCCTAGGGTCTTACAATGGTCAAGTTGAGCTCACACTATATCTTGTGTGCATGATGTGCAAGTGATAGGCATACAACCCATATCCTAGATTACTATTACAGACCTTATTACATAAATGACTAATATATTACAATGTAAATTACAAAGCTTCACGGTCTTCTTGTTTCTTCAAGTGTCATCAAGGAAGTTTGATTTTAACCTGCACAAACACTTGACAAACATCAAATATCAATATTTGTCATTATCAAAACTAGGTGCGACCTATAAGGTTAACATTCTCCCCCTTTTTGATGATGACAAATACAACTAACAAAAATATGGGTTAAGCTTGAGAAGGTTCCCCCTTTCAATATGCATCCAACTTAGTTTTAACGAAATTATTTTTGCCCATTTTCATCTCTCCCTTTTGGCAACAACAAAAAGGGTCATATGAGTTAATAACCTAGACAATGGGTAAGTATTACATTTATACAAGAAGAATTTTTGAAAAATTTAGAAAAATTTCTGTAGAATGCCGTTTGTAAATCGGCCTTTCCAAAATAAACTTGTATAAGTGTAACCTGTTTGAGTTCTTATATATATCCTAGCAGTTTATCCATAACTACTTAAATAGTCCAGTATGGTCCAACAAGTAAATTAACTTTCATGATGATCATTAAGTGGACAAATTGTGCATCACAATTGATAATCATTATTCATTATATTGAAAAATGAGCATGCAATAGATATATGTAGGATATGCGCACACAATCAATAATCAACTTTCACAAAGTCTAAAGCAAGAGTATAAGTCAACAATAGTATTAGTTGCCAAGACTTAGAAAGTTTTCTTTTTAGAGCTCCCCCTAAATTTGTGCAAGTTATGAAACATTTAAGTTTAGGAGGCTTCTCTACTATGCATTAAGCCTAATTCACGTCTAATTTGTATAAACCTATCCTCGGGAAGTTGTTTGGTGAATATGTCGGCCCACTGTTCATTAGTGCATACAAACTCAAGAGCCACATCTCTTTTTTGCACATGATCATGAAGAAAGTGGTGTCTAATCTCAATGTGTTTAGTTCGTGAATGTGAGATAGGATTTTTAGAGATGTTGATTGCACTAGTATTGTCACATTTAATCGGTATTGTTTCATAGTGCAATCCAAAATCCACAAGTTGTTGTTTCATATAAAGAGCTTGAGCACAACAACTTCCAGCTGCAATATATTCAGCTTTGGCTGTGGATAAGGAAACTGAGTTTTTTTTCTTAGAAAATCAAGAAACAAGAGATTGTCCTATGTAATGACAAGTACCGCTAGTGCTTTTTCTATCAACCTTACTACCGGCAAAGTTAGCATAAGTGTAAATAACAATCTTAAAGGTAGTATGCTTAGGGTACCACAAGCCTAATTCTATAGTCCCAACTAGATACCTAAGGATTCGTTTGACAGCTTTTAGATGAGATTCCTTAGGGGCAGCCTGAAACCTAGCACACATACACACACTAAACATAATATTAGGCCTATTAGCAGTGAGATATAGAGGACTCCCAATCATGCGACGATAAAATTTTACATTAATAGGGATTCCTTGCTTATCTTTATCAAGTTTAATGGAAGGGTTCATAGGTGTACCAAGAATTTTGCGATCTTTCATATTAAACTTCTTTAGCAAATCCCTGATGTATTTAGATTGGCATATGAAAGTTCCATAATTAGCTTGCTTAATTTGTAACCCCAAGAAGAAACTAAGTTCACCCATCATGCTCATTTCAAATTCACTTTGCATGCATTTGGAAAACTCATTACACAACTCATCCTTAGTTGCCCCAAAAATGATATCGTCCACATAAATTTGAACAATGAGCATATCATCATTTTTGGATTTGATGAAGAGTGTAGTGTCAATCTTGCCACCGGTACATTTTCTAGTAGAAAACCACTAAGCCTCTCATACCAAGCTCTAGGAGCTTGTTTCAATCCATACAAGGCTTTAGATAAGTGGTAAACATGATCATGATATTTATGATTTTCAAAATCGGGTGGTTGTTCTACGTATACCTCTTCATTAATGTAGCCATTTAGAAAAGCACTTTTAACATCCATTTGAAACAATTTAAAATTTTTAAAAGTGGCAAAGGCAAGTAGCGTACGAATGGCTTCTAACTTAGCAACAGGAGCATATGTTTCATCAAAGTCAATCCCTTCCTGTTGGTTATACCCTTGGGCAACTAGTCTAGCTTTATTAGTTACTACCCCATTCTCATCTTTCTTATTTCTATATACCCCTTTAGTTCCAATGATGGTGTGCTCATTAGGCCTAGGAACTAGAGTCCACACTTTGCTTCTTTTGAATTGGTTAAGTTCTTCTTGCATGGACATTACCCAAGACTCATCTTCTATTGCTTCTTTAATATTTTTAGGTTCTTCTTGAGATAAGAAGGCGAAATGATTTACTATATTTCTAAAGGAGGATCTTGTGGCTACTCCACGGGATGGTTCTCCTATGATTTGATCTATAAGATGACTTCTAATGAATTTCCAATCTCTAGGCAACTCTTGATTTCCATTTTCATTATCTTCAAGTGATTTTTCATTTGCTTCTTGATTTTCACTTGCATTGTTTTTAATAGACATTTTCTCTAAGCATTTTCTAATATCAATATCATCTTCATCATCTTTATTTGAAAATGGATTAGATTCATCAAACACAACATGAATAAATTCAATGACAGTTAAAGTTCTTTTATTGAAAACCCTATAAGCTTTGCTATTTAATGCATATCCTAGGAAAATACCTTCATCGGATTTTGAGTCGAACTTTCCTAGTTGATCATTATCTCTAAGCACAAAGCATTTACAACCAATCACATGAAAATAGGAAATATTAGGTTTATGGTTGTTTCACAATTCATAAGGGGTTTTATTAATTAATGGTCTAATCAACACTCTATTCATAACATAGCATGCAGTATTAATGGTTTCGGCCCAAAAGTATTTAGGTAAGTTATGCTCATTCAACATAGTTCTACCCATTTCTTGCAGTGACCTATTCTTTCTTTCTACTACACCATTTTGTTGAGGTGTCCTAGGTGTAGAGAAGTTATGTGATATGCCCTCTAAGTCACAATATTTTTCTATGCTTTCATTTTTGAATTCCGTGCCTCTATCACTTCTTATGTGAGTGATTTTATATCCTTTTTCATTCTAAATTCTCCTACAAAGTTTGGTGAATTGTTCATATGATTCATTTTTATGTGCAAGAAACAACACCCATGTGAATCTAGAAAAGTCATCCACAATTACAAAAGCATAGGATTTACCACCAAGACTTTGCACATAATTATGTCCAAATAGATCTAGGTGAAGCATCTCCAAAGGTCTAGTAGTAGATATGAATTTCTTTTTCTTAAAACTAGATTTTGTTTGCTTACCCATTTGAAATGCATAATATATTTTATCCTTTACAAAAGACATCTTAGGCAAGCCTTTAACTAATTCTTTTCTAACAAGTTTAGACAGTAAATCCATGCTAGCATGTCTTAAACGCCTATGCCATAACCAACTAGCTTCATTTATTGCACAAAAGCATGTTACTTGTTGTGAAGCTAGATTATCAAGAGAGGTAGTATAAACATTTTCATGTCTATCAGCAGTAAAAAGCACTTTGTGATCTGTTTTATTTTCTACTATGCATTTGTCATTTTCAAAAGATACTTTATATCCTATGTCACACAACTGACTTATGCTAAGTAGATTATGTTTTAGTCCATCAACCAGCAAAACATTATCAATAGTAAGAGAAGAGTCCTTACCAACCTTACCTATCTCGATGATACGTCCTTTGGCATTGTCCCCAAATGTTACATAGCCTCCATCCTTGGGAGCAATTGATGTGAATTTACCCTTGTTGTTGGTTATGTGCCTTGAGCACCCACTATCCTAGTACCATCTGTCCTTGGAGGATGATGATCTTAGGCATACCTGCAAAATAAGCTAAGTGACTGATGCTAGTCCCCAAATTTGGTTGGGTCCACAGGGGTTAGTAGCATGATCTCCCTTAACTACCCATACCTTCCTAATTTTAGCATGCTTATTCCTAAGTGGACAATCAAATTGAATGTGACCAATTTGTTTACATGTAAAACATCTTAATCTACACTTAGGTTCTTTAGGAGGAATATGAGATTTTGACTCACGTGTAAAGTGTCCTAAGTAAAGATTAGGTTGTCTAACATTTTCAATACCATTAAAACCAAGACCCACTTTACTTAAGGAGTTTCTTTGGGCACCAAGTAATTTTTCAAGATTTTATTTGCCCTTAGTCAATTTAAAAATGATTTTGGAGCTATCCTCCAATTTCCTCTCAAGCTCAACAATGGTAGTGTCCTTTTCTTTTAAAATGGAGGCATGAGAGGTTTTCGCAATATTAAACAGTTTTGACCAATTCTCATATTTCTTTTTCAAATCATTGTTTTCTTTGGTAATTTTGCCTATTAATTTAGATACACGAATATAGTCAAGTTGTAACTCTCTAAAAGTAGGCATGCAATCAGAATTAGAATCAGATGAGTAAAATGAAGATAATGACCTAGAAGATAATACCTCATCCTCATATGCCATCAAGCACAGATTAGCGACCTTTGTGTCACTATGATCGGTATCCAAGTCGCTGCTGTTGTATTGGTCCCATGAAGTGCTCGCCTTCATAGCTTTCTTCTTTTTCTTGGTTTCCTTTTTCAGCAATGGGCAGTCTAGTTTGATGTGCCCGATTTTATTGCAATTATAGCATGTGGGAGCATTTGACTTTTTTTTTTTTTTTCTTTTGCTAGGCTCTCCCTTTTCAGTGATAGATTCCCTGTAATTTTTAAATGGCTTTTTATTTTTCTTGAAGAATCTGCTAAACTTTTGGGTTAGCATAGCCATATCCTCATCAGTTTCAGATCCACTGCACTCACTAGATATGTTTGTGGAGGTTTTTAATGCAGTAACTTTCTTAGCCCTGTTGTGCTCATTAAGCCTCTCATTTATGGACAGTTCATAAGTAATCAAGGAACCTATTAGTTCATCTAAGGTCATGGCCTTAAGGTCTTTACCCTCAGCAATGGTCGTAGCCTTGGCTTCCCAAACAGGAGGTAAGCCTCTAAGGATCTTCCTAATCATCTCATATGTGGGATAGATCTTTCCTAATGCATGTAGTGAGTTTATGATGTGTGTGAATCTAGTGTACATGCTCTGAATGGACTCACCTACATTCATCCTAAAGGCCTCATACTCACTAGTCAACATATCTATCCTACTGTCTTTCACATCTCTAGTACCCTCATATGTGACCTCTAACTTATCCCATATTTCTTTTGCAGTAAAACATGCCATAATCTTGTTAAATTCATTTACATCAAGACTACAGTATAAAATATTCATGGCAGTGGCATTAAGATTAACAGCTTTCATATCATCATCATCATATTCATCCTCAGTCTTAGGAACCCTAACTGCACCCTCAATTTTCATAGGGACATAGTTTCCCTTAGAGACAATCCTCCACACCTTCCAATTAGTATTCTGAAGGTAGAAGCGCATCCTCTATTTCAAGAAGGTGTAATTAACATCACTGAAAATAGGAGGTCGCGTGGAAGATGGTCCCTCAGGGAAAGGGGTCACGGAGCTATGAGCCATATGTGATCTTTTTGCAAAATAACAACTATCTATGCAACGTGGCTCTGATACCAATTGTTAGCTTTACCGTGATCCCAAGAGGGGGGGTGAATTGGTATTTTTAAAATTTAACCCCTTGGTATTCCTCCTAACAGCAGTATGTTCACAGCATTAAGTAAAGCAGTTATAATCAAAACCACATGCACTAGAAAGCAGTAGAGAAGAGTGACACATAGAAATGTTATCGAGGTTCGACCAATTGCCTATGTCCTTAGCTTGGCTAACAAGCACAAGGATTCCCATTATAACTTGCTCACTTAAACGGGTGGAGCGGCACCGATACAAACCAAGTCAATTAGCATAGGGCTGACCTCAACCTTTACACCAATCCTTACCGGCTGGATTACCGCCCCCTCAGGCCATGCCTGAAATCACTCAGATTTACAATCAAATGGTACAATGAATTAGTGCTTTCACGTAAAGCAAATTTGTACCCAAATAGTGCGCTCAATCATAAACACATCAATAGCATGAATATAGTGTAAGCTCAATGACGTATGTTTTGCTCAATCAGTACTCAATACAAGATGATCAGTATGATGCTCAAGAGTATTTTCAACACAAGCAGCAACTTGGAATTTTTAAATAGGATATCTCAATAGAACATCAATATTCCAAGTAAGTTAAGCATGAAATCAAACTAGCTTCAAATAGATTTTTCTTAATGAAAGATGCGCAATACTAGTTTGAAGGAATCCTTGTTTGTTTGAAAAAAAAAAAAAATCTTTGCACACCAAAAATCTAGCTATCGAACACTTGCAATGAAATGGAAATATCCAAGCTTCCTTGGTTTAATCCCACGCTAGATTTATGATGAAGAAATCTGTGAGTTAAACCTAGGCTAAAACTCCCCAAGAGAAATATATATAACAACCATACAAATGGGAGATTTTAGCACAGTATAACTATCACAATAACACACGAAGAGCTCTCACAATCTCAGATTTTATCAAAGGAGGCAAGTTTGAGAGTTTTTGGACAAAGAGAGGATTTTCAAAATAGAGAGAATTTATTTGCTAATTATTTCTCTAATCGATTGCTAATCTTACAAATGAAGGTATATTTATAGCTAGGTGAAAAATTATAACCGTTCGGGATATGATGGGTATTATTAAGGAAGTACCAAACAATTAAAACCCAATTAGCCCATCTTAACCCTGTTTTACCGTGGTTAAATTAATTTTAACCAGCTAGAGTTCGGGTGGCTGAACCGACGTTCGGTCGCCCAAGAAGACACAACAATAAAAGGTATTCTACATGATTCAATTGCCTGTGTCTTAGTTTGGCAGCCCAAATCAAAGTCAGTAGCAAAGCTACGTGTTTTCGAGTGCCCGGTTCATTGTTCGGGTGCCCGAACTCTTGTGTTTGGTCACCCAGGGCAGATTTTGAACTGTAATCCTCAATTTCCTGAGTTGGTGAATAGTCCCTTTCAGGGTGTTCGAGCACCTGAAGAAGATACATGCATTTATGGTTCGGTCGCCCCAAGGGCTGGTAAACTTTTTGATTCTGTCTAAATTCGGGCCCTCTAGGAGTTTTATACTCCAAAGGTTCGGTCGACCGACCCCTATTAGGTTGCTTAGATATTGTCAATTTCAGAACAATTATTTCACAATCATATTTTATGCAATATGTGTGTGAGTGTTGGAGCCTAGGGTCTTACTATGGTCAAGTTGAGCTCACACTATATCTTGTGTGCATGATGTGCAAGTGATAGGCATACAACCCATATCCTAGATTACTATTACAGACCTTATTACATAAATGACTAATATATTACAATGTAAATTACAAACTTCACGGTCTTCTTGTTTCTTCAAGTGCCATCAAGGAAGTTTGATTTTAACCTGCACAAACACTTGACAAACATCAAATATTAATATTTATCATTATCAAAACTGGGTGCGATCTATAAGGTCAACATACTTGATTGACCGAACTTATAGTTCAAATTGGCCACGGTCGACCGAACCACATGAACGGTTAACCAAACCTTAGCTATGGTCGACTGGACCCACGAAGGGTTCAAAATCTTTTTTAGACGGTCGACCAAAACCTTAGTTAAAAAATGCCACGGTCGACCGAACTTAGCAATATGGTTGACCGAACCTCTCGGGTTGGCAAAATATTTACCACAGTTAAATGAGATTATTTTTAATTAAACATTATTAATCATTTTTCAAAATGACCTCCATGTCCCCAACGATCATATTTTCACCCAATTTTATATATATCCCTTCATAACTCTTAATTAGAAATAAGATTAGCAAATAGATTAGAAAAAAATTTAAACCCTAACAAGATATTTCTCTAAATATGTTTTTCTTAAATAAAGTGCAGGAGAATCTAGGGTTTTTGCTTATAAATGAACTTACAAAAATGGTATGTGTGAGTGTAAGCACGATTGAAATAAAACTTTCCTAGCACAAATTATATGTGCTCATGTCTTTCAAAAAATAACGAATTTAAATTTTCTTCCAATAATATTTATCAATAAAATATATGAGAGATCAAAAAAGCTAACTCTCGAAAATAAATTTTCACAAATAAAGAGCAAGTGAGAGTATAAGCTTTGGATGAAGAAAATAAATGCCCAAAGATTAAAGTGCTCTTTTTTCAAAATAATTTTTCAAAGATATGTAAAAGAGAGAGTATGAACAAATAGGCTTGAAAAATTACGGAGTATGAGCTATATATATATATATATATATATATATATATATAAGGATTATTTTAGTGAGAAAATCACCATACTCACATTGAGCTTCACTTCATATCATATGTGAGGGCATTGAGCTTATTGTTGTACACATTTGCTTAGTATAGAAGTATTATTTGTTTGTACAAAAAATTTCATATCCGTTGTATTCTCGACAGATTGTCAGAAGAGGGAGACTAGCCCTGTGAATAGTCCCGGACTTGCTTAAACCTAATTAGGAGAGCACTGGACTGGTTCAGACCCGGTTAGGAGAACTAGGTGCACAATTCTGGTAAGGTGTTGTAAGCGATGTCGCTCCACCCACAAGTGAGCAACTAGTGAAATCCTCTTACTCGTGAGCTTAAGGCGGGAACGTAGGTAGTATTGGCTGAACTCCGATAACATATCGTGTGTTTACTTTTAATTTCCAGCACTTCATATTCCTGTATATGTATGTTATATTTGATATATTGTGAATGCTGCGCATGATTTAGTTTTCGCATATTATTTTTATCTGCACAATTGGGTTATGCTTATAAAGACCTTAGGTTGTGTATTACTGATATTTGATTTAACCTAGGAAGAAGTTTTAAAACTCCAATTCACCCCACTTTTGAGAATACACCAATTCTAACAGGTTACCATCATGTAAATACTAGTATATATTTTATTGCTTTGCATGTATTTATATGTCCTAGCGTAAAAATGGGAGTATGACTCCTTGGACATTTGATGTTTCTTATTGTCAGAGCTAAAATAACATATAAAACATTTTAAGGGAGGGTGAGTGTTCATCAGTTTTGTAAAATTCACTAACAATTATAAACATCTTTAGCCTACTTTCTTCCTTTGTTATACACACATTGCTTATTGAGGTGTTGTTTAATGAATTATGTTGCTTCAATGTTTACCACTTGTTTACTATTTAATTTCATGAATTGCTTATTGCTTTTATTTACATTTTATTTAACTGCTATTATTGTGTTTTTTTGGTAAACCACAATAATCTTTGGTTAACTAGTTAAGTCATAGTGTTTTAGCTAATGTCACATAACCCTTCACAAGATGTGAAATACTTGGCTTGTGATAGTTGGTATCAGAGTTTGGTTAATTGTTACCTGAATTTAGTTGTCTTCATTATGGGATTTTTTTAAGCATTGGTAAGAGATCATGCCAACTACTACCAAGAGAATTGAAATGCTAGATGCACAGGTTAATACAACCAAAAATGTGGCCATGGAGGTGGTCAGACTAGTTGTACATTTTGATGCTTTTGAGGGATCACACTATCATCAACAAAGTTCTATGGTGGAAATGTCAAAGGACCTGCAACATACTATAGAAACTTTGCAAGGTTAGATGGTAGATATGACTGCTAAGGTAAACTTAATGGTTCTTGCCATGGGAAACTCCAATACTCTAAAGTATGGAGGAACTAGGGAGTCATAACCTATAAAATTTAGGGGTGCCTATGATGCTAAGGAATTAGAGAATTTTTTATTTGATATGGAGGCGATACTTTCACACGATGAGGACTGACTCAAAATAGGTGAAAGTAACCACTACAACAATACACATGGTAGATGACGCTAAGATATGTTGGCGTACCAAGTATGATATAATTGAAAATAAATGTTTTTGTAATTAATTGTTGGGTAGATTTAAAGAGAGAGCTAAAGACCCAATTATTTCCTAAGAATGTTGAGTATAATGCTCAACATAAATTAAGAGACTGCAAGCAACAATGGGTCTATTAGGGAATATGTGAAATAGTTTTCTGCTTTGATGTTGGAGATTCATAACATGTCAAAGAAAGACAAATTGTTCTATTTTCTTGAGGCGTCAAAGCCGTGGACAAGGACAAAACTTCATCAACAAAGAGTTAAGACTGGCCTACCTCACAAACTGTCGTGGAAAACTTGACTAACTATGATTAAAAGAGTTTTCGCACTGTCCAAAGAGAATGGCATGGGTAGAAATGTGGAAAGTCTTTCAAGAAGGATAAACCCAAAAGTAGGGAAGTCGATGCCAAGGCATTAACTTCAAAATAAGCTTTGTTATCTCAATCATTCAACACACCCAGGAGTAAGTATAAGATGACATACTTCTTATGTTAAGGTCCTCATATAGATGCTGAGTTCCCTTATAAATCATCACTCAATTCCTTAGCTTCCATTATGGAGGGGGATCTACAAAATGATGAGGAAGATGAGGACCCCAAGGAAGCATGCAATGCATTTAGTGAATGCATTGGAAAGGCAAACAAAAGAACCAAAAGTTACTCAAGTTAAAGGGTTAATGTTTGTTAATTAGCATATCAAATGGGAAGAGCACCCATGTTATGTTTAAGGCTACCCATAATTTTGTTTCACAAATAGAGTATAGAGACTCAACTTATCCTCAAAGAATCATTCAGGACACATGAAAATGGTTAACTCCACAGCTCAACTTACTTTGTGAGTAGCCAAGCAAGTCACGATGAAGCTTAGATAATGGGCAAGAATGTAAATTTTATAGTTATGTCATGGATGATTTCTAAATGATTCTTGAAATGGAATTCTTAAGGGAGACTAAGGCAGTGCTAATATTGTTTTCTAGTTCCCTTCGTCTTAGGGGAGACCACCTTTTGCATGGTGCAAGTCATTGTTGCAAAAAAGGGAGACAATAGAAAGTTTCTTTTTGTCATGCAACTCAAAAAAAGGATTAATAAGGGGTAAACAAACACATCTTATCTCATTAGTGAAAAATGAAGAAGAAGGCCAAAAACAAGTGCCTATTATCATCCAAGCTATGTTGGATGAGTACAAAGTTGTGATACTAGACAAGATACCTCATAACTTGCCTCTACAACATGGACATGGAGCATTAGATCAAGTTGTTACTAGGAATGAAGTTGTTTGCTAAAGGGTCATATCGAATGACACTTCTAGAATTAGAAGAATTAAGAAAACAACTTAATGAGTTACTAGAAGCGTGCTATATATCTCCTTTCAAAGCACCATTTAGAGTACTCGTATTGTTTTAAAGGAAACATAATCTAAAAATGCAGATGTTTGTCGATAACACAAGGTGATTATGCACAACAAGTACGCTATTCCACTAATTGCTTATTTGTTAGGTCAGTTAATTCATGCAAAATACTTCACCAAACTTGGCTTAAGGTTATGCTACTATCAAGTGAGGATAGAAAATGGAGATGTACCAAAGATGACCTACGTGCCATTTGGGTTGATCAATGTGCCTGCAACATTCTGCACCTTGATGAACTAAGCATTTCACAAGTACCTCGATAATATTGTCATGGTATACGTAGATGACATAGTTGTCTATAGTTCCACTCTATAGGAGCATAAAAGGCGTCAATAGAAGGTGTTTAATAATTTGAAGGAGAACAATTTATATTTGAAGAAAGAGAAGTGCTCTTTCGCTCAACAAAGTATCAAATTCCTTAGTCGTGTGATTGAGCAAGTTCATATAAGGATGAATATGAAAATGGTAAAATATATTTAAGATTAGAAGATCTAAATGATGATGAAGGAGTTGCGTTCCTTTCTCGCACTTGCCAATATTACAAAATTTTGTAGAGGGTATTCAATAAGAACTGCTCCTTTAACATAGTTGCTAATAAAAAGGTCATGGGTGGAACTAGATAGAGAAGTGCCAAGGAGCCTTGACAATTTGAAGGAAGTCATGATGCAAGATTTAATACTTCCTCTTTCTAATATCTTGAAACCCTACGAGGTACAAATAGATGCATTGAGCTATATCCTTGGTGGAGTCTTGTTATATGATAGGCATTCTATTGTGTAGTGAAGCTGAATGGAGGTACACTGTTCAAAATAAAGAAATGCCAACAGTGATATATTGTCTCTGTATTATGACAACACTATGTACTTTGGTCAATGTTTATTACAAAAATAGATAACTGGATCGTTAGTCACTTCTTCACACAATCAAATTTATCACCCCAAGCAACATCATAGATAAGAATTCCTAGTGGAGTTTGATTTCTCGTTTGACCACAAGGTAGGGAAAATGAATCAAGTCACAAATACACTAAGCAAGAAGGCTTAGTTGACCACCTTACAAATGGCACACACTTTAGTAAGGTTACCACAATGATATGAGAGCGTATCAAGGAGAACCTTGCCAAGGATTCAATTGCCTAGAACCTTTTGAAGGTTATATGAGAGGGCAAAGTGTGCCAATTATGGTTAATGACTAATTTATGATGACACGTGGTGATTGGATCTTTGTGCTTTGAGCTAGAGATCTTAGGAATATGTTGGCCTAACAAGACTTAATCTTGTCTTGATGATAAAAAATTAAGGATATTAATTGTGCTTTCAATATTAAATTTCAAGTATTATAGTTTTCACAAGCACAATAATTGAACCCGATGAAGATTGACTAAAACTCACCATAAAGTTACAAGTCATGAAGAATACAAGAATATTGAAGTATTGATCAAGCTTTGGACAATGTTAAAGCGATACGACATGAAGATTTAGGATTTAAATGTATTCAACTTTTTTCTTAGAGTCTCAAGTAAGTACTTTTAATCTTCATATTTGTGACTGAAACTCTTAGGAATTAATACTGGACTTAGAGACCTAATTAAGAATTTGGAAAATAATTTTTATAAAGTCCAAAATGCTTTTAAAAGTAAATACAAACGAGTTTTGGAATCAAAATATGAAAAACACTGAGTTACATAGTGTTCAAGCGACTGAGGCTTATTGCTTAGGTAACTGAAGTGCTACTACCAATAAAAAGAAATTAGAACAAGGTTAGGCGACTGAACTACCACTGTATGTTCTGGAGCACTTATTTTAAATAGTTCAAGTGACTAAACGTATGGTTTAGGCGACTGAAATTTGTGTTTTAAACTTTTGAACAGCACTGATTTCTTTCCAAATTTGAAAGATATGATTTTCAAACTTGGGACAACGGTAAGATTTCTTCCTTAACTATATAAGGGCTATTATGTGCTAATTAGGGTAACCAATGCAATCATATACACAAGTATACCACGATAATACTCTGATTTTCTTCTTGGAAAAGCTACCGTGTGATTTTATCAAAGCCTTAATTGTTTTTTTGATTTCCCTTCTAAAATTCTTATACTACAAATTAGAAACTCTTTGATTTATTATTAAGCTTCAATTGCATATTGTTAATTAAGAATGCATAGTGTTTATTGTTGGCCTTACAAGGCTTAAAATTTTGTTTTGATGATAACAAGCAAGATGAACTAAACATATTTTGTTAAGTGATGATATTTCAGGATTCAAGTATGTGAACACAAGGTCAAATGCTCACAAGGATCATTCAAAGTTTATGTTCCAAAGAAAGATGATCAAATAAAGCTTAAAGAGTCAAAGCATGGATTCAAAGATGATTTAATAAAACTTGAAGATTACGAGAACATGGTTGTTAAAGAGGACTTGCTAAAAGCTTAAAGTATATAAAAACTTGAAGACAAGATGGAGCCAAAGGAAGACAAAGCAATAGAGCTCAAAAAAAAGGCAAGCATGAAGACTTAAGTGTTTAGAATGTCAAACGTCACAAGAAGTCTTTATGTAAGTATTTCGTATTTAAATATCTTGTGAAATATGTTGAAAGCTCTTCTGCGGGTTATTCATTGACTTAGAGGCCTTATTTAAAACCCTGGAAAATGTTTTATAAGAAATCAAAGTAAGAGAGCAAAAAGGATTTTTGAAAACTAAAATGAAAATTCTAGATGTGGTCTACCCAAACGACTGAGGTGTACTCTCAGAAGTGTGAAGATGTACCTCAGACGACTGGAGTTTTACTTCAGACGTCTAAAGAATTTCTTCAGAAGACTGAAGAATTAGTTCAGTCTACTGAAGATTTATTTATTGAAACACAGAATAGGAAAAACACCCTCAGAAGACTGAACCCTCAATTCAGTTGTCTGAGCTGGGACTTCAGAAGTTTGAACCTATGGTTCAATTGTCCAACCTTGTGTCCAAACTATAATTTTCAGTACTTTAAGGAATATCACAAGACTGAGCCCGATACTTCAGTCGTCTGAACATTGTTAATGGCTAAAAGTTTTAAATATTTTAAATTTCAAATAAAGGTTTCTTGTGCCCTAAAATTAATGAAAACTTAGGAGATACTCCAAGTAATCTTGGGCAACACAAAATAACTTTTCTAAGCCTATAAATACATGGTTTTGCAAATGAAATTAAAGCCAAGAATAAAAGAATTGAAAAATCTGTTTGTAAGTTGAAAGCTATCTTGCTGCTCTCTTTCGCTCTAATATTTACACAAATGAAGTGCTGAATTTCTGAAGTGCTAAACATCCTACTACTAAGTTCTGAGTTGTTAATTCTTATATAGAAAGAACTTGGTTGTTGGATCGTTGACCGAGTGTGGGGTATCACTTGGAGAGGCATTGCTCTAGCCTATTAAAGGAGCAACCGAGCATAGGGTATCGTTTGGAGAGGCGTTGCTCTAGCCTACTTAAAGAGTGTTTAAGTGTGGGGTATCGCTTGTAAAAGGCTTGTTTCATACGAAAAGGAACGGTATAGTGGAATCCTTTGGGCGTATTGGCCAAAGGCGAGGACGTAGGATTTGGATAAGTTGAACCTCGTAAAAAACGTGGTGTCACTTTCTTTCCCTATTATCTTTAATTTTCTACAAATATTAACTGCACGGTTGTAACACCCCGGACCTGCCACATGGGGCTTGGAGTGTTATGAGACCAATTATATGTCTCTGATACCATTCACGCAGCATAATTAATTATATAACCTAAAAAAAAATACCAGAGTTCTATATTTACATATGCCAAACCATAAAAAGGTATGTCCAAATACCATATTACATAACCATGTCAAAATGTCTATTAAACATAAAACTAAATACATATCTATTCTGGTATCCACTCACAAAAAAACTAACCCTGCCCTGGAGCTATCTAAGCTCGATCACTTGGAAGACCTGAAAAGATTAAATAATTGACGGGATGAGACACCTCTTAGTAAAGAAGAAATAAGTTACAACAGTATGTGGCTGGAGTGTGTTTAATATATAATTACAAAATATACATACAATTGTACTCCACTATCCACAGCAGCTAAGTAAACGCATTCATAAATACATCATTGTCAGCTTCTCTGTCTCCTAATCACATCCACACAAACATAATAATTTTTACTGATAATTCCTGAGAATAGGGAAGTTTACCAGCCCATAAAACTAGATTCCCTCTGCTCTAGCAGTGATACCAGGGCACTCACCTTTCTCAATAAGCCCTCGAGTTATGTATCCAGGTAAAGTATTCGAGAATAGGGAAGGTCACCCACTCATACAAGTGGCTTCCCTCTGCTCTGGTATCCACAGATAATTACCAGAGCACTTGCCTTCCTCAGCAAGCCCTCAGGTGGAGTATTCTACTTTACCATGAATACTTAAGTAATTAAAGTCACACGAAACAAATAATAACCATTTCACAAAGTTCTAGAAGTACATACATATCACAACACATAGGATTTACACATTCCACATTCTCACCCACACAGGGTCCATATTCACACGAAATACAATGTCCACACAGGACTCTAATCCATATAAAATACATATCCACATAGGATTGGTCCACATTGGACTATCATACATACAACATACATGTCCACACAGGACTATCAACCACACAGGTTACACGGTCCACACAAGACTAATCATCACATAGATTACAACATAAACACCTTGTTCATGGTAAATAGGTAAAACAAACTCCTTATATCACTGTCAATGTTTACCCCCAAATATAAACGCACATATAACTACCTCATACCACTTCCAATGTTATATGACCGTTATATCAAATATAATATAACGACCTCCTCATACCACTGCCAATGCTATATCGTAATTTACATGAACCACAACACAAATCAATATCAAACCAACCGCTCAAACACATCCACACATCAACCACAGTATATACAATCAAACAATATCCACAACCAACCAGTATTTTCAACCAAGCAGAGTTTGCAGCCCAAACAGTATTCACAATCACAATAAATCATCGTTCCACAGTACTCACAACCATTTAATTTTCAAAGCTATTTTCATACCACACGACTTTTCCCAATATAATGTATAATCAAAAACAATATTTTCAATACTTGCATTGTTGAGAAAATTATACCCAAATAAATAGAGTTTTATACCCATAAATTAACCAGTTTAAAATTAATGAAAAATTGTTATAATGCATTTTCCCTTACCCGCTCCTTGGGATTCTGCTTAAAATCGAACAAACACGAGACCCTGTATTTCAAAAATCCCAACTTACTCAAATTTAAGAAAAATACTCATTTAATGCTTCCTAGGTTCCAAATAACTATATTTGTTAAGAAAACTTCAAAATAACTCACTTACCCTGATTTTGGGACGTTTCCTAAACTTTTCAAATCAAAATTTTGCTTTGCCTATGTTGCAGAGAATCTTTCTAGGAGTCTTGTGGTAGCTTCAGATCGTCATATCAGGCTAAAATCGGGCCAAATTCGAAGAGAGAAGGCAGAGAGGCCATTTTTAGAGAGAGAAACAAAAGGAAAAATGAATTCCTTCACTGAAATTCTAATTTTAGCCTATTTATAGGCAACTTGCCACATGGCCTCATCGAAGAGATGTCTAGACTCGTCGATGACTCATTGACAAGCCCAAGAACATAGTTCATGGAAGAAACCGGGAGCTCGTCAAAGAAATTCAGAAACATGAAAACCTCTCTCAGTAAACCCTCATTGACGAGACATACATACTCGATGACAAGGCTCAGAAGATTGCTTGTCGACGAGAAAATCAAGCGCCTGCTTATTATCCTTTAAAATTTCTTTCCCTTTTCTTCTATTTCCCCTTTTCCTTTTTATTATCTTTCTTATTATTTTAAATAGTTAAAATTTTCCGGGTTGTTACATTCTCCCCTCCTTAAAATAATTTTGTCCTCGAAATTCGTTGATCACCCATTTTCATAACTAAAAGGCTAACTAACCACATTCATACATTTCAATCAAATCAACATATGCAGCACCGAAACATGCAAAGTCAAATGAAATTAATACACATGCTAAAATAGGCATATTACTTGAGCCTTTAGCATTGTCCTTCTCAAGTGTACCCAATATATAGACACATGTCAGGGCACCGCCACCGCGAGGCACCAGGTTGTTCCTCTGATTTTGATTCGAAGCAAGTGCATTTTTCGGCGGTTCTCGACATTACTGAGTTATATGACCATATTTTCCACATCTACACCCCTACTTCGACATTCTCCCCAATGCCGCTGGTTACATCTAGGGTAGTGGGGGCGTGACGAATCGCCCTATCGTCCTCGATCATTTCTTTTTGTCCCTTGTCCTATAGCATCCCTGTCTCCCCTCCACGACCTTTGTTTGAAATTTTCTTGGGAGAAGGGAGACACGATCCTTTTCCTTCATTCTAATGACTCTACACCTCTCTGCAGACTTGACTCTTCAATAATGACTTTCTCCACCAATTCTGCAAAATCCTGAATCTGCAAATATGCCATATGCTCGTGAATCCTTTGATTCAGGCCCATTTTAAACCACCTCGCCTTTTGGTATTCATCTGGAACCATGGAAGGTGTAAAGCGAGATAGTTCTAGGAACCTAGCAGCATATGCTAAACAGTGAGGGGCCTCTGAGTCAAGTTGAAAAATTCCTCTGCCTTTGCATTCCTAGTGGTGGCAGAAAAATATAGGTTGTAGAAGACCTTCTTGAAACAGCCCCATGTCATCTCTATAGGTATCGCTCGCTGTTCTTCCAACAGCTTCATTGCGTGTCACCACCGTTCAACTTCTCTGTCTAGCTTGAAGGTGGTGAAAGGAATCTTCTGCTCCTTGGTGTAGTTCAATAGTGCCATTGTCTTCTCCATCTCTTGCATCCACATCTCAGCCTTAATTGGGTCAGTGTCACTCTCAAAAGATGAGGGTTTCAAACGGGTTAATTGATCAATCGTGCAACCCTAGTGCACTTGTGGGTAGCTTGATCCCCCAAAGTCTCGTCTCATCTCTTCCTTAACCTGACGAGCTATTTCTCATAATAGTCTCGAGGTGTCAATCTTATCCCCGCTGGAAGTTCCCAACTCTCTTCCTCCTCTATCATCCATGCCTTTGCCTCTAGGATCCATCCCTGAATATACATATACAATAGAGGCAATTTAGAATTTCCACATCTTAATATATTTGACATAATCATAAAATATGAAACCAATTTAATATCCAAATCCTCAATTAAATATCCAACATCCAGTTATCTGCAATCATCTTAACCTTCAAATTCAAATTCAATATTTCAGTTTCTATGCATGGAAACATCACCGTCAATGGATTTACTATGGTTTTCTAAAATTGTCGACTAATTCAGAAAATCACAAAAGTCCGTCAAAGGATTTCTATCTTCAAGCAACAAAACAAACACAAACTCCTGTCAATACCTTAATCTACCCATTCCTACCCTTATTTAACTTAAACCTATATTTTGGTATTAATCCTCCTAAAGTCTGCAAGATCGTTATGCTCTGATACCAACTGTAACACCCCGTACTTGCCATATGGGGTTTGGAGTGTTATGAGACCAATCATATGTCTCTGATACCATTCACGCAACAGAAATAATTATATAACCTCAAACAAAATACTAGAGTTCTATATTTACATATGCCAACCCATAAAAAAGTACGTCCAAATACCATATTACATAACCAGGTCAAAATATCTATTAAACATAAAACTAAACACATATCTGTTCTGGTATCCACTCACAAAAAAACTAACCCTGTCCTGGAGTTATCTAAGCTTGATCACTTGAAAGACCTGAAAAGATTAAATAATCGACGGGGTGAGACACCTCTCAGTAGGGAATAAATAAGTTACAATAGTGTGTGGGTAAAGTGTTTAATATATAATTACAAAATATACATAAAATTGTATTCCATTATCCATAGCAGCCAAGTAAATGCATTCATAAACACATCATTATCAACTTCTCTGTCTCCCAATCACATCCACATAAACATAAATATTTTTACTAATAATTCCTAAGAATAGGGAACTCTACCAGCCCATACAAGTAGATACCCTCTACTCTAACAGTAATACCAGGGCACTCACCTTTCTTAGTAAGTCCTCAGGTTATGTATTCAAGTAAAGTCTCCGAGAATAGGGAAGGTCACCCGCCCATACAAGTAGCTTCTCTCTACTTTGGTATCCACAGATAATTACTAGAGCACTCGCCTTCTTCAGCAAGCCCTCAGGTGGAGTATTCTACTTTACCATAAATAATTAAGTAATTAAAGTCACACGCAACCAATAATAACCATTTCACAAAGTTCCACATGTACATACATATCACAATCAATCCACATAGGATTTACACATTCCACATTCTCACTCACACAGGGTCCATATCCACACAAAATACAACGTCCACACAGAACTTTAATCCATATAAGTACATGTCCACATAGGACTGGTCCATAGAGGACTATCATACATGCAACATACATGTCCATACAGGGCTGGTCCATATAGGACTATCAAACACATAGGTTACACAGTCCACACAAGACTAATCATAATACATATTACAACACAAACACCCTGTTCATGGTAAATAGGTAAAACAAATTCCTCATACCACTGCCAATGTTTACCCCCCAATATAAACTTCCATATAATGACCTCCTCACACCACTGCCAACATTATATAACAGTTATATCAGGTACACTATAACAACCTCCTCATACCACTGCCAACGCTATATCGCAATTTACATGAACCACAACACAAATCAATATCAAACCAACCACTCAAACACATCCACACATCAATCACAGTATATACAATCAAACAGTATCCACAACCAACCACTATTTTCAACCAAGCAGAGTTCGCTGCCCAAACAGTATTCACGATCACAATAAATCATCATTCTACAGTACTCGCAATTATTTATTTTTCAAAACTATTTTCATGCCACATGATTTTTCCCAATATAATATATAATCAAAAACAATATTTTCAATACCTGTACTATTTAGAAAATTATACCTAAATAAATAGAATTTTATACCCACAAATTAACTAGTTTAAAATTAATGAAAATCTGTTATAACGTATTTCCCCTTACCCGCTCCTCGAGATTCTGCCTAAATTAAACAAACACGAGACCCTGTATTCTGAAAATCCCAACTTACTCAAATCTCATAAAAATACTCATTTAATGCTTCCTAGGTTCCAAATAACTATATTTGTTAAGAAAACTTCTAAATAACTCACCTACCCTGATTTTGGGTTATTTCCCAAACTTCTCAATTCGAAATTCTGCTCCACTTGTGTTGTAGAGAATCTTTCTAGGAGTCTCTTGGTAGCTTCCGATCGTCGAATTGGGCTAAAATCGGGCCGGATTCGAAGATAGAAGGTAAAGAGGCCACTTTTAAAGAGAGAAATAGAAGGAAAAATAATTCCTTTGCTAAAATTCTGATTTTTGTCTATTTATAAGCTACTTGCCATATGGCCTCGTCGACGAGACATCAGGACTTGTCAATGAGCCCAAGAACACAGTTCATGGACGGAATGGGGAGCTCATCGACAAAATTTAGAAACATGAAAACCTCTCTCGGTAAACCCTCGTCGACGAGACATGCATGCTCGACGACGAGGCTCAGAAGACTGCTCGTCGACGAGAAAATCAAGTTCGTCGATGAGCGCCCGCTTATTATCCTTTAAATTTTCTTTTCCTTTTCTTCTATTTCCCCTTTCCTTTTTTATTATCTTTCTTACTATTTTAAATAGTTAAAATTTTTTGGGTCGTTATAGTGGTTGTGTTTTAATTTCTGATCATATACACTACGTGGATTAGATTTTAAATAAACGAAAGCTTAATTTGTTTTTGGGAATTTGCAGAACTGAAAGGAAGTAAGTTAGTTGATCAATACAAATTGTAGAAACTGTAAGGGAGTGTGTTGATTGGTTGATCACCCAAGACTTATTAACTGAAAGTTTATTTAAGGTCTAAGTTTTTGGAAAAGGTGTTGGATTACATATTGAGCATCATATTGAGAAATTAAATCCATCAATACAGGGCTTAAATCAATCATATACATAGGGCTACAAACAAAGCTAAAAGTTGCCAAAGTGCTGCACATTGTATTTTGTGATTGATTTCTTTGAGTTATTAAAGAGTTGAATCTTGAAAGCATTGCTGGAATTAATCTAACTTATGTATCTTGTTTTGATCATTTTGGTTGAATTGAATTGTTGGAAGAATATATGAAAATCTACAAAGTATTCAAGTTACCATACTTACACTTATTTTATAAAGGTTTATAACTTAATTAATTTTCCTCTGAATTTGTCATTATAAACCAATTTTGTTTGTGTTGTGTTGAAGTATTGGTTTGTGGATTGATTGTCCAAATAAGGTTTGGTTGTGTGATTGCTAGATTAATTCACGAAAGGAATTAAAAGAAATTTTAATAATCCAATTCACCCCCCCTCTTGGGACAACTCCTTAACTTTCATTTATTATTATAAAAAATCTACTTTCATGTGAGATTATTCAAATTGTACGAACGAATTGATTTGCTGGTTTTACAAACGGATGACTCGGGCATAGAGTTGTTGCCTAGCGAGAAGGTGTTCTCGTTAGAGAGGGGTCTCCACCTTCCAATGGAGAGAGGCTACTCCACCTATTGAACGGAGTGGGTAAAGGAAAATCTTCTTAGCAAGTTGCCTGGGGCAAGGACATAGGCGGCAAGTTGAATATTGTAAAAAATCATGTGTTCAATCTTCTTTCCCTAACTCTCTTTAAATTTTGCACTTATAAACTGCTGTGTGTGTTTTAAAGTTATTGGGAAAATCTATTGAATGCTGAGATTTGATTGAGTTTACTTTGAGCAATTAAATTTGTTTGTTAATGGTGTTTATGGTTTGTATGAATTAAGTTTCTAGTTGAAATTTAGACAAGTGTTGAAACTCTAAATTAAGTTTTGGTAGGTTGAGGTAAAGTTTTTGGTGGGTTGATTGTTTAAACATAAAAAGCTTACTTGCTTGAGTTATATTATTGAATCTTGCCTTAAATACATACTTGCTCATTGTTTAAATTCAGGATTGATTGTTGAATTTGCTAAAGGTAAAATTCAGATTCTATTTTTAAGTTTCATATACCTAGGATTGTCTATTGGTATAGTACCATTCGCTGCCTAGTTGATTGTGTGGTGATTGATATTATTGAAAGGTTTAAAATAAACCAATCTTCCGCGTAATAATTTCTAAAATACTCAATTCACCCCCTCTTAGGATTACACCGTTACTTTCAATTGGTATTAGAGCGTAGGTTGTAACAAATCCTACTAGGTAGTTACACAAAGATCTAAATTGCAAACGTAGGTGTATCCCCATTCAGTGAAGGGTAATCCTCCTTTAGACCCCTTATTTTTTACGGTGTAAATTACACCTTCTGGAAACAACGAATGAGAATATTTTTGCAACCCATGGATTGGAGATTTTGGAGAGTAGTAACCCAAGGTGACTATGTTCCTTCTAAGACTACAGAGAACAAGGAAGTTCCTAAAGGAGAAAACAAAATGAGTGAGACTGATATGAAACAAATTCTAATAAACTCTAGTGCTATGAATGCCTTATATTGTGTGTTAGACACAAATGAGTTTAACAGAATAATGAGATGTAATTCTGCAAAGGAAATTTGGGACAAATTATAAGTAATCTATGAGGGAATAGTAGATGTTAGGGATAGTAGAATTGACATGCTTACTAGTGAGTATGAGGTCTACGTCCACAGGAAAGGAGTTTCACTATCTTAATAGGAAATACAATAGAGTAGGAGTAACACACTCAAAATCAATTCTTAGCTCAACCTTTATACCTCTCAATTACAGTTACAACACACAGCTCACTTGCTTACACCACCAATTACACTTGTACATCTTCCTCTACAACACACAACCCATTTTATAGGAGGGGGGAGGGGGGGGGGGAGAGGAGCCATGGAGATAGCGTAGCATTTAATTGAGCCAAGAGCATGCATTGCATTTATTTGGAAGATACAATCTTCTTATTCATTGAGCATGCGTAGCATTTACTTGGAAGATGCAATCTTCTCATTCATTGCAACTACATGTGTGGCCCAAAAAAATACTGATGTTAAAGCCTTGTAGTTATTTTTCTGCAGTATCCATGATTTTGAGATTTATATTTCCTTCATATGCTTTGAGGTTCTATTATGGAAGACCTCCAATTATGTCATAAGTGAAGTGTAGATGTTACAAGCTTCTGAGAAGAAGTGTTGAATGGCAGCTCTGAATTGGAGGTGATGTAAAAATTGTTAGAGAACTCATCCTCAAAACTTAGGTATCAAGGAGAGAGAGTTAAGATGATCTAATACTCGCTTTGGAACTACTCACAGAGACGATGTGGATTGGATGCACACTAATACTCCCTCTTGAGCCCATGTAGGGAAATGAGGCGAGGAAAAGTCCAACCCACAGAGGAGTCAAGCAGCCCAAGACCCAGCTCTGATACCATGTTAGAGAACTCATCCTCAAAACTTAGGTATCAAGGAGAGAGAGTTAAGAGGATCTTATACTGGCTTTGGAACTGCTCACAGAGACGATGTGGACTGGATGTATATTAATATGTTAGAAAACTTATCCTCAAAACGTAGGTATTAAGGAGAGAGGTTAAGAGGATCTTATACTAGTTTTGGAACTGCTCACAGAGACGATGTGGGACTGGATGCACACTAATACTCCCCTCGAGCCCATGGGGGAAATGAGGTGAGAAAAGCCCATGGGGGGAAATGAGGCGAGGAGAAGTCCAACCCATAGAGGAGTCAAGCAGCCCAAGACCCAACTCTGATAGCATGTTAGAAAACTCATTCTCAAAACCTAGGTTTCAAGGAAAGAGAACTAAGAGGATCTTATACTGGCTTTGGAACTGCTCACAAAGATAATGTGGACTAGATGCACACTAATAGAAATTGGAGATATCTGCAGCAAATGTTTTCATGGAAATCATCATTGCAATATGTTTGTGGTGTGACTAAGGCAGGGGTGACCGAGTCTTTAGGTTGATGGTAGGCTGGTAGTCTTGATTCCTTATGAGCTAGAGTTGTAAATATGCAGTTATACTTTTCAATGTGACAATGAATTTACATAGCATTAATTTATTAGATGTTAAAATCAGTTAATGACAAGTCAGTCTCTTCTAGCTTTGAAGTTTTGTTTCCTTTGTGCTTGCCAGCTTACAAATCCTTCCAGGTGCTTGCAAAAGAAATCTCACCGTCAAAGGCTTCTCCAGAATTTGGCTCCTCTTCAGTGATTTCAAGATTTAGAATGCTGTTTACAGTTCCTGTAGGGCTATGATTTTGCTGCGCTGCCTCTTCTGTGATTTCAGCATCATGTGGAGAGCTAAGGACTGCTAAGGGAGGAAGGTGGCCATGCTTCGGTAAATTTGATTTTTGCTTGTCTGAGAATGGAGGTGGAGCCCTCTCCATGAGGCATTGATCCGACGAATTTCTGGTTGAAGTACATCTATTTCTGTAAAGATTCTGCCTTGCAATTTTGTGCCAGCGTTTGATGCCCTTAGCCACACGATCGGTGAATACTGCTGTTTTCATTCCAGAACCCATCTGTTGCCATGATTGATGACATGAGAGAAAATAAAAGGAAATTTTTAGTTGAGAAATCTTGCATTAACAATGTCTAGTTTAAGATATCTTTATGTGTTAATTTAGATGAAAAGCAATGCTGCTTAGCCGCTTAGGGGGAATGAATGCTCATCACTTTTTCTAGAGAATTGGGAGGTCCCGTGTCAACAAAACAATTGAAGAACATTCAATTGTCTTTTATTTTGTTTGATGTGATAATGGTTTATGCATGCAGGCCTACATCAGGTTTTTAGCTGAGTTTGGTCAACAAAATCAGGTCCATGTCTGATCTATAACCGAACTGTCTTAGTTGAATATGCTCTATACACCAGCCACCAAAATTATCTATTTTATGAGAAATCTTGTTAGGAGATATCATACTGAACCGATTAGTGAGGTTTTTATTTTGACCCAGAAGTTTCTAATTTGGTACTAGCTGATTTTCTACATGGGATGATGGCAATTGGACCCAACATATAAGTAAATCTATTTAATAATTGAAAAATTTTAGTGTTTTCTTTAGAAGCTCCTTCAATTAGAAAGGGAGCTCCTGGTCCTACCTATTTTTGGTTCGTATTCAGTTGTTTTATGTCAAAAGAACTGATTAAACCTGCATATTTTTGTTTCTCTTTCGCAATTGGAGGCAATGTGCTTGTGGATTTGAAATGGAATTCCTTCATCTCCAAGGTTTCATAATTCTCTTTGCTATATGGTTCATTTCCTTTGTAGAGTAATATGAATTTGTACCTGTGTGACGAGCACACAAAGAGGAAGCGTCACATAACCACATAGGAACTGCACTGCCACGCCCATGACGACTCTTATGATGACGTCTGCTGTCCCTTGATTGAAGCAAGATCCTGGGCCATACTCATACTGTGTTTGCCAAAGTTGTCAGCTAAGAATGTGCAAATATATTCAAATTTCCAACTTTTTGATACCTACCCATGTCCACGTGAAGAATGCTAGCTGAAAGGAGTTCTGCAATCAGTTTCAACAGCTTTATTCAGGATTATGCCACGGAAACAGTAAGAAAGTCTATAGATTCTCTAGGTTAGCCTTTTGATGATACTGTAGTTGACGTTTGGGCAATTGGTTAAGTACCTACTCAGCTATGCAATTATGCATGTTGGGTCAATTTGACCACTATTGTTTTGATTGGCTCTAACATATCCATTACTGCTTGGCTTGAGGCCAAATTAGCGCATATTGAGTGTGGGCACATGTATGATAGGCCTGTGCCCAATTTGGGTTAATATGGACACAAACCTAACATGCATGGTTTAGTAGTCATTAAGTACTTGACCTTTTAAGGTTGTGTTTGAGAATATGCTAATGTGTATTTGACACGCGTATTTGAAATACATGCATTTTCAAATTTGTTGTTTGGGATAATATTTAAAGGTTATGATTTTGAAATATAGGTATTTAAAAATTCATTGATTGGACATCTTAATACCAATGTATTTGAATTTGAATTTAAATTTAGAATCATATAGATTGCCTCAAATTATATCAGACAAAGAACCCATAATCAATTGGTCTTTTTATCATTAACGAGATTTTTCTGCAGATTAAACTCTCTATTCACTTATGTTAGAATACTACTCTATGTAAAAGATTAAGTTATTCGGTTATGGACCAACAATGTATATCAAGTTCTAATACTCTCCGGCATGTGTAGCCTAATAGCACGTGAAGAGATAAAGACACGATAAATAACACTCATTATAGTGAATACAATAATTTTTTAAACACTACGTAATAAATGCAAATAAAGAGACTAGAACTTAGGATATGTTGGTAACTAGTTCTGATATCATGTTAGATTACCACTTTACTTGAAAGTTTAAGTTATTAGGTAATGAGCCAACAATGTATATCAAGTTTTAACAATTGATACTTGAATTTGTGAAGTTGCTAAATTAGTAGCAACTCCAACTAGTGGATTTTTTATTTTTTTGTTGCCTTCTCAGATGTTCCTTTTGAGTAGATGATGGCATAACATTTTGAGTACTTGTATGCTTTTGAAGTTAGCATAGATATAATTTGCTATGTGTAATTACAATTTACTTAATGCTGATTACTTTAGTTATCTTTATCTCCAAATGAAGCTGGTTTTTAGCAATTAATGTTAGGATTTATGAGGTTTGATGTTTTTGTTACTTACAACTACTTTCTTGTCCATTAAATGTGCTGACACCTAATTTTTTGTGGGGTCAATTTGATTATAATATGAAGATTTCTCATTAATTGGAAAATATTGGACAATAATTGGTCAAAAAACAATTAATTATGAATTCTCTCTCTCTCTTTCTCTCTCTCTCTCTCTCTGTCTCTCTCTGTCTCTCTCTCTCCTTGCTAGTTCAAATCAAGCATAGGCTAGGTTATGGGCTTCAATTATATATTTTTAAGGTTCAATTTCCTCTTTCTTATCAAAATAAAAGCTATCTTTAACTTGGTTAGGGGTTTACTTTAAGAATAGAGTGAGTTTATGTCCAAGCACCCATGTAGGACAAGGAAATGAGTTCCTTGATTCTAAAGGGTATTTTTGGAAAAAGTTGGATTAGGGCAATGCTCTAGCTTCCAAAAAATTTATAAAATGGAAACTGTTGTAGCCAAAAATTGAACGACCTTCACGATCCTTTATCACGACCACTTAAAAGAGATAAATAAGTAAGACTTTGAGGACCCGGGGTATACTCTGGGGGCTCTCTTTGATGCCTAAGTCAGGGATTGGCTTGAGAGGTTTTTTATGCAATAATAAAGTAGAGTTTAGAATGAGATACCTTAATCTCTTCTCTGAATCCCCATTTATAATGATGGAATATGACCCAAGGGTGGTGTGCCATTTATTGGTGAAGTATGGCGCAAGCGTGAATCGATCCGGTTGTTATATCATTGGCGTAGATTGCTCTAGTCGTCATGGAGTTGGCATCAATTGCTCTGGCTGAGCAGTTGACTTAGGTGGTAACTGCCCTCATCAATGCTGGGCTCTTGTATCCTCTAAACTTATGGTAAGTGATATATTTGGGCTATATCAGTTGCCCCCCCTTCAGTTTCAAATTTTTGAAGCTGGCTTCCAAAGTTCAAAAGTTGTTGTTGTTGTTGTTTTTTTTTTTTCTTCGAGCAGCTCTTCTTGAGGCATTTTGGCCTGCTTGTGGCTTTATGAGTCGTTCTCTTCTTTTTTTCCGTTTTTGGCCTAATGAGTTGTGCTCATATTTTGGGCTATTTTTGGGCCTCACGAGCATTGCTCGTTAGTTGGGCCGATTCTTTTTTGTCTAATGAGTTGTGCTCATTTTTTGGGCAGACATTTGGCCTCATGAGCGTTGCTTCTTAGTTGGGCCAATTCATCTTTGCCTAATGAGCTTTGCTTATTTTTTGGGCAGTTTTCTGGCCTTACGAGCGTTGCTCATCAGTTAGGCTGATTCTTCCTTACCTAATGAGTTGTGCTCATTTTTTGGGTAGTCTTATGGCCTCACGAGCGTTGCTAATTAGTTGAGCCGATTCTTTTTTGCCTTATGAGTTGTGCTCATTTTTTGGACAGTCTTCTGGCCTGATGAGCATTGCTCGTCAGTTGGGCCAATTCTTCTTTGCCTAATGAGTTGTGTTCATCTTTTGGGCTATATCTTCAGTAACATTTTGGTAATTTATGATGTCGCAATGGTTGTTCAATTCAACAGGTTCTTGCAGTTTTGATTTCATTGGGCTTAAAGATGTCAGTTATGGTGTTTTCAATATCAGTTAGGATTCGAAATCAGTTCGATATGGATTTGTTTCAAAGGGTTTGGATGTTTATGCACCAAGTTTTCGATCATTTGCGGCAAAGGGAATTGTATGTGAGTGTGCAATGTTATACATTTCATAGACTATTTTCGTGTCGTCTGTGTCATCTATGGGGTCTATAAAATCAAATTATTCGATTGTATCCAGTTGATCCGTGAGTCCCATGTTGGATTTTTTGGACATGGGGTTTTGAGTGCAGTGGCAGATTGAAGTTTGAGATTGAGATCTGCGAGATGTCTACCATTGATGACGGTGATTTTGTTACAGTTTGTTTTGATTATGGTGTGGATTGTTCGATTGATTGGGCTCTAGGTGCTCGATAGAATGTCATTAAGGAGCTCGGTTTTGCTATTTGGAGTTTTTCCGATTGCAGTTGCTACAATTATGCAATTTCAGTGTGCGTTGCAATTTCAACTCAAATTTCCAATTGCAATTTCAAATTCACTATTCAGAGCACTGTTCAGCACACATGAATGTGCAAGAGTCATTATTGTCGATCCCATGGTGGATTCGGCCAACTCATTATAATTTCAAAGTTTGGCTTTGTTTATTTGACTGGAAGTGCAGCTGTCATGACCCCACTATACATTTGGTGCATAAGTCATTGTTCAATCAATTAAATAACTTGAAGATCCTATTAATTATTATTAGCCATTAAGGCGGAGCTCTTCAAGCGTTGAAACTGTGACATCTATTTGTATTTTTTTAGAACTATTATTGTATGATGGAGAAAAAAATCATACCTTGAGAATAGGCACGTTGGCTACATAAATCTTGTGCATAGAAACATCAATTGTAGTCGGATTCGCATTAGATCCGAAACTTCCCAATATCACAAGCTAGGTCCCGGTTATTCGTCTGTCAATTTTCTTACTTGGCTTCTTCAACGCGAGCAAAGCGCCATTGACGTGCTTGAACGTAATAAACCCGTACCCTTTACTTTTCCTAGTGACCTTGCCAAGGATCGGGACGACTTCTTCGAGGTCACCATAGGTGGAGAAGAGATTGCGGAGGTTCTTGATGGTAGTGTCCCTTCCAAGGCTGCGAATGAAGATTTTGCGCTAGGTAGGGTCCTGATCGGCGATGGATCGGACGACGTCGAGTACGTCTAAGTGTTAGATGACATTGAGTATGTCTAGGTTTCAGACAACGGCATTTCGTACAATCTCAATTGAGCCAATGCATCTACCTTCAATTATTTGATGTAGTCATGATCAATGATTGAAAAAGAAAACCTCTCAAGAAGTTCCCACAGACGGTGCCAACTGTTGCAGCCAAAAATTGAACGACCTTCACGATCCCTAATTACGACCACCTGAAAAGAGATAAATAAGCAAGGCTTGGAGGACTCAGGGTGTACTTTGGGGGATCTCTCCGATGCCTAAGTCAAGGATCATCTTGAAAGATTTTTTATGCAACAGTAAAGTAAAGTTTAGAATGAGATAACTTAACTGTTGACCTTATAGGTCACTTCCGGTTATGATTATGACAAAGACTCATTGCAACTAATGGGTGTTTGAGGTTTTGTGCAGGAACTTATATTGGGAAATCACAATGCATAAAGAGAGAGTGAAGTTGAAGACCTTTTCCTAATTGTATTGTACTTTATATTTATTCAAGGGTCTGTAATAGTAATTAGGATATTTGGTTTGTAATAAGCACACACAACACATGTATGATTTATTATGTAAGCTCAAACCAAATATGAACTAAAAGTGACCATAGAAAGACCTTAGGGCTTACACCGGATTCTTTCGGTGTCTCTATTAAGGATATAAATGACTCTAGGACACTCACCTTTCTACTTGCACTTATTAGGCACTTGGATAGGGTGAATGTGTATTGAAACGGGACCGAAATGCACACTTTGTGCACTTTTAATTGACCGGCCAAGGGAGTTCATTTTGTACTAGTCGACTGAAATAGGCCTGGGTCAATAGTTGACTAAGGCCCTGGTCGACCGAACCAGGTAGTTCAAAAAGCCTTGGTTGACCGAAACCCCCTGGGTCAACATTTTGACCATCTAGTTGACCGAGCCACTTTTGTACTCCAACGACCTGGTTGACCGAGGGTCCTTGGGAAAAATCCCAACGGTTTGGTCGACCGAACCAGCCAGTTCAAAATGGCTCAGTCAACCGAACCTCAGAGAAATAGGAAATCGCCCACATTCGGTCGATCAAGCCTTTAGTTCAATATCCTCCTAGTCGACCGAACCATATGACATCTGGTCAACCGAAACCTTTCTGGTCGACCGGACCTCTCGGGTCGTCCCTCATTTTTTACCGCAGTTAATACTTTTAAACAAGGTTAAAATGTTTAAAATGTCATTAAACTTTTTTAACAATTCCTAATAGGTCCCAAACGGTCAAAAATCATGGGATGTCTTTATATACCCCTTCATTTGGGAAAATTAGAAGTTGATTAGAAAAAACAAAAATCCAAATTTCTCTCTCAAGAAAAATATTTTCTATTGCTCATACTCTTTCCAAATCCACTCAAACTTACCTTCTTCACTTCTTCGTATCATTTGTAAGTGTATTGAGTGTTATTATTTAGAGGTTTGCTATCTCATTTCATGAGTGTTTTGAATCGATTTTTATGAGAGCATAACCTAAGTATTCTTAGCAGGCTTTTCAAATAAGCCTACCCTAAGAAGACTTGTGTTGAACTTCCGAGTGTTGCATTCTCATTGCAATATCTTAGGAAGTTTGTATTTGTTTTTGACTTGCAAAAATATTTTCAAACTTACTCAAATATCTTGTGGTATTCATATTGGCATTTTTGTTGAAAGATATTTGTGTTTGATATACTAATCTTTGTGGCAATATTTATTCAAGTTTATATCATTTGCTGAATACAAAGATTGTTTAGCTTTTGCAAACCAAGCATATACACTGGTTGAAATGATTGACATATTCTACTATTTGAAATATTTGAAACTTGCATGATATCTTTGTTTGAGCATCTTGATTGAGAACATATTGAAATGCAAAGATTGCTTGTTAACACTCTCATGTATACATTACATTGATAGAAAATATTTTTGAGAGTTGAACTATCTAGACCACACTGAGCTTACATTTTAAATCATCTGTGGTGTATGTGATTGAGCGCATTTGGCTACAAATTTGTTTTACGTGAAAAGACTTTTATATTGTACCATTTGATTGTATATCTGAGTGATTCTAGGCGTGGCCCAAGGGGGCGGTAATCCAGCCCGGTAAGGATTGGTGTAAAGGTTGAGGTCAGCCCTGTGCTAATTAACCTGGTTTGTTTAGGTGTCGCTCCACCCATTTAAGTGAGCAAGTTGTTGTGGTAATCCTTGTGCTAGTTAGCCAAGGCGGAGATGTAGGAAGTTGACCGAATCTTGATAACATATCTGTGTGTCACTCTCTCTTTACTGCTTTCTGGTGCTTGTGTGATTGATTAAACGGTTTTATTTAATTTCTGGTATATTTATATCATTTGCACTAGATTGACCATAGGGTTGTGAACATACTGCTGCTAGGAGGAATACCTAGGGGTTAGATTTTAAAAATGCCAATTCACCCCCCCTTTTGGGATCACGGTAAAGCTAACAATTGGTATCAGAGCCAAGTTGCATAGACTAGCTGTTATTTTGCAAAAAGATCACATATGGCTCATAGCTCCGTGACCCCTTTCCCTGAGGGACTATCTTTCACACGACCTCCTATTTTTAGTCGTGTTAATTGCACCTTCTGGAAACAAAGGATGCGCATCTACCTTCAGAATACTGATTGGAAGGTGTGGAGAATTGTCACTAAGGGAAACTATGTCCCTATGGAAACTGAGGGTGCAACTAAGGTTCCTAAGACTGAGGATGAATATGATGATGATGATATGAAAGCTATTAGTCTTAATGCCACTTCCATGAATATTTTATACTGTAGTCTTGATGTAAATGAATTTAACAGCATTATGACATGTTCTACTGCAAAAGAAATATGGGATAAGTTAGAGGTCACATATGAGGGTACTAGAGATGTGAAATGTAGGATAGATATGTTGACCAGTGAGTATGAGACCTTTAGGATGAATGTAGGTGAGTCCATTCAGAGCATGTACACTAGATTCACACACATCATAAACTCACTGCATGCATTAGGAAAGACCTATCCCATATATGAGATGAACAGGAAGATCTTTAGAGGCTTTCCTCCTGTTTGGGAAGCCAAGGCTATGACCATTGCTGAGGGAGGAGACCTTAAGGCCATGAGCTTAGATAAACTAATAGGTTCATTGATCACTTATGAATTGTCCATAAATGAAAGACTTAATAAGCATAACAGGGCTAAGAAAGTGACTGCACTAAAAGCATCTAATAACACATCTAGTAAGTATAGTGAGTCTGACACTGATGATGAAATGACCATGTTAACCAAAAGGTTTAACAGATTTTTTAGGAAGAACAGGAAGCCATTTAAAAAATATAGAGACTCCACTAATGAGAAGGGGGAGTCCAGCAAAAGAAAGAAAAAATCCAATGCTCCTATGTGCTACAACTGCAACAAGGTGGGGCACATCGAACCTGACTGCTCACTGTTGACAAAGGAGGCTAAGAAAAAGAAGAAAGCCATGAAGGCTGAGACTTCATTGGACCAATTCAGCAGCAGCGACTCGGATTGAGATCATAGTGACACAGAGATCGCTAATCTGTGCTTGATGGCACACGAGGATGCGGTATTGTCTTCTAGTTCATCATCTTCTTGTTATTAATCTGATGATAGTGATTTTGACAGCATGCCTACATTTAGAGAATTACAGTTTGAATATATTCGTGTTTCAAAATTGTCAGGCAAAATGACCAAAGAGAATAATGATTTGAAAAAGAAATGTGAAAATTGGTCAAAATTGTTTAATAGGGCAAAAACCTCTCATGCCTCTATTTTAAGAGAAAATGATACTACTATTGTTGAGCTTGAGAGGAAATTGGAGGATAGCTCCAAAATTATTGTTAAATTCACCAAGGGCAAAGAAAATTTTGAAAAATTACTTGGTGCCCAAAGAAACTCCTTAAGTAAAGAGGGTCTTGGTTTTAATGGTATTGAAAATGTTAGACGACCTAATCTTTACTTAGGACATTTTACGCGTGAGTCAAAATCTCATATTCCTCCTAAAGAACCTAAGTGTAGATTCAAATGTTTTAAATGTAAACAGATTGGTCATATTCAATTTGATTGTCCACTTAGGAATAAGCATGCTAGAATCAGGAAGGTATGAGTAGTTAAGGGAGATCTTGCTACTAACCCCCGTGGACCCAACAAAATTTGGGGACTAGCATCAGTCACTTAGCTTATTTTGCAGGTATGTCTAAGATCATCCTCCTTCAAGAACCGGTGGTACTTAGATTGTGGATGCTCACGACACATGACTGGAGACCAAGGAAAATTCACTTCAATTGTTCCCAAGAATGGAGGCTATGTGACATTTGGCAACAATGCCAAAGGACGCATCGTCGGGGTAGGTAAGGTTGGTAAGGGTTCCTCTCCTACTATTGATAATGTTTTGTTGGTTGATGGACTGAAACATAATCTACTTAGCGTAAGTCAATTGTGTGACATAGGATATAAAGTATCGTTTGAAAATGACAAATGCATAGTAGAAAATAGAACGAACCACAAAGTGCTTTTTACTGCTGATAGACATGAAAATGTCTATACTACCTCACTTGATAATTTAGCATCACAACAAGTAACATGCTTTTCTGCTATGAATGAAGCTAGTTGGTTGTGGCATAGGCGTTTAGGATATGCTAGCATGGATTTACTGTCTAAACTTGTTAGAAAAAAATTAGTTGAAGGCTTGCCTAAAATGTCTTTTGTGAAGGATAAAATATGTGATGCATGTCAAATGGGTAAGAAAACGAAATCTAGTTTTAAGAAAAAGAAATTTATATCTACTACTAGACTTTTGGAGACGCTTCACCTAGATCTATTTGGACCAAATTCTGTGCAAAGCCTTGGTGGTAAATCTTATGCTTTTGTAATTGTGGATGACTTTTCTAGATTCACATAGGTGTTGTTTCTTGCACATAAAAATGAATCATGTGAACAATTCACCAAACTTTGTTGGAGAATTCAGAATGAAAAAGGATATAAAATCATTCACATAAGAAATGATAGAGGCACGGAATTCAAAAATGAAAGCATAAAAAATTATTGTGACTTAGAGAGCATATCACATAACTTCTCTGCACCTAGGACACCTAAAAAAAAATGGTGTAGTAGAAAGAAAGAATAGGTCACTGCAAAAAATGAGTAGAACTATGTTGAATGAGCATAACTTACCTAAATACTTTTGGGCCGAGGCTATTAATACTGCATGCTATGTTATGAATAGAGTGTTGATTAGACCATCAATTAATAAAACCCCTTATGAATTATGGAACAACCATAAGCCTAATATTTCCAAATTTCATGTGTTTGGTTGTAAATGCTTTGTGCTTAGAGATAATGAACATCTAGGAAAGTTTGACTCCAAATCTGATGAAGGTATTTTCCTAGGTTATGCATTAAATAGCAAAGCATATAGGGTTTTCAATAAAAGAACTTTAACTGTCATTGAATCTATTCATGTTGTGTTTGATGAGTCTAATCCATTTTCTAATAAAGATGATAAAGATGATATTGACAATGGAAAATATTTAGAGAAAATGTCTATTGAAAACAATGCAAGTAAAAATCAAGAAGCAAATGAAAAATCACTTGAAGATAATGAAAATGGAAATCAAAAGTTGCCTAGAGATTGGAAATACATTAGAAGTCATCCTATAGATCAAATCATAGGCGAACCATCCCGTGGTGTAGCCACAAGATCCTCCTTGAGAAATATAGTGAATCATTCTGCTTTCTTATCCCAAGAAGAACCTAAAAATATTAAAGAAGCCATAGAAGATGAGTCTTGGGTGATGTCCATGCAAGAAGAACTTAATTAATTTGAAAGAAGCAAAGCGTGGACCTTAGTTCCTAGGCCTAATGAGCACACCATCATTAGAACTAAATGGGTATATAGAAATAAGAAAGATGAGAATGTGTTAGTAACTAGGAATAAAGCTAGACTAGTGGCCCAAGGGTATAACCAACAGGAAGGGATTGACTTTGATGAAACATATGCTCCTGTTGTTAGATTAGAAGCCATTCGTATGTTACTTGCCTTTGCCGCTTTTAAAAATTTTAAATTGTTTCAAATGGATGTTAAAAACGCTTTTCTAAATATCTACATAAATAAAGAAGTATACGTAGAACAACCACCCGGTTTTGAAAATCATAAACATCCTGATCATATTTACCGGTTATCTAAAGCCTTGTATGGATTGAAACAAGCTCCTAGAGCTTGGTATGAGAGACTTAGTGGCTTTCTACTAGAAAATGGGTTTACCCATGGCAAAATTGACACTACACTCTTCATCAAATCCGAAAATGATGATATACTCTTTGTTCAAATTTATATGGACGATATTATTTTTGGAGTAACTAATGATGAGTTGTGTAATGAGTTTGCCAAATGCATGCAAAGTGAATTTGAAATGAGCATGATGAGTGAACTCAGTTTCTTTTTAGGGCTTCAAATTAAGCAAGCTAATCATGGAACTTTCATATGCCAATCTAAATACATTAGGGACTTGCTAAAGAAATTTAATATGAAAGATTGTAAAATTCTTGGTACACCTATGAACTCTTCCATTAAACTTGATAAAGATGAGCAAGAAATCCCTGTTGATGTAAAATTATATCGTGGCATGATTGGGAGTCTTCTATATCTCACTGCTAGTAAGCCTGATATTATGTTTAGTGTGTGTATGTGCGCTAGATTTTAGGCTGCCCCTAAGGAATCTCATCTAAAAGATGTTAAACGAATCTTTAGGTATCTAGTTGGGACTATTGAATTAGGATTGTGGTACCCTAAGCATACTACCTTTGAGATTGTTAGTTACACTGATGCTAACTTTGCCAATAGTAAGGTTGATAGAAAAAGCACTAGCAGAACTTGTCATTACTTAGGACAATCTCTTGTTTCTTGGTTCTCCAAGAAGCAAAACTCAGCTGCCTTATCCACAGCCGAAACTGAATACATTGCGGTTGGAAGTTGTTGTGCCCAAACTCTTTATATGAAACAACAACTTGTAGATTTTGGATTGCACTATGAAAAAATACCGATTAAATATGATAATACAAGTGCAATCAACATCTCTAAAAATCCTATCTAACATTCACGAACTAAACACATTGAGATTAGACATCATTTTCTTTGTGATCATGTGCAAAGAGGAGATATGGCTCTTGAGTTTGTATGCACTAATGAATAGTGGGCCGACATATTCACTAAACCACTACCCGAGGATAGGTTCATACAAATTAGACGTGGGTTAGGCTTAATGCATAGTAGGGAAGCTTCCTAAATCTCAATGTTTCATAACTTACATAAATTTAGGGGGAGCTCTTTCATGGGATCTTTCCAAGTCTTAGCAACTACCTCTATTGTTGACTTATCTTCTTGCTTTAAGACTTTGTGAAAGGAGATTGATTGATTGTGTGTACAATTCATATTTCTATTGCATGCTTATATTGTTTATCATCTGTGTTGCACAATTTGGCCAATTCATATTCATATTGATATTCTATTTGCTTAATTGGACCATACTGAACTGTTTGAGTAGTTATGGATAAATTGCTAGGAAATATAAACTCAAACATGTTACAATTATACAGGTTTTCTTTTGGAAAGTTTGATTTACAAACGGCACTCTACCGACATTTTCAAAAATTCTTTCTAGAATTCTTCGTGTATAATTGTAATTCATACCCGTTGCCTAGAATTTTAAATTCAAATGACCCTTTTTTCTGTTGCCAAAAGGGGGAGATGGAAAGGGGCAAAAATAATGGGTAAAATGAAATTGTTTTAAAACTAAATTGGATGCATATTGTGAGGGGGAGCCTTCTTAGGCTTAACCCTATATTTTTGTTAAGTGTATTTGTCATCATAAAAAAGGGGGAGAATGTTAATCTTATAGGTCATGCCCGGTTTTGATTAAGACAAATACTCATTGCAACTAATGGGTGTTTGAGGTTTTGTGCAGGAACTTATATTGGGAAATCACAATGCACAAAGAGAGAGTGAAGTTGAAGACCTTTTTCTAATTGTATTGTACTTTATATTTATTCAAGGGTCTGTAATAGTAATTAGGATATTTGGTTTGTAATAAGCACACACAACACATGTATGATTTATTATGTAAGCTCAAACCAAATACGAACTAAAAATGACCATAAAAAGACCTTAGGGCTTACACCAGATTCTTTTGGTGTCTTTATTTTGGACATAAATGACCCTAAGACACTCACCTTTGTACTTGCATGTATTAGGCAGTTGGATAGGGTGAATGTGTATTGAAACGGGACCAAAATGCACACTTTGTGCACTTTCGATCGATCGGCCAAGGCAGTTCATTTTGTCCTGGTCGACCGAAACAGGCCCGGGTCAACAGTTGACTAAAACCCTGGTCGACTGAACCAAGTAGTTCAAAAAGCCTCAGTTGACTGAAACCGCCTGGGTCAACATTTTGACCATCTGGTCGACCAAGCCACTTTTGTACTCCAACTACCTGGTCGACCGAGGGTCCTCGGGAAAAATTCCAACGGTTTGGTCGACCGAACCAACCAGTTCAAAATGGCCCAGTAGAGCGAACCTCGGAGAAATAGGAAATCGCCCACTTTCGGTCGACTGAGCCTTTAGTTCAATATCCTCCTGGTCGATCGAACCATATGATATCTGGTCTACTGAAACCTTTCTGGTCGACTGGACCTCTCGAGGTGCCCCTCATTTTTCACCGTAGTTAATGCTTTTAAACAGGGTTAAAATGTTTAAAATGTCATTAAACTTTTTTAACAATTCCTAATAGGTCCCAAACGGTCAAAAATCATGGGATGTCTATATATACCCCTTTATTTGGGAAAATTAGAAGTTGATTAGCAAAAACAAAAATCCAAATTTCTCTCTCAAGCAAAATATTTCCTACTGCTCATACTCTTTCCAAATCCACTCAAACTTACCTTCTTCACTTCTTCGTATCATTTGTAAGTGTATTGAATGTTATTATTTAGAGGTTTGCTCTCTCATTTCGTGAGTGTTTTGAATCGATTTTTACGATAGCATAACCTAAGTATTCTTAGCAGGCTTTTCAAATAAGCCTACCCTAAGAAGACTTGTGTTGAACATCTGAGTGTTGCATTCTCATTGCAATATTTTAAGAAGTTTGTATTTGTTTTTGGCTTACAAAAATATTTTCAAACTTACTCAAATATCTTGTGGTATTCATATTGACATTTTTGTGGAAAGATATTTGTGTTTGATATACAAATCTTTGTGGCAATATTTATTCTAGTTTATATCATTTGCTGAATACAAAGATCACTTAGCTTTTGCAAACCAAGCATATACACTGGTTGAAGTGATTGACATATTCTACTATTTGAAATATTTGAAACTTGCATGATATCTTTGTTTGATCATCTTGATTGAGAACATATTGAAATGCAAAGATTGCTTGTTGACACTCTCACGTATGCATTACACTGATAGAAAATATCTTTGAGAGTTGAACTATCTAGACCACACTGAGCTTACATTTTAAATCATCTGTGGTGTATGTGATTGAGTGCATTTGGGTACAAATTTGCGTTATGTGAAAACACTTTTATATTGTACCATTTGATTATATATCTGAGTGATTCCAGGCGTGGCCTGAGGGGGCAGTAATCCAGCTCGGTAAGGATTGGTGTAAAGGTTGAAGTCAGCCCTGTTCTAATTGACCTGGTTTGTATAGGTGCCCCTCCACCCGTTTAAGCTAGCAAGTTATTGTGGTAATCTTTGTACTGGTTAGCCAAGGCGGGGATGTAGGCAGTTGGCCGAACCTCGATAACTTATCAGCGTGTCACTCCCTCTTTATTGCTTTCTGGTGCTTGTGTGATTGATTAAACTGTTTTATATAATTTCTGGTATATTTATATCATTTGCACTAGATTGACCATAGGGTTGTGAACATACTGCTGCTAGGAGGAATACCTAGGGGTTAAATTTTAAAAATACCAATTCACCCCCCCTCTTGGGATCACGGTAAAGCTAACAATTGGTATCAGAGCTAAGTTGCATAGACTAGCTGTTATTTTGCAAAAAGATCACATATGACTCATAGCTCCGTGACCCCTTTCCCTGAGGGACCATCTTCCACACGACCTCCTGTTTTTAGTGGTGTTAATTACACCTTCTGGAAATAGAGGATGCGCATCTACCTTTAGAATACTGATTGGAAGGTGTGGAGGATTGTCTCTAAGGGAAACTATGTCCCTATGGAAACTGAGGGTGCAACTAGGGTTCCTAAGACTGAGGATGAATATGATGATGATGATATGAAAGCTGTTAGTCTTAATGCCACTTCCATGAATATTTAATATTGTAGTCTTGATGTAAATGAATTTAACAGGATTATGACATGTTCTACTGCAAAAGAAATATGGGATAAGTTAGAGGTCACATATGAGGGTACTAGAGATGTGAAAGACAGTAGGATAGATATGTTGACGAGAGAGTGTGAGGCCTTTAGGATGAATGTAGGTGAGTCCATTTAGAGCATGTACACTAGATTCAAACACATTATAAACTCACTGCATACATTAGGAAAGACCTATCCCACATATGAGATGAACGGGAAGATCCTTAGAGGCTTACCTCCTGTTTGGGAAGCCAAGGCTACGACCATTGCTGAGGGTAGAGACCTTAAGGCCATGAGCTTAGATAAACTGATAGGTTCCTTGATCACTTATGAATTGTCCACAAATGAAAGACTTAATAAGCATAATAGGGCTAAGAAAGTGACTGCACTAAAAGCATCTAATAACACATCTAGTGAGTATAGTGAGTCTGACACTGATGATGAAATGACCATGTTAACCAAAAGGTTTAGCAGATTTTTTTGGAAGAAGAAGAAGCCATTTAAAAAATATTGTGACTCCACTAATGAGAAGGGAGAGTCCAGCAAAAGAGAGGAAAAATCCAATGCTCCTACGTGCTACAACTGCAACAAGGTGGGGCACATCAAACGTGAATGCCCACTGCTTAAAAAGGAGGCTAAGAAAAAGAAGAAAGCCATGAAGGCTGAGACTTCGTGGGACCAATTCAACAGCAGCGACTCAGATTCAGATCATAGTGACATTGAGGTCGCTAATCTGTGCTTGATGGCACACGAGGATGAGGTATTGTCTTCTAGTTCATCATCTTCTTATTATTCATCTGATGATTGTTATTCTGACAGCTTGCCTACATTTAAAGAATTACAGTTTGAATATATTTGTGTTTCAAAATTATTAGGCAAAATGACCAAAGAGAATAATCATTTGAAAAAGAAATATGAAAATTGTTTAATATGGAAAAACCCTCTTATGCCTCTATTTTAAGAGAAAATGATACTACTATTATTGAGCTTGATAGGAAATTGGAGGACAGTTCCAAAATTATTTTTAAATTCACGAAGGGCAAAGAAAATTTTGAAAAATTACTTGGTGCCCAAAGAAACTCCTTAAGTAAAGAGGGTCTTGGTTTTAATGGTATTGAAAATGTTAGATGACCTAATCTTTACTTAGGACATTTTACACGTGAGTCAAAATCTCATATTCCTCCTAAAGAATCTAAGTGTAGATTCAAATGTTTTAATTGTAAATAGATTGGTCACATTCAATTTGATTGTCCACTTAGGAATAAGCATGCTAGAATTAGGAAGGTATGGGTAGTTAAGGGGGATCCTTCTAATAACCCCCGTGGACCCAACAAAATTTGGGGACTAGCAGGTATGCCTAAGATCATCCTCCTCCAAGGATCGGTGGAACTTAGATAGTGGATTCTCACGACACATGACCGGCGACAAGGGAAAATTCACTTCAATTGTTCCCAAGGATGGAGGCTATGTGACATTTGGCGACAATGCCAAAGAACCCATCATCGGGGTAGGTAAGGTTGGCAAGGATTCCTCTCCTACTATTGATAATGTTTTGTTAGTTGATGGACTGAAAAATAATCTACTTAGCATAAGTCAATTGTGTGACATAGGATATAAAGTATCGTTTGAAAATGACAAATGCATAGTAGAAAATAGAACGGACCACAAAGTGCTTTTTACTGCTAATAGACACGAAAAATGTCTATACTACCTCACTTGATAATTTAGTTTCACAACAAGTAACATATTTTTCTGCTATAAATGAAACTAGTTGGTTGTGGCATAGGCATTTAGGACACGCTAGCATGGATTTACTGTCTAAAATTGTTAGAAAAGAATTAGTTAAAGGCTTGCCTAAGATGTCTTTTGCGAAGGATAAAATATGTGATGCATGTCAAATGGATAAACAAACAAAATCTAGTTTTAAGAAAAAGAAATTTATATCTACTACTAGACCTTTGGAGATGCTTCACCTAAATCTATTTGGACCTAATTTTATGCAAAGCCTTGGTGGTAAATCTTATGCTTTTGTAATTGTGGATGACTTTTCTAGATTCACATGGTTGTTGTTTCTTGCACATAAAAATGAATCATGTGAACAATTCACCAAACTTTGTAGGAGAATTCAGAATGAAAAAGGATATAAAATCATTCACATAAGAAGTGATAGAGGCACAAAATTCAAAAATGAAAGCATAGAAAAATATTGTGACTTAGAGGGCATATCACATAACTTTTCTGCACCTAGGACACCTTAAAAAAATGGTGTAATAGAAAGAAAGAATCGGTCACTGCAAGAAATGGGTAGAACTATGTTGAATGAGCATAACTTACCTAAATATTTTTGGGCTGAGGCCATTAATACTGCATGCTATGTTATGCATAGGGTGTTGATTAGACCATCAATTAATAAAACCCCTTATGAATAATGGAACAACCATAAGCCCAATATTCTCTATTTTCATGTGTTTGGTTGTAAATGCTTTGTGCTTAGAGATAATGAACATCTAAGAAAGTTTGACTCCAAATCTGATGAAGGTATTTTCCTAGGTTATGCATTAAATAGCAAAGCATATAGGGTTTTCAATAAAAGAACCTTAACTGTCATTGAATCTATTCATGTTGTGTTTGATGAGTCTAATCCATTTTCTAATAAAGATGATGAAGATGATATTGACATTAGAAAATGCTTAGAGAAAATTTCTATTGAAAACAATCCAAGTGAAAATCAAGAAGCAAATGAAAAATCACTTGAAGATAATGAAAATTGAAATCAGGAGTTGCCTAGAGATTGGAAATACATTAGAAGTCATCCTATATATCAAATTATAGGCGAACCATCACGTGGTGTTGCGACAAGATCCTCATTGAGAAATATAGTGAATCATTCTGCTTTCTTATCCCAAGAAGAACCTAAAAATATTAAAGAAGCCATAGAAGATGAGTCTTGGGTGATGTCCATGCAAGAAGAACTTAATCAATTTGAAAGAAGTAAAGTGTGGACCTTAGTTCCTAAGCCTAATGAGCATACCATCATTGGAACTAAATGGGTATATAGAAATAAGAAAGATGAGAATGGGGTAGTAACTAGGAATAAAGCTAGACTAGTGGCCCAAGGGTATAACCAACAGGAAGGGATTGCCTTTGATGAAACATATGCTCTTGTTGCTAGATTAGAAGTCATTCGTATGTTACTTACCTTTGCCGCTTTTAAAAATTTTAAATTGTTTCAAATGGATGTTAAAAGCGCTTTTCTAAATGGCTACATAAATAAAGAAGTATACGTAGAACAACCACCTAGTTTTGAAAATCATAAATATCCTGATCATGTTTACTGGTTATCTAAAGCCTTGTATAGATTGAAACAAGCTCCTAGAGTTTGGTATGAGAGACTTAGTGGTTTTCTACTAGAAAATGGGTTTACCCATGGAAAAATTGACACTACACTCTTCATAAAATCCAAAAATGATGATATACTCCTTGTTCAAATTTATGTGGATGATATTATTTTTGGAACAACTAATGATGATTTGTGTAATGAGTTGGCCAAATGCATGCAAAATGAATTTGAAATGAGCATGGTGGGTGAACTCAGTTTCTTCTTAGGGCTACAAATTAAGCAAGCTAATCATGGAACTTTCATATGCCAATCTAAATACATTAGGGACTTGCTAAAGAAATTTAGTATGGAAGATTGTAAAATTCTTGGTACACCTATGAACTCTTCCATTAAGCTTGATAAATATGAGCAAGGAATCCCTGGTGACGTAAAATTATATCATGGTTTGATTAGGAGTCTCCTATATCTCGCTGCTAGTAGGTCTGATATTATGTTTAGTGTGTGTGTGCGTGCTAGATTTCAGGCTGCCCCTACGGAATCTCATCTAAAAGCTGTTAAACGAATCCTTAGGTATCTACTTGGGACTATTGAATTAGGATTGTGGTACCCTAAGCATACTACCTTTGAGATTGTTAGTTACACTGATACTGACTTTGCTGATAGTAAGGTTGATAGAAAAAGTACTAGCGGCACTTGTCATTACTTAGGACAATCTCTTGTTTCTTGGTTCTCCAAAAAGCAAAACTCAGTTACCTTATCCACAGCCAACGCTGAATACATTGCGGCTGGAAGTTGTTGTGCCCAAACTCTTTATATGAAACAACAACTTGTGGATTTTGGATTGCACTATGAAACAATACCGATTAAATGTGATAATACTAGTGCAATCAACATCTCTAAAAATCCTATCTCACATTCACGAACTAAACACATTGAGATTAGACATCATTTTCTTCGTGATCACCGATATTTAGACCAGTTTTTGGTTTTTTTATTGATGATGTATTGGTCTATTCAAGGAGCTACAAGGAGCATGAAACGCATTTGAGGCAGGTTTTGCAGATGCTCGGGGAAAAGAAGTTGTGTGCCAAGTTCAGAAAATGTGAATTCTAGCTCGAGAAAGTTGTGTTTTTGGGGAATGTCATCTGAGGGGAGGGAGTTTCTGTGGATCCTAGTAAAATTGATGCAGCAGTGAATTGGGTTAAACTGAGGAATGTCCAGGAGATTGGGGGTTTCTTGGGGCTGGAGGGTTATTACCATCATTTTGTTGAGGGATTCTCAGCATTATCAGGGCCTCTGACACGACTGACTAGGAAGAACATCAGGTTTGAATGGGACAACACCTGTGAGTAGAGTTTCTAGGAATTGAAGCAAAGGCTTGCTACAACTCTAGTATTAATCATTCCATTAGGGGGTGAGGGTTATGTTATCTACAGTGATGCGTCTTTGAAGGGACTTGACTGTGTATTGATGCAACATGACAGGGTGGTAGTGTATGCTTCTAGATAGTTGAAAGAATATGAAAAGAACTACCCTACCCATGATTTTGAATTGGCCGCAGTAGTAAACGCACTGAAGATTTGGAGGCATTACCTGTATAGTGAACGATGCGAAATTTTCTCCGACAACAAGAGTTTAAAGTGCTTCTTCACTCAGAAGGAACTGAACATGAGACAAAGAAGGTGGTTGGAGCTTATTAAAGATTTTGACTGCACTATCAATTACCATCCAGGGAAAGCAAATGTGGTAGTTGATGCATTGAGTAGGAAGTCTATGAGACCAGCGCTGGTAGTTATGGAGATTCAATATCTGATTATGATGGACCTAGAGAGACTCGGCATAAAGTTAGTCGAGAGTGATTTTCAGGTATGTATTGTCGGTTTAGTGGTGTAGCCTATTCTACAGGAAAGGATTAAAGCTGCTCAGAAGGAAGATCCAGAATTAGCGGAGGTAATGGTAAGAGTACAGAATGGTCAGGGAGAGGAATTGTGTGTCCCTACTGATGCTGATATCAGATTGACCATTTTAGAAGAGGCTCACAGATCTTTGTACATAGTTGAGCTCGGCAGTACGAAAATGTATAGGGATCTATGAGAGTCGTATTGGTGGAGTGGTATAAAGAAAGAGATTGCTGAGTATGTAGCACATTGTTTGATGTGCCAGCAGGTAAAAGCTGAGCACCAGAGGCTAGTAGGTCAGTTGTAGCCATTTTTTATCCCAGAGTAGAAATGAGATCATATATCCATGGATTATGTTTTAGGGCTGCCGTCAGCATTGCATGGCTAAAATGCGATCTGGGTGATTATAGATTGTTTGACTAAGATCGCCCACTTCCTTCCTATCAAGATTAGCTACTCCCTTAACCGCATGGCAGAGATTTATATTCAGGAGATAATCCATTCTCACGGAGTGTCAATGTCTATAGTGTCAATTTGAAACCCGCGTTTCATGTCACATTTTTGGAGGAGCTTGTAGGAGGCTCTAGGGTCTCAGTTATCTTTCAGCACGATGTTCCATCCTTAGTCAGATGAGCAGACTGAGAGGATGATACAGATATTATAAAATATGTTTTGAGCATGTGTTGGATTTTGGGGGTAGTTGGACTCAGTTCATGCCACTGGTGGAGTTTGTGTATAATAACGGTTATCAGACCAGTATTGGTATGACATCGTTTGAGGTACTTTACAGTAGGAGATGTCGTTCTCCTTTATATTGGGATAAGATGGGTGAGCGGCGAGTTGTGGGATCATAATTAGTACAGAAAGCGTATGATAAGGTTCGACTCATCAGATTTAGAGATAGAATCAGTGCAGCTCAGAGCCGACAGAAGAGTTATGCTAATAATCGCCACAGGAAATTGGAATTTGATATTGGAGCTCATGTATTTTGAAAATAGCTCCGTTAAAAGGGGTTATGAGATTTAGGAGGAAAGGTAAACTTAGCCCTAGGTTCATTAGCCTGTTTGAAATTCTAGAGAAAGTGGGGCCAGTTGCCTACAAGTTAGCTTTACCACCTATGTTGTCTAGAATACACGACATATTCCATGTCTCCATATTGAGGAAATACGTCCCAGACCTTTCTCATGTAATCAGTTATGGTGAATTAGAGATTGATGATTCACTAGTTTATGAGGAGGTACTAGTAAAATTCTGGACAGGAAAGAATAAGAATAACATAATAAGAAGATTTCTCTAGTGAAAGTCCAGTGGAGAAACCACGCAATAGAAGAAGCTTCTTGGGAGCTCGAGGAACAGATAAGGTAGAAATACCATCAATTGTTCCAAGAGGTTCAGTTATAACCAGGTAAAGTGTGAATAGTTATGCAATGTTTCTTTTGTAGGTTAGTTAGTGTATGTATTAGTTTCGTTAGTAAGTAATATTTTAGTTTTTGGAGAATTTTATTTTATATATGTGATCTCCTAGAACTTTGGAAGTAACCATGGTATTCCTTCGCCATAAGTGAGGGTAAGTAATAAAATAAGTAGACCATTTATCGTTAAAGGATGGTGAATCACATGGATAGTAAATTTTGAGGATGACATTTTATAAGGAGGGGAGAATGTAGAGACCTGAAGAAATTATAATGATTAAATAATAAAAGAGGGAGAAAAAGGAAATTGAAAAAGGGTTCACAATAGGTTTTTGTTGACGAAAGTGAAGCGTTTGTCTATGAAGTGGCTTCTTGAGATCGTCAACGAGGATAGGTCTCTTGTTGATGAGAAGATACCAAGAGGCTATTTTTAGCTCTGAATTTCGTTGACGAGAAACAAGCGTTTGTCGACAAACTTCCTCGTTCATCGACGAAGTGGCTTCTTGAGATCGTCGACAGGGACAGGTGTCTCATCGACGAGAAGATAGCGAGAGACTATTTTTAGCTTTGAATTTTGTCGACGAGAAACAAGCGTTCATCGATGAACTTCCTTCTTAGTCTTGTCGATGAAGGCCAATGTATAAATAGCCCTAAACTTGATTTTTTTGCAAAAAATTTCATGAAAAATCACTCTCTCTATCTCTCCCCTGTTCATCTCCTCTTTCTTCTCTCTAAGATTTTGGGTCGGATTCTTACCGGTTGAACGATCCAAGGCCACTGCGATACTCATGGGAGAGTTCTCTTCAAGTTTGCTGGAGTGGATCGTTGGTGGGGTTAACTTGGATTTCATTCCAAATTCAGGATAAGACTTTTTATTTAGTATTTGGCTTTCTATTAGTTAACCTCTTTCTTCTCTCTAAGATTTTGGGTCGGATTCTTACCGGTTGAACGATCCGAGGCCACCGCGATACTCATGGGAGAGTTCTCTTCAAGTCTGCTGGAGTGGATCGTTGGTGGGGTTAACTTGGATTTCATTCCAAATTCAGGATAAGACTTTTTATTTAGTATTTGGTTTTCTATTAGTTAAAGAAAATTTAATACTCGAAGAAATACTGAAGTTTTGTTCAAGAAGATATTGTTTTCAGGGTGTTGATCGGGGAACCCTGCGGGTGTAGGACTAGACACTGTAGGAGATTTTCAGTAGTCAGGTAAGGGAGTAAACTAAAACAGAAATTTTTCGTTAAAATTATTCTTATTTATTAGCAGATTTATGTTGAGAAAGCATGTATTATATATGAGTATTATTGAGAAAATGTATATTTGAGAAAATACTGTTGTTATACAGGATTGTATATTTCTAGTATAAAATGTCAGGAAATATGATTTCAAAATAGAATGTATGATTTTATTTAGTATTGTGTGGCATAAATATTATTTAACGCATATCGTATTATGTTAAATCAATTTTACAAATAAAGTATGTTTCAGTGATTTTCAGAAATAACAAGATAATGTAGTACACTACAATTTTAGAATACACGATAAACAGTACCCTTATTCAGATTAGTATGTATGTTATGTTCGGTGCAAGACGGTGATTGATAGCCGGCGCAAGGCTGCAGTTATGCATGTTTTCGGCGCAAGGCCTTAGTTATGATTGTTTTTGGCGCAAGGCCATAATTATTTATGTTGTTACAGAACTCAGAAATGTTGTCAATCTATTTACGTTAAACAATATATTATCTTGTACTATATGTTATCAGAACCTGGATGATAGTTCAGATCAGTTTCAAGAGCATGGTACCATAACTATACAGTTTAGTTCAGTTTAGACTTATCTAACTACCCCTGATAGTAGAGGGGGTGGGAGATGGATAGTCGATGTGGCTTTCAGTGTAGAGTTGTAGACATCCATCTAGTACTCTGGACTAGGGTGTGGCGGGCCCATCGTACTTATAGACATTTTTGACTCGACAGTGGTCAGCCAGCCATTGTCGGGTCCCGCCTTCGGGCTGCACAACCCATCATGAGGGGTAATACAAGACATTAGCTAGCTATTTGTCCTGGGTAAATTTCAGAATTACTAGTTATATCAGATGATTTTATGAACAGTTAGATACAATATGATTTAGTAGAATTATGAAATTATATGTTTACTCAGTTATGTTTTAACCAGTGTTTCATGTATGTGACATGTACTGTATATCTATTATAGCACTAAATATTCATGTTGCCACACAATTGTATTTAGTTTATTTTCCTTACTGAGTGGTGTCTCACGCCAGTTTAAATCATTCCAGGGAACCCTGAAAGACAAGCGGACCGAGCCCGTCGTTGAGACAGTTTTAACTACCTCGCTAGGAGGGTAAGTTTTGAGCTAGGATGTGATGGTTTTTGGTATTAGCTTCTAGTTCATCTTTTGGTAATTTTGAGGACTGTATATTTAAACAGAATATGGTGGAATGTAGGTACTCTGGTTTATCGTGTTATATGGTTGAGTGATTGAAATTTATATTTATTGCTGCTTAGATTTTCGCTGAGTATGATAGTTGTATCCCCCTTACCAATGGGTTGTGGGTTAACTTTATTATGTTATTAGTTAATGGTATCAGAGTGTTTAACATAATTAATTATGTAGTGAGATAAGCGGGTTGTTACACAAATACATGAAGGTATTAGATCAAATGCAAATATCAGACCGAGTGGACATTCAAGTAGGAAAGATTAAGGTGGAAACTCACTTGGAAGAACTCAAGTACATCCAACAAAGTCATAGTATAATAGGGAGTGTTTTGAGGGAGGAACTATTGTAACTCTTACGGTATTGTTTCATGCGAGATCATTGAGTAAAATTTGAACAAATGCATTTCATATTAGGTTGTAAGTATATAGGATATCACTAAACTCTTATAACAAAACTTAATGAGTTTTCAAATAACAAAAACAAAAAGTTTTGTACAAATATCATATACTTGCCATGTTTTCATAAGGGACAAGTTTTAAACAATCCTAGTGTTGTAAATCTTTCATATACTTGATCCCGGTTGGGTTAAAACCTCATTTGTGCACCACTCAAATTCCTCTGTTGAATTTCCTGAAACACCTTTCAGTATTTGGAGCATAACGTTTTCTAGAGAACTCCAAAAGGGCAATCTTGGTATCTACGGAAAGTTAAGAAAAAATATCATAACTTTCGTGTTGAAGATTTTCACAAATGAGAAGGTTTAGATAATGAACAAACAGGGCAAATTGTCGACAATTTGGCCAGGTGCATTGACAGTTTCAGGCAGAGAGCTGAATGGTTGCCTGAGGAAACCGTTGATGGTTTGCATAAGGATCTAATCCCTAACGACTATAAATGGTTAGTTTTCAAAGTAAATAATTATTTTATCAGCCCAACGACTATAAAACGGCTTGTAGCTCATTTTGACTATAAATACAAGTTCAAAGACTTGTATAATGATTGATTTTTAGTAATAATATATCATTTGAAAGCACACTTTATTTAGTTCATCATCTTTGTGCTCAACTTCTCTCTTACTCTTCAATCTTAGTGTGATACTTTTTACTTTGAGAGAGTTGTGTGAGGATTTTGATTGTATCAATTATCAGCTCATTCAAGGAACATTTGTTTTGTAAATAAGTTTCATCATCTTGTTGTATTAAGGTTCTTGGCGAACCTAGTTCAAAGGTTCTTGGTGAATTGAATTGTAAGGGTTCTTGGTGAACCTTGCTGGAAGGCTCTTGGTGAGTAAAAGGGATTTGTTCCCATAGTGTAAAGGCTTCTCCGCTAGTGAAGGAGTTGTGTTAGTAGATTGTAAAAACCTTGGGTTTTACTCAAGGCATGGACATAGGCAAGGAGTCGAACCATGTTAACATTGGTGTTGAGCTTTTCTTCTCTTCACTTTAATTTATATCTTATGCATGACTTATTTTCTGTATATTATGATATAATTATTTGTATCTTGTAAAGATTTTATATTTTGTAAAGAAAAGAAAAAAATACGTAAAAGAGTCTATTCACTGCCCCTCTAGACTCGACTTAGGGGCCAACAATTTCTAAATAAAAAAAACTAATATTTAACTAAAAACAGTCCTCAAACTGTCTTATTCCTTCCTGCATTGCCTTTTGTTTCCTTTTGTAACCAAAGAAAAAAAAACTTGTCCCATCAGCATTTAGTTGAGCATTTAGTAGTTCAATACAACATTGGATTACAAGAGTTTTAGTTTGTGTCATGTGGTTTTTTATACTTTGCACTTCCACATTCAAGGCTAAAGTTTTTCTAACATTGATATAATGATAGAGATTACAAGCATGATTTGGTAACCCAAGTATAGATATTATAATATTTATTTAATTTCTACAGGGAATGGCTGTAAATTTATTTATTTTGTGATTTTTTTTCTAACTTTATTAAGGATTTTAAGGCTATATCTTTATAAAATATTTTTAGAATCTTTTCATAGTTATTCATTAGGAAACTAGGATTTAGGCCTTATTAAGGTTCTAGTACTTGTTTGCTTCCTCTTCAAGCATAGGTAGTCTATGAAACATAAAAAAGGGACTAGAATGTCTCTTTTAGGGAGGTTGAATTTATCAATCAAGAATGGTTCTAGTGCTTTTGTGCTCCCTAGGGGCATTATCCTTCCATTGTATCCCCTTATTTTTCTTTCCTCCCTCCTTAGTCCTTTAAGATTTGTTTCCTATCTCCCCATCCCCTCTATACTAAGTCTCTCTCTCTCTCTCTCTCTCTCTCTCTCTCTCTCTCTCTCTCTCTCTCTCACACACACACACACACACATCCTGAATTACATTCTCTTTATTAATCAAGTGAAGAAAAATTAGGTTTTAAATTAATGCAAGTTTTTTTTTTTCCCCGTACTATTCCTTCCCTTAATGTTTGCATTTGGAGAAACCTATGTCTAGCACATGCTTGTATGGGTTATGCTTTTCAAATGAGCTAATTTTCCATATATGAAACAATATAATGATATATACACGCATGTATTTTTCCTGAACGAGTTATTCTTTTCCAAACTATTGAAACAAGTCATATCAAAATAGATTATGTCTACAATTATTCAAGGGTTTTCCATCATGATATTGTTAAGACATGGTTAATTTAAAGTTTCCATGATGTTTACCTGGAATTGGATGACTTGAAGGAGATAAAGGAGCCAATATGGTCTACCAAACCAAAAGAAATTGTCGTTAGGATTCACAAGAAAAGCCCCTTGAGTTACACTATTCTTGTTGCTACTCTCCAAACACATTTCAGTTATTATAACTTCCAATTTTGTCCCCACAACTAGAAGAATCTGTAGTAAAAATAACATAGTATAAAAGAGAGAAATTATAATGTCTACTTAAAATGGTACCAAACAGGGGTAGCTTATTGACTATACCATTAGAGGAATGAAAGGTAGCCAATAGTAGTTGTAGAACTCTGCAGAGAAATTTGGTTAAAAATGAGCAATAACATTATTGCATTGCTAATAGAAAAAGGTGGCTTGTTCAGCTATATAGAGAGCTAAGTCTATGGAGTTAAATGCAAATTTGGTCGTAGAATTGTTAAATTTATTTATGGTGGTTGTAATAATCTTTCATTGCAAATCATTGCTATTTTGTTTAAATTATTGCAATTTCATTCCAATAATTGCATAATTTAGATTATACAAGGACAACATTATAAAGAAAATTTTTCAGTGACCAAGATAGAAATTGTAGAAAGTTCGGTAACCAGAAGTACATTTAACTCCAGATGAATCCCCGCTCTCATGCTTTTGTGATTTTTCAAAAATGAAATTGTGTGCAAAGGCAATAGCTTAAAATGACTTGTCATGGGTTATCTTGACATTCGGTGGTTGGATAGCATATGTTACTACAATAGGAGCACATAGATGCTAAGTTGCTTACTCAACATGGCCAGGGATGGACATGGTTTGGCTATATTCCTTGACAAGGTTGCTTATAGTGGTTGGTTTTGGTTGACATGGTTCGATAGTTAACTCAGGTATGTCAGATGCCTCATTGATATATGGTGTTGGTGGGACATGGAACAAGTCATGGTTTAGGGGAAACCATGCTTAAAGGGTTGACCCATGGGTAGTATATGATGTCATGTCAAATGCTGCAGTGTTGATATATTGACCTAGTAGGGAAATTACTTCATAGTTTTTGTTGTAAGGATGATAACAAGATTGGTGGAAGGATGAATTTGTCGCTGACATTGGAGTCTTTTTTAGCCATATAATTGTGCACATAACTTGTTTAGCCTTGTTGGTAAATACTGGCTACGTCCAACACAACCTTGGCAGTCAAGGTTGTCAATTATGTATTAATATGACATGTGGGTGGCATGAGACACTAAAGGGAATTCATGAATGGTGTTCCTGCACATGTTAGGAGTGTGTAATCCTTGTCTTCAAATAAGAAAAGCTTAAGTGATGTTGCTCTTGTAAACACTGTAGATTTTTAAATGTTGTTTCATTATTACATACTTGTAGGATACCAAAAAATCTATGTGTGTGTGTCATTAGCTTAACTAAGTGTTGACATGATGTCGTCATAGTATCAAGGAGTGTAGCAAAGACTTAGACCATGTGACAAGTGGTATCATAGCTTGGTTGGTGATGGCGAACTCAGGTTAGTGGGATCAATTAGACTGTTTGGACAACTTCCTTGATTTTCCATAGATTACGATGTAGTTCCATTGGTAGTACAGTGTCAATGTTTAACTAAGGAATTGGTTGAGATGTAATATTGACATGTTGATTTTTTGGTTGCTAGAGAAACCAAAATATCAATGTTTTTCATTGATATGACGACCTTTACAAAGACCTTGAATGGCAGAATTTGGCTTAATAAATGGTGCAATCACCCTTGTCAAAAGGGCGGCCATCTCCTTAAGTTTTGGTGAGGGTGAGGCCTCTCAAAAAATTTGAGTCCCTAAACCGAAATCCTTTGAAGGAAGTCACAGTGCGAAGGACTTTGAGAATATGAGCATATAAAACACTACTTCAAGGCTTCCCACATTCTAGAGAACGAAAAGGTTACCATAATATCAACGTACATGTCATGTGATGCTAAGTTATGGTGGTATATACGGATAGCGGATGATGAAAATGTAGGAAGACATTGAATTAAGATGTGGGAAACCTTAAAGAAGGAATTGAAAGCTCTATCCTTCCTTCTAGCATGACTTAGGTCGCAAAGGATGCCTTTAAACAATTAAAGTAGATTGGAACCATAAGGGACTGAGTCAAGTAGTTCAGTTCTTTAATATTAGACAACAAGAACATGTCAGAGTAAGAAAATTTGTTCAACTTTTGTTATAGTTTATAAGCGTGGGCATAGATGCAACTACGTAAAGGAGTGCAAGATCTCCTAGTAGCCATTGGAGCAGTAGGTGACTTGGTTGATTTCAAAATCAACACTAAGACCATGGGTCACAAGGCCAAGCCTAGGAAATACAAAGTTAAAGGTAAGACCAACAAAGAGAAGGGAAAGAAGAAGGATGATCGGGAGAAGTCCAAAGGTGAAGGCAACAGCTAGAATAAAGGGAAGGATGCTTCCTAAAGTTCCCAGAAGTTTTGGTTGTTTTATTTATAACAACCCTCACTAAGCCTGTGATTTTCCTAAGCCGAATAATTTGAATGCCTTGGTAGCCTTAGATTTGAAAGATGATAATTCAGATGAGGAGGGGCCTTTGCACATCAACCCACTACAATTTCTAAATGCTATCAATGTTGTGAATCCTTTCTCTCAGAAAATCCAAGTGTATGTTCATGTGAAGATCAATAGAATTAAAGCTAATGCAATCGTGGATTCAGGGGCCACACACAACTTTGTTGCAAAGAAGAAAGTGACAAAGGTTGGCCTCAAACTCATTCAAAATTCAAGTCAGATCAAGGTTGTGAACTTTAAAGCCATGCGTATTTAGGGCATGGCTATTGCTACCCCAACCATGATATCATGGGAAGGAGATGTAGTCTAATGATGGTGCCCTTATATCATTTTAATTTCATACTCGACTTGGAATTCTTTGTGAAGGCTAAAATGATGCTAATGCCTTACATTGTTGGAATCTTGATCCCTGATGAGAAGGCTTTTTGCTTTGTTTCTGTATTGTACAAGTATCCAAGCAAGAAGTGTGGTAAGTAGAAGGTGGGTGTCATTTTAGCTATGCAATTGAATGACAAATTGAGGAAAGGGGACTCTACATTCTTGGCTGCACTTGTGAAGATCAAACTAGACTAGTTGGTGGAAGTTCCCAATGCAATTGCAAAACTTTTGGGAGATTTCTTTGACGTCATGCTCTTATAACTCCTACAATATCTTCCATTAGATGTTGATGCTTGGTTTTAGAGCTCCTGCACATGCCTCGCACAAAATGAGATTGTTGGAGTTGCCAGAATTGATGAAGTAATTGGATGAGTTGTTGAATGCAAAACTTGTTCAACCCTCCAAGGTTGATGCTATGGTATTGTTCTAAAAGAAGTAGGAATCTTTGCTATGGATATGTGTAGATTATAAGGCCATGAACAAGGTCACAATAAAGAATAAATATCAAGTCCCTAATGTTAAGTTGTTGTTCGATCAATTGGAAAAAAAGCATCATTCTTCATAATACAAGACGTGTGATCAAGCTATTGACAAATGAGGATTGTAGAGGGGGATGAACATAAGGCAACTAGTGTAATCAGAAATGGTTCCTATAAGTTCTTAGTAATGTCATTTGGTTTGAAAACTGTCCCTGTAACTTTTCTATAATTTAATGAATGATGTTTTCTATGAATTCATCAAGAAGTTATGTTCTTAGGACACTAGGTTAGCCAAAGGTAGGTGTGTATGGATGAACAAAAGATAAATACTATCATTAACTAGCCTACACTATCAAAGGTGGCCGAGTTGTGTTCATTTTGGGTTTGGCTTACTATTACTTGAAGTTTATCTAAGGGTAATAAAAAAGAGTTATCTTATTGATAAAATTATTAAAGAAATAAAACAACAGGGCATGGACAAATGCGTCTCAAGATGCCTTTGATGGCTTGAAGTTGTTAGTTTCATCAAATGCAGTGTTGTGGTTGCCTATATTCGATCTATTTTTTGAGGTACATACAAATACTTCTGACAGAGTTATCAAGGGAGTCCTTCTGCAAGAGGGATACCCTGTGGCTTTTAAGAGTAGAAAATTGAAGGAATTTGAGACTTGATACTCCACTCATGAAAAGGAAATGATTGCAGTAGTGTATTGCTTGGAGACTTTGAAGTATTACCTGCTAGGAACTCAGTTCACTGTGGTGATTGATAATGTGGCCAATACTAACTTCAAAACTCAAAAGAAACTCTCACCAAAGTAGGCTTGGTGGCAAGAGTTTCTAGTTCAATTAAACTTCGAATGGACGCACAAACTAGGGAGGCAAAACCAAGTGGCTGATGCTTTGAGGAAAGAAGTGGAGGCATGTGTGACAACCCTTACACAATAAGAATGCAAGTTCTTGGACCATGTTCAAGATGCTGTAAAGACAAACTTTGAGTTCAATGGACTTTAACAGATGGTGAATGATGGGATTATATGCCAATACTTGTTGGAAGATCAATTATTATACACAAAGAGTAGCATAGTATACATTCCTTCTAATAGCGGACTTAGAAATGAATTACTGTAAGAGGTGCATGATGCACAATGAGGTTGGTCATTGAAGAAAGGCAAGGATATTGACACTACTAACTAGATCATATTTTTGGCCTAAGATGGAGGAAGATGTTGAAGTCTATGTTAAGACATGTCTTGTATATCAACAAGAAAAGCTTAAAAGACAAAGGGATGCACAGTTGCTGCAACCTCTTCCTATTCTAGAAAAGCCATTGAGAAATGTGTCTATGGATTTTATTGTGGGTGTACTAAAGGTAAAGGGCTTGCACTCTATTTTTGTGCTTGTAGATTGGTTCTCCAAGTATGCAATATTCATACCAGCACCACATGCTTGTCTTGCAGAGGTGGCTACAAAATGATTTTTCAAACATGTGGTTAAACACTTTGGGATGCTCAAGGATATATTAAGTGACAAAGAAACTAGATTTACAAGTAGATTGTGGACACACTTATTCAACCAGATGGGAACTAAGTTGAAGTTCTTAACAATAAATCATCCTTAGGTAGATGGCTAAACTGAGAGGGTGAATGCTTTGTTTGAGGAATATTTGAGGCACTATATGACTAGAAGTCAAAAGAATTGAGTTGATTTTCTTGATTTTTCCCAATTCAACAACAACCTAAATACATATTCTTTTACAGGAATGGGTATATTTAAATTTGATTCAGGTATAGAGTCATGTGGGACATTTCTTGCTGCATACTAGTTAGCTTATAGTAAATAGGAAATGCTTGAAATGGTAAGATATGTCTTGTTTAAGGCAGCACAATTGATGAAGAAATATACAAATAGAAAGAGAAAGGATGTTTAGTTTTAGGAAGGGGACATGGTTCTTCACCTCAGATATGGAAGAAGATAGGCAGCAAGACAGTGCATAAGGGATTGATCTCTAAGTATGATGGTCTATCTGGCATTTAGAAGAAAGTGGGAAATGTTGCTTACATATTAAAGTTGCTTGATAGACTAAAAGTATCCAACTTTCTATGTAAGTTTCTTGAAGCCTTATATGTAGACATCTTAAATGAGAACAAGATGTGACAAATATAGCTTTACCAGTGATAAGGAAAAAAATGATAAGGATATTGACAGGATTCTTGATCACAAAACTAAGGTACAAACTCAGAATAATCATAGAACCCATTACTTGGTAAAGTGGAAGGGTTTATCACAAGTAGAATCTATATGGGAACATTATGTGACACTGGCAGTTTGAGAAATAGATAAGGGACTATGTTGACATGGCGTGGGCAATTCATGTGCCAAGGCAATAACTTAAGATGACTTGTCATGAGTTATCTTGACATTTGATGGTTTGATAGGCTATGTTGCTAAAGAAAGAGCACATATATGCTAAGTTGCCTACTTGACATGGTTAGGGATGGACATGGTTGAGGCCATGGTCGTTGACAAGGTTACTTACAGTAGTTGGTTTCGATTGACTTGGTCAGTCGGTTGACTTGGTCATATGGTTAAGTCAAGTATGTCAAGCTCCTCATTGACTTATGGTGTTGGTTGGACCCAAAATAAGTCATGGTTAACGGGAAACTATGCTCAACACAAAATGTTGACTTGTGAGCAGTATACAGTGTCAATGTCAAATTCTATAGTGTTGACATATTGACCAGGTAGGGCAGTTACTGGGCAGTTTTCATTATAATGTTGTCACACAAGCTTGGCCGAAGGATGAATTCGTGGGTTGACATCTGAGCATATTTCTAGCCACATTATTATGAACATAACTTGTTTAGCCTCGCTAGAAAATGGTAGTCTCGTGTAGCACAACCTAGGCAGTTGAGGTTGTCAATTTTAGACCCTAGGCAGTTGGGGGTATCAGTTGTGTATTAATATGACATGTGGATGACATGGACACTAGAGAGAACTCATGCATGGTATTCCAACACATATTAAGAGTGTATAATCCTTGTCTTTGAATAAGAGAATGTTTGGTGACGTTGCTCTTATAAACATTGTTGCCTTGTGAATGTTGTTTCATTGTTACATACTTGTAGGACTTAATGAATCTATATGTATGTGTGTCTTTGGTTAATCAAGCATGAGTTGGTGCCATCATAGTGTCAAGGAGTGTAGTAAAGACTTAGACCCTGTGATACCTACCATCATTGTCATTTAATCAACAGAAGTCTCCTAATTCAACTAAATGATGCAAGCCCTATCCTGATTATATGCATAGCTTGAACAAATGACACATTAGGTGCTGTGAAGTGTCTTACCATGTGCATTGAAAAATATAAAAAATATGGAGAAGATCCAGATCCAGAAGCTGCAAGAGAGAGTGCCACATAATTTAGTGTCTAAAATATTGATAAGATGAATTTTTTAATAAATTGTTTCTTGTATTTTGTCATAAGTGTTACTTTCTTTTAAAATGAATTACAGAATAATCTTTTTGTTTTTATGCCACACTAAGTGGTGGTTCCACCTAGGGGTGGGGTTTGAACCACACCCTCAACCTCCAAAATTGTTTACTATTATTATAATTTTCAAGATTTTCCATTTGTATTATATCATTGATCCCTTATTTATTTATTTATTTTTCTTTTAAATGTTTATTGAGATTAGGAAGAACGACAGGGAAGTATATCATCCTTCTAAAAGTCACCCATGTCCTATTCTAAAATTTGAATTTAAAGCCTCTCTTTGTGGTGCTTATTAGAATATAATAGGTCGTGTGAATCGATAGATTCAAATTGATTCGTTAGATTCATGAGGTGAATTGATAAATTCAGAAATGATTCAGTTGTTTTCAGATTCTCTAGTAAGATTCGAATCAATTAGTGTGGAATTGATATGAATCGTATGAATTGAATTGTGAATCATAAGATTCAAACAATAACATATTTAGTTGTATTTTGATTATGGGTTTGTTTTATACTTTTACGTAACTTCTCCTTTAATGAGTTTGTTTTATTTTATTTTTTTATGGTATATACATGTACATGTTTGTGCATATCCAACAAAAAATTCCTTTATTTTTTAGGATACAATGAAATTTGTTGTTATTATTATTATTAATATTGCTATTATTTTAATTTTAGGCATTTAATTATCAATTTCAATATGACAGTATCCCAAAACAAAAAAAAAAAAAAAAAAAACAAAAAACAAGAAACAAAAAAATGAAGAAGAAGAAGAAGAAGAAGAAGAAGAGAAAATCTAGTAGACATAACTATAAAAATTATTGTCATAAATATATTTAAGATCAGTTAGTATCTATAATTATATTTATATTTTTAAAGAATAAAAATTATGATTATAATTTTTTCAGTTCGAAAATTTGTGTCTTGGCCCCAAAATAAAAAATTAATCAACTCAAAAAGTCCCAAATAAAATGTAGAAAAGTTTTTTTGTTTTTTTTTGGGAAGAACCCAAAGCCACCCACAGCGGCCCGTCTCAAGTGTAGAACATTGAATGATAGTTTTTATTTTTATGGATTTAGTCTGCCCTCCTCCCCAATGGCCGTCACAAAATCCTAAATCCACCGCGGCTACTCGTTAACTATGCAGCCACTTATCTGCGATTTAAGTAATTTGTACCTGATTCCAATCACTTGCTCAATGTCATTGTCAAAAGCTCTGGCAATGTACCTCTGAAAGTTGAAATTGCTGCCTTCAAAAACGTGGGCCTAAGGAACAAAAAAAACATGTTCAGATTTGAGTTGGGGAGAAACATTATTATAGTTGGTATGGGCAATGGATAATGGGGAATTTGCTCAACTGTGTCCTGCAATTCAGGTGAGCTGTTTTTGGTTTGAGCTTGAGGCTCGTAGACATTTAAATACATCTGAACCTCCACACCAAGTTGTTTTGCTTTAACACGCTCTAGATGAAATTACTTACTGTGATGAACCCGCTGCGAAGAGTGAAGTAATCAGCTTTTGAGATCGAACCACTGAGCTGTCGAATGAAGCTAACCTGAAACAGAGCAATAACTTTGGTGATCATGAGATGAGTGCAGAGACTGATTTAACATCAATAGCGTCTTCAGGAACGAACTTTTTCATTCCAGCTCTAAAGTGTATTTTTAATGTAGCAAGAGAGAGATTTCCCCAAAATTATCTTGGCAATCACTAAATGTTTGTCCCGAGTCTCAACTGTTTCTATGAAAACAGCCTAAAACAGTCCCTGGAAATTGGGCATATTTGTACTGTTCCTTTTCCATTATGGATTGGAGATCGTACTTTAGGAAAAATTATTCCCTGGCCTATCATTGATAAATTTGCTATCTCCCCAAAATTGCTTTGCATGATGTGGTAGTTTAGAAGTTATTTGCTGAAAAATGTGTGAACTAAACCATTCTAAGCGTGTTGCTTTTAACGCGGCTTCATTAATCACAACAAAAAACATGAATTTTTAGCAAGGATCTATGTTACTATTTTTTCTTTCCTGATACCAGTTATCTGTCATGTATGCTTGCTAATCATCTTTACTTGTGGTCGGTGCAAAATTGTTGCAGGTGACAATGTAGGAATTTGCACACTTACTGGCCAAAGGAAGACCATATAATGAGTCCAAATCTTTAAATGCTGTTGCCCAAAAGATGTTTGACTAGTGAGTCGGAACCTTCTTGAATCTGTACATCCGATTAGTCTTCAAACTTTAAAGAACAAAAATATAAAGAAAAATTTGATGCTTTGCGAATATGATAAACCTGACCGGCTGTCCTAGCATGGAATAGTAGGTTTGATGATTCAACCCATCAAGAACCCTGGACGAATCCTTTTTGGACTCCCTCCCCCCGACCGTACTGAACTGGGGAGCAAAGGTATGTCCAAGACATGTTCCAGGTAAGTCGTATTGGTCAGGCATGACTAGCAGAGACAGCACAACTCAAAACCAGGACCGTCCATATTACTTGTTTATCTTGTGTTATGAGATTTGTGCCTCCGCCACTGTGCCCGACCCCCAAGGGCACCCATCAAGTACTTCTTAGCAGTCCAAAAAATAAAATAATTTATGATGTTAAGAAAGTAAGTTTGACACTCAATTATCTGGTGGGAATGTTACGCCCGGCATAAGCAGAACTATATAATAATACAAGGAATAAAAAAAAAAATTGTTAAAAATGGAAAGCCATCACTTCTTTATGCTACCATTTTCTATCTCATAATCAAGGGTCCGAGTCTCTTCCTCCCATGCTTGCCATCTCCCTATCTGCCGATGATATAAAATTTGGATCAGTCATTCGAATTAAATGACATACAAATATTCAAAGAGAAAATAAGAGAAAATGAGTAGAAACTGTGTATGACACTTTAAAGTAGTGCTTTCATAATTGATCTTTAAGGTTTGTTCACCACACTCAATGAACTATGGTGGTAGGCACCTGAAATTAGTGGTTAGGAGCTTACAGCCAGCAATTATACTGCAGCGCAAGTCCAGCAGAGGTGGGGTAACCAGTATTCTTGTCCAAAGAGGCATCAAAATTAAGTAAAATACTTTTAAAATGCTAGCACAGAGGATAGTATTTGAAGAATTGATTTCTTACGTACCTTAGTTATCCCCAGACACATTGTTAGTACACAGCATAGAATACGAAATACTGCCAGCACAAAGAGGAAGATATTTAGTTGCCGAATTCCATCCCTGGAAATCAGAGAAACCATCCCCTGTACTCATAGTCAACCAAAAAGAAAGAACTTGATTAGAATATTGTACGTATTTATAATTCTGAGCTAGCAGCTCCTTATTGCAATCCCAATATAAAGCTACAAAGAGATTTTCTCGCTGTAGTAATCAATGAGATACAGAATCATTTTATTTTGATATAACTCACCTTTGCCTGACAGCTGGCTTCATCTGTGATTTCATTGGAGATTGTGGTGTTTGCGTTTGCCTCCAAAATATTTTTGCAAGGAAGAAAAGAGGTTGCCACAGTTTTGGTGACACAGATTTTGGATATGGGTTTTCCAGATATCGTAAGGAAAAATGACATGAAACCCATTATCATCACTTCTGCAGTAACTTTCAAGCCAAAGAACACATCAATTGTTAAATCTAGAGAGAGAGAGAGAGAGAGAGGGAGAGACAGAGTAGGCGCGTGCTAACCTCTTTTAATCTTACCCAAGGCTCTATAGAAAGATTTTCTTTTTCTCCTTCTGAGAAACTGAAACATGCAATTCCACCATAAACACTTGGTCTGACTTAACCGCTCCGCACAGTAAAGATGCACAAGTATGTACGCGCACAAAAGTTCACATATGCATTCATCACTTAAGAGGCAGGCTCACCTCAGCTAGACGGTTCAGTGCTGCAGCAGTGATTACTGAAAGCAGATAGAAGAGCAAATAAAGAATCGATACGGCCCATGTTGGTGTATCTTCAAGGGATCCTTTTCCCATTTCGCTGGGATGTTTATTCTCAAACTAATAATATTCTTAGCTCTTGTTAAGGGAATAGTCTTTATATTTACATGGCTGCTTTCTATCCTTGCAACTACTCTTGTTCTGCCCTGCTTCTCCCTTCCTGTATGGGCGTGTGTATTACTTCACCCCAAAATTAAAAATGTTGAAGTAGAGATAAATGGCACGACGAGAAGTCCTTGGATGTTGATTTTCCCACCAGGGTTGCTGGATTGAAGAGACTTTTTGGTTGTTTCTTTGGGCTAATCAAATAAGGTTCACTTTGGAGATATGGATCGAGATGCATAAAGACACTGAATTTCTCAGTAGGATTCTTGGAAAAGATGGTTTGAAAAACTGCACAAGGTCCTTTCAGATTGTCAAAGGCAAAACTATCTATGCCTCGCAATTCAAACAACCAAGTTTCTAACATAAAGACATACTTTGAGTTCAAGAATCTACAGTCTAGTTTCTTTGTGATTAGCCTGGCAAAAATCCTCTTTATGGCTTCGAATTTTGAATTTTTTCCAAGCTTCAAAAATCACAGTTGACAGATGTAAGGTTCATTTTGATCTTCAGTTGAGTCTTTTACACCAAGTGACTGTAAATTGAAGTTTCTTCATTTTGGATCTTTTTTCAAACGATATTTATGAATGAAATAGAAGTTGCCATGTCAAAGAGATTGAGACTGGAGTTGGAGCAAGCTAACATTGAAGATGCCACAGATATTAAGTAGTGTGTCGTGGATGTTGATCTCTGCGGTCGTGAACAGGTACATGATGCCTACCCTCTTTGTGCATCATTTACATTGCGGAGACTGTCCAATTGTCAAAGTTGCACCAAAGATGAAGCAAAGTCAATTTCCTCATCTGTTTGATGTAGATATTGAAAGTTCTCATAATCGGTATATTTACTTCCATTGCACAGAATTGCTCTAAATCCAAAGACATTGAAAGCATCCATTTAATTATTTGGATTTAACCACTAGTTGTTTAAATAGTAACGGACTTCCCTTTCTTTGAAATTATTTTACAGTTTATTAATGCTTGGTATCTAACAGCTCCTATCCCATTTTTCTGCAAGTATTTTTGCTAGTTAAAAATTTTAGGTCTTACTTTTCCCACTGCTAGTGCTTATCAATTTGAGTAACACAATTGAAAAGTTGCATAAATGTTTCTCATAAATTATGATGGAGTTATTGTAAACAAGAAGACCTAAGAAATACTAATAATAATAATAATTAAATTTCAAACTTGCACAACTAACAATTAATTATATTTCAAACATGCACACATCGGAGGATGTTAATTAATTATACCAATAATTTATAGCTTGTATGATTAGATGATCAAAATATGGTAAAATAAAATTATAATTTTATCACACTAGGTACACAAGTCAAATAACATAGGCATGTGCATGTGTACACGAGAACAAATACTGTAAGCATGCTTAAAATGCCATGGAAATAATTGTCTTGCAGCCCTAGTGTGGGTTAGTGTGGGACTTGGAAATGGTGTATTCCTCCCCTATGACAAATTCAAGATAAGCCTAGCAGCCATGCTATTATTATTGGTGGTTTTTTTTTTTTTTTTTATAAAAGAGGGCGGCGCCTCCTTTCTTTATTAATAAACCCCTCATTTTTGGTGAAAAATACCGTGGTTTCAACAAAACAAGTTACAAATAGAAAAAAACGAAACGTAACAAAACGAAACGACACATAAGACTCTTAAATTAGGAAGACCAATTTTTTTAGGGCGTATCATGCCTCTAACTAGATGAGGTAAAGAAGCAAACTCTAAATATCTCATAGTGGTGTCTTCCTCTCCTTGAAGAACCAAGAAGTTTGCAACCTTATTTCTTTCTCTGAATTGGAGAACAATGGTGAAGTTAATCATGGAAAGAGCTCTTCCCAAAAATCCAACAAATTCCATACCATGCATCTTCGAGAACGAACCCAATCAACCACTACATTAGAATCACATTCAATCTCCACATTCATATAACCCATTTCTTCGCACATCCGCACTCCCTTCATCAGGGCCCTAAGTTCGGATTTATTATTAATGTCATAGCCAAAGAAGGAAGAATAAGCACCTAGGAAAGCCCTGCTGCAATCTCAAATCACACCACCTCGTCCACATGCCCCTGGGTTTCCACAACAACCACCATCTATGTTCAACTTTATGGACCCAACCTGTGGGTTCCCCCACCTAACAACACAAGGAGTCGTGCCTTCGAAGTGACAATTGGAATCTCAAGAGCACTTAAAACTTTGCTATCTTGAGTGGAAAGGGATCTGCTTGATCTCATATTCTCCGAAATCCTCCTAAGCCATATCTTGATTGTCAACCAAACTCCTCATGTCGATTCCTTAGCACCTTTCATTCAGACTCTACATCGACGCACCCAAAGTCTCCAAGTTATTAAACTTAGCAAGCTACTAATGATTACACACCCTCTGAGTCGATTTCTTAGCATAAGTAAACCATTGTTGAACATAACATATCCAAGAAACTGCATTTATACAAGGAACCCCCAAGGCTGTAGCGGCAAAATGCTAAATCTTCACAGTAATCTCGCTTGAGCAAAGCACATTGTTGAGACTACTACAGGATTCAACTTAGTTAGTTAGTCTATTAGTTTTTTAGTTTGTTTCAATTATTGGTGTTAATAACTGCTCTTTGTTCTTCTATAAATATTGAGATTCTTTTGTAAATTAATCACTTTTGTTGAATGAAAATACTTGAGCAATTTTCTCTTCATTCTTTAGATTTTATTTCTTTACATGGTATCAGAGTAGTTACTTTCACTCTCTGTTTTTGATCCCTAAATTTTCTTGAGTATTTCAATGGTGTTCGCTGCTTGTTCATCGCAAACATGTACTTCCAATTCTTTGAAATTTGTGTCCAATTTAAACACAGTAATGGCAGATGAATATGCTAACAATCCTTATTTTCTTCTTGCGAATGAAAATCCAGGGTTTGTTCTTACCTCTTAACCTCTAAGAGGTCTAGAAAATTACATGAGCTAGGCTAGATCCGTGTACTTGGCTTTGAGTTCCATGAACAAGTTTGGATTTGTTGGCCATACAAGGCTTAAAATCGTTTTTTGATGATAACAAATAATATGAACTTAACATATTTGGTTAAGTGATGATATTTCAGGACTCAAGTATAAAAATACAAAGTCAAATGCTCATAAGGATCATTGAAAGCTTATGTTTTAAAGAAAGATGATTAAATGAATCTTAAGGAGTCAAAGCATGGATTTAAAGATGATCTAATAAAGCTTGAAGATTATGAGAACATGGATGTTAAAGAGGACTTGCTAAAAAGCTTAAAGAATATTAAAGCATGAAGACAAGGTGGAGCCAAAGAAAGACAAAGAAAGAGAGCCTAAAGAAAAACATGAAGACTTAAGAGTTTAGAATGTCAAAAGTCATAAGAAGTCTTTATGTAAGTACTTCATATTTAAACATCTTATGGAAATATGATGAAAGCTCTTCTAGGGTTAATTATGGACTTAGAGACCTTATTTCAAAAGTCAAAAAATGTTTTATGAGAAATCAAAGCAAGAGAGCACAAATGATTATGAAAACTAAAATGAAAATTCTGAAGTTGGTTTGCCTATACGACTGAGGTGTACCCTCAGAAGTCTGAAGATGCAGGATCAGACGATTGAAATTTTACTTTAGACGTCTGAAGAATTACTTCAGAAGACCGAAGAAATAGTTTAGTGTACTGAAGATTTATTTGTTGAAACACATAATAGGCATAACACCCTCAAAAGACTGAACCCTCAGTTCAGTCGTCTAATTTGGGACTTTAGAAGGCTAAACTTGCAGTTCAGTTGTCTGACCCTGTGTCCAGACTATAATTTTCAGTGCTTTAAGGAACATTAGAAGAATAAACCCGATAAATCAGTCGTCTGAACATTGTTAACGGTTAGAAATTTTAAATGTTTTATTTTTCAAATAAAGGTTGCTTGTGCCCCAAATTTTCCAAAAACTTGGAAGATACTCCAAGTAAACTTGGGCAACACAAAATTACTTTCTAAGCCTATAAATACATGGTTTTACAAATCAAATTATATATAGAAAAAAAAAAAAACCCAAAAAGAAAGAATTGAAAAATCTACTGAAAGCTATCTTGCAAACAAAGCTCTCTCTTGCTCAACACTTTGCACAACTGAATTGTTGAATTTCTGAAGTGTTGATCCATCTTAATTTTGAGTTTTAATTTACTAATTCTCCTCTAGAAGGAACTCAGTGATAAATTCTCTTGAGTTTCATTATTTTTCATATTGATATTTAATTATTGAAGTATATAGTGATTGAATTTGTACTAATATGCTCTTTGTGAGAGTGTCATTGTACGCAGCAATTGTTCTTTGTTCTTGATTATTCTGGGTTGTTGGATCGTGGACCAAGTGTGGGGTATCACTTGGAGAGATTTAGCTCTAGCCTATTGAAGGAGTGACCGAGTGTGGGTTATCGCTTGGAGAGGTTTTGCTCTAGCCTATTGAAGGAGGGACCGAGTGTGGGGTATCACTTGGAGAGGCATTGCTTTAGCCTACCTAAAGAGTGTTTGAGCATGGGGTATCGCTTGTAAAAGGTTTGTTCCTCCTGAAAAGGAACAGTATAGTGAATTCCTTTGGTGGTATTGGCCAAAGGTGAGGATGTAGGCTATGGATAAGCCAAACCTTGTATAAAACATGGAGTCACTCTCTTTCCCTATTCTTTTTAATTTCGAGCAAATATCGATTGCGTGGATGATTTAAATTTCCTAATCATAAAAACTACGTGGATTGGATTTTAAATAAACTAAAGATTAATTTATTTTTGAGACTTGCGAAAACTGAAAGGAAGTATGTTGGTTGATCAATATTTATTGCGGAAACCATAAGGGAGTATGTTGATTGGTCAACACCCAAAACGTATTAACTAAAGATTTATTTGAAATCTGAATTTTGGGAAGAGTGTGGATGTTATATTGTTTATCATCTTGAAAGACAAATTTCATTCTCTATAGGGCTTAAATCAAATTTATATATACAGGGCTACAAAAGCTGAAACTTGTATAAGAGTTGGTTTTCATATCTTGGTTGAATATTTTGTGATTGATTACTTTGAGTTATTAAAGTGCTAAATCTTGAAAGCGTTGTTGGAATCAATCTAACTTATGTATTTTTTTTTTATCATTTTGGTTGAATTGAATTGTTGGAAGAATATCTAAAAATCTACAAAGTATTCAAGTTACCATACTTACACCTATTTATAAAGGTTTATAACTTAATTAATTTTCCACTGAACTTGTGATTATAAACCAATTTGTTTATGTTGTGTTGAAGTATTGGTTTGTGGATTGATTATCCAAATCAGGTTTGGTTGTGTGATTGCTAGATTAACAAGAGGTTAATAATTCACGAAAGGAATTTAAATTTTTTTTAATAATCCAATTCACCCCCCTCTTGGGACAACTCCTTAACTTTCAATTGATATCAGAGCGGGGCTATAGCAAATCCTAACAAGTAGTTATATAAAAATCTAGATGGCACACCTAGGAGTAGCTCCATTTGGAGAGGGTCAATCCTCAACTAGGCCTCCCATATTTTGTGGTTTAAATTACACATTTTGGAAACAACGTATGAGAATCTATCTTCAAACAATGGATTGGAAGGCTTGGAAGATTGTCACACATGGTGACTTAATTCCTACAAAAACCGTAGATGGCAAAGAAATTCCTAGAGAAGAAAAGGACTTAACCAACATTAATTACAAGAGGATGCAAGTAAACTCTAGTGCCATGAATGCACTATATTGTGCCTTAGATGATAATGAGTTTAATAGGGTCATGACATGTAAGTCAACCAAAGAAATTTGGGATAAACTTGAGGTAACCTACGAAGGTACCATAGATGTTAGAGACAATAGATCAAGTGACCAAGAGGTTGCTTGCTATATGACATGGGACGATGAGAAAAGCTCCTCATCCAAATCAATTAATAGTTCTTGTAGTGAGTCATCTAATGAATCTGATGATGAAAGTATGCCTTCTTATGAAGAATTTCAAAATGATCTATTTAAGGTATATAAAATTCTAGTTAATGTGACTAAACGATACACATCATTGAAAATCAAGAATGAAGGAGTAATGAAAGATCTAAAATCTTTAAGACTTGCTGAAAGTGAAAAAGAGTTTAAAATCCATAGATTAGAAAGCAAGAATGAAAAGTTGATAAAAGAACTAGAAGTTCTAAAGTCCAAAACTTCCATGGATAATGAAAAAGACATATATTTCTGAATTAGAAAATAAAATCAGCAAAATGTCTCTAGACCAAGTAAAACTACAAGAAAAGGGCAAAAATATACAAAATTCATAAATCTGTGATCTTAAAAGAAAAATTGAAGATAAAGCAAAAATAATTTACAATTTCACAAGAGGAAAAGAAAACTTTAATAAAATAATAGGTGCACAAAGAATGTCTTTAAATAAAGAAGACATAGGGGGTTCAATGGAGTTGAAAATACAAGGAAAAAGAAACTCTATACGAGGTACTTTACGAAAGCATCGAAAGACTATGCTAGGACCTCTTCTAATGCCCATACTTGCCCTATATGCTACCTATGTAAAAAGAAGGGACATAAAGTTTGAATGTCCATTAAAGAGGAAAGATGTGAAAGTTAAACAAGTTTGGAAAGTAAAAGAAACATCTCTTATTAAACCATCCGGACCCAAGAAAGTATGAGTACCAGGATGAAAGACTAATTTATAAACGAATGACATTAAAGATATTTGGATTAGTTATTCCCCTTAGAAATTAAGAAAGCTACTTAATCCAAATCAAGGAAAGTAAACTAGTTGAAAAAGAAAATCTTAAAGATGAGTTTAAGAGCTTATTGATAACTATAACAATTATAACAAATACAAAAATGACATTATTAGCCAAAATCATAGGATGATTTGTAAAAGGCTTAACTTTCTAAGATTTGGAAAGTAATATGAAATGAAATCAAGAGAAAGAAAATCTGAAGCAAAATTGAGCTTATTGCATGAGAACTTTGATTAATGAAATTTTTTTTAGCAAAGCGAGAGGTAGTTAAGTTGAATGAGAAATACTTAAGAAACATGAGAAACAATTTGAGCACAATGCACAAATAATTATAATGTGCTTCATGCTTATATGATATGTTGATATGCTATGTTGCTAACATGTATGATATCTATATATTGATAATTGAAGGCTCACTATACATTGCAAATTTGAGCATGAAATTATTGAGCATGGTTATAAAGCATGAATCTTGGTATGATAAGATATTAGTATTGGTATCTATGAAATATATTGGTATCTATGAGTATGATAACTGATACTTAAGCATGACAGCATATTTGTATCCATGAGCATGTGATGATATTATATTGATATATGAGAATGAGATTAATTCTTGATCATATTAGTTTACATGCTAAATGATGAATCACTTTGTATATCTCTTGCATGATTGACTAATGGATAAAAATAAGCATGTTATTACATAGATGATACTGAAATAATTTTGCTACTATTCTTGACATTGGTATCTATGAGCACTTAACATGAAACTAATTTTTTTTTTGGAGTATGGCATGATAAATTTAAAAACGCAATTGGTATCTTTATGAATACATAGTTTTCAATTGGTATTACAAATGAAAATATGAATTTATTGAATATGAGATACATTTCATTCAGGGGGAGTTAGACTTGTTAAAGTAATGATATCATGATTTATGCTTATTAATGAAAATCATTGAAAATTATGATATAAAATCTTTTGTATTGTCTCATGCTTCCTTAAAATTTGTTGTCTATCTTTTCATGCATGATGAATGCAAAATTTTGATTATGGTTGCTCAATGCCTTAATACTTATATTTTTCTTGATATCTTACTCTTTTTGATTGATGTCAAAAGGGGGAGAAATTTTGGGCAAAAATTAAGCATGATACTGCATACTTAAGATGATATATTGGTATCGTGATCTTGAATGATATGATTATTGATATATGCGCATTAATATTGAAATTGATCTTAATATTGCAAATATTGTTAAGATGCTTTTGTAAGGGGGAGCCTTTTCAAGGCTTACTCAATTTTTTACTCATTATTTGTCATCATAAAAAATGGGGAGATTGTTGGCCTTTCAAGACTTAAAATCTTATTTTGATGATAAAAAAAGAAGAAGATGAACTTAACATAAGTTAAGTGATGATATTTCAGGACTCAAGTATGTGAATACAAAGTCAAATGCTCATAAGGATCATTCAAAGCTTATGTTCTGAAGAAAGATGATTAAATGAAGCTTAAAGAGTCAAAGCATGGATTTAAAGATTATCTAATAAAGCTTGAAGATTATGAGAACATGGATGTAAAGCGGACTTGCTAAAAAGCTTAAAGAATATTAAAGCTTGAAGACAAGGTGGAGCCAAAGAAAGACAAAGCAAGAGAGCCTAAAGAAAAGCATGAAGACTTAAGAGTTTAGAATGTCAAAAGTCATAAGAAGTCTTTATGTAAGTATTTCTTACTTAAATATCTTATGTAAATATGATGAAAGCTCTTCTAGGATTAATTATGGACTTAGAGACCTTATTTCAAAACTCGAAAAATGTTTTATGAGAATCAAAGCAAGAGAGCACAAATGATTTTGAAAACTAAAATGAAAATTCTGAAGTTGGTCTGCCCAGACAACTGAGGTGTACCCTTAGAAGTCTGAAGATGCAGGCTCAGACGACTGAAGTTTTACTTTAGACTTCTAAAGAATTTCTTCAGAAGACCGAAGAATTAGTTCACTGAACTGAAGATTTATTTGTTGAAACATAGAACATGCAGAACACCCTCAGAAGACCGAACCCTTAGTTCAGTCGTCTGGTCTGGGATTTCAGAAGATTGAACATGTAGTTTAGTCATCCGATCCTATTTCTAGACTATAATTTTTAGTACTTTAAGGAACATCAGAAGACTAAACCCCATAGTTCAGTCGTCTGAACAACTTTAACAACTAGAAATTTTAAATGTTTTAATTTTCAAATAAAGGTTGCTTATGCCCCAAATTTTCTAAAAGCTTGGAAGATACTCCAAGTAAACTTGGGCAACACGAAATTACTTTTCTAGACCTATAAATACATGGTTTTACAAATCAAATTATACACAAAAGAAACCAAGAAAGAAAGAATTGAAAAATATGCTGAAAGCTATCTTGCAAACAAAGCTCTCTCTTGCTCAACACTTTGCACAACTGAATTGCTGAATTTCTGAAGTGCTGATCCATCCTACTTTTGAGTTCTGAGTTGCTAATTCTCATCTTGAAGGAACTCAGTGATAAATTCTCTTGAGTTTCATTGTATTTCATATTGATATTTAATTATTGAAGTACATAGTGATTGAATTTGTACTAATCTACTCTTTGTGAGAGTGTCGTTGTACGCAGCTATTTTTCTTTGTTCTTGACGATTCCAAGTTGTTGGATTGTTGACCAAGTGTGGGGTATCACTTGGAGAGGTGTAGCTCTAGCCTATTGAAGGAGTGACTGAGCATGAGGTATTGCTTGGAGAGGTCTTGCTCTAGCCTATTGAAGGAGGGACCAAGTGTCGGGTATCACTTGGAGAGGCATTGCTCTAGCCTACTTAAGGAGTGTTTGGGCATGGGATATCGCTTGTAAAAGGTTTGTTCTGCCTGGAAAGGAATGGTATAGTGGAATCCTTTGGTGGTATTGGCCAAAGGTGAGGATGTAGGTTGGGGATAAGCCGAATCTCGTAAAAAACATGGTGTTACTCTCTTTCCCTATTCGTTTTAATTTCCTACAAATATCAACTGTGTGGATGATTTAAATTTCATAATCATAAAAACTATGTGGATTGGATTTTAAATAAACTAAAGATTAATTTGTTTTTGGGACTTGTGGAAACCGAAAGCAAGTACGTTGGTTGATCAATATTTATTGTGGAATCCATAAAGGAGTACGTTGATTGGTCAACACCCAAAACTTATTAACTTAAGGTTTATTTGAAATCTGAATTTTGGGAAGAGTGTGGATGTTATATTGCTTATCATCTTGAAAGGAAAATTTCACTTTCTACAGGGTTTGAATCAAATTCATATACACTGGGCTACAAAAGGTTAAACTTGTATAAGAGCTAGTTTTCATATCTTGATCGAATATTTTGTGATTGATTACTTTGAGTTATTAAAGTGCCGAGTTTTGAAAGCGTTGCTAGAATCAATCTAACTTGTGTATTTTGTTTTGATCATTTTGGTTGAATTGAATTGCTGGAAGAATATCTGAAAATCTACAAAGTATTCAAGTTGCCATACTTACACCTATTTATGATGGTTTATAACTTAATTATTTTTCCGCTGATTTTGTGATTATAAACCAATTTGTTTATGTTGTGTTGAAGTATTGGTTTGTGGATTGATTGTCCAAATATGGTTTGGTAGTGTGATTGCTTGATTAACAAGAGGTTAAGAATTCATGAAAGGAATTAAAAGAAATTTTAATAATCCTATTCACCCTCCTATTGGTACAACTCCTTAACTATCAGGATTTGTGAATGGCTCAATCATAGAACCAGATCCTTCTTCTTCATTATTCAATTCTTGGAGGCGCTGCAATACCACAATTCTTTCTTGGCTAACTAATTCTCTGAGTATGGAATTGGAAGCTAGTTTGATGTATATCAATAATGCAAAGGATTTGTGGTTTGATCTTAAGGATAGGCTCTCATAGGGTAATACACCACGATTGTTTGAACTTGAGAAAGAAATCTCTCATCTTTCACAAGGTTCACTCTCGGTGAGTTCTTATTTTACAAAGTTCACGACTTTATGGGATGAGTTTTCCAACTATCAGCCTTTTTCCTGTTTGTTCTTATGCTTGTACTTGTGGATCCAAGGCTTCTCAATTGGATGCCTAGCAAGAGGAACATGTTTTTCAGGTTTTTGATGGGCTTAAATGATAGTTATAGCAATCTTATTGGTCCAATCTTGTTAAGGGAACCATTTCTTTCATCGAGCAAAATTGTTCTTTAGTTCTGCAAGAAAAAAAGAGGAGGAACATTGGTCATGGTAGCATGGGTTATAATATTGAAGCAGCTATTGCAATGTTTGTTAACCACAACAAAGGGGCAATTTCAGAATCACAATGGTGGCAAAGGAGGAAGGCATTCTAAGAAAGAAAGCCTAATTTATACTTATTGTGGCCTAACAGGTCATATAGCTGATAAATGCTATAAACTTTATGATTATCCTCCAGGATACAAACCCAAAGGAGGAAACAAAGCTAGGGCTAACCAAATGAACTGTGGCTTTGGGAATTTTAATCCTCTTACTGCTTTGACCAATTCTGTAACGCCCCAACTTGGGTCTACCAAGGAGAACTGCATCTCTTCTCCTCCACCTGGACTAGACAACAGAGGGCAGGCCTTATCGGACTAATGACTGGCCCCACAGACCAAGACGTGTTCTTTTTAGTGTGTTTTGTCCCCACTCACACACTTCTTGAGAAAACTTTTTAGAAGGTCACCCATCCCAAGATTACTCCAAGCCAAGCACACTTAACCGTGGAGTTCTTATGGAAAGGCTCCCAAAAAGAGAGGTACACGTTATTAATATGGGTAGTAACACAATCCTTTTTAAGTCTTTCTTCCACGGGGTATCACATTCTTCCTCACTTACAGAACCCAACGTCCTCATTGCGAACCCAAATTTCCAAACCCAGGTGATGTGAATCTCATCAAACTTTTGGCTAGGTAATTTCTCTGATACCATTTTGTAATGCCCCAACCTGGGTCTGTCAGGGAGCACTGCATCTCTCCTCCTCCGCCTGGACTAGACGGTAAGAGGGCATGCCTTATCGGACTAATGACTGGTCCCACAGACCAACACATGTCCTTTTTAGTGTGTTTTGTCCTCACTGCACACTTCCTGAGAAAACGTCCCAGAAGGTCATACATCCCAAGATTACTCCAAGCCAAGCACGCTTAACCATAGAATTCTTATGGGAAGGCTCTCAAAAAGAAAGGTGCATCTTGTTGATATGAGTAGTAACATCAATCCTTTTTAAGCCTTTCTTCCATGGGGTATCACAAATTCTCAGGGCACCAATTCTCAAGTTAATGATCCTTTGCATGGTTCTTTGCTTTATATTGGTTTTCAATTAGAGATCATGCCTGCATCAAATGATTTTGGTTGTTCTTTTGAGGTAGCTTCTTTGCAGTCAAATTTCTCACAACTGCCTTCCTTGGCACAATGTCCAATTACTCAGGCTCAAAGTGAGCAATTGCTTGCTTTTTTGAAAATTCATTCGACATCTGGATTAGGAATTGGTACTTAAGCTTCTCATTAGGCTGCATCTGTCATGGCACCTTTGCATCTTCTCAACCCACTTTCAATGCTTGTAGCACTTGTACTCCTTCTTGTTCTTCCAACTTTTCAGGTAACCCCTTTTGCTTTCAACCAAATCTATCTCATTCCATTTTTTATGCCCAATTTGTTAATACACATGACTTTAAATCCAATGATTGGATCATTGATACTAGAGCCACTAACCATATGGTCCATTCTGTCTCTCAACTGACTTCTATAACTTCCATTGTACAATATTATGTTTATTTGAAAAATGGGAAAAAGGCCTTAGTCACACACATAGGCACAATGCAACTTTCTTCTACTCTCATTCTCCTTGATTTTCTGCATGTCCCTACCTTCATTTTCAATTTGATTTCAGCTAGTGAGCTTACCAAAAATCTTTATTGTTGCCTTATAATTCTTGGTAATTGATGTTTCATTCAGGACCTTGTTCTATGGAGCACAATTGGTATGGGTAAAGAACACAATGGGTTGTATTTGCTGTAAGATTCTACTATGCACACCGTTCTTGCTTTCAGTACTATTCATGATGATCATTTTTCTTCAGAGTTGTGGCACACTAGGCTAGGTCACCCTTCTTATTCCAAGTTTTATTTGCTTAAAGAAGCTCTTAATGTAAATAGTTCTAATATACCAGATTGTTGTGATGTTTGTTATTTTTCTAAGCAGAAAAGACTACCCTTTGCTTGTAGTAGTCATGTTTCAAATAAGTCTTTTGAGCTAATACATTGTGACCTATGGGGTCCTTTTGCTACTTGTACTCTTGAAGGTTTTAGATATTTTTTAACAATTGTTGATGATTTCACTAGGTATACTTGGGTTTACCTTGTTAGACAAACTAATATTCGATTTCTTCTTCCTCGATTTGATACTTTGGTTAAAACTCAATTTAATGCCATAATTCAGACCATCAAGAGTGACAATGGCACTGAATTTTTTTCTTGAGGATTCGTTCCATAACAATGGAATCTTGGATCAATTAAGATGTGTCGATACTCCTCAACAAAATGCCATTGTTGATAGGAAGCATCAACACATCCTCAATATTGCAAGAGCATTGTTATTTCAATCCAAGGTGCCATTGAACTATTGGGGTGATTGCATATTTATTGCTGTTTACTTAATAGGATTCCTTCCAAGTCTTTAGGTAATGAGAGCCGTTTTGAGCTTCTTTTCAATAAGCCTCCTTCTTATTCTCATTTAAAATGTTTTGGTTGTTTATGCTTTGCTTCCACTCTCTCTCACAATAGGCACAAGTTTGCACCTAGGGCAAGAAAATGTGTGTTTCTAGGCTATCCTCATGGAATTAAAGGATATAAGATTTTGGAAATTAAGACTAATTCTGTTTTCATATCCAGAGATATTCAATTCTATGGCCATATTTTTCCTTTTGGGAATTCTATTAACCCTTCTATTTCTTATCTAGATAGTTTTGTTTTTCCTCATTGTACTTTTGGTTCTTCTGATCTTAATTTTATTCCTATTTCTTTATCTCCTCATTTTTCTTCCATTTCTCCACATTTTGATGTTTCACACTCTAGTCCACCTTTACCTACTTCAGTGGAATGTAATTCTTCTAACCTTGATTCTACAGATGCTCTCTCTCTAGTGCCTACTGCCTCCTCTCCTTCCATTCTTCCTCTTCCTCTTTTAAGAAGGTCCATTATATCTCATCATCCTCCTTCTTACTTATCAGATTACTCTTGTAAGCTTGTCAGTACCAAACCTGCCCCTGGTTTGACATATGATGTTTCTGATAGCCTAAGCCACTCTCACCTTGGCCCCTCTTTTCACTCTTTTGTCATGGCTGTTACTTCTGCTCCCTTAGAACTTGCTTCCTTTCATCAAGCAATCCAGTTTTTTAAGTGGAGAGATGTCATGGACAAAGAGATTTCTGCTTTGGAACTCAATGACACGTGGAATCTCACTACACTACCTCCTGGTAAATCTCCTATTGGTGCAAATGGGTGTACATAATCAAGTATCACCCTGATGGTTCCATTGAAAGGTTCAAGGCTCGTTTGGTTGCCAAGGGTTTCACTCAAAAACTTGGCTTAGATTACTCAAGCACATTTTCACATATTGCTAAGTTTGTTTCAGTGAGGATAGTGCTTGCTTTAGCTGCTGTGAAAGGGTGGTATTTACATCAACTTGATGTCAATAATGCTTTTCTTCATAGGGAGTTAGTTGAGGATGCGTACATGTTTCTTCCACTAGGCTTTCATAGAAAGGGGGAGCATCTTGTTTGCAAGTTGAATAAAAGTCTTTATAGACTTAGCAGGCCTCCAGGCAGTGGTTTGAGAAATTCTCTACCACAATTTTGCAGATGGGATTTTTCCAATCAATATCTGATTATTCAATGTTCACTCACATGTTTGGTTGTTCTTTCACAGTGCTACTAGTTTATGTAGATGATATCTTGCTTACTAGTAACAATCCTTCATGTGTTGAAAATTTTAAGCAAGTACTTGATGCCAAGTTTCGTTTGATAGATCTAGGATCACTAAGATACTTTCTAGGACTTGAAGTAGCTAGAACAGATGAAGGGATCAACTTAAACTAGAGAAAGTATGCATTAGAGATTCAAAATGATACAAGTTTCATTTGCAGTAAACCTGTTAGATTTTCTATGGAACAAAACTTGAGGTTGTCCAAGTATGAAGGTAAACCACTTGCTTATCCAGCTCAGTACAGAAGGTTAATTGGTAAATTGTTATACGTAACTCTAACTAGGCCAGATATTACCTATGTTGTGCATTGGTTAAGACAATTTGTATCACAACCTAGGGAGCCTCATCAACTTGCAGCCAATAGAGTACTTCAGTATCTTTAAGGCTCACCAGGAAAAGGAATCTTCTTTCCAAGAAGTTCAGAGTTGCATATTAAGTCCTTTTGTGATCCATATTGGGCTGGTTTCTTAGATACTAGAAGATCATTAACTGGCTATGCTGTTTACTTGGGTGAATCATTAATATCTTGGAAATCAAAGAAGCAAGGAGTGGTTTCAAGGTCCATGGCTGTAGTTGAGTACAAGGCTATGGCAAGTGCAGCTTGTGAGATCACATGGGTGTTACAATTTCTTAAAGACTTAAAAATTGAACATCCTAAGCCAGCTATGCTACTCTGTTACAATCAAGTATCTTTATACATAGCTGTAAATCCTATATTTCATGAGAGGACAAAACACATAGAAGTGGATTGTCACTTAGTGAGAGACAAGATTATGGAAGGCATGATAAAGACTCTTCATATTGCAACAAACTCTCAGGTAGCTGATATATTCACTAAGGCATTAGGCTTCTCTTCTTTTTCAAAGCTATATGAAAGGTTGGGATTAAAAGAAATTTTTGTTCCAAGGCAAAGTAAGACAGTTTCTTCAATGCAAGTCACAGAGGTCAAGGATTATGACTTGAGGGGAGTGTTGAGACTGCTACATGAGTCAACTTAGTTAGTTAGTTTGTTAGTTTGTTTCAGTTATTGGTGTTAATAACTGCTATTTGTTCTTGTATAAATATTGAGATTCTCTTGTAAATTAATCACTTCTGTTGAAGGCAATTACTTAAGAAATTTTCTCTTCATTCTTCAGATTTTATTTCTTTACACACATGATTCAAGGTTTCTATTTGCCCTAGCTCCCAACAGTTACACTGAGAAGCAAGAGCAATTCCCAAGGATTAAACTTTCTCATCCAATGACAAGCTATCAAAACGAGCTTTCCAAGCACATATGCTAACCTTCTTTGGCAAGAGATTGTGCCACAACCAATCCATATCACTTACATGTGGCCCTTTGACTCTAAATAAATCCTATATGTTAGCTTTACCGTGATCCCAAGAGGGGGGTGAATTGGTATTTTTAAAATTTAACCCCTAGGTATTCCTCCTAATAGCAGTATATTCAAAACCCTAAGGTCAATCTAGTGCGAGTAATATAAATATATCAAAAATTAAATGAAGCAATTTAATTAGCGGCACCTATACAAACCAAGTCAATTAGCACAGGGCTGATCTCAACCTTTACAACAATCCTTACCGGGGTGGATTACCGCCCCCTCATGCCACGCCTAAAATCACTCAGATTTATAATCAAATGGTACAATATAAAAGTGTTTTCACGTAAAGCAGATTTGTGCCCAAATACGATCAATCACATACACCACAAGTGATTTTATATGTAAGCTTAGTGTGGTCCAATATTTCAACTCTCAAATGTATTTTCAATTAGTGTAATGCTTACGTGAGAGTGTCAACAAGCAATCTTTGTATTTCAAGATGTTCTCAATCAAGGTGCTCAAACAAAGATATCACTCAAGTTTCAAATATTCCAAAGTGCAGAATATATCAATCACGTGAATAGTGTATATGCTTGGTTTGTAAGATATATGTAATCTTTGTATTTAGCAAAATGATATGTATTTGAATAGATATTGCAACAAAGACCAATATCACAAATGCAAATATCTTTTCACAAATATATCAAAGTAAATCCCACAAGATATTTAAGTAAGTTTAGAAAACCTTTTGCAACCCAAAACAAATACAAAACTTCCTAAGTTATTGCAACGAAAATGCTACACTTGGAAGTTCAATACAAGTCTTCTTTGGATAGACTTATTAGCAAAGCCCCCTAAGAGAAATTAGGTTTTGCTTTCGTAATATCGAGTCAATTTCACAACAATGAGAGAGCAAACCTTTTTTTTGAAACACTCAAAACACTTACAGAGGATTTAGGAACTTGAGAAGGTAAGTTAGAGTGTTTGTAGAAAGAAAATTAGTAGTAGAGAGTATTTTGCTTGAGAGAGAATTTTTGAATTTGTTTGCTTAATTAAGTTGCTAATTTTCCCAAATGAAGGGGTATATATAGAAACCCCATGAATTATGACCGTTAGGGACCTATTGGGAATTATTAGGAAAGTTTAATGACCTTTTAATTATTTTAACCCTGTTTTAAAAAATTAACCACAGTAAAAAAATTAAGGCAACCCGAGAGGTCCGGTCGACCAGAACCATTTCGGTCGACCGAAGTTCATATGGTTCGGTTGACCAGGACCATTTTAAATTGGAGACTCGATCGACCGAAAGTGCCTGTCCAAAGGGCGATTTTCCATTTCTCTATGGTTTGGTCGACCATGCCATTTTGAACTGAATGGTTCGGTCGACTAGACTGTTGGGACTTCTCCCGAGGACCCTCAGTCAACCAGGTAGTTGGTATTCAATTTTGGCTCGGTCGACCAGATGGTCAACTTGTTGACCTCAGGAGGTTTCTATCGACTGGGGGATTTGAACTACACTGGTTCGGTCAACCGAGACCTTGGTCAACTGTTAACCCAAGCCGTTTTCGGTCGATTGAGGCAGAATGAACTGCTAAGGTTAGTCGAGCGAAAGTGCACAATGTGTGCATTTCGGTCCTATTATGATCCACTCAAACCCTAATCAAGTGCCTAACATTCATAGGTGCAATAGTAAGTGTCCTAGGGTCATTTTTGGGTCCTTTTGAAGGCACCAAAAAAATCTGGTTTAGGTCTACTGAAGGATAAACCCTAAGGTCTTTCTAAGGTCACTTTTAGTTTATAGTTTGTTTGAGCTTACCTATTAGATCATGCATATGATGTGTGTCAGCTTATTACGAACCAAACCCTATTTACTAGTACAGATCAATTACATGAATGAATTATTTATATTACAACACAATGATCTTCAATGTTTACTTGCTTTGTGCCCATCTCGATCTTTACAATTTTAATTCCTGCACAAAACCTTAAACACCCATTAGACAAAATGAGTATTTGTCATAATCAAAATCAGGCATGACCTATAAGGTCAATATTCTCCCCATTTTTGATGATGACAAATATGACAAGCAAAAATATAGGGTTAGCCTAAGAAGGCTCCCCCTCTCAATATGCATCCAACTTATTTCTAAACAAATTCATTTTACCCATTATTTTTTCCCCTTTCCATCTCCCTCTTTTGGCAACAGAAAAAAAGGCCATATTAGTTAATACTATAGGGAATGAGTAAGTATTACAGTTATACATGAAGAATTTTGGAAAGAGTTAGAAAAAAATTTCGGTAGAGTGCCGTTTGTAAATCGGACTTTCCAAAATGAATCTTGTATAAGTGTAACCTGTTTGAGTTTAAATATATCCTAACAGTTTATCCACAACTACTCAAACAGTCCAGTATGGTCCAACCAAGCAAGTAAACTTTCAATATGATCATGAAGTGGACAAATTGTGCATCACAAATGATAATCATTATTCATTACATTAAAGAATGATCATGCAATAGATATATATATAAGATAGGCGCACACAATCAATAATCAGCTTTCACAAAGTCTAAAGCAAGAAGACAAGTCAACAATAATATTAGTTGCTAAGACTTAGAAAGTTCTCATTTGAGTGCTCCCCCTAAACTTATGCAATTTATGAAACATTTAAGTTTAGGAAGCTTCTCTACTATGCATTAAGCCTAACTCACATCTAATTTGTATGAACCTATCCTTGGGTAGTGGTTTAGTGAATATGTCGGCCCACTGTTCATTAGTGCATACAAACTCATGAGCCACATCTCCTTTTTGCACATGATCACGAAGAAAATGATGTCTAATCTCAATGTGTTTAGTTTGTGAATGTGAGATAGGATTTTTTGAGATGTTGATTGCACTAGTATTATCACATTTAATAGGTATAGTTTCATAGTGCTATCCAAAATCCACAAGTTGTTATTTCATATAAAGAGTTTGGGCACAACAACTTCCAACCGCATATATTCAGCTTCAGATATGGATAATGCAACTGAGTTCTGTTTCTTAGAGAACCAAGAGACAAGAGATTGTCCTAAGTAATGACAAGTGCCTCTAGTGCTTTTTCTATCAACCTTACTATTGGCAAAGTCAGCATCAATGTAACTAACAATCTCAAAGGTTGTATGTGTAGGGTACCACCATCCTAATTCAATAGTCCCAACTAGATACCTAAGGATTCATTTAACAACTTTTAAATGAGATTCCTTAGGGGTTGCCTAAAATCTAGCACACATACACACACTAAACATAATATCCGGCCTACTAGAAGTGAGATATAGGAGACTCCCAATCATGCCACGATACGATTTTGCATCAACAGGGATTCCTTGCTCATCTTTATCAAGCTTAATGGAAGAGTTAATAGGTGTACCAAGAATTTTGCAGTCTTCCATATTAAATTTGAACAAGGAGCATATCATCATTTTTGGATTTGATGAAAAGTGTAGTGTCAATCTTGCCATGGGTAAACCCATTTTCTAGTAGAAAACCACTAAGCCTCTCATACCAAGCTCTAGGAGCTTGTTTCAATCCACATAAGGCTTTAGAGAACCGGTAAACATGATCGGGATATTTATGAATTTCAAAACCGGGTGGTTGTTCTATGTATACTTCTTCATTAATGAAACCATTTAGAAAAGCGCTTTTAACATCCATTTGAAACAATTTAAAATTTTTAAAAGTGGCAAAGGCAAGTAGCATACGAATGGCTTCTAATCTAGCAACAGGAGCATATGTTTCATCAAAATCAATCCTTTCCTGTTGGTTATACCCTTGGGTTACTAGTGTAGCTTTATTCCTAGTTACTACCCCATTCTCATCTTTCTTATTTTTATATACTCATTTAGTTCCAATTATGGTGTGCTCATTAGGCCTAGGAACTAAGGTCCACACTTTGTTTCTTTCAAATTGGTTAAGTTTTTCTTGCATGGATATCAGTCAAGACTCATCCTCTATGACTTCTTTAATACTTTTAGGTTCTTCTTGGGATAAGAAAGCGGAATGATTCACTATATTTCTCAAGGAGGATCTTGTGGCTACACCACGGGATGGTTTGCCTATGATTTGATCTATAGGATGACTTCTAATAAATTTCCAATCTCTAGGCAACTCCTGATTTCCATTTTCATTATCTTCAAGTGATTTTTCATTTGCTTCTTGATTTTCACTTGCATTGTTTTCAATAGACATTTTCTTTAAGCATTTTCTAATATCAATATCATTTTCATCATATTTATTGGAAAATGGATTAGACTCATCAAACACAACATGAATAGATTCAATGACAGTTAAAGTTCTTTTATTGAAAACCCTATATGCTTTGCTATTTAATGCATATCTTAGGAAAATACCTTCATCAAATTTGGAGTCAAACTTTCCTAGATGTTCATTATCTCTAAGCACAAAGTATTTACAACCAAACACATGAAAATAGGAAATATTAGGCTTATGGTTGTTTTGTAATTCATAAGGGGTTTTATTGATTAATGGTCTAATCAACACCCTATTCATAACATAGCATGCAGTATTAATGGCTTCGGCCTAAAAATATTTAGGTAAGTTATGCTTATTCAACATAGTTTTACCCATTTCTTGCAGTGACCTATTCTTTCTTTCTACTACACCATTTTATTGAGGTTTCCTAGGTGTAGAGAAGTTATGTAATATGCCCTCTAAGTCACAATATTTTTCTATGCTTTCATTTTTGAATTCCATGCCTCTATCACTTCTTATGTGAGTGATTTTATATCTTTTATCATTTTGAATTCTCCTACAAAGTTTGGTGAATTGGTCACATGATTCATTTTTATGTACAAGAAACAACACCTATGTGAATCTAGAAAAGTCATCCACAATTACAAAAACATAAGATTTACCACCAAGACTTTGCAAAGAATTAGGTCCAAATAGATCTAGGTGAAGTATCTCCAAAGGTCTAGTAGTAGATATGAATTTCTTTTTCTTAAAACTAGATTTTGTTTGCTTACCCATTTGACATGCATCACATATTTTATCCTTTACAAAAGAAATCTTAGGCAAGCCTTTAACTAATTATTTTCTAACAAGTTTAGATAGTAAATCCATGCTAGCATGTCCTAAATGCCTATGCCATAACCAACTAGCTTCATTTATAATAGAAATACATGTTACTTGTTGTGAAGCTAGATTATCAAGAGAGGTAGTATAAACATTTTCATGTTTATCAGCAGTGAAAAACACTTTGTGATCAATTTTATTTTCTACTATGTGTTTATCATTTTCAAAAGATACTTTATATCCTATGTCACGCAACTGACTTATGCTAAGTAGAATATGTTTTAGTCCATCAACCAGCAAAACATTGTCAATGGTAAGAGAAGAATCCTTACCAACCTTACCTACCCCGATGATACATCCTTTGGCATTGTCCCCAAATGTTACATAGCCTCCATCCTTGGGAACAATTGATGTGAATTTACCCTTGTCGCCGATCATGTGCCGTGAGCACCCACTATCCAAGTACCATCTTTCCTTAGAGGAGGACGATCTTAGGCATACCTGCAAAATAAGCTAAGTGACTGATGCTGGTCTCCAAATTTTATTGGGTCCACGAGGGTTAGTAGCAGGATCTCCCTTAACTACCCATACCTTCCTAGTTCTAGCATTCTTATTCCTAAGTGGACAATCAAATTGAATGTGACCAATCTGTTTACATTTAAAACATCTTAATCTACACTTAGGTTCTTTAGGAGGAATATGAGATTTTGACTCATGTGTAAAGTGTCCTAAGTAAAGATTAGGTTGTCTAACATTTTCAATACCATTAAAACCAAGACCCTCTTTACTTAAGGAGTTTCTTTGGGCACGAAGTAATTTTTCAAAATTTTCTTTGCCCTTAGTGAATTTAAAAATGATTTTGGAGCTATCTTCCAATTTCCTCTCAAGATCAACAATAGTAGCATCCTTTTCTTTTAAAATAGAGGTATGAGAGGTTTTTGCCATATTAAATAATTTTGACCAATTTTCACATTTCTTTTTCAAATCATTATTCTCTTTGGTCATTTTGCCTAACAATTTTGAAACACGAATATATTCAAACTGTAATTCTCTAAATGTAGGCAAGCTGTCAGAATGACAATCATCAAATGAATAATAAGAAGAAAATGAACTAGAAGACAATACCTCATTAGATTAGCGACCTCCGTGTCACTTTGATCTGAATCCAAGTTGTTGCTGCTGAATTGTCAGAATGACAATCATCAAATGAATAATAAGAAGAAAATGAACTAGAAGACAATACCTCATCCTCGTGTGCCATCAAGCATAGATTAGCGACCTCCATGTCACTTTGATCTGAATCCAAGTTGCTGCTGCTGAATTGGTCCCATGAAGTCCCAGCCTTCATGGCTTTCTTCTTTTTCTTAGCCTCATTTTTCAGCAGTGGGCAGTCGGGTTTGATGTGCCCCACCTTGTTGCAGTTATAGCACGTAGGAGCATTTGATTTTTCTTTTCTTTTGCTGGACTCCCCCTTCTCATTAGTAGAGTCTCTATATTTTTTAAATGGCTTCCTGTTCTTTCTGAAAAATCTGCTAAACTTTCTGGTTAGCATGACCATTTCATCATTAGTGTCAGAATCACTGCACTCACTAGATGTGTTATTAGATGCTTTCAGTGCAGTCACTTTCTTAGCCCTGTTATGCTCATTAAGTCTTTCATTGATGGACAATTCATAAGTAATCAAGGAACCTATCAATTCATCTAAGGTCATGGCCTTAAGGTCTCTGCCCTCAGCAATGGCCGTAGCCTTGGCTTCCCAAACAGGAGGTAAGCCTCTAAGGATCTTCCTAATCATCTCATATGTGGGATAGGTCTTTCCTAATGCATGCAGAAAGTTTATAATGTGTGTGAATCTAGTGTACATGCTCGGAATGGACTCAACTACATTCATCCTAAAGGCCTCATACTCACTGGTCAACATATCTATCCTACTGTCTTTCACATCTCTAGTACCCTCATATGTGATCTCTAACTTATCCCATATTTATTTTGCAGTAGAACATGCCATAATCCTGTTAAATTCATTTACGTCAAGACTATAGTATAAAATATTCATGGCAGTGGCATTAAGACTAACAACTTTCATATCATCATCATCATATTCATCCTCAGTCTTAGGAACCCTAGCTGCACCCTGAGTTTTCATAGGGACATAGTTTCCCTTAGAGACAATCCTCCACACCTTCAAATCAGTATTGTGAAGGTAGATGCGCATCCTCTGTTTCCAGAAGGTGTAATTAACACCATTAAAAATAGGAGGTCATTTGGAAGATGGTCCCTTAGGGAAAGGGGTCATGGAGCTATGAGCCATATGCGATCCTTTTGCAAAATAACAACTAGTCTATGCTACGTGGCTCTGATACCAATTGCTAGCTTTACCGTGATCCCAAGAGGGGGTTGAATTGGTATTTTTAAAATTTAACCCCTAGGTATTCCTCCTAACAGCAGTATATTCACAACCTTATGGTATCTAGTGCGAGTAATATAAATATATCAGAATTTAAATGAAGCAATTTAATTAACAACACATGCACCAGAAAAACAATAAGGTAAGAGTGAGACACAGAAATGTTATCGATGTTCGACCAAATGCCTACGTCCCCGCCTTGGTTAACAAGCACAAGGACTACCATTATCACTTGCTCACTTAACCGGGTGGAGCGGCACCTATACAAACCAGGTTAATTAGCACAGGGCTGACCTCAACCTTTACAATAATCCTTACCGGGCTAGATTACCGCCCCCTCAGGCCACACTTGGAATCACTCAGATTTACAATCAAATGGTACAATATAAAAATGCTTTCACGTAAAGCAGATTTGTACCCAAATGCATTCAATCACATACACCACAAATGATTTAATATGTAAGCTCAATGTGGTCGAATATTTCAACTCTCAAGTGTATTTTCTATTAGTGTAATGCGTACGTGAGAGTGTCAACAAGCAATCTTTGTATTTCAAGATATTCTCAATCAAGGTGCTCAAACAAAGATATCACTCAAGTTTCAAATATTCCAAAGTGCAGAATATATCAATCACTTGAATAGTGTATATGCTTGGTTTGCAAGATATATGTAATCTTTGTATTTGGTAAAATGATATGTATTTGAATAGATATTGCAACAAAGGCCAATATCACGAACGCAAATATCTTTTCACAAATATATCAAAGTAAATCCCACAAGATATTTGAGTAAGTTTAGAAAACCTTTTGCAACCCAAAACAAATACAAAACTTCCTAAGTTATTGCAATGAAAATGCAACACTTGGAAGTTCAATACAAGTCTTCTTAGGATAGACTTATTAGCAAAGCCCCCTAAGAGAACTTAGGTTTTGCTCTCATAAAATCAAGTCAATCTCATAACAATGAGAGAGCAAACCTTTTTGTTTAAACACTCAAAATACTTATAGAAGATTTAAGAACTTGAGAAGGTAAGCTAGAGTGTTTGTAGAAAGAATATGAGTAGTAGAGAGTATTTTGCTTGAGAGAGAATTTTTGAATTTGTTTGCTTAATCAAGTTGCTAATTTTCCCAAATGAAGGGGTATATATGGACACCCCATGAATTATGACCGTTGGGGACCTATTGAGAATTATTAGGAAAGTTTAATGACCTTTTAATTATTTTAACCCTATTGTAAAAAAAATAACCATGGTAAAAAAATCAGGGCACCCGAGAGGTCCGATCGACCAGAACCATTTCGATCGACCGAAGTACATATGGTTCGGTCGACCAGGATACTTTTGAACTGGAGACTCGGTCGACCGAAAGTGCCTGTCCAAAGGGCAATTTTCCATTTCTCCGAGGTTCGGTCCACTAGACCATTTTGAACTGAATGGTTTGATCAACCAGACTGTTGGGACTTCTCCCGAGGACCCTCGGTCGACCAGGTAGTTGGTATTCAATTTTGGCTCGGTCGATGAGATGGTCAATTTGTTGATCTCAGGAGGTTTCGGTCAACCGAGGGATTTGAACTACACTGGTTCATTCAACTGGGACCTTGGTCAATTATTGACCCAGGTCGGTTTCGGTCAACCGAGGCAGAATGAACTGCCAAGGTCGATCGACCAAAAGTGCACAATGTGTGCATTTCAGTCTTGTTATGATCCACTTAAACCCTAACCAAGTGCCTAACATTCATAGGTGCAATGGTGAGTGTCCTAGGGTCATTTTTAGGTTCTTTTAAAGACACCGAAAAAATCTGGTTTAGGTCGACTGATAAACTCTAAGGTCTTTCTAAGGTCACTTTTAGTTTACAGTTTGTTTGAGCTTACCTATTAGATTATGCATGTGATGTGTGTGAGCTTATTACAAACCAATCCTTATTTACTATTACAGACCAATTACATGAATGAATTATATATATTACAACACAATGGTCTTCAATCTTTACTTGCTTTGTGCCCATCTCGATCTTGACAATTGTAGTTCCTGCACAAAACCTCAAACACCCATTAGACACAATGAATATTGTCGCGACGTCCCGGGAGCGCGTGTGCCCTGGGCGGCGAAATAAAAATCAGATTTTAATTTTTAAGGAAAATATGGAATTTTGGAGTCGCCACTAACCTTTAGTGCGGTTAGAACACATGATTACTACCCCGTTAGGGGTAGAATCGGTCTACATTACCAGAGTTGGGGTCGGGAGTTCGGTTACGCGAGGGGAAGGTACGAGCACCCCCTACGCGCCCGTTCTTACGAACGGTACCTAATTAATTTGAAATTATCCCTAAGTTAATCTAATAAATCTTTAAATTATTCCTTTTTATGAATTTATAAATACATGTAAAATATAAATAAATAAATAAATATATACATATATATATTCCCTCAGAGCTTAGGGTACGTGATGCCCAAAGGCTCATACCCCCGCAATAAAATCATAGGGATTAATATACATGAAAATAAATAATACTATAACATAATAAAAATAAATATCATAATACATGATACAAAATATACCCAAGGCACAAAAATACTAAAAATATTTAACATTAGTAATAATTAAAAGTGATGACAACATTGACAATACTATTACTATAATAATAGTCCTATACTAAAAATATCATATTAATACTACGACGCTACACTATAATAGTAGTATATAAAATCATAATAATATCATACTAATATACGAAGTAAATATAATAGTAATAACAACGAATAAATAATCATAGTAAATAATAGATATGATAATAATAGTAAGTAATAAATGATAAGGATAATAATAAATAATAATAGGAATAATAACAATATTTATGGTAATAGTAATATACATATTTTATTTACCTTAATATTGACACCAAATCAAAGATTCAATACACTCATATATAAACAATTAATTAATGGAACAAATCAAATTAAAAGTAAACAAATAATGAACTTATGGAAACCTATTCAAACTATTACTAATATGTAAACAATTAGTATGGTAACTTCTAGAGTTATAATAATAAATCAAATCAAACTCGATATACAATCCTAAACAGTTAGCATGGTAATAATACAATATTATATGGTCAATCATTATATAATGTACAATACAAAATAATGAATTATATCATATACATGATAATAGAATCAATAAAATAAACCTTAATATACCTAAATTATATATGCATAACAACCTTATAACCTAATAAACCATAATAATATGAAATAATATATTACCATATTACCTAAACATATACATTACAAAAATACCGATGAACAACAATATTACGACATACTCATAAGAGTTATGACTTAAACAACACAAATTCAATAAAAACATCAAGCAAACATTCAATATGAACAAAAATCCTGCACTCAAGAAAAATAAATCAATTAGTATTTAATATGCATAAACAAAAATAATAAAAATTTAAATATGAACCAAAATCCTGCACCCAAGAAGAACAAATGAATTAGTATTTAACAAAATAATAATAATAATAATAATAATAATAATAATATTAAAGATAATATTAACATATTGATTATCTAACAAATACGACAAGTGAAATAAAAAGAAGAAATAATAACAAAAAAAAAAAAAACAAATAAATAAGAATAAAAATTTCAACTTTATAAAACAAACTGAACCTATATATATATTCATGTGTATGTGTGTGCAGATACAGCAGGGGCTTACTGTGGGTGTTGCTAGAGCTACTGGTGTCGTGGCCGTGAACCGCGCAGGAAGGATCGCGTAGTTGCGGAGGACACAGGCAGTGGACCGTGCCAGACGACTGAGGACTGTTCGTGCAGGCAACGACGAGTGACAACTGCTCTCGTGCAGGGAACAGAGTGAAGAACAGGAGACGGTGCTTAGTTGCAGCGTAGTTGGATGCTGGTATGGAGAGCCTGCTACTGTGATGGCTGGAGAATCACGTGGCCGGAATTGTTGCAGGAGAGTAAGATTGGGATGGCGTCGCTGGTTCGTCAGAGGCCGGAGCTAGGGGGCATGAGGCGGCTGGGTTGCTGTGCCGTCGAGTGGTAGGGTGGCCGGAGGCTTGGCAGTGGGGCGAGGTGAGGTTGTCTGATGCTGGTTCGACTGTTGTGACAGAATGGGAGAGAGGGACGGAGGTGCTGAGAGATGAGGGTGTGGGAATGGATGGAGGGTGGCGGTGCTGCTGTTGCAGCGAGAGAGAGAGAGGTTTAGGTCTTTTTTTTCTTTGGCTTGCTGCCGGCTGTGTGTGTGCAGCGCCCCCCCGTTGGCCTCTGTGTATCATCCTTATATAAAAAAAATTTGACAACCCTAAAAACCTTTCCTTTTTGATTTTCTTTTTATGGTATTTTTCTTTTGGAAATAATATTATGAGTATAACTACTATTATGGTAATAATAATAATAATAATAATAATAATAATAAGGTAATAAAAATAAGTAAAATAATAATAATAATAATAATAATAATAATAATAATAATAATAACAGAAATAAATAATAATAATAATAGTACTAATAAAGATAAAAATACTAATAATAATAAAAGTTAAAAATAATATTAATAGCAATGAAAATAAATAATAATAATAATAATAATAAATAATATAAATAGAAGTAAAAAATAAAAATAAAATTAATAATAATAATATTAATGAAAAATAATAATAATAATAATAATAATAATAAATAAAATAGTAATAATAGTAATAATAATAAGACTAATGAAATTTAATAATAATAATAATAAGAATAAATAAACTAATAAAAATACTAATAATAATAATAATAAAAAGGGAACCCCTCGTTCTATTTGGCTAGGGCAAAAATAGGGTGTCTACAAGTATTTGTCATAATTAAAACCGGGCGTGACCTATAAGGTCAACACTATGCACTTGACGACGTGAAGCTTCTTTTATCATTGAGTTTCCAAATTAGAATATCCTCACTTGGTCTCCCACAAGAAATATTTTGTAGGACTTCTTTGGCTTTGTCATTACCAACCAACTCCACTAAGTGCTACCTATCCCAGGAACCATCCACCCACACATCTTTAATATTATGCAAAGGGTTTAGAAATTATTATTATTGGTGGTTGATTAGTCTGTGTAGAAGACTTAAGCCTAGACTACTTGAGCTTTGTTTAGGATTTTGTACACAACTATGAAGTTTGTTAATGCTTATCATTATATTAACCTAGTCTAAAGTAAATAATGAAAATTTCAAAACGCCTAGACTACTACACCCCACCTTTGAAATTTGTACATAAAGGGTCGATCAATTTGTACTTGCATAATATGAGCCTAGAAGTATAGCACAACTTTCATGTTTGATATAGCTAAAATTAATAGGTTATATCAATCAAAGATCAAAGTCAAGGAACCACCATTATTCCCCATTATAAATACCTTTAAATGAGATCAAAACCTCCCTCCTTCAAATAATTGACCACAAATACTAAATCTAATAGAGGTATGGTCTCCACTATTGTAAAAGGGGTACTCCGAGAGAAGATAACTCTCTCATTCTCATTTAATATTTCTTAATGTTGCAATCTTAACCTTCCACACTCCCTGACTTAGGCATCAGAGCAATCTCTTAGAGAAAATCTTGAGTTCTTCAAGCATCTCTTGTTTGATTCCTTGTAGGATGCCACGATTAGAGATCAGTTTATACTAACTAGCCAATTTTTGATAGCAATAGTTGGTGCTGTCTGTGGGAATCAAGAGGATCTTCATCTTCGATCATGGCCATGTTGAATAATTCCAAAAAAGAAACTTAGATCATGGGGTCATGGTAGCCACTTTGACAACAACTCTCCAGTCTGGTGATTTCTTGAATTCCTTAAGAAAGAAACCCCTAATTAATATGGGAGAATTGATGACACAAGCTCATAAATATATTGACTTGGAAGAGGTCATCACCATGAGAAGGAAGCATAGAATAGATCATACCTGATATGTGACAAAACCTAGAGCCTCAAGAAGCATCGTTTTCAAGTTGTAGGAATCTTCTTGGAGAACTGCACATTGAAAGGCTATGCCAAGAACTTCCAAATCAATTTAAATTAGAGCCTTTTGTAGTGGTAGCAAAGGATACACCACAAAAAATAAGGTTATTAGTGGCGGTTTTAAACCGTCACTAATAATAAAAAACCATCACTGATAGTATTAGTCACAGTTCGATTAGTATTAGTGACGATTTTAAATTAGTCACCATATCTGCAGTGACAAATACTTAATAGTGACGAATTATACAAATCATCACTAATAGTGGAGTATTAGTGACGTAAAAAAACCATCACTAATAGCCTACGACTGTCACTATAAATTATACATATTCTCAGCTCAAATTCTTCACTAAAGACCAAGTGTTAGTGGCGATTTTAATAACCGTCACTAATGTTATGCTTTTAGTGACGGTTACTAGAACCGTCACTAATAATATATTATTAGTAACAGTTTTATTTCTAATATTTGGCCTTTAAGGACAAATTTGAGCCGATAAAATGTTGATTCTATAGTGATGGTTTTAGTATTTTAGTGACGGTTTAGAAATCGTCAATAATAATTCATCTTGCCATTATTAGTAACAGTTTTGCAAACCGTCACTAATACTTTGAAATTATTATTTTTTTTAAAAAAAATTCCTGTAAAAACCTATAATTACATTTTAGCATACATAAAATTAAACCAGAATTACTAAAACATTCATAAATTATTAAAATTTAAAATACAAATTGTTGAAAATTAAAATACATTTAAGTAAAAATTTAAATTAAAATATATAAATTAATTTTGTTCAGATAACAAGAAATACAGGAAAAGTCAAAAGCTGGGTGCATCCAACCTGACTATAGTGCTTGGCATCGTCATAGTGTTATGACAATCGCAAACCCTACAAAAAAAGTAATTATACAAGAGATTAGCTAATATACAATGTTTGAACATATATGTATATACTAAAATTAAAAATAATTTGATAGCAAAATGATTGGACATGAGGACATTGTGTAAAAAAATGATATAATTGTAACTAAATAAGTTTGATCAGTCGCAATTCACCCCACTCGCTTCGGACCTCGTATGCTTGAATTGTAAGCTAAGTGCTTAAAATGAACTAAGTTTACTAAGTTTGTTTGTATTTTAACTTTGCTTTTAAGTGGGGAAAAAGTTCCCAGGGAGGAGTTTTTAGGTACTGTTAGCTCTGGCACGTCCAAGTTAATGTGATGGATGTGTCGGGACTGAACCCATTCAGTTTGGACCTCATATGCTCAAATTGGAAATCTTGTTGCTTAAAATGAACTAAGTTTACTATGTTTGTATTCTAATTTAGCTTCTAAGTGGGGAAAAAGCTCGTAGGGAGGAGTTTATGAGCACCGTCAGCTCTAACATGTCCAAGTCAATGTGATGGACAAGTCGGGACTGACCCCACTCAGTTTGGACCTCGTATGCCTGAATTGGACACTTGGGTGTTTAAAATGAACTAAGTTTACTAAGTTTTCCTCTGAGCATATAATTTTCAATCAAGGAGGAGTTTTTAGGCATCGTCAGCTCTGGCACGTCCAGGCCAATGTGACGGATGTGTCGAGACTAACCCCACTCGGTTGGGACCTTGTATGCCTGAATTGGATACTTTGAGTGCTTAAAATGAATTGTTTACTAAATTTGTTTGTATTCTAACTTTACATCTAAGTGGGGAAAAAGCTCTTGGGGATGAGTTTTTGGGCACCGTCAACTCCAACACGTCCATCTCAATATGATGGACATGTTGGGACTGATCCCACTTGGTTTGGACCTTATATGCCTGAATTGGATCCCTAAGTGCTCAAAATGAACTAAGCTTACTTTGTTTGTATTCTAACTTTGCTTCTAAGTGGGGAAAAAAACTCCCGGGGAGGAGTTTTTGGGCATCGTCAGATCCAGCATGTCTAGGTCAATGTGACGGACGTGTCGGGACTAACCACACTCGGTTTGAAAAAATGAGACACGAAGCTTGATAACATGTATTGGAATATTCAACTTCTTGAATATATAGGTAATTATATAGTATCAAGTTACATAGACCCAAGTGTGGAGAATCAACTAGTTGAGAAGGCGTTCAAGCTTTGACTGTATTTCATAGCAAGATTTGTTTGGAAGATCATTGTGCATGTTATGAACCAAAAATCCATGTACAACAAGTACAAATGTATAGACAAAAATTTGGACATTGATCATTACCATAATATAGGTATAGATAACACATCCACAAGAACTTAGGATAGTTAATCACGCGAAACTAGGTGAGACAGGTGCAAGATTTTTCTCTCTTCCAATGTAAGCTTCTTGTGCAGACACTTCTGATGATTTGAAAACTTGACAAATAAATCCCTTAGCTTCTTAGGTTTCCTATATTCTTCACTTCCTAACTAACAGAGCTTTAATTCATTTCCAATTCTAGCATTTGTGCTGTGTAATACCTTCTGCAAGATGAGAATCATAAAATCAATTATGCAATTTCACAACAAAGCTCCAACACTAGCACAAAATCACACTTTTCTACTTGATGATATTTCCTTAAAAAAATAATAAAAGTAAAAATGAAAGATTTATTTAATATCCCTTACAAGAAGTTGTTGCAAGAACAACAATAGGGCGGAAACAATGGAGTAATGCAGAAAATCAACAAAAAACATGTCTTCATTTATGTCCAACCTATGCTACACAAGAAAAACACATGCTTTCCAAGAAAATTGTTCTAGTCAACAGCACTAAGGTGCAGTGTCATGGCACACCAAAACATATGACATTTTTAATATTAGAAGATACAAGCCCTTTTATCTCTTTTGCCCTTAAATATGCATAATATAGTAAGCTAAGAACTTGCGTGGGACTTCTCTTTCAGGTTCCCAATTAATGGTTTAAACAATCTCTGCCTTGGTATCTTTTCAGTTATCACTCAGAACCTGTAGAAAAGGAACAAAGCAATGAAAGCTAACTAACCATAAAATGATCAAAATCACAAACATGACTTGGCATTGGATTGGGGAAGTTATAGGACCATTAAATCATTCACTTATTCAATGAATCCCAGTCATGAACATATCTAGAGTTTTCAAACAAAAGTGCAATATTCAGTCAAAACGTCAATTTACATTTGGTTCAATATGACAAGGGAATATAAGTTCTAATGAAAGCATTTACTCCAAATCCAATATAATCCGATATAGAAATAGAGGAAAAAGGCAGACATTGTGCAATCAACAATGAATCAAGCATATTGTAGAATAGCTCATCTCATGCAAGGAAATGTCAGCTAGCAGTGATGGTGAGAGAAAGTGTGTGTTGCTTGCCCACTCATATGCTTGTATGTTTACTACATGGAAGAAACCATTCAAGAATATATAAATAATAAATAAACAAATGGACTAATTAATTGCCAAAAAAAAAAAAATGCAAGTAACAACATTAAAAGGGTTCAACACTAGAAATTAGATACGTGCATTACCTTGCAATTGAGAAGTAAGCAAACGCAGCAAAAATGTGCTAAAAAAAGAATGACTCTCTCTGAAATGCTTTATCCATCCAACAATGATGCTCGACAAACTAATTCAACCAAAAAATCAATGATGCTAAATTGTGCATAATGAACTCATATTGCACTAATGACATAACATATTAAAATTAACAAAATGGGTCATTAACGGAATACAAGGTAATGCAAGATAGTTATTAAGAAAATTTTCAGGTTATGGTCATATCACATATGGATACAAGGAAGTTAATAGTATACTCCACTTCAATTCACCAAATATATACAAAAATATTGATAATCATAAAATTTGTATAAAAATCCATTTGATAGAAGACAAGATACTGTAAAATCAGGGAAAAAAAATAATTTCTTGAATCTAACATTTCAAAGCTACACTTCATTCACATTATGTAGATGAAACAAAGGAAACCATAAAAATAAAAAAATTAGAAAGCAAGCAACACTAAATGGGACCAAGTTACCAAACCACTAAGGCACAACAAGAATAGATACCTTCCTGTTGTAGATGTTATAATGTGATTTGGATTCTCGAAAAATTTCCAGAATTTCTCCAGGTTCTCTTTACATTCCAACACAATGGTTCCCCTCATGTATGTTTCTGAAGAAAAGCTTGGGAAAATGCATACTTATGTTGATATGGTAGTCTGCTTATGTATGAATTCCACAAGTATTCTTGGGGACAAGTCTTTATCCAAATTGTCAATTAACATGAAATGGTGATCGTTAGTGATTCTATTCAAAAGTGAAGTTTAACCTCCTATATCTACGTCTTGCTCTATAGACCGAGATAAGCTTTACTTGTTCTTCACATTTGAACTTGTTAGACCAAGTGGTTAAGGGTCTTTCATTCCAACTGTGTTTTGATGACAAAAACCCGTTACCATTTCTCTAAGGTTACTAACTTTTTCCTCTAGTCCAGCTCAGTTGCACAGAACAACTCCAAAGCAAGCAAGTTTCAAACCAGCCAAAAGCAACATATGACATGACCATAACTCGGCCACTCAAACCAAAGCATTCATGGATCCTACATAACCAGAACATGTTCTAAGTTAAGTGTGAGAGTTAGAGAGATTGTTTCTGTAATCCTTTGTGTATGGTGTGACTCAAAAGAACAAGCAAGAAATGGGCAAATCACATACATATCACTAGAACACAGGTACAATCCCACACATATAACAAGTCAAGTAAAAATGCACAAGATGTCTAAAACCCTCAAAAATATTTTATTAAACCTAAGACATCTTGAAATAGATCTAAGATCATTTCTAAAATAAAGATAAGGACCTTTTTTACTTTGACACAAACATGGTTGAAATGAATATTTGAAAAAGTAAAAGGGGCCTTGTTGACGAACACAGGGTCTCGTCGACGAGAACAACACACACCCTCGTTGACATGCACAGGGTACTCATCGATGAGAAGATACTGAGAACACCAAAAAGTTTAGAGGACCTTCGTTGACATACACAGGGTACTCGTGGACGAAAAGAAGTCAAGAATTTCCTAAATTCAGAACCGGTGAGTCGTCGACGAACACAGGGCTTCGTCGACGAATAAGCTAAAGGGCTCGTCGACGAAGGTGATACCTCATCGATGAACATCAAACTGCATGCTTCCTTTAATGCGGCAAAACAACTAGTTTTCTTCTTGTCTTATATCAATAAATGCCCAACAACTCTCCAGAGCCCAGCTCGCCCCTTTGGTGTTTAAAATAGGTCTTTTGCATTAGCTTCATAGTAGTGAAGCTCACTAGTTGTTGAAAACATTCATTGTGCACTTACTCTAGGGTTTCATTGTGCAACCACTTGCCCTCTTGCTCTTGCTTTTGTTTACACTCCATTGAAAAAGAGCAAATAGTGTGAGGATTACATTGTGATACTCAGCTCAAGAGGAGCATTTAAGATTATATCTACCTCTCTTCCAACTACTTGTATTGTGAGGTTCTTTGTGAGCCATTGTAAGGTGTCTCTAGGTGAGCACCATTTTAAGAGCTCTTTGTGAGCAGCTGATTGTTTAGGCTTCTCCTCTGGAAGGAGGATCACATAGTGGATTTGGGGAATCCTTGAGTTGGTCTCAAGGCGTGGATGTAGGCGCAGTTCCGAACCACGTTAATATCGTTGTGTTGTGTGTCTCTTCTCCTTTCTCTTTTGTGTTGCTTTGCCATTACCATTTGCTTGATTTATATACTGTGATATAATACTCTTCTTCTTGCCAAGAAATTTATATGATTGCATAAAATCTTGCATATCCACGAAAAATGTCTATTCACCCCCCTCTAGATGCATATCCGAACCAACAAGTGGTATAAGAACGCCAATCGCTAGATATTCGGAGTAACCCCCAGGCGCAAAGATCAATATGGCGGATATGTTTGCCCAAGGTTAATCCGTCGATCGTACTCCCAAATTTTGCAGAGTTAACTACCCGGCATGGAAAGATCGGATGTCAATCTTCATCCAAGCCTATGACTGCCGAATGTGGAATGTCATCACCGAAGGAGACTACATCCTCAAAAATGAGGAAGGCGATGACATACCGATTGGGAAACTTCCCGAGGCTGATGCAAAGCTAGCACAACTGAACTTCAAGACTAAAAACTTCCTTTATTGTGTTGTGAACGATGAAGAATACAATCGAATTTGTGGATGTAACATGACAAAGGAAATGTGGGAAAAGTTTCAGGTAACGTATGAGGGAACGACCCAGGTAAATAAGTCAAAAATTTACATGTTAGTTAAGGAATACGAAATGTTTAAAATGGAAGAAGGTGAAACAATTATTGCCATGTTTACTCACTTTACACATATCACAAATGGACTAAAAGCTCTTGGTAGAGAATACTTTATGGAAGATAATGTGCAGAAAGTTCTTCGCTCTCTACCGGCATCCTGGTATGCCAAGTCCACAACAATTGAGGAAGCCAAGGACCTATCAAAGGTCACTATTAATGAGTTGATTGGTTCTTTCATGACCCATGAAATCAAAAAGAAAAATGCCACCGCAGAAGTTGAAGCACCAAAGAAAGCCACCGAAATTGCTCTAAAAGCTGTAAAACAAAAAGAGCTTGTAAAGGAGGAAGAAAAGGACAACGATGATGAAGTCACTCTCCTCACAAGAAGATTCAAAATTTTTTTGATGAACAAACGAGGTGGCAAACAAAAGGAGAAGGGAGAATCAAGCATAAGGTGCTACAACTGCAAAAGGATTGGGCAGTGCATGGCCGAATGTCCTCTTTTCTAAAACAAGGGCAACAATATGCAAGGAGAGAAAAAGAAGTTCAAAGTAATGAACACAACTAAATGGGATGAGCTAGATGGAACGTCAGCCGACGAAGAAATCGAAGAAGAGGTTGCCGACTTCTGCCTTATGGCGGACAAACAAAGTGAGGTAAACTTTGACGATGAATATCTTCCATCTTATGAAGAATTAAAAGAAAACTGTAGGAAGCTCTACATTGAATTGATTGCTACCAGAAAGAAAAACAAACTTTTAGAAGAAACTCATGCAAAATGTAAGCAAAAACAAATCTGCTCATGTGAAACCTTAAAAGAAAAGAATGCATCTCTCAGTTTTGAAAATGAAAAACTTACTAAGGAGCGCAAAAATTACAATGAATCTTTTCAAAAAGAAGTTGGAAGCTTGAAAAAATAAATTATGAAAATTCTTCAAGAAAATTTGAAATTGAAAAGGAAGGTGGAAGATCAAAATAATACAATTTACAAATTCAAAAATGGTAAAGAAAATTTTGATAAGCTACTTGGAGTACAAAGATTTGGAATTTTCAAGGAAGGATTAGGATACGACTTATCATCATCTGAATCAATTGGTTTTGCAAATCTTTGTGCTAAAAGAAGCTCTGTGTCTAAGAAAATTCCTGCACCTAAACCAAACCCCTTGCATGCTAATAAAGTTTGCTTATATTGAGAAACAAGAGGTCATGTATGCTTTACTTGCCCCTTCAGGGAAAATAGAGGAAAAAACATGAAATACAAATAGGTGATTAAGAACACTAACCCGATAGGACCCATGACAATGTGGGTACCAAAACAAATCACTTAATTCTGTGTGCAGGTATGCTTAAAGACCAACTCCATAAGAAATAAATGGTTTCTTGATAGTGGATGCTCAAGACACATGATGGGAGATGCAAGCGAATTCCTCTCACTCACCTACAAGAAGGAAGAATTGGTCATATTTGGAGACAATGCCAAAGGAAGAATCATCAGTAAAGGTAAAATAGGTAATTCATCCTTGGCTATTGAAAATGTTGCTATTGTAGATACTCTCAAACATAGCCTGTTAAGTGTTAGTCAGCTATGTGATAAAGGGTTAAACATTACATTCCAATCCACCCAATGTTTGATAAATGATTTAAATGGAAACACCATACTAATAGGAAAACGTGAATCCAACATCTACACAATTGAGTTTGATGACATTAAAACTTGTGACATTAGATGTTTGGCAACAACTAATGAAAATTTTTGGTTATGGCATAGAAGACATGGTCACGCTAGCATGGATTTACTACATAGGCTATCATCTAAGGAACTAGTAAACGGTCTACCAAAAGATAACTATGTAAAAGACAAAGTATGTGATGCATGTCAATATGGAAAACAAGTGAAATCTTCTTTCAAAACCAAGAAAATGATATCCACTTTAGGACCTTTAGAGTTGATCCATCTTGATTTGTTCATACCTAATGATATTGCAAGTATTAGTGGAAAACTGTTCGCCTTTGTTATAATTGATGATTTCTCTAGATTCTCATGGGTAGTTTTTCTTGCAAACAAAAGTGACACTTGTAATGCCTTCATCCATTTTTGTGGAAAAATTCAAAATGAAAAATGAATGTCTATTGTTCACATTGGAGTGATAGAGGAAGATAATTTAGAAACAAAGAACTAGAAGACTCTTGTAACGAAAATGACTATTCACACAACTTTTCCGCACCAAAAACTCCACAACAAAACAAAGTAGTTGAAAGAAAAAATCAAACACTCCAAGAAATGGCTAGGACAATGCTCAACAAGCATAATTTTCTGAAAAATATTTCTAGGCCGAAGCCGTTAGCACAGCTTGCTACGTTAGTAATCGTGTCATCATTAGATCCAAGTAAGGAAAAACCCCATACGAGATATGGAAGGGTAGAAAGCCTAGCATTTCACATTTTAAGGTTTTTGGATGCAAATGTTTCATATTAAATGATAGAGATCATTTGGAAAAATTTGATTCAAAATCCGATGAGGGCATCTTTATAGGATATGCCATGAATAGCAAAGCATATAGGGTGTTCAACAAAAGAACTCAAACTGTTCTAGAATCAACCCATGTTGTTTTTGATGAAATTGACCCTCAGACATCCAAAACAACTGTTGACATGGAAGAAGATAATCAAGTCACTGCCTTTAGAATTGAAAAAGAACTTGAACAACTTAAGATAAATAATGATCAAGATAGAAATTGTCAAGACACAAAAATTGATCATCAAGAATCATCTCCTCAAAAGTCTAGTGGACCAGAAGAAGAAAATTATGAACTACCTAGGGCTTGGAAATTTGTCAAGAATCACCCAAATGACCTTATCATAGGTAGTCCATCCCAAGGAGTTAGCACTAGATCTCACTTAAGAAGTGGATGTAATCATATAGCTTTCGTATCCCATCTAGAACCAAAGAACTTTGAGGAAGCTGAAAATGATGAAAACTGGAGAAATGCCATGCAAGAAGAACTAGATCAATTTGAAAGAAACAAACATGAGACTTAGTTCCTAAACCCAAAAATACTACAATAATAGGCACAAAATGGGAGTTTAGGAATAAGAAAGATGAAGATGGCAATATTGTTAGAAACAAAGTTAGATTAGTGGCTCAAGGGTATAACCAATAAGAGGATATTGACTATGATGAAACTTATGCCCTTGTGGCAAGACTAGAAGCTATTAGGATGCTACTTGCTTTCGCTTGCTACAAAAACTTTAAACTATTTCAAATGGATGTAAAAAGTGTGTTTTTGATGGATACATAAATGAAGAAGTCTATGTCAAGCAACCTCTAGGATTTGAGAGCCACACACATCCTAAATATGTATACAAACTCTCAAAAGCCCTTTACGGACTTAAGTAGGCACTAAGAGCATGATATGAACGTTTAAGCAAATTTCTCCTAGATGATTGGTTCACAAGAGGTAAATTTGACACTACATTATTCTTAAAATATGAAGAAAAAGATATGCTATTAATACATATTTATGTAGATGATATCATTTTTGGTGCTACAAATGAAACTTCGTGGCAAAAATTTGCTCAAACAATGCAGGAAACATTTTAGATGAGTATGATGGGTGAATTAACCTTCTTCCTAGGGTTACAAATAAAACAAATGAAACATGGAATTTTTATAAATCAAGCCAAATTCGTTAAGGACATGCTTAAGAAGTTCAGTCTTGAAATGGGGCAAATCTAAAGTAACCCATATGAGCATCACAACGAAACTTGACACCGATGAAAAGGGGAAGAATGTTGACTAAAAACTTTACCACGGAATGATTGGTAGCTTGTTATATCTCACTTCTAGTAGACCCGATATAATGGTTAGTGTTTTCTTATGTGCTAGATTCCAATCATATCCCAAAGAATCTCATCTTCATGCCGTTAAAAGAATTTTTAGGTACTTAGCAGGAACACATGACTTAGGACTCTTTTACCCTAAGAATGCTCCCTTTGATCTCACCAGCTACTCAGATGCCGACTATGGAGGTTGTAAAACCGATAGAAAAAGCACTAGTGGAGCATGCCACTTCCTAGGACACTCACTTGTGTCATGGTTTTGCAAAAAGCAAACCTCTGTAGCTCTCTCAACCACTGAGGGTGAATACATTGCAGTCGGAAGTTGCTATGCTCAAGCCTTATACATGAAGAAAAAAATTGAGGATTTCAGAATCTTAGTTAAGGGTACTCCAATTCATTGTGACAACACTAGTACCATCAACATCTCAAAAAACCTATGCCTACACTCTAGAACCAAACATATTGAGATAACGCATCATTTTATTCGAGATCATGTCCAAAAAGGAGATGTTGAGTTAGTTTACGTTCCTACTGAAAATCATCTAGCTGACATCTTGACAAAGCCTCTCAATGAAGAAAGATTCAATAAAATTCGGCATGCCCTAGGCATGTGTACTCCCTCAGATCTATCTTAGGATCTTCTAGTTGCCTCTCCTCCCTCATTCTAAATCTCAAACCAAGTAAAACTCAGTTTTTTTCTTCCTGCCCTCGTCAATGAACATAGGAGATTCGTCACCGAGAAATCCACCATATTCATCGATGAACATAGGGGTTTCTTCATTAAGATATCCGTTGCCTTCGTCGATGAACACAGGGGTTTCATCGCCGAATTTGCCTTAATTTCGTTGACGAACATAGGGTTCTCGTTGACGAAAACTGTCGGGATACCTCATATTCCAGCTAGCACACCTCACTCATTTTCAAACCCTAACCTTCACACGTCGAATCCTCTCCTTCCTCTTTACCCTCAAAATCTTTCTTACTTCCTTCCCTCACCACCGCACACCTCTCCCTTCCTTCCCTTACCACCATACGCCCCTCCCTTCCTTTCCCTCACCACCGCATGCCCCTACCTTCCTTCCCTCTCTCCCAAAGCTTGCCTCCCACCATCAATGGATCCCTGACCTAAGTGACAGATCCTTCAAACTGAGGCCGGCAAGGGATCGTCTCATTGTCCTCCCACCTCTCCACCTCAGCAGACCCCCATAGACTCTGATCCCCGCTTCGTCTCCGCAGAAGCTTCTTATTGATATCACAATGATATCTTCAAGCAGAACATCGTTCAATAGAAGATTGTGCCATTTGAATTTCTCCAGCTACATTTTCCCACATTTCTCTCTAAGATCAAGGTAATTGGGTGGGATGTTGTCTTCGACCTAGGAGAGCTCGTATACGAGGAACTTGTTCGAGAATTCTACGCCAACTTCATTCCATCCCATCGCGGCATTGCCACCTACTCCATTGTACGAGGCACCATAATTCGTCTCCGAAGATACCTTCTCTCAAGTGCTCGAATGCAGCCTCTATCCTATTCGAGGCCTCCCCAAGGCCCCCTAGCCCACGTGCTTCGAGTGGTTTGACTCTCACATGGCACTCAAGATGATCACCGGTAACCCTCGTATCCCTACCATTTCCCACCCTAAATCCAAGGACCCCACGGTTGAATTTCAGGTCCTCCACCATATGATTACTTATAATCTTTGCCTTTGGACCAGTGGACGCGATTTGGTGACTCTAGGTGACATCTTCAGTATGTATTGTCTCTGGGTTGGGTGCTGTATCTATTTACCCTCTGTGATAGTTCAAAACATGGAAAAGAGCTTGAAATGGTAGCGGGGTTGCCTTCACTATGGTCGTCTCTTCACGACCTTCTTTGATCATTTCGAGCTTATTTGTGCCGGGATGTCCTGCATTCGACCTATGCCAGAGGATACGTACACTGAAGCCACGCTTCATTGCATGCATTTCGAGAAGGACGATGACACCAACACATAGGTCAATACCTATGAGCAGGGTCAGGCTCCTATTGATGAAGTCGAGGCTGCCATGGAGGAGGACGAAGAAGCTGAGGATCCCTCCGCTGACCCTATCTTGGAGCGCCTAGACGACATCCAGCATGCTATGATGCAATTTGATATGCATAACCATGCTCGCTTTGACTCTATCGATGCGGCACTTGCCCTTTAGGAAAATAATAATCATGCTCGTATTGATTATCTTGACGCTTCCTTAGTCGCTTTCTCCGACAGACTTGGTCGCTCATGGGAGTTATCCACCGTAGCTCCTTTCCCCCCAATTTTTGATAATGGAAAAAGGAGAGATATAGATATAGGCCTTTGGATGTAATCAGTTTGGATGTTTTTTGGATGTAGGAGTATTGTCAGATATAGGCCTTCAAATGTTATAGTTTCGGGTGTAGTAGTTTATTGATAAGGTAGTAGTTTATCGATAATATAGTAGTAGTCCTTGTTGTCTCTATGAGTTTGATCCTATTTTGATTATGAAAAGACCAATGTTTCTCACCTATGCATTGAACTTCTTAAACAGGTCTATCCTTAGCATGCACTGTTTGTAGGAATTCAAGAAAGTCATACGGATTATGAAGATCAAACTTCATTGATGGCGCTTGGAGAAGCAAAAGGAATGAAGACCTATTTTCAATTGTATTTGCATTCATTTTTATATTGGTATGTAATAATTCATATTTGTTTGTATTAATCTCTGCATGTCATGCATATAGGTAATTGTAAGCTCAAAATGACCATAGAATGACCTTAGGGGCTGAATGACTTTAGGGTACCCTTCAGTCGACCGACACCGGTTTTTTTTTTTTTTTGGGACTATCTCAAAACAGCCTCAGTAAGACCATAGTAAGACTTTAGGTCCCAACACTCACACACATATCATATAATATATAGGAGTGTTAAATCTGTGCTGAAATTGAACATTATTAGGAAAATTAAGAGAGCTCGGACGACTGAACCCTTGGAGTTCATAACTCATCGGGCGCCCGAACTATTGATAAGTCAACAGTTGACTTGGGCTCTCAAGCGGCCAAACCTTTTTGTGTGTACTTTCCATGGGCGCCCGAACCCCTCGAAAGGGACAGTTCCCCAACTCAGGCGACCGATTGTTTTAGTTCAAAAAGAACCCTGGGCAACCGAGCACTTGGATTCGGGCCACCAACTATAGGACCAGGCACCCAAAGTCACGAAGCAATGCTACTGACTTTGATTCAGGTCACCGAACCTGAATTCAGGTGACCAAACTGCCTTGAATATCTTTTATTACTGAGTCTGGTTGGGCGACCGAACCTCGGTTCAGCCACTCGAATCTCGGCGAGTTAAAATTATTTTAACCGCAGTAAAATTGGCTTAAATTGGGCTAATTGCATTTTAACTACTTGAGACTTTTTTAATTATTCCTAACATATCCCAAACAATTATAATTTTACCCTTGCCTATAAATATAGGCTCATTTGCAAGGATTAACAATTAATTTAGCAAATTAGATTAGCCAAAATTCTAGAGTGCTTGTGATTGCTAGGATTGCTAGAAACTCCCATTTGAGTGATTGATTGCTATATTTCTTTTGGAGAGTTTTAGCTTAGGTTTATCCCACAAATTTGCATATTATAAATCTTGTTTGGGGATAAACCAAGTAAGCTTAGGATATTTGCATCTTTGTTGCAATTGTCCAATAGCTTGATTTTTGTTGTGCAAAGATTTCTCAAACAAGCAAGTATTTTCAAACTAGTGTTGTGCATCTTTCATTAAGGAGAGCTCTTTTGAACTAGTTTGAATATATGATTGATATCTTTGGAATATTGATTTGCTATTGATTTGTGCATTTCTTAAATTCCAAGGTATTGCTTGTTTAGAACACTCTTGAACATTATTGTGATCATCCTGTTGAGTGTTATTTGCACATACACATCACTGAGCTTACATCTACCTATATTGTTGATGTGTATGTGATTGTACTTATATTGGGTACATATCTTATTTACATGAAAGCATAATCACTGTACCATGTTATTGTGAACTTACTGTTGTATTTCCAGGCGTGGCCTAAGGGGGCGGTAATCCAACCTGGGAAGGGCTGTGTAGGTTAAGGTCAGCCCTGTGTTAATTGACCTAATTGTAAAGGTTGAAGTCAGCCTTGTGCTAATTGACCTGGTTGTTTAGGTGCCGCTCCATCCGTTAAGTGAGCCTATAGTGGTAATCCCTATGTTTGTTAGCCAAGTCAGGGACGTAGGTAATTTGGCCGAACCTCAATAACATTTGTGTCTACCGTTTACTTTTCGGTACTTTACTTTTATTGCATATGTATGTTTATTTGTTAATCGCATAGATTGACCCTAAGTTGTATAGTACTGCTGTTAAACCAACTGACTTAGGCGATAATTTTTAAATACCCAATTCACCACCCTCTTAGGATTGCTGATAACTCTGCATGTACTTGCGATTGATGTACTAATTACTTTGCATATATTTTGGTTGATGAACATGAATCATGAATGAAATTACATTGAATGCAAAGTACTAAAATGTTTGAATACTTGCGTAGAATACTGCAATGTTGATATACTGAACTATCAAGCATAGATTTCATACAGGTTCAAATAACATGGAAAATGCATTATTTATAGACAACATGCTGTAAAAAATTTAATTGAATCTCTATTTAAATAATGCATACATTAAGGGGGAGGAATTGTTAAAATTCCAAACACTTACATATAGTAAGGGGGAGCATATATTCAAAAAGAACATTAATGGATTGCCATCATCAAAAAAGGGGGAGAATATTAGACCAAGTGGTTAAGGGTCTTTCATTCCAACTGTGTTTTGATGACAACAACCCATTAGCAGTTCTTTAAGGTTACTAACTTTTTCCTCTAGTCCAGCTCAATTGCACAAAACGGCTCCAAAGCAAGCACGTTTCAAACCAGCCAAAAGCAACATATGACATGACTAGAACTCGACCACTGAAACCAAAGCATTCATGGATCCTACATAGCAAGCACATGCTTTAAGTTGAGTGTGAGAGTTAGAGAGATTGTTTCTGTAATCCTTTGTGTATGGTGTGACTCAAAAGAACAAGCAAGAAATGGGCAAATCATATACATATCACTAGAACACATGCACAATCCCACACATATAATACGTCAAGTAAAAATGCACAAGATGTCTAAAACCCTAAAAAATATTTTATTAAACCTAAGACATCTTGAAATAGATCCAAGATCATTTCTAAAATAAAGATAAGGACCTTTTTTACTTCGAAAAAAATATGGTTGAAATGAATTTTTGAAAAAGTAAAAGGGGCGTCATTGATGAACACAGGGTCTCGTCAGTGAGAACAACATAGACCCTCGTTGACGTACATAGGGTACTCGTCGACAAGAAGATACTGAGAACACCAAAAAGTTCAGAGCACCTTCATCGATGAATATAAGGGATTCGATGATGAAGCTTGCACACATTTCGTTGACGTACACAGTGTACTCATCGACAAAAAGAAACTGGGACCTACCTAAATTCAGAACCAGTGACTCATTGATGAACACAAGGCTTTGTCGACGAATAAGCTAAAGGGCTCGTAAACCAAGGCGCGACCTCATTGACAAATGTTGGGCTGTAGGCTTCATTTAATGGGACAAAATAGCTAATTTTATTCTTGTCTCATATCAATAAATGCCCAATGGATCTCCAGTGCCGAGCTCGCCCCTTTGGTGTTTAAATTAGGTCTTTTGCATTAACGTCATAGTAGTGAAGCTCACTAGTTGTTGAAAACATTCATTGTGCATTTACTCTAGGGTTTCATTGTGCAACCACTTGCCCTCTTGCTCTTGCTTTTGTTTACACTCCATTCAAAAAGAGGAAATAGTGTGAGGGTTACATTGTGATACTCAACTCAAGAGGAGCATTTAAGATTGTATCTACCTCCTTCCAACTACTTGTATTGTAAGGTTCTTTGTGAGCCATTGTACGGTGTCTCTAGGTGAGCACCACTGTAAGAGCTCTTTGTGAGCAGCTGATTGTGCAGGCTTCTCAGCTGGAAGGAGGATCACATAGTGGATTTGGGGAATCCTTGAGTTGGTCTCAAGGCGTGGATGTAGGTGCGGTGCCGAACCACATTAATATCGTTGTGTTGCGTGTCTCTTCTCTTTTCTCTCTTGTGTTGCTTTGCCATTACCATTTGCTTGATTTATATACTGCGATATAATACTCTTGTTTTTGCCAAGAAATTTATATGATTGCAGAAAATCTTGCATATCCGCAAAAAATGTCTATTCACCCCCCTCTATTCACCCCCCTCTAGATGCATATCCGAGCCAATAGAACTATAAATATCCTCATGGCACGCAGTGTTTCTAACACTAGAATCACCGCCTTCTTCCATTGTTAAATTGTGTCTAAGAAAAATATGTCCAGGTTTGAATAGAGTAAAGTACATTAGTTCATAAACCAAACAAAGAAGTTATAATACCATACACAATAGTAAGGAGTTAATTTGTAGTTTCATTTTGACCACTAAACCCGTTTTAACATCAAAATATATAATCATAAAATTCATCATTAAATAAATAATGTACTAACAACTTGAACAAGGTAAAAAAATAGGAAAGAAAAAAGGTTGAAGCTGAACCCCGATTTTGACTTTCTTTTTTGTACATTATATACAGTACAAGCTTGGGAACCGTTGGCTCTTTTGATGCAGGAGTACTTCCCATAAGGCATTTTACTTACAAGCACCACAGGTAGTTGGTTTGTGACAGGAACAGACATGTTCCACATTTTGAGCACCTTGAACCCCTTTTTGGACTTGTTTTCTAGGTTATACTCTTCATACTTGGGAACCGTTGGCTTATTTGACATTGGTTTAGTTCTTGCAAATAATTTTACTTAAAATTATGGTGGCAGTAGTTGGTTTGTGACAAAAACAAGTGTATTTTACATTTTGGGCACTTTGAACCCCATTTTTGACTTGTTTTGTAGGTCATATGGTTCAAATTTGGGAACCGTTGCATCGTTTGATGCATGTTTAGTTTCCATGGGTGTTTTTTCTTATGAGTATGGTGGCGATAGTCATTCTATGTAAAAAAAAATGCATGTTTCACGTGTTGGGCATCTCAAACCCCATTTTTGACATGTTTTTAGGTCCTGCGATTTAAACTTTTAACCATTGGCTTATTTGATACAAGACTAGTTCCCATAGGTCATTGTACTTACGATCACGATGGAGGTAGTTGGGTTGTGGCAAAAATATCTATGTTCTATGTTTTAAGCACTTTGAACCCTGATTTTGACTTGTTTCGCAGGTTATATGGTTCAAACATGGGAACCTTCAGACCATTTGACACAGGTTTAGTTCCCACACATCATTTTACTTATGAATACAGTGGCAGTAGTTGGTTTATGACAAGAATAATCATCGTACATGTTTTGGGAACCTTGAACGCCATTTTTGAATTTCTTTGCCTATGCGCATGGGTGGGTTGTTCGTGAAGATGATTACATTTCAACAGGGTCAATAGGAGACTATCTTCGTAGCAGTGGACAGATGAAAACAATTGTTGATATTATGCAGGAAGCAAAATGTTGACTTTTTGAGTCTGATCCCTATTTTGATTATGACAAACCACAACATCTCATTTGTGTGCCTAGTATACGAACAAGTTAAATTTCTAGAAAAGCACAGATGATGATGTAATATGGAAGCCAAGAAAGAACTCAAAGCTCACATCAAATTGCCGTATTCTTTACTGTTTTAAAGTTGTAATAGTAATTAGGTTCAATTGTGCATGCATTTCATATGGTTTAAATTGAAGCTCATCAATGATCATAGATTGACCTTAGGAACCCTAAAATTAATGAAAACCTTTTCATACTTAAAGATAAACAATAACAAAAGGTTTGAAATATGTTTGAAATCAAAGACAAAGACAAACAACTCATTTTTGTTAAGGCCAGTCGTCTGGAGTATTCATTGGGCCAAAAATGAGGTTTTTACAAAGGGCCCAATCAATTGGCTATTCAAGCCCAGTCGACCGAACTAACCACACAGGCTTTTTATATAGGGCCCAGTCTACTGGCCTTCATATGAAGGTCCATCTGGTAGACTGAATCTTGGTACCCGGAAGACCGAAGCTTGTGAAATTGGAAATCACCTTTAGTCAGTCGATCCGCCCATGGCCTAGTCGACCGGACCTCTCGGGTTTAGCCCAGAGTGAGCTTCCAAATGTCAGAAATATTCAAACTAAAATATTATTTAAATGCCTGGCCGTCATATAACGACCATTTTTTGAAATTGCCTATAAATACTTGGCTCAATCACTTTGCAAATGTTACAGAAATATATTGTTTATTCTTTGATTCCTTCTTACATTTTATACTCCATTTCAAAGATCAAATTCATTTTCTCATACTCTTTCTTTTGAAAAATATTTTTGGAGAAAATCTTGGGGTTATACAAGTAAGCTTTGAGCATATATTAAATTTATATATACTTGCTTGAGGAGCTTCTTGTTCTTGAGATTTCAAAGAGCAAATTATTATTTCTCCAACTTTCGTTTTGAAAATAATTTACTGGAGAAAACTTTTTAAGGGTTCTTGAAATGGCTTGAGCTTAAATCAAAGTTCATATATATATATATATATATTGCTTGAAGGCCTTTTCCTTTTTTGATATTTTCAAAGATCATTTCTCCTATATTCTTCATTTTTGAAAACTTTTTTTACAGAAAATCTTTGAGTTGGTTAAAAGAGTTTTGAGCATATATTCATTTATTATATACTTGCTTGAAAGGCTTCTCACATCTACAAAGGTCAATCGCTTGAGGAAAATCACTTTCCCAACTCTCAATTTTACTGGAAAAATATTTATAGAGAAAACCCTAACTCTAATGAGCTTCATTTGATAAATCATTTGAGAGTGCATATAGCTTTTCAAATTTGACATCTTAGCTTTCAAGAAGCATTTTGTTGTACGAAAAATCGTTTCAAACAAGTTCTTCATGGTTCGGGTTGTGAACCGTGGCCAAGTTAGGGTACATCACTTGAAGAGGGGGACTTTACCCTGTAAGGAGTGGTTTATGGTTCGGGTACAGAACTAGGCCGAGCATGGGATATTTCTTGGAGATGGGGACTCTACCATATTGAAGGAGTAGTAAGCATGGGGTATGCTTAGAGAGGAGGGCTCCATCGTATTTGAAGGAGTGTGTAATGCTTTTACTCCACGCGATTAAGTGAGCAAGTTTAGTAAAATCCTTGGGGGGGGGGGGGTTGCCCAAGGCAAGGACGTAGGCAGGTATAGCTGAACGTCGTTAAAATCTCAGTGTCTATCTCTCTCTCTCTCTCTCTCTCTCTCTCTCTCTCTCTCTCTCTCTCTCTCATCTTATTTAAATTTCCGCATGTGTATGATTGCTTATATTGTTGTGTCATTTTTATATACACGCATTAATTTTGATTGGGATATTGTTTGGTGGATCAGTTAGATTATTTCCACAAAAGTTTTAAAAATCCAATTCACTCCCTCTTGGGATTACACTATTTCCCTGAATTGGTATCAGAGCGTGATTGCAATAAGCTTAACCGCTTTTTGTATAAAGATTGCCATGGCTTAGTTTGGTATATTTCAGTTTTGTGAGGGTTGTTCCTTTACAAGGCCTCTAATGTTTCGTGGTGTTGATTACACCACATGGAAACAAAGAATGATGATTTTTATTCAAACTGTTGATTGGAAGGCTTGGAAAGTAATTGATAAAGGGAACAATGTCTCAATGAAAATCATTCAAAATGTATAGTTTCCCAAACTCAAAAAATGAAATGAATGAGCATGCTTTTAGTCTAATGCAAATTAATTCTAGTGCTATTGACATGCTATATTGTGCTATAGATACTAACATTTTTAAAGAAATCATAGCATGCCAGAATGCAAAAGAAATATGGGAAACACTTGAATAGAGGTATGGAAAGACCGAGAAAGAAAAGGAATCCACCACTCCAGATGCGTCGAGCTTCAATGTTAAAGAAGGATAAAATCAATGCCTAATTGCTTTAATCGATGAAAAGGTACATTCCTCTCCTTCTATTTCAATGGATGATTTATGCACTGATTCTTGTAGTATATTGTGTGATAAATCCATTAATGAATCTTGTGATGAATCTAGTGATAATGATAGTATGCGTACTTATGAGGAATTACAAATAGAATATATAAGAACTAATAATTCTCTTGTTAAAACCAAAAAAAAAAAAAAGATATACTACTTTGAAAAAAAAAGAATGAGGCATCACTGAAAGAATTAGAATAAAAAGTTCTTATTGAAAAGGAAAATGATTTGGAAATCATGAGATTAGAAAACAAGAATGAAAAGTTGGAAAAAGAGCTGAAAGCCTTAAGATCCCAAATTTCTAGTGATAATAAAAAGGATATTCACATCTCTAAACTTGAGTGTAGAGCAAACAATATGACCAAAGAATTCATAAAATTACAAGTAGTTTGCAAGGGCCTAAAAGATTTAAAAATTCTAGGCCTAAAAAGAAAATTAGAGGACCAAACTAAGATCATCTATACATTTACTAGGGGCGACGAAAATTTTGATAAGTTCATAGGATCACAGAAGATGACCTTAGACAAGGAAGATATAGGTTTTAATGGCATTAAAAATAGGAAGAAAGATAACCTATACATGGGGTACTTTGTAAAAGCATCTAAATATTATGCTAGTACCTCCTCCGGTCCCTATACTCACACCACTTGTTTTCTATGCAAAAAAAAAGGGCCATATAAAATTTGATTGCCCATTTTAGAAAAGGTGTGAAACCTAAACAAGTGTAGAGAGTCAAAGAAACATTGGGTTCTAACCCCCCAAGACTCAAAGAGAAATTGGTTCCAAAGCAAATCCCATTGTACCCACCTTAGATCTTAGGTTTACAAACTTAATTGAACCCTTTAGTATAATGAAAATATTTTTATTTTATTGAAGGGATTTCATTCAAACTTTTTTATTAATTGGATTAAGCCAAAAAAGTCATATATTATCTATTGAAAATAAAATTCTTTTGGCTTAAGGGTTTAATGTAAAAGGGGATGAAAATGGGCCAAAATGTCAAAAATTGTGCAGAACAGTCGACTGGGACATAAGACCCAGTCGACCGGACCCTCCTAGGGCAAGTTATAATACAACCCCTATTGACCGAGACATCAAGCTCAGTCAACCGGACCATCTCTGGGTGTAGTTATATTGACTTAGTTAATGGATGCTGATTTTCGGATATCGCAGAATCTGGAAGTGCAAATTGGAAATAAAATAATTAAAACTATGCAATGTGTGAGATGGCTAAAATCGGGGTAGGGGAGGTTGAAACTAAATTTGGACGGGAGCAGTTTGGGGAACCCAGGGCCGGTGGGTGGTGGTGGCATCCTTAGAGACCATACAGGTTCTTTTGTTTTTGGGTTTTCAAAATATTTTGGTTTTTGTTCAAATAATGAAGTTAAGTTGAGAGCTGTGTTGGAGGGAATAAAGATCTACAAACAATTGGGCCATACTAGTATTGATATTGAATGTGATTCGAATATTATTGTAAATCGGATAAGATCCAATAGGTGCTCCTTGTTGTATTTGTGGGATTTTTTGGAACAGCTAATTGGTCTACTAGAGGGAGTAGACTTTTTGATAAAGCATTGGTATAAAGAAGGGAACAAAGTGGCAAATGCCTTGGCTCGTCAAGGTGCTATGGGGAGGAATAGATTGTTTACAAATAGTTGTTAACTCCCTAGAGTTATCAATAGGTTGTATAAACTGGAGAAGATGGGTACGACTTATATGAGGTATGTTTAGCTGATTTCCTGTTGGTTTTGGTTTATGCTTTATGTTGTTTATCTTTTGTTTGTTTTATTGCATAAGATTTGTTTTGTATGTCCTTGTTTTATTTTGTTTTGCTTGGACTTGTAATCCTATTTTGGTTGGTTGTTGGTGTTGTTTTTTTGGGAGGCCTTTATAGTTTTGTCTTTTGTTTCTCCCATTGATTGTCTTGTAACCACGGTATTCCTCCGCCAAAAGTGAGAGTTTATCAATAAATAAATAGAGGTGCCGCCCTTCTTTTTTTGTTTTTTGTTTTTTTAAAACAAGCTCAAGCATTTTAAAACAAAACCCCCCAAAATAATTTTTTCCAAAAGTATTTTCAAATAAAGAGTAGAGGAGAAACTTTGGTCTTTGGAAAACATGAAAATAAAAGGGCTATTAAGCATAGTATATATATGAAAGATAATATATGCTTAAGCCTTTTAAAACAAAATTACCTCAAGAAAAAAGAAGCCTTTGAAGCAAGAATATATTAGTTGATATGTGCTCCAAGCTTTCTTTAATAACCTACAAGATTTTCTCCCAAGAAGAATTTTCAAAATGAAATAGTAGGAGAAATATGAAATTTAAAGCACAATGGGGTATAAAAAATAAGGGAGAAACAAATAATAAGCAAGTGTACTCTCAAGGGATTTTTTTCAACTTTTACAATTGCTTGGGGTTGATAGTTATAGGCTAAAATCAAAACTAGCCATTTTATGGCCGTTGGGAGAAGATATAATATTATATTTTAAAAAACTAGTCATTTTTGCTCGTTGGGACACTTTTTGCGCGAACACCCTTAAGTTGTTTGGATATAACCTTTACCATAGAACTCCAAATTAGACGTTCTTGGTATCAATATAAATTTAAGAGAAAATCTCACAATTTTTATGTTGAACACTATTAAATATAAGAAGTTATGGAACGAGAAAAATGCCTGTAAATGAGACGGAAGAAATATGAAGGGAATTTTTCTAGTACATACACCTTTCAGTGTTTTGGTTATAACTTTTTATATATGACTCCAAATTCGATGTTCTTAGTATCAACAGAAAGCTAAAAGAAAATAACACAACGTTCATGTTGAACACCTATTAAGATAAGAAGTTATGGATTAGAAAAAATGCTCATTTATACTATCTGGTCGGTTGGCCGGTCCACTAACCCCTTTGTAAAAATTAGTTTTTGCTTTATTTTAACTTCAAAACCATTTTAAAACATTTGTATAAGTTAGGAATTTTATGAAAAAAGTTTTTCATGTTACTTGGAGATCCTATGGTCAATCTAAGGTCATATTTGAGCTTCAATTAAATCATATGTAATGCATGCACAATTAATCCTTAATTACTATTACAAACCCAAAAATTAAACAAGTCTTCACGCCTTTTCTCATCGAATACACCATGGAATATGCCGGGGTCTGCTCATTTAGGCACTTTTACGGCTTCCATTAGGCATCTGTTACTTATGCTTCCCAAGTTGTAAACTTTTTCATACTCAATGCACAAATGAGATGCTTGTTGTTTGTCATAATCAAAATAGGGATTAGACTCAAAAAGTCAATAATCTCCCCATTTTTTATGATGACAAACACATGAGCAAAATTGGGTTTGCCTGACAAGGCTCCCCCTCACAATATGCATAATTCAAAAAATATTCAATAAAATTCATATTCAAACATGAAGTCTTATGAATTTTTAAGTTGAACATTTTAATGCAGGTCAATGTGCAGTTAATGTTTGAAGCTCTTTTTAAAAACATATTCAATGAAACACATTTATCATTTTCCATTTTGTAAATAACAAAAGGACAGGGAGAAAATAAATTTTGCTCATAAAACATCTCCCCCTTTTGTCATTTGCAAAAGGGCTAGTAAAATTTCCTCTTAAATAAGAAGATCATTTAAAAGCCAAAGCCCTTAGAAAAAAAAATTCATAAGAAAAGTAAATTTTAGAAACTATGTAGTACATGTCATGAATTTGCATTTAAGCACACAGACAAGAAATAAAGATTTATCCTATATAGGTTCATATTTTGGCAAAAACATCCGCCCCACCCCCCCTTTTTGATATTACTAATAAGTACTGGGGACCAAGCTTGCTAAAAAAACCATAAATGATCATGCAAGCAATGTTTTTCTCATATACATTTAAGCATAAAATATTTCACAATATAACTAGAAAAAAATTAAATAAATTATGGCAAAACAACATATTATCACTTAAGAATTTCAACAAAATCATTAAACTTTAATGCACATAAGCCACAGAGCACACAATATAGATCTACGCAAAAATATGGTGAGCGCAAGGATATAATTTTAAGTTTGAACACTCCCCCTTTTGATTTGAATACGTACTTAGATACTTTGGAGTGCTTATCCTAATTTTAATTGGGAAAAATTTATTAAAACAATATAGGCAACATATTTAAGTCATTAAAAAAAAATTTACTGATTATAAATCAAGCAATTTTAATCAACCAGTAAAATCCCTATAGAATTCACATGCATCGGATAATTGAAATTAAGTCCTACAATATTAATGTTTATACATCCCAGAATAATTCATATCATAGTATAATTCCATAGCAAATAGGATGTGATGTTCATGGATTTCATAAAAACTTAGGACTCAAAAACAAAAACAATGATCCATATGCTACAATAAAGCTCTATTTTATTTTCTCTAATGATGGGGCTCAACTCCCCTGTATATTTGCATGCACACATGAATGTAAGTTCAGTACAAGGATGTTGTTCATTTATGCTCATTTTTCATATATTCATCCTACAAATTTTTTCAGCATGCAGCAAATATAGGCATTTAGCACACAAGCATGACATAATGCATTTCAATTTTAACACACGATAGCCCATCATGGCTATACTAAAAAATAATGCAACAACTATCTAGTTAGAGTTCATTATGAAAATAACACAACTCAAAAACTCAATGAGTGTGTGAAATGAAAGCTACCCCAATGTCATGCATTTTCTCCAAGTTTATGGACCATCATCAAAACATGATATGTTTAATTAAAAGGATGATGTTTAACCATTTAGGTCCTGAGTGAAGTACATAATCCAAAGATTTAATCAAATGGTGTCCATGAACTTAGACTATCCTAGGAACATAGAATGTGCATAATTTAGAGCATCCTAGGAGAATTTCATGAAAAGTGTACATGTCTTTCAATTTAACACATAGCATATAGGCTTCAACATGTACCAACTTATTCAAATAATTTGCATACATTTTAAAATTATTCATGAAGTTCAATCAACATGCAACATTCTAAATGAGCCCTTAAGATTTAAAATACTAGGTTGGACATGCATGGTCACTATACTAATACTACATAAGACTCATTTTTTTAAATAAGTCTTATGAAGTCATGATTTTGGAAAACTAGCCAACATGTATGACTGAAGATAACGATTAGATTTCAACATGTAGAAAACTAGTCAACTTCTAGCATGCATTTCACAAAATCTGCATCATGCAAATGGTATTCAGGACAAGCATGCATTTTAGTATAGCCAGTCAACATAAAATATCCATAAAATGATATAACATCTAGCAAGTAATGGATAGTAGCATTAAGCTCAAATAACAAATCATGCACAAATGAATCATCCATAAAATATAATTAAACTTTAAACAAAGAATGGATATTTAGAGTTCAGTGCAGCTCAAATAAGAATTCATGTAAAAAATAATCCATCCATTAGATATTATAAACATTTAGTGAAGATGGATATTAACATTCAGTTTATACAAAGCATCTAATATAAATGAAATGATAAAGTATTTAAAATAAGCACATGACAATTAATTGTATATTGGATGAATTTTTAAATTTGTTGCTCCCCCTCAATTATGTAGCCCAAGCATTAAATTTTTATACTCTCAATTTTCATTTTTCACTTCAAAAATTTAGCCAAGGCTCTAGATTTTCAATAAAATAACATTAGCTTTGAGTTCTTGGGCTTGACAAATTTAGCCCATTTTGCATTCAACTCATTTTCTAAAGAATTATATTTTCTATAAAAATTATTTGACATTTTAAACTTAGGTTTAAATCTAATATTTTCAACTAAGGGGATGAGCTTCAACTTGCATTTGAAAAAGTTTAAATATTTAAGCTTCATAATGAGTTTAGGGTCAAATGGCATATAGTACGATGATAAATTCCCTAAAGCTCAATTATTTTGTGATAGACAAAAATATGCTATATTTAAAATATTTAAACTTTAAACATATATATAGCTTTAAGACATGAAAACGTATATGTCCATTAGGAGTGGATTTTACCTAAGCATGTTATAGCCAATATTTTTATAACCAATCATAATAACATATATGTATTAAGACATAGGATTGGAAATATTACTTTAATTTTCATATTGGCTTGCTTTTTTAATAATCTTAGTATAACAATAGTGTATACTAAAATTTAAAATTTTGAGCACAAAACACTATTTAAGCATTTAAAGCATTATAATCCCTTTTTAAAATAAATTCAAACATCCGATGAGCATTAATAAAGTTTCTCTTGAAGACTCCTCATAAGATAACATACAATCATAATATGATTCATTTAGAAATATTTAACATAATATACATCATATAAATCATTTCATGAAACATCCAATAAAGTAGAAGGAGGATAGATATACCTTTATATTTTACTTCTTCTTAGTCGTTTAAGCTTGAAATCCTTGGCAATGACGATCTCCTCTCTTTCGGTCCCTTTATTTTTCCCAATAATTCCTTAGTACTACTACAAGATATAATTCTCTTCAAAAGCATTGGTAACTAAGGCACAATATGAAATGCATGACACTTAAAATGATATGCATTGAAATCATGTCACGCTCATTCAAATCATTTTTAAGTATGAGAAACTTTGCATTTCAAAAACATTTTCCTTGAGATATAAAATTCTTTATCAATCACTTTCCAAATCCTCCAATTAATTAATTTAAAAAAAAATCATTTTCAATATCCAAATAGTAAAATCTACATAATAAAAACAGTGGATGATATGCAAAAGAATAACTCTCAAAACAGGAATAACCCAAAAATGAGCGCTTGCCATCTTTATGCAGAAACGATTATGCTTATTGCAACCAAGCTCTGATGCCAATTGACAGATATGGTGTGATCCCAAGGGGAGGGGTGAATTGGGATTTAAAAATATTTTTCTAATTTAAACTTCACCGATTCACCACATTAAATTTCATTTAAGAATTAAAACGTGTATGGAAAATAAGAATGACAATAAATAAACATTCATACACATGAGCCAATTTGATGTGCGAAATTTAAAAGAGAGAGAGAGAGAGAGAGAGAGAGAGAGAGAGAGAGAGAGAGAGAGAGAGATACACACACAAGATTTGTTATCGAGGTTCGACCAATCCTGCCTACGTCCCCACCTCAAGCCAAACCAGCTTAGAGAATTCCACTACCTTTGTTCACTAACCAAATGGCATCGTTACAACCTTTCCTTACGGGGAGAGGTAAACCCCAGCTCAAATTTCGAGGCTAAGCCACAACCTACAACTACACCTTACAAGATGGTGCTTTTAGTTCTCCTAACCAGGTCTGAACCAATCCAGTGCACATTATAGGCTAGTGCAATCCTCTTCCGACCACACGTCGAGAATACAACAATAATAACAATTTGAGTACAAAGAGAATGCTTCTCAGATAAGCAGAGATGTACACAATGAAAGCTCTAATATGCACTCTCAAATGATTTAAAAATGAAAGTCAATAGAGTTACTGATTCTGTGTTTGATTATGTGGTGCCTCTGGAATCGAAGATGTAAAGAGAGAATGGAAGGAGTTTATCAAAGTGTAGATCAGATGTGGAGAAGTGTTCAATTCTGGGTTAGTTTTATTGCTAAGGGCACGAATTCTTTTCAAAAATTGAAGAGGTCGGACATTAAGATTTTCAATGAGTTTCAAATTAAGCATCGGGGAGTTTGCGACATGCTTGGAAAAATTATTTCGTGAGTTAAACCTCTAGTAGGGTGGATAAAACTTAATTGTGGGTGGAGTTGTAGGGGCAATCCGGGTACTTCAGGAGGTGGAGGAATTATTCGGGATTGCCATGGCATGGTAAAAGCGGCTTTTTCAAGTTATTTTGGCAATGGTACGAATAATAGTGGGGAATTAAAAGCAATCAGGGAAGAAATTTGTTTGTGCAAACGTTTGCATTATTTTAATGTGATTATTGAAAGTGACTCGCGAATTGTAGTTGATTGGTTTCGGAAAGGTAGATGTACTTTTTGGTATCTTTGGAAATTTTGGGAGGAGCTCGTGGTGGAGTTAGAAGGAGTGAACGTCATGCTGATGTAACAATATAGGGAAGGCAATAGTGCAACTGATTTTCTTGCTAAAGATGGATAAATGGGAAATAATGTAATCTACGAAGAACAACACCTTCTACCACGTTATCTGAAAGGTATTCTTCGGACGGATAGGTGGGGTCTCATTTTCATTCATCATTAGTTCAACTCTAGAGTTTTGTTTGGTGTATTTTTTTTTTTAAATTTTGGTTGTGTTTATGTTTTTATTTTCTTTGTTAGTTATGTTTAGTTTTGTTATCCTAATTTGGTTGGTTGCCGGTGTTGGTTTTTTTTTTTGGAGGGTTTTTTTATACTCTCATTTTTGTTTTATCTTGTAACCATGGTATTCCTCCGCCAAAAGTGAGGGGATATTAATAAATAAATGGAGGTGCTACCCTCTTTTAGTAAAAAATTAAAAAAATTAAAAAAATTAAAAAAGGAAAAAAGAAAAAAGAAAAAAAATGGAATTCTTTCCCAAATGATTGACCTTAAAAAATAAGGCTTTCAAGCTATATACATGAATGATGATATAAGCTTGAGCCTTTTCAAATAAAGCCCCAATAATATTTTTCTCCGAAAAGATATTCAAGAAGATTAGGAGAAATTTGAACTTTGATTTTCAAAATAATAAGAAGGCTTTCAAGCTATATATTATGAACGTGAATATAAGCTTAAACCCTCCAATAAACCATTAAAAGGTTTTTCCCCAAAAATAATTTTTTCAAATAAAAGGAGTATGAGAGAAATTTAAACTTTGAAAATTATACAAAGGCTATCAAGCAATATATATATATATAAACTTGAATATATGTGCTCAAGCCTTTTGAAAACAAAACCCCCCAAAACAATTTTCTCCAAAAATATTTTCAAATGAAGAGTAGATGAGAAACTTTGGTCTTTGGAAAACATGAAAATAAAAGGGCTATTAAAAACAGTATATATATGAAAGATAATATATACTTAAGCCTTTCAAAACAAAATTACCTCAAGAAAAAAGAAACCTTTGAAGCAAGAATATATGAATTGATATGTGCTCCAAGTTTTCTTCAATAACCCACAAGATTTTCTCCCAAGAAGAATTTTCAAAATGAAATAGTAGGAGAAATAAGAAATTTAAAGCACAATGGGGTATAAAAAATGATAGAGAAACAAATAATAAGCAAGTATACTCCCAAGGGGGTTTTCTCACCTTTTACAAGTGCTTGGAGTTGATATTTATAGGTCAAAACCAAAACTAACCGTTTTATGGCCGTTGGGGGAAGATATAATATTATATTTTGAAAACTAGCCGTTTTTTTCCCTTTTGGGGCACTTTCTGCTCGAACACCCTTCAGTTTTTTGGATATAATGTTTACTATAGAATTTAAAATTGGACATTATTAGTATCAACAGAAGGCTAACAGAAACTCCCACAACTTTCATGTTGAACACATTTTAAGATAAGAAGTTATGGATTGAGAAAATTGCCCAACAATGAGACAAAAGAAACGTGAAGGGAATTTTTCTACTACGTACAACTTTCAGTGTTTTGGCCATAACTTTTTCTATACGACTCCAAATTGGAATTTTTTAGTAACAACATAAAGTGAAGAGCAATTACCACAACTTTCATGTTGGACACTTGTTAAGATAAGAAGTTATGGATTGAGAAAAATGCTCATTTATACTATTCGGTCGGCTGGATGGTCAACTGTCCCCTTTGTAAAAATTGGTTTTTGCTTTCTTTTAACTTCAAAACCATTTTAAAACATTTGTATAAGTTAGAAATTTTATGAAATAGGTTTTTCATGTTACTTGGAGGTCCTATGGTCAATCTAAGGTCATATTTGAGTTTCAATTAAATCATATGTAATGCATGTACAATTGATCCTTAATTACTATTACAACCCAAAAATTAAACAAGTCTTCATGCTTTTGCTCCTTGAATACACCATGGAATACCCTGGGGTTTGCTCGCTTAGGTGCTCTTACAACTTCCATTAGGCATCCATTACTTGTACTTCCCGAGATGTAAACCTATTCACACTTAATGCACAAATGATATGCTTGTTGTTTGTCAAAATCAAAATAGGGATTACACTCAAAAAGTAAACAAAACCCCTGCCTGGAATGATCTCGACTGCATAGGGAAGAATTCAACCTTACCTGAAAGTTATTGATCCATTCCGAATTACATAGCCACCTAATGTGGCAGATACTTCACTACACAACCTATTCCACCTAGCTCACAAGCACATAAGCACCTAACGAAAGACCGTAGCTTGTCGTCTAAACTCAACCAATCAAACACTGATTGTTCTTTCGTCAACATGCATTATTGGTGATGGTATTAAAAACCATCACTAATAATGCACGCCTTTGGGGGATCTTGAGTTGACTTATAAAGGTCAAGCTAGAGGATAATTTCTTCTTGGTGAGATTGCACGGAGACGAGTCCTCTGTACTTGTTAAGCTATTGGACTTTTTTCCAGATTAATAAATGCATTATTAGTGGTGGGTTGCTCATTGTATTTTATCTTCAACTCATCCAGATTCTCATTTGTGGTGTCAAGCACACTAGCGAGGTAAGCCACCACATCACATGATATATATCCAGTTTTATATCAACAATTGTTTTTATCTGTCCACTGCTATGAAGATAGTCTCAAATTGACCTTTTTGAAACGTAATCATCTTCACGAGTAATCCACCCATGCACGCAGGCAAAGAAAGGAGAGAGGAGGATAGGAGGGATGAAGGAAAGGAGGGGGGATTCCAAACTGAGTGGAGTCAATTCCGACACATCTGTCACATTGACTTGGACGTGCCGGAGCTGATGGTGGCCAAAAACTCCTCTCTAGGAGCTTTTTTCCCCATGTACAATTCAAGAATGGTTGAATCATCACTAATTTAAGTTCAAAATGAAGCTTTAAATAAGGTAAGACCAAAAAGTATCCATAAACCATTAGGACACTCAACTAGTTTTACATTAGACTGGTTAATATATTCAGGATCCAAAATAAGGATTATGTATTAGTGAGTTTTAGTATGTGTGCATGGTTTTAGTTTATACAAGGGATGAATTCCATTTATGTATTTATTGCTCTGAATTCAACATAACAACACTTAATCATCATGCAACAACCTAGTGTCAACTAATCAACAATTAAATACAGACACGACATTTTCTACATCAAGCATGCAAATGCTCATTTATATATAACAGTTAATCAACAGACATATTATTGAAATTAGTATGTCCAAACAATAATTAATGTCATAATCATTAAATAAAGTAACCATCCATCAATGTTGTCTCAAAAAGCCATAATCAAATCATTTATTATTAATAGGGGATGAGTTTATATTCGTGAAAGCAAACTATAGTTACTTTTGTAAAATATTATTAAATCATATTCGATGAACGTTTTTCATGTTTTGTAATTGCCTCTACACTATCCATTTCAACTAAATTATTCAACAATAAAAAGGAAATTTTATCAATTGTTTTGTACATTCAAAAATTTGAAGGAAACCTTTTTAATAAATATTTTGTTTTATGAATTGATTGCAAATTAGCAAAAGACGTTTTGCAAAATGATGTTCAAATTTTGGTTTCAAAACAAATTTTCGCCACATAGTAATCAATTCTTTCTATTTTTGATTTTCAAATTGAATTTATCAAGGGAGAATCAAACTATGTTCTAGATTTCTTTACAATAGAATTTTTGCAAGGGAAAAATAATTGCTTTCAACAAAGGAAAGTTAAAAAATATCAATGTTTCAGAATAAAGAGTCATATGCAATGACCATTAAAACTATCAAAGGACCCTCCAGACTTGTCTATCCCAAAAAATTTTCACCTCTTCCTCCAGTTTCTTCAAATTTCTAAACTACCTCATCCTCATCAAAACATTTTCCAAAATCAAAAACCTATTCATCAACCCTTGTAGATCTAGAAGTGTTTGATCAAGACCCAAGCAAAACTACTCAGGAATTCACATATAAAAACTATGTAGATGCATACAAATGGTTCAAGACTATTTATTTACCATTCTTGTTTTTACCATTTTAAGGAAAAATATCAAGCCTATTTTCCTACATGGTTCATCGATTGGTGGAGCTTTGTAGAAGTTTCATATCAAATCTTGCCTCCAAAATTCTATGAAGGTTTCCAACTGTTTTTATATAAAGAAAAATTCATTAAGGACATCCTATATCATGCAATCTGTTTTGCAATTCAAAATCCCATAGATCATGTGTTGGGATTACATTTATGTTCAAGCCTTTCTAAAAAATTATTAAAAAAAAAAATGACTTCCTAAAGTTTGCAGAGTTGCCTAACAATTCAGAATAAAATGGTGAGACAATCTCCTAAACTTCAATCTTCACTGGTCTTTCATTTGCAAAACATACACGAACTCATTAAATTCAATCACAAAAATTCATGCAAACACAAAAATGCAATGAGTTCATATAACATTCAAACTCAAAATCAATAACTTACAAAATTGATCCCAAAACATATCCAAATTCCCCAATTAAGGATTAATTAAGCTTTAATTTTCAAATTAAAATCCAACTAAACCTTCAAAAATGAATCACAATTGACCTCTCATTTTTAAATTAAGGTCAAATTGAATTCAAAACTCACAAATTGAACCTCAAGTACTTAGATTGAGCTTAATTGAACCTTAAACCTATCAAATCAAATGTTAATCAAATCCATATGCTACATTTTGAACTCAGTTCAACCTCAAACTCTAATCGAGCACAAGTCCCTGATGTATTCAATACACAGTCACGAACACACACACACACACACACACACACACACACACACACACACACACACACACACATACAGGCACACACACACACACACACACACACACGCACACGCACACACAGTCACACCCACACATAGTCACACACACAAGCACGCATACAGGCACACACACACACACACTCACTCACTTACACCCATTGCAGCACACATACACATGCACACATACAAGCGCGCACACACACACACTCACTCACACACACACATAGTCACACAACCAAGAACACACACACACACACATGGTGACACAAACACATGGCGGTGGGAGGAGCAACTCAGGAAAGTAGCGATGGCAATGACGGTGGAATGATCTCAGGCGAGCGGCGGTGGCAATGGTGGTGGAAGGAGCACATGGGAGCAACGACATTGGCGGGGATGGCCAGAGAGGACGCGCGTAGGGAAAGAATGTCAAGGGAGGAGGAAAGGAGGGAGATTGGGGGAAAATGGGAAATCTACGTGGGTTTTAGGGTTTTACTAAGTTAGATTATGAGTGACGATTTTAAAACTGTCACTATTACTTCAAAACCGTCACTAATAGGCAAATAAATTACTTATATATATTTTTAAAATAAAAATACTATTAGTGACGATTTTTCTAAATCGTTACTAATAAAACACTATTATTATGTAATTTACGGTTTTGGCTTTTTTTAATCATTGAATAGAAAAATAAATTATTTTATTTTTATAATCTTTATTATATTAAGTTTGAATACTTAAATATCGTGAATTGTAATATTGAAAGATGATGAGAAAATTTTGAAATCTAAATTTTTATATCGATCATTATTAATATTGGATAACTAGTAAATAATGTAGTGCAAAATATTAAATTTTCTTTTGATCTTTCCTCAGTTCACCAAAAAAAAAAAAAAGGAGGGGGCGAATTGTTCTCATTGTGTTGTTTTAAAGGATACTTAAGTTAAAGAAAGTAATATGGTGTAAAATGAGACACTTGAAGGAAAAATATAAGAAACTAATGTCAAATACGTGTACAGGTGCCAACACGGCAGACTGCATAAATGTACGTACTTTCTTCTGCATTTAGTTTGTAAGCAGGAGCTACAATTTATTGTTCCAATTTGTAGTGTCCCCATGTGCAACTTGCTCTTATCCCCTCAATCCTCCCCGACCCCATTATATTATAATATTACATACTCATAATATATATGTACAATATATAGACACCACCTTCCCAACCTGGTTTGTACATGGTCATTCCAAAAGGTATGAACTTGAAAAGGTTAAAATTTAGTGAATCTTTTCAACCAATATTCACTATCAATGACAGCTCTTCCTTTTTTTTTTCGTCCACTATGCTAAGAACAATCCCAGTCTATGGCTAGACATATAGATCTTTCCTTCATATTTGAAAGAGGATGCTTCTATTAGGAAAAGTGAGAAATGATCTTCAGGACCTGATTCATTGAAGAAGCTAAATATGAGTAATGCTTCCATTAAGCCTTTGCACAATACTACAAAGTTTGTCTCAAAGAAATTTGAAAAATCTTTTGCAGATGATTGAAGTGGGACTTCCTTGGGGGAAAAGCTATAAAATATGATGTGTAAGGGCTCTGGTCCCATTAAACCTAGGACAATCTCTTCTCGTTGTATTTTATCTTCACTTGTTGACTTTTTGAGTTCGATCCTTGTTTTGATACTCACTGAAATTAGGAATAGCTTCCCAAGAGGGGGGGGGGGGTGAATTGACTTTTAAAAATTTCTTTTAACTTCTTTTAAGAATCCTTAACTTCTTTAAACACTTAACCAATTCTTTAACTTATTTGTTTAATTTCACCAATCACACAACAACTTAATTAAACAACCAATCAATTAAACGCAATCTTCAAACCAAACAATCAATTTATTTTCCAAGTATAAGTCAAACAACAAACAACCAAACCAAGATATAAAGTATTCAGCACTTTGGTAATATAACAACTCAAGATGGTTGTTTGTTTATATTTGCCAAATTTGAATCAAGCCCTGTAGTAAATGAGAATTTATGCTTGCTGATGTAAAGCCCTGTATAGATGAATCAAATCACTCTTTCTAAATATTTAGAACTCAAATAAACTCTTGGTAATTTTATCTTTAGGATGTTAACCAAGTAACGTACTCCCGTAAGGTTTCCGCAAGATATGGTGTCACCAAGGTACTCCGTTTTGGTTTCAGCAACCCAAATCAAAATTAAACCTTAAGTTTGTTTGATTTTCCAAATATATGTAGTTTATATGAATTTCAAATTTAAAACCATCCACACAATTTAAATATGCTGAAAATAAAAGAGTAAAGGAAGGAGAGATGAGACAGAGATTTTTACGAGGTTTGGCTTATACCCAGCCTACGTCCTCGCCTTTGACAAACCATTAAAGGATTCACTAGTTCAGTTTCATTGATGGGTGAAATAATGCCGATTACAACACTCCATGGTTAAGGCTAGAGCCCGCCTTCTCCAAACGATATTCCCTCATTCGGTCACTCCTTACATAGGCTAGAATCTGCCTCTCTAAGCAATGTCCCCTTGCTTAGCCAACGATCCAAACGACTCATGGAATGTCAAAGAACTATAAGAAACACAAGATAAGATTTGCATACAAGTATACTCTCTCAAAGAGCAAGTTAGTACAATTTCAACACTATATACTTTGAATGTAAAATATCAATATGAAATACAATGAAGTTCAAGTGTAGAATTCACCAATATCCTTCTTTGATAAGGTTTAGTAGTAGAAATTCAGAGGAGGAAGGATTAGCACTTCAGAATTCTCAGCAAAAGAATTTTTCAATGAGTGAGCAAGAGAGCTTTTGAAGAACAAGAGTACTTTCAGCTTTACAAGCAGATTTTTCAATTCTTGGATAAGTTTTGATTTGCAAAACCATGTATTTATAGGCTTTCAAACTTATTTCCATGTTGCAAAAGTTTCCTTTAAGTGTTTCCCAATATTATAGAAAGTTTGGATCTCAAACGGCTATATTTTAAAATATTAGAATTTGAAAAATTTTCCCGTTGAACAGAGTTTAGTTGACTGAAGTGTCGTGGTCAGTCAACTGAAGTTCATTAAACCCCTTTAAAATAGAGCTGGATACAGGGTCAGTCATCTGAAGTAGGGTTCAGTTGACTGATGTCGCAAGTTCAGTTGACTGAAGTCACAAGTTCAGTCGACTGAACTCACTGCTACAACTTTCTGCCTATTCTGGAAATACTTCAGTCAGCTGAACTTATTCTTCAGTTGACTGACAGCAGTGACCCTGCTTCAGTGTTTTGATCATAATGTTTTATGTATAACTTTAAATTAGGTGTTCTTGATGTCAAATGAAATCTAAGAGAAAATCCTAAAACTCTCATGTTGAATACTTTTTAAAATAATGAGGTTTTGATAGTGAAAAATACACCTAAATATGGTTGTATAAAAACTGACAGCAAATAGAAAAACCATTTTTGGTGCTTTTTATTCCAAAAATGATTCTAACCCTTTTAAAATAATTTTTGACTTTATGAAATTATTTTACAGATATTTTAAAAGGTATTTAGGTTCAAGAAGTTAACCTAAGAGTTTCAAAATATTGCAAATGATATTTTAAACATTTGAAGTACTTACATGAAAACTTTTAAAACTTTTCTCATTCTTAAGTCTTCATGTTTTGTTTCTTCGAGCTTCCTATCTTTTCTTTATCACTTTGCCTTTCTTTGGATCTTTTAGTATTCCTTGGCTTTCAACAACTCATTCATGTCTTCATATTCTTCAAGATTTAGTATATCATCTTTAAATCCATGCTTGGACTCTTTTAAGCTTCATTTGATCCTCTTGAGCACTTTGACCTTTGCTTTCTCATATATAAGCCCTGAAATATCATTACTCACACAAATACATTAAATTTCACTTGTTTGTTAGCATCAAAACAAGATAAAAAGATTTTAAGCCTTGCAAGGCCAACAATCTCCCCCTTTTTGATGATGACAAACGAGGAGCAAAAATGTGAGTAAGCCTTAAAAAGGCTCCCCCTTTCAATAAGCTTCATCTTATCAATCAATCATGCTCATGTTCAATTAAGCTCAACTTTTGCTTCACAACTTCTCACCCTTTTGACATCAATCAAAAAGAAAATAAATGATTTAAATTCAAATACGAATCATTTTGAGCATATCAATAACCATGTATTCCAAACATATGTACACACTCAAGTTATTGTTTTTCAATATAGCATGTGTAGTGTGTAGCTCACAGCATTTATTCAAGATACCGGCTGATAATGATTTGATGGTTTTTATGACATCAATTTAAAATTTAAAATTTAATTCATGATGTTAATCAATTTATGACACACCCCCTGAATTCAATACATTCAGATTTGATACCAATTATGCTTTTAAGATTATTATTCATGCTTCATATATTGATTCATATCCTATATGTTCTCATAAATATACTCATCAAATATTAATATCATGTTAAGATCATCAATGTCACATCATGCTCATAGACATAATCATGCTCATAAATAATTTGACTTTGTGATACCAAGTGAGCTTTAAGATTTGATATCTATTGAAAATTTTAACATATGATACCAAAAATAATTTATAGATACCAAAGCTTAATATCATATTATGCATAGTTCATGGATATAAAAAATATCATTCATAGCTCATGGATACCAACATAGAGATCAACATAAATCAAATTCATCCACTTGATTCATTATTAGCATGCATAGTCAAAAATTAATTTTATATCAAGATTCATGCTCATGCTCATGCTCTATTCTTCTTATATCAAGATTTAACTTCATAATCATGCTCAAGTTTGCAATATAATGAGCCATAAATTATCAATATAAGTCAAGTTAAGTCAAGTCATACTCATGTAGCATATAACATATCAATACATCACATAAGTAGGGAGCTTATCATATAGGCATGTAAGCTTTCATTCTCAAATATCTTCTTCTTAATCAAGGTACTTAAGTAATAAGCTCAATTTGATTATTTCTTAATATTTTCTTAATTTAAGCCTTGTAAAAAAAAAACATCCTAAGATTTTGGCCAACAATGCCATTTTCCATTTTATATATGTGTGAAGTCATTATTTCATTTTTGGCACCCATATTTTCTTGGGTCCAGAGGATTTTTGAAGGAAGGTTTCTTTTATTTTCCATACTTGCTTGGTTTTAACACCTTTCCTCTTAAAGGGACATTCAAACTTTATATGCCCATTTGTCTTGCATTGATAGCATATGGTGTTTGTGTAGGCATTAGAAGATGTGCAAGTATAGTCTTTGGATTCTTTCGAGAAATATCCCAAGTAAGAATTCTTTTTCTTTTTATTTTCAATTCCATTGAAACTAATGCCTTCTTTATTTAGAGACATTCTTTGTAAGCCAATCATCTTATCAAGGTTTTCCTTTCCTTTAGTAAGGTTATGAATGATCTTATCTTTATCTTCAATCTGACTCTTAAGATTTTCTATCTCTTTCTTGTTATCAACCTTCTTTTGTGATTTCTATAACTCTAGAGATAATTTTCTTATTCTATCCTCTAATTCAGAAATATGCATATCTTTCTCATATACGGTAGAGGATAGGGATCGAAGGTCTTCTATTATCTTTTCATTCTTGCTTTCTAATTCTTTGATTTTCAAGTCTTTCTCCTTTTCAGCGAGATTTTTAGCTTCTAACTCTTTGTCAAAGTTTCATTCTTACTTTCCATTTCCTTGATTCTAGACTCTTTTTCTCTTTCTGCAGTCTTAAGGGATTCTAACTCTTTCATTATTCCTTCATTCATATTTTTCAATGACGTATTTTGTTTATTTTCTTTGATAAGCATCTTATGTACTTTGAATAAATCATTTTGAAGTTCATCATAAGATGTCATACCCTCATCACTTGATTCATCATTACAAGAATTATTTGAAGATTTAGTTGAGGAGCTTTCTTCGTTATCCCATGCCATAAAGCACGTGTAAGCAACCTCTTGGTCACTTATTTCATTCTCCGAACTACTTGTACTATCCCAAGTAGTGGCTTTCATGGCTTTCTTCTTTTTCCTCTTAGATTCTTTCTTTAGTGGTGGACATTCCGGTTTGATATGTCCAGCTTTGTTGCAATTGTAGCACGTAGGAGTTTTATTCTTTGATTTCTTACTAACTTCTTCTTCTTCTTCTTCATCCGATTCAGATTTTTGAATTCTTCTCTTGAATTTGTTTCTCCTTCTTAGTATCCTTGCTAGGCTTTTAGATATGAAGGCTTCTTCATCTTCATCCATTTCACTACTTGAGTTTTCTTCTAAGGCTTTAAAGGATATTTTTTCTTGGGCTTTGGTTTTCCCACTCTTTTCATTTATTACCATTTCGTATGTGAGGAGAGAACCTATAAGCTCATCTAAGGATGTATTTTTCAGATTTCTACCTTCTGTGATAGCAGTAGCCTTTGGTTCCCACATGGAGGGAAGGCCTCTAAGAATTTTTCTTATCATCTCATAAGTAGTGTAAGTTTTTCCTAATGCATTTAGGGAATTGATTATGTGAGTGAACCTAGTAAACATATTTGTAATTGATTCATCCGGGTTCATCTTAAAGGCTTCATACTCGCTTGTGAGCATATCAACCCTATTATCCTTAACATCCGTTGTTCCTTCATAAGTAACTTCTAGCTTATCCCATATTTCCTTAGCTGATTTGCAAGCCATTACTCGATTAAATTCATTAGCATCCAAGGCACAATATAAAGCATTTATAGCACTTGAATTTGTTTGGAGCATTTTATAATCTTGATCAGTCATATCTTTCTTCTCTTTTGGGATTTGTTTTCCATATACTATCTTAGTGGGAATTTGATCTCCATCTATAACAACTTCCCATACTTTCCAATTCATCATTTGGAGATAGATTTGCATTCTCTTTTTCCAAAACGTGTAGTTCAAACCACAAAAGAGAGGAGGCCTAGTTGAAGATTGTCCCTCTCCAAAGAGAGCTACGCCTAAGTTAGCCATTACGATCTTTTTATAGCTTCTAGTTAAGAGTTGCTATAACCCCGCTCTGATACCAATTGAAATTAGTAATAGCTTCCTAAGAGGGGGGGTGAATTGGCTTTAAAAACTTTCTTTTAACTTCTTTTAAGAATCCTTAACTTCTTTAAACACTTAACCAATTCTTTAACTTATTTGTTTAATTTCACCAATTACACAACAACTTAATTAAACAACCAATCAATTAAACGCAATCTTCAAACCAAACAATCAATTTATTTTCCAAGTATAAGTCAAACAACAAACAACCAAACCAATATATAAAGTATTTAGCACTTTGGTAATATAACAACTCAAGATGGTCGTTTGTTTATATTTTCCAGATTTGAATCAAGCCCTGTAGTGAATGAGAATTTATGCTTGCTGATGTAAAGCCCTGTATAGATGAATCAAATCACTCTTTCCAAATATTTAGAACTCAAATAAACTCTTGGCAATTTTATCTTTGGGATGTTAACCAAGTAACGTACTCCTGTAAGGTTTCCGCAAGATATGGTGTCACCAAGGTACTCCCTTTCGGTTTCAGCAACCCAAATCAAAATTAAACCTTAAGTTTGTTTGATTTTCCAAATATATGTAGTTTATATGAATTTCAAATTTAAAACCATCCACACAATTTAAATATGCTGAAAATAAAAGAGTAAGGGAAGGAGAGAATGAGATGGAGATTTTTACGAGGTTTGGCTTATACCCAGCCTACGTCCTCGCCTTCGGCAAACCACCAAAGGATTCACTAGTTCAGTTTCATTGACGAGTGAAACAACGCCGATTACAACATTCCTTGGTTAAGGCTAGAGCTCGCTTTCTCCAAACGATATTCCCTCGTTCGGTTACTCCTTACATAGGCTAGAATCCGCCTCTCTAAGCAATGTCCCCTTGCTTAGCCAACGATCCAAACAACCCTTGGAACGTCAAAGAACTATAAGAAACACAAGATAAGATTTGCATACAAGTATACTCTCTCAAAGAGCAAGTTAGTACAATTTCAGCACTATATACTTTGAATGTAAAATATCAATATGAAATATAATGAAGTTCAAGTGTAGAATTCACCAATATCCTTCTTAGATAAGGTTTAGCAGTAGAAATTCAGAGGAGGAAGGATTAGCACTTCAGAATTATCAGCAAAAGAATTTTTCAATGAGTGAGCAAGAGAGCTTTTGAAGAAAAGAGTACTTTCAGCTTTACAAGCAGATTTTTCAATTCTTGGATAAGTTTTGATTTGCAAAACCATGTATTTATAGGCTTTCAAACTTATTTCCATGTTGCAAAAGTTTCCTTTAAGTGTTTCCCTATATTATAGAAAGTTTGGATCTCAAATGGCTATATTTTAAAATATTAGAATTTGAAAAATTTTCCCGTTGAACAGAGTTTAGTTGACTAAAGTGTCGTGGTCAGTCAACTGAAGTTCCTTAAACCCCTTTAAAATAGAGTTGGATACAGGGTCAGTCATCTGAAGTAGGGTTCAGTTGACTGATGTCGCAAGTTCGGTTGATTGAAGTCACAAGTTCAGTCGACTGAACTCACTGCTGCAACTTTCTGCCTATTCTGGAAATACTTCAGTCAACTGAACTTATTCTTCAGTCGACCGAAGTCATCTGTTCAGTCATCTGAAGTCCCTCCCATGAACAGTGTTCAGTTGACTGATAGCAGTGACCCTGCTTCAGTTTTTTGATCATAACTTTTTATGTGTAACTCTAAATTAGGTGTTCTTGATGTCAAATGAAAGCTAAGAGAAAATTATAAAAATTTCATGTTGAACACTTTTTAAAGTAAAGAGGTTTTAATAGAGAAAAATACACCTGAATATGGCTGTATAAAAACTGACAGCAAACAGAAAAACCCTTTTTAGTGCTTTTTATTCCAAAAATGATTCTAATCCTTTTAAAATAATTTTTGACTTTATAAAATTATTTTACAGATATTTTAAAAGGTATTTAGGTTCAACAAGTTAACCTAAGAGTTTCAAAATATTGCAAACGATATTTTAAACATTTAAAGTACTTACATGAAAACTTCTAAAACTTTTCTCATTCTTAAGTCTTCATGTTTTGTTTCTTCAAGCTTCCTATCTTTTCTTTATCACTTTGCCTTTCTTTGGATCTTTTAGTATTCCTTGGCTTTCAACAACTCATTCATGTCTTCATATTCTTCAAGATTTAGTATATCATCTTAAAATCCATGCTTGGACTCTTTTAAGCTTCATTTGATCCGCTTGAGCACTTGTATCTCATGTGTGTGCCTAGTACTTGAACAGGTTAATAATTTATATCGTACACATGAAAGAAGATAAATGGAAGCCATGAAAAATGCAAAGCTTATAAATTCCTTGTTGTATTCCATAGAAGAATTAGAAGAGCAAAAGAAGAAGAAGACGTGTTATTTTATATGCAAAGTATTTTGTTTTTATACTTGGTTTGTAATAATGCAGGTCTTACATGATATGGTTGCAAAGCCTAGTAATGACCATAGGCTGACAATAGGGGACCCAACACATTCACCAAAAAAATCTTTTTCTAAAAATACTAAAATCATACAAAGGTTTTAAAATATCATAAGGGTTAACAACAGGGCTAAACTCAGGTTCTTAATTGACCTCGGTCAACCGACCATCTTGAGTTTTACCCCAGTTGACCGATCATAGTAAATGGCTTAGTTTAAACAGTCCCAGCCGACCGACCATTTTACCACGTGAAAGCCTCGGCTGAACGACCTTCATAATTGGACCATTTCTAAAGCCCCAGCTGACTGACCTAACAATGTTTAAAAATTTCCTAATAGACCAGCCACTTGGACTGGCAGACCGACCTGTGAGGCTAGCTGACCGAACCTACGAAGGTTTGGCAAATCGCCATGGCCAGCTGACTCACCCTCTCCTCAGTCGACCGAGCCTAACAAAATTTTGAATTTTTGGCTTGGGTCAGCTAACCAACAAAGCCCTCAGTCGATCAAACCCCTCTGGTTTTTCAAAATTCCAATGCTAATCATGATTAATTTTTTAATTAAACATTTTGAAAAATACCCTTCGTGTCTCTAAGCGGTCAAATTTTTCAAGGCTCTATATATATTCCTCCATAAGAATAATTAAAAACTTTGATTAGCCAAAATTTCCTCTCAAATATTTTGAGCTATTTCTAAATCAAAGTCCCCCAAACTCTTTTTATTGCAAAGGTCTTTTGTTGGGGTAAAACATTTTTTGCACTCTCCTACTCTCTTGCACTCTTTCTTTTGAAAAATCCTTTTGAAAAGAGCACTTTGAGGATTTATTTTTACCCAAGATGATTTACTCTCACACAATATTTGATTTTTGAAAAACCATTTTTGAGAGTAAGCTTAAGGTTTCTCCTGATTATTTTCTTGATAACTATTTTTGGGGAGACTTGTGGTAGCTTGTGAATCTTTGCACATCTATTGCAAGATTCAAAAGCTCATATTGTATTTATTGCAAAACATTTTCCAGCATAAATCCTAACTTCTCCAAACTCTTTTTATTACAAATACTTGTTGAAGAAAACATTTACTACATATTAGATCTCTGAAGCTCTTATAGCATATCTTACTTCACATCAAAGATCATATACATATTTGTTTCGGAAAAAATATTATTAAGAGCAAAAAACCTAGGTTCTCCTACTTCTTATTGCAAATATTTTTGGAGAAATATTTCATAGACTTTAAATCTTTGAAGTTTCTATCATATATATAATATTCAAAGATTTCAAAATTATTTTGAAAACACCGTTACTCTCATAAGCATAAATCACATCATCTGAGAGTGAATTTTAGAGCTTCATTGTGTACATCTCTGCTTATTTTCATAAGCATTGTTTTGTGTATAAAAATAATTTTATGTACCAGTTTGGCTCAGCCTATAAATTAAGCTGGGGAGACTCTGCCCCATAAAGGAGTCCCGGTTTGGTTCGAACAGGGTTAGGTGAGCTAGGAGGTGCACTATCCTGTAAAGTGTATACAGTTTGGTTCCACCCGAAAAGTGAACCGAGGTGTCTCCGTCTCGTAAGGAGAACTAGTTGTGGCTTAGATTTGTAATTGAGCTGGGGAGACTCCACCTTGCAAGGAGTACTGGTTGTGGCCTAACCTTGTAATTGAGTTGGGGAGTCTTTACCCTATAAGAGGAGTGTAAAAGGTGTCGCTTCACCCGGTTAAGTAAGCATTTAGTGGAATCCTTCGGTGGTAGGCCCAAGGCAGGGACATAGGCTGTTTTAAACGAACCTCAATAAAAAATCCCATGTTATAATTATTTGTCATACATACATCTAATTTAATTGAGATATGCTACACTCGTGTATATTTATATTCATTGTTTAATTGTTTTACATACACGACTATACTTTGATTGGGATATTTATGGGGATCGGTAGCCATTCCCCCTTTCGTTCGCTGACATGGTGACACGTGGACGGCCCCCAGATGTCCACAATGTTTGCTAGTCATTGCAAGAACCTTGGAAGTATTTGGAAGACTTTTCAGCATAATAAGACTCGAGTGTTTGTAATTTTGCAATTCCGAACCGAAGACCCTTGTGGGCCCCATACAGCTCCTCTAGGCCCGACATAGGCTGGGCCTCACTTTTGACTTTGTTATATTTAATTAGTAGCCATGCAAGACAACTTGCTTACATGTACCACATTGTAAGTTACGTTAGGTATTTATTTTGTTAGAAAATTATGTGAGTTAATGTGTTTGTAACTTGTGAGCATTAAGTGTGTTGTTTCCCATGCCTATATGGGAAGTACAAGTGTGTGTTATTGTTGTGTCTTTCCTTGGCCCATGATAGTTTATATATTTCTATTGTAAAAGCTAGAACAACAGATAAGATATTGATATTGAAATTTAAAAAGACTTTGTCTTGTGAAGCTTGTTAAGCTTTGTTCCAATTTTAGTGATTGAGTGGCGAGAGGCTATGACCGTTCTCCTTAGAGATCAGGTGGTGTGAGACCACTATTTATCTAACACATCTTCACCATCTCCTATCCTCCCATGCAAGTTCATGCACACAGCAGCCCTTCACTTGCTCAAATACAATTTCAAGGATTTCTTAGTTGTGATTCGGATTCGTGACGAGCTTTGGTAAAATATCTAGCATTTTCCCACAGTAATATTGTTCTTAAACAACCCTTGAATTACTTAAGAACCTTTGTTCCAAGTTCCTTAAGCTTCAGCTAAACAAAACCCTTGAAAATTAGTTTAATATTTCATCCCTGTCGCAAGTAATGCAACTAACCTCAGCAAGATCAATTGACTGCCCTTTACTGGCTCTCAGTATTTTTTTTCCAATCTAAGTCAGTCAACTAACCCCCATAAGATCAGTCAACTGACCAAACACTGCCTCCCTAAGAAATTGCATTTAAATTCCCCAGTTGACTGACCCTAAGCCACATTCGACTGAAGCCTCCCAGAAACTTAAAATTTCAGCATTTTAAACACATATTTGCTTGTCAATTGTGGGAATATTATTGTGATAACATTAACTTATATTCTTGAATGATTGAATGACATCTTCATAGCATATTACTTGCTTCTTTTGTGAAAGAACCCTTTGAGATTGAATTTCGAATCAAACTATATATCTTCTAAAAATCATTGGACATGTGTGATAAAGGATGATTTATTTTGTGTCAGTTTGGGTTGATTAAATTCTTAGTTTAAAGTGTTTATTATGTATATGTTGATTGAGGGTTGAAAACCCGTAGGACTAGGTCACCCTATCCCGTCCTACATCACAATCTTTGCATGATGGAAAAAATATGCTATATTTAAGATATTTATTCTTAAGCATATATATAGCATTAAAAATCATTCAACTAATAAAAACATTTTTGTCCATATGAAGGGGATTCACTCAAGCATGCAATTGCCAATATTTTTATATTATAACCAATCATAATGATATGTATACATTAAGTAAATAGATTAGATCTTATCACATATATATTCATATTGGCATGCTTTTCAATAGTTCTTAGTATAACAACATATTGTACTAAGATTTGGAAATTTAAGTGCTGAACAATATCTACGCATTTAAAGCACTATAACCCTTTCTATAATTCATCTTAAAATCTTTTAAGTATTAAAATTTCTTTTTAAGTGACACCTCCTAAGATGGCATGCAATCATAATTAAATTCATATGACTCATAAAAATTATAACACAAAACATACAACATGAATCATTGCATGAAATATTCAATAACATAGAAGGAGGCAGGGATATACCGATACATTATACTCCTTCTTAATCGTTTAAGCTTGGAGTGGCATTCTCCTCTCTCTTGGTCTTTCCATACCACTCATTGTTCCCAAAATTTCCTTAGTACTAGTATAAATCATAAGCTTTGTAAAAACATTAGTAACTAAGGCACAACAAAAATGCATGACACACAAATTTTTATGCATTAAAATGATGTCATGCTCATTTAATTCATTTTTAGGTTTGGGAAAACTATGCATTTCAAAATCATTTTCAAATGGGATTTGATTTTCTTTGCAAAACACTTTCCAAAACTTCCAAACAATTTGATTTTACAAATAAATTTTCAATTTCCAAATAGCAAAATCTACACACTAAAAGTAGTGGAGGATTTGTAAGGGTTTGACCCTCAAAACAGGGATACATTGAAAGTAAGCCGTTGCAATCTTTATGCAAATGCAATTAAATTTATTGCAAGCGGGCTCTGATACCAATTGATAGGAATGGTGTGATCCCAAGAGAGGGGGTGAATTGAGTTTTAAAACTTTTTTGCTATATTAAATTTTTGCCGATTCACCACAAATCATATCTAATTTAGGATAGGATAGGGTGACTTAATCCTATGGGTTTTAAACTCTCAATAAACACATACATATTAAACACTTTAAACTAAGAATTTAATCAACCCAAACTAACACAACATGCTTTATCACACATGTCCAAGGACTTTTAGAAGATATATAGTTTGATTCGAAATTCGATCTCAAAGGATTCTTCACAAAAGAAGCAAGTAATATGCTATGAAGATGTCATTCAATCATTCAAGAATATAAGTTAATGTTATCACAATAATATTCCCACAATTGACAAGCAAATATGTGTTTAAAATGCTAAAATTTTAAGTTTCTAGGAGGCTTGAGATGACTGTGGCTTAGAGTCAGTCGACTAGGGAATTTAAATGCAATTTCTTGGGAAGGCAATGTTGGGTTAGTTGGCTGATCTTGTAGGGGTTAGTTGACAAATTGAGATTGGAACAAAAATACCGAGAGTCAATAAAAGGCAGTCGACTGATCTCGTTAGGGGCAGTCGCCTGACCTACGACGAAGATGAAATATTTTTCTAATTTTCAAGGGTTTTGTTCAACTGGGGCTTATGGAACTTTAAACAAAGGTTCTTAAGTAATTCAAGGGTTGTTTAAGAACAATATTACCATGGGAAAACGCTGGATATGTAATAACCAGGAAAATTAAAATGATTAAAATAATTAGGAAAAACAGTAAATAAAATAACAAATAAATAAATAAAAGGAATAGTGTGGAAAAGAAAAAAAAATGAAATAAAGATATATACACATATATATATATATATATTAAGTTATATATGTACACAAACACACACACACACACACACACACACACACACACACACATATATATAAATATATATATGTATATATAAATAATATAATGGATTGCATTTAATGCAATCTAATGTACAAATCCATCAAAGCTTCCGGAGGAAGCTTTTGCAATCCAAAATTGAATTGGATTTCAGTACTGCCTCTCAATTTCTCTCACGCCATTTTCTCTCTCTCCATCTCTCTGTCTCTGTCTCTCTCTGTCTCTCTCTCTCTCTCTCTCTCTCTCTCTCTCTCTCTCTCTCTCTCTCTTCACTTTCTCTCTCCTCTTTCTCCTCCTCTCTCTCCTCATTTTCTCAGCCAATATTCAGCCGATCATAAAACTAAAGATACTACTGGGTTCCTATCTCCGCCACCGACATTTCTACCGTAGCAGGTTTGTCATGGGAGCGGCGTAGGCACCACTCTTGGAGAAAGGTAAACCCTCACTTTTTACTCATTTTCTCCTTAGATCTTCAGCTAAATCAACGATCGGACACCACCACCGGGTTCTAGTCTCGATCGTCGTCATTTTGGTCGGAGTAAATTTTCAATTTAGGTTTTTTAGGCACCACTCCAAAGCGAGAGTGAGATTTGAAAAATTAAGTAAATTAGTTATATTTAAGAGTATGATTATTTATTTGGAATTTACGGGCCTAGTAAATGTTAAAATAGTATTTTATTTAGGATTGATTTAATGGAATTAGAATTTTTGATTCAGGTTTTGGGTGAGCATTGTAGGTATCTTTTTGGGATCCTTGTTGGCGTAGTTCAAAAAACTAGGCAAGGGGGAATATATTAAATCAGATTTTTATGAATTAATTGGAAAATGAAATATGTTATGAATATACGTATATATGTTTTAGTATGGGTTTAAAATGTCAACCATTTAAATTACGTTTTCTGAGCCCAGTGTTGTTTATTTAGATACATATATGTGAAAATGAACTGATGTAAGTGAATGATATTTACAGGATAACAATGTAAAAAGGAAAGATATATTTTCAGTATATAAATGTTAAATGTAGGTTGACTTATTTTACAAGAAATGTATATATATATATATATATATATATATATATGAATTTTACTACTAAATAGTGTGACATGAGTAAAATAGAATTCAATGTGGAATTATGTTATATGTATGAGATGCAGGATATACAGGAAATGAACTGAGTTTTAAAACGATATATGAAATATGCTACATGTGAGTGTTAATGCCACTGTGAAAATAAAAATAGTTGAAAGATGTTGGGTAGCAGACTAGCGCATTTCTATGTGCACTAACACAAAAATAGCTTAAAGATGCTGAGACTAACACAAAAACAACTGAAAGATGCTGGGTATATTGTGAAATGAAATGAAAATGAGAATGAAATGGAAATGAAATGTGAAATGTAAACGATGTGAAATGGGAAAGAGCCACGTAAAGTGAAATGTTATGAAATGTCAAAGTTGAGAATATAAACAGATGAGAATTATAGAATAATGACAAACAAAATAATGTATTATGGTAGTATCATTATTTATGCTTGTAAAACATGTTACATTTGGACGGGGCAAACTCTTCGCCTGAGGGCTTGTTAAGAAAGGCAAGTGCCCTAGTTAGTATCAGGTGTAGCAGTAGGTTGCATAACGTACTAGGGCATAGGGAAACTACTTGTATGGGTAGGTAGATTTCCCTATTCTTAGGAGCCTTCATTGGTAAAAGTTTGGATGAAATGTGAGTATGAGATTACTTCTTCACCTGAGGGCTTACTGAGTAAAGTGAGTGCCCTGGTATGCTTCAGTTGTGACCTTCGGATTGCCTAAAGTGTCAAAGCAGAGGGGTGCTACTTGTATGGCCGGGTAATCACCCTTATCCTTAGGTTATTCCTGTGGGTAAAATATCTTCATGTGATTGATTAGGCTTAGAAAATGATTTCAAAAATTATGTTAAAAATCTACAAATGTTGAATATTATGTTGATTATAATTTCATGTTGGCCACACACTGATTTAATATATTAATTCTTCCCTTACTGAGATGTGTCTCACCTGAATAAAAATTTATCTTTTTCAGGACCTCCACGAGATCGAGCTTAGAGAGCTCGAGGTTATTACAACATTTTCAAGTTATAGAAAAGGGAAAGGGTATAATTTTGATGATATTTTTGGGATGTAAATATTTTATGATTTATGTTTTATGTTTTAAGTCTTCTAGGTTGTGAATACTAGAAGTTGTTGGTTATGTTTTTGGAGATATGTATATATATTATGTTTTATGTTTTAAGTCTTCTAGGTTGTGAATGCTAGAAGTTGTTGGTTATGTTTTTGGAGATATGTATATATATATATATATATATATATATATATATATATATATATATATATATGGATGCAGTTGGTTGAATGGATTAATATAGAATGCAGATAGAAGTAGAAAACTCTGGTATATTATTGAGAGAGGACTATAGTTTTGTTTTTCTCTACGTAATTATTAATGGAATAACAGGTAAAGGAAAATGAATGGTGTGGCACTCAGGTCCCACAAGGTGGGTTCAGGGTGCCACAAAGCACGGTTAATCAAGTATAATGCACCAGACTGGATTTATGGGTTCGGGGCATTACAGGATATCTTACCAAAGCTCGTTACGAATCCGAATCACAACCAAGAAATCCTTGAAATTGTATTTGAGCAAGTGAAGAGCTGCTGTGTGTATGAACTGGCATGTGAGGATTGGAGATGGTGACGATGTGCTGGATAAATAGAGGTCTCACACCACCTAATCTCCAAGGAGAACTGTCGTAGCCTCTTCCCACTCAATCACTAAGATTGGAACAAAGCTTAACAAGCTTCATAAGACAAAGTCTTTTGAAATTTCAATATCTTTATCTTAGCTGCCGTTCTAGATTTTACAATAGAAATATATAAACTATCATGGGGCAAGGGAAGACACAACAATAACACACACTTGCACTTCCCATACAGGCATGAGAGACAACACACTTAATGCTCACAAGTTACAAACACATTAACTCACATAATTTTCTAAAACAATAAACACCTAACACAACTTACAATGTGACACATGCAAGCAAGCTGTGTTGCATGGCTACTAGTTAAATATGACAAATTCAAAAGTAAGGCCCGACCTATGTGGGGCCTAGAGGAGCCGTGTATAGCCCAATGGGTCCTTGTGGGGCCCACAAGGGTCTTGAGCTCAGAATTTCAAAATTACAAACACTCGAGTCTTCTACATTGTGGTCATCCAGGGGTTGTCCACATGTCACCATGTCGACGAACAAGAGGTGGAATGGCTGTCGATTCCCATCATCTCTTCCGGGTAAAAAAAATTCTTCTCTGAAGAATGAGAAGCAAAATACTAGGAGTATAGTTTCGGGTTGAGATGAAGTAGATATTTCTTCAAAATCTAGTTGCACTTAGAAATTGATTTACCTTTCCACTTGACGAAGAGTTTCTGATTCGATGCAGCTCATATGAACATGGTTTTATCATCCAGAATTTCCTTAATTTCATCATAGTTCTTGGGTATAGGCAATGATGGGGACAAAAGGAATTTCTGTGGTTCGGGTTCATGATGAGTGGAGAACAGAGTGGGATCACCTACAAGGTTAGAAATAGGAGGTTCCACAAATGTAGATGCTTTAAGAAATGGGCTTATGTCCTCAACATTAAACACATTACTAATGCCAAATTCAATGGGAATATCAATCATATAAGCATTAGAACTAATTTTCTTTAAAATCTTGAAATGACTCATATTTTTAGCATATAACTTTCTTATCTTTCCTATTGGAATCCTTTCGGGACGAATACAGATCATAGCCCTATCACCCTCTGAAAATTCTTGAAACCTGCGATGAATATCAACACTAGATTTATAATGTTCATTGTTTAGATTGATCTTCAATTCATTCTAATTTCAAAGTGTAGGTCATGTATGTGTTTAGAAAAAGCATCCGCTTGTTCGCTCACTCTAACCTGAGGAGGTAATGGGACAAGATCTATCGACTTCCTAGGTTGATAGCCAGTGACAACCTAAAATGGGCTAAGACCTATGGTTCTATTCACTGAGCTATTGAACGCAAATTCATCCATTGGAAGACACAAATCCCATGAACCTACATTATCACCTACAAGGCATCTTAATAGGTCTCCTAAACTCCTATTAACTACCTCGATTTATCAATCACTTTGGGGATGGTAAGCACAAGAAAACTAAAACTTAGTACCTAACATTGCCCACAAAGTTTTTCAGAAATAACTGACAAACTTTACATCCCGATAAAAAACAATGGTCTTGGGAAGACCATGCAATCTTACAACTTCCTTAAAAAAGATGGATGCCACTTTTGAGGCATCATGTGTTTTGTTACATGGAATGAAATGAGACATTTTAGAAAACCTATCCACGACAACAAATACAGAATCATTCTTTCTAGTAGTCATGGGGAGTCCTAACACAAAGTCCATACTAATATCTTGCCAAGGGGTATGGAGTACTGATAAAGGAACGTATAAACCAGTGTTCTACTTCCTACCCTTTGCAGATTGGCTAGTTCCACACTAAAACAACTTTAGCTATATTCCTCCTGAGACTAGGCCAAATAACCCATCTTCTACCATAATAATGGTCTTAGCCCTACCAAAGTGACCTATAGCACAGCTTGCATGCAATTCCCATATTAATTGCTCACGAAGGGACGTAAAGGGGATACATAATCTGGTTCCTTTGAATAGGAATCCTCCATGGATCACATAATCTAGATGGGATTCGAGTAGTCCTTGTAACAAATCAGGAAGATGTCATAGAAGTTTGGACATTGAGAGTAGTCCTTCTTGATGCTCTCAAAGCTTATTGCTCTTACTTCCAGAGTTTGTAAAGTGGCCACTACTCGGCTTAAAGCATCAGCAGCTTTATTTTTAATATTGGCATGGTTTTTAAGCACAAAGGCATACTGCTGTATATATTCAATCAACTTTACATCCCTATGATTGAGTTTCTTTTGAGTGCTTAGGTACCTAAGAGCTTGGTGATTTGAAAAGAGAACAAACTCCTAAGGGATTAAATAATGTCTCCAGTGCCTTAAAGATTGGATCACATCATAGAACTCCTTATCATAGGTTGAGTAATGCTGCTTAGCATCATTTAACTTTTCTCTAAAGAAGGCAACAAGATGGCACTCTTGACTCAACATTCCTCTTATGCCAACTCCAGAAGCATCACAAACTACTTCAAACAATTTTTGAAAGTTTGGGAGGTGTAGCACAGAGGCTTTGGTCATTCGGTCCTTTATGTCTAAAAAGGCTTTGGTTGCAGCCTTAGGCCACACAAACTCTCCTTTCTTTAGACTATTGGTAATGGGTGCCATGATGGTACGAAAATTCCTAATGAATCTCCTATAGAATGTGGCTAACCCATGGAAACTTCACACTTCATGACTGTTTCTGGGAGTAGGCCAATCTTGGATAACCTTGACCTTCTTAGGGTCAACAAAAACTCTGCTCTCATATGCAACATGACCTAAGAAAATTATCTGAGGAGTCATGAAGGTACACTTCTTCAGATTTGCATACATCTTTTGCTCTCTTGAAACTTCAAACACTCTCCTTAAGTGATCTAAGTGTTCTTATCCTTGTTTAACTATAAATCAAAATGTCGTCAATGTAGACAACAAAAAAAATGCCCAATGAAGGGTCTCAAAATCTAAGTCATCACTCTCATGAAAGTGGTTGGTGCATTGGTAAGACCAAAAGGCATCACTAGCCATTCATACAAGCCATCCTTAGTCTTAAAGGCTATTTTCCACTCCTCTCCAAGTCTGATTCTAATTTGGTGATATCCACTCTTAAAATCAATTTTGGGAAAGATCTTGGAACCAACCATTTGATCCAACATATCATCTAACCTGTGTATAGGAAACCTAGATTTGACCATTATTTTGTTAATGGCTCTACAATTTATGAACATTCTCCAAGTTCCATCTTTCTTTGGAGTAAGAAGGTCGGGACATGCACATGGGCTCATACTTTCCTGAATAAATCCCTTACTTCTCAACTCTTCAACTTGCCTTTTCAATTCCTCATGTTCTTTAGGATTCATCCTCTAGTGAGGCAAATTGGGTAGAGAAGATTCTGGAACTAGATCTATAGCGTGCTAAATATCTCTTATTGGTGGTAATTCATTCGGAGGTTTTGAGATAGCATCACTAAATTCAGCAAGTATATGGGACACTTCATGTGGTGTCTTATGCTCTAGGGTAGAGGAGTCATTTTCCTTGTTTACCACTATATAGACAACCTATGTCTCCTTACTCTCTTGTTCAAATTTCCTCTTGCTTAGTTCATGCAAAGAAATCCTAACTTTCTCTTTTCTTTTTAAACTTTTCTTCTCCTTCTCTCATTTTTCCTTCTTGGGCTCTAGTGGACTCAAAACAATTTTCTTGCCTTTGCACCTAAAAGTATGGGTGTAAGCTCTACCATTGTGTGCAACATCAAGATCATACAGCCAGCGTCTGCCTAAAATAATGTCAGCAACATCCATGGGGAGGACGTCACACCATATTTCGTCTTCATAGTCCATAATTTTAATAGGGACTAAACACCTATGGCTTACAGGCACAGTTGCTGTATTCACCTAAGCAACCTTATATGGAATGGGATGGGGTTCTACTTTCAATCCCAACTTTTCTAAAGCTATTTTGGAAATCACATTCATGTAACTTCCACCATCAATGATCATTTTACAACTCTTATTCCCACACTTGATATAAGTATGAAAAATAGAAGTTCGGCACCAATCCTCTTGTTCTCAAGGTGTCATCATGATACATCACATCACATTCACAGTAGCCTTTTATTCTTCTTCTATAATTCTTCAGGAATGTAAGGGTGTTCTTCTCCCGATTCTTCCTATTCTTCCTCTATTTCAATGGCCAAATTCCTAGTGGGGCATTGCTTGGCAAAATGGCCTCTTTTATGAAACTTATAGCACACATCACTTCCAAACATTTGTTTGGAGGACCCATTCCTAGTAGCCTTCCCTTTGTCCAAGGGTTGTTGGATGGTGGGATTGCTTCCTCTTGAGAAAACTTGGCCCATGTTGGTAGGTCCAGTCCTCACATAAGATGTGGCCTTTCTTTGGTTGGTGTCATTGGAGGGAATTCCAAATTTCCTGCCCAACTGAGCTTTACTCATTTTCTCATAATCATGGGCCAAGTTAAAGGCATGCTCAAGGGATACAATGTGACAGGGAAACAACTCTTTTCTAAGTTCAGGTTTCAGGCCAATCCTAAACCTAGAAATCTGTTGGCTAATGCTTTCTTCTACCCCGCATATGATGGATAGCTCATCAAATTTACTCATGTACTCAGTCACATTGATATTACCTTGTCTAAGACTATAAAGTTGATCCATGAGACGTTGCCTATAAGAAATTTGGACATATTTTTCTGTTAGTGTATCCTTCATCAAGTCCCAATGTTCTATGGGTCTATGACCTAGGTGAGCTTCTTATTTTTCGACATTTACCCAACAAAGCTTAGCCTGCTTAGTTAGTATCATTTTTTCAAACCTCACTCGGTGTGGGCCATGCATCTTATACCAGTCAAAATATGAGTCCATTTCAGCTAACCATTCTTGAAAAAATTTTGGATCCATTTGACCATCAAAGTTAGGGGCTTCAATTTTTACTCTTTTCATGACATCCATTTCTAGGTCATGATTGTCCCTATGGAAAGGTCTCCTAGGTTGGAATTTTGCTTCATCATAATCCTCTTCATTCCATTGTGGAATATAAGGGTCATGAAGCTGAAATTTCCAAGGAGCATAGGGTCTTGGTAGAGGAGGAATGGGAGGTCTCTCTAAGGGTGGTGTCTTTTCTCTTGGAGGATTGTTTATTTCCATAGAGTGGTGGGAAACAAGTTCATGTTCAATCTCATGGGGTTATTTGGGATTTTCTGATGGTTGGTCAGGAACTAAATTAGTTTCCAACCTTTCTATCCTAGCAAGGGCATGAGTTAAGTCTTGAGTTAAGACTTGAACTTGGGCTTGAAGCTCATCAAGAAGCGTATTCCTAGCTCTAGTTGCCATCAAAACATAACCACAAGGATAGCTACTCAAAACAGAAATTTGGGGAGGTTAACTCTGCCAAAGGAGAATGGGAGGTTTGAGGGTTCAACCTATTCTTACCTTGGCTTTAACCTAGGGCTCTGACACCAAGATGATGTAGGACGGGATAAGGTGACCTAGTCCTACGGGTTTCCAACCCTCAATCAACACATACATATTAAACACTTTAAACGGAGAATTTAATCAACCCAAATTGATACAAAATAAATCATTCTTTATCACACATGTCCAAGGATTTTTAGAAGATATATTGTTTGATTCAAAATTTGATCTCAAAGGGTTCTTTCACAAAAGAAGCAAGTAATATTCTATGAAGATCTCATCCAATCATTCAAGAATATAAGTTAATGTTATCACAATAATATTCCCACAATTGACAAGCAAATATGTGCTTAAAATGATGAAATTTTAAGTTTCTTAAAGGCTTGAGTCGATTGTAGCTCAGGTTAGTCGACTGGGGAATTTAATTGCAATTTCTTAGGGAGGTAGTGTTGGGTCAATCGACTAATCTTATGGGGGTTAGTTGAATGACTGATATTGGAACAAAAATACCGAGAGTCAGTAGAGGGCAATCAACTGATCTCATTGAGGTTAGTCGCCTGACCTGCGACGGGGATGAAATATTAAGCTGATTTTCAAGGGTTTTGTTTAGTTGGGGCTTAGGGAACATTAATCAAAAGTTCTTAAGTAATTCAAGGATTGTTTGTGTACAAAATTACTGTGGGAAAATTCTGGATATCTTACCAAAGCTCTTAATCCGAATCACAACCAAGAAATCCTTGAAATTGTATTTGAGCAAGTGAAGGGCTACTGTGTGTATGAACTAGCGTGGGAGGATAGGAAATGGTGAAGAAGTGCTGGATAAATAGTAATCTCACACCACCTAATCTCTGAGGAAAACAGTCGTAGCCTCTCGCCACTCAGTCACTAAGACTTGAACAAAGCTTAACAAGCTTCACAAGACAAAGTCTTTTAAAACTTCAATATCAATATCTTAGTTGCCATTCCAGATTTTACAATAGAAATATATAAGCTATCATGGGGCAAGGGAAGACACAACAATAATACACACTTGAACTTCCCATACAGGCATGGGAGACGACACACGTAATGCTCACAAGTTACAAACACATTAACTCACATAATTTTCTAACAAAATAAATACCTTACACAAGTTACAATGTGGCACATGCAAGAAAGATGTCTTGCATGGTTGCTAATTAAATATAAAAAATTCAAAAGTGAGGCCTACCCTATGTTGGGCCCAATGTGTCTGTGTGGGGTCCACAATGGTCTTAAGCTCGGAATTGAAAAATTACAAACACTCGAGTCTTCTTATGTTGAAAAGTCTTCTAGATACTTCCAAAGGTCTTGCAATAGCTTGCAAACCTTGTGGACATCTGGGGGGTCGTCCATGTGTCACCATGTTGGTGAACGAAAGGGGGAATGGCTGCTGATCCCCATTAGATTGAGGTTTAGGGAATTTATCATAATATTATATATCACATAACCCTAAACTTATCATGGAGCTTAAAGGATTAATCATATTCAAATGCTTTCAAGGCTAATCCCCATAGTACAACTTTTAGTTAAACCAATCCAAAAAAGCCAAAGTTGATTTATTAAATATCTTAAGTGTTTGGCTAAGAGTTAAATGTTTTGGCTACAAAATTGAGGGGGAGCAACAATCTTAAAATTCATCCAATAAACACCTAATTGTATTGTGCTTAACTTGGAAATATTTTATTGTGATATTTTTATTAGATGATTTGTTTGCATTGAATGCTAAATATCCATCTTTGCCTTATGCTTGTATCATTTGATGGATGACTTAAGTTTTTAGCATGATCCGTTGTTTGAGTTGAATGCAAATATCCATTGTTTTCTAAATGTTTAAATTCTTTGAATGGATAGTTTATATAAATTGCTATACTGATCTGCATGCTTGAACTGGAACACCATCTGCAAGGTTGTTGCAGATCTTTGTGAACCATATGCTAATAATGGACTTGGTTGTTGTATGCTTAATATGGATTATTTTCTCAAAACAACCAGATTTTATGTACATGTTCATATAGTAAAATGTTCTATTTACAGACAACATGCTACCAAAATTTCGTTAGATTTTTCCCAAAATGATCAGAATCCATAAACCATGTGCCTAAATGACTATGATTTGATGCATGCTTATATGTCCTACGTAACTATTGCATGATCATTTGAATATAGCCTTGTTGGCTATCAAGTGCTGAATAGAATGCAATAGGTGGATATCTTTGAGCTAACTTCTTATAACATACTGCATGCTGAGAGTCATAATGAAGGATGATTGAATGATAAATGTTTCAACAAATGAACTCCATCCTTAGTTGAAATGTTTTATGTGCAATCAAGGGAGCTGAGCTCCATCTTTAGATAAAGAGCATAAAGGAATCATTTGCATCATGTTTCATTTTTTAAATATTGAGGCTCTTCTGAAAAACTATGAACATCATATCTAGCTCTTCAAGCTATATATATATGAATCGTTCTCTAATTTATGAGCATTACAGTTCGCCTTAATATATATTCTCTGATGCATTTATGGTCTTTAGGACGATTATAGTGGTCAAATGATGAAGATGCTTTGATAAATAATCCAGTATAATTATTTTAACAAATTTAAAAAGAGTGCTTATACTGTTTAGCATACTTAATGAATTAATCCTTGATTAGTATAAGCATCTCATTTCTATTTCCTAGGATGTCAAATAATTAAATAGTTTAGTATATGTTAAATCTAAAATGCTATAAAAATTGAAAACGTGTACATAGTTTATTGCCTTAGGAAGGACTTGTTCATGGACACCATTTGGACCAAATCTTTGGGTTATGTACTTTTACTTATGACCTAAATGGTAGAGCATCGTCGTTGTAATCAAATGTCACATGTTTTGATGGTGGTCCATAAACTAAGTCAATTGCATGACTTAGGGGGAGCCTTTCATCTTACACACAATTATTGTGTATTTTGAGTTGTGTCATCTTTGTATTAAACCCATATTGCACGACTTTTGAGTATAACCTTGATTGGCTATCGTGTTTTTAAATTGACATGCAATATGTCATGCATGTATGCTAAATGATTAATATTTGTGGCATGTTGAATTCTTTTGAAAGGATGTATATAAGATGATGCGTGTTAAATGAATTTCATCCTTTCTTGAAAAGGCATTGATGTGTGCATGCAAATATACAAGGAAGTTTAAGCCCCATCCTTGAGAAAAGAATTAAAAGCATCTGACCCATGGACTGACATTTTCATTGTTTCTACTTTTTGAGTCCTAATTTCTTTTTAAGTACCCTGAAAATCATATCCTACCTTCATTGAATCATCTTTGATATGGATTGTTCCTAGTATGCATAGACACCTTGCACATGACTTAATGTTAAATTTCTAGTGCATGTGTGTTCTAGGAATAGTTTTACTGGTGAAATACAATTGGTTCAACATATATCTAGTAAAATTTGTTTTAGAAGAGAATAGTACTTATACTGTTTAAACTATTAATGAATTTTCACAATTAGTTTTAGTATAAGTAGATAATAGTATTTAAGCATGTATTCAAATTGATAGGGGGGCATCTGAAAACAAATTTCCATCTTGTTATGCTTACCTGCATTGAGGCTTAGATCTCTGTTGAATTCATTGTGGCATGTGCTTAAATTTGATGATCTTATTGAAAATCTTAATTTGAAATATGTTCATTAGCCACAATCATTTGTGTTTGCCTAACAAGGCTCTCACATCTTGTTTTGATGGTAATAAATAAAGGATAGGTTAACTAATTCGTGTTCAAGTGATGAGATTTTAGGAACTCTTAAATGACAAGTTCAAAAAGATCAAGAAAGAATGACCAAATATCACCAAGTGCTTAAAGTCATACTACATTTTCAAAGGGATCAAGTGGAAGCTCAAGGAGACTCAAGATAGTTAAAGCAAATGAAGCTCAAAGAATGATCAAGCTCAAGGAAAAAGAAAGGATATTCATGAAGACTTCAAAGATCAAAAGAGTTTTTAAGTTTTAGGAAGCTTCATGTAAGTACTTCAACTCTAAATATCATTTTGGATGAGATGAAGCTCATTAGGGGATAAAATGGACTTAGAGACCTTATTTTAAAAACCTCGAGAAATATATTTTAAATGTAAGAAAGCAAGAAAGTCAAGGTTTTTGAAAACAAAGAGGAAAACATACTTTTTATCTGTTTAGGCAACTGAGGAATAAACATCAGGCGACTGAAGCTTTTCCTGAAAGAATTCTGAAGAAGCAGTGTAGCCTTAAGCGACTGAAGTTAGACCTCGGGCGCTTGACCGTGTTTTCAACACAGAAGTAAAATAGTGTGCTGAAGGCTCAGGAAACTGAACTTATAGTTCAAGCGACCGAACCTCGACAACAACTACATTTTTTAAAAAAAAATTGTTTTAATTTCAAATTTAAATTTCTTGCACCCTAAACTTTCTAAAAACTTGGGGAACTCTCCAAGTAATCTTGGGCAGCACGAATAAAACCCTTTCTAAGCCTATAAATCCATGGTCTATGAAATCAAATTATACCAAGAATTGAAAATCATATCTCAAAGTTGTCTTGCTCTCAAAGCTTTTTTGCCTATTGAATCGCTACTAATCAACTGAGATTATTCTGAGTTTCTAATTTCTTCTCTGAGCAAAAATTCTGAGTTCTTGAATCTTGTTGACTTTTTGAGTCTGATAACTATTTTGATTATGACAAACCACAGTATCTCATCTATGTGCTTTGAGTATTTGAGCAGGTTTATGTTTTGTAAGCACATATGATGATGCAATTTGGAAGCCGTAAGAGCACCTAAACAAGCATACCCGAGTGTATTCCATGGAATTACAAAGGAGCAGAAGGCTGAAGATTTTATGTCTTTTTCAGTTGTAATAATTATTTAGGTTTATTTGTGCATGCATCTCATGGTTTAATTTGAAGCTCCCAAATGACCTTAGATTGACCATAGGACCTCCAAGAAACATGAAAAATATTTTATTCAAAATTCTAAACTTACAAAAGGCTTTTAAAATGGCTTTCAAGTTAAAAGAAGGCAAAAACAAATTTTTACACAGTCAACCGACCAATCGACCAAATAGTAAATATGAGGGTCGTCAACCAACCAATCGACTGAACAGTAAATATGAGCCAGTTTCTCGATCAATTAGTTCTTATCTTAAACGGTGCTCAACATCAAAGTTATGGAATTTTATCTTAGATTTTTTTTGATACTAAGAACGTTCAAGTTGGATATATACAGAAAATATTATGGCCAAAACACTGAAAGGTGTCCGTAACTGAAAAACTCCCTTCATGTTTCTTTCGTCTCATTGATGGGCGTTTTTCTCAATCCATAACTTCTTATCCTAAAAAGTGTTAAACATAAAAGTTGTGTGATTTTCTCTTATATTTTTGTTGATATCAAGAACATCCAATTTGGAGTTGTACAGAAAAAATATGGCTAAAACACAAAATGGTGTCCGTGCAGAAAACTCGAGGCCGATTGACTGAACTTTCAATACAGTCGACCGAAGCTAGTGGATTTCAAGCCTCAGTTGACCGACCCTTGAGCTCAGTCAACTGACCTTCTTGGGAAAGTATCCCATTGGCCGAAAAACAGCTAGTTTTCAGAATAAAAATATATTGTAAGGTCCCAATGGCTATATAACGGTCACAATGGGTTTTTTCCTATAAATACAACTCCAAAACACTTGAAAAATGTTGGAGAATCATATTAAAATTATTTCTTATCATTATTTGATTCTCTCCCCATTTTTACACCCCAATTATGTTTTAAATTTCTATTTCTCCTACTCCTTGAAATTTTTTTTGGACAAAAATATTTTTTAGGTTTTGTTTTTTAAAGGCTTAAGCGTATATTTAATTTCTCCTTTACTCTTCTTTTTGAAAAATTCTTTTTGGAGAAAAACATCTTGGGGGTTTTATTTAGAATGTCATGAGCTTATATTCATGTTTATAGATAATTTTTGATTGCCTTTTTATTTACATCATTGGTTTTCAAAGATCAAAATTTCTCCCATTCTTTTTATTTGAGAAATTATTTTTGGAGAAATTTTTGGTTATTCAAATCAGGCTTAAGCACATATTTAATCTCATATATGTGCTGATTGAAAGCCTTATTGAGTTCAATTTTTTAAGGTCAATCATTTAGAAAGAAAACCCAAGTTCTCTTATTTTTATTTGAAAATATTTTTGAAGAAGAACTTCTTGGGTTATTCAAGAACTTTGAGCATATATTTAATTAATACATATTGGCTTGAAAAGGTTCTTGAGAAAAGCCTTGAGCATGTATTTAATCGTATACATATTATCTCGGAAGGCTTGTTGATTATTTTCATTTCAAAAGAGAAAATCGTTTTCCATGCTCTCACATCTTTATTTTGAAAAATATTTTTGAGAGGAAAAGCCATTCTTTATTGAGCTTCATGTTTAAATTATATGAGAGTGCATATAGTATTTCAATTTATACACATAAGCTTTTTGAGAAGCATTTACTTGTACATAAATTTTATTATCTGTTGTATTCCAGGCGTGGCCTGAAGAGGGAGACTCGCCTTGTTAAGAGTTCCGAAGAGACCTAGACCCGGTTAAGAAAGTTTCAGATTGGTTCAGACCTGGTTAGGAGAAGTAGGAGCACCGTCCTATAAGGTGTATTGGTTGTGGCTCAACCCCGTAATTTGAACTGGGGAGTGTCCGCCCCCCGTAAGGGCAGTGCAAGTGGTGTCGCTCCACCCGGTTAAAGTGAGCACTTAGTGAATCCTTGGGTTGCTAGTTTAAGGCGGGGATGTAGGCTCGTTTGGTAGACCCTCGATAACAAATTCAGTGTTCTTTCTCTTCCCTATACTCTTTACATACCAGCACGTGCATGTTTATGTTTAAATCTATTGTGCATGATTTAAATATTCGCATATTCTTAATACCTGTGAAACTGGTGAATGCTTAGAAAGACCCTAAGTTGTACTATACTAATTGTGATTTGAAGTCAACCAAGGAAGAACTTTTTAAATACCCAATTCACCCCCCTCTTGGGCATACATCATTCCTATCAATTGGTATTAGAGTTCGGTTGCAATAAGCTTAACCGCGTTTGCATAAAGATTGCAATGGCTCTTCTTCGGTGTATCAATGTTTTAAGGGTCAATCCTTTGCAAATCCTCCACTACTGTTATTGTGTAGATTTTTCCATTTGAAAATTGAAAATGAGTATCCTTGTAAAATCATTTGATTGGAGGTCTTTGGAAAAAATTTTGTCAAAGGAATTTTATCCCAATGGAAATGTTTTTAAATGCATAGTTTCCCAAACCTAAAATTAAATAAATCCCCTCCAAATGGACAAATGAGTATTTATTTGTTAAAAGATATTTTAATGTTATATATGCTTTAGTATAAATATCTTAAATATAGCATATATTTGTCCATCTTTAATTTCAAGAATTGAGTATTAGGGAATTTATCATGGTTATATATCTTGTAACCCTAAACTCATAATGGAGCTTAAATGAACAATCCCCTGGTTAAAAATTATTAGTTAAATCTAAACATAAAAAGCCAAATATAAATAAATTGAATATATAATTCTCTTGGCTTGAAAATTTTTGTTATGCCCTTTCACACAATGAAAATAGAGTTATTTTAAAATTGAAGGGATATTTTCTTTTAAGAAATATTGTTTTAATTTTTTAGAATCTAAGTATAAATAGCCAAAGTTGAGTTTATTGAACATTTAAAACATTTGGCTAAAATTGTAATATTTCAGTTGCATTTATTGAGGGGGAGCAACATTTTAAAATTTATCCAATAAGCAATAAATTGTATTGTGCTAAATTAAGAAATATTTTATTGTTTCATTTATACTGGATGACTTGAAAGTTGAATGCTTGCTATCCATCCTTAGCTTAATGCTGCATCAATTGATGGATGCTTAATTATAATCCTTTGAGCTGAAAGCAATATCCATCATTGTTAAATGATTATATTATGGATGGATAACTCATAACATAAGCTTTTATTTGAGCTTAAATAGGTCACATGCTATTTGAACTGAATTCTATATGTCCATTCTTGTTGAATGCTTATATTATCTAATGAATGGATATCTTTTATCATAATCTGTTACTTGACTTGCATGCCTGAACTAAATGCCACCTGCATGCCTGATGTAGTGATGTGAATTGTATGCTGGTAGTTTTCCTAAGTTGTTGCATGCTTAAATTATTTGTTGTAAACAACTAGGTTTTTAGTGCATGAAGTTTTGGGAAATTTCCTATTTACAGACGACATGTTGCCAAAAGTTCGTTAGACTTTCCCAACATAGTAAAAAAATATCATAAAACATGCACTAAGATAATTATGACTTGCTACACGTTAAAATATTTTTGAAAGGATGAGTGAATAATTGAACAATATTAGTTCTCATCCTTAGTAGAAAATGCATGCAAAATAATTGAATAGGTTAGAACATGTTAAATCCTAAATGCTATATAAATTGAAAGACATGTACACATTTCATTGTCCTAGGAGGGACTAGTTCATGGACACCATTTGGTCCAAATCTTTGGGGTTATGCACTTTCACTCAGGACCTAAATGGTAAAGCATCATCCTTGTAATCAAACGTCACATGTTTTGATGATGGTCCATAAACTAAAACAATTGCATGACTTAGGGGAAGTTTTTGTATTGCACACACACTTGTTGTGAACCCCTATTGCATAAAATTTTAAGTATAGACTTGATTGGCTATCATGCATTAAATTGAGATGCAATATGTCATGCTTGTGTGCTGAGTGACTAATATTTGTTGCAAACTGAAATATTTTGAAGGATGAATATATGTTGAATGATCTTAAATGAACATCATCCTTGAACTATAAATACAAGTATGTATGCATGCAAATATACAGGGAAGCTTAAGCTCCATCCTTAGGAAAAAAGATTCAAATCACTTGCCCCATGGACTCATATGCATCATTGTTTTTGTTTTTGAGTCCTAAAGTTTTTCTAGGTACCATGAACATCATATCTTGTCCCTTATGGATTAATATTTTGATATGGATTGTTCTTGAGGCATATGCACACTATGCATGACTTAATAATAATGTTAAATTCTTGAAGCATGTCTGTTCTATGGAAATAATTTTACAGGTTGGTTAAAATGCTTGATCTATAACCAGTAGAATTAATTTAAACAATATTTTAAAATGATTCCTTACACTAATTGGTATGCTTAGAGAAATTAATCTTGATTAGTATAAGTAGTTCATTACATCTAAGCTAGCATTCAAATCTATAGGGGGAGAATTCATAAAATTTCACTTGTTGTGCTCAACCATTCTTTTGCTTAGATCTATATTAAATTTTCTGTGGCATGTGGATTAAAGTATGATGATTGTATTGCAAATTTTAAATGAAAATATGTTATTTAGCCACAATCAATTTTTTTGTCATATGATCTTGTATTTAACTGTCTGAACTATTTTAGGATTTATATGGTTTGTTTTTCTGGTTATAATTTGGGATGTGCTTAAATGTTTACCAAAAAAACATAGCTTGCTTGAACTTTCATGTTAAAGTTTCTTTTTCAGCAAGCATTATCCCCAATTCTTATTGATAATATCAAAGGGGGAAATATTTTTTAAATAATAATATTTTTGGCAAGAATCGACCTTATATAGACTATATCTTAACTCTTTCTCGTTTTCTTAAAAGTACTCATGAAACATGCTCGTTGTATTTTTTATGAAAAATCTTTGTTTGTCATGAGTTTCAAAAACTCAAGGACAAAAAGAGGAAGAAGAATTAAATGGCCTACTTGACTAAAAAGAAAATTTCTTACCCTTTTGCTGATGACAAAAGGGGGAGAAGGCTGAGCAAAATTAAAAATCATTTATAATTGTATTATCCTGCTTTTATGTTTTTAAGATGGAAAATGATAAATGTCTTTTCATTGAATATCTATTTAAGATAGCTTCAATATATAAACTGCACATTAACCTGAACTATGCTTAAATGCTAAACTTGAAAAATACTAAAGTCTTCACGTTTGCATATCTGTGTTTTATATTGAATATCATTTTAAATTATGCATATTCTTAATGGGAGCCTTTTCAAGCTGAACTCAATTTTCCTCCTGTGTTTGCCGTCATCAAAAAAGGGGAGACTGTTGACTTTTTGAGTCTGATCCCTATTATGATTATGACAAACCACAGTATCTCATCTATGTGCTTTGAGTATTTGAGCATGTTTATGTTTTAGTGAGCACAGATGATGATGCAATTTGAAAGCCATAAGAGCACCTAAACGACCATACCCCAGCGTATTCTATGGAATTACAAAGGAGCAGAAGAATGAAGATTTTATGTGTTTTTCAGTTGTAATAATTATTTAGGTTTATTTGTGCATGCATCTCATGGTTTACTTTGAAGCTCACAAATGACCTTAGATTGACCATATAACCTCCAAGAAAAATGAAAAATCTTTTAATTAAAATTCTAAACTTACAAAAGGCTTTTAAAATGGTTTTAAAGTTAAAAGAAGGCAAAAACAAATTTTTACATAGGGGTCCTCAACCGGCCAGTCGATCGAATAGTAAATATGAGCCAGTTTCTTGATTAATTAGTTCTTATATTAAAAGGTGTTCAACATTAAATTTATGGAATTTTATCTTAGATTTTTATTGATACTAAGAATGTCTAAAACTCCCTTCATGTTTCTTTCGTCTCATTGATGGGCGTTTTTATCAATCCATAACTTCTTATCCTAAAAAGTGTTCGACATAAAAGTTATGGCATTTTCTCTTATATTTTTTTTGATATCAAGAACGTCCAATTTGGAGTTTTATAGAAAAATATATGGCTAAAATACGCAACAGTGTCCGCGCCGAAAACTCGAGGCCGGTCGACTGAACCTTCAATACGGTCAACCAAAGCTCGCAGATTTCAAGTCTCGGTTGACTGACCCTTGAGCTCAATCGACCGATCTTCTTTGGAAAGCATCCCAATGGTCGAAAAATGACTAGTTTTCAGAATAAAAATATATTTTAAGCCCAACGGCTATATAACGGTCACATTAAATTTATTTCTTATCATTTTGCCTCTAGGATCTCTTGTAAACCCCCATGATGTGGTAAAGGGAGGATATTAGGGGAAGCAGTGAGTGGAGATTCCCTTGCAGAGAGCCGGATGAGGGGACTCCTTCTTGTATTGGTTATGGCTTAACCCTGTAATTTGAGCTGGGGAGTGTCCGCCCTGTAAGGATAGTGTAAGTGGCATTGCTCCGCTCGTTTAAAGTGAGCACTTTGTGAATCCTTGGGCTGCTAGCTTAAGGCGAGGATGTAGGCTAGTTTTGTCGAACCTCGATAAAAAATTCAGTGTTCTTTCTCTTCCCCTTACTCTTTACATTCCAGCACATGCATGTTTATGTTTAAATTTATTGTGCATGGTTAAAATATTCGCATATTCTCAATACCTGTGAAATTGGTGAATGCTTAGGAAGGCCCTAAGTTATACTATACTGATTATGATTTGAAGTTAACCAAGGTAGAAATTTTTACATACCCAATTCACCCCCGCTCTTGCGCATACACCATTCCTATCAAATCTTATCAAGAGAAGAATACCAGTGAAATAATTCTTGAGCATCATACTTCATTCTTTTTGATATTTTTATTAAGGTATATTAGTGATTTTAAATTGTACTAACCAGCTCTATTTGAGAGCATTCTTTGTACACACATATTTGATCTTCTTCTTGCAGTTTTTGATGGTTCAAGGTTGTTTGGATCGTTGGACCAAGCGTGGGGTATCATTTGGAGAGGGGGCTATACCCTTAAGGAGGTTTGTAACGGTTTGTTCCACCCCAAAAAGGAATGATATAGTGGAAACCTTAGGTGGCATTGGCCTAAGGCAAGGACGTAGGCTTGGGATAAGTCAAACCTCGTAAAAAATATTAGTCTCACTCTTAACCTTTCTCTTTATTTTCTGTAGATATAAATTGTGTGGTGTGTATTCAAAGTGCAGGAAGCCAAAACCGAGATTGAGATGACTTTTGACTTAAGAAAGTACATTGATCTTTTTTGGAAACCTTAAAGGGAGTACGTTGATCATTTGCGAAAATTTTAGTTGAAAGAAAGAAAACAAATTTCATTCATAACAGTGCTTGAATCAAATACATTCACACAGGGCTACAACCAAACTCTATTTTGAGTGTTTGGAATCAACAAAGTGTTGCAGCTTCTTTATTGTGTCGAATGGATTATTTGGTTGTTGTTTGCTTGTGTTGAGATTGAGTGTAGTTTGTGGATTGGTTAAATATCTAAGTATTATTGTGTGATTTCTAAAAAGGTTGTGAATTCATAAAAAGTTAGTAAAAAAAATTTTAATAACCCAATTCACCCCCCTATTGGAATTACACCTCAACTTTCAATTTGTATTGTCATATGATCTTGATTTGAATTGGCATATCCTTAGGATCTATATGGTTGTATTTTTCTGGTTGTATTATGTTTTGTTTTAAGTTGCTTAACTAGAAAAATGAAGCTTGCTTGAGCTTTAAATGTTAAAGTTTCTTTTTCAGCAAGCATTGATATTAGTCCCTAGTATTTATTGTGTATCATAAGGGGATATATATATTTATTTACTTATATATATATATATATATATATATATATATATTCTTATGGCAAGAAATGGTTTTAAAATGAGACATATCTTATCTCTCGCTAGTGTGTTTAACGAGCTTCATGACATGTGCTACCTTTTAATATTCATATTATTGTCATGAAATTTAATAATTTTTTTTACTTTATTTTTCAAAAAGACTTTGCACAACTGGTTCATTGGTTATATATGAAATGCATGTTAACTAGTTAGCCCATTTTTATGCTCAAACCTGTTTTTTCGCATATGTCGCTTACTTTAAATTCCATTCTTTTGTGGGACTTATGTAATGCTTAAAATGAAATGGTTTGAGGATGTCTCTAGTTTGACCATGTTTATCATGTCATTTTTATCTTAAATGACCAGTTATACTATTTTTGTGTGCTTAATTGCTATATTTTTCAAACTGTTATTAAATTGTATGCCCAAATGTTACATCAAGTAGGGGGAGTAATTTTTTAGTGCTCAAATTCTTTTATACTTAGCTTATCCCTTTTTGCTGATGCCAAAAGGGGGAAAGATTTATGAGCAAAAAGCTAACTTTTTTACGTGAGGGACAAATAATATTGGGGCAAATATCTGAGCTTATCTTTGCTTCATTGTGAAAACTAAATTCATAATTATTTGAAACGTCTTCTTTCATAAATATACTTGAGCTATACTATTTATATTTCACTTATGCATATTGTTAGGGGGAGCCTTTTCAAGCTTAAGCCATTTTGCTCTTATACGTTTGTCAACATCAAAAAGGGGGAGATTGTTGACTTTTTGAGTTAGATCCCTATTTTGATGCTGCCAAAGTGCCTATATCTCATGTGTGTGCCTAGTACTTGAATAAGTTAATAATTCAGATCGCACACATGAAAGAGGATAAATGTAAGCCATGAAAAACACAAAGCATATACATTCCTTGGCGTATTCCATAGAAGAATCAGAAGAGCAAAAGAAGAAGAAGTTATGTTATTTTATTTGCAAAGCATTTAGTTTTAATACTTGGTTTGCAATAATGCAGGTCTTACATGATATGGTTGCAAAGCTCCGTAATGACCATAGACTGACCATAGGGGACCTAACACTTTCACCAAAAAAACTTTTTTTCTAAAAATACTAAAATCATACAAAGGTTTTAAAATATTGTTACGGCTAACAACCGAGCTAAACTCAAGTTCTTAACTAACCTCAGTTGACTGACAATTGTCAGTTTAAGTTACCTTAGTCGACCGACCATAGTAAATGGCTTAGTTTAAATAGCCCCAGCTGTCCAGCCATTTTACCACATGAAAGCCTCGGCTAACCGGCCTTCATAATTGGCCCATTTCTAAAGCCCCAACTGACCGGCCTAATAAAGTTTAAAAATTGCCCAATCGACCAGCCACTTGGACCGGCAAACTGGCTTCGGAGACCAGTTGATCGAACCTACGAAGGTTTGGCAAATCGCTATGGCCAGCTGACCGACCCTCTCCTCAGATGACTGAGCCTAACGAAATTTTGAATTTTTGGCTTACGTCAGCCGATTAACGAAGCCCCCGGTTGACCAAACCTCTTTGGTTTTTCAAAATTCCAGCGCTAATCAGGATTAATTTTTTAATTAAATATTTTGTAAAATATCCTCTGTGTCCCTTTATGGTCAAATCTTTCAAGGCTCTATATATATTCCTCCATAAGAATAAATAAAAACTTTGATTAGCCAAAATTTCCTCTCAAATATTTTGAGCTATTTTTAAATCAAAGTTCCCCCAAACTCTTTTTATTGCAAAAGTCTTTTGTTGGGGTAAAACTTTTTTTACACTCTCCTACACTCTTTCACTCTTTCTTTTGAAAAATCCTTTTGGAAAGAGCACTTATTTTGAGCATTTATTTTTACTCAAGAGCATTTATTCTCACACAAGCTTCGATTTTTGAAAAATCATTTTTTAGAGTAAGCTTAAGGTTTCTCCCGATTATTTTCTTGATAAATATTTTTGGGGAGACTTTTTGTAGCTTGTTGTTGACCTTATAGGTCACACCCAGTTTTGATAATGGCAAATACTCAAGTATTTGAGGGCTATTTAGTTTATGTGCAGGTTTATATTCGCAGATACTTTGATGGCACATGAAGTAGAGCATGAAGACCCTGAAGATCAATTTTATGTTGTAATTCATTATTATTCAATCTGGGTTTGTAATAGTAATTAGGGAAAATGGTTTGTAATAATCAATTCTTTACTTGCATGGTAGAATAGATAAACTTAAAGAGACTTAGACTGACCTTAGGTTCCCCATGCATGCATAAGTGAATGCCTTATCAAATTTAAGTTAATTATCATATGAATAGGGAAAAAATTGGCATGCTCGGTCGACCGAAATCCAATTGGGTCAAAAGGTTGATCTCTCGGTCAACTAACCAGAAGTATATAGGCAAGACCTGGTCGACTAAACCTCCCTGGGTCAACAAGTTGACTGCTCGGTTGACTGAACAAGATTATATAGGCAACACCCTAGTCGATGAAACCCGCACGTGGGAAATGCCAACTGCCCGGTCGACTGAACCTCGTAGTTCAAATTGACCCGGTCAACCGAACCGCGTGGATTTGGAAGTTCACAAGTCTTGAACCCTTTGCCTATGAAGTTCAGTTCTTGGCCACGGTTTCATCCCCTCAAGAAAATAGAACAACTTGTCCTTCTCCGACATATCTGAATATCCAACATTAAAGCATAAAATTGTTTCACATATTCGCTGATTGACCCCTTATGCTTGAGATCTCTCAGTTTTCTCCTTGTATTATACTCAACATTTTTTGGAAAAAATTGGGCCTTGAGCTCTCTCTTCAAATCTGCCCAACTATCAATTACACAGCTTCCATTTTCAATTTCTCTGTACTTGGTTCGCCACCACAGTTTGGCATCACTAATCAAGTACATGGTCACAGTATCCACCTTTGCCAATTCTGAGGCCATCCTCACAACGCGAAAGTACTGCTCCACATCAAACAAGAAGTTCTCTAACTCCTTGGCATCTCGGGCACCCCCATACGTCCTGGGTTCTGGCACCTTGGTCTTGCTAACTTCAGGAGTGTTGGAGTTCCCCATAGCAAGAACCATCACATTCATCTTTGCATCCAGATCTGCCATCCGGGCCTGCAAAGCTTCCACTGTGTGGCGAAAGTCCTCTGACAAGTCACCTAGCAAACCTGTTTGATGTTTTTATGATCCCATCACCTCATCAACAAGTTCCCTTATCTAGGCCACCTCCACGGCCATAGTGTTGGTTGTTTCCTCAACTTGTGCTTCCAGCGCGCTGATCCTCTCAGCATTGTTTGGTGCCATGGTCACTTACCAAAGCTTCCCAAATCCAACAACGAAGGCAATCGAATTCATGTAACGACCCAACCTTGGGCTCTCACCAAGTGTCACCGACTTGGCTCTGATACCAAATGTCACGGTCCGCCTCTTTTCACACCGTTGTGAAGGGCCATGTGGCACTAGCTAAAGCACTCTTTCTTAACTAGCCAGCCTATCATTTACCAACATTCATCCACAAAGCACTTTCATTAACATTCATTCAGATAACAGCGGAAACAATAATCAATTCATGAAAGCCGTGGCAAGCAAGCAGTAACATTAAAGCAAATGTAATGCATTAACAAATCATTCGTTGACATGTTGTACTTAGCGAGGGAGGTAAGTAGGCTAAGCACATTGACAATTGCTAGTGAGTTTTACAATGACCGATGAACACTCACCCTCCCCTAAAGAGGTTTTTATGTAATTATCATCCTGGCACTAGGAAACATCAAAGGGACTGAGGAGTCATACTACCTTATTTGGCTTACAAAGACTCTACTAGCAGAAAATAACCCTACACTAGTATTTACATGATGGAAACCCATCCTAAGCACACGAGATAAGTGATCATAGGCAAGCATAATGCCCTGAACAAGCTTAGCTCGTGACACTCCACCTTGACCTTGCGTCGTTAGGTTGGGACCGCCTCCCGTCTAGCAATTGGAGACAAACACCAAGTCCAAGCAAGGCTTGCACTTGCCTATGGCAGCTTCAGCTTCTGCCATCAACCCTGATTCAGTTGTAGATGTAACAACCTGAGACTTTGCCTTGGGCTTCCAATAAGACCTTCCCATCACAGTAAACACAAAACCTGTTACAAGCCTTTTGTCATCAAAGTCCCCTACATAGTTTTCAACAAATCTTACAACTGATAGACCACTCTATTGCCTGCCGAAACACCTCACTGCACCATCATGGGGGACTTTTGACATATCCTGGACATCACTGTTCATCTTTGGACACCGAGCGGTAAACATTTTACTTTGATTGTCCAAAAAACCCCCCTGAGACGACAAACAAAGTCTCCTTGCATTTCTGTCCACAAAGCCACCTTGAGATAACACCAATCTCCCAACAGCTCTGTCCATGCGAATCTTCAAACCAAGACCTTTCTTGGTCGTACCCAAAACATTTATGTCAAAACCTTTCAATAGAGTTCTCAACTGATTAGCCTCTGTCAAAGCCTTCCCAGCTAATAATATGTCATTCACAAATATATGGAATTTTTATAAAAAAAATTTCAATATTTTTCTAAAATTTTCTAAGATTTCTAAAGATTTTTTCTCATTTGTTTGATTTTTATTTTTTATTTTTTTTCCATTCCAACTCAAAATAACTCAAGATATTTTTCTTGACATCTAAAATAATTTTTCCAAATTTCTTTTAATTTTTTTCCTTTTTATGATTTTTCATTATTATAGACACCCCAATTTGTCTGGGGGTCTTATATTACAAAAACTAATTTTTTTCACACATAAAAAATATAATACTAAAAAATAAAAAGAAAAATTGAAAGTGCAAAAACAAATAAAATAAAATAAAATAAAATAAAAATAAAATTAGTTTTTAATTTGGACTTGCCAACAAATAAAATAAAATAAAATAAAAACAAAATCAAAGACATGTGCAAAAATCAAAATTTAAAATTGATTTGTTAATAAAGCTTGATTGAAAAATATATTTGGTTGATCAACTTGATTTAGTAAATTAGTTTTATTTTGATTGTTTGATTTGAATTTGATTGAGCAAATTAGTTTTATTTTGATTGTTTGATTTGAATTTGATTTCGCAAATTAGTTTTATTTTGATTATTTGATTTGAATTTGATTGATTAATCAAATAACTCCTCATGCCTATAAATAACGAACTATGGAAGGCAGGGAAAAAGAATAGAGGAAGGGTGGAGAAAGAAAAAAAGAATTTCATGTTAAGAAAGAAAGAGAGAGAAAAAAGTGTGCTTGTCCTAAAAATTTAGGATTGGGAGTACCAGCGTAGTCAGTTTTCCCTAGACAATTGGATGGTGATTTCTCCTTCGATTGATTTGATATTTTAACAGCTCGTGCCTGACTCATCCTTCTTCACTCTAGACAGTCCAATTGTCATTTGAAGTTTAGGAAACCTGGGTTTTTTTATTTAGATAGCAGCCTCATTGCAGTAGTAGGGGTGCCTACGCAACTAGTTTAAGCCATATGATCGGGCAATGTTTTCTAATCTGATTGAGCTGAATTATTTGTAGATTGTATATGACTTAGCCTATTTAATTTTGATTGGTTATATTGTTATTTAGAGCTTTTAAACTATGGTTTTTTTCCTTGGATATCAGCCTCATGGCATTAGTAGTTTTAGGATAAGAGGTGCATGCGCAATCAACTTGATCCAGACGATTGGGTGTAATTTCTCCTTCAATTAAACTACAATTTTTTCGGGTTGTGTATGTCTAATCCTTCTTAATTTTGATCAGTTAGATTGTTATTGATATGTTTGAAATTTTGATTTTGTGGCTCGAACTACAGTCCCATTACAGTAGCAGCTTCGGGATTGGAGGCTTGCGCAGTAAGGTTGATCTAGTTGATCGGTTAGTAAGTCCTCGTTTGATTGAGCTGATTTTTTTACAGTTTATTCATGATTCATCCTTCCTAATTCTATTGGTCAAATTGTTAATTTGACTTTTATAACTTTGGTTTCTGACTCGGACAGCAAGCTCGTTGCAAAAGTAGCTTTAGGTAAGATCAGAATAAAATTTTAAAAATAAAAGGAAAACCCTAGAGAGTGACATGTGTCATGGTGACACGTATCAAGGAAACTCTGTTAATGTCACCCTGCGACAATATTTTTTAAAAAATAAAAATAAATAAATAAATAAAAATGCCACGTGTGTCACCATTGTGGGTGGACATGTGACACTTGCTGGACTAATCTGGTTCATTTTAAATGAACCGATTGGGTTGGTTCACCCGATTCACCATTTTAATTATTTACTTATTTATTTTATAAATTAATTTTTAATAATTATCATTAATTAGTTTTAATATTTTTTTAAAAAAAAAAAGGAAAATGGCAAAAAATTACAAAAAAAAAAAAAAGAAAAAAATGAAGAAAAATTTGGGAAAATAATTTTGAAGTCAAGAAAAATATTTTGAGTTATTTTGACTCAAGAAAAAAAAATAAAAAAAATACCTTTGAAAAATAAAGAAAGCTCTTTAAGAATCCTAGAAAGTTTTAGAAAAATATTTGACAAATTCCAAAAAGATTTTACAAGGATTTTGAAAAATTTGGGAATGTTTTCAAAGATGATTTTTTTTTATGATTTTCTTGATTTTTTGGTGGGTGCGTCCCGATGATTTCAGAAAAAGGTAAAGAGGTATTTCGGACCTCACATGTATCAGCTCTGAGGGGAGGTTTATCTATCAAGATCCCCTCATTTGGAGGTCTTATTACACATTCCTAAATTGCACTTTGATTTTTTCTATTTATTTTAAAGGAATTAATTAAAGACCATCAAAATTTAATTTAGGGATAATTCATAACTAATTAGGTATCGTTCATAGAATGGGTGTGTAGGGAGTGCTAGTACCTTCCCCTCGCATAACCGAACTCCCAATCCTGGTTCTGGTAAAGCAGACTACGATTAGGTATTCTAACTACACCAAGGTAAAGATTAGGTTAGTGGTGACTCCAATTCAAATTTCAAAATGTATTATCCCTCGCCATTCTGGACCCTTCTCCTGGACATTGCGACAGCTTGGCGACTCTACTAGGGATAGAGAGAGTCGAGCCACCAATTAGTTTTGAATTATCCTGAATATGAATTTAGTGGTCATTTGATTATTCCATAATGTTTTCTTGTAAATATGAATTGTTGTGCTTTTTGTGAATACTTTGTTTTTGTGAATATTTTGCTCGTATATAATTCTTATTTGATTCATTCTTGTATGTATGGAATGGATCGATAAACATGTAAGGGTCTGATAATATGTGGGGATTAAGGGAATATACTAAGCATATGAATTCACACACGCTTTCACAAGCCTTATACCCGGGCTTTACCCTTTAGGATGAGATAGGAGTGTAATGCTGTTAACCTTCATGGGACAAGGTCCTTGGGGACACGCGAACCACTCCACTTGGTGTGAACTTTGCCCGAACCCATTGGGTAATGATATGGGACATTCTGAGAACCTATTGTTGATAAGGAATAGAGCTTGAACCATGTAGATTTTAACTCTAACTTCCTCTCTTAAGATAGAGCCATTGTAAAAACCTATTGGAAATAAATCCACCTGGGGTTGGGACAAGAGCTCCATCCTTTTTCATATGATTTAGTCTAGTCTTTGTTGTATTTGATTGAATTCCTTTGCATGATGTCTCACATTTTGCATCCATACTATGCATACATACTACTTAGTCAAAATTTTGGAAAAACTCCAAGTCACTCTATGGACAATTCAGTAGTGGTATACGATGAAAAGAAAATAAAGATTCAACAATGTTTTGGAGTCCGATGGAATCATAAAAAAGTAGCTGAATTAAGGAATTGAGGTGATTAAGGAAGGACCTAAGGGGTAATCTAGTCAACTCAGTGCATTCATCGAATTCATTCTCCCAAATCTCCAATCATTGTATCCTTAAAGAGTTCCCATTTTTCTGATCAAGGGTTTGTTGTCAAGTCTTATCTCAACAAGGGTGGCATGGTTGTAGGGAAAGGTAGGACTATTAAAGATCTGTCATGGGTTGAATGCTCAGTAGGTGGGGAAATTCTTAGAAGTCAGTGAAGGAAAATAAGTTTGTCCGCAAGTTGAGGAAGACAACTCAATTCTTAAGTTATAAGAATTGTATATCAAGAACTGGGTAGAATTGGGAATTAGGTGTTGAGGTTTTTCCAAGAATTCTGGTAGAGTGGTTGTTTAGGTTGCATTGCAGTCATGTATTTCATGCACAGTCATTTCCAATGGGTTACTGCTGATATTTTAGTTGCCTATAAAACAAGTGTGCCAAGGTGATAGAACTAATATCTGAGGTTCTAAAATTGAGCAGAATAGGACAATCTCTCTACATCTTTATCTCTTAGGTGAAAGGTTAGAATCATGGGTGAGCATTTGGAAAACCGCCTAAAGGGACTTTAGCAAAGTCATGAGGAAATGAGTTAGGACACAAGGGAGATTAAAGAATAGATGAGTAAGCTTATGGAAATGATGACCACTATGAACTAGGGGAAAGTTGCGCAAGTTTCAGAGCCTGTAATGGAAGAGGATACCGTGTTTGTACCCGAGTTTACACCTATTGTTAATCACCCTCCAGCTCAACTAATGAATGCAGCAACCTGGTCCTAGTCCAAGTGCACCACCATTCATCCCAACGGTACCGGTGTCAGGATTCCCTTCAATGGGTTACCATCAACTGTGATTCTAGATGCTGGAGGGAAAAAAGCAACTAGGGAAACAATCAAGGAGCAAACTCCAAGCTTGAAGTTCATCCATAAATACAAGGCACTAGAAGAATGCCTGAGGGCAATGGAGGGAACAAATATGTTTGGATTAGTTGATGCGTTCGATCTATGCAGGGTGCCTAATGTGGTTTTACACCCAAAATTCAAGGTCCCAGATTTTAAGAAGTTTAGTGAGTCCAAATATCCATTAACTCATTTGAAGATGTATTGTTAAAAGATGGTTGCACATTCTGCAAATGATAAGTTGTTTATCCACTATTTCCAAGATAGTTTGATTGGGGCAGCTATGAGATGGTACGTTCAGTTGGACCAAACAAAGATTCACACCTAGAGGGATCTAACACATGCTTTCATTATCCAGTATAGGCATGTGATCGAAATGGCTCCTAACATGCTAACTTTGTTGAATATGGAAAAGAAAGCGAGTGAGATATTTAAGGAGTACGCTTACCATTGGAGAGAAATGGTAGCATAGGTTCATCCTCAAGTTGAGGATATGGAAGCAATTTCTTTATTTTTCAACACTCTCAAAGATCCATATTTTGGCCATCTTATCAGACCAAAGCACTCCCTAGAATTATTTTCGATTTGGTAATCACCTGAGAGCGAATTGAAGGGGAATTTATGATGGGAAGAATGAGTAATTCTTGTATTGGGGAGGGAATTGTGAAGGAAGAAATAGGCAGAAACAAAGACAAGGAGGTGCAAGTAGCACAAAGACATCCTTATGGAAGAAGTAATGCCAGAAAGAAAAGGATGCTCCTCAAAATAGAGTTCCATTTTGGGTTGGAGGATTCATTGGTTGTCAACTTCATAGGTGAATCAATATGATAAAAAAGTGACGGTGAAAGCTAGACATATGCTCGAGTACCCAATAGTGATAGAATCAAAGAAACCTTCAATAAAAGGACAAATCCCATAAATTCCTTTTTTTTATTTGTTTTGAATATAAATAAAATAAAATGCATTTAAGTCTCATCTCATCACATCCTCCTTTGACTATAACCTTTTGCCAAATTCTATTTATTTTTTCTTGTGTTTCGGAATCTGTCTAATGGGGCAAAAAAAAAAAAATGGTAAAAATAAAAAATAAAAAGAGATGAAAAGAAATGAAAAAAAAAAAAGAAAAAATCCTCAAGACTGGAGCTTAGTATGGACCCCACTTCAATAATGTGTCATTGGTAGTTTTAAAAGGATGAACTACTCTAGAGGAATATTTTGATAAGGAACCTTGCTGGAAATGGATTTCAAAGAATGAGGAGTTTTATCAAGAGAAGTAGAGGGAGACGACTTGTCAAACTCTATCATACTTTGCTTGATGTATTATATGCCATGATGAAATTAATGAACAAAATCTCTCAATTCTTTTTCTAGATTATGATTTGTGTCTTAAAGTTATAATGATTCTATTCCGATCAAATGAGGGGTGACCATCCTTGGTCGACCAGTATTCCTAAAAGAACCAAACATTGATTTACCATTTGTTAATCCTTTGAGCCTGAATTTTAAATCGGATTTTTCTTAAAAGTCAGTTGACTAGAAATTTAACTTGGGTTTAAGTCCCTTAGTGTTTGACAATCCATTTGAGGCAATGGTTACTAACTAAAAGATGGCACACCATTATTTTGTTACCCAAAAAAAAAAAAAAAATCAAAGAAGAAATCCCTTGCTAGCCCTTTTGAGCCTAAAAAATTTATTTATTGAATAACCCTTCAAAGGATCACACTCCACACTGGGGTAGGTTCAAAAAGATTAGTTCCAAATGGATCCCAGATAAAAAGGGAAGCTAAGATTCCTTCACAAAGGAAAAACAAACGATGTAGTAAAAATAAAGAAGAAAGGAAAAAAAGGAAAATAAGGGACATACTTCATAAGTGATCATTGACCAATGTTACATTTGAAAAAAATAATAATTTTGAGCCTTATTAAATCATTTTCTTCTTTAGCCAATACCCTAAGCCTACATTACAGTTCAAAAAATAAAGTCTTGACCTGATTGGAATGTGCCAATACCTTAAATAAATTGTCAAGCTTGTTAAAGGTCTGAACTATGTTATGACCTGATCCTAACAAGGTACGTAGGCAGCTTGTTCAAAGACCAAGTTTGGTCAACCTTTGTCAACACTGGGGGCACAAATGAAATTGTTGGGGATGGATTTTTAAGCCTTAAGTTTCCTTGTTCTTGTTGAAACCTAAATCCTTAGCTTAAGTTTCATCTCTTATCTTAAAGTCCACCCTAAGATTGGACTATTAATCAGAATGCCTAATGAGCCACTAATTATAATTCAATATAGAAGGTTCGAATTGAGTCATGGAATACAAATCAAGAAGGTATCCTTGAGTGATGATGCAGTGAAGGAGTTATGTTTATTGCCAAGGAGATTGATTAAAAGTGAAAAAGAAGGAAAATCAAGGTGCTTGCCCATTGATGTGATTCTCTAAGTTAGCAACAATGTTACACCACCATCAAAGTACTGGTAGAGTTGTTTCCTATTAAACAAGCACAGAAAATCAAGAAAAAGCAAAACAAGTTTGAGCATTCCATTCATATCTTTAATGAGATTGTGTTATTTGATTGCATATTTATTTATTTAAATTTCAAATTGATTTTAAAACACTAAGAATACAATTCCAAGAATGTCCTTGTTGAGAAAATTCTGAAAAATGTTTTCAAATTTTAAGATGAAAACATGATCAGTCACAAGTAAATTGGGACAGATGACATGTCAAGTTATGGGGCATTCACATTAGATGTTGTGATTGAATTTTTTTCCTGCTTATGAGTATTGGGGCACCATTGATAAAGCATGAGTTTCATTCCACATTAAGATTGGTAAAAGAAATGGAGACACGCCTGGGCTAAATTTCATAGGTTCATCTGTTGGTTGGATAAGGCATTGGCATATTTGAAGAAGAAAGTTCATACATCATCATGCATTTCAGGCATTGCATAAAGAAAACAAACAAACAAACAAAAATGTGCATACATATCTTCATACAACATGCATATACATATATACCCATATTCTAGCATCATAAGTAGCAATATGCATACATATCGTCATGTCATGCACCCATTCATTCATAACATACATGTCCTATTGTATAGGCTTTGCATATTCATTTTCATCCCCACCTAGTCAAGCCCTTATTCTCTAAATTCGAATGGTCAAAGTTCTACTTCGGGACACGTGGCATCGGTCCTCAGATCTAATTTTTTATTGTAAGAAAGTTTTTCGAAGTACTAGGACATTGATCCTTAGGTCCAAGTATTTCTTGAAAAATTGTTTTTCAAGTACAGGGGCATTGATTCTCAGATCCAAGTAGTTTTTGCAAAAATAATTTTCAAATACTAAGGCCTCGGTTCTTAGGTCCAATTTTTTATTTCAAGAAAGTTTTTGAAAGTATTGGGACATCGATCCTTAGGTCCAAGTATTTCTTGCGAAAATGGTTTTCAAATACAGGGGCATTCGTCCTCAGACCCAAGTGGTTCTTGCTAGAAATATTTTTTGAATGTTAGGGCATTACACGTCCAAAATTCAAATAATCACTTCCAAGTTATCTCAATTATCTTGTTCATTTGAGAGGTCACTTCCAAATTGACCATTTTATGGCCCCTTTCAAATTGACCGTTTTCAGAACAGTCCTACCCAAGTTGATTATTTTAGGAATGATCCCATCCAAGTTGATCATTTTTGGAATGATCCCATCCAAGTTGTTCATTTTTCGAAATGATCTCATCCAAGTTAACCATTTTCGGAATGGTCTCATCCAAGTTGACTATTTTTGGAATTGTCTCATTTAAGTTGACCATTTCTGGAATGGTCCCATCCAAGTTGACTATTTTCAGAATAGGCTCATCCAATTTGACCGTTTTTGGAACGGTCTCATCCAAGTTGATAATTTTCAAAATAACCTCATCCAGGTTGACCATTTTTGAAATGGTCCCATCCAAGTTGACTATATTCAGAATAGTCCCATCCAAGTTCACTATTTTCAAAAAGGTTCCATCCAAGTTGACTATTTTCATAATGGTCTCATCCAAGTTGACTATATTCAGAATAGTCCCATCCAAGTTGACCATTTTTGAAATGGTCCCATCCAAGTTGACTATTTTCGGAACGGTCCCATCCAAGTTGATCATTTTCGGAATGATCTCATCCAAGTTCACCATTTTCAGAATAGTCCCAACCAAGTTGACCATTTTCGGAACAGTCCCATCCAAGTTGACCATTTTTAGAATGGTCCCATCCAAATTGATCATTTTCAGAATGATCCCATCCATGTTGACTATTTTTAGAATACTCCCATTCAAGTCAACCATTTTTAGAATTGTCCCATCCAAGTTAATCATTTTTTAAATGGTGCCATCCAAGTTGACCACTTTTGGTCCCATCCAAGTTATACTTAATACTAACATTCAAAATGCTTTGGTTATCTTGGAGGATAAGTATCTGAATAGTCATTTTCCAAAGCTTAGGGCTATTTTGGAGGTTAAGTAACCAAATAGTCTAGCTATCTCAGAGGTTACCTATTCGAATAGTCATTTTCAAAAGCTTACAACAATTTTGGAGGTTAAGTATCCAAATAGTCTGACTATTTCAGAGGTTAAGTATCTAAATAGTCCTTTTCCAAAGCTTAGGGCTATTTTGGAGGTTAAGTATCCAAAATAGTCTGGCTATCTAAGAGGTTAAGTATCTGAATAGTCATTTTCCAAAGCTTAAGGCTATTTTGGAGGTTAAACATTCAAAATTCTCTAGCTATCTCATAGGTTAAATATCTAAATAGCCATCTTCAGTTTATTCTAGCCATTTCATACGTTTGTGGGGATTACAATCACGCCCTAAACCTGCTAGGTGGGGTCCAGGGTGTGATGAGACCATTCACATGTCTCTGATACCTTTCAAGTATCAGAAATAATTAAACATTCTCTAATAAAATACCAGAGTACTATATACACCCCAAAAAAAAGTACAAAAAATTCCCTATGTTACAACACCAGAGTAATATAAAAAAACATAAATTGTACATATAACTATTCTTACGACCATCCAAAATTACCAAAAATTCTAAATCCTGCCTGGAGCTTTCTAGGCTCGATAACTCGAATGACCTGAAAAATCAATAATTTGCTATGGTGAGACACTTCTCAATAAGGGTGGGATAAATTATAACAGTGTGTGGCAATGAATTTTAATGTATACAAAATATACTCATTTGTTGATCAAGAGCAACTGACAAACCACATGCAGACTGCACTCACACATACATAACCAATATTTATAGCGAAAGTTCTCAAAGATTGGGGAGATTACACGCCCATACATGTAACGCCCCTTTGCTCTGATACCGTTTGTAACGTTACCCTTTAATTTGGGTGTGACTACAACTGATACCAATCAGGGCACTCACCTTACTCAGTAAGCCCTCGGGGGGAGAGTTTTACTTTGCCATAAATATTCGTGGAATTGAATTCACACACATGTCTATTGCACATCCAACATTAATCATATTTCAGAGATCCACGTATTCACATACATCACAACACATACACATAAAATACAGTACATTCCATTCACATCCATACAGGATTCACATCCACACAAGATACTACACAAGTCATTCCCAACCACCATCCACTATTACACACCCACCTTGACCTATCCACATTAAATCAGTAAAATCGAACTCCTCAGGCCTGCCAACGTTTTTCCCCTACTTATATAAATGACAATATAACGAGTTCTTCAGGCCTGCCAATGTTATATCATTATTTAAACTCAGGAAAATATAACGAACTCCTCAGCTCTGCCAACGTTATATTGTGAAATACGCGAATAACCACAAAAAACAACCCATCCCAACACATCAATGCATTTACAACAGTATTCACAAGATCCAAACACATCCATGAATTCACCACAATATTCATAACCAGATAGTATTCACAAATAGACAGTATTTAAACCCAAACGATATTCATAAAAAAATAGTATTTACATCAAAACATTATTTACAATCTGTTGATTATGAAGGGTTGTTCTCATGCCACACGGTTTTTTTCCAAATATAAATTATGTCCAAAACCATCATTTTTAAAATGCCTAAACCATTCAAAAAATCATACTATAAATATACGACTCATATACTCAAAATAAACCGATTCAAATAAAAAGCTGGTATAATTTATTCCCCTTACCTGATCCTTGAAGTTCTTCCTAAAATGAATGGAATACGGAACCCTATATTCCAAAAATCCTTACTTAATCTATAACGACCTAAAATTTCATACCATTTTTTTTCATAATATACTGCAAAGTAAAATACTTTGATACCCGTGATAGTGTCTACTATAATGTCTCAGGCCCTAGGTGGGCACTGAGGAAATTCCTGTTCGCAGAATAACAAACCTATGTAGTGGAAAGCATAAAGTCATACATCCATATATACAATACCAGAATCCCGAATTATCCCAAGATATACATACATAATTACACAACATCCCAGTATCTTCTACCCAAAATTCTTGAATACTATTCAATTATACAATTTCGCCCTGATAAAACTTACCCTGTAGATAGGGTAGTGTAAACGACCTCTCTACCTGTGAGCCTGATCTGCTTGTCTAGTTGGATCACTTGAAAAATGTTAATTTGTTGGGCTGAGACAATGCTTAGTAAGAAGAAATATGTTTTTACTAGTGTGCGGCAGCAGGGTTTACATAAATAATTTATTGATAAATAACCGAACTAAGATGTCATGTAAATATTGTGTAACTCACACCTGCATGGCTTAAAATACAACTATATTATCTGAGTTTTCTATTTAATCATACTACTAGTATTATAATATTTCTGTTGATATTATGTAAGTCTGTATATAAATAAATAACTGAGAAATATCATTGGAATTCTGTATGTCATGATTTAACCCCTTATGATAGGGTTGTGCAGCTTGTAGGCTGGACTTAACTCTAGTTGGCCTACCAGGATAAGTCACTTGAATACTCTACCAATCCTCAGTCCGGCCTTTATTGCAATCTCTCCAAAGGTTCGATACTTGTATCTACCTCATCAAACCGACCACTTGTACCCAGAAACCTGAGGAGCCTGCAATCTCTCCATATGCATGGTTGACAGACTATCTAGATATGTTGTTGCACTTTGATCTGAAATAGCAACGGTACTGTGCTTTGCTGACTGAATCTGTCTAAAATAATTAATCTGACTGAAATAATTCCCCAGGGATCTGCTACTATATAATACTAATAATATATATAATTATCTTGTTGTTTCATCACGATTTAAAAATAACCATAACACTAAATTTGATCTAACGTACTGTAATATCTGACTGAATAATTCTGTAATGTCTGAGTGTTATGGTTCTGGAAAATCATGGAATTCTGTAAATACTATAAACTATCTATCTGTAAAATATATCTATCTGTATAGTATCTGTCTGTAAAATATATCTGTTTGAATAGTATCTGTCGGAATAATATCTAATAAAGCATATTTTTGTACAAAAATACTGCAAATCATGTTATTATGAAAACTACATAAATACTGTACTGAGCAAATACCTACTCATGCCACGCAAATAATAAAACTCATATCATCAAATCTATAAAACTGTACAGTTTATACCCTGTATTTTAATAAACAAATACTATACTTTATTAATAAAATTTTCTAAATTTACTAGCATAGCATATTTCCCTTACCTTGGCTGAATGAACTCGTCAACTAGTTCTAACTCACGCCTATGACATTACCTAGAATAACGCCAATGGTGTTACCTATATATATATTCTTGTCAAATAACTGAATACCTAGAATATTTTTCATACTCATACTTCCTGAATTATAAACCATTTTTTATCTTCCCTAGTTCCCTGGGAACACCCTCTAGGTGCCCTAACCTGCTTGCAGTAAAAGCCCCTAACACCCTAAATTCATAATACCGATATAAATCATCCCAAACACTAGTATCACAACATCTACTACTAAATTTGGGTTTTGAAAAACCTACAAACCAAATAACCCTTAAATAATCTACTTACCGTGATTTTGGAGTGGTTCCTAAACTTCTCAAATCAACATTCTGCTCCGGTTAGGTTGTAGAGAATCTCCCCAAGAATATCGTGGTAGTTTTTGATCGTCAAACTAGGGATAAACGGAGCCGAGAGAGAAATTAGAGGGACTGAAGTTTAGAGAGAGAGTGAGATGAGCAATTGAATTTTTCTATAAATATTTGATTTTTGTACTTATATAGATGGCTGGCCACGTGGCCTCGTCGACGAGAAACTTCGTCTCATTGACGAGGTGAGGAAGGCAGTTCTTCAAAAAAAGTAAAGAACTCGTCGACGAATGAATGGGTTTGAAATACACCCTCTCAATATCTCTTTGTCGATGAGGTACTAAGACTCGTCAATGACCCGTATTAGGAAGTTTGTTGACAAAGCTAGGGCATTCGTCGACGAGCCCTACTTTACCTCCTCTAAATTTTCCTTTCCCTCTTCTATTTAATTACTATTATTTTTCGAGTCTTTACATTCTCCCTTCTTTATAAAATTTCGTCCTCAAATTTTCTATCTGTGTTATACACTATCCTCTGAGGAAAATTTTCTACTTATTTTATTGCTTACCCTCACTTATGGCAGAGGAATACCATGGTTACATTCTGGGTTCTAGGAGATTACAAATAGATATACAAAAGAAAATTCTCCCAAAACAAAAATACTATCCTATATTCTACTATACAACTTATACATCAACTATTCTGTTCAATATAAAAAAAAAAACTTACTTTATCTGAGCTACAACTATTCCTTCCCTAACTATTACTAATCCCCACTAAACAAATATGGGTATTTCTATCGTATCTCCTCTTCTAACTCCCACGAGGCCTGTTCCACTACATGATTTCTCCATAGGATCTTTTCTAATGGAATGTTCTTAGTACACAATTCCTGCTTTTTCTATCTAAGATCTGCACTGGTGTCTCCTCATATGCTAGTGTATCGCTAAGCTCTAACTTCTCGTATCTAATTACATAGGAGGGGTCTAGGACGTATTTTCTCAACATGAAAACATGAAATACGTCGTGTATTCTGGATAGAGCTAGTGGTAAAGCTAGTTGTTGATTTAGGTGTAATCCCAAGAGGGGGGGGGTGAATTGGGTATTTAAAAAAACTTTTAGATTATTTACCAATAAGTCCCTATTTCTATATTTAACAAATTAATTGTAGGGATTTTAGGCAAATTTAAATTACTATATCAATGAATTCTTTTTACCCAATTAAGTGCATGTGGAGTTATTCAACATACATGTGCAAACTAAATATTGAAATGCGATGTGGAAAATAAAAAGATAAGGGAAGAGAGAAGGAAAACACGATTTTACGAGGTTCAACCAACTCGGCCTACGTCCTTGCCTTGAGCAACCCACTCAAGGATTCCACTATATCCCTGCTCCTTTAACTAGACTGGAGCTTCCCTTACATCCAGTGCTTACAAGAGGCACAGCTTCCTGCTCACCCGGTTCACAACCTGAACCGTGATTACAATATATTATCAAATCTACAAAACAACTCAAGATTCGCTTCTAACAAAGTTAGTGAGTACGCTTCAAATCCTATCTCATATACATATGATGAAACTTGAAGTTCAGTATGTATGTAACGATACAATCGTTATATGAATGATATGCTTCAACACACAATTTCCCTTTTTATCAAATCTCCAAAAATAATGATATAAGTAAAAGATTTGGAGAAAATTAGGATTCTAGTTCACTTTGTGAAAATGCAATGTGAACTTATCAAAAATTTTGTCTTGAATATTATATCGATTAAAATCAACAAGCTTTCTTTCAAATATTCAATCAGAACACGATCTTCATAATACGCAAATATATATATATATATATATATATATATATATATGATTTCCAAAGATCAAAAGCTAAATATAACGTTTTTTAGAAAATATCCCTCAATAAAATATATAGTTATGAACATTAAGGATATTTAATCAAGTAGTTTTAAGATATAAAAAATATAGAGCCTTTAACTGAATACACACTTGATTCAAAAACGTTTAACCAATGGTTTCTCAAGTATTGATCTTGTCAAAATAAACTATAAGTAAGTACACTCAAGATCAATCACTCAGCTTATATTCAATAATAGATTATGAGATGAAAAGTTCTTTGAAAACTAAATATCAACAAGTAGATCAGTTTATATGAAGAACTCTATGAGAATAAATATTAACTTGCGGATCGATTTACCAAACCTCAATACCAAAATGATTGCACAATGATTGCTAGATTTTCTTTTGAAAATCGAGATAGCCTTAGCTCAGATTCGACGTAAGAACTTTGAAATCCCAATCAAAAGTTTCAGTAGTGTGTTCAAAGTTGTGCTAAACGTGCAATCTCCTCAAACGTATGTCAAAGGTTTGTATTCCTTGTTCTTGTTGATCTTCTTTTAGGCACTTGGGTTTAGGTGTTCAATATATAGGTGTCTTGCCTTTGGAATTAATCTTAGTCGTTGGATCAAAAAATAATTCGTGAGTTCTCTCATTAAAAATTAAAATTTTAAACTTTCCCGCAGGTTTAGGCAACTGAGCGTTAAGGCCTAGACAATTGGAGTTCTTTATAGCTTTAAAAAATTAACTTGGACACAGGGTTAGACGACTGAGGTTAGGGTTTAGTCTTCTAAAGTGTTGGGTTTAGACGACTGAAGTCTAAGTTCAGTCTTCTAAGGTGCTTCTATTAAGTTTTGTGTTTCACCATTAATTCTTCAGACGAATGAACTTAATTTTTGGTCTTCTGAAGAAATTCTTTAGATGTCTGAGCTTAACTTCAGCGTTCTAGAGTTCAATCTTCAAATGACTGAACTTGAAGTTTGGTCTTTTGAACTAAACCTTTCCTGAATTTTACTTTTTAGTTTCAACAATCTACTTTGCTCTCTTTCTTGGTTCTTTTATAAAAATATTTTTCATAATTTTAAAAATATTTCTAAGTCCATAAATATCCCCTAATGTTGTTCATGAGATGCATGAGTCCTAAGGTTAGTCTAGGGTATATGTTGAGCCTCAAATTAAGTCATATGAAATATGTGTATACATAAGTTCTAAGTACCCATTCCCATGACGTTCTTGAACTTCTCGCTTGCATCTTCATTCTTCTACCTTTTCACTTCTATGGATTGTGCCAAGTTGTGTATGCTTTAAACTTCATGGCGTCCATGACTTGTTATCCTTCTGTGCATGCTAACTATGTTCCTATTCACAATCTCAATGCACAAATCAAATACCAAGTGATTTGTCATTATCAAAATCGGATTGGACTCATAGAGTCAACAATCTCCCTTTTTTTTATAATGACAAATACATGAGTAAAAATGTATAATGTGTACGCCCAACAAGGCTCCCCCTCAAATAAACCATCAAATAGTCAACAAATGAAGCATGTTCATGTCAAATAAAATATGTTCATCCTCATAAACAATTAGTTTTTCCATTTGATTCTTCTCCTCCTTTACACAATTAGTTTTGCCAACAATTTTTTTTTTTTTTTTCTATTCTTCTCCCCCTTTACACAATTAGTTTTGCCAATAATTTTTTCTCCTGATTTTTCTCCCCCTTTTGACATCAACAAAAAGGTGTATAATAATACATGAGTGGACATAACCTTATGCTCTTCTCCCCTCTTTAGTCTTAAAGTTTTGAACTTATTCAACCATTAGATTTGAAAAATTTTACTTCTCCCCTTTGTTAATGCATAAAGTTGTGTTGTTGAGTGTAAATTACATTGTGAACATACACAGTGTAGCAAATTTCAAAGGTTATGTGATGATCAACATGTGTAAGTCAATAAACTCTTATTATGATGTGAGTTTAATACCAAATGTTAACAAATGTGAACAAATGCTAATACCAAATGTTAACTAATGTGATACCGAATGAGAACAAATGAGCTGAATTTGAAATTTTAACAAATTGTGAATATTAAGTGACGTTGCTTCCCCTGAATTATGTCATCTAATATAATTCTAGGCAACTATATTTATTTTAGCTCAGAAAATCTCCCGCCTGTTTTATTTATTTAAGCTTCTTCACATTGTAGATCATGCAATTAAAAAAATATCTCTCCCCCTTCAATTCTCATCAAAAATTTACTTTAGTATATATCTCTCACCTTTTGGATCTTCAAAACACATTGTGCTCTAGATATTTGCTTTAAGTATATTTTGAAAAGAATTATAACCAAAAGGACTAGCCATACAAATCCTAATTATATCAATGCATTTCAAAACATGATCATATGGTTAACTCAAGGAATTTGTGGCAAAGCAATATATTTTTCATTTAGAGTATTCAATAGAATCATCATAATTGAGTGTTTGCCACAGAAAAATTCACTGCACATCTAAGCAAAAGAAATATTGGTAAGTATAATAAGATAGGAAATAATTTCCAAATGCTCCCCTTATGAATTTGAATACTTGCATAGATGAAATGAAATGCTTATACTTATCAAGGATTAATTTCACTACTAGTTCAAAGTCATATAAGCAATCATTGTAAAATATTTTAGACCAACTAAAGTGATACTATGATGCACATGAGTTCTTTATTCTCTTTCTCTAAGAATGGAGCTCAACTCCCCTAAATATTTTCAAGTATGCAACAAGTTTAGTTCAGTATAGTTTAAAAAATTCATGTGGTTATCATGTTGCATCAAATATGCACAAAAGATTTTACACATACCATTCATGATTTGATACCAGATATAAATACAACATATGATACTAAATGTGATTATGCTTATTTTTCAAGGCCATAGTAATTTATAGTTAATTTGCTCCCCTTCAGTAATGCACTTATCATATTCCTATATCTTTTTCTTTTAATCATTCTTCACCAATTTAGCCGAGTATTCTAATATTTTCAATGATTTATACTTGGTTTTACCTACTTTAGCTTAGAGGACCAAAAAGTCATAAACAATTCTACTACAGAGTCATAAGCCTATATTGCTTCTTTTCTTAAGGATCTCAACGCACAAGTTTCCTAGTCATTTGCATTATCATATAGATTGAAACCTATGGCATATAACTTAGCCATTTGACACCTAATTTGAAGTTATATAGAAAAAGTTATGAGTACAATACTGAAGTAGGGTCACAATTGTCAGCTAACTGAACACTCTTCACGGGAGGAACTTTAGCTGACTGAACAGCAGACAGAGCGACTTCATACGACCAAAGTGTAACTTTAGACATCTCAAGAACAACTTTAGATGACTGAAGATTAAGTTCAGTCATCTGAAGATTTTTTGCTGAATTTTTTAAAGAGGCAGAACCACCTTAGATGACTGAACCCGAGACTTCAGTCATTTGAACATTGTTAACGGGCAGAAATTTCAAAAATTTTATTTTTTAAATATTATTTGCTTGGGCTCCAAACTTTCTAAAAACTTGGGAAATACTGCAAGTAAACTCGGGCAACAAGGAAACCCTTTTGAATGCCTATAAATACATGGTTTTTCAAATCAAAAAATATATATTAATTGAAAAATCTGTTTTAGAAGCTGAAAGCACTCTTATTCTTCCAAAGCTCTCTTGTTCACTCATTGAAAATCTCTTTTGCTAAGATAATCTAAAGTGCTAATCCTTCATTCTTTAAATTCCTGCTACTAATCCTCATCTGAGAAAGATATTGGTGAATTCTACACTTAAACTTCATTCTATTTCATTTTGATATTTTACATTGAAGTATATAGTGCTGAACTTGTACTAACTTGCTCTTTGTGAGAGTATATTTGTACGCATACTATATCTTGTTTCTTGTAGTTCTTTGAAGTTCAGAGGATTGTTTGGATCGTTGGCTAAGCATGGGGATGTTGCTTAGAGAGGCGGGCTCTAGCCTAAAGGAGTGACCGAACGAGGGGACATCGTTTGGAGAGGCAGGCTCTAGCCTAGTGAAGGAGTGTTTGAGCGTATGGTATCTCTCTTAAAGGTTTTGTTCCACTCGTCAATGGAATAGGTTTAGTGAATCCTTTGGTGGTTTGCCAAAGGCGAGGACGTAGGCTGGGTATAAGCCAAACCTCGTAAAAATCTCCATCTCACTCTCTTTTTCTCTATTCTTTATTTTCAGTACATATTCAAATTGTGTAGATGTTTAAATTATAAAATCATACAAATTACGTATATTTGGAAATCAAGTAAACCTTAAAATTTGATTTTGATTTCGGTTGCGGAAATCGAAAAGGAGTACGTTGGTTGAACCATTCTTTGCAGAAACCATACGGGAGTACGTTACTTGGCTAAAAATCCCAAAGATAAATTAACTTAAGAGTTTATTTGAATTCTGAAGTTTGGAAAGAGTAATTGGATTTTTATTGAACATCATATTGAACAAGAAATTTCATATATACAAGAAGAGAAAACGATGTAGTAAAAATAAAGAAGAAAGGAAAAAAAGGAAAATAAGGGGCATACTTCATAAGTGATCCTTGACCAATGTTACATTCGAAAAAAATAATAATTTTGAGCCTTATTAAATCATTTTCTTCTTTAGCCAATACCCTAAGCCTACATTACGATTCAAAAAAGAAAAGTCTTGACCTAATTGGAATGTGCCAATACCTTAAATAAATTTTCAAGCTCGTTAAAGGTCTAAACTAGGTTATGACCTGATCCTAACAAGGTACGTACGCAACTTGTTCAAAGACCAAGTTTAGTCAACCTTTGTCAACACTAGGGGCACGAATGAAATTGTTGGGGATGGATTTTTGAGCCTTAAGTTTCCTTGTTCTTGTTGAAACCTAAATCCTTAGCTTAAGTTTCATCTCTTATCTTAAAGTCCACCCTGAGATTGGACTATTAATCAGAATGCCTAATGAGCCACTAATTATAATTCAATATAGAAGGTTCGAAATGAGTCATGGAATACAAATCAAGAAGGTATCCTTGAGTGATGATGCAGTGAAGGAGTTATGTTAATTGCCAAGGAGATTGATTAAAAGTGAAAAAGAAAGAAAAGTAAGGTGCTTGCCCATTGATGTGATTCTCTAAGTTAGCAACAATGTTACACCAACATCAAAGTACTGGTAGAGTTGTTTCCTATTAAACTAGCACAGAAAATCAAGTAAAAGCAAAACAAGTTTGAGCATTCCATTCATATCCTTAATGAGATTGTGTTATTTGATTGCATCTTTATTTATTTAAATTTCAAATTGATTTTAAAACACTAAGAATACAATTCCAAGAATGTCCTTGTTGAGAAAATTCTGAAAAATATTTTCAAATTTTAAGATGAACCTGATCAATCACAAGTAAATTGGGGCAGATGACATGTCAAGTTATGGGGCATTCACATTAGATGTTGTGATTGAATTTTTTTCTTGCTCAAGAGTATTGGGGCACCATTGATAAAGCATGAGTTTCATTCCACATAAAGATTGGTAAAAGAAATGGAGACACGCCTGGGCTAAATTTCATAGGTTCATCTGTTGGTTGGATAAGGCATTGGCATATTTGAAGAAGAAAGTCTTACATCATCATGCATTTCCTGCATTGCATAAAGAAAACAAACAAACAAACAAAATTGTGCATACATATCTTCATACAACATGCATATACATATATCCCCATATTCTAGCATCATAAGTAGCAATATGCATACATATCATCATGTCATGCATCCATTCATTCATAACATACATGTCCTATTGTATAGGCTTTGCATATTCATTTTCATCCCCACCTAGTCAAGCCCTTATTCTCTAAGTTCTAATGGTCAAAGTTCTACTTCGGGACACGTGGCATCAGTCCTCAGATCTAATTTTTTATTGTAAGAAAGTTTTTCGAAGTACTAGGACATTGATCCTCAGGTCCAAGTATTTCTTGCCAAAATGTTTTTCAAGTACAGGGACATTGATCCTCAGATCCAAGTAGTTTTTGAAAAAATAATTTTCAAATACTAAGGCATCAGTTCTCAGATCCAATTTTTTATTTCAAGAAAGTTTTTCAAAGTATTGGGACATCGATCCTTAGGTCCAAGTATTTCTTGCGAAAATGGTTTTCAAATGCAGGGGCATTGGTCCTCAAACCCAAGTGGTTCTTGCCAGAAATATTTTTTGAATATTAGGGCATTACACCTCCAAAATTCAAATAATCACTTCCCTGTTATCTCAATCATCTTGTTCATTTGAGAGGTCACTTCCAAATTGACCCTTTTATGGTCCCTTTCAAATTGACCGTTTTCGGAACAGTCCTACCCAAGTTGATTATTTTAAGAATGATCCTATCCAAGTTGATCATTTTTCAAAATGAACTCATCCAAGTTGACCATTTTCAGAATGGTCTCATCCAAGTTGACTATTTTCGGAATAGTCTCATTTAAGTTGACCATTTTCGGAATGGTCCCATCCTAGTTGACTATTTTCAGAATAGGCTCATCCAATTTGACTGTTTTTGGAACGGTCTCATCCAAGTTGATCATTTTCAGAATAGCCTCATCCAGGTTGACCTTTTTTTAAATGGTCCCATCCAAGTTGACTATATTCAAAATAGTCCCATTCAAGTTGACCATTTTCGAAATGGTTCCATCCAAGTTGACTATTTTCATAATGGTCTCATCCAAGTTGACTATATTCAGAATAGTCCCATCCAAGTTGACCATTTTTGAAATGGTCCCATCCAAGTTGACTATTTTTGGAATGGTCCCATCCAAGTTGACCATTTCCAGAATGATCTCATCCAAGTTCACCATTTTCAGAATACTCCCATCCAAGTTGACCATTTTCGGAATGGTTCCATCCAAGTTGACCATTTTTAGAATGGTCCCATCCAACTTGATCATTTTCAAAATGATCCCATCCAAGTTGACTATTTCTAGAATACTCCCATTCAAGTCGACCATTTTTGGAATTGTCCCATCCAAGTTAATCATTTTTTAAATGGTGCCATCCAAGTTGACCACTTTCGGTCCCATCCAAGTTATACTTACTACTAACATTCAAAATACTTTGGTTATCTTGGAGGTTAAGTATCCGAATAGTCATTTTCCAAAGCTTAGGGCTATTTTGGAGGTTAAGTATCCAAATAGTCTGGCTATCTCAGAGGTTAACTATCCAAATAGTCATTTTCAAAAGTTTTCAACTATTTTGGAGGTTAAGAATCCAAATAGTCTATCTATCTTAGAGGTTAAGTATTCGAAGAGTCATTTTCCAAAGCTTAGGGCTATTTTGGAGGTTAAGTATCCAAATAGTCTGGCTATCTCAGAGGTTAAGTATCTGAATAGTCATTTTCCAAAGCTTAAGGCTATTTTGGAGGTTAGACATTGAAAATCCTCTACTATTTCAGTAGTTAAGTATCTGAATAGTCATTTTCCAAAGCTTAGGGCTATTTTGGAGGTTAAGTATCTGAATAGTCTGGCTATCTCAGATGTTAAGTATCCGAATAGTCATTTTCAAAAGCTTAGGGCTATTTTGGAGGTTAAGTATCCATATAGTCTGACTATTTCAGAGGTTAAGTATTTGAATAGTCCTTTTCCAAAGCTTACGGCTATTTTGGAGGTTAAGTATCCAAATAGTATAGCTATCTCAGAGGTTAAGTATCTAAATAGTCATTTTCCAAAGCTTAAGGCTATTTTGGAGGTTAAACATTCAAAATTCTCTAGCTATCTCATAGGTTAAGTATCTGAATAGTCATCCTCAGTTTATTCTAGTCATTTCATATGTTTGTGGCGATTACTATCACACCCTGAACCCGCCAGGTGGGGTCCAGGGTGTGATGAGACCATTCACATGTCTCTGATACCATTCAAGTAGCAAAAATAATTAAACATTCTCTAATAAAATACCAGAGTACTATATACACCCCAAAAAGGAGTATAAAAAATTCCCTACATTACATCACCAGAGAAATATAGAAAAACATATATTGTAGATATAACTATTCTTACGACCATCCAAAATTACCAAAAATTCTAAATCCTGCCCTGGAGCTTTCTAAGCTCGATAACTCGAATGACCTGAAAAATCAATAATTTGCTGGGGTAAGACACTTATCAATCAGGATGGAATAAATTATAACAGTGCGTGGCAATGAATTTTAATGTATACAAAATATACTCATTTGTTGATCAAGAGCAACTGACAAACCACATGTAGACTGCACTCACACATATAGCGAAAGTTCTCAAGGATTGGGGAGATTACACGCCCATACATGTAGCGCCCCTTTTCTCTGATACCGTTTGTAACGTTACCCTTTAATTTGGGTGCGGCTACAACTGATACCAATCAAGGCACTCGCCTTACTCAGTAAGCCCTCGAAGGGAGAGTTTTACTTTGCCATAAATATTCGTGGAATTAAATTCACACACGTGTCTACTGCACATCCAACATTAATCATATTTCAGAGATCCACGTATTCACATACATCACCACACATCCACATAAGATACAGTACATTACATTCACATCCATACAGGATTCACATCCACACAAGATACTACACAAGTCATTCCCAACCACCATCCACTATTACACACCCACCTTGACCTATCCACAGTAAATTAGTAAAAATGAACTCCTCGGGTCTGCCAACGTTTTTCCCCTACTTATATAAATGATAATGTAACGAATTCCTCAGGCCTACCAATGTTATACCATTATTTAAACTCAGGGAAATATAAATAACTCCTCATTTCTGCCAACGTTATATTGTGAAATACGCGAATAACCACAAAAAACAACCCATCCCAACACATCAATGCATTTACATAAGTATTCACAAGATCCAAACACATCCATGAATTCACCACAGTATTCACAACCAGATAGTATTCACAAACAGACAGTATTTAAACCCAAATGATACTCATAAAAAAATAGTATTTACATCCAAACATTATTTACAATCAGTTGATTATGAAGGGTTATTCTCATGCCACACGATTTTTTCCCAAATATAAATTATATCCAAACCCATCATTTTTAAAATGCCTAAACCATTCAAAAAATCATACTATAAATATACGGCTCATATACTCAAAATAAACCGGTTCAAATTTAAATAAAAAGCTGGTATAATTTATTCCCCTTACCTGATCCTCAAAGTTTTGCCTAAAATGAATGGAAGATGGAACCCTGTATTCCAAAAATCCTTACTTAATCTAAAACGACCTAAAATTTCATACCATTTTCTTTCATAAATATACTGCAAAGTAAAATACTTTGATACCCGTGATAGTGTCTACTATAACATCTTAGGCCCTAGGTGGGCACCGAGGAAATTCCTATTCGCAGAATAACAAACCTATGTAACGGAAAGCATAAAGTCATACATCCATATATACAATACCAAAATCCTGAATTATCCCAAGATATACATACATAATTACACAACATCCCACTATCTTCCACCCAAAATTCTTGGATACTATTCAATTATACAATTTCCCCCTGATAAAACTTACCCTGTAGATAGGGTAGTGAAAACGACCTCTCTACCTGTGAGCCTGATCTGCTTGTCTAGTTGAATCACCTGAAAAATGTTAATTTGTTGGGATGAGACAACGTTCCATAAAAAGAAATATGTTTTTACTAGTGTGTGCAGCTGGGTTTATATAAATAATTTATTGATAAATAACCGAACTAAGATGTCATGTAAATACTGTGTAACTCACACCTACATGGCTTAAAATACAACTATATTATCTGAGTTTTCTATTTAATCATACTACTAGTATTATAATATTTCTGCTGATATTATGTAAGTCTATATATAAATAAATAATTGAGAAATATCATTGGAAATCTATATGTCATGATTTAACCCCTCATAATAGGGTTGTGCAGTTTGTAGGCTGAACTTAACTCTGGTTGGCCTACCAGGATAAGTCACTTGAATACTTTACCAATTCTCAGTCCGGCTTTTACTGCAATCTCTCCAAAGGTTCGGTACTAATATCTACCTCATCAAACCGGCCACCAGTACCCAAAAACCTAAGGAGCCTGCAATCTCTCCATACGCATGGTTGACAGAATCCACACACTATCTGAGATATATTGTTGCACTCTGATCTGAAATAGCAACGGTACTGTGCTCTGCTGACTGAATCTGTCTAAAATAATTAATTTGACTGAAATAATTCATCAGGGATCTGCTATGGTATAATACTAATAATATATATAATTATCTAGTTGTTTCATCATGATTCAAAAATAACCATAACACTATAAATCTGATCTGACATACTGTAATATCTGACTGAAGTAACTGTTATATTTAACTGAATAATTCTGTAATGTCTGAGTGTTATGGTTATGGAAAATCATGGAATTCTATAAATACTATAAACTATCTATCTATAAAATATATCTATATGTATAGTATCTATCTGTAAAATATATATGTCGGTAAAATATATCTATTTGAATAGCATCTATCGGAATAATATCTAATAAAGCATATTTCTATGCAAAAATACTGTAAATCATGATATTATGAAAACTACATAAATACTGTACTGAGCAAATACCTACTCATGCCACGCAAATAATAAAACTCATATCATCAAATCTATAAAACTGTATAGTTTATACCCTGTATTTTAATAAACAAATACTATACTTTATTAATAAAATTTTCTGAATTTACTAGCATAGCATATTTCCCTTACCTTGGCTAAATGAACTTGTTTACTAGTTCTAACTCATGCCCACGACATTACCTAGAATAACGCCCATAGCGTTACCTATATATATATTCCTGTGAAATAACTGAATACCTAGAATAATTTTCATACTCATATTTCCTGAATTATAAACCATTTCTTATCTTCCCTAGTTTCCTGGGAACACCCTCTAGGTGCCCTAACCTGCCTACAGTAAAAGCCCCCAACACCCTGAATTCATAATACCCATATAAATCATCCCAAACAATAGTATCACAACATCTACTACTAAATTTCGGTTTTGAAAAACCTACAAACCAAATAACCCTTAAATAATCTACTTACCATGATTTTGGGATGGTTCCAAAACTTCTCAAATCAACATTCTGCTTCGATTAGGTTGTAGAGAATCTTCCCAAGATCATCGTGGTAGCTTTTGATCGTCAAACTAGGGAGAAACGAAGCCGAGAGAGAAATTAGAAGGACTGAAGTTTAGAGATAGAGAGAGAGATGAGCAACTGAATTTTTCTATAAAAATCTAATTTTTGTACTTATATAGATGGCTGGTCACGTGGCCTCGTCGATGAGAAACTTCGACTCATTGATGAGGTGAGGAAGGCAGTTCTTCAACAAAAGTGAAGAACTCGTCAACGAATGAATGGGTCTGATATACACCCTCTCAGTATCTCTTCGTCGATGAGATACTGAGACTCGTCAATGAACCGTATCAGGAAGTTTGTTGACAAAGCCAAGGCATTCGTCGACAAGCCCTACTTTACATCTTATGAATTTTCCTTTCCCTCTTCTATTTAATTACTATTATTTTTCGGGTCTTTACATTCTCCCTTCCTCATAAAATTTCATCCTAAAAATTTGCTATCTGTGTTATACACTGTCCTCTGAGGAAAATTTGCTACTTATTTTATTACTTACCCTCACTTGTGGCAGAGGAATACCATGGTTACATTCAGGGTTCTACGAGATTAAAACTATATATACAAAAGAAAATTCTCCCAAAACAAAAATACCAACTATCCTATATTCTACTATACAACTTATACATCAACTATTCTGTTCAATATCAAAATAAAACTTACTCTATCTGAGCTACAACTGTTCCTTCCCTAACTATTACTGATCCCCACTTAACAAATGTGGGTATTTCTATCGTATCTCCTCTTCTAACTCCTACGAGGCATATTCCATTGCATGATTTCTCCATAGGATCTTTACTAATGGAATGTTCTTAGTACACAATTCCTACTTTTTCTATCTAAGATCTGCACTGGTGTCTCTTCATATGCTAGTGTATCGCTAAGCTCTAACTCCTCGTATCTAATTACATGGGAGGGGTCTGGGACGTATTTCCTCAACATGAAAACATGAAATACGTCGTGTATTCTAGATAGAGCTAGTCGTAAAGGTAGTTGTTGATTGAGGTGTAATCCCAAGAGGGGGTGGGTGAATTGGGTATTTTAAAAAACTTTTAGATTATTTACCAATTAGTCCCTATTTCTATATTTAACAAAATTAATTGCAGGGATTTTAGGCAAATTTAAATTACTATATTAATGAATTCTTTTTACCCAATTAAGTGCGTGTGGAGTTATTCAACATACACGTGGAAACTATATATTGAAATGCGATGCGGAAAATAAAAAGATAAGGGAAGAGAGAAGGCAAACACGATTTTACGAGGTTCAGCCAACCCGGCCTACGTCCTCGCCTTCAGCAACCCACTCAAGGATTCCACTATATCCCTGCTCCTTTAATTGGGCTGGAGCTTCCCTTACATCCGTTGCTTACAAGAGGCACAACTTCCTCCTCACCTGGTTCACAACCCGAACCGTGATTACAATATATTATCAAATCTGCAAAACAACTCAAGATTCGCTTCTAACAATGTTAGAATCCTATCTGATATACATATGATGAAACTTGAAGTTCAGTATGTATGTAACGATACAATCGTTATATGAATGATATGCTTCAACACATAATTTCCCTTTTTATCAAATCTCCAAAAATAATGATATAAGTAAAAGATTTGGAGAAAATTAGGATTCTAGTTCACTTTGTGAAAATACACATATATCAAAGTTGAACTTATCAAAACTTTTGTCTTGAATATTATATCAATTAAAATCAACAACCTTTCTTTCAAATATTCAATTAGAACACGATCTTCATAATACGCAAATATATATATATATATATATATATATATATATATATATATATGATTTCCAAAGATCAAAAGCTGAATATAACGTTTTTCAGAAAATATCCCTCAATAAAATATATAGTTACGAACACTAAGGATATTTAATCAAGTTGTTTTAAGATATAAAAAATATAGAGCCTTTAACTGAATACACACTTGATTCAAAAATGTTTAACCAATGGTGAAAGCTTTTCTCAAGTATTGATCTTGTCAAAATAATCTATAAGTAAGTACACTCAAGATCAATCACTCAGCTTATATTCAATAATAGATTCTAAGATGAAAAGTTCTTTGAAAACTAAATATCAACAAATAGATTAGTTTATATGAAGAACTCTATGAGAATAAATATTAACTTGCGGATCGATTTACCAAACCTCAATACCAAAATGATTGCACAATGATTGCTAGATTTTCTTTTGAAAATCGAGATAGCCTTAGCTCAGATTCGACGTAAGAACTTTGAAATTCCAATAAAAAGTTTCAGTAGTATGTTCAAAGTTGTTCTAAACTTGCAATCTCCTCAAACGTATGTCAAAGGTTTGTATTACTTATTCTTGTTGATCTTCTTTTAGGCACTAGGGTTTAGATGTTCAATATATAGGTGTCTTGCCTTTGGAATTAATCTTAGTCGTTGGATCAAAAAATAATTCGCAAGTTTTCTCATTAAAAATTAAAATTTTAAACTTTCTCTCAAGTTTAGACAACTGAGGGTTAAGGCCCAGACAATTGGAGTTCCTTACAGCTTTAAAAAATTAACATAGACACAGGGTCAGATGACTGAGGTTAGGGTTTAATCTTTTAAAGTGTCAGGTTTAGACAACTGAAGTCTGAGTTCAGTCATCTAAGGTGCTTCTATCAGGTTTTGTGTTTCACCATTAATTCTTCAGACGAATGAACTTAATCTTCGTTCTTCTCAAGAAATTCTTTAGACGTTTGAGCTTAACTTCAGTGTTCTAAAGTTGAACTGAACTTGAAGTTTTATTTTTAGTTTCAACAATCTGCCTTGCTCTCTTTCTTGGTTCTTTTATAAAAATATTTTTTGAAACTTTTAAAATATTTCTAAGTCCATAAATATCCCCTAATGTTGTTTATGAGATGCATGAGTCCTAAGGTCAGTCTAGGGTATATGTTGAGCCTCAAATTAAATCATATGAAATATGTGTATACATAAGTTCTAAGTACCCATTCCCACGACGTTCTTGAACTTGTCACTTGCATCTTCATTCTTCTATTCTTTCAGTTCCATGGATTGTGCCAAGTTGTGTTTGCTTTAAACTTCATGGTGTCCATGACTTGTTATCCTTCCATGCATGCTAACTATTGTTCCTGTTCACAATCTCAATGCACAAATCAAATACCAAGTGATTTGTCATTATCAAAATCGGATTGGACTCATAGAGTCAACAATCTCCCTTTTTTTGATGATGACAAATACACGAGTAAAAATATATGATGTGTATGCCCAACAAGGCTCCCCCTCAAATAAGGCATCAAATAGTCAACAAATGAAGCATGTTCATGTCAAATAAAATATGCTCATGCTCATACACAATTAGTTTTTCCATTTGATTCTTCTCCCCCTTTACACAATTAGTTTTGCGAACAATTTTTTTTTTTTTTTTTGCTATTCTTCTCCCCCTTTACACAATTAGTTTTGCCAATAATTTTGCTCCTGATTTTTCTCCCCCTTTTGACATCAACAAAAAGGTGTATAATAATACATGAGTAGACATAACCTTATGCTCTTCTCCCCTGTTTGGTCTTAAAGTTTTGAACTTATTCAACTGTCAGGTTTGAAAAATTTTACTTCTCCCCTTTGCTAATGCATAAAACTATTTTGTTGAATGTAAATTGCATTGTGAACATACACAGTGTGGCAAATTTCAAGGATTATGTGATGATCAACATGTGTAAGTCAATAAACTCTTATTATGATGTGAGTTTAATACCAAATGTTAACAAATGTGAACAAATGTTAATATCAAATGTTAATTAATGTGATACCAAATGAGAACAAATGAGCTGAATTTGAAATTTTAACAAATTGTGAATATTAAGTGACGTTACTCCCCCTGAATTATGTCATCTAATATAATTCTAGGCAACTATATTAATTTTAGCTCAGAAAATCTCTCCCTTGTTTTATTTATTTAAGCTCCTTCACATTGTAGATTATGCAATTAAAAAAATATCTCTCCCTCTTCAATTCTCATAAAAAATTTACTCTAGTATATATCTCTCACCTTTTGGATCTTCAAAACACATTGTGTTCTAGATATTTGCTTTAAGTATATTTCGAAAAGAATTATAACCAAAAGGACTAACCATACAAATCCTAATTATATCAATGCATTTCAAAACATGATCATATGGTTAACTCAAGGAATTTGTGGCAAAGCAATATAATTTTCATTTAGAATATTCAATAGAATCATCATAATTGAGTGTATGCCACAGAAAAATTCATTGCACATCTAAGCAAAAGAAATATTGGTAAGCATAATAAGATAGGAAATAATTTCTAGATGCTCCCCTTATGAATTTGAATACTTGCATAGATGAAATGAAATGCTTATACTTATCAAGGATTAATTTCACTACTAGTTCAAAGTCATATAAGCAATCATTGTAAAATATTTTAGACCAACTAAAGTGATACTATGATACATATGAGTTCTTTATTCTCTTTCTCTAGGAATGGAGCTCAACTCCCCTAAATATTTTCAAGTATGCAACAAGTTTAGTTCAGTATAGTTTAAAAAATTCATGTGGTTATCATGTTGCATCAAATATGCACAAAAGATTTTACACATACCATTCATGATTTGATGCCAGATATAAATACAACACGTGATACTAAATGTGATTATGCTTATTTTTCAGGGCCATAGTATTTTACAGTTAATTTGCTCCCCTTTAGTTATGCACTTATCATATTCTTATATCTTTTTCTTTTAATCATTCTTCACCAGTTTAGCTGAGTATTCTAATATTTTCAATGATTTATACTTGGTTTTTCCTACTTTAGCTTAGAGGACCAAAAAGTCATAAACAATTCTACTACAGAGTCATAAGCCTATATTGCTTCTTTTCTTATGGATCTCAATGCACAAGTTTCCTAGTCATTTGCATTATCATATAGATTGAAACCTATGGCATATAACTTAGCCATTTGACACATTCAAAATCTTCTAATAGATTTGACTTGAAGTTTGAGAGCTTGTGATGTGAGATTTTGCAAATAATCTTAACAATTTAATTATCATTAAGTTCAGAAGAATATTCATTGTGTGTGGACAATATTCAAAATATTTTCATGGAAGTGAATATATATCCAACTACTTAGGCCAAAGAGCAATTTGAGAGAATATTAATTTTTTGAAGACTGCTCCTTAAGTAGTTCTGATTATCCAATTATTGGTCGATACCTTATAAGTATGACTTCAATTTTAAGCAAGGGTACAAGCCTAAAATAGATGAATCTTTACCGAATATAATCATGGTATGGTAAAGATTTATTTTGGAGAATATTACTCAATCACAAATCAAAATTAGGGATTTTTACATTTCAAGCACTAAGGGAATATTTATTAAAAATGTCTTTGTACACAATTTGATCCCTTAGAGAATTCCACTGATTTGATTATAACAGGATATCTTTTAATAAGCACCTGAAGGATATAGAGTTTATGATTTATCAGTGCTTGTGGCTAGAATGATGACTGGTTTAACCATTTGAGGCTCCAAACATAAGCTTAGGATTAGATGATTTTTAATATATGATTTATTCCTAAGGCTCAGTCTTATGCAATGGACATAATCTACTTAACTCGGGATTTTAATATTTAAGCATGTGTTAAGCAATAAGAATTAGTCATTAAACAATAATGCTTTAATTCATTTGGAAGTGGATTTATTCTTCAATGTTATGATTTATGTTACTCATTGCAAGGATAATAGGTTCTTGATATTTTAACAGTTAATCTCTCAACCTTCACTTTGAATACATCAAGATTTGCATACTATTCAATATTTTAACATTTTACCCAATCGTTACGATATAAGAGCATTAGGTAGTTACATTGGATATATTGCTTAAAGAAATCATATTAACTTAACTTTCTTTTTAACATTGGATATATTTCTTAAAGAAATCATATTAACTGAAATTTAGTGTGTCCTTTATTTTTACATAATACGCAAGTGGTGTGAGCAAACGGACCAGAGGAGGTACTAGCATAGAATTTTGATGCTTTAACAAAATACCCCATGTATAGGTTCTTTCTTCTCCTATTTTCAATTCCATTGTAACTTATACCTTCTTTGTCTAAGGTAATCTTTTGGGAACCTAAGAGCTTGTCAAAATTTTCTTTTTCCTTAGTAAAGGTGTGGATGATCTTAGCTTGATCCTCTATCTTTCCTTCTAGGTCTTGAATTCTTAAATTCTTTAAGCCTTTGCAAACAACTTGTAATTTTACCAATTTGTCGGTCATTTTGTTTGCTTTACATTCAAGTTCAGAAATTTTAAAATCTTTTGCATTATCACTCGAAATCTTGGATCCTAACTCTTTCAGCTCTTCTGCCATCATATCATTCTTTTCTTCTAATTTCATGATTTTCAAATCCTTTTATTTTTCAACACTAATTTTTGATTCTAAATCTTTCAGTGATGCCTCATTCTTGGTTACAAATCTTTTAATTTCAAATGCCTTTTCAGTCATTTCTTTTTCCTAAGAAGTATAAGACTCTCGAAACTCTTCTAACTGTTTTGCCAAGTCTTTATTTTCACTTTCCAACATTTTTTTCTTTTTTTTGGACATCTTTGTTAACATTTTATAAGCCTTAGCAAATTCCTTTTGTACTTCCTCATAAGATGGCATGTTATCATTATCAGATTCATCATAATATTCACCTCTAGAATTATCACTAGATGTATCATAGTCATTGCATGAATCATTTTGAGAAGTTGAATGAGAAGTAGAATGTGTAGAGTGTACCTCTTCATCAACTAATGCAACTAGGCCATAGTTTTCTACTACTTGATCATTTGAGCATGAATCTTCCAAAGTAGTGGACTTCTTTCCTTTGGTCTCCCCAAGTCTCCCATCAAGTTCTTCCCATATCTCCTTAGCACTTTGACATGACTTGATTTCATGAAAAACATTAGTATCTAAACCAAGCAAAATAATATTCATAGCACCAAAATTTATTTGCATTAATTTCATGTCATTCTCATTCAGCTCATATTCAGATTTAGGGATTTCAACATTATCAATAATTTTCATAGGAACTCAGTTTCTTCGAGCAATTACTCTCCAAGTCCTCTAATCCATTGATTTGATAAAGATACTCATTCTTATTTTCCACTCGGTGAGATTTTCACCATAAAACATAGGAGGACTTGCAGAGATTTTTCACCAAATGGGGATACACCAAAATAAGCCATCGTGATCTGTTTACAAAAAAACATTTAACTCTATGTAACGAGGCTCTAATACCAAATATTGATTTAGGTGTAATCCCAAAGGGGGGGGGGTGAATTGGGTATTTTAAAAAACTTTCAGATTATTTACCAATTAATCCCTATTTCTATATTTAACAAATTAATTGCAAGGATTTTAGACTGATTTAAATTACTATATCAATGAATTCTTTTTACCTAATTAAGTGCGTGTGGAGTTACTCAACATACACGTGCAAACTAGATATTGAAATGCGATGTGGAAAATAAAAAGATAAGGGAAGAGAGAAGGCAAACGCGATTTTACGAGGTTCAGCCAACCCAGCCTACGTCCTCGCCTTGAGCAACCCACTCAAGGATTCCACTATATCCCTGCTCCTTTAACTAGGATCCAGCTTCCCTTACATCTGCTGCTTACAAGAGGCACAGCTTCCTCCTCCCCCAGTTCACAACCTGAACCGTGATTACAATATAATATCAAATCTACAAAATAACTCAAGATTCGCTTCTGGAAAAAGCTAGTGAGTACACTTGAAATCCTATCGTATATACATATGATGAAACTTGACGTTCAGTATGTATGTAACGATACAATTGTTATATGAATGATATGCTTCAACACACAATTTTCCTTTTTATCAAATCTCCCAAAATAATGATATAAGTAAAAGCTTTGGAGAAAATTAGGGTTCTAGTTCACTTTGTGAAAATGCATATATATCAAATGTGAACTTATCAAAAGCTTTGTCTTGAATATTATATCGATTAAAATCAACAAGCTTTCTTTCAAATATTCAATCACAATATGATATTTGTAATACTATATATATATAATATGATTTCCAAAGATCAAAAGCTGAATATAACATTTTCTAGAAAATATCCCTCAATAAAATATATAGTTATAAACACTAAGGATATTTAATCAAGTGGTTTTAAGATATAAAAAATATAGAGCCTTTAACCGAAAACACACTTGATTCAAAAATGTTTAACGAATGGCGAAATCTTTTCTCGAGTATTGATCTTATCAAAATAATATATAAGTACACTCAAGATCAATCACTCAGCTTATATTTAATAATAGATTATGAGATGAAAAGTTCTTTGAAAACTAAATATTAACAAGTAGATCAGTTTATATGAAGAACTCTATGAGAATAAATATTAACTTGCAGATCGATTTACCAAACCTCAATACCAAAATGATTGCACAATGATTGTTAGATTGTCTTTTGAAAATCGAGATAGCCTTAGCTCAAATTCGACATAAGAACCCCAATCAAAAGTTTCAGTAGTGTGTTCAAAGTTGTGCTAAACGTGCAATCTCCTCAAATGTATATCAAAGGTTTCTTCTCCATGTTCATGTTGATCTTTTTTTAGGCACTAGGGTTTAGATGTACAATATATAGGTGCCTTGCCCTTAGAATTAATCTTAATCGTTGGATCAAAAAATAATTCATGAGTTTTCTCATTAAAAATTAAATTTTTAAACTTTCCCGTAGGTTCAAATGACTGAGGATTAAGGCCCGGACGACTAAAGTTCCTTAGAGCTTCAAAAAATTAACCTGGACACAGGTTCAGATAACTGAGGTTAGGGTTCAGTGTTCTGAAGTGTCGGGTTTAGATGACTAAAGTCTGAGTTCAGTCTTCCAAGGTGTTTCTGTCAAGTTTTGTGTTTCACCATTAATTTTTCAGACGACTAAACTTAATCTTTAGTCATGTGAAGAAATTCGTCAAACAACTGACTTAACTTCAATCTTTTGAAGTTCAATCTTCAGACGACTAAACATAAAGTTCGGTCTTCATAGCTAAACCTTTCCTGAATTTTTCTTTTTAGTTTCAACAATCAACTTTGCTCTCTTTCTTGGCTCTTTTATAAAAATATTTTTTGGGATTTTAAAAATATTTCTAAGTCCATAAATATCCCCTAATGATGTTCATGAGATGCATAAGTCCTAAGGTCAGTCTAGGATATATGTTAAGCCTCAAATTAAATCATATGAAATATGTGTATACATAAGTTCTAAGTACCCATTCCCATGATGTTCTTGAACTTGCCGCTTGCATCTTCATTCTTCTACTCATTTAGTTCCATGGATTGAGCCAAGTTGTGTATGCTTTAATCTTCATGGCTTCCATGACTTGTTATCCTTCCATACATGCTAACTATTGTTCCTATTCACAATCTCAATGCATATATCAAATACCAAAGTATTTGTCATTATCAAAATCGAATTGGACTCATGGACTCAACACTAGCTTATAAGCCGCTAGATGCACTCTTTCTAGTATCTCGAATGGGCCAATAAATTTAGGGCTCAGCCTACCCTTCCTCCCAAACCTCATAACTCCTCTTAGCGGTGCTACTTTCAAAAATACCTGATCTTCCACATCAAAATCTAACTTTCTGCGGCAAGTATTTGTGTAACTTTTCTGCCGACTCTGAGCTGCACTCATCTTATCTTTAATTAGTCAGACTTTGTTGACACATGCTGCACTAATTCTGGCCTTAAAACTCGACTCTTACCCATTTTATCCCAGTACAAAGGTCAACGACACCTTATAAGGCTTAAAATTTTGTTATCTTGTTTTGATGCTAACAAACAAGTGGAATTTAACATATTTGTGTGACTAATGTTGTCTCAGGGCTCATATATGATAAAGCAAGGTCAAAGTGCTCAAAAGGATCAAATGAAGCTTAAAAGAGTCAAAGCAAGGACTTAAAGATCAAGGCATGGATTTAAAGATGATATATTAAAACTTGAAGAATATGAGGACATGAATGTTTTATTGAAAGCCAAGGAATGTTAAAGTCAAAAGAGCCAAAGAAAAGCAAGGTGAGAAAGCCCAAAAAATATCAAAGGTTAAAGACCAAGAAAGAGTCAAAGCAAGCATGAAGACTTGAGTATTTAGAATGTCAAGTCTTAGAAGTCTTTATGTAAGTACTTTAATGTTTAAATATCGTTTGAAATAATATGAAGCTCTTAAGTTAACTTCTTGGACCTAGATACCTTTTGGAGTTATATAGAAAAAGTTATGAGTACAATACTGAAGTAGGGTCACAACTGTCAGCCAACTGAACACTGTTCACGCGAGGAACTTCAGCTGACTGAACAGCAGACAGAGCCACTTTAGATGACCGAAGCGTAACTTCAGACGTCTAAAGAATAACTTTAGATGACTGAAGATTAAGTTCAGTCATCTGAAGAATTTTTGCTAAATTTTTTAAAGAGGCAGAACCACCTCAGATGACTAAACCCGAGACTACAGTCATCTGAACACTGTTAACGGGCAGAAATTTCAAAAATTTTATTTTTAAATGTTATTTGCTTGGGCTCCAAACTTTCTAAAAACTTGGGAAATACTCCAAGTAAACTTGGGCAACAAGGAAACCCTTTTGAATGTCTATAAATACATGGTTTTGTAAATCAAAATATATCTATTAATTGAAAAATCTGTTTTAGAAGCTGAAAGCAGTTTTGTTCTTCCAAAGCTCTTTTGTTCACTCACTCCAAATCTTTTTTGCTAAGATATTATAAAGTGCTAATCCTTCCTTCTCTGAATTCCAACTGCTAATCCTCATCTAAAAATAATATTGGTGAATTCTACACTTAAGCTTCATTCTATTTCATATTGATATTTTACATTGAAGTATATAGTGCTGAACTTGTACTAACTTGCTTTTTGTGAGAGTATATTTGTACGCATACTATATCTTGTTTCTTGTAGTTCTTTGATGTTCCAATGATTGTTTGGATTGTTGGCTAAGCAAGGGGATATTGCTTAGAGAGGAGGGCTCTAGCCTAAAGGAGTGACCGAACGAGGGGACATCGTTTGGAGAGGCGGGCTCTAGCCTAGTGAAGAAGTGTTTGAGCGTGGCATATCGCTTGTAAAGGTTTTGTTCCACCTGTCAATGGAATAGGTTTAATGAATCCTTTGGTGGTTTGCCAAAGGTGAGGACGTAGGCTGGGAATAAGCCGAACCTCATAAACTAAGTATATTTGGAAATCAAATAAACTTTAAAGTCTGATTTTGATTTCGGTTGCGAAAACCGAAAGGGAGTACGTTGGTTGAACCATTCTTTGAAAAAACCATACGGGAGTACGTTACTTGGCTAAAAATCCCAAATATAAATTAACTTAAGAGTTTATTTGAATTCTGAAGTTTGGAAAGAGTAATTGGATTTTATACTGAACATCATATTGAAGAAGAAATTTCATATATACAGGACTTTGATCAAAATACACATTCACCACAGGGCTGAAAACATCAAAAACTGAAAGTTACATATATTATATTGATTGTGATTGGATGATATAAAGATTTGTTTTCTATTCCAAGAGTACTAAATATTCAATGATTTCATCAATCTAATAGTGTTGCAGTGAACTTATGTTTGGCAATCAAATTGGTTGGTGGTTTGTGCATTGTGGTTGATTGGCTTGACTAGTTTAATTATGTGTGTGATTGCAGATTGAATGTTTTATTAGTTGTCTTGTTGATTGTTTAAAAGAAACCAAGTTATTGTTTTATTGAAAAAATAAATAAACAAGTGAAAGAATTGGTTAAATATTAAAAGAAGTTAAGGACTTTAAAAAAAAACTAAGAAGAAAGTTTTAAAATCCAATTCACCCCCCTCCCCGCTTGGGAAGCTATTCCTAATTTCAATTGGTATCGGAGCAGGGTTATAGTAAATCTTAACAAGTAACTATAGAAAGATCCTAATGCCTCACATAGGCGTAGCTCCCTTTGGAGAGGGACAATCTTCATCTAGGCCTCCTATCTTTTGTGGTTTGAACTACACGTTTTGGAAAAAGAGAATGCAAATCTATCTCCAAACGATGAATTGGACAGTATGGGAAGTTGTTATAGATGGAGATCAAATTCCCACTAAGATAGTAGATGGAAAACAAATCCCAAAAGAGAAGAAAGATATGACCGATCAAGATTATAAAATGCTCCAAACAAATTCATATGCTATAAATGCTTTATATTGTGCCTTGGAAGCTAATGAATTTAATAGAGTAATGGCATACAAATCAGCTAAGGAGATATGGGATAAGCTATAAGTAACATATGAAGGAACAATGGATGTTAGGGATAATAGGGTTGATATGCTTACAAATGAATATGAAGCATTCAGAATAAACCCGGATGAATCCATATCTAGCATGTATACCAGCTTTACCACATAATCAATTCCCTAAATATCTTAGGAAAAACTTACACAACTCATGAGATGATAAGAAAAATTCTAAGAGGTCTTCCCTCCATGTGGGAACCAAAGGCTACTGCTATTACGAAAGGTAGAAATCTGAAAAACACATCTGAAATTACAAATAGCTTCCTAAGATGGGTGGTGAATTGGCTTTTTAAAATTTCTTTTAATTCCTTTTTAGAATTCTTAAACTTATTTTATTTCTTTTAACCAATTCGTGACTTGTTTGTTTAATTTGTTAAGCACTCAAGAATTTAGTTTCTTTATTTAATCCTTAACCATACAAACATCCAATCATTCAACCAAACCAATCAACTATAATTAGAAAGCAAACAACCAAGTCAATACACAACACTTAAAAAAAACTCAAAATGATTGTTTGTTGATATTAGGCAAATTTGAACCAAGCCCTGTAGTGAATGAAAATTTATGCTTGCTGATGTAAAGCCCTGTATAAATAAATTTTGTACTTGCTAATATAAAGTCTTGTATTGATGGATTTGCTTCTTTAATATGATGTGCAATATAACTTCCAATCAACACAATATCTACTTCTTCAATATTTAGAACTCAACAAAACTCTCAGTTAATTTATCCTTGGGTTGTTAACCAAGTAATGTATGCCCGTATGGTTTCCATAAGATATGGTATAACCAACCTACTCCCTTTCGATTTCCACATCCCAAATCAAAATTAAAATTTCAGTTTACTTGATTTCTATATTACGTAGTATATATGATTATCAATTAAACCATCCACGCAATTTAAATATGCTGAAAATAAAGAGTAAGGGAAAGAGAAAGTGAGACATGGATTTTTATGAGGTTCGTCTTATACCCAGCCTATGTCCTCGCCTTTGGAAAACCACTAAAGGATTCACTAAACTTGTTCTGTTGACGGGTGGAACAAAACCTTTACAAACGATACCCCATGCTCAAACACTCCTTCACTAGACTAGAGCCCACCTCTCCAAACGATATTCCCTTGTTTGGTCCAACGATTCTACAACCCTGAATCGCCTATAAACAAGAACCAAGATAGAGAAGAGTTTGTATACAAGAAAACACTCTCACAACAGAGTAGGTTAGAACAACATTCGGCACAATAATACTTCAAAGTAATTCAAATATAAAAGAATTTGAAGCTCAATACTCAATATACATCACCAAGTATCTTCCAAAATTTGAAAGATTCTGACTTTGAAGGCTTTACTTCGGAGTTTGAATCAGTAGCAATTTAGTAGTTGAACACTGGCACTAGCCTACCAGAGCCAAGGCAGTCACCTGGCATGCTACTATCTCTTTGAAAAATTCTTCACTTAATTTGGCAGTCGCCCGCCACAAGAGGACAGTCACCTGGCCCTTCTGTTTTTCAAAAAACTCTTCTTTTTCAAAAACCTTTCATTTCATTGATTTTAAAAATATTCTTTAGATTTTCCTTAAAAATATATTTCTGAGTTTCTTTTGATTTTATGACAGCTTCAAATCAGTTTATACTTGAAATTAACTTGAAGTACTTACATTCAAAACATCCTTCAAAATTTAATCCTTTGATCTTCAATCTTTTTCTTCCATCATCTTTGAGTTTTCGATCTTTTCTTTAAGCTTTCATCAAGTTATCTTTAATCCTAATGCTTTTCAAGATCTCTTTTTAATCTATAAGCTTCCTCATGCTCTTTAAGATCTCTTTTTAATCCATAAGCCTTATCATCCTCTTGAGCTTTGTCACTTCCTTTAAGTTTTGTCTTTTTCCTGAAAAACTTTCACTTGAACCACATTAAACATATCATGATTTGTTATCATCAAAATAAGAATTGTAAGCCTTATTAGGCCAACAATCTCCCCCTTTTTTATGATGTCGAGAGCAAAAATAATAAGAAATAATACTCATGGCTCCCCCTTTCAACAAACATATCATCTTAACAATATTTGCAAGATCAATATCAATTTCAAAAACCTCTTTTACAATCATGCTCATCATTATCAAATACTTCTCCTTTTGATATATATTATGTTCATGCTCAGTTTTTGAACTCATGCTCAGTTTCTGAAATATACTTTGTAATACTATGCCCAATTTTTGCTTAAGCACTTCTCCCCCTTTTGATATCAATCAAAAAGAGAAAAAAAACGATTAAGTTCAAGTAAAATCACATGTTGAGTATATCATTAAACATGCATATCAAACATATGAACACACTCAATTTATAGTTTTTCAATATAACATGTGTAATGTGTTTTAACAATCATATCTTTACTAATAGCTTTTTCCTTTGACATTGCTCAAGATTTCAATTTGTTGATATGATGATACCGATTTAAAAATTGAATTCATGATATCTATTTAAAATTCATGATACCAATTAAGAATTGATACCAATTGAAAATTTAATTCATGATACCAATTGAAAATTCTCTGAATTGATTAATAGGGAAACAATCATAATATAAACAATATGACATAACACTTCCCCTAAATTCAATACATTCAGTTTTTTCATCAATTTTGCTTTCATCATCCTATATTTCAATACATTGATTCACATTATGTATCAAATATCAATATTATGCTAATATCATCAATGTCATACTATGCTTATAGATATAATCATACTTGTCATGCTTAAAAGACAAATTTAACTTTTAGATTGTGATACCAAGTGAGCTTTGTAAAATTGTGATACCAATTAAAATTTTTAAAATGTGTGACCAAAAATATTCATGGATACCAAAATAATCATTATATCTCTCATAGCTCATGGATATCAATATAAAAAATAAAAAAAAAAACAGAAGTCTATCCATGTAATTCATCAATAGCATGCATGATCAAGAATTAATCTCATATCCAAAATTCATGCTTATACTCAATAATCTCATGCTCAAATTTTCAACATAGTGAACCATAAATTTTTAATATAAGTCAAGTATATCATGTAGCATATCATATAGCCATGTAAGCATATAGCATCTCATATAGTCACTCATTCTCAAACTTATCTTAAACTCATCTTTAAGTTTTTCTATTTTAACTAGTTTGTTTGTTGATCTTGAATTAAGTTACTTTATCAATTTTTAAAGGGAATGACTTAATCCATGGAGTTTTTCACTTATGAACTAGTCTTTCATCTTGGTACCCATACTTTCTTGGGTCGGGTTGGTTTAACAAGGGATGATTCCTTAATTCTCCATTCTTGTTTATTTTTCACACCCTTTCTCTTAAATGGACATTCAAACTTTATATGTCCCTTTTTCTTACATTGGTAGCATATGGTGTTGGTGTAAGCATTAAAGGATGTGCTTGAATTATCTTTGGAGGCTTTTGAGAAATAACCCATGTAAAGATTCCTTTTCTTTTTATTTTCTATTCCATTAAAACCAATGCCTTCTTTATTTAGAGACATTCTTTATGAGCCTATCATCTTATCAAGATTTTATTTTCTTTTAATGATGTTATAAATGATCTTATCTTTATCTTTGATTTGACTTTTGAGATTATTTAACTCTATCTCTTTCTTGTTCTCCACTTTCTTTAATGATTTCTTTAACTCTAGACATAATTTTCTGATTCTATCCTCTAATTCATAAATATACATATCTTTCTCTTATACTGTAGAAGATATGGATCTAAGGTCTTCTATCATTTTTTCATTCTTGCATTCTAATTCTTTAATTTTCAAGTCGTTTTCCGTTTTAGCAAGAGTTTTAGCTTCTAATTCTTTCATTGCGACATCATACTTATTTTCAATTTTCTTGATCCTTGAATCCTTTTCCCTTTCAGCATTCTTAAGGGATTTTAATTCTTTCATTATACCTTCATTCTTATTTTTCAATGAAGCATTTTGTTTATTTACTTTGATCAGCTTCTTATGTACTTTGAATAGATCATTTTGTAGTTCTTCACAAGATGGCATACCCTTATCATTGGATTCACTAGATGAATTACTACAAGAATTATGTAAGGGTTTGGATGAGGAGCTTTCCTCATTGTCCCAAGCCATAAAGCAAGTATAAGCAACCTCTTCGTCACTTGATTCAATTTCGGAACTACTTCTACTTATCATGTCCCAAGTAGTGGCTTACATGGCCTTTTTCTTTTTCTTCTTAGATTCTTTATTTAGTAGTGGACATTCTGGTTTTATATGTCCAGCTTTGTTGCAATTGATATAGGAGTTTTATTCTTTGATTTCTTGCTAACTTTTTCTTCTGATTCATTCGATTCATATTTTTGATTTCTTCTCTTGAATTTGTTTCTCCTTCTTAGTATCCTTGCTAGCTTTTTAGATATGAAAGCTTCTTCATCTTCATTCATTTCACTACTTGAGTTTTCTTTTAATGTTTTAAAGGCTATTGATTCTTGGGCTTTGGTTTTTCCATTCTTTTCATTCATTGCCATTTCATATGTAAGGAGAGAACCTATAGGTTCATCTAAGGAACTATTTTTCAAATTTCTTCCTTCAGTTATGCAGTGGCTTTTGGTTCCCACACGGTTAATAGCCCTCTAAGAATTTTCCTTATCATTTCATAAGTAGTGTAGGTTTTTCCTAGTGCATTTAGGGAATTTATTATGTGAGTGAACCTAGTAAACATATTTGTAATTGATTCATCTGAGTTCATCTTAAAGGCTTCATACTCGCTTGTGAGCATATCAACCCTATTATCCCTAACATCCGTTGTTCCTTCATAAGTAACTTCTAGCTTATCCCTTATTTATATATGTTTTATATTATGGAAATACTGCTGAAAATGATGGTATGTTAAATATAAGAAAAACCTGTTTCGCGTGGCATAAGTGAAAATTATTATGAAATACTATTTTCTGGGAATATGATAAAGATAAGGATTTTTATAATGGAAAACAAACGTATGGGCCGAGATTTTTATATGTTTGCCGGCGTGTAGCCTGAGCTATGAACATGATTTTCTGACGTACGGACCGAAATATGGATATGTTTTGCCAGCGTACGGGCCATACTATATATATGATTTGCCGGCATACGAGCCGAGCTATGGATATTATTTTCCAGCATGCGGGCTGAGCTATGGATATGATTTCCAATGTACGGGCCGAGCTAGGGTAAAATGTGAAATACCGGCGTATGGGCCGATGATTTTCATGATATACGTATATATGCAAAATGATATGATGATATTGATCGAATAATTGTTGGTATGAAATATCCATGTATCACAGTTTCATTATATGTTATATGTTATCAGAACTTGGTTGGTTTGGTCTAGGCTAGCACTTGCATGGTACTGATGTTATGTGTTCATGATTCATAATGATATTTGTGTTAATGCCATTGTACGGAGTGGTGTGAGATTGGATGGTTGATGTGGTTTTAAGAAGTGTGAGCGCCCCTAGTGTACGGACTAGGTCTGGTAGACCCATCGGACTTACTGACTGTACTCTTGACTTGGCAGTTGTCGGCCAACCATTGTCAGGTCCTACCTTCGGGCCACACAACCTAGTCATATGAGGGTAATACATGACAACAGCCAACTAACCTACCAGGAATTTTTTTGTATTATTATTATTATATGAGATGAGTTATGCTATGAGAATACAGTATTTTCTATCATGTTGTGATTATACATGTTTTCCCAAATATATATATATATATATATGTATCATAGAAATGCTCATGTTGTCACACACTAGTGTTAGTTTATTTCCTTTACTAAGAGGTATCTCACCCCGAATTTCATAAACATTTTAGGAGCCCCTGATAGGAGAGCGGGTAAAGCTCTGCTAATATAGTACCGTTGATCTGCCTTCTCTGAAGGGTAAGTTTTGGTGGGCACGGTTTGATTTTGTGGGAAATGTCCCTAGGCCTTTCTTATTCGGGATGTGTATATAATGGATGTAGTAACTCTGGTATTATGATGGATGGTATTGTGTATCGTGTTATGAGTTATTATGATTTTTGTATTTCCTACTGCGTAGGCTTCCATTTTGTATTTCTGTTATATCCCTAGTACCCACGGGTTTAGGTGAATTATGTTTTTATTATATTATTAAAAACAAATCTATGGAAATTAAATAGGTCGTTATAGTTTGGTATCAGAGCCTAGGTTGCTAGGTTCGGTAGACTTTAGAATGCAGCGGAAACAATACCAGAGTATAGGAAAAAGATTTAAGGTTTTGTTCTACAGTCTGGAGACAGGACTTCCGTGGTAGTTTCTGTGTTTTTCCTGGTGTGACAATTTCAATGAAACCATAGTAAGCTATTATCGGGTTGTGTTCCTAAAATGTAGAACTGGATTTAGGAATAGGATGGGGTTATTAAGATAAGGGACTACGTAGGGTGAGCTTAATATGGGGAATAGGTATGTAAATCATGTTTATTGTTTTTCAAGATGGACCCTGGATGAGGTAGTGCCCAAGCGGAGCTAATTCTAAAGTAGTTTTATGCAGCGTAGCTCAGTAGGTTATGGCTGAGATCTCTAGGAGCTCTAGAAAGCAGGGAGGTCCATACGCAGGGCATGGGTGCACTATAGAAAAGTTTACGAAGATGAATCCTCCAACATTTTCAGGAGGGATCGATCCTTGAGTCGCTAAGAATTGGATGCAGGAGATTGAGAAGATCTTGGCTGTGTTGTAGTATATTGAAGAACAAAGGGTCCTCATCACCACCTATAAATTGGCAGGAGAGGCTGAGAGATGGTGGACTGCAGTGAGGCTTCTGAAGCAGTAGAGGACAACGCTGATAGCCATGACTTGGGACTGGTTTAAAGGGTTGTTCTTTGATAGATATTTTCCAGCCATTATCAGAGAGGCTAAAGTGGAAGAGTTCTTGAGTCTGAACCAAAAATAGTTATCAGTTCAGCAGTATGCGGCGTGTTTCATTGCGCTCTCTCGTTTTACCCCATACATTGTCCCTGATGAGGTGAAGAAAGCAAAGTAGTTTTAGAGAGGCTTGAGGCGAAGTATTTTCAAGCAGGTGGTGGTGCTACAGATCTAAGATTTTACTGAGCTAATCGATAGAGCAGCCTTGGCAGAGGTTGGTGAGTGGCTGGATGCAGAAGAGCAGGAACAAAGGAAAAGATCTGCATCTACAGGTTATCAACAAGGTCATAGACCGGGTTAGTGGAGAAGAGGAAATCATGGCACAGGAGGGAGATAGGAGACTGGAGGACGCAAGGTTCAGGCAGTGCAGGGTCCCCCTGTTTGCCAGACTTGTGGAAGGAGACACTGGGAAGAGTGTCGCGCAGGTGGAGTTGCCTGCTACCATTGCGGTAGGCAAGGTCATATGGTGTAAGACAGCCCTACCCCACCAGATGCAATTCTAACTCTTAGACCATACCGGGGAGGTTATTAGGCACCACGTGGGGGCTAGTAGAGGAATATGGCTCCAGTCAGGGTGTTTATTCTGACGTCGGGTGAGGCTGAGACGACAAGTGACATGGTGACAGGTATGGTTATTATGCTTTTTTAAAAAGTTATTGCATTGTTTGATTCAGGAGCTACACAATCGTTTATGTCCTTGGGGTGCACTAGACTATGTGGGGCAGAGACACGGTTGTTGAATACTGAACTGCTAGTATCTACATCGACTAGGTCGGCAATGAGGTGTAGTAGGGTGCTCCAAGGTTGCTCAGTTGATATTCGAAGGGAAATTCTGTTTGCTGATCTGATAGTGTTAGATATGCATGGATTTGATGTGATCTTTGGCATGAATTGGCTAGCAGCTAATTTTGCCAGCATAGATTGTCATTCATGAGAAGTGATATTCAAACCTCCAGGATGAGTGGAATTCAAGTTAGTAGGGTCACAAGTGCCCCCACCTCAGCTAGTTTTAGCTATCCAGGCCAGGAGACTTTTGCTAAGTGGTTGCCATGGGTTTATGGCTTTTGTAAAGGAGATGTCAGAGAATGAATTGAAACTTACTAGCATTCCTGTGGTAAAAGAGTTTATAGATGTTTTTCCAGATGATTGACCAAGCTTACCACCTGATCGTGAGGTAGATTTCCCTATTGATATACTTCTAGGTGCAACGCCAATTTCTAAAGTACCTTACCGAATGGCACCAGCAGAGTTGGCAGAATTGAAGAATCAGCTGCAAAATTTTCTTGATAAGGGTTTTATACGACCTAGTGTATCTCTTGGCAACCACCATGAATTAGTCTCCTCGCCTAAATAGCTGACACAAACTATGGCGAGGCATGCACACGTGAACCCACATATATGAATTCTTGTTTACCTGGGGGTCTGAAAATCACTTCTTTCTGATAACAATCTATGCTGACGTGATTGGCTACTAGCCAATCCATACCTAATATTACATCAAACCCTTGCATATCTAATATCACAAGATTAGCTAGCAGTACTTTCCCCTGAATGCCTATTAGAAAGTTCCAAAAACCTTCCTACACCTCACAATAGATCCTGTCGGCATGGCTACAGACAACTCAACATCTAACAACTGTGCCTCTACTCTAAATAACTTAGCAAATCCCGATGACACAAAAGAATGAGTGGTACATGTGTCAAATAAAACAAAAACTTTATAAGGTAAAGCGGTAAGAATATCTATCACGACGTCTCTAGCAGCCTCAGCATCTCCCAGCATCAATGCATGGACATTAGTTGGTGTTGTGTCCCTCTATTAGTCTCCATGGGGCATCTGATAACCACCCTGGAATGGTCTACGAACTAGCACCTAGGCTGGCGGTCTCTGACATGACCACAACCTATGCCCAGGTCTCCCACAACGATAACAGACATTCTCTCCCATCGTACACTCACCTTGGACAACTGGGGTAAACCTGCTCTCCCTAAAACCCCCGGTGCCCTATCATCTGCCTCTGGCCTTCTTTGATCCAATCAGCCCTCTATGGGCCCCGGTTGGAACCCGCCTGAAAGCCTGGAGGTGTGGGCCTCTTCCTCTGGCTTTGTACTCCCACATCTGTCTGCTCAATCTCCTCTGCTACGGTGGCTCTGTCAACCAACTCAGAGAAGTCTTGTTTCTTTAAAATTGCCACTTTCTTGTATATGTTTCGCCTCAATCCCCTCTCAAACATCATGGCCTTCTTAGTTTCATCTGGCACTATATATGGAGAAAATCGTGACAACTCAATGAATTTCTCTGCATACTGCTAAACTGTCAATGGTCCCTAGGTCAAACTCAGAAACTCCTGTACTTTAGCCTCTTTGACTATGGCAGGAAAGTATCTGTCAAAGAATATGTCTCTAAATTGAGCCTAGGTCATAGGCATTGGCATGGGTCTCTGCTCTATTAGTAATCTAGTAGTTGTCACCCCCTCTCGACCTCTTCTACCAACTTATATGTAGCATAAAGGACTCTCTGCTCGTCAATGCAATGGAGTGCCGCCAGTATTTTCTCTATCTCTTGCATCCAGTTCTTAGCAACTACAGGATCAGCTACTTCTAAAAACACTAGAGGATTCATTTTCGTGAACTTCTCTATCGTGCACCCCCGCGCTATAGATGGACCTCCTGGACCCTTGGAGCTCCATGCAATCTCAACCATGACTTGTTGAGCTACACTGCATAATACCCCATCTAAATCCCCGCCTCCTAAACTAGAAGGCCCCGCTCTCACTACAAAAAAACTTTTTTTTAGTGACGAATTCAATTTCGTCGCTAAAAGTTGGCATTAGTTACGATTTTTAAGAACCATCGCTAATAGTGTACGCATTAGTGACGGTTTTATCAACTATCACTAATATGACACTATTAGTGACGATTTTAAAACCATCACTAATACTTTCATCACTAAAAACAGCGCGGTAAACAATTTTTGTGCGAAATTTTTGCCGAGAAAATATTAGCGATGATTCTAGGGTATTAGTGACGGATTAAATTTGTCACTAAAAGTCATTTATTAGTGATGATTAACTAACCGACACAACTAATATTTATGAATAAATAAAAAAATTAGTTAAGAGTATTAGAGAACGGTTTGAAACCGTTACTACTAGTGCTTTTATTTTAAAATATATAAAAAAAAAAATTTAGTTAAGGGTATTAGTGACGGTTTGGGATAACTGTCACTAATAATGGGGTATTAGTGACGGTTTTGAAACCGTCACTACTAGTGTTTTTATTTTAAAAATATTTAAAAAAAATAGTTAAGAGTATTAGCGACGGTTTGGGAAAATCGTCTCTAATAATTGGGTATTAGTGACAGTTTTGAAACCGTCACTATCAGTGTTTTTATTTAAAAAATATTGAAAAAAAATAGTCAAGAGTATTAGCGACGGTTTGGGAAAACCGTCACTAATAATGGGGTATTAGTGACGGTTTTGAAACTGTCACTAATAATGTGGTGGTAGTGACGATTTTGAAACCGTCACTACTAGTGTTTTTATTTAAAAAAATATTAAAAAAAAATAGTTAATAGTATTAGCGACGATTTGGGAAAACAGTCACTAATAATGGGGTATTAGTGACGGTTCAAAACCGTCACTACTAGTGATTTTATTTAAAAAATATTTTTAAAAAATTAGTTAAGAGTATTAGCGACGATTTGGGAAAACCGTCACTAATAATGGGGTATTAGTGACGGTTTTGAAACTGTCACTAATGATGGGGTATTAGTGACGGTTTTGAAACCGTCACTACTAGTGTTTTTATTTAAAAAATTATTAAAAAAATAGTTAAAAGTCTTAGTGACGGTTTGGGAAAACCGTCACTAATAATGGGGTATTAGTGACGGTTTTGAAACTGTCACTATTAGTGTTTTTATTTAAAAAATATAAAAAAAAATAGTTACGGTTATTAGTGACGGTTTGGGAGAACCATCACTAATAATAGGTATTAGTGACGGTTTTGAAAAAATAGTGTTTTTATTTAAAAAATCACTACAAGTGTTTTTATTTTAAAAAAATAGTTAAGAGTATTAGCGACGGTTTGGGAAAACGGTCACTAATAATAGGGTATTAGTGACGGTTTTGAAACTGTCACTACAAGTGTTTTTATTTAAAAAATAACAAAAAATAGTTATGGTTATTAGTGACGGTTTGGGAGAACCGTCACTGATGCTCAAAATATGAAATATCCACCTTTACCCGCATAATTTCCCACACTTTCCCCTTCTTCTTTCTTTACTCTAGCCTCCTTCTCCCTGCTGCCATCTCTTCACTTTATGCTAAATCGAAATTCCTAAAAGCCCCTCCATGGCCGCTGCCGCAATCTAGCTTGACCCCCACCACCGCTGCCTTTCTCCATTCAAGTAGAGTTCCTCTCTCTCTCTCTGAAACGCACATTCGTGGGTTTGATTGGGTTTGGTGATCGGTGGTCGGACGTGTGATCGTGTGCTCGTTTGAGATGCGATGTAGACACCGCTTTTGCCACTGTTTGATTTGTTTCATGGGACTCAATTAATTTTAGGTAAGATTACTCTCAGGTGAAGTTTGTGGAACTTGAAAGTGCTAACAGTAGCAGAACCATCAACACCAATCACTTGCTTCTCATTTTCACCTCTTACATGTCTGTACTTTATGCTTAAAGTGCTAATATTTTTTTCTTTAATGATTTGATATTGTTCTTAATTCTTTTTTATTATGATTATCAAATGTTTTAGTTAGTGGAGAGTTTAGCGGAGGCCATTGAAACTGGATCTCGGGATTAGCAATCTGATGCACTGGTTTGAATTTTTTGGTTTTTATGATAGTGAAAATAGTTGTGTTTCAATTTTTGTTTTATGGGGTAGTTTGTTTTGTCAAAAATAGGTTTTGAAGTTTAATTTTCTTAATGAGTTTCTTGTGTTTTATTTGCCTATTTGTTGTTTTGAAAGGTTAATGAATTGAACAACCACTTTGACAACTGCCAGCAGCTATTGAACTCGATATCAATATCAATTAACACAAAGGCCATGGTAATTAAAGCTCAATTTGTGATGATTTTGAATACTTTGACTTTAGTACTTGGGATAAATGCTATTCTTCTCAAATGGTTTGTCCCTAATGATTAGCTATGTGTAGTTCTGAAAATAAGTAGAGAATGATGGTTTTTTTTTTTTTTTTTGTTGCATTAAATGGTAGGTGAAGAGTGACAATTGATATGGATTTGAGGTGTGGAGCATCAGGTGGTGTCATGTCATTGCTCAATGCTCATTATATTTGTGTCATCTGTTCATTGTTTGGGGGATGAACAATCGAAATTGAGTGACTGTTGTGTCTTTACCCAGAAATTTGGAACAACAATCCATGGTTCAGAAAGAGGCCTTTCGGGAAAATTGAATCAATTACCCAGTTATTAAGGTTTAGAAGGCACTGTTTCACTTTTCCGCTATCATTCGTGAAAATGGCTGCTTTTTCTTTGATAATACCATTTTTGGGTTTCTGCAGAAATTTATATGCAAAAAATTAGTATTCAAATTCAATTTCGATGGGAGTCTCAAATATTAAATTTGCTTTTTATCACATTTAGTTAATAGTGAATGGTGTTGCTTGATTCTACTTGAATGTTTCTTGCCATAACTGTAGTTAGTTCTGCCTTTCTTTAGAGACAGTTGAAGGGAAAAAATGAAAGCTGGAGGAAAGTGAGCAATTGTTAAATCAAAGGAGGTCTGTGGCACTCAGAATTCACCTTTTGCACTAATTGCTCTTATTTCTTAACACAATTGATTTTGATTTTGACACTAGAGATCTGATTGCAAAGTATAGCAGCTCTGTTGAAGAGCTTATCAATTCTGAGCCATAACTTCTCATTAGTTGTCACCCTTTCAACATGGGGTAAGAAAATCTCCATTTATTTGCTATTATGGAATTACATTTTCAGTTTGCCCCTTTTTTCTTCCATTTATGAAAAATTCCCTGTGGTGTTACTGGTATTGCAATCTTATAGCTGATATAAATAAAAAAGTTTGCAATCAAAATGATAATAATTACAAGTTATTATTATTTCTGAAATCATGATATCAAGGTGAATGAATCACAATACAAGAAAGAAAAGAGAGAATAAGAAATGAGTGTAATTGTGAGAAATAACTAGTAAGGACTAAAAGAAGGAACAACCTCAAATCAAGTTAAAGGGAGGAAAAGGGTCTGCAATAAAGGCTCAAGAGTAGTATTTGTTGTCTACATATTTCTTTTATATGAGTACTGACATTTTGCCATACGCAAAAAGGTCCACTATCCAACTATATGTAAAATATTTAATCATGATTTGCTAGGCTTGTCAAACTTATGCTTCAAGTAGTTATGCGCTTTTTCATTTTGTGCGTGTATGCATGTATGGGCCATGCCCGCGTGGGTGGGGGTGAAGCAATGGGAAATATGAGCCTTAAGCATGTCTTAAGGATCGGGACTGATATGTTTGAGCTTTAGCCATAGAGGCTTATATTCCTTGATGCTCTTGAGTCAGATTCGGGTTATCATGATAAGGCATATGCCTCATGCATTAACCAAGAATAGGATCGTGAAAAGCCTTCACTCTCTTGCCATGCACCATTATCAACTATTCCTATCAAATTTTGTTATGATTTATAAAAGTTGATTAATTGAGGCTATATCTAACATCAATAATAATGCTGTTGTTTTTCAATTGGAATTGGGCATGCCAACCTGTACTACAAATGTTAATCATAATTTTTGCAGAACTGAGCCTTACTTGGTTTTTATCTGGTCTTGCCTTTCCTGTATTTTGAACATGGGTCTAGCTTGGCTGCAATTTTAGTCCTTGTCAAACTCTTAGGAATGAAATTTTTTTTCATTTTTAGAACTTAAATACATTAAAGGGCCTTCTTTGTAGTTGTATAATCCACTGGGTGTTGTCGAGCACCACAATAAGCTTGCCGGATTCAGATAGTCCAAAATATAGTGCTGCTCGTTGAATTGATGAAAAGCATTACAACATTTATCTCTTAATTTTAAGGTCCATGAATACTGATCAACACAATAATAAATCAATATTATTTTTATTTTAGTAATTACATATGGGGGAAGTAATTGTAGAGTTATGAGCCTACATGATAGAAGGTCGAACGAGTTTTAAAATTGTTCGTTGATTTACTTTTTGTCACATAATTCATATGTCATGAATATATGACTGTTACATTATTTAATGCTTATTATATGAAGCTCCTGTGTACTCGCAAAATTCATTACTAGTTGGATAATGTGAACTATTTATTGTAAACACCTAGGTTTGGAGCATATCTCTATGGAAAATGTCATATTTACAGGAGAAATGCTGCCAAAATTTTTCAAAAAGTGTATATTAATTTTTTTAACTTTCTTAATTTGTAGGGTTTGCAACTGTGACAACGTCAGGATGATGTCATGTACTACAGATGCAGCATTTCACTTTTTTTGTTATGTGAATAGATAAAATGTATTTGAATTTGAATAATGTATTTGTATTTAAATTTGAATTTGTATAAAAGTATTTGAATTTGAATTTGAATTTGAATTTGTATAATATATTTGTATTTAAATTTTAATTAGAATTTTAAATAATTTATGAATTTTATTGCAATTATGGTTTAATGTTATGTACAAGAAAATGTAATTTAATTACAAATTTTTACAGGAATTAATAATTGGAAAAAAAATTAAATTCACTAATAATTGTCCAATTTAAGTATTAGTGACGGTTTCAAAATCCTCACTAATATTATGGCTTTAGTGACGGTTCTGCAGAGCAATAGTGACGGTTTTAGAACCGTCACTAATAATAGAGCATTAGTGACGGTTTTAAAACCGTCACTAATAATAGAGCATTAGTGATGGTTTTAAAGTCGTTGCTAATAATAGAGCATTAGTGACGGTTCTAAAAAATGTCACTAATAATAGAGCAACAGTGACGGTTTTAAAACCGTCACTAATAAGGGAGCATTAGTGACGATTTTAAAACCGTCACTAATAATAGAGCATTAGTGGCGGTTTTAAAATCGTCGTTAATAATGGAGCAATAGTGACAATTTTTGGTCGATTCGGTGTAGAATCTATAGTGACGGGCTTAGGTTTTTAGTGATGATTTTAATCTGTCACTAATACTCTATTATTAGTGACGGTTTGAAAAATTCGTCACTAATAAGTATTAGTAACGGCAGGTATAGCAACTAATTGAAAATCGTCACTAATAATCAGAAAACCGACACTAATACTAGTAGTGACGGTTTTGTGAGTATTAGTGACGGTTTAAAACCACACTAATAACCTTATTTTTTGTAGTGTCCATCGTCACCACTACCGTGTGCGCGACTTCCTCAAGGGTCCATCCTAAAACACACTATAATATACATGTGCAGGAATATAAAATGTGAAAATATAAATAGACACACGATATGTTATCGAGATTTGGCCAATACTTCCTACATCCTCGCCTTGGCACAACCCGCACAAGGATTACACTATAAGCTCACTTAACGAGTAGAGCGACACTATTTGTAATCAGGTCAATTAGCAAGGCTAACGTTAACCTACACGTTACCAGGATGGTGCACCTAGCTTTCCTAATCGGGTCTAAACCAATCCGGAACTATTCAACAAGGTTAGTCTCCCTTTTCAAGCCCACGCCTGGTATACAACAAATGTATGAAAATTTACATACACGAAAATACTTCTTACATAGACTGATATGTACCACTACGCACAATATAATCAATGCACATCAATATGTATGAACTATAAGCTCGGTGCTCTTCGTGTGCAATCAACACTCAAAAAAATGTATAATCTCAAATATGCGTAGAGTGTTCTAACAAGCTAATCTTTGAAAACAAAGTATATCAAATCTCAATATCAAATTAGTCTTTCAAAGATGCTAGCAATACTATTGAAACGAACTCAAAAATATTTTCTCAAATGTATCTAGCACAAGAGTTGTTTGAAATCTACCTTTGCAAAATAATTTTGCACACAATAGTATAAGCCCAAATGAGTATTGCGATGATAATGCAAACTCACTTAGCTATATGATTTTTCCCAACCAAAGATTTATCAAATGAAATCGGGGGAAAAATCTAGCTCAACCCTCAATATGAAAATCAAATGTGTAATATACAAGTGAGGGTTTCTAGCACAATATAACAAACAATAAACACTCATAAGGCAAGATTTCTTAAAGGAATGAAGGTATTTGAGTGTTATAGGGTTGGAATGAATAAATGGGTTCAGAAAATTTGAGAGAGTTTTTGACTAATTCTATTTGCTAATCACCACTAATCTAAGCAAATGAGCCCCTATATATAGAGAGAGACCAAATTATGAACGTTGGGGACACCAAGGGTATTATTAAATTTGTTTTAAAACCCATTGAGAAAATTAACCTTGTTTAGTCGGTCGCACAAAAAACCTCAATTCAAAAATATATTTTTAAATGTTTGATAGCCCGAGTCTAGGTTCGGTTGGCTAAACTAAGGCGATTTACACACTATCCGCACTTCGGTCGCCCGATCTAATATTTAGTTAACTGAATTTCAGTGTTTAGTCGCCCGAGGCCATTTAGAGCGCAAAGGTTCAGTCGCCCGGGTTGGTGAAAAGTACCTTAACACAAGTTCGGTCGCCCGAGAGAGATATGTTCATTTTAGGTTCGGTCACCCGAAACCAGGTCAACCCGTTGATTCCAAGCGGTTCGGGCGCCTGTGGTGTTTTGAACACCTGGGATTCGGTTGCCTGACCTCTCATAGTGATTTTCATTTTAAGTCCAATTTTGCCCCAGTTAAATCCTTTGATATTTTAAGGGATGTTGGGGACTTTTTTACATGCAAGTGCTGGGACCTAGGGTCTTTCTAAGGCCTTTTTAAGTATACCAAAAAACCTGGCGTCGGTCGACCGAAGGGTGATCCCTAAGGTCTCTCTAAGGTCTTGAGCTTATAGATCCTACATGCATGATATGCAGATTATTACAGACCTTTTCTTAATCAAAATTGTATACCCAAATAGAAAATACAATAAATAAATATGTCAGGTCTTCGTTTCTCTTCAAGTCGCCGCATGCCATCAATATGATCTAGTTAGTATGATCCTGCACACAAACTTGAAGGTCATCAAATACAAAAAGTATTTGTCATTATCAAAACTGGGAATGACCTATAAGGTCAACATTAACTCACTGATATTCTATTCTATCCTCCTCAAATTCCATTCCTATGTTCTAGTATTGTTTTCCCCTGCACTCTAGAGTCTATAGAACCTAGCAACCTAGGTTCTGATACCAAAATGTAACGACTTGAAATTTCATACCATTTTTTTTTCATAAATATACTACAAAGTAAAATACTCTGATACCCTTGATAATGTCTGCTTTAGCATCTTAGGCCCCAGGTGGGCACTGAGGAAATTCCTATTCGCAGAATAACAAACATATGCAGCGAAAAACATAAAGTTATACATCCTTATATACAATACATGAATCCAGAATTATCCCAAGATATATATACATAATTACACATCATCCCAGCACAAAATTCCTGAATACTATTCAATAATACAATTTCCCCTGATAACACTTACTCGACAGAAAGGGTAGTGTAAACGACCTCTCTACCTATGAGTCTGATCTGCTTGTCTAACTGGATCACCTGAAAAATGTTAATTTATTGGGATAAGACAACACTCAGTAAGAAGAAATATATTATTACTAGTGTGTGGCAATTGAGTTTACATAAATAATTTACTAATAAATAATTGACCTGAGATATCATGTAAATACTGCATAACTCACACCTATATGGCTTAAAATACAACTATATTATTTGAGTTTTCTATTTAATCATACAACTAGTATTATAATATTTCTGCTAATATTATGTAAATATGTATATAGATAAATAAATGAGAAATATCCCTAGAAATCTGTATGTCATGATTTAACCCCTTATGATAGGATTGTGCGGCCCGTAGGCTAGACTTAACTCTGGTTGGCCTACCAGAATAAGTCACATGAATACTTAACCAATCCTCAGTCTGCCTTTACTACAATCTCTCCAAAGGTTCGATACTGGTATCTACCTCGTCAAACTGGCCTCCTTTACCTAGAAACCTGGGGAGTCTGCAATCTCTCCATAGGCATGCTTGATGGAATCCACACACTATTTGAGATATGTGGTTGTGCTCTGATCTGAAATAGCAATGACACCGTACTTTGCTGACTGAATCTATCTGAGATAATTAATCTGACTGAAATAATTCATCAAAGAACTGCTACAGTATAATACTAATAATATACATAATTATCTTGTTATTTCATCATGATTCCAAAATAACCATAACACTATAAATATGACTTGACATACTGTAATATTTTACTAAAATAATTGCAAAATCTGACTGTAATATCTGACTGAATAATTCTATAATACCTGAGTGTTATGGTTTTGGAAAATCATGGAATTTTGTAAATTTTGTAAACTATCTATCTACAAAATATATTTGTCTGTAAAATATATCTGTCTGAATAGTATCTGTTTGAATAATATCTAATAAAGCATATTTCTGTGCAAAAATACTGTAAATCATGATATTTGAAAACTACATAAACACTTTACTGAGCGAATACCTACTCATGCCACACAAATAATAAAATTCATATTCTAGAATCTGTAAAACTGTATAGTTTATACCCTGTATCTTAGTAAAAATATACTATACTTTACTCATAAAATTTTCTGAATTTACTAGCATAGCATATTTCTCTTAACTTCGCTAACTGAACTCATCTACTAGTTTTAACTCACGCCCACGGCGTTCATAATTCCATATTCTTGAAATTACATACACACACACACACACAAACACACACACACACACACACACACACACACACACACACATATATATATATATATATATACATGTATATTCCTATTAAATAACTGAATACCTACGGTATTTTCATACTCATATTTCTGAATTACAAACCATTTATTATCTTACCTGGTTTCCTGGGAACACCGTTTGGGTGCCCTAACCTACTTGCAGTAAAAGCCCCCAATACCTTGAATTCATAATACCCACATAAATCATCCCAAACACAAGTAGGACAACATCTACTACAAATTTGGGTTCAAAATAACCTACAAACCAAATAACTCTTAAATAATCTACTTACCCTGATTTTGGGATGGTTCCCAAACTTCTCAAATCAACATTCTGCTCCGGTTAGGCTGTAGAGAATCTCCCCAGGATTATTGTGGTAGCTTTTGATCATCGAACCCGGGAGAAATGGAGCCGTATTTCTAGAGAGAAGGCAGAGGGACTGAAGTTTATAGAAAAATAGAGATGAGCAGTTGAATTTTTCTGTAAAAATTCAATTTTTTACTTATATAGATGGTTGGCCACGTGGCCTCGTCGATGAGACACGTCAACTCGTTGACAAGGTGAGGAAGTCAGTTCGTTGACGAAAGTAAAGAACTCGTCGACAAATCAATGGGTCTAAAATACACTCTCTCGATATCTCTTCGTCGACAAGATACTGAGACTCGTCGACGACATGTATCTGGAAGTTCGTCGATGAAGTTAGGGCATTCGTTGACGAGGCTTGCTTTGCCTCCTCTGAATTTTCCTTTCCCTCTTCTATTTAATTACTATTATTTTTTGGGTCTTTACATAATTAGTTCAACCCCAGGATATTTATCATTTAACATTTCCTAGGCCCATACACTCCCAATAATTAATTTAATATTAAAAATATCTTACTTACCCTAGTTGTAGAGTGGTGCCCAAAAACTTCAAATCAAGTTTCTGCTCCAATTAACTTGGAGAGAATTGCCCCTAGAAGCTTGAGGTGGTTTCCGATCATTGAATCGGCCTGGATCCGGGCCAGATCGAAGAGAGAAGGTAGGGAGGCTGAAGCCCTAGAGAAAGAAAGTGAGAGAGAGAAAATTTCACGAAAAAAAAAATGATCCAAGACCTATTTATAGGCTGCCGTTCGTCAACAAGTCTAAAAGGTTCATTGACGAACCAAAGAAGGACACTTGTCGATGAGAACATAGGGTTTGTCGACTAATCTTTTGAAAACTTGAATTTTCCCTACTCTCGAGATCTCCTCATCGATGAGCACAGGGCACTCGTCGATGAGGCCCTGCTATGCTACCTTGAAATTTTTCTTTCGTCTTTACTTTATTTATTTTTCTTTTATTTTATAGGTTCGAGTTATCACATTCTCCCCTCATTACAAAATTTCATCCTTAAAATTCGTTAATCAATCATTTTCAAAGACTTTGAAGTTAGCTATCCACGTTTCACACATTTCAATCTATTCTAACATGTGAACAATTGCATAACCTAGAATCAAATGAAACTTATTATTTATCCTAAACATAAACACTTTATCTGCGCCTCTAGCAGTGTCTGTCTTAGTTGGGGCAAGCGTGTAGACATGCACCGGTCCGCCATGAGGCACCGAATTGTTCCTCTGATTTTGATTAGGAGCGGGTGCATTGTTTGGTGGTCCCCAACAATCTAGAGTGATATGGTCGTATCTACCACATTGATAACACATAGTATTCCCACCCCGGTATTCGCCCCAATGCCTCTGATTACATCTAGGGCAGTGGGGGCTTGATGAACTCTCCCGATAGTTTCTATTAGCCCTATCTGACCTCTTACCCCTAGTATCACTATCTCCTTTCCACAGACCCTATCTGACATTTGAATGGGAGCTAGGAGACATGGGTATCCTCCTTTGCTCTGACATTCCTGCACCTTGCTGCAGACTCAACTCTGCAATGGTGCCTTTATCCACCAATTCTGAGAATTCCTATATCTGTAAGCATGACACATACTCGTGGGTCCTCTATTTCAAACCTTTTTGCCTTATGATATACATTTGGGACCATGAAAGGAGCGAAGCGAGAAAGCTCTACAAACATTGTAGCGTATTGCTGTACTGTGAGGTGCCCCTGAGTTAGGTTGAAAAATTCCTTCGCCTTCGCGTCCCTAGTTGTAGTGGGGAAGTACCGATTGTAGAAGTCCTGCTTGAAACGCCTCCATGTCATAACAGTAGGTATCGTCTGCTGCTCTTCCAGTAGCTTCACTACTTGCCACCATCGCTCGACCACTCATGTCAGCTTAAAGGTGGCGAAGATAACCTTTTGCTCCTCGGTGCAATTTAGCATCGTTAATAATTTCTCCATCTTTTGCACTCAAGTCTCAACCATAATTGGCTCAGTGCCGCCAGCAAAAGCAGAGGGTTTTAGGTAGGTGAATTGATCGATCGAACAGCCCTGGCTCACATGTGAGCAGCTCGATCCCTTGGGGTCCCACCTAATCTCTTCCCTGACTTGATGAGCTAAACCTTGCAGCAGTCTAGAGATTTCAATATCATCCCCGCTGGAAGCCCCTAACTCATTTTCCTCTCCAGCGTCCACGTCTTTACCTATGGGCTTCATCCTGAAAATTGGATGGAGGCAAGTTTAAAATTTCCACATCTTAACATAAATGATTCAGTTATAAAGCAAAGAAACCAAATTACTATTCAAATCCTCAATTAAACATCAACGCCAAATTAACCTCAATCATCAAATCACAACACTAAAATGATCAAAATTCTCTTTTAGATCGCTTATCCCCATAATTCAAACATCCTAACCTTCAAGTTCTAGTTCCAAGTTCCAGTCTCTTTGCTTGGAAACATCACCGTCGATGGATTTACCATGGTTTTTTTAAGTCAGCTACTGCTTAAAAAAACACAGAAGACTATTAAGAGATTTCTGCCCCCGGCTTACAAAACAAAACTCAAAAGTTCTAATGACATCCTAATCTACCCATTCCTGTCCTCATCCTAACTCGAACCTATACTCTAGTATTACTTCTCGTGAAGTCTGCAGGACCTAATAACCTAAAGCTCTAATAGAATTTTGTCACGCCCCGAACCCACCAGATGGGGCTTGGGGTGTGATGAGACCATTCACATGTCTCTGATACCATTCACGTAGTAGAAATAATTAAACATTCTCCAATAAAATACCAGAGTACTATATACAACCCAAAAAAAAGTAGAACAAATTCCCCATAATACATCACTAGAGAAATATAAAAAACATAAGCAATGCATATAACTATTCTTACAACCATCCAAAATTATCAAAAATTCTAAACCCTGCCCCAGAGCTTTCTAAGTTTGATCATCCCAAGGACCTGAAAAATCAATAATTCACTGGGGTGAAACACTTCTCAGTAAGGATGGAATAAATTATAATAGTGTGTGGCAATGAGTTTTAATGTATACAAAATATACTCGTTTGTTAAATTAAAAGAAATTGACAAACCACATGCAAAATGTACTCACACATACATAACCAATATTTATAACAAAAGTTCCCAAGAATTCAGGAGATTGCACGCCCATACATGTAACGCCCCTTTGCTCTGATATTGTTTGCAACCTTGACCTTTAATTTAGGTGCGGCTACAATTGATACTGATTAGGGCACTCACCTTACTCAATAAGCCCTTGGGTGGAGAGTTTTACTTTTCCATCAATATTCGTGCAATTAAATTCACACACATGCCCCACGCACATCCAACATTAATCATATTTCAGAGATCCACGTATTCTCATACATCACAACACATCCACATAGGATACAGTACATTCCACTCATATCAACACAGGATTCACATCCACACAAGATACTACACAAATCATTCCCAACCACCATCCACGTTTACACATCCACCATGACCTATTCACAATAAATCAGTAAATAGATCTCCTCAAGCCTACCAACGTTTTAACTCTGTTTATATAAATGACAACATAAGGAACTCCTCAGGCTTGCAAATGTTATATCGTTATTTATACTCAGGGCAATATAACAAACTCCTTAGGCTTGCCAATGTTATATTGTGAAATATGCGAATAACCACACAAAACAAACCATCCCAATACATCAATGCATTTACAACAGTATTCACAAGATCCAAACACATCCATGAATTCACCACAGTATTTACAAACAGATAGTATTTACAACTAAACGGTATTCACAACCAAATAGTATTTACATCCAAATAGTATTTACAATCAGTTAATTATGAAGGGTTATTCTCATGCCACACGGTTTTTTCCCAATCAGACACACCATTCAAATCGGTATATGAATCATTTTCAGATTTGTTTACTAAAGTAGAAGGAATAGAGATAACCTTGTCATCAATTAAAGCAACAAATCCCTAGTTACCTCCCTCAAGATCAGTGGAGCTTGAGTCGAATAGAGAGATGACTTCCTTTTGCGTGGACGCACCATATCTCCTCTCAAGTTCATCCCACATCAGCTTAGCATTACTACATGCCATAACCTCACATAAAACATTAGAATCTGAAGCATACAATAAGGTTTTCATGGCATCCAAATTTACCTACACTAAGTTCCTATCATGATCATTCAGTTCACACTCAGATTTAGGAACATCAGTATACCCAGTAGATTTCGTAGGCACACAATCACCTTGATCAATGACTTTCCAAAATTTCCAATTTAAGGTTCTCACATACAAAGTCATTCTAAATTTCCATACAGCATAGTTATCACCACAGAATACGTGTGGGTGTGTGACCAATCTTCCCTCACATGAACGGGATGCACTAACACTAGTCATCATGATCTTTTACTAAATGACGTTTAAGTCTAAGTTACAAGGCTCTGATACCAATTGTTAGTTTGGGTACAACTCCAAGAGGGGTGGTGAGTTGGGTATTTAAAATTTATCGTCTACGTTTACTGGTTTTATCAATAGTGTAGTACATCCTAGGGTCAGTCTACGCAATCAACAAATAAACATACACGTGTAGTAAAAGTAAGGTGCGATAAATAAACAATACACACAATATGTTATCGAGGTTCAGCCAAATTTCCTACGTCCCCACCTTGACTACACTAGCACAAAGATTCCACCAAAGCTCACTTGATGGGTGGAGCAGCACTGATTATAACCAGGTCAATTCAGGGGGCTAACCTCAACCAACACCCCTTACCACGATGGCGCACCTAACTTTCCTAACTAGGTATAAGCCAATCTGGGACTACTTAATAGGGGCAGTTTCCCTCTTCAGACCCACGCCTGGAATACAATCAAGGTGTATAAAATTTGTACACGGAAATACGCTTCTTCACAAGTAGATATGTACACCAGTATTACTCAAACAATATTGCAAGCACGTATGATATGTAAATATGCTCAATGCTCTAATGTGCGCTAAACATTCAAATAAGTATAGATTATCAGTCCAGATATAAAGTTTGTATCAAAGCAAGATTTGAAACACAATATGTGAATAACACATGATCAGATCAGGGTTTCAAATATGCTAAGCAAGTTGATTTAAACAAACTCAACAAGATATTTCAATATACAAAGTGTAGTGGAGTGTTTGAAAACTAGCTTTTGAAAAGGATTTTGCACACAAAAATATAGGCTTAGGTATCTTGCAATGACAATGCAAGAACCTCAACCCTCAAAGTCTTCCCACTCAAGATTTATCAAGTAAAATCGGTGGAAGAACTTAAGGCTATACTCTCAAGTAAAATCAATCAAACAATATACCAAATGAGAGTATTAGCTAGTAAGACTAGGTACAATCAGTTTAGAAATACTCACAACACTTGAAAGATCAAGAAATATGGAGTGTAAGAGTCTTTTGGAGTAATATAGGCTAAAATAGGGTTTTAGAAGTTGAGAGAATTTTTTCCTTAATCAAAATGCTAATCCTTGCTAATTATGACAAATGAATTGGTACTTATAGACAAGGAGGATTTTTTGACCGTTGGGGACACAATGGGAATAATAAAATATTTTTCAAAAGCCATTAAGAAAATTAACCTAGTTTACCCCATTAAAAAATCGGTAAAAAATATTTTAACCCGCGAAGTTCGGGTGCCTAGCTTGAGGTTCGGGTGCCCAAATAGACTCACTCAGAGAATCGATTTTTAATGGTTCGGGTGCCTGAAGAAACAGTCAGTTGGCTGAACAAAAGTCAGTAGCATTTCGTTTGTAAATTCGGGTGCTCGATTCCAAGTTCAATTAACCAAACTAATTGATTCGGTCACCCAAGCCCAATTTGAACATGATCATTCGGTCACCCAAGTAGTTGAAAAGTGCTCTGACATGGATTCAGGTGCCCGAGGAAGATACGCTCCAATCAGGTTCGGGTGTCCAAAGACAAAGTCAATATATTGACTTGTTCGGTCGCCCGAACCCTCTCTGCATTTTCAATTAAGTTCTTTTTTAGCCAATTTAATTCCCCTGATATGAAGAGTGATGTTGGGGACTTTGTGTACTAAAAGTAGGTACCTAAGGTCCAACTAGGGCCTGTTGTGAGCATACCTACCTACCATTCATGATGCAAATTATTACAAGCTGCAAGGTGTACAGTCTATAATAAATATTACATCTGAGAATGAAGAAATGAAATAATAAATACAAATACAACACATAATTTTTCATTCTTTGGCATGAACACCGCACGCCATCAAGGTATGTCTTTTAGTCCGAATACATATGCACAGTGAACCTGCATGCAAACCTTAGTACAACCATCAGTACCAAGAGTATTTGTCATGATCAAAACTAGGTGTGACCTATCAAGTCAACCCAGGGAGGCCGAAGCCCTAGAGAGAGAAAGTGAGAGAGAGAAAATTTAGCAGAAAAAAATGATCTAGGACATATATATAGTTTGGCATTCGTTGACAAACCAAAGAAGGACACTCGTCGATGAGAACATCGGGTTCGTCGAATAATCTTTTAAAAACCTGAATTTTCCCTGCTCTCGGGATCTCCTCGTCGACGAGCACAAGGCACTTGTCGATGAGGTCCTACTGTGCTACCCTAAATTTTTTCTTTCTTCTTCACTTTATTTATTTTCCTTTTATTTTCTAGGTTCGGGTTATTACAATTATAGTTCCCAAAGTTTGAATAGTTCTATTTAAAATATTCTGGCTATCTCAGAGGTTTGCGGTATTTAGAGTTCCCAAATATGAGTAGTCATCTTCAAGTTGTACTAACCATTGACTCATTCAAATTGTTTTGCTTATCTCATATGGTTTTGGTGTTTATAGTTCCCGAATCTAAAAAGTCTCATCCAAGTTGTTTTGATTGTTTCAGAGACACGCGATATTAGCTCTCGAATCTGAGTAGTCATTTTCATTCAAATTTGTGAGCTACTCATATGGTGCAAGGCATGGTCTTCAAACCTATGGTAGTAATCTTTCCCATCGATTAGGATACTTTACATCTTATTCTCTATGTCTATGAGTTGGCCTGAGATTCTATACATCTTTATAAATCCATATATTTTCTTTCGTAGGGGTTTTTGTTATATAAGACCCAATCCAAAATTGGCGTCATTTGTCTTTATAGATTTGTTACAAAAATACAATAAGAGACATGTCTTTTATCATTTTCAGTAACAAAACCTATAAAGATGGGCAGCTGTAGACACCCCAAATTGTCTAAGGGTCTTATATTACAAAAACTATTTTTTTTTTGTACATAAAAAAAATAATACAAAAAAAGAAAAAGAAAAAATGAAAGTGGGCCGCCAATCTTGAGTCTTTAATTTGGACTTGCAAAAATATAAAAAATATAAATATAAAACAAAATCAAAGATATGTGCAAAAATCAAAATTTAAATTGATTTGCCAATAAAGCTTGATTAAAAAATAAATTTGATTAATCAACTTGATTTAGCAAATTAGTTTTATTTTGATTGTTTGATTTGAATTTAAATGAGCAAATTAGTTTTATTTTGATTGGTTGATTTGAATTTGATTTATCAAATTAGTTTTATTTTGATTATTTGATTTGAATTTAATTGATTAATCAAATCACCCCTCAAGTCTATTAATAGGGAAGTTTGGAAGCAAGAAAGGGGCAAGGAAAAAGAATAGAGGAAGGGCGGAGAAAGAAAAAAGAATTTCATGTTAAGAAAGAAAGAGAGAGAGAGAAAAAAAAGTGTGCTTTTCTGAAAAATTCAGGATTGGGAGTGCCAGCGCAATCAGATGTCCCTAGACAATCGGATGGTGATTTCTCATTCGATTGATTCGATATTTTAACAGGTGGTGCCCGACTCATCCTTCTTAACTTTGGACGGTGCAATTGTCATTTGAAACTTGGGAAACCTCAGTTTCTGATCCAAACAGCAGCCTCATTGTAGGAGCAACGGTGCCTACGCAGCCAAATTGATCCATACGATCGAGTGGTGATTTCTGATCTGATATAGCTGAATTATTTCTAAGTTGTATATGACTTATCCTTATTAATTTGTATCAGTTAGACTGTTATTTAGAATTTTTAAATTGTGGTGTTTTACCTTGAATATCATCCTAATGGCAATAGCAGTTTAGGGTTAGAGGTGCATGCGCAATTAGCTTGATCCAAACGATCGAGTGGTGATTTCTCCTCCAATTGAGCTACAATTTTTACAAGTTGTGCATGACTAATCCTTCTTAATTTTTAATGGTTAGATTGTTATTTAGAGCTTTGAAATTTTTATTTTGTGGCTCGAACAACAGTCTCATTGCAGCAGCAGATTCAGGATTGGAGGCTTGCACAGTAAGCTTTATCTAGACGATCAGATGGTAATTCCTGAATTTTGTACAGTTTATTCATGATTCATCTTTCCTGAATCTAATTGGTCAACTTATTATTTTGAGCTTTCTTACTTCGCTTTTCTAACTCGGACAATGAACTTGTTGCAACTTTAGCTAAGAAAAAATCTTTTAAAGTCCTATATGTTTCTTTCGGATAAAAGTTTAAAAATAAAAGGAAGACCCTAGAGAGTGACACATGTCGTGGTAACACATATCAAGGTAACTCTATTAATGTCACCCTGCGACAATATCTTTCAAAATACAAAAAATAAAATAAAAAAAGAACAAAAAATGCGGCATGTCATCACTGTGGGTGGACACGTGGCACCTATTGGATTAATCCGGTTCATTTTAAATAAACCGGTTGAGCCGGTTCACCCGATTCACCATTTGATTTGTTTATTTATATATTATTTTATTTAATAATTTTAATTATTTAGTTTTAAACTCTTTTAAAAAGGGAAAAATAGTAGAAAAATACAAAAAAAAATCAAAAAAAAATGAAGAAAAATTTGGGAAAATATTTTTGAATTCAAAAAAAATATTTTGAGTTATTTTGACTCAGAATAAAAAAATAGAAAATAAAATAACTTTTAAAAATAAAGAAAACTCTTTTAAAATTTCAAAAAGTTTTTGAAAAATATTTGACAAATTCCAAAAATATTTTACAAGGTTTTTTAAAAATCTCGGAATGTTTTCAAACATGATTTTTTTATAATTTTCTTGATTTTTCAGTGGGTGCTTGCTGATGATTTCAAAAAAGGTAACGAGGTATTTCAGACATCAACTATATATGCTCTGAGGGGAGGTTTATCTAACAAGATCTCCTCATTTGGAGGTCTTATTAGACATTCCTAAATCATACTTTGATTTTTTTTATTTTCTTATTTATTTGTTTATTTTAAAGGAATTAATTAAAGGCCATCAAAATTTAATTTATGGATAATTCGTAATTAATTAGGTACCATTCGTAAAACGGATGTGTAGGGGGTGCTAGTACCTTCTCCTTGCATAATCAGACTCCCAATTCAAATTCTCATAAAACAAACTAAGATTAGATGTTCTAACCGTACCAAGGTAAAGATTAGGTTAGTAACGACTCTAATTCAAATTTCAAAATCTATTATCCCTCGCCATTCTAGACCCTTCTCTGGGACGTTGCAACAATTATTTTTCTCCAATTTTTTTTTTTAAAAAATCAATTAAAAATTAAAATAAATAAATAAATAAATTTAAAAAATAGTTTAAGAAAACATTAATTAATCTGAGGCCAAACATTTAGACTACTAACTTAGACCTTGAGCCCAAACTTAACCCAATTTAACCTAAAGGTAAACATATTTGGTCAATAAAAAAAATAGAGGAAAATCTCATCAAACACAATATTAAAAAAAACCGAAAGAGAAATAATGTACTTATCAGTTGGGTTTTCTTTAAATTTACTATAAAATTGTAGGCTTATTCATGGATTCCAATACTTGAAGCTACAGCTACAATGGAGCTATCAAAATTTTAGCTCCATCGGACGAGAGAAATCACCATCCGATCATTTAAATCAAGTTGACTGCACAGACTTGAAGCTACTACTCTTATAAGGCTATTCTCCAAGGCATAAAATAAAAGTTGAAAAGCTCCAAATAACAATTCAACCAATCAAAATTAAGAAGGATGAAGCACTAACAACTTATCAAAAGTTCAGCTCCATTGAACAAGAAATCGCCATCCGATCAATTAGATCAAGTTGATTGTGAAGATACCTCCAATCATGAAGCTGCTACTGCAACGAGGTTGCTGTCCAAGCCACAAAACCAATGTTGGACACCTCCAAATGACAATCAAACCAATCACAAGGAATAAGGATGAGTCATGAACCACCTATCAAATTTTCAACTCAATTGGACAAGAAATCAACATCCAATTATCTAGGTCAAATTGACTATGCAAACACCTCCAATCTTGAATTTTCAGTAAAAAAATTTTTTTCTCCCTCACTCTTTATTAGCACGAGGCTCTCTTTTTTTATCATCCTCTCTTGTTATGTTGTGTCCCTTCACTCTCTTCGAGACCTCTAATTATAGGCTGGGGAGAGGTAATTTGAATTTAATTTGATTGATCAATCAAATTTGATTGGTCAATCAAATTTTTAAAAATTAATTCTAATTTTTTTTCAATCAAAATTTCAATTCCAAAGCTAACTCTCAATCACCACTTAGTTTATTCTTGATTTTTCTTTACACCTTTGAATTGCTCAATCAAATTACCAATTTGCTTTAATAAAAAATTTCAATTGTAAAGCTAACTCCCAATCACCACTTATTTTTTTACTTTGGCATATTTTTCATATTGCATGTTTGAAAATGATTTGCAATTGAAGACAACTTGGTGCACTTCCATTAATTTTATTTTATTTTATTTAAATTTTCCCAATGTAAAAACATATTTTCCTTTTTTCTGCATTTTTTTTTTGTATTTAAAAAAAATTTCCCTTTGTTTTTGTAATTTACGACCCCTGGACAAATTGGGGTGTCTACATTTGTTATATAGTGGACTGGTTCAATGGATGTTGGTCCAGGTAGAATTGGATCCTAAGGAGTTTGGGTCTATAGGTAAGGTCAACGTATCGGTTAAACCCACGAGTCAGGTCAACGGGTCGAGTCACCCAATTGGATCTGACTCTTTGGTTCATTTTTAGTGCATTTTCCAAATTGACACTAATCTCTTGCCTTCAAGTCCTCCAATATTTAAGTCCCTTTTATTTGATTTTGGCTATAGTGAATCCCAAATTATGATTTTTCCAAGCTTCTGAATTTAGCAATTTCCCTAGTAGTTCCTTCGAGCTGTCAATCAAAATTTGTTCTGATTGAAAATCTACTTGAATGACCCCCTCAAACTAGCTCATTGGGTGAATGTGTCACTATGCGAATTTTCTCTCTCTATACTGTAAAACTCACTATGTGTGAAGTTCTCTGTGTAACTCACTATCTGAATGCCTCCCTTTGTCTCTCACTATCTGAGTGTCTCTGTGGGAATCTCTCACTGTGGGTCACACTGTATGAAATTTATGGCCCCTTCTCACTGTCTGAGGTCCCTATTTATAGGACTTAAGGGTTGATTTAATTTGTCAATCAAATTCAAATCAAACAATCAAAATTAAAACTAATTTGCATATTTAAGTTGATTAATCAATTTTAATTTTTCAATCAATCTTTAAACAACCAATCAATTTTAAATTTTGATTTCCTAAGTGATCTTTATTGTGTGTGTAGGTGCAAACATGAAGAATCGAGGCTCCTTTTCTTTATTTCAATTTTCCTTTTTTGGCATTTTTTTTTTCATTTTTCAATGTAAAATTTACTCTGTATTTTTTATTTTTTTGCTGCATTTCCCTTTTTTTTTTTTTAATATTTATATCTCATGAAATAAATTTTTATATAAATATATATATTTTGATTATATAAGACCCAAGACATTTTGGGTGCCTACAATCTCCATAACCAATTACACTCATACTACATCTTAAAAGTTATTTAACACCCAAAATTGACAAACGCATGTCTTGACTTTTAAGGAAGTTGGGCTCGACTTTCAATTGAATTGGCTAGATCGTTGGATGCCCACAAAATGCACCATGAAGTCTTGGAGGCCAATTAGTGTTTGGTTTACGTCATCTTTCAATATTCTTAGAAATGTAACATCAACTTATTCCTATGTTTATTTGAGTATAAGGATGTGATGTGATGAGAATGTTCACATTAATGGGAGTGAAAAGATTTTCACCAAACATGAGCATCCTATAAGTTTTGGGAATTCCTTTCCTATAAATTGTTCTAGATTTTGACTTTTAGTCTTAATTGCTCTCACTATTTTGATTCTTGAACAAAATAGTGCCCCTATTATTGATAAAATGAAAGAAAAATTTTAAATTAGTATAAAGATTAATTTTTTTTAATTAGAAGAAGATATATATATATATATATATATATATATAATTTTAATTAAATATATAACTTATTTTTAAGAAATGTCTATTAAAAGTGTAAATATTTATGTTAATTAAAATTTTAACTAACATTTGTTATTTATTCAATAAAGGTAATATTATTTTTTTCTTATACAAATTTAATATAATAGTTACTATTTAGACATTACATAGCTCCAATTATTTTGGTTAATCAATTATAAGTGTTAAATTTTTAAAATTTATTATTGTTGAAAATTTTAGCATATCAATTTAATTAAGTTTGTATTTTAGTAGGTTTTTTGGGTTGAAGATATATTTTTGTTAAGGGTATAGTGCCAGATCCTCATATCGAACTAACATTGAAATGGAAAGCCTGTGTACATTTCTAAGAATCTTATAACACGAATCAAATAAAAATACTTTGATAAAGTAGTCATTCTATTTCTAGAAGTTAGATTTTTGTAAATGTCCCTTCATGTAAACATTTTAAAATTCTTCGAATCAAGTGGCCTCTAATTGAATAATTAATTAAGAATCTTGGGCACAAGTTCAGGTAGTGAGGACTTACGTCAGACAACCTTGAAAGAGAGCTGGAGTCTAGGGTTCGAACCTTACTGCTTATAGTGCACATCTGCGATTTACCTCCTACGTGTTAGTCGAGGGCACGACTGACGTATGCCTGAGATTAGTCTGGTGCTGTGAGAGTAAAGCCCACAAATTGTATATATCACTTATTGATCGATTGACCCTTCTGATAATGATATGCTAGAATGGGGCTGCACAAGCAAAATCACCTTCTCAAAATAAGAAAATTGGCTAAATAGATCCAATCAAACTTGCTTGATTATTTTATTTAATTTATTCAATAATGGAGAGAATCTCTCTTCTTATTAATTTTGTATCGGTCTAATTAATTGTCATAAAAATAACAGTGAAACAATTACACCACCAAGATTATAAGATTGATCCTAAATTGATCCCGTTGTGTGTAATTTCAGCTGATTGCTAATTCTATTTTCAGATTTTAATTAATTCCAAACCAGCCACAATAACACATAAACATAAACCTGTTTATTTTGATGCGTGTATGTGTGCTAAGTCTGATCAAGAAAAATATATGTTCATCAAACAATATTCAGCAAAGCATAAACATGCCAATCACACAGTCACAATCCACAAGAATGCATTTACGTGGTTCGGCCCAAAAATTGGCCTACATCCACGGCAGAAACTCACCTCTAGAGACACTATATTAAATAGGCGGAAATAAATACAAGTACACACAGATTTACCCTTATTTCTTGTCTTACCGATCTCTTCTGAAAATCAGCCCAAGAATAATCCTAGAAACCCCTCTTTGCACCTGCAAAGAATCCTAGATTTCTCCCTATATTCCTCCCTGATTTCCCTACAAGAAATCCTCCCCAAGAAGCCAAATCTGTGTCTTTTACCTTGCCTTTACCCGAGCGTGCACCTCCGCTGGAAATCCCCAACGCCAAACGCCCTCCTGCCGTGTCCCCTTCTCTCGTGCGACCCTCGCTCTCCCGCGCAGCTGAAGAAAACAACGGCTGTAGGTGCTTTCTCTCGCGGCTGAAGAACCCTCGTCTGCAGGTGCCCTCGTAGCTGGTGAAGACTCGCAGTTCTGCAGGAAAAAGTCTCGGCTCCTGCGCTGCAAGCTCAAATCTGCTCTGCAGGATTCTCTCCCCTGTTTCTTGAAGCTGCCAACAGAAAAATTCAAGTCCCGCCCATCTGCTGCTATGTTTTGTATTTACAAGTAATTGACAGGTAAAATTATAGCTATGTCCCCCATAACAAATAAAACAAAACTAGCCATTGGATCTCTGCTTGATATGGACGGCTTGGATTCATTTTCTTAGCTTGACACTCCAACAGATCCTCTATGTATCACGAGATATATAGGACAACAGCAACTGTCATGCATTCGTTTAAATGCGTATTTAACAGTTTAACGAGAAGAAATCACATACGATTAAGATATGCAAATTTGCAGCTCTTTCTAAAACTTGCCTAACATGGTTTTGTGATGGCTGGAAAATCACTGGGATATTAATTAATTAGCGCACATACAGTTTTTGATAGAACGGCAAAATCTTTTAGTGTTATCTTCCTGTAGATGGAAAGGACGGGCAGCCAGCTCTGAGCCTATCCCACATGCAATGCATGTCATGCCAGGCTGCCAGACTGAGGAATTAACATCATTAATTAAATGATCCTTTTGTTTTGTCCGACTCCATATTATTTGCAGATTACTGTTTGATGTGTATAACTGGCAGCTTTACTGTTTATTGGTTGGATCAGCTTCTGTCCAACTCCGAATGAAGACATTGTACGAAAAAAACACACTCTGGCCCTTGCATGCTCGTGTCGTCACTTAAATAAATGCATGAATTAAAAACACACAACACATATTATTTTATGCTCATTTTACCATTTCAACCCACATTATTTGTTAATTTACTGTTAAATGAGAACGACCAAAACTTATGAGGAACTTAAGTTACCCAAATTGTCGGCAGCTAGTTATGAACCTTATCTTCAAAACCAAAATTAATGGGATTTGCAAAACAAAATTATCAAGTTAAATTGCTGCATAAACATATATATATATATAAGTCCTTTTTTCAAACCCTGCATATCTAAGAATTTTGGGTATCAAATTGTCCTATTCTATATAAATATATGAAGCTTGCAGATTTTATCACCTTCAAATAAAATCTTGTATATTTATTTATTTTGTTGATTGGGAGACCCATGGGGTCAAAATTGTACAAAAGGAATAGCCATATCCCCTATTTCAAATTCTAATTTCCAATTTTTTCCAAAAAAAAATTTGGGATATATATCAATCATAAAAGTTCTAAACTCTAACCACTAAGATGCTCCCTTAAGAAAAAAATGTTATGTATTATACGAATTATGTTTTAGTACGTATAAATTATATTATCCAATTTTTATCACTAAAATAAAGAAAATATATATGTTGCCGCTAAAATTTGTTGAGTTTGATCATTGTTAGCTTTATTATAATCCTAAAAGGGGGGTGAATTGGTATTTTAAAAATTAATTCCTTAGGTGAAACCATTAGTAGTAGTATTACACAAGTCTAAGGTCAATTTAGTGCAAATAAAATAAATCAATATACATTCGACAAAAATTAAACTGCACAAATAATCTAATTAAGCATGCAAGGGAAAACAATAAAGAAAAACAACACCAGAAATGTTATTGAGGTTCGGCAAACTGCCTATGTCCCCGTCTTGACTCACCAGCACAAGGATTACACTATGGACTCACTTAACGGGCAGAGCGGCACCTAAATACAACCAGGTCAATTAGTATAGGACTGACCTCAACCTTCACAACCAATCCTTTCGGGCTGAGTTACTACCCCCTCAGGCTATGCCTGGAATACAACAGTATTTCAATACAAGATGCGTACAAATATAATGGTTTCTAATCAAGCAGATTTTCACCAGTAATAATCAGAACACACAAATAATGTAAGAACAATAAGCTCAATGGTGTATGTGTGCAATCAACACTCAGAATAATGATTATCTCAAATCAAACACAAGAGTGTATCAATCAAGCTTATCTTTGAAACTATGTAAAGATAACATCTCAATCACAGTTTAGGGTTTCAAAGATTTGAAACAATAGAAATTTAGAATATGTCAAAAATTGTTGTCTTAATATCAAAGCACAAAGGGATATTCAAGTCCGAGCTTTGTAAAAAATATTTTTGCACATAAAAATACAAGTCCAATGAGTCTTGCAATAATAATGCAAAGACCCACTTAACTATAAGATTTTTTCCCAACTAAAGATTTACTATATAAAATTGGGGGAAAAATCAAGCTAAACCCTCAATCCAAAAAACAAGTAAGCAATACACAAATGAGAGTTTCTAACAATATAGAACTATGAGTAAAACACTTACAATGCTAGATATCTCAAAGGAATGAGAGTATATGAGTGTATGGACTTGGTATGAGAAAATAGGATTTGGAAATTTTTAGAGAGTTTTTTGCTAATCAAATGACTAATCACCCCTTAATCCAAGCAAATGAACCCCTATATATAGAATATGTTAAAATTATAACCGTTGGAGATATGTAGGGTATTATTAAATTTGTTTTAAAACCATTTAAGAAAATTAACCCTGTTTAACTTAAAATAACCACAGTAAAAATTAAAACAACCCCAGAGTTTTGGGCGCCTGACCCATGGTTTGGTCACCCGAACAAACTCAACAGAAAAAGTTGATTTTTGAAAATCAGGTGCCTGAGTCATGGTTTGGTCGCCTGGTCTTGAGTTCGGTTTACCAAACTCATGTATTCGGTAGCCCGAGGCAATTTTGAATGTGAACGTTTGGGCTACCAAGTTGGTGGAAAAGTCAGATTATGAGTTTGGTTGACCAAGGACGCTATTTTCCTTTTGGTTCGGTCACCCAAAACCAAGTCAACACTCTAATTAGTCAATGGTTCGGTCGCCCGAAGTGTTTTGAACGCAACAGTTTGGTCGCTCAAAGCCCCACTGAATTATCACTCTAAGTCCTGTTTTACTTCAATTAATTCCTCTGATAATATATGTGATATTTGGGGATAATCTTATGTGTAAGTGCAAGGACCTAAGGTCTTTCTAAGGTCTTTTGATCTTATTGCTTCTACATGCATGATATGCAGTAATTATCACAGACCTTTTCCTATATTACTATAACAGACCCGAATAAAGCATAATATAAATTACAACAAAAATGAATCTTCTGTGTCTTTAGCATTTAAGTCTTCATATGCCATCAAGTGATCATGCTAATATGAACCTGTACACAAACTTGTTAGACATTAAATACCTGAGTATTTCTTATAATCAAAACTGGGTATGACCTATAAGGTTAACATTCTCTTCCTTTTCGATGATGATAAATACATCATGCAAAAGTTGGTATAGCCTAGAAAGGCTCCCTCTGACAATATTTGTGATGAGAATTTTTAAAGATTTATAAGATCAAATATTTTTCAAAAGTACCTAATTTTGTGCCTCTTCTCCCCTTTTTGGCTACAGTAAAAAGGGTTATGATCAACATAAAGCACATAGACATAGGCATTGAGTATGAATCATTTGAATACAAGATATGTTTGAGAAAGGTCTTTAGAAATTTCGGCAGCATGACGTTTGAAAATAAAGCATTGTCCCAAAAATACCTGTATAGAAATGACCTGATTGAGTTTTAGATTAATAGTTTATCCACAACTACCAACTCAAATAGTCCAGTATGATCAAGACATAAAACATAAATATAGCTATCAACATGCAAGAGATATGATAGTTATGTGTTTGCAAAACACATACAAACTCAAAAAGTATAAAGCAATGATAGATTTAAAGTTCAGAGTTGTATGTCTCTATGTAAAGAAGCTCCCCACTAAGTTTGTGCACTCTATCAAAAATCTAGGAGGCATCTTTATTATGTATTAGACATAGCTCTCATCTAATTTGTATGAAACCTATCTTTCAGAAGGGGTTTGGTGAAAATATCAGCCCATTGCTCATTGATGCTCACAAACTCAAGTGTCACATCCCCTTTCTGCAAATGATCATGAAGGAAATGATGTCTAATTTCAATATGTTTAGTTTGTGAATGTGAGATAGGATTGTTAGAAATATTAATTGCACTAGTATTATCACATTTAATTGGAATCATATCATAGAGTAATTCAAAATCCATAAGTTGTTGTTTCATATAAAGCGTTTGAGCATAACAACTCCCAACCGCAATATATTTTGCTTTGGCTATGGATAAGGCAATTGAATTCTGTTTCTTAGAGAACCAAGAAACCAAAGATTGTTCTAAATAGTGGCAAGTGCCGCTAGTATTCTACCTGTTAACCTTACTATCGGCAAAGTTAGCATCAATATAACTAACAATCTTAAATCTCATATGCTTAGGGTACCATAAACCTAACTCAATAGTACCAACTAGGTACCTAAGAATTCTTTTGACTGCCAATAGATGAGACTCTTTAGGATTGGCCTGAAACTTAGCACACATGCACACACTAAACATGATATCAGATCGACTAGCTGTAAGGTATAGGAAACTACCAATCATGCCATGATATAATATCACATCAATAGGGATGCCCTGCTCATCTTTATCAAATTTTGTGGAAGAACTCATAGGAGTACCAAGAATTTTACCATCTTCCATATTAAATTTCTTTAGCAAGTCTCCAACATATTTAGATTGGCAAATGAAAGTCCCATATTTGGTTTGTTTAATTTGAAGTCCTAAGAAGAAACTTAGTTCACTCATCATGCTCATTTTGAATTCACTTTGCATGAATTTGGCAAACTCATTGCACAAATCATCATTAGCGGATCCAAAAATAATATCATCAACATAAATTTGAACAATGAGCATAACATCATATTTAGACTTGATGAAGAGTGTAGTGTCAATTTTGCCACAGGTAAACCCATTCCTTAATATAAAGCCACTAAGCCTCTCATACCAAGTTCTAGGAGTTTATTTCAATTCGTACAAGGCTTTGGACTACCGGTATACATGATCAGGATATTTATGATTTTCAAAACCAAGTGGTTGTTCTATATATACCTCTTAGTTTATATAGCCATTTAAGAAGGTGCTTTTAACATCCATTTGATACAATTTAAAGTTCTTAAAAGCGGCATAAGCAAGCAACATACGAATGACTTCCATTCTAGCTAGAGGTGTAACGCCCCGAATGTACTGACCCGAATAATAATGGTATTTAAATAGAGAGGGAGGCAAATGGAAACAGTAACAGAAGGAGGCAGCTGAAGCGTTTGTCGACGACGTTGCACTTTGGGAGGCAATGACCTAAGAAAATTTGTCAGGTCCTCGTCGATGAGGGTACAAGAGGGCCTCGTCGACGAAGACAAGTTTTTTCGACGAGAAGAAACCGAGAGAGGATTTTTGGAAGTCTGAAATTCATAGAGGAGAGTGTAGGTTCGTCAACGAATTCAGACCTATAAATAGCTGAAACTCGGATTTTTACACAGAAAATTCACAGAAACTCTCTCTCTTTCCTCTCTCTACGGTCTCTCCCTTCTTTCTCTTCGATTTTGGCCCCGTTAGTTGCCAGATCGATGATCTGAGGCCACCACGATGCCCATAGGGAAGTTCGTCCTAAGTTTTCCAAAGCGGATCGTCAGTGGGATGAAGTTGGATTTCATCCTAGATTCAGGGTAAGACCTTTTTTTGTTGAAATTTGACTTTCCAACAGTTGTAAGAAATGCGGTAGACATAGAAATAGTAATATTTTGTTCTGGGATATATGGTTTTCAGGGTATTGAACGGGGAACTCTGCGGGTGCAGGACGAGTGTTTTTAGGGGTTTTTTTCTCAGTGTTAGGTAAGGGAATAAACTAAAGCAGTTAATTTTCCATGTAAATTAGTATTATTTATTAGCAAATTATTTTTTAAGAAAGCATGTGGCATATTTGAATATTATTGAGAAAATGCATATTTGGAAAAATACTACTGTTATACAGGAAATGAAATTCTAGAATGAAATGTATGATTTTACTCAGCATTGTGCGGCATGAACATTATTTTACGTGACAAGTATTATGCTATAGCAATTTTACGAGTAAAACATGTTTTCAAGAATTATGAAATAATATTAGTACATTATGATTTTGAAAATACATGATAATTGATTTATTTATTCAGATGGTTTTTATGAAATATTCGGCGCGAGGCCGTATTTATGAAATGATTTGCGCGAGGCCGTAGTCATGAAATATTCGGCTATAACAGACATTTTATGAGTGATATGGTTTATTAGAAAATACGAAGGTATATGATGATTCAACATGTCATGATAAATGTTTACAGATAAATGAAATATACTGTATATGTATAATTGCATTAAATATTCATGTTACCACACAACTGTATTTAGTTTATTTTCCTTTACTAAGAGGTGTCTCACCCCCGAGCATTAAATGATTTTCAGGAAACCTAGAAAGACTGATGGAGCGTGGCCGCCACTGAGTTTATTGAGTTATCCAGCTAGGAGGGTAAGTTGAACTAGGATCAGAAGTTTTTGGATGTGGGATCTTAGCGATGTTTTTGTATCTTAGGAGATTGTATATAAACACAATATTTTGAGATATGCTTGAATCTGGTATTATGTATTTTATGGTTATGAGTTTGTGATTTACATTTACTGCTGCCTAAGTTCCACTACATATGACAGGTGTCCCCATTACCCAAGTGTTCAGTCTTAGGAACTCTAGTTGTACCTTCAGTTTTCATAGGAACATAGTTTCCCATAGAGACAACTCTCCACACCTTCTAGATAATATTCTAAAGATAGATGCGCATCCTCTGTTTCCAGAAGGTGTAATTGACACCACTGAAAACTGGAGGGTGTGTGGAAGAGGGTCCCTTAAGGAAAGGGGTTACAGTACTATGAGCCATCTAGATCTTTTGCAAAATAACTATTAAGTCTAAACTACTAGGTTTTGATACCAATTGTTAGTTTTACTGTAATCCCAAGAGGGGGGTGAATTGGTATTTTAAAAATTAATCTCCTAGGTCAAATCACTAGCAATAGTATTACACAAGCCTAAGGTCAATCTAGTGCGGATAAAATAAATTAATATATATTTGGAAAAAATTAAACTGCACAAGTAATCTAATTAAGCATGCAAGGGAAAGCAGTAAAAAGAAACAACACTAGAAATGTTATCGAAGTTCGACAAACTGCCTACATCCCCGCCTTGGCTCACCAGCACAAGGATTACACTATGGGCTCACTTAACGGGTAGAGCGACACCTAAATACAACCAGGTCACTTAGCATAGGACTGACCTCAACCTTCACAACTAATCTTTTCGGGATGGATTACTACCCTCTCAGGCCATGCCTGGAATACAACAGTATTTCAATACAAGATGCGTACAAATATAATGCTTTATAATCAAGCAGATTTGCGCTAGTAATAATCAGAACACATAAATAATGTAAGAACAATAAGCTCAATGGTGTATGTGTGCAATCAACACTCAGAATAATGATTATCTCAAATCAAACACAAGAGTGTATCAATCAAGCTTATCTTTGAAACTATGTAAAGATAACATCTCAATCACAGTTTAGGGTTTCAAAGATTTGAAACAATAGAAATTTAGAATATGTCAAAAATTGTTGTCTCATTATCAAAGCACAAAGGGATATTCAAGTCCGAGCTTTGTAAAAATATTTTTGCACATAAAAATACAAGTCCAATGAGTCTTGCAATAATAATGCAAAGACCCACTTAACTATAAGATTTTTCCCTACTAAAGATTTACTATATAAAATTGGGGGGAAAATCAAGCTAAACCCTCAATCTGAAATACAAGTAAGCAATACACAAATGAGAGTTTCTAACAATATAGAACAATGAGGAAAACACTCACAATGCTTGATATCTCAAAGGAATGGGAGTATATGAGTGTATGGACTTGGTATGAGAAAATAGGATTTGGAAATTTTCAGAGAGTTTTTTGCTAATCAAATGACTAATCACCCCTAATCCAAGCAAATGAACCCCTATATATAGAATAGGTTAAGATTATAACTTTTAGGGATATGTAGGGTATTATTAAATTTTTTTTAAAACCATTTAAGAAAATTAACCTTGTTTAACTTAAAATAACCATGGTAAAAATTAAAACAACCCGAGCGTTTTGAGCGCCTGACCCATGGTTCGCTCACTTGAACAGACTCAACTGAAAAAGTTGATTTTTGAAAATCGGGTGCTGGAGTCATGGTTGGATTTGTTTACCAAAGGCGATTTCCATTATGTCCAAGGTTCGATCGCCTGGTCTTGAGTTTGGTTAATTGAACTCATGTATTCGGTAGCCCGAGGCAATTTTGAACGTGAATGTTTGGGCTGCCAAGTTGGTGGAAAAGTCAAATTATGAGTTCGGTTGACTAGGGACGCTGTAGTCCTTTTGGTTTGGTTGCCTGAAACCAAGTCAATGCTCTGACTGGTCAATGGTTTGGTCGCTCGAATTGTTTTGAACACAACAGTTCAGTCACCCGAAGCCTCACTAAATTATCCCTCTAAGTCCTTTTTTACTTTAATTAATTCCCCTGATAATATATGTGATATTTTGTGACAATCTTACGTGTAAGTGCAAAAACCTAAGGTCTTTTGAGCTTATTGCTTCTACATGCATGATATGCAGTAATTATTACAAACCTTTCCTATATTACTATTATAGACCCGAACAAAGCATAATATAAATTACAACAAAAATGAATCATCTGCATCTTTAGTCTTTAAGTCTTCATATGCCATCAAGTGATCATGCTAATATGAACCTGTACACAAACTTTATAGACATTAAATACCTGAGTATTTGTCATAATCAAAACTGGGTATGATCTATAAGGTCCACAATCATTAACCTTAATTTCTTAAAAAAAGGGCAAGAACTAGGAGGACTCAAGGTGTACTTTGAGGGATTTCTTCAATGCTTGTGTTAGGAATAAAAGGAGTAAGGAAAAGAAGGACAATAATAGAAGGTTGCATAGGTGGAGTTTTTTTATGAAAATATTAAAAAAATAAAAAACGTAAATATAGTGTGGGTGGGGGTGCATTTACGGTTTTGAACTCAACTGACTTTGCAAAAGTTGGTTTGAGTATAAAAAAAAAATACAACATCTAGCAGAAATGACTTTCCAAAAGTCGGTTCTTGCTTGCCCTACTCCCCTTGGCCTTTGGACTTTATTCCTGTGGCGGGAAATAAAAGAAATTGAAAGTTATAACCAATTTTCTTGAGTTGGTTATACACTTCCCGAGGCCACTAGCACCCCCTTGCGCAAAAAAATAAAATAAGTAATAACCATAACCAACTTTTAGAAATTCGGTTCTAGCACACGACACGACATGGCCTCCCTGCCTAACTCCCCCACCCCTTATTTATTTTTCCCTCCATTTCCTTCTTCCTTCCACTTGTCCTTCTCTTTTCTTCTTCCCTTCTCTTGCAGCCTCCCCCACCACCTTTAGTAATATCCAGTTTATACTTTGATTTTATACATCTATCTCATTTAGTATTGAGGTATGTTTATGATTATGGTATACTTAATATAAATTCTCCAATACTTAATAATTGTCTTTACTAAGCATGCATTTATTTTTTCATACATTTGCACAACATGGATCCGAGTCCAACCGATCTTCCATCCTGATGTTGGGGGCTCTTCATCCCTCTTACAGGGCATAGGAGGAGGATCATTATGATGCCTTTAAAGGGCATCAGTGTGTACACACATTAGAGCCACAGTGGAATGTTGATGCTAGAATGATTCCATGGATTCAATAAGCAAGTTTCTATCCACTATACCAAATTCGGTACATTTGGTTTGACCTATATGCGTTGGAGCCACTGTAGTTGATTCCATCCTACCCACTGCCAATCTACCAGGGACATTAGTGCACAATACCAAAATTTTTCGATTTCATCACCAATCCCATTTGATATGTTTGATGAAATGCTAGAGCATGATGTTGGCCTGCAACAACAGATTCCACAAACATCACATGTTAACGAGGATGCAAATTGATGTTAGAGACAGCAACATGTGCAACAAGGTGTCCTAGAAAAGCAACAACAACCACGTCAACAATCATAGAAATAAAGGAGACCGCAACCTTGCTGGACTTGATTGTATTTTTTGGTGCATGATTGTATATTGATTTAATTATTATTTTCAATTAATCAATATAGAGATCATATCTTGCCTTCTTCACATTAAGGAATCATGAAAGTCAATTAAGGATAATAAATATTATTATTATTATTATTATTATTATTATTATTGCAATAAATTTGAAAAGGAAGATGTGAACTTTTAACTATTGCAAAATTCGCATAAAAAATTCATATTATTTTACTTATTTTCATTTTGTATTTTTATTTTGTCAAAAGAATAGTTATTTTTCCACTATTGCAAAATTCATATAAAAAAATAAAAACAATTGCAAACTTTTATACTATGGGTTTGTTCAAATATTTTTGTTTTCTATTTTTCAAAATAATTACAATATTGCCACTTTATTTTGTAAATGTATCATTTATTTAAGGGCAATGAATCAAAAATTATGTATTTACAAATGTATCGTTTGAACACCTTAAAAATCTCTTATTTTAAAAAGTCATACATCATTCAACCTTGTATGTGTATATATATTAAAAATCAGAATTAGGAAAAATAAATATTACCGAGTACACAACAATTTACATGGTTTGAGTATAAAACCTACGTATGTGAGAGGGGGTTATTGTTCAGATAGTAGAAAAATAGTACATTGGGGAGAACAATACATCACATTTACAATAATTACAAATCATAGACAAACAGTATGAATAACATGTACAGAGATGAATAGGAAAAATTATACATACTATACACATTAAGTACACATCAATGTGATGGTCAAGCTCCATCATGACCTCTAGTCCTCCTTGGATACCAAATGTAGTTGTGACCTTCTTCATGGAAGAAATTGCACCTCATCTTCCTATTACCCTCTCGTATGCCCATTTGGTTACACAATCTAGAGCTCTTCAGTCGACCCTTTTGCCTAATCAACTGTCGATTTCCATATAATGTTGGTGTAACTAGATCTATCCAACACTCTTCATGGAGGATGAGGATGAAGTCCATTGCATATGTAGCAAAATGCTCGGTCTCTATGAAGCAAGGGTCAACATAGCAACTGTTCCCCAATCTCCTCGACCCACACACAACTAACAAGTGTGAATAAGGGTAGTGTAGGTTTTGGCACTTCCCACATATACACTAACATCCCCTAATGTCAACAGTTTGAATATTTCGACCTTTATTTGGTTAGTGTGGTGTAGTTTGAATACTAAACAATTCCCTTTCAATATCAAAGTTTATATATAACATCATGTCTAGCATACTCCATTTCCCTCCTTTGCATTTGCAACAACAAATATGGGGTGTAACCATTCTTTGACTTTATCGCTTGGCGAGATGCTTCCCGTTGGGAACTAAAGTACTGCGCAACCTTATAAAATTTCATCTAGACAATGGCAGTTACTGATAAATTGTGAGTTGATTTCATTATGGTATTAAAGCATTCAACCATATTTGTAGTTATGTTTCCGTACCTTCAACCATCGTCATGGCATTGTATCCACATATGAAAAAAGTTCTCTTCAAAAAATTATTTCGCTGTTGGCCCACCTTTTGTTAGAATCCTTTCCATCTGACTATTGAATTTCCTAACTCAGTGTTCCCTACTAGTAATTTCAACCATCTGCTTCAACATGGTATTGTTCGCTCTCTTAATGAAGTTACTAATGACATGACGCAAGAAAAATCTATAGTGAGCACGCGGCGGTTAGTTAACATTATAATGAATGACACAAATAATACCGGGGCGTCTGTCTGATATAAAACACAAATTATTGTGATTATTCGCTTCATCCCAAATGCACTAAAGAAACCAGGACCATGTTTGCAAACTTTCCTCCTCAGCAATTGCGAATGGTATAGGACTATTGGAATTAGTAACTTCCTTTTATATTTCCCCTATAAGTGCATTCCATTTACACAAAGAACTGGAGAACAATGGTGAAATCCTTCGATGGAGGTTGAAAATGACCAAATAATTCATGTCAAAATAGCAGAGTTGTTAGCATCAGCAATATCTCTTCGTACTCACTTCACCTTTATACCAAGATTTGATTTGCATATAGCATGCATTCACTTTGACATGATATGAAAGGTCCTAATCTCCAAAAACCCTTGCAACTGCCATTTTTTTCCCAAGCCATATCTTTTTATAGGATACATAGTATTGATACTTTGATTTCAAGTGTGCTTGCCAAGCTGCAATTAAAGCACTATCATCACACTTGATAATTTCAATTATTTCATTTGCAACTAAGGTCAACTTCAACTATGGGTGGCCTGCATGGTCTTGCGAAAGAGTCTCATTGATGCATGTATGGGGTGTCTGTACTGTGTAATTTCAAATCGTTTATGCTTCTATGTTGGTAGGCACCTAACCTCCAAGTGCAGCCATCATTTGCATTGCACCTAGCTAACAACCCATGTTTTTGGGCTCGATTGCACCACTTTGAAGTTGTGGTGTATTCGCACAAGGTGCATGTGCACAGAGTATATAAGATCATATCTTTTGTGTTGAAAATCATACCTTTACAAAATTCAGAGACACCATCCCATCTAGAGCCCTCAAGGGAAATTTCAAATTCATTTTCAATATCATTAGCATTGACATCGATTATGCACACTAATGGCGGCACGTCGCATACTCGTCTTTGGTGCACATTTGTGTTCTCAGGAGACACGACAACTTCTTCATGTTGAATTTAATAATATTCCGGTCCACCGAATCATTTATCCCATATTCTGCTTCTTTAAAATCCTCGCTTAAATCATATTATTCCTTTAACTCATGGTCACATTCCATATCAAGTTACATTGGCTTGATCGTGTGTGCCCCCCTTTCGTTCAAAACAATTGATGGAACTATTTGAAAGTCTGGTATAGACATATCTCCAACTAAACTTTGGTCATGCCTATACTTAGTCGATTGTCGTGGTTTGTCATGAAAACTGCATCCCACATTGAATCCCAACAAATTAGCCTCCTCATGTCTAAACTCTATTGGCAAAAATTATGGCTAAAACAATGGGTCAATATTTTGGGCATTTATTATAAAAATTTTTTGAAAACCCTAGCCTCTGCTGCCCCCTTCTTTTCTTTTTTCTTCTTTTTTTTTATACTTTTATGGTAATAATAATAATAATAATAATAATAATAATAATAATAATAATAATAAAAAGGTTTGAAAATAATGATAATACTAATAAAAATAGAAATAGCAAAAATAATAATAGTAAAGTAATAATAAAATAGAAATAAGAATGATAAAAATAATAAAAATAATAATAGTAAAGTAACAATAATAAAATAATAATAATAATAATAATAATAATAATAATAATAATAATAACGATAATAAAAATACTAAAAATGATAATAATAATAATAATAATAATAATAATAAATACTAATAATAATGATAATAATAATAATAATAACAATAATAATAATAATAATAATAATAATATAGTAACCCCTTTGTTATATTTGGTTCGGGTAAAAATAGGGTGTTTACATGGGATATCATTCAAATCTAAAGATGTCGTCACCTATGAAAGGTGACAAAATAGCCTATTTGTCTGAGCAGTATCGTATTCATTATATGATTGAGGATGAAAAATACTTCCCTATGCACACTTGAAGCTCCACCTATACTCCTGCTTCTAGTGATGCGCATAATAAGAATTTCAACTATATACATATCATGATAGGAATGATGTATTCCCAAGAGGGGGGGTGGGGGTGGGGGTGAATTGGCTATTTAAAAATTTCTTCTTAGGTTAGGTTCAAATCAAAATTAGTATTACTCAACCTAGAGTATGTGCTTTGAATGATATAATAAATGCCCAAAATATTGATTCAACCACAATCTTCAAGTTGCAATAATTTTGCAAGCGAAGATAGGGGATCAATGCTCTCTTTCTAAAAGATTTAACAAAGAATATGAGAAAGAGAATGAAGTGTGCTTGAACATGAGAGAGTATGTAAAATAAAGCACAAAAATATTTTCAAAGAATTTTCAATCTAACCTCTAGTTAAGAAATGAGTTATGAATGGGTATTTATAGACATTCTAAAAAATATGACCATTTGGGACCTATTAAACATTTTTCTAATTTTGTTATTTAAAAATTAGTGACGTTTTAGTGCTTAAAAGTTTCCGCCTGACCCGAGAGGTTCGGTCGACTGTACAAAGTGTCAGTCGACTGAGCTAGGTTTAAAATTTGAACTTTCCTCTGGGTTCGGTCGACTAAGCAAGGTCGGCCAATTGAGCTAGGGCGATTTTCCAACCATTCATTACTCAGTCGGCTGTCTTGATGATTGGTCGTCAGCTGGGCTCTACTGGTCGATCGACTAAGGCATTATAAAGTATGGATTAGTCGATCAACCAAGATTAGTGAAAACTTAAGATTTGCCTTAATCTTGACCCAAAAGTCATTCCAAAAATCCTTGTTTGATTTTAACTTTTATGAAAAAGGTTTTTGATTGAAGTTTAGGTCCCCTATGGTCAGTCTATAGTCATTCTGAGCATTTAATCATATCATGTATGAAATGCATAATACATACCAAATATAAAACTAATTGCATTAAAAAAATAAAACAAATTATGTCTTCATTCCTTTCCTCTTCAATCTTCATGGAATACGCTAAAATAATGGTCTTTAATTCCTTTAGGCTTCCATTTCCCATTCCCTTATGTGTGTGTTTGAATTATTAAACATGTTCACATGCTAAATACACACATAAGAAACTTGTTCTTTCTCAGCATCAAAATAGGGATCAGACTCAAAATTTTTTTTTTTTATAATGAAAAACACATAAGAGCAAAATGGGTTTAGCTTGAAAAGGTTCTACCTAATAATATGCATAATTTTAAAAATAAGCAATGTAACTCAGGCATATCAAGAAAGAAAACATTTCAAATGAATGCATTTAGTTTTGACATTTAAAGCACAAATGCTTGCTGCTCAGAAATTTACCTCATTTAAAATGTTAAAGCAAATTTTAGCATTTTGCTCATAACTCTCTCCTCCTTTTGGCATCAGCAAAAGGGCTAAACTAAGTATGGAAATATTTTGTCAATTTAGGAATAATCCCAAGTGGGGGGGGGGGGGGTGAATTGGGCATTTTAAAAAATATTGATCTTTAAGTTCTAACTTTTAAAATGCACAAGCACACAAGCACAAGCTAGGGAACAAGTTGTTTAGTATTACACAACTTATCAATTTAATGTGTGGGTATCTCAACCAATTAAGTATTACCCAATTAATCTCAAGTATTTTAGTTATTCATACATGCCAATATTTAAAACATGCACAGCAAATCGAATATAAACATGAGTGCGGAAATGTAAAAAGACATAGAAAGAGAGAGCACAAACACACAATTTTTAACTATGTTCAGCCAAACATAGCCTACGTCCTTGCCTAGGGCAAAACGCCCAAGGATTCCACTATTCCACTCCTTAAATTGGGATAGAGCTTCCCATTTACAATCTGCTACTTACAAGAGGCGTAACCTCCTCCTAATCCTCTGTTTACAAGAGGCACAGTTTCCTCCTAATCCGCTGCTTACAAAAGACACAACTTCCTCCTAATCCGTTGCTTACAAGAGGCACAACTTCCTCCTAATTCGTTGCTTACAAGAGGCAACTCAAGGCGTAGTTTCCTCACCATGGTTCACATATCGAACTGCCAATACAACAGATAAATGAAATATTCAGATACACTCAGATGCTTCTCAACAAGTTAATGTGTATAGTAAAATACTAAACACTCTCACAAGATATAACTTGAAGCTCAAGAGAGAATATGTGTTTATCTCAGCATGATTTTTGTAATGAAAAATATATGATCTTTGTATACAAAAATGTATATGATGAGTTTTCTCAAAGATATAAACCCAATACAATAAATCTCCAAAAAATGATTTTTCAAATAAGATGTGTGTTGGAGATCTAGGGTTTTCTCAAATAACTTTTGTAAACACAATAGAATATGAAATCTTTGAATAAATATATGAATGTGAATGCTTCAAAGATTTATGCATTAGGATAAATTTTTTCCCAAAATATTTTTCAAATAGTTTATGAGAAACTAGGGTTTTTGCTTTCTCAATAAAATATTAAAGATAAAATACGAGAGAAGAACTACTTTGAATGCACAAATCAAATACCTTTTTCTTTATCAAACCTCAATAGAAAAGATGCTTTGTAAGATGTGTGCTTGAAAGCCTTTTGAAAAACTGAGAGAATGCCCAAAAGATGTCTGAATGTGATAGAGTGCAGGCAAGAGGTTCAAAAGTTGTTCAACTAGGGTAGGGTTTGATATTCGTAAGTATTTGCAGGATCTAGGCATTTTCTGGCCGTTAGATAAAAAAGAAATATTTTTATTAAAAAAATTATGCCCGTTGCGCACTAGAGTGTCAAGCATCCCGAAAGACTCATAAATGAGTGTACGCACTAGTCGACGAGTGTCCAACACTCATTCGTCAATGAGAGCAAGAAATTCATTGACCATTGGTCTGTCTGAGAAAAGTAGGGTCTTAGTATTTTCTCATCGACAAGGATGTGCATTAGTCAACGAGTGGCCTTCATGGATTCATTGACGAGGCCAGGGGATTCGTCGATGAGCCTCCTATTTTTTTTAGCCCTATTAATTCTCTAAAATACAGATCTAACCTAGAACTTGTGCATATGAATATTTCATGAAAAACAAGCATCCTAAGGTCAGCCTATTGGTCATTTTTGAGCTTCCAACTATTTCATGTGATCATGTATATACAAATATAATCTAAAGCATTACAACTGAAATAAAACTATGTCTTCACTCATTTTCTCTTGAATTCTCTTATGGAATGGGCCAGGGTATGTGAATTTTATGTTCCTTACGACTTCCATTTTACCTTTGCCATGTGTGTGTGCTTGAAGTATAAACCTATTCAAGTACTAAACGCACATGTGAGATACATATGTTTTGTCATTATCAAAACAGGATTAGACTCAAAAAGTCAACAATCTCCCCCTTTTTGATGATGACAAACACAAAAGCAAAATGCATAAATTCAAAGTAGACATTGAAATTTAATCATATCTAGAGAGAAGACAATGAGATATTTCAAGTTGAGAATTTTAAGTTCAGCTCAATATGCATCTTGATTTTGCAATAAAGCATATATTGACCCTATGGGTCATACCCTATTTTGATTATGACAAATACTCAAGTATTTAATGGTTGCCAAGTTTGTGTGTAGGTTCTTATTAGTAAGTTCATGGCATGCAGTAACCTGAAGAGAAGTGAAGACCCAACATATTTATTATTGTATTTTTTATCATTGGGTTTTTAATAATTTTAGTTTAAATGGATCTATAATAATCTTTGCATGTCATGCATGTAGGAAGTAAGCTCAGCAAATGATCATACTCAGACCATAGAAAGACCTTAAGGATCAGTCGACCAACGCCAAATTTTTGGGACTGTCTTAAAATGGCCTTAGAAAAGACCTTAGGTCCTTACACATATGCAAAAATAGTCCCCATAATAACTAGCTCAATCAGGGGATCAACTTGAAAATGAATTGGACCATATAGGAAAAATTGTGAGAGGTCGGGCGACCGAACCCTTAGTGTTCAAAACACCTTGGGCGCCGAACCTCTAGGAAGTCAGCGGGTTGATCGGGTTTTGGGTGACCGAACTAGAAATGAGTGTATCATCTCCAGGCGATCGAACCTTTGAAAGGGAACTTTTCACCAACTCGATCCACCGAAGGTTTTAGTTCAAAATAGGCCCTGGGTGACCAAACACTTGAGTTTGGTTAACCGAACTTAGCTTTGGATACCCGAACCACGGACAGAAAGTTTCAGACTTTTGTTTAGCCAACTGAGCTTGATCTTGGGCACCCAAACCTTTTAAAATGGCCTTTTTGAGTTGAGTTGATTCGGGTGACCGAACTAAAGTTTAGCCACCCGAAACCTCTCCGGTTGCAAATTTTTTACCCGAGAAAATTAAAGGTAATTGGGGTTAATTTTTCTAAACACAATCAAAACAATTTGGAAAATTCTCAGCATGTCCCCAAATGGTTATTTTTCCCCCATTTCTATATATACCAAATCATTTGTCAAAATTAGTGGGGGATTAGAAAAAAGATTAGGGAAAAAATTCTCTGAAAATCCATAACCTTATTTTGCCCATACTACCTCCAAATACTCACATATACTCCTCTCCTTGATCATTCATCTATTATGAGTGATTCAAGTGTGATTATGGTAAATCCTAAGATTGCTAAATACTCTCTCTTGTGCTTATTGCTTGTGCTTGATTTTTGAGAGTTATGCAAGGGTGTTTCCCACCAATTTCATTTGATAAATTTTGTGTGGGAAAACTCATTGGCCTTAGGATCTTTGTATTGTCATTGTAAGATTCTTTGTGCTACATTTTTGTGTGAGCAAAAATCCATTTTCGAAAGCTTATTTTTCAAATAACTTTTATGCCTTTTACATCGAAGAAAATATTGCTGAGGTTGTTTGAATATTCTGTTTGACATCTTTGAAATCCTAAGCTTGCATTGAGGTAGTTTATATTGTGTTTCAAAGAAAACCTTGTTTATACACTCTTGTGTATATTTGAGATTATCCATAATACTGGGTGTTGATTGCGCATAGTCACATCACTGAGCTTACATTTCCTATATTGTTGATGTGTGTTGATTGATTGTCATTTGGTACATATTTGCTTGATTGAGAAGCATAATCATTGTACCCCATTTGGTTTGTACTATATTGGTTGTATTCCAAGCATGGGCCTGAAGAGGGAGACTAGCCCTGTTGAATAGTCCCGAATTGGCTTAGACCCAGTTAGAAAAGTTAAGTGCACCATCCTCGTAAGGTATGTATAGGTTGAGGTCAACCCCATCAGTTGACCTGGTTGTAACTAGTGCCGCTCCACCCATTAAATGAGCATTAGTGGAATCCTCGGGCTTGCGAGCTAGAGGCGGGGATGTAGGCACAGTTGGCCAAACCCCGATAACATATCGTGTGTGCAATTTACATTTCCATAATTTATTTACTACACGTTTATGTTTTATTATGAATGATTGGGTTTATAATTGCATAGACAGACCCTAGGTTGCGTAATACTGCTGATCTGGTTTAACCTAGGACGCAAAAATTTTAAATACCCAATTCACCTTCTTTTGGGAATACACCAAAGCTAACATCATATACACATATCTAATTTAAAATTTAAAGCTCGCTTAAAAAATGCAAGGAGTATATCATTTTGCTCTACAATCCTCTCCCCTTTTTGGCATCAGTAAAAGGGTTAAGCTAAGTGTAAGATAAGTTATTTGAAAAAAATCCTTAGTTTTAAAAGGACAACTCCCCCATTTTGAAACAATTTTTATTTAGTTTAGAAAAACTCTCCCCCTTTTTGAAATTTAAGCTTAAAAAAATTTGAAAATTCACGACTTCAAATTTTAACACAAAGAAGGCACAAGTCATGATAACATTTAAGTGCAAAACAAGATATGACCAGAAAAATACAACCATATAGATTATAAGAATATTACAAATTTAAAAAAGGGATCATATGGCAAATATGAAAATTGTGACAAACAATATTATTTCAATTTAAAATTTTCAACAAAACTCATCGTGCTTTAATGCATATGCCACATCAAGTTCAATTGATATCTAAGTATACAAGTGAGTGAGCACAACAAGATAGAGATTTTATTTCAAGAACTCCCCCTTTCAATTTGGGTTTTAGCTTAGATGAAATGACTTACTTAAACATTTTAGAATTGATTTTACAAAGCATACCAAGCAGTATAAGTAATTATCTCATGCACACATTATCAAATATGGATGGGGATAAGATTTTCATTTTGCATTCACTCATCCTTTCAAAAATGTTTTAGCATGCATTTTATCATAAACAATCTAGCACAAGGTTTTAATTTTGGTAAAACTTTTAACGAAATTTCGGCAGCATACTGTTTGTAAATTTGACATTTTTTTTTCTATAAAACCTGTACTTGAAATCTGGTTATATTTAGCAATTAGATCATTTCAAATATGCAGCAACCTTATTCTACTACTAGCATTCAATTCACATCACTACATCAGCCATGTAGGTGACATTCTAGATTAAGTATGCAATTAGGTAGCTCCACTAACAAATCATAAACTATCCATCAAGGAAATTTAATCATTTAATCCATTATAGATAATAATTTGCAAAGCAATTTTTATAAAGGCATATGATAAGGATCATGAAAGTATTTAATAGAGTTAAATTTTAAAGAAAAATGCTCCCCTTGAGTTATGCACTATTACTTTCTTATGCCTTTACTATTTTTCAAGATTGTAGCCAAGGGTTTTAGATTTTCAATGATTCAAAATTGACTTTGAATGCCTAGGATCAGAGGACCAAAAAGTCACAATGAATGTTTCTTTAATGTCATAAGCCTATTATGCCTCTTTTATTATGAATTTCAATATGTGAGAGGCTTCAGGTGCGAATGACTTTTCACTTCAACTACCCGTGCATAGGTTTCCTTGAAATTGCTAGATTAAAACTTAGTGCAATCTTCTTAGCCATTCAACATTATTCAAAGGATATAAATTTCTAACTGATTTATCTTAAAGATGAGAGCTAAATAAGCGAATTTGGATAAACATTCTTATAAATTAAATTGCCACTAAGTTCAGAGGAATATTCATTATGAGTGGTCATGATTTAAAATATTTTCATGGAAGTGAATATGTCCAACTGCTTAGCTAAAGAGCAATTTTGGGAGAATATTAATTCGTGAGTGTTTCTCTTTGGGTATTTTTTATTATCCCACCATTGGATGGTATCCTATAAGTATGATCTCAATTTTAAATAAGGTTATAAGCCAATGATAGATGAATCTTTACTGGATATGATTGTGGTATGGTAAAGATTTCTTGTGGAGGAGATTGCTTAAGCATAAATCAAAATTAGGGAATTTTACGGTTTGAGCACAAAAGGAATATTTATTAAAATATTTTGATAAGCAAATTAGATCCCTTAGAGAATGCCTCTGATTTGATTATAATAGGATGTCTTTTAATAAACACTTGATGGATATGGAATTTATGATTATTAGTACTTGTGGCTAGAGTGATGACTAAAATTTAATTAAGGCTTTTATATTCAAAAATGAGTTTAAGGATAAATGATATATAACAAGACGAATTCCCTAAAGCTCATGCCAGTTCAACGGACAAACTAAGCTTGATTTCATATTTAGGAATGAATTAAACTTTAAGGATTATTTATCAAGTAAAGATGCCCTGTCCATTTTGGAAGTGGATTTTCTAGAACTTGCTTTAGCCAATGTTTTCACATTTTATCCAATTATGATATATATATATATATATATATATATATATATCTGTGTGTGTGTGTGTGTGTGTGTGTGTGTGTATTAAGTTTAGATTGAATATATTACAAGAAATCTCATATTGGCTTATTACGCTAAGGATTTTTAGAATCACAAAATAGTGTATAGTAAAGGTATATACTAAGATTTTACATTTTAAGTATATACTACTTCCCAAGCCTATTAGTCATCACGACCCTTTTTCATTTATGTGGTTGGCTCCACTAAATTCTCAATCTTAAGATCTAAGGAGAAGTTTTTGAGGTTTGTTTTTGGTACCCATTTTTCTTTGACTCTCCTGACTTGTTTGGGTTTCACACCTTTCCTTTTAAATGGACAATCAAATTTAATGTGCCCTTTATTTTTACATAATACGTAGGTGGTGTGAGCATATGAACCAGAGAAGGTAGTAGCATAGAATTTTAATGCTTTAACAAAGTACCCCATGCATAGGTTCTTTTTTCTCTTATTTTCAATTCCATTATAACCTATACCTTCCTTATCTAAGGTCATCTCTTGAGAACACAAGAGTTTATCAAAATTTTATTTGCCCCTAGTAAATGTGTGGATGATCTTAGCTTGACCCTCTATCTTTCTTTCTAGGTCTTGAATTTTTAAATTCTTTAAGCCTGTGCAAACAACTTGTAGTTTTACAAATTCATTGGTCATTTTGTTTGCTTTACATTCAAGTTCAAAAATTTGAAGATCTTTTGCATTTTCACTTGAAATTTTGGAACTTAACTCTTTCAGCTCTTTCACTATCATATCATTCCTGTTTTCTAATTTCATGATTTTCAAATCCTTTTCTTTTCCAACAAGAATTTTTTATTCTAATTCCTTCAGTGATGCCTTATTTTCTTTTTAGACATCTTTGTTAGAATCTTATTGGCCTTAGCAAGTCCCTTTTGTAATTCCTCATAAGACGACATGTTATCATTATTAGATTCATCATAAGATTCACTACCAAAATTATCACAATATATATCACAAGATTTATCACAATCATTGCATGAATCATTTTGAGAATCATTATGAGAAGTAGAAGGAGAGGAGTGTACCTCTTCGTCGATTAATTCAACTAGGCTACAATTTTCCAGTACCTAATTATTTGAGCATGAATCTTCCCAAGTGGTGGACTTCTTTCCTTTGGTTTCTCCAAATCTCCTATCGAGTTCTTCCCATATCTCCTTAGCAAGCACTTTGACATGACTAGATTTCATGAAAGACATTAGTGTCTAAAGTAATCAATAGAATATTCTTGGCACCGAAATTTTATTGCATTAATTTCATGTCATTCTCATTCAGCTCATATTCAGATTTAGGAATTTCAATATTATCAACAATTTTTATAAGTACAAAGTTTTCCTGAGCAATTACTCTCCAAGTCCTCCAATCCATTGATTTGATAAAAATAGTCATTCTTATTTTCCACTTGATGAAATTTTCACCATTAAACATTGGAGGCCTTGCAAAGGTTTGTCCCACACCAAATGGGGATACACCAAAATGTGCCATCATGATCTTTTACAAAAACAGTCTAGTATATGCAACAAGGCTCTTGTACCAAATGTGAATTTAGGTGTAATGGTTCGAGTAAGTATTTGATTATTGTAGGTTATATAGTAAGTTTATATAGTTATAATATTTTGTTTTGGTTTAAGTCTTGAGCGGTTTTGGGAGAATTTTATTTTAACTATTTGTAATCTCCCAAAATTTATATATGTAACTACGGTATTCTTCCGCCATAAGTGATGATAATTAATAAATTTGGGACGGGGCCGCTATATGGGTGGCCGCCGACTCTTTCTAGAGTCAGGTAAATATGTCAGTGATTTCCAAAATGATGAAATAAGAGCTAATTAGCAAATTTTGAGGATCAAATTATTATAAGGAGGGGAGGATGTAGAGACTCAGAAAATAGTAATAATAAAAATAGCAATAAAAGTGGATTTTGGTTTGGTGCAGGAACAAATTGTTGACAATTCAAAGAGAGTCTCAAGAAGACTATCTACGGTTTTGTGTGCGCATGGTTTGGTGAGACCAAACTGTCGACGGTTTTAGTGAGTTCAGGAAAACCATCGACGATTTTGGCCTAGGGTAGCAGCCTAAAAATAAGCTTTAAGTCATTTCTTTTTTTAAAATTTCTCTCTCTCTTCACTCTCTCTCTCTCTCTCTCTCTCTAGGGCTACAACACCCACTCTCTTTCTCCTCAGTTTCTCTCAAATTTTCATCCAAATTTGTAGATAAACGCCATTTCAGGATCCCAGCTTTGATCCTCTGCAGTTTAACCAGAGTGGAGTGACTATTTGGAGATCCTAGGCACCACTCTAGGAACAAGGTAAGGGGAATAGATTATGTCATGTATTTTTAGAAATTCAACCAAATAAAAATGAAGTATATGATTCCAGAAGTATTATATATGTTTCTTTCTGAACAATCAGGCATATGAAAATGATAAGTTGATTTAATATATTATGGTATAAGCATGTAAATTGTGTGGCATGAGAACAATTTGTTATAATTGTAGAATTAAATCTGTTGGAATCCTTTTTTGATATTATATAGTGAGAAATGTGTTTTTATACAGAGTTGTGATTTTATACTGAATTATGATTGTATACAGAGAATGTGGTTTTATACTAATCAATGGAAATATTGGGAATATTGTGAAATTGTGAGAAATGACGATTTTACACCGAGTTGTGAAAAATGAGATCATGCTATTGTTTTTATCACGAAAATTGCAATATAACGTTAGCAGGATATGAGGAGGTCATTATATTGCTATTATACAATATTATGTATATTGAAATATAACGTTGGCATGATATGAGAAGGTCGTTATATTGTTATTATATAATATTATATAAATTACATTATATGGTAAAGAACCCTGATGGACTAGTTATGTTTTAGAGCACGGTACCATAGCTAATTTGATATAGTCAGTGCCACCACACTATTCAAAAAGTGTTGGTGGTTGGATAGTTGATTAAGCCAAAAAAAGGAGTAGAGTACCCTCCTCGAGTTTGGACCAGCTTGTGTGGCCAATCATACTTATAGACAAGTATAGTTTAACTTAGCGTGGTAGGCCAGGCATTGTTATGTCCCGCCTTTGGACCGCACAATATGATCATGTGGGGTTATTACATGATGATGTTGTTTATCTAAAAAAGGGGTTTCTTCTATGCATATATATGAATTTATGTAAATGGTGTTGTTTACTAAACAAACTTATATTATGAAGGAAAATGTGTATTTTCAACTGTATAGGTGTGAGTTATATTATAAAAATAACATATTTGTCTGATAAAGTAAATTAAAGAAGGTGTTTGATTACACTAAAACTCATGTTGCCACACACTGATAATAATCTATTCCACCTTACTGAAAAGTGTCTCGCCCAAATATTTTAACATTTTTAGGAGGTACCAGGAACCAAGCCCAGAGAGCTCAGGGGCGGGACTTGTGAGGGTTGTATAGGTAAATTTTGGTGAGATATTGGTAAGTGTATGTTGACGTTCTTTTAACAGTTTGAGATGTAAATAATCTAGATTTTGGGGATTATATATAATTATGATGGTATTAGAACTCTAGTATAGTTATTGTGGTATTTATATTTTCCGCTGCATGTATTATATTGAGTTATGTATAGGTGTGACCGCTAATCACTTCAGATATTGGGATGTATAGATTGGTATCAGAGATGTATGCATAGAGAATAGCTCTCCGGACCCTACCAGGTTCAGGGCGTTACATATACAATATAAAGTTTTTTGCTATTGACAGAAATAAATACAAATAATTAAAAAATAACAACATGAAGTTCTCTCAATTCTTCAACTCACAATGGCTTGAACCTATAGAGTGACAACCTTAAACTCAAAAGTCATTAGTAAAAAAAAAAATTTATTTTCATCAAAACCAAGTTATTAAAACTATGGATCTATCAATTATGTTTATTGGCTAACACTTCATACTATCAACCACATTAAATCATAAAATGCAAAATATGCCTATTGCTTTCCAAAAGGCTGAAAAACATTATATCCATAAATATTACTACAATAGAAATAAAACCGAAATATAAAAATTAAAACTCACCAAAATGTGTCAGTCTTACAGTCCATCTTATGCATTCTTTCATAGGTCCTCGGTAGTTGACCCTAATTATTATTATTATTATTATTATTATTATTATTATTATTATTATTATTATTATTATTTGTGATGGTGAATGAGACACTAAACCTGTTTTATATATTTCTGTTATGCAAAATAGGATATTGCCAACTAATCTATAAACTATAAAAAAATAAATCTTTTGAGACATGCCAATTCAGATTGGTTGGTTGAACAAGTTGGACAAATTATTGAACACACTTAATATTTTCTATTTGTCATTTCTTAAAAAGCCTCAGCAAATTGAAAGAAATAATTAATAACAAATGTCTAGACGAAATATGTGGACCCTTTCTATTAAAAGGAAATAATGTCAAGAACAAAATATATGGTATTTGATTAATTCAAATCAATCTTCTTTATTTTTTGATTCAACACTCATAAAATAGAATATAAATTTTGGAAACCAAAATTACTTTGCTTTTACATTTATCAATAGTATCCTATGTCGTGCACCCGTAAAAACGAAATATAAAGTTGCTACATTTCTTTTAAAAATTTTAAAATTTGCATAGGAAAAAGTAATTTTTTTTTGGTAAATTTGTGTGGTAAATACGTTTTTTGTATTTTTTTTCTTTAGAAAAATATGCCAAATTAAAATAACAACGTAGGGGTGATTGATGGAAATATGTGGGGGCCAGGCCTTCCATTATAATATAATTAAAAAACAAAGCCATGTATTTGGAGTTTTTTTCCTGTTTTAACTTTTTTTAAAAAAAATATATTAAAGAATACCTTACTCTGGGAAGTATTTCCCAGAATGACCCTGACGTAATCTCGCTACTTAGAGTAGCGAGATTTACCACGTGTCAACTGGTGAGTGGGGATTTTTCTAAAAACAAATCTCGCTACTCCAAGTAGCGATTTTTACCAAATCTCGCTACTCCAAGTAGCGATTTTTACCAAATCTCGCTACTCCAAGTAGCGATTTTTACCAAATCTCGCTACTTGGAGTAGCGAGATTTTCCACGTGTCAATTTAAGAATTAGTTTTGTGAAAAATTATTATTTAATATCTATATTTAAAAAAATGATAAATAAGGAAAAAACTCGGTTCCTTGTGCTATGGTGTTTTTTGGTACGTTGGATGGATCGTCTCGGGTGAACAGCTCCAAAATGTGCAGAGTTGGATGGCCCACGTCAGCCCAGATTTGTCAGTATTTGATTGGATAATATCAAATGGTTGATAGAGAGCTTAGTCTCTTTGGACGGCAGCAAATCCCAAGATGGGATTTAAAATTTTTTATAAAAATAATTACTAAATATGTTTATATTTAGCCTGCAACCTATAATCCCCAAGACTTCCAGCTTCTAAGCACCAGTCCCATGCATGATGATTAATGGCGCTAAATTATTGAGATTGATCTGCTCTTACCTTCCACATTTAAATTTAACAACAAATGTTCTAATCTTCAATTATAATTTCAGAATGGAGGAAATTTCCCCAACAAATGAGAACCAAGAAGCTCCCTAACCCCCAGTGAAAAGATAATATATCCATTGTTAGATTACCACTTATAGGAAATACAATAGTTTTAAAAACCACACAATAAACGCAAGCAACAAGACTAGACCTCAAGACCTCCTGGTAACCAGCGCCAATACCATGTTACATTATCACTTTACCTAAAAGCTTAAGCTATTATGTTTTGGGACAACAATGTATATCAAGCTTTAACATCCATATCCCTCAATATAAAGGAGACATAAATGAATATAACATTCCATATGTAACTTATGGTTGTATGCCTGTAAATATTTGTGAATGACTAACTGAGAGGCTTCAAAATACAATGAGATGAAAACACGAAGAGAAGTTGTAAAATAAAACATGAATGATTTAAAAGCAAGAGGTGAGTGGGGAAAAGGATGTCTCTAAGGCACCATGTATTTTACAAGAACTTGGCTCTTACTCAGTTTAAGATAGAATGGGATTGTGTTCTCCAACCAGCAACTTGGGTCAAGGCACTCTAGCTTAATAATATAAACAATATTTCAGAAAAAAAAAATGCAAAATATAATATATCTTACCGACAGTTCGTCCCAAAAATTTCTTCGCGCGAATACTCTGTCAATTCAAGAAAGCTATCAGATGCAAATATCTGAACATCAAGGACCATATTGAGTTGATTTCCAGAAAAAAAAAATGCACAATATCACAAATTGAAATTGCAAACTAGACATTCCATATTGGTTGTAAAAATACCACTTTCCCTAAAAGCTTAAGCTGTTAGGTTGTGGGCTAACAATGGCTCACAAGCTTTAGCACTACCCCGCACATGCAGCCCGACAGCACGTGAAGAGATGGACACTTGATAAATAACCCTCATTACAGTGAATACAATAATTTTTTAAACACCACCACGGCAGGCATTAAGACTAGAACCCAGGACCTTTTGGTACCCAGCTCCAGTACCAAGTTAGAATACCACTTTACCTAAATGCTTAAGCTGTTAGGTTGTGGGCCAACAATGCATATCAAACATTAACAGAGGCAAACAAATCAAGCACCATTTGGATGTAGAAACCAACAAGAGCTTGAGAAGAAACTTAAACAAATATATATTTAAATGTTATGTTCCATTTATTACCGCTATCTGTAGCACAAAGAGAGTCGATGATCCATCAATTTATCATATTGTTTTTTTGACTACCTCAAAGTAAATATATTGATCAAAATGAGTATTTACATGGAACACTGGGCAGATATAGGGGGCGAAATGAACTCCATCAAAATTACAAGCAATAAAGTTAACACTCAGGATCTTAAGAGAGCCTGAGCAAATGTAGGGACCTTTTGGCCTAGTACTATGTATATATGTTTCTAAATTGTCACAATCAACTCCATTGGAGATATGAATTTTCCTTCAAACCTTTTCCTATTTCTGGCATTCCATATGAGATAAACAGTATAGGCCAAACCAAGTCTCTTACCAACCAAAAGGAACAATACAGGTTTCCTTCAAACCCAATACGCCTATCACAAGTAGGTAGTTTATTTATAATTCCCAGCGAAAGAGTGAAAGCATGTATAGGGGTACTTCCACTCTTCCAAACCACCATGGACCATGGAACTGGTCCCGTAGTTCCTTTACTTATCCAGAAGTTATAGCAAATGAAATAGCTAGAATGATCGAGGTCCCATTCCTCAAAAAGCTGAAACAATGGATCCAGGTGGTTTGCACATCTTCACATAATCTGATTCTTAATTCTATTGAGCTTTTTGTATAGTGAGAATTCATCATTTGATATCCTGGCCTCCCATAGACTTGAACCTTTCAGGTAGATTTGATTGACGCATTTGGACCAGACAAAGCCTTTTTAGAGTGGATATTGCAGAGTGTTTTTGTGAGCAAGGAAAGATGCCAGGCTTTCATATCCAGCACACCCAGACCACCTATCATTTCACATTCCCTCTCCTTTCACATCTATAATTTCACAGTCCCTCTCCTTTCATTCAGTAGTAGTTGAAGGTCACCATCCGATGGAATGTCGTGCAGTTTTTGTTGGGAGAAGTGGGATGCATTAAGAGCCTTGACAGGTTTTTTTAGGCCCTCAGATCCCCAAGAATCCGTCTCTGATTAGCAATCACCCTAGCCAATTTGCTTCAAACCAGACCATTTGTCCAACTAAGGGAACACCGTAATGATCTCAGATCAGATAGAGTAGTCATTACTCCTCCAATGACTACTACAATTATACTTATGGAGTCTTTTACTCATTTCAAAACTTATTGTTCTTTATGTTGGGAATTAACATGAAATTCCCCAAGTGTCTGCGAGGAAGAAAGTATCAAAGGCTGCAAATAAAACATTATTCAAATACAGTTGATACCAGTATGTTTACAACGTTACATTCACGAGAATCGTATACATTGAACCTATCAAAATACTATACTAATTTCGGCAGAGTCCTGTTTACAAATTGAGCATATCCATCCACGCACCTATGCAAATAAAACATTATTCAAATACAGTTGATACCAGTATGTTCACAACGTTACATTCACGAGAATCGTATACATTGAACCTATCAAAATACTATACTAATTTCGGCAGAGTCCTGTTTACAAATTGAGCATATCCATCCACGCACCTATGCAAATAAAACATTATTCAAATACAGTTGATACCAGTATATTCACAACGTTACATTCACGAGAATCGTATACATTGAACCTATCAAAATACTATACTAATTTCGGCAGAGTCCTGTTTACAAATTGAGCATATCCATCCACGCACCTGTGCAAAGAAAACATTATTCAAATACAGTTGATACCAGTATGTTCACAACGTTACATTCATCAGATTCGTATACATTCAACATATCAAATTAGTACACTAAATGATACCTGCTTGTCACTTTACCTATTGCTGATCTATACATTCAGAATTAAGAAAATTACATTATGTACAAATGGTACTCCAAAAAATTACATTATGTACAAATGATACTCCAAACAAGTAGAAATAAAGGACAAATGATATATTCTATACAAATAGATGCTGTACAAATGAAGTCATTAATAAATACATTATGCCCAAATGAATACTGAATAAATAAATTATGTACAAATGAAGCTGTAAACATATATCTGATGTACAAATGAAAGTATGAACTAATTAACAAATACATATATTGACTACTCGGTACCGCATGGAGGTCGTCTCCGGTGTCGGGGTGGCTACCGTCTGCGTCTGCCCTCACCTGGCTGCTCGTCCGCGTCTGGCGCCCGGTCACATCGAGGGGCTACATGTCTGTCGTCTCCGCCCATACGTACTGGATAATCCCTCTCCAGGTGAAGCGGACGGGGAGCTATGTCGTATGTAGTATCTGGACGAGTCCGAGCTGGCAAGCCGGGTGCGTCCACCTCCTCCGCATCGAGAGGGTTGTCTAGTAAGTACGACATCGACGGCATCGCGGCAGAGTCAGATCGATAATCCGTCGGTCTACTGGAGGGTCCCGCAAAATCAGCAGCTGACGGCCCAAACACATACTCCTCATGTACAATGGGGGGTGAGAAGGCCGGACTCGATGGACGGCTGGAGGTAGCTGCTCGACCCCCTTGTACTGGAGCTGCTCGACCACCTCGTGGTGCCGGGGTCCGGCGTGGTGTAGGGATCCGTCGCCCCTCCTCGTAGACAATGTCCAAACCAACTCTCGCTAAATCGCTCACAGCGGGGTCTGATGATAGTGAGTCGACCTGGTGTAATACGTTAGCTTGCAGCATACGAAAATAGTGGTTAAAACATTGAACTACTAATCATCACGGTAACAAATTAGGTATACGTTTGAGTAAGCGTACGAGGCTCGTGTAGACCGCCGCAGTCCTATCTACGAAGCGTCATGTGATCGACTTGTACCACGCGTAATACGGATCCTCCGGACGCATCGGGCCATCTGCCCGCACTCCCTCGACAATGTAGTCGCGCCTATGTACCCACATACTCACATACATGGCGTGCTCCGCAGCCCAATCTGTGTTCCCCCGACCGCGACCATCAATCTCGTGCAAGTCTTCACCACATACATCGACCCCCGAAGTACAGAAGCGACCGGGAATGCCCTGCCGAAAGCCAAACTGGCGCATCACTCGGTCTGGGAGATGCCACTCGACAATATGAAAACATATGAGTGGCACTCGGGCAACCCAGAGGTCCGACCCAACTGCATAACCAGGTGGTAGGTCGGCAATAATGTCATCAGTGTAGGGCCCCCATACGAACTGCACGTAGACATGTAGTCAGTGTCAGAGGTGGGACGGGAATATATGCAAATCTTGAAAAATACTATCAATACACATAATCATCTAACTACCTCGTGCTCCCGGTGCATGTCCAGCTCGAATCTGTACCAGGGCAGCGTGTGTTGCGCAACATTAGGCGCCAACAACTGATCCCTCCACCTGTACACAATAAAACGTAAGTTAGTAAGGTGTAACCACTACTACGTACTGCAACTGAAGCAAATGAAGAGATAGTTGAGTTACTAACCTCCACGCGAGTGGAGCTGGGTCAATCGGTCGTCCGTCCTCATCCCTCTGAATAAGACGTCGGACACCGCAGTGCGTAGGAGCTAATGACGTGAATCTCTCCCACGCCCAAACCTGCAATAAGCGGAGTGCTCCTCTGATCTGTGAGTGCGACACGTCAGCGGCGCGGCACATCTCCCGGTACAGCCAGGCTAACGTCGCAGCACCCCAACTATAATGGCGTATCTCTGCTCGCTCCGCGAGCAGTGGAAGGAACATCAAGTATGCGTAACTCCCCGATAGGTCGCAGAACAGTGTCCCACATATCAATCGCAGCATGTGGGCACGTGCGTGACACGCGATAGTCTGATCATCAGCATCAGCCAGAAGCTGGCGAAACATCTCCCCCTCTAGAAACCGCATGCGAATGCGGGCACCAACAAGCTCACCATTTGGGGGCACCACTCCTAACAATCTCTCGCACATGCGGCGAAGTCCTCCCCCCTGACCTACGCCTCCATCCTGTACTGGTCCAGCTGTACAACCAGTGACGGGCAACCCATCAATCGGTAGCCTGAACAACACCGCGACATCCTGTAATGTGATAGTCGCCTCCCCGTGCGGCAAGTGGAAAGTGTGTGTCTCTGGCCTCCATCGCTCGACGAACGCCGTCACAAGATGGCAATCCAACTGGATATGGCCAATCTGATATATCCCATAAAAACCCACATCACGTATCCAATCAATAATGCGAGGGTCTGCGCCTATCCTATCCTGTACGCTCTGACTGCCCCCTCGGCAATATAACACGTTAGCATGCGAATCGGTCCACGCCCGACTGGACCGGTGCCGATCGCCCATACACAGTACAGTAGTATCGGACGGCCCTGGATCGATCCTGCAAACAAGCAAGAATATTGAAAGCATTAACATAGAAATCATAAGAATTGAGTATCTGTCCCCGGTGCTTTGTATGGTGGAGCCGAACAAAAATCTCAACGTTTATCCTATATGTGTACAAATGAAAATGTCTCACCAAGTTTTCATCTGAACATACACTATTCTCGATTGATGGACACAGTGACTCAATTGCTCAGAGACAAATTGAGCATGGAGCATTCGCATGTTCACCGAAAAATGAAAGCGGTTTGAGGATTTAACATTTGGAAACAAATTTTTTAGAAGGAATGAGTAGAATGGCAGCTGAAAACTTGTTGTGACGCGAGGAGTAAGAGTACGCAAATCCCGGATAACCTATAAGTTATAGGTCAGTGCGAAGGTCCAGCTGCATCCCCAGGTTGGGGCCTTCTCGGACATCTTGTGCGGTTATGTCCTTCTTGACGGCATATGCTACACTTTATATGTTTCCGACCTTCCCGAGCATCCATCTCGTTATGTATACATGAGCTCCTAGGCCGTCCTTTATGTCTAGCGTATGCAGGATTTGCTTGCAAGTTTGGCAACGAGCAAGTTGGCCAATATGCCTCATGCATGATTGGATAAAATTCTGCAGCATATGTTGCATAGTGCTCTGCAGTGCTCTAATATGGCTCAACAAACTGGCTCGCATTTAACCGTGTCTCGGCACAGGCTGCAAGAAGGTGCGAGCAGGGATAGTGTAAAGATTTCCACTTCTTGTAGGAGCATTCGCACCTCTGGATGCTCAAAGTTTGGACATTATTTCCTTTATGGGGTCCCCGTTGCGTGGTCGTGATGCTAAAAGTACCCCTAGACCGGTTGAACGTCGTGACTCGTTGTCCGGTCGCCTTCAGCTTCCTTCTTTCCATCGCTAGCAATATATGCGGAGTTAACGTATTTCCTCCAGATATTGCGTTATGAGCGGACTCCCGTTGGATATTAAAGTAATGTGCAACGCGATAAAATGTTAGTTGCATGAGAGCCGTTATGGGAAGGCTACGTGCGCCTTTTAGGACGACGTTGAAACATTCGACCAGGTTGGTGGTCATGTTTCCATACCTCTTTCCACCGTCGTGGCACTGAGTCCACATATGAGGAGGGATCTGATCGAAGAACGACTTGGCTGGCTCTCCACTCTCTTCGAATATCCTCTCCATCAAAGTGTCAAATTTTCTCACCTGATGCTCCCTTCCGGCTCGCTCAGCCATTCGCTTCATATTGACACTCCGCACTTTCGTATTAAAGTTGCTGACGACATGTCGAAGGCAAAATCGGTGGTGCGCACGTGGTGGTTGCCAATCAGGATTGTGCTGCACCGCAGCGATAATCCCTAGATGTCGATCTGATATGAGGCAAATGTCGTCCTTGTCGGTAATCAAACGCAAAGAACACAGAAACCAATTCCATGTGTCCAGGCTTTCCTCATGCACAATAGCGAATGCAAGGGAAAATATTTGCCTATTTGCATCGGGACACGTCGCAATAAGGAGTTTGCCCTTGTACTTACCATACAAGTGTGTCCTGTCCACACATATAACGGGAGGGCAGTGACGAAAACCCTGAATAGATGCTGCAAATGACCAAAAAACAGATACGAAGGTTGCGCTGTTAGTGCTACCTGGAACCGGAGTTGACCTCCACCTAACTGTAGTCCCAGGATTGTACGCGCGCATCGCTTCCATCCACTTTGGTAACGTTTCATAGGATTTCTCCCAATCACCAAAGACTTGGGCTATTGCCTTCTGTTTGCCTAACCAAACCTTCTTATAAGATATTGAATACCCGAATCGACGATCAATGAACTCCTTCAATGTAGCGATCGACGTCGACGCATCTCCCCTGATCATATTCACTATCTCCCCAGCAATGAGGGACGACGTGATTTGGTTATGGTCCTGCGATATAAGTTCATTCAGACACGCATGCGGACCACTATATTGGGTGATTTCGAAAAAATGGTGTATCATCCGATACATGGCACGCAATCTCCATGCGCAATCGTGGTCCTTACACCTAGCAACCCACAACTCAAGAGTAGATCGCACCATATGGAAGTCATGGTGGGTGCGAGCGTGATATATTCGCACTGCGGCGATCAGTTGATCCTTCGAACCGAAGAGCATCCCCTTACTCAACTCAGAGGATTCTTCCCAACGAGTGACGCGTATGGGAAGCTCATCGACTACAGTTAAATCTGCAGCAGCTAGGTCAATATGACCGTACATCGGAAGCTCGCCGATGAATTGCGCGTCAAACGTTGCATCGTCCGTGTCATGGTGAGGTAAGTTCACATCATCGGGGACATCATTTAACCCTTCACCCATTTCTTGCTCGTGCATGTGTTCGTCTTCAATATGAACATCATTCGTAATGTTCATGCCCTCGTCAAATGCGTCGTTCCTAATGGCAAACAACGATGCTGGTACCGCACTTGGGATGTCTTCACAACCTCCCTGCGGAAACGTGTGAGGAAAAAGTGTTTCGTACTCCGATGGCTGGAATGACGATCCTGGATATTCATTAAAATCGACTGTGGACATAGCACGAACCTCCCCACCAACATCGACCTGATGTGTTTGTTCGGTGTCTTCACCGACTTCACCCAATTGCTCCGCGGGCTCATCTGGTTGCCTAACTGCAATTGCACCCGCTTGAGGAATAGTCTCGACATACAATTGCATCGTTAAATATGTCTCACCGACACAGTGTGCATCCAATACAATGCGCAACCCATAATCATCTGATATCGGAACAGCCTCGTAGACCGCTGTATTATTTAAGTCTCGCGCAGGGTATCTTGCGGTCACCTGCAATGCATATTGATCTGGATCAATATGCAAATATTTATATATCTTCGTATATAATTTACTTAATTTACACCTATGGCCAATTCGAATAAGTCGAACTGGCCGACTACTATACCTAACACCATCTAATGCGGTTATAATGTTCCCCCCTATATATAAAAATACCATGACTGGATCACTGCTTGAGCTTCCTGCCATTTAGATCGGCGATCGGGAAATAAAACAAACCTACGCAAGACAAAATTGTATGTATAAGTGATGTGTAAATAAGATGAAATAACTAATAACTATAAACCAAATAGATGTATACAAATTCTAATGAATGAATGAACTTAGAGTTTAGACCTAACTTTCCCACGAAGAAAATAAATAGATGAATTCAGTGTCTATGAATAAACAACATGAATATGTATTGATTTTACCCATATGACATGTACTTCGGATTTTCCTAAAATTGTAATTCAACTTAGAATCCAAAGAACTATGAAATGGTGCTCTTAAGAGTAATTTTTCCAAAATGGTACTTCGTACTCTGCCTCATTATGGATTGGGTTGCCACTTAATTTGAAGTTCAATTTTGTTAAGTAGCCTTTTGAGGATTCATTGCTAATCCATACAGCCATACTCAAAGGAGTTGAAGGGATCTTTTGGAAAAATGTTACTTACGACGCATAACATCCCGATTCATGAAATGGGAATGGGATTGTCTTATGGCAAGTGCTTTAAAATGTGAACACTACATTTATATCGATACATTGGTGAAAAATACATAAATTCGGGGAGGAAAAAACTCATTACTACTCTCCTCTAATAATGTGACCTTTTAGCTATCATTTCTACAGTGTTCCCAGTCAGCATCATCGACGGTAACTAGTCGAGGCCGGCTTCGCCCTCGTACCATTGGATCTTTAATGGAGCTCTGTCGACTGTGGCCTCCTCAGGCACCCCCCACCCTAGGATCTTATACATATGGGGCTTCATCCTATGGAATTTTTTATTTTAATTTGATCCTTAAGGAACCGCATTTTTTAGAACTGCTGCACCTACAAAATAACTTAGGTAATCCAACTAATTGTTTTCTGCTACTTTACGATTCTAATGATGGTCAGCTGTTCAAGCACCTTTCTTTTTTGGCAGTTTTTGTGCAGTGTAGCAGTTGCCTCTATTTATATATTGGTTAAAGCCATTGTTCTATTACATAGGATGGACTAATGACAGAGGATGGGTGAGATAACCTTTCATAGTTAGAGTTGTGATTCTGTGAACATTGCCTCTGTGTATGTGATTTTGGGTGAGTTAGAATTGAGTAGATTATTGGAAACCAAGTAGTCGGCTTGTGAGTATTGGTGAACAAAATACAAAAGAAATTTAGGCTATGAGCTTGGAGAACTAAGAAAACTCTTCACTCAAAGAGAACTTGTCAAACCTTGCCCACATGATCATCTGAGTCTAGGAGAGGGAGAACTCATTGATGTCCAGACAGCAAGTCACATTATAGCTGGATTCTTGAGTAGGCAGACAAAGAGGTAATAAAATTTATTTTATTTTCATAGCCTACACACACACATTCCCAAAGCAACATTTTTTTCATAGTTAGTGTCAAAAACATCCCACCCCAAATACTAGTGTCAAAAACATGTTTTAACATTCTTCTCGAGATGGGTTAAAATTGGAGTCTCATGTATGAGAGAGAGATTATTGGAATTATTGTGAAAGGTACTAATAATCAATTATTAAGTATTTGGAAAGATTTATTCTATGAGTTAGCTTTTGAAATTGAGAAGGCGTAGCATCCAATAATATATATATATATATGAATCATTGTGCTGTGCTGGCCCTAATTTTTTTTTTTTTTTTATTAGTTTCTTGAAGAACTAATTCATAAATCTAAAAATAAAATAAAACTATTTAGTTAAAGATTAGAAAAGTGAAAAAGAAAACATATTATATAAATATGTTTCTTTATGTGGTCATTTTTCAGTTTTTATTTTCAATTTTTAACTGTTTATGAATAAAATTGAAATAGAATTCAAATTAAGATATATATATATATATATATATATATAAATAAAATTATAAAAGAACTAATATAATATTTTTCTCAATATTTCACTTGTCATGTAAAAAACAGATTTTATTATAAAATAAATTTGGATAGTACAACAATTAATTAAAATAATTATAATAAATTGTATTTTTATTTTTATAATATTTTTATTGTATATTATTTGTAATTTTATTTTTTAATTATATATTTAAAATATCAATTGATTTAAAAATAATACATAAATATTTTTTAATTAAAAAATTTAAGTTATATTAATTTTCATAAATATTAACCAAACATATTGTCAAATTTTAATTTTTCAAATAGCCCTAAATTAACTGGAGAAAAGAAAATAATAAAGGGAAGAGAAAAGCCTAAGGATGTGTTCAATGTTTAGAAAATAATTCTCAATTTTCAGATTTTTCTTTTGTAGATTATAAAAATATCACTTTTTTTTTTTTTTTAGTTATTTAGCATTAATATAAGAGTCAGAATTTTTTATTTTAAAATTTTCAACATAAATATTAATAATCCGGAAAATAAGGTATAAGATCCTAAGATCTTACACATATGACAATACAATTTATAATTACAATGTGCACTCACATTAGCTCAAAATATCAATTAAAACCATACAATTTACATGTTATGTTCACAACTTTTGTGGATGTGCCCAATTATATTAAAAACAGTACAAGAAAATTTAAGAATTGAATATCAAATTTCCCATTTTGAAAGTAAACTATATGATCTAATTATAATTGCACAATTATATTCAAAAGAGTATAAGGAAATTCAACAAATTTAGTGAGTGGAGGAAACTTCAACAATTTCTAGGGCAGGAAAGATAATGCATTTTACAATGAAACAACAATCCAAAAAAAAAAAAATAAATATTCCCAAACAATGAAATACAAATAATATATTATCAGCAAAAAATTAAATTTAAATACCAAAACAATAAAATACAAACCTTGAGAGTAATGTTTGTCCACGAATCTTTTCACACAAATCACAAACTCTCTCTCGAATTATCAAAACTTTCAATGAAATAAAAATAATGTCAAAATCTAAACACTGAACATGAAAATCATAACTTACCCCATCTCCTTATATAACTTGTAATGTGATGAAGCCCGCAACGGTCACCTGCTCCGGAGTCTTCCTTCAACGGTCACCTGCTCGGCTCTGCAAGCTCTGCAACAGGTACTCTGTTCGCGCAAGAAAGGAAGAAGAACGGGCGAGGTTATTCTGAAGCAAATCTCGCTACTCCAAGTAGCGAGATTTGTCACGCGTCGAAATCCGGGTGGAGGTAATTCAAAAGGCGGTTGGTAGAGCATTAAGTATCCCAACAAAATCTCGCTACTTGGAGTAGCAAGATTTACCACGCGTCAAACTGTGGTTGGCAGAGATTTACCACGCGTCGAAAGGGGCTGCCAGAGTATTAATTCTCCCAATTAAATCTCGCTACTCCAAGTAGCGAGATTACGTCAGAGTCATTCTGGAAAATACTTTCCAGAATGAGGTATTATTTAATATATTTTTGTTAAAAAAAGTTAAAATGGGAAAAAACTCCATGCATTTGCTTGATTAGTTACTTTCTTAATTTTTTATTCCAATTTACCAAATATTAGGATTGAGGTTTAGTTAGAGGCCAAAGAAGGAATGTTATTTTGTTTTTATTTATTACTGTTATATAAAAGGGATTCTCCCAATGCCTTCATACAGATATTAGTAAGTTGAATAGTAATTAAAATAACGTAGTACTAAAAAAATAGATGATTTATAAGTCATTAGGTAATAGCCTCCAAAACCCTTATGCTAATTTCAAATAATTTTTAGCCTCACAATGCTGATTCCACCTAAAAATTGTGTCTCATTTAAGCTTGCCAACTTGTTTAATTTGTATGTTTCGATTCAAAATAATCAATAGCCAGCTCATTCCAACAAAGTCACAGTAACTCCCCCCACACCCCTACCCCATAAAATCCCCACATCCCCACTGCCCCGTCACCGCCACCAATCACCATGGCTTCACCTTCCCTGCCTCTCATTCTCCCACTCCTCACCCTCTCTCTCCTCCTCGCCTTTTCTCAAAACCAAGCCAAAACTGCCTCGGCCCCCGCCCCCGCTGCCTCCGGCACCGTCAACCTCACTGGAATCCTCGACAAGAACGGCCAGTACACCTCCTTCATCCGCCTCTTAACCTCAACCCAAGTCGCCGACCAAATCGATAACCAGGTGAACACCTCCACCGAGGGCTTCACCGTCCTCGCACCCACCGACAACGCCTTCGCAAACCTCAAAGCCGGCGCCCTCAACGGCCTTAACGACCAGCAAAAAGTGCAACTCGTTTTGTACCACGTTCTGCCAAAGTACTATAGCCTGGTGGACTTCCAGACAGTCAGTAATCCTGTTCGCACCCAAGCCGGCGGCCAAGACGGCTCCTGGGGCCTGAACTTCATCGCTCAGTCGAATCAAATTAACGTCTCCACCGGCGTCGTCGATACGCCGCTGAACAACGTCCTGAGGCAGGCTAAGCCCTTGGCGGTTTATCAGGTGGACAAGGTTTTGTTGCCGGAAGAACTGTTTGGGAATAAGACTTCGACGCCGGCTCCGGCGCCAGTGAAAAGTACTCCATCTCGTGGATCGAACTCCTCCAGTTCGTCGACGCCGAAACAGCCGTCCCCGTCGGAGAATGGATCGAGTAGAGCGAGAAGTGTGGGTTTGAGCTTAGTTGCTTTGGTTGTGGGATTGATTTACGCGGTGGTTCTATTGTGAGGAGAGTTGAACAGTTGAACGCATGTTTGTGTTTTGTCAATGTTTCCGAGGCAGACGGTTGCGCATGTGATAAGATCCAGGGTTTAGCATGCCTTTCTAGGAAAAAAGAAAAAAGAAAAAAGATGCGGGGCTTGAGATTTGATTTGCACCTAATTCAAGTTGTATGTCTTTAATTTATTTATTTTATTTGAAACAAGACTTTATGATCTTATGATTCATGAGTTTCTTTGTAATTCTTTTTGAAAGGTTTACTTTATTTTTTTCAAAGGTTTAATAGTAATGAACCACAAGATTCAAGAAATGATCTTGCATTATTACAATTTTTATGCCATAAATAACGGTAGAATTTGATGTCTTGATATAATTAATATTATCTAAAAATTATATTGGCTTGAAATTGTTGATTTCCATTTGTTTTTTTTTTTTAACTAGTCCATCTATATGTGTATCGAATTGTTTCGATTATACTAGTGACTTTTTTATTCCTTTTATGGCTCATAAAGGTTACGCGTCGGAATTATATGTCAATAATTAATATGTGCAAGTATTGGTATTATTCTAATTATATCATTGATGTAATATTATAATACAAGAACACCATCAGTGCTATAAGAAAAATTTCTGTAAAAAAAAATGCAGCCCTGCAATGTTGATGTTATGTCTTTTGTAGCTAATGCGTGGCCCATTCAAACACACTATACTATAAAATGCTATTCTTTTTTGAAAAAATTCAAACTATAAATGTGGGGTTTTCTAGAGTACAATAGCACTAGCAAACGAATACTTCTTCATGCTTGTTAATGAAAGTAAAATGGAATCGTTGAACATTATTTAAAGTAGACTAAAGAGAACATGGCTCAACAAGGACGAATTTCTAGCCATAGCCACAAGAGGCAAGGGTCTCTGAGATGATTCCCACATTTATAGCCATAGCCATAGCCACATGGCTCACAATTCATTGTTAGGACTAGGAAAGGAACAAGAACTGATCAAAGAATGGCTTTCACAAATATGAAAAAATAGAGAATATTCTTGTTTTCTAGTCAACAGAAGTACTATGATAGGCTCTTTCTTAGATTAGCAAAAGTAATGACAAACAAGGATAGAATCTAATTAGACATTGTGATGGACAAGAGTTGGAAGAACATTTTAGATTAGCCAATGCTTCAAACAAATTCCTTAAGCAAAAGTCACTTCCAAGGAGGCACTTCACAGCAAAGAAGAGAAAATCAAATTAGAGTTTCATGGAGAGAGGATAGACCTTTCTGCAAACGACAATGAAAGCTTTTGAAACGGGGGTGAGTGCAAAATCAAATTTCGGAAAACGATATTTTTATTGAGTTAGATGAACTTAGCAAAAAAAAAAAAAAAAGGACTTTCTAAAAATTTGTCTAATAGGTAGAGTTGATGACTCATGACTCTTTTGAAGCTTGAAGAGTGGTGTGTTAATTCCTAGAAGTTAAAACAAAATTTCAGCAATAAAAGGCTATTCTTTGATAACAGTTTATTCATTTTTTGTTTGAAAGAGGAGGCTAATCGAATCCTTCTTGTAAGCGCACAAGTATTTCACAAACGACACTTGCGGCTTCACAAATGGAACCCTTCATCCTAAGACATAGTACTCACGACAACAAAGACAATTGATCGGTTATTATGAAGGGCATCCCACTTCACTTGAGGAGTAAAGCATTGCTAGAAGCAATTGCTTATACATATAGAGGAATTTAGAAAATCTCCAAGACATTGATTGGCTAGATGAGACATTAATAGTAAGGGTTCACAAATGTAAGGAGATTCTAGAACATGTTCTTATCGCAGATAATGATATGGTTTTTAAAATCGAGCTCTCTTCTAAGGAAAACATGTTGGTCCATAAACATGTTGGCATGACTTGTTGTTAATTAGAGAGACTTTAGGGAAAATCATAACTGTAAATCCCTTGTATCAAGGCCTTGATTGTAAATCCCTTGATACAAGGGACAACCAAAATTAGATTTTTTTTTTTCCAAAGCTTATTGTAGGACGTCTATCTCACCAACAGGCGAACAGCCAACGACTCTTGGTGCCGGAGGCTTCCTCTAGACACCATTACCTCCTTTATTTTCTCTGAAATAGGAATCGATCCTGATCTTGTTGACGAACTTCTTGACCCTTCATCGCTCAGTTTCCTCGTCGTTGGTGGAGTCTGTTGCATCGTTATCGGTGATGAATATCCGGATGACTCTAGCAGTTCCTTCTCTGACGTCGCTGCACCTAACCAAGCATTGTTGACGGCCATTCCATGTCCGTCAAGATTCTAGCCATCCATTGCCTAATCGAACCGAAGAAGGCCGTCGTTGAGAAGACAGTCGTTGGCCCCCTCCTCGTCCTTGTCATCAATGACGGCTGTGTTGTTACAAGAACAATGCTCGAGTGATGCGAAGAAGGCCAAAATCACGCTGGTGCCCCTACCCACTTGCCTTGCTTCTCCGTCGTCGCCATTGTTGAAGGAGCCCTATTGATCTACGCTGTGCTAATGCCTGCGATAACATATCACAAACATGAAGAATTTCAGCTTGCACATTTCTAAACCACCAGTTCAGATTTGCTATCGTTGATGCCTGCACTACTTACATGATTTCGTATTCAATGCTTTGAAGGATACGTCCGATAGCAAATCTTGAGGTGATACGCTTGCCTATGCCCACATTTTGAAAAGGTGTTTATGTTTTATGAATCCGTAAACTTTTTTCACTCCACATATTAAATATCCACTCGCGAAGTCATCGTCACAACTGCGGTAGTTCTCTGCTAGCTCGTTATTTGTCTTCTCCATTGTGGTATTTCTCTTTCGCCGAACCCATCGCTAAATTTAACAACCCTCACTCGCATCAAAGATCGCCCAAGGTGATTCACCGATCTCAGAACTAGGTAACTGTGGTACTACTCTTTGTAGTTTGTCTCGTGATGGTGATAGGAATTTTTGGATTCTTGACTCGGGAGCAACCGATCACATGACATTCGATGAAAATGATTTCTCCAAAATATCTCAACCCTGGTGCACCTATATTACTAATGCCAATGGGGTCATATGTCAAGTTACAGAGGCAAGAACCGTGAATTTATCGCCCACTTTATCCTTATCTAATACTTTTCTCGTTCCCTCTCTTTCCCATAAATTGCTCTCCGTGAGACAAGTTACTGAAGCTTTAAACTGTGTTGTACTAATGTATTCTACTTTTTGTTTACTTCAAGATATTCTTACCAAGGAGATCATTGGGTGTGGTACTAAGAAAGAGGGGCTCTATTATGTTGACGATTTTAGTATGGGCCGTGCGCATCATATGCATCCTCTACTTGACAAGAAAAAGCGATAGATTTGGCTTTGACACTGTCGGTTAGGGCATCCGTTCTTCAATTATATGAAATATTTATTTCTGGATTTATTTTCCAATATTTCAATATCTAATTTGAAGTGTGAGACTTGCATTTTTTCTAAAATCCATAAAGCTACTTATCCTTTAAGTATGAAAAAAAACACTGTTCCTTTTGCTTTAATTCACTCAGATGTCTGGGGTCCTTCCCTAATTTCTACAATATCTATTTTCCACTAGTTTGTGATATTTGTAGATGGTTGTACTCCCATGACTTGGCTCTACTTACTGAAACATAAAAACGAAGTACTGACTGTATTTTAGTCCCATCACGCAATGATTCAAACCCAATTCTCAGCTAAGATTCAGATTCTTTGATCGGATAAAGGTGGTGAGTATATGAATCAACCATTTAAGCCTTTTTTTTTTTCAGCATCACGGCCTTATCCATGAAACCTTCTGCACATAGACTCTTCAATAGAATGGTGTCACTAGGAGAAAGAACCGTCATATTCTTGAAATTGCTCGGGTCCTATTACTTGGGGCTTATATCCCTTATCACCACTGGACTGATGTTGTTGCTACAGTTGTGCATCTCCCCAGTCGGATGCCTTTCAAAGTCTTGAATTTCAAGACTTCATGACATACCCTATCTACGTATTGTCCCTTACCTATGATACTGATGCTTCCTCCTCGAATTTTCGGATGCGTCACATTTGTCCACCTTGATAAAAATCAGCACATGAAACTGGATCTGTGTTCCATTTGATGCCTCTTCTTGGGGTATGGAGTACACCAAAAAGGGTATCGATGCTATGATCTGATCGCCAAACGCACCTAAGTAACCATGGATGTAACTTTTTTTGGAGTCTGAGATATTTTTTCTCTTCCTCTTTACTTAATTCACCTTGTCAGGTGGAGATTAGTAGTGACGAGCCAAATTGGCTGAGTTTTGATTGGCCGAACGAAGACAACACTGAAATGTATGTCAATGAGGAACCCAATACAGAAAAAGGTGTGAGTTCAGAAGCAGATATAGGTTCTAGAGATATGTCTACATCACCTGAAGTTTAAGATGAAATAGAAAACCCCCCTCACGACGAAGTACCCAAAGACTCATCTCCTAAGAATATCCCTGAGGTAAACACTCCTAGACATTCAAACTCTAATGATAAAGATATCCATGTTGGCTACACTTTACCTTTCAAGCATAATTATGGAAAACCACCAAATAGATACTCTCCAAACATTGGAGGACGAAACTCAAGGTATCCAATCGCCAACTATGTGTCTACAAAAAGGCATTCTGAACCACTCAGGAAAAACGTACATGTACTCTCCTCGAATAGTGCTCCCACCAATATTCATGAAGCTCTAAAAAATCCTAAGCGGACCCAAGCTGTGAAGGAAGAAATGGAGACACTGCAAAAAAAAAAAAAAAAAAAAATTGGATTCTTGTTCCCTTGCCTAAAGGAAAGAAGATAGTAGGGTGTAAATGGGCGTTCTTCATTAAGCACAAAGCAGATGGTTCATTTGATCGATATGAAGCAAGATTAGTAGCAAAGGGTACATCGAGACATATCGTGTAGACTACCAAGAGACCTTCTCGCTGGTAGCAATATTGAACTCGGTTAGGTTATTATTATCCCTTGCCGCAAACCTTGATTGGCCATTTCACCAGTTTGATGTAAAAAATGCCTTTCTCCATAGAGATCTGGAGGAGGAGGTCTACATGGATGTTCCACCAGTCTATACAGCAACTTCCAAAGTTGAGGTGGGGTGCAAATTAAAATGAGCAGTTGATTTGAAACAATCACCTAAAGCACGGTTTGGGCGATTCAGCTTGACAATGAAGAAATATGGTTATCAACAGAGCAACTCAAATCATACACTATTCTCAAAACATTAACAGGGTAAGGTGACAACTCTAATAATTTATGCAGATGACATGATTATTAAAGAAGATGATCTGGAAGAAATATCAAGACTCCAAGAGTGTTTGGCGACTAAGTTCGAAATGAAAAATCTGGGAGGACTTAAATACTTCTTGGGAATTGAGGTTGCTAGATCAAAGTAAGGTACATTTCTTTCCCAATGGAAATATATACTAGACCTTCTATCTGAGGTGGGACTACTAGAATGCAAACCTGCAGACACACCAATTGTTCAAAACCACAAACTGGGAGAATATCTAGACCATGTGCCAACAAATAAAGAAAGGTACTAGAGGATAGTCAGAAAGCTCATTTATCTATCATATACTTGCCCTGATATTGCTTATGTGGTAAGTGTAGTAAGTCAATGCATGCACTGTCTGAGTGAGGATCACATGGATGCGGTACTCAGAATTCTTCGATACTTAAAGTCATCTCCAGGGAAAGGGCTTATGTTCTCAAAAAAACAAGCACCTCAAAGTCGAGGGATATACAGATGTAGACTGGGCAGGAAATATATCAGATCAAAAATCCACTTCGAGGTACTTCATGTTTGTTAGCAGAAATCTTGTAACTTGGAGAAGTAAGAAACAAAATGTGGTGCCTTTGTCAAGTGCTAAAGCTGAGTTCTGTGGAATGGCTAAAGGTCTTTGTGAACTTCTTTGGCTTAAGAGACTACTAACTGAAATAGGTTTTGCCCCAAGTTGTGAGATGGATTTTTTCTGTGATAATAAGGCCGCAATTGATATCTCACACAATCCTATCCAACATGACGGAACTAAACACATGGAGGTGGACTAACATTTCATCGAACAAAATCTTGAGGACATAACAATTCGATTTCCTTTTGTTAAGTCTGAAGACCAGTTGGCAGATGTACTCACAAAGGTTGTATGTAGCAAAATCTTTTACAACTCACTTGACAAGTTGGGCATGCGAGACCTATGCACCAACTTGAGGGGGAGTGTTGGTGTGAGTTGTTGTTAATTAGAGACACTTTAGGGAAAATCATAATTGTAAATCCTTTGCATCAAGGCCTTGATTGTAAATCCCTTGATACAAGGGATAACCCATATTAGATTTTTTTTTATTGTATATAATTACCCATTTTCCATGTAATTGAAGAATGAAATAAAGAAATTTTTTCCTTAGTTTTGACAAAATATTCATCAAACCACACAATATGTAAAGATGAACATGGATCTGCACTTTTTTCGAAGGAGGTTTTTGTGGGAGTATGCAACACGAGAAAGGCATTCCAAATAATATATCTCACATGGTAGGGCCCATACATAATTTGATTAGATCCACAATATGGAGTGTTTTCATTGGATGGAAAGGCTTAATGGGAGGATCACGGTGGTCCTCCCAGAGGACCTAATTTTTTCTCGAATAGAAGAGGTATTTGCTATCAAAAACAAAATATGGACATCATCATAAGGAGATACTCAAACATATTTAAAGGAAGAAGACATTTGGTTTCTCACACACAGGATTAGGGCATGACGATAGCGCCAAGCTAAAAGAAGGTCTGTTAGCCTTCAAATTCATTTCAACCCATCTTGTCACCTCAGGACTAACAATGGACGGGGTTACCATTCAAATTCAAATTCAAATATTCTCCATCCCAATGCCAAAGTGGGCCAGGTATTGAGGCCCAAGCCCAATAACCTACAAATAGCCTCATCCTTTTCAGCTTACAATGAGGTTTGGATAAGGGGAAGATTCGAGAAAGCCTATTAATTTCTTTAATATAGGAGAGCCTAACCCTATTCCATTACTCAGCAGAAGAGAAAAGGAAGTCCAACCAAACATGTAAACACAAATAATGATGAATCACGAATGTGAATGTGGCTTCATGGTCGAATTTAACAAGTATAACTTGCAACAAGTGAATAATGAGATTTCAAATAGGGTTCTGGTCTTCTATAAAAGTTCAGGGCTTACTTCTTATTCATCAGATGCCAAGCTGCTAGGCTTATTCTCATCCATTGAAGAACAGCGGGATGCCAACAGAGATAACAAAGGTAATAACGAATCCTAGAATCATTTCATGGAATGTTAAGAGGACTCCATAATTAGTATAAAAAAGCCCAGATCAAAGAAATTCTAGGAATTTGAAAACTAGATATTTTATGCATACAGGAGTTAAAACTCAGTGAATATGGGAAGTTTGAAAGTTGTTTGGAAGTAAAGTCATTTTGATTGGGCAGTTTTGGAGTCAAAGAGTGCTGTAGGTGGAATTTTTGTTTTATGGAATTTAGATCTATTCAATCACAAACAAATAAGTTGGATCCTTTTTAATTAAAGTTGAGTTGCAATGCATGTCATTAGGATGGAATTAGGTACTTTCCACAATTTGTGGAACTTATGATGATCAGTTCAAAGAACTTTTTGGCAGGAACTACTGAATATCAAAACAACTTACTTAGCACCATGGTGTTTATGCACAGATTTCAATAGAATAAGGTTCACCAAAAAGAGAACTAGGGGTTCGAAAATAATGTTGAATGTGAGGAAGTTTTTAGATGTTATTAGATAATGTGATCTAATATACCAACCTTTAAACGACACTGAATTCAGTTGGTCTAGTAATCAAGAATCTCCCACCCTCTCCAAAATTTTGAAATTTCTTATTTCTAAAGTGGCTTCAAAAATTCCCTAGCCTTTGTCAAAAGGCACTCATGAGGTGTATCTTGAATCACAACCCCCTACTTCTCGACTTTGGAGGTCTAGTTTAGGGAATGACTCCCTTTAAATTTTATAATAGTTGGCTGAAAATGGAAGGTTTCCCTCAAATGGTGCAAGAGTGGCAGAAGACCTTTGTATATCAAGGCACACCTTCCTTTGTATAATCTCGATTGAGGTTTTGGAAAAAATAGCCATTCTCTTGAGTTGACTTCTCCTTTAAAGGAGCTTACTGGATTCGACGGATGACTAGAATAAGAAAGAGGACGCCTTCTCCATTTCCCCTATAGAGCGAGAGTTGATAGGGAAGATTCTAAAAAAGGCTTCAGCTAATCCTAAAGAAGGAGAAGTCCTCTTGGAAATTAAATATAGAGAATCATGGCTTAAGGAGGACAAAAATACAAAGGTTTTTTTTTTTTTTTTTTTCTCACAAAATGGCATCTTTCCATAGGAAAAAATTTGATATCCTCTTTAGTGGTTAACAATGTGGCCCATAACAACCAGACCTCAATCAGAAAAGAAGTCGTTCAATACTTTGAAAAGATATACAGTAAGCCATTTACACAAAAACTGTCTTTTAATCACTACAAAAAACAAAGTTATTAGTGACGGTTTTAAACCATAACTAATAATAAAAAAAATTATCACTAATAGTATTAGTTACGGTTTGAACAGTATTAGTGATAATTTTAAATTAGTCACCATATCTGTGACGACAAATACTTATTAGTGACGAATTATAAAAATCATCACTAATAGCCTAGGACCATCACTATAAATTATATATATTATCAGCTCAAATTCGTCACTAAAGCCCAAGTAATAGTGACAGTTTCAATAACCGTCACTAATACGATGCTATTAGTGACGGTCAATAAATCATCATTAATGTAATAATATCCTATTAGTAACGGTTATAAAACCGTTACTAATATTTGACCTTTAGTGACAAATGTGAACCTAGAAAATGTTGATTCTATAGGGACGATTTTAGTCTTTTAGTGACAATTTAAAAACCGTCACTAATACTTCATTCTAATATTATTTGTAACGATTTTTCAAACCGTCACTAATACTTTGAAATAATTAAATTTTTTTTTAAATTCCTGTAAAAACTAGTAATTACATTTTAGCATACATAAAATTAAAACATAATTATTAAAATATTCATAAATTATTCAAAATTGAAATACAAATTATTCAAAATTCAAATACATATATACAAATAAAAATCGAAATTAAAAAAATAAAAAATAATTCTGTTAAGATAATAAAGAATACATGAAAAGTCAAAATTAAAGTTGCGCACTTCCAACCCAACTGTGTACTTGTCATCGTTGTAGTGTTGTGACAACCGCAAACCCTACAAAATAATAATTATAAATGAAATTAGTATACAATGTTTAAGCATATATGTATATACTATAATTAAAAATGATTTGATAGAAAAATGATCGAACATTCGAACATAGTGTAAAAAATGATACGATTGTAACCCCTATGGTGTGGTTCAAGTGGTATTGCGGGTTGCGGGAGTGCCTCTCACGAGATCAGGTGTTCAAACCCTCCCGGGTTCATTTCTGCCCCTGGATTCCTGAAATTTACCTCCCTTTGGAGTTGTGGGGTCAACTTCAAGGGGCGTGGGATTAGTCACGTGGACCGTAAAACGAACACGTGGATACCCGATGCATAATCCAAAAAAAAAAATGATACGATTGTAAATAACTAAGTTTGATCAGTTAAAATTCACCCCACTCGGTTTGGACCTCGTATGACTGAATTGTGAGCTAAGTGCTTTAAATGAACTAAGTTTACTAAATTTATTTGTATTCTAACTTTACTTTTAAGTGGGAAAAAAGCTCATGGGGAGGAGTTTTTGGATACCGTCAACTCCGACATGTCCTGGTCAATGTGATGGACGTATTAGGACTGGCCGCATTTAGTTTGGACCTTATATGCCTGAATCGGACAGTTAGGTAGAAAATCGTGAACTAAGGTTACTACGTTTGTACTCTAGCTTTACTTCTAAGTGGGGGAAGAGCTCATAGGGAGGATTTTTTGGGCACCGCCAGATCCAGCACATCCAGGTCAATGTGACGGATGTGTCGGGACTAACCACACTCGATTTGGACCTCGTATGCCCAACTTGGACACCTAAGTGCTTAAAATGAACTAAGTTTAATTACTATTGTCCTAACAAGGTTTAATATTTTTTTGATGATAAAATATTTGGGATACTTAACATGGTTGCTTGAGGTGAAGTTTCAGGGCTTAAGTGATCTTATGGATTCAAGTGAATATGCTTGAAGAGCTTGAATGAAAATCACACTTAAAGCTATGAGACATGATAAACATGAAGTTTCAAGTCATGAGGGATATGAAGACATTTAAAGATGAAATTGAAGCTTAGAAGAATGTTAGAAGCTTCATCACATGAGGACTTAGGAACTTAGATAGAATTATTGTATAAAAGTCTCATGTAAGTACTTCAACTTTCAATATCGAATGATTGAAGCTCTTAGGATATATCATGGACTTAGAGACATGTTTTAATCATGGAAAATGTTTTATTAAAGTTCAAATTAAGTTTTCCAATGTATGAATTTAAGTTTGGAACCAACACTTTGAAAAACAAGTATTGCTGAAAGGTTAGGCGATTGGTGATATCTCATTAGGCGACTGAGGTGCTACTGACTTTAAAAATATGCAAACAAAATAGGCATGGATAACTGACCTATTTGGACCAACCGATTGACCCATTCTGACTTTCAGAATGTGCTATTTTTAAAAGAGCATAGGCGACTGACCCTTTGAGTCCAGTCGACTTATGTGTATGTTTAAACATTTGACAATGCTGATATTGTTTCCAAATCTTGCATGATTGGTTTCCAAATTGAGAGAAATTTTGAGGGAATCTTTTTGATTCCCTAGTGCACTATTTAAACTTCATATTCTTGCACATTAGGGTAATAAGTAGAGAGAACAACACGATCATATTCTGAAAAACTTTTTGGTTATACTATTCTGAGGAGGCTATTGTGTTCTTGCTAAAAAATCATGTTAATCTAATTTCATCTTTAGAAACTCACACTCTTAAATAAGACTTCTAATGATGTACTCTCGAGCTTCAACTTCTATATTGATTTTATTTGAAGTATTGTGATTCTGATGTGTACTAATATGCTCGATTGAGGAATATATATATTTTTTTGTATGAGCCATTGTACTTTCTTTGTATTGTTTTTGACGATTTAGGTTCTTTGAATCATTGGCTAACGAGAGGGTTGTTCTCATTAGAGAGATGAACTCCACTTTGAATGGAGAGAGGCTTTACTTCACCTAGTAACAAAGTTGGAAAGGAAATCCTCAAAGCGGGTTGATTGAGGCAAGGAAGTAGACTGCAACCGAACCTTGTAAAAATCCAGTGTTCAGCTCTTCTTTCCTTACTCTTTTAATTTACACAAGATATAGCTTGCGTGCATGATTTTATTTTCATTAAGAACTTACTGAATATTGAAACTTGCTGAGTATTAAATCTTGTTGAGTATTGGAAATTAGCTAAATATTGATTTTGGTTGTTGGATTGAAAACTAAGACAAGTATAAAGTTTTGAAGTTTTGTGTGAATAAGCTGAGGTTAAAAGGTTTTCTTAATTAAAACATATATGCAAAGATAAACATACTTTACTATTGAAATTGGTTTTTAAAATTATCTTTAAGCATTGCTGTAAATTGAAATCTAGTAAATTGTTTAGCTAAGTAAATTGAAACTTGATATTGTAATATAAATATAGATTTCATATACATATTTGTGCTCTTTTCTAGGATTCCTGATTGGTATAGTACGATCGCTGCATATATATTTAGTTTGTGTAAATCTTTGAAGTTTAAATAATAAAGGGTTAAAGTAAAAATGAATTCCGCAAATAAATTTTAAATAACCCAATTCACCCCCTCTTGGGAATACATCCTAATTTCAATTACTAAGTTTGTTTGTATTCTAATTTTGCTTCAAAGAGGAAAAAAAGCTGTTGGGGAGGAGTTTTTAGGCACAGTTAGCTCTAGCATGTCCAGGTCAATATGATGGACATGCCGGGATTGACCGCATTCAGTTTGGATCTCGTATGCTCGAATTAGATACCTAGGTGCAAAACCATGAGCTAAGGTTACTATGTTTGTATTCTAACTTTACTTCTAAGTGGGGAAAAAGCTCCCGAGGAAGAGATTTTGGGCACCGTCAGATCCAACATGTCTAGGTCAATGTGATGGAGATGTCAAGGTTGACCAGGCTTGGTTTGGACCTCTTATACCCGACTTGGACACCTAAGTGCTTTAAATGAACTAAGTTTATAAAGTTTGTTTGTATTCTAACTTTGCTTCCAAGTGGGGAAAAAGCTCTCGAGGAGGAGTTTTTAGGCACCATCAAATCTGGCACATCCAATTTAATGTGACAGACGTGTTGGGACTAACACAACTTAGTTTGGACCTTGTATGCTCGAATTGGACACTTGGGTGGTTAAATTCAACTAAGTGTACTAAATTTTCCTCAAAGCACATAATTTTTAATTGGCATGGATTTTTTGGGCACTGTCAGATCAATTATGTCTAGGTCAATGTGATGGATGCGTGGAGATTGACCACACTTGATTTGGACCTCATACGCTTGACTTGGATACATGAGTGCTTGAAATGAACTAAGTTGACTACGTTTGTTTGTATTCTAACTTTGTTTCTAAGTGGGAAAAAGCTCTCGGAAAGGAGTTTTTGGGCACCGTAAGATTCGACACGTCTAGTTCGATATGATAGACATATCGAGACTGGCCAAACTCAGTTTGGACCTTGCATGCCCGAATCAGACACTTGCGTGGTTAAATTCAACTAAGTGTACTAAGTTCGCCTCTAAGCGCATAATTTTCAATTAACATGGAACCTTTAGGCACCATCAGTTTCAACACGTCGAGTTCAATTTCACGGATGTGTAGGGACTAACCGCACTTGGTTTGGACCGCGTATGTCTGACTCGGACACTTGAGTGCTTAAAATAAACTAAGTTTATTAAGTTTGTTTATATTCTAACTTTGCTTCTAAGTGGGGAAAAAAACTCTCGAGGAGGAGTTTTTGGGCACCATTAGATCCACCATGTCTAGTTGATGTGACAGACATGTCGGAACTGACCCAACTAAGTTTGGACCTCATATGCCCATTTTGGACTTGTTTTGTAGGTCATACCATTCAAACTTGGGAACTGACTACTCATTTGATGTTGGTTTAGTTCTCACAGGTAATTTTACTTAAAATTATGGTCACAGTAGTTGGTTTGTGGCAAAAAAGTTGAAAGTTGAGGTGTAGTCCTAAGAGCGGGGGGGGGGGGGGGGTGAATTGGGTTATTAAAATTTTCTTTATAAACTTTTTATGAATTCACAAACTTTTTAGCAATGACACAATAATACTTAGATATTTAACCAATCCACAAACCACACTCAATCTCAACACAAGCAAACAACAACCAAATAATCCAATCAACATAATAAACAAGCTACAACATTTTGTTGATTCCAAACACTCAAAGTAGAGTTTGGTTGTAGCCCCATGTGAATGAACTTGATTTAAGCTCTGTTATGAATTAAGTTTGTTCGCTTTCTTTAAACTAAGATTTCTGCAAATGATCAACGTACTCCCTTTAAGGTTTCCGTAAAAGATCAACGTACTTTCTTTAGTCAAAAGTCTTCTCAATCTCGATTTTGGCTTTTTGCACTTTGAATACAAACCATACAATAGAAAATAAAGATAAAGGTTAAGTGTGAGACCGAGATTTTTTACGAGGCTCAGCATATCCATAGCCTATGTCCTTACCTTAGGCCAATACCACATAAGGTTTCCTCTATACCGTTCCTTTCCAGGTGTAACAAATTGTTATAGACCTCCTTAAGGGTGGAGCCCCCTCTCCAAGGGATACCCCACGCTTGGTCCAACGATCCAAACAACCTTGAACCTTCAAAAACTACAAGAAGAAGATCAAATATATGTGTACAAAGAATGCTCTCAGATGGAGCTGGTTAGTACAAATTTGAAATCACTAATATACTTCAATCAAAATATCAAAAAGAATGAAGTATGAAGCTCAAGAGTTATTTCACCGGTATTCTTCTCTTGATAAGATTCAAGAACACAATTTTTTCTTGGAGAAGAAATCAGAAACTCAGAATAATCTCAGTTGATTAGCAATAATTCAGCAGGCAAAAAAGCTTTGAGAGCAAGAGAGCTTTGAGAGATGATTTTCAATTCTTGGTATAATTTGATTTCATAGACTAAGTATTTTTAGGCTTAGAAAGGGTCTTATTCGTCCTGCCCAAGATTACTTGGAGTGTGCCCCAAGTATCTAGAAAGTTTGGGGCGCAAGAAATTTAAATTTGAAATTAAAACATTTAAAAAATATAGTCGTTGTCGAGGTTTGGTCACCTGAGCCTTCAGTGCACAATTTTATTTTTCTATTGAAAATAGGGTCAGGTGCCTGAGGTCCAACTTCAGTCACTTGAGGTTACACTACCTCTTTAGAATTCTTTTAGGAAAATCTTTAGTCGCCTGAACAAATAAAAATTTGTTTTTCTCTTTGTTTTCAAAACCCTTGGCTTTCTTGCTTTACATTTAAAATATATTTTATGGGGTTTTTAAAATAAGGTCTCTAAGTCCATTTTATCCCCTAATTAAGCCTACTAAAAATTAAAAACTCTTTTGTTCTTTGAAGTCTTCATGAATTTCCTTTCTTTTTCCTTGAGCTTGATCATTCTTTGAGCTTCATTTTCTTTAACTATTTTGAGTCTCCTTTAGCTTCCACTTGATCTCTTTGTAAATGTAGTATGACTTTAAGCACTTGGCAATCTTTGGTCATTCTTTCTTGATATTTTTGAACTTGTCATTGTAGAGTTCCTGAAATCTCATCACTTGAACATGATTTAGTTAAACCATCCTTTATTTGTTACTATCAAAACAAGATGTAAAAGCCTTGTTAGGCAAACAATCTCCCCCTTTTTTATGATGACAAATAAGGAGCAAAAATGAGAAAGCCTTAAAAAAGACTCCCCCTTACAATAAGCATACTTTTTAACCATATTAAAGTGATGATTTCATATAAGTTCAAAAATCATATGAATTATAACATCATGTCATTCATGAGAACATATTTTTATGTTGCTTATATCCTCATTGTACTTTCTCTCCCTCATACTATAAGTCATATGCTTTCTTTCCCCCATACTATAGGTCATATGCTTTTATGTTTTATTCTTACATTTTGATATTCTCATATTTGCTCTCTAGAATATCTCTCCCCCTTTGACATCAATCAAAAAGAGATAAGAACCAATAATACAAAGAGTTATAACATAAGAAGCACAAGCATGTATATATATGGATAGGAATCAAAGTCCAACAAGTCATAAGCATTTAAGGTTACAAACCCAACTTAACACAAAAAGCAAGCAAAGTAGTTCAAGACAAAATGAAAACATAGAGTTGTTTTGTAATATAACGAAAAAAATGCTAAGCTAATCATCAGCATTATCATCATTTTCTTCATCAGAATCATTATTATTATCATCCTCAGGCTCTTCTTCTTTTGCATCCCCTTCCCCACTACCTTCTTCAGATGTTGCATCCGAGGAATCGTCACTACAAGGAATAGAGCTAGTGTCCATAGGGTCACCGCGAGATGAACTAGCCCTAGTCTGCTCAATACGCATAAGATGCTGGTCTAGTTAAGAGTAATTATCCTAAAGGGACTGAATACCTGAATGCATATCACAGCTAAATGATATGAACTTAGTGTAGAAAGGTACGAACCATGAAGGGCTTTCAGCTGCAGGGCCTTGGTGCTGATCCTGAGGAGGAGGAAGAGGCATAGCTGCTTACCTTTGTGGACTCCCTTCTTTCAAGAACCAACCCTGATTGTGTTTATCATAACCCATTTGTTTGAAGGTTGTGGAAGTAAAAAGGTCATACCAAGTCCTTTCGATGAATAGTTTTGAAAGAGTGGTAATACTAAGATTGGAAAAGACAATATTGAGAGCACCACTATATGGAAGGGTGACTCAATATTCTTCCAATTTAGCCCACATTCATTTCAAAATTAGGCTAGATAAATCAAGTTTCTTCCCTTTCAGCAAGCACCATAACACAAAACAATCGACGTACAAAATATGATCATACGAACCGGTGTGTGGTAAGATGTTATTAGTGATGATGTTGTGAAGTATCTGAACTTTCAAATTTAGTTGTTTATACATAAGAGGATGCCCAAAGTAAACAGGTTCATTTACCATAATGAGTGGCAAAAATTCTTCAGTTGTGAAGCCTTGTTCAAGAATCCATAATTGGGCAAAGGCGGGGCATTCAAATTCGCCCGGAGTAATATAGAGAATAGGAGCTAACGTTTGAGGGGTTAGAACTATCTTCTTGCCCCTAACTTCGGTGGTCAAAACATTCTCTCCATGAACCATATTTGCATAAAATATTTTGACGAGGTTGGGAAATAAGCCTTTAGCTTGATAAGTAACAAAATTCTTCCAACCAATATCCCGAAATAAGGGTAGGATTTCCGAGAATTCACAATAAAAAAAGTGTGTCAATTTATGAAGAACAATACCCTCACATAAAGCCAACCAGAAATTATAATTCAGAGTTAATGTAGCCATATAAGTTCAAGTATACATAGGTGAGATTACAAGGCATGTGTAAAGTGTAGAACTCGTTACACTTAGGACATCCAAGGACACCTGCAGAACAACCATCTTGACTCAGCCTCACTGGTAAACTCTCAAAAACACTCAAAAGATGGGTTCACTCATCATATGTGACGAGGAATGTCATGATCAAACATCCCACAAATTATAAGGAACAAGCTCTAATTATATGAAGTGGACTAGTCTAAAAAAGTATCTAGCCTATTTATGAGGTATCTGGTCCTTCACCCTAGCATCTTCTCACCTACTCGCCATATCCAACCAAGACCACCCTAGATCAACTTATTTAAAGGCAAGTCATGAATACATCTGAGGCATTGGGCTTTTGAAGAGTATTCATATGTGTAGAACATGTGTCATGTCCATAGCTTGACTTTTATTGTAGTTGCGTGGAGCATGTATTAATTGAGAGTATTTCTTTTTCTTCTTCTGCTCATTCTTTAGTTTCTTTCTTTCCATAGTCAGTTAGGACAATCATTACACTTCTTTTGTTGTCTTTATACCACCAATGAGAGCTTTTCTCGAACAGGAGTCCATGAAATATGTTTTTCTCCAAGGATGGCTAAGCCCTCGCATTTTGAGTAGGCTACAAGACCCAAGTTTCTATTTCCCCACTTGATGTCACCTCTAGGCTAACAAATGCAAGAATAAGACTAGTATACAAACAGTACCTTTAAAAATGGAAAATAAAAACTCTAAGTTGACGTCAAAACTCAAAAGAACAAAAAATGGCTCAACAAACCTTATGAAAGGGTACTCTCTTAGTGCTCTCAAGGACCCCTAAGTATTACGAGTCATGTGAATATGCGTAAAATCCTTATGAGATACCATGTGGGTACATGAGTTTATATAGTCAGATTAATACCAACGAACCACTAGTCAACCTACACAGAGTTACAGTCCCTCGATTAGCCATATAAAGGGAAACTAAACATAGATGACCCACTACATTGTCAGGAAGCATAAAAGGGTCATGTTAGTGATGGGATTAAACATGTAACTTCTAGGTTATATGCAAGTGTAAAGGGTATAAATTAGTGGTACTTATGGCATATTCCATATGTTCACTGAAAAAATTAAATTTATGTCATTTTGTGATAAAAGATGCCATGCAGTGTTTCCATGCAGCGTTGCCTACCCCCACCCCCAACTTAGAACTTCAGTGTCCTCACAAAAGGGGGAAAAGAAATAAAAAACCTGGGCATGGGAGGCGAAAGTGCATGGGGCTAATAATAACAATCAGTGTACCCACAAAAAATATAGATAGAATCCAAAAACTACAAGCATGCAAAAATACACTATAGCACAAAAGATAGGTAGTAGTCAAAAGCACCATGTAAAATTTTCATTAATATTCATGGTAGTACCTTGTGGACGAGTAACACCGTGCTAGTACAACCTATAAAAACATGGTGGCAGTTACATGAAGAGAAAAGAAAACAAAACAAAAGTGTACCGTAGACGCACAATACTGACATCGTTTAAATGGATGTTTATGACAACATTCGGGGCCAAAGGGGACATTCACATCCCGAACTATCTTTCGGAGCATTTCTAGCATAGCCTACCTGATGACTGGGGCCAAGGTGGTGACTGGTACATGAGCGGTAGGTGGCACAGGGGTACATGTGAGCAGCGTACCATTTTGACGATTCTGTCGCCATCGTACTAAAGTGCAAGAGGGATGGACCTTCTTCTCCCCTGTTAGAGCTCTAGAACATAACTTCATTGTAGCTAGCAGGATGGAGAGGAAGCTAGAGCATAGTGGAAGGGAAAGAAAAAACCCTAACACAACGTGAGGGTCTACAAACAATGATGTTAACCTTATAGGTCACGCCCTAGCTTTGATAATGACAAATACTCTTGTATTTAATAAATATCTAGTTCATGTGCAGGTCCATATTAGTAGATCATTAATGGCACGTGAAAGATCATAGCTTGAAGACAAATTCATACTCTTGACTGTAATATTTTTGTAGTGAAATTTGTCTGTAATAGTAATTAGGGTATTCGGTTTGTAATAAGTACACACATCACATGTATGGTTTATTTTGTAAGCTTAAACAAAATCATAATGCAACATGACCTTAGCATGACCTTAGGGTGTAAGGTCGACTGACATCGAACTTTTTCGATGTATTCACAATCATAAATGACCCTACGACACACACATTTACACATATGTCTATTAGGCACTTCATTAGGGTTTGTATGCTTCAAAATTGGACCGAAATAAATACATGGTGCACTTTCGATCGACCGAAAACTCCCTGGGTCAAAGTTTGACCATCTGGTCGACCGAACCAGGTAGTTCAAAAGGCCCTGGTCGACCAAAACCTCCCTGGGTCAAAGTTTGAGGAGGGTACCAGGGCTTCGTTCAGTGGCCTGATTGTAGTTGGAGATTAGATATGGTGCTTGGGGTTCAGGCAACTAAGCCTAAGATGATGGCAATGAGGATCAACCAAGGTGTCGAAAGAGTGGGATTTGAAGAAATAAGGGTGAAATAGGCATTTAAATGACTTCCGCGTGTCCCCGAGCAAGTGGCATTAACTAGGGGGATGGTCGCACTTCTTTGCAACCCCAAACTTATCATGGACATGCAAATAGATGACCTAGTCATGCCAAACTTTGTGATAGTCGCACACATAGGTGATCGTCTTGGTCCTTCGCTAGGCAACCTCATTGATATTGTTGGGAACTATGCAAGGTGTCTAGGTTGCCATGTAACTATTTGAGACACCCCTTAAAGGTCTTAAGCTTTATCTAACCTATATATGGTATCTTAGAAAACTAAGAAAAGAAGAAAGAAACACTCAGGTTGCCTCCAGGAAGCGCTAAGTTTACCGTCTTCAGCCTGATGCAATGAATGCTCGAGGTGGGTATACCAGGTCACATAAAAGAATTTTTTCAATAAGTCCATTAGTAATGCCCTCGACAAATGGATTCAAATGTTGACCATTGACCTTAAAAAGTGTAATAGTCGTGCGGCCTTTTATTTTAACTGGCCCATGAGGAAACACCTAGGTCACAACATAAGGGCCATGCTAATGGGAACACAGCTTGCCCAGAAATAATTTCAATGTTGAATTGAAAAGCCATACGTTTTGGCGTGGTTCGAAAGATTTCATGACTATGTGTCTGTCATGAAAAGTTTTCATCCTATCTTTATATGTCTGGAATTTTCATATGAAGCATTGCATATTTCTTCCAACTTATTGAGTTGGAGACAACGATGAATTCCTGAAGAATCCTTGATAAAATTGAATTTCCTAATGGCCCAATATATTCTATGTTCTAACTCGACCAAAAGGTGACAAGCTTTGTCGTAGACCAAGCAGTATGGGGACATACCGATAGGAGTCTTGTAAGCTGTCCTATATGCCCTGAGAGCATCGTCTACCTGAAATGACCAGTCCTTTCTATCTGGTCTCATGATTTTTTCCAAGATGGTCTTGATCTCATGGTTAGACACCTCCACTTGGCCATTGGTTAGGGGGAGGTATGGTGTGGCAACTTTGTGAGTGATGGAATACTTTCAGAGGAGTTTCATGAAGTAATGATTGATAAAATGTTTGCCCCCATCACTAATGATGGCTCGAGGACAACCAAACCGATTAAAAAGGCATTTAAGAAAGTGAACAACCACGTGGTGGTCATTGGTTTTGGTTGTAGCTGGCTCGACCCACTTGGAGATGTAATCTACCGCGACAAGGATGTATATGCAACCTTGATATGGAATGAAAGGACCTACAAAGTCAATCCCCCATACATACTCCACCACCAAAATGGGACTTAAAGGCATCGTATCACCTTGGGAGATGTCCCAAGTTTGCTGGCACCGTGACCATGATGTATAAAAATCTTGAACATCCTTGAAGAGTGTAAACCAAAAGAATCCACTTTGAAGTACGTTGGTTGTAGTTCTATTTCCACCAAAGTGGCCACCACATTCTAAAGTATGGTAGAATTTTAAAATGCCTTGATGCTCACTTTTGGGAACACAAATGCCTAATCATCGAATCAGGGCATATTTTTAATAGATTTGGATCTTCCCATATGTATTGGTGCACTGGGGATAACAACTTATTCCTCTCCTGCTATGTCCAATCATGAGGAATAAAGCCCATGGCCAAGTAGTTGGCAATTGTAGAAAACCATGGGGGTTGGGAAGAAATGACAAAGAGCTGCTTATCAAGAAAGGAATCTTGTACTGGAGAGGAATCAGTGGATTCCTCAATCAAGACGTGGGATAAATGATCGGTGAAGTTGTTAGTGTGGGTTTGGTATCTTTCTTAGTGAGACGGTATTGCAAGGTGACATGATCTGAGTACACAATGACCTTTGACCTTAAGAGGTAAGAGTGGAATTTGTCTACGGCAAAGACAACAGCTAGGAGCTCTTTTTCAATAGTGGTGTAATTCAATCGTGCCCCCTAAACAGTCTTGCTAGCATAATAGATTACAAGAGGTAACTTGTCTACCTGTTGACCCAGCACAACCCCGACAATGTAGTCTGATACATTACACATGATTTCAATGGGAAAATCCCAATCAGGTGGTTGCATTATCGGGGTAGAAGAGAGCGGAGTCCTCAGAATTTCAAATGCATGAGGAAAAGATTCATCAAACTCAAAGGGTGCATCTTTTGGTAACAAGTTGGTCAATGGCAGAGAAATTTTACTAAAGTCCTTGATGAACGGCCGATAGAAACTAGCATGCCCTAAGGAAGACCTCACTTGTTTAACAGAAGTAGGAGGTGGGAGTTTAGAAATCAACTCTATTTTTTCCCGATCTACTTCAATCCCTCTGGCGGAGACAATATGGCCTAACACTATGCTCTCTTGGACCATGAAATGACTCTTATCACAACTCATTACCAAATTTGTTTCTACACATCTTGCAAGGACCTTAGATAAGTTTTCTAGGTATTCATCAAAAGAGGGCCCAAACACGGAGAAGTCATCCATAAACACTTCAAGAAATTTCTCCACCATGTCGGAAAATATGGCTAGCATGCACCTTTGAAATGTAGATGGGGCATTGCATAGCCCAAAAGGCATCCTCCTATATGCAAAGGTTCCAAGTAGACAGGTGAAGGTAGTCTTCTTTTGATCATCCGGGTGGACTGCAACCTGATTGTACCTAGAATATCCATCCAAGCTATAGAAATTCTGTCCTACTAGCCTCTATAGTATTTGGTCGATAAATGGTAATGGGAAGTGGTCCTTTTGGGTAAGGTTATTAAGTTTCCTATAGTCAATGCATACCCACCAACCGCTAGTGACATGAGTGGGGATACCTTCGCCCTTATCATTTTCAACAATAGTGATCCTAGATTTCTTTGGGACAACTTACGCGGGGCTCACAAATTCACTCTCAGATATAGGAAATATGATCTCGATGTTTAAGAGTTTAACCACTTCTTTCAAGACCACTTTCTTCATATTGGGGTTAAGTCTGCATTGCATCTCATGGACGGGTTTAGCATTTGACTTGAGATGAATCCGATGCATGCAAACAGATGGATCAATTCTCCTAAGGTACGCCACTGACCACCCTATGGCTCTTAAATATTTTCTTTGAACATGAATGAGCCTAAACTCATGCGAGCTATGCAAGCTGCATGATTTGATTACAAGCAGTGTTTCTTTGGGACCTAAGAAAATGTACTTGAGAGAAGATGTTAGAGGATTCAATTGAAGTATTGGAGGGACGTCAATAGAAGGATGTTCCGGAATACTCAAAAGAGTAGGAAGGCTCTCAAATCTCACTTTCCAAGGTCTTCTTTCCAGTATAGATGCCAACTCACTCGTAGCATGACTTTGGGTACACGGATCCTTTAAACTTGTAATAAGAAGTTGATCACCTTAAGGCTTCTTATTAAAGGAATCACCTAATGGCCTTGGGAGTGTATCCTGCTCAACATATTCATTGATCATGTCGACATCCTTGAAAGAAGTTCATTAGGTTGGTGCCACAGAGTGCGAAACACATTAAGCAGGAGTTGCATGTTGCCAAAGGAAATGTCCATGACACCTATTCTTACATTGAATGCAAGCATTAGCAGTGGCTAAAAATGGTTAGCCTAAAAGGACTGGGCCCGATTGCTGCGATGGACCAATAGGTTCAATATCTAGGATAAGGAAGTCAATAGGGTAAAAGAACTTATCAACCTTGACTAAAGCATCCTTTATAATACCCCGAGGTATTTTTAGAGATTAATTAGTGAAACACAATGTGACTGGGGTTGGCTTCAAATCTCCTAAACCAGCACTTTAATAAACCGAGTAGGGTACTATGTTCACACTTGCTCCCAAATGAAAACAATCCCTATCAATAGTGCATGCACCTATTATATAGGAGATAGTGGTAGCACCGGGGTCCCTAAGCTTAAGAGGAGTAGAACCTAGAGTAACTGAGCTGAGTAACTGAGCTTATGGTTTTGGTCTGTTTGACTCCTTGATTCAGGTGCATCATTTGTTAGCCTAGTTAGGCTTACAAACTCTTGGTTTTGATGATAACAAAGTAAAATATATAATGGATTTTCAAGTGATAATATTTTAGGCAAAGATGAATTACTCAAATTACATATACCCTGACATAAAAGCTTACAAGGATCAAGGAAGAAGGAAAGTCACATGTGAATACCAAAGATCCATAATGAAAGCTCATTGAAGTTTGAAAGATCGAAGAGCAGCATTGAAAGGACTCGAAGCAAAGAAAGTGTCAAATCATCTTAGGACAAAGTCTTTGTAAGTATTTCTAAGTGTATTCAAATATGAATTTTTCATTTTGAAGCTCATTAGGCAAAGACACTTAGAAATCTTAGTCTTAAAAATCTTGGAACATGTTTTTCAAAAGTTAAAACAAATTAAAATTCAAAGGTCAATTAAACAAAAGAGAGAGAAATAAAAAATGCCAAACAACCATCTGACAGACGATTGTCTGTCTAGTGAAAGACGACTAACATATTTTTGAAGTGTTTTTAACACAAGCCAGAAAACTGACAAACGACCTTCAAGTAATGGACAGATGACTACAAGTGACCAGTGAGCCGTATGTGAGTGTTCTACCAGACGACTGTCAACCTTCTGTGTATATTGAAAAACTGATTTGTTCATGGAGAGACGACTCTCACCATATGGACAGACGACTGCCACTCTATTGAGTTGTTTTAAAATTAAATTATTCTGGTGACAGACGACTGCCAATTTGGGGACAGACAGCTGCCACCTCTCTGCCTATGAATTTTATAGTTACAATATATGGATAGATGACTACCAGGACTTCACAGTCGTCTGGCTCGGCAGTTTTCAAATTTCTAATGGACATATTTTTTTAAATTTAAATTATTTGAAGCTTAAATAAATTTAAAACTTGGAACCTACTCCAAGTAAACTTGGGGAACAAGCAATAAGTCTTTCTACCTCTATAAATACCCTTAAGGATCATTGTTTTATACACCAAGAAATCAATTCAGCTCTCATACTCTCTCAAACCCTACTAAAATTCTGAAAGTGTGCTATTGCTCTCATCACTCATGAAAATCTTTGAAAGTTTTGCCAAGTTTCTTACTGTGGTTGAGCATCAATTGTTGATTCTTTCATCCATTGAAAGATACTTACGGTGATAAATTTCTAAGAGCTTCATTCTAAAATTCATGTTTTGAATTTATTGAAGTACATATTGTTTTAATTTGTACTAATTAGCTCTTTGAGGAGCAAATTCTTGTATGCCTTGTTTTATATCTTTGTAACAGGATTGATTGAAGGTTCGAGTGCTAAATCGTTGGACCAAAAAAGGGGTTATTGTTTGAAGAATGCGGGTTCTAGCCTTACCTAAGGAGTGTTGTAATTGGTATTGTTCCGCCTGGTAAAGGAGCAGCGATAGTGAATCCCTTTGGTGGTTTTGCCAAGGGCGAGGACGTAGGCTGTGTTGAAGCTGAACCTCGTAAAAACCCTGTGTTCTTCTTTCTCTTCCCTACTCTTTATTTTTTAGCAAAAGATATAATCTGTGTGGTTGCTTTAAAATTCAATTCTGATTGTTTGGTTGTTAAATAGACCGAGAGGTAATTTGTTTTGGATTCATCAGCATTGATTGCGGAAACCGAAAGGGACAACGTTGGTTGATCATCCTTGACTTGTTAATCTGAAAGTTTATTTAAAAGTTGAACATTAGGAAGAAGAATAATTGTGATATAGGGCTCATAACAAGTTCAGCAAATTTTCATATCAATACTGGGCTATTTTTACAAAGATTGAGTGATTGATCTTATTGTTTTGACTGTGATTACTCTCGATAAATTTTGTGATTGTGTTTAAGTTTTGATTACTGTTATAATTCAAAAGAACTAAGACTAAGGGGAATAAAATTTTTAAATCCCAATTCACCCCCCATCTTGGGAAGCCATTCCAATTTCAATTGGTATCAAAGCCTAGTTATAGTAATTCCTAACAAGAAACTATAAAAAATCAAATGACAAATATAGGAGTAGCACCCTTCGGTGAAGGCCAATCCTCAACCCGTCCACCAATCTTTTGTAGACATAATTATATGTTTTGGAAAAAAGAGAATGCAAATCTATCTCCAACACATGGATTGGAAAGCATAGGAAGTAGTTATGGATGGAGACCTTATTCCCACTAAAATAGTAGATGGAAAACAGATTCCAAAAGAGAAAAAAGATATGACCGATTCAGATTATAAAATGCTTCAAATCAATTCAAGCACAATAAATGCTTTATACTGTGCCTTAGATGCTAACGAATTTAATAGGGTCATGGCCTGCAAGACGGCTAAAGAAATATGGGACAAATTAGAAGTGACATATGAAAGAACTATAAATGTTAGGGACAATAGGATAGATATGTTGACAAGAGAATATGAAGCATTCCAGATGAATTCAGATGAAACAATATATAGCATGTACACCAGATTTACCCACATAATAAATTCCTTAAGTGCCTTAGGAAAAACTTATACTACCTACGAAATGATTAGAAAAATTCTAAGAGGCCTTCCCTCCATATGGGAACCAAAGGCTACAACTATCACAGAAGGTAGAAACCTTAAGAACATCTCTCTAGATGAACTCATTTGTTCACTACTCACTTATGAGATGGCTTTAAAGGAAAGGAATCCTGAATCCAAACATAAAAAATTCATTGCATTAAAAACCTCTAGTAACAGCTCAAGTGAAGAGGAAAGTAAATCAAGCGACTTAGATCAAGATGAATTAGCATTCATCACTAAGAGATTAGGCAAGTTCTATAGGAAAAATAAGAGGTTTTCTAGAAAATTTAACAAAAAGAAATCTAAAAAAGGAGAGACAAGTAGAAAATAAAATAAAGGTAAGAATAAACCTCCTATATGCTACCACTACAAAAACCAGGACATATCAAGTCGGACTGCCCTTTGCTCAAGAAAGACAAGAAGAAAAAGAAGGAAGCTATGAAGGCCACGTGGGATGATCAAGCTCCAGTAAGATAGAAAATGAATCAAGACGACAAGAGATGGCAAACATTTGCTTCATGGCTAATGACGAAAAGGTAAACTCCTACTATTCCTATACAAAATCTTACAATGAGTCGTGTGATGAGTCATGTGACAACATGCCATCCTATAAGGAATTGCGAGCTGAGTTGTTTTCTTTACATAAGAGATTCATAAAAATCTCCAAGAGAAATATAATCTTGAAAGATCAAAATAAAGAATTAATGAAGCAACTTGAATCCTTCAAAACCATTGAAAAGGAAAAGGACTGTTGTATTAAAAAGTTAGAAGAGGAAGTAAATGAAATAACTCAAGAGTTAGGCAAAACTCATGTAGATGATTTGAATAAAAAGAATTTAGAGATAAATGAACTTAAGAAATCAGTAGAGGATAAGGAGAAAATTATATATAACTTCACTAAAGGAAAAGAAAATTTTGAAAAAATGATTGGACAACAAAGACTACATGGAAATAAAGAAGGAATAGGCTATAATGGTAAAACAAATAAAAAGAGTAAAAAATTATACATGGGATACTTTGTCAAAGAAGCCAAGCACTATGCTAGTACTTCTTCAAACAACAAACACGAACACATCACTTGCTACATGTGCAAGGCTAAAGGTCATGTAATGTACAACTGCCCTCTAAAAAGAAAGTATGTTAAAGTTCAATAAGAATGGAAATTCAATAATGGAACTAAAAACAACACAAAGAAAGTTAAAAGAATTTGGGTTCCAAAGACTAACACAATGAATCCCTCATTGTAGGTATGCTTTAGAACTACACCGTCAACAAATAAATGGTACTTGGACAGCGGATGTTCAAGGCACATGACCGGTGATAGGACCAAATTCACTACATTGAAACAAAAGGATGAGGGATACGTCACCTTCAGTGACAAATCCAAAGATAAAATTATTGGCATCGGGAAAATAGGTAAAAAACCTCTTACCATTGATAATGTGTTATTGGTAGAAGGATTAAAACACAACCTTTTAAGCATAAGCCAATTAAGCGACAAAGGGTTCGAAATAACTTTAAAGAAAGAAAAATGTGTTATCCAAAATCCTAAGAACAATGAAACCTAGTTTATAGCCCATAGGATAAATAATGTTTATTGTATAAATCTTGAGAATCTAGTAAATCAAAACGTAACTTGTTTGGCAGCAATGAATGAAATAAGTTGGCTATGACATAGGAAATTAAGACATGCTAGCATGGACCTTTTATCCAAATTATCTAAGAAAAATCTTGTAAAAGAATTATCAAATACTAAATTCATAAAAGACAAGATGTGTGATGCATGCCAAAAGGGAAAGCAAGTTAAAACAAGTTTCAAAAAGAAAAAAATACATATCTACTAAAAGACCCCTAAAACTACTGCACCTAGACTTAATTGGTCCAACTAGAACCTTAAACCTAGGAGGTAAACAATATGCTTTTGTAATAGTGGATGATTATTCAAGATTCACTTGGATATTATTTTTAGTAAACAAAGATGAAGCCTGTGACATGCTGATCGCATTATTTAAAAAATTACAAAATGAAAAGGGATATAATGTAACAAATTTTAGAAGTGATCAAAGTAGGGAGTTTAAAAAAAAAAATGTTGAAAAATTATGTAATGAACATGGATTAAACCATGATTTTTCAGCACCTAGGACTCTACAACAAAATGGAGTTGTCGAAAGAAAAAATAGAACCCTACAAGAAATGACAAGAACCACGTTAAACGAATATAATCTACCTAAATTCTTTTGGGTAGAAGTTGTGAATACAGCTTGTTATATTGTAAATAGGGTATCTATAAGATCAAGTATAGAAAAAACACCATATGAACTATGGAAAGGTAGAAAACTCAATATTTCATACTTTCATGTATTCAGATGCAAATGCTTTATCCTTAATACTAAAGACGATCTAGGAAAGTTCGATGCAAAATCTGATGAAGGAACTTTCTTAGGTTACTCAACAAATAGTAAAGCTTATAGGGTTTACAATAAAAGAACTCTTACAATTATTGAGCCAATACACATAACATTTTATGAATCAAATGATCATGACAACAAAATTAAGATTGATGGAAAAGAAGATATTTCACAAAAAGTAGAAGAACCTGAAAGAAAAGAAGAAAATAATAATGAAACTTCAAATGAAAACGTCATAGAAAATCTAGAACTACCTAAAGAATGGAGATATGCTAAAAGTCACCCAAAAGATCAAATTCTTGGTGAACCATCAGAAGAAAAAACCACTAGAGTCTCATTAAAAAATATTTGTAACCATTACGCTTTCTTGTCTCAAGATGAACCCAAGAATATAGAAGAAGCCTTAAAAGATGATTCTTGGATTATACCTATGTAGGAGGAACTAAATCAATTTGAAAGAAGTCAAGTATGAGAACTTATACCTAAACCCAAAGATAAGTCAATCATAGGAACTAAATGGGTGTTTAGAAATAAAAAGGATGAAACTGGGGCAGTTGTGAGAAATAAAATTAGGCTAGTAGCGCAAGGTTATAATCAAGAAGAAGGCATCGATTATGAAGAACTTTAAGGATTCTTCTTGCCTATGCAGCTAATAAAAACTTTAAAATTATACCAAATGGATGTAAAAAGTGCATTCCTAAATGGGTCTATAAATGAAGAAGTTTATATTAAACAACCTCTAGGTTTTGAAGACTCTAAAAACCCAAATCATGTATTCAAGCTAACTAAAGTCTTATATGAATTGAAACAAGCTCCTAGAGCTTGGTACAATTGACTAAGCAAATTCCTACTCCAAAACAATTTTTCAAGAGGAAAGATAGATAACACTTTATTTATAAAAACCAAGAATAATGATATGCTTTTAGCACAATTTATGTTGATGATATTATATTTGGAGCAACTCATGAAGACTTGTGTAATGAATTTGCTACAACTATGCAAAGAGAGTTTGAAATGAGCATGATGGGAGAGTTAATTTACTTTCTAGGATTACAAATCAAACAAGCAAAAAATAGAACTTTCATAAATCAAACTAAGTATATTAAAGACATGTTAAAGAAGTTTGATATGGAAGAAAGTAAACCTATAGGAAGTCCCATAAGCACCTAAACTAGTCTTGACAAGGATGAAAAAGCGAGACAAGTAGATACCAAGCATTATCTAGGCATGATAGGAAGCTTACTTTATTTGACAGCATGTAGACCGGATATCATGTTTAGTGTGTGTATGTGTGCTAGGTTCAAATCGGCTCCTAGGGAATCACATCAGATCACAGTTAAACAAATTCTTAAATATTTGATAGGCACATTAGATCTAGGATTATGGTATCCAAAAGAAACTGATTTCAAAATGATAAGTTATTCAGATGCAAATTATACGGGATGCAAAATAGATAGAAAAAGCACTAATGGGACTTGTCACTTCCTAGGTCACTTACTAGTTTCTTGGTTTTCAAAGAAACAAAATTCCGTAACATTATCTACAGCTGAAGCGGAATACATTGTAGTTGGGAGCTATTGTGTTCAAACTTTATACATGAAACAACAATTAAGGGACTT